>NC_087444.1:73134608-74384608 GCF_036321535.1 Camelus dromedarius | reverse complement strand
ACGGGCAAGGAGGGGAAGAGGGTAGGTCACGCCCCTCGCCCGGCCCCGGCCGCCTCCCGCCCCATCCCGGGGTGCCTGGCCCACCTTGCGCACGGTGTCCTGCACGGAGGGCACGGGCTGGCGCGGCAGGGAGCGTTGGTAACTGAAGAGCATTGGGTGGCGGCCGGAGAAGATGCGGACCAGGGCCTGGCGGAAAGCTGGAGTTAGTGGTTCATTAAACTCCTCACTGAAGCCCGGGACCAGGTACTGCGGGAGTGTGGCAACCCAAAGAATGGGACAGAGAGAGCTTGAGTAGGGCTCTGACCCTCCCATACCAGCCAGGTCTTGGTGGGTGAGGACATGGCTCCGTGGGGTTCAAGGAGCCAGCCGTGGTAGGACAGAAGTAGCCTCAGGGCCACATGAAGCGTGAAGATCAGAGCTCCCCACAGACATGAAGCAAACAGCGCAGCTGCCAGGACCCCCCGAAGCCTGTGGTGCTGTCCACCCCTGGTGGGGAGAGAAAGAGAATGGGCCTGGGTCTCCCCTCCCTGCGCATCCCCACCCAGCACTTGCCCTTCTTAACATTCTCTGACTCTGGTCTTCTGGCTGTTGGATGTATATCTTGTAGAATTAGAATCAATCAGAAAAAGTCCAGTTTCCTCATTTGTGATGTACTGAGTGTGACCCTCTCTCACCACACACACTTCTGCCCCCACCCCTGCCCCAGAATTGTAGAGACAGAAAGCTTCTAAAATCAGTTCCCATGGAAACTGGCAGGTGCTCAATAAATGGGAGCTGGTATTTCTATTGAAATAAACCAGATATCAAATTACACTCTAAGGCAGTGGTTCTCAAAGTGTGGGACCAGCAGCAGCACCACCACCTGGCAGCATGTTACAGATGTCAATTCCTGGGCCACACCCAAATCTATGAAGACACAAGCTCTTGGCATTTGGCCCAGCAATCAGTGTTTTAACAAGGCTCCCAGGTGGCTCCAATGCAAACTCAAGCCTAGGAAATCAACATGATTGCAAAGTTGCAATCAGATAGCTTGCGAGCAAATCCCACCTGGAGAACTTGGTGTGAGTCACTTCCCCTCTGTAGACTAGGTAAATCTAGCCTTCCTGGAAATTTCTACTTCTGATCCCAGATCTACCCTTTGAGGCTGTCTGCACAAAATCTGAACCTTCTTCACCAGAAAGACTAATCCAAGAGTTAGAACTTGCCACTTCACCCGCATCTGGTTTCCAAAACTTTTCCAACAGTTATAACAATTCAACCACTCCATCCACCCACTCTCAGAAGCAATTATTACTCCCACATTACAGGTGAAGACCCTGACACCAGGAATGGTGAGGTCTGTGGCCAACTATAGACTAACAGAGCTCATACTTCTGTTAGTATCTATAACCATACCTATCATTGTCTAGTTTGCCACCATCCCTCTAGCAAGAAGCAGCCAGGATGGAAAGTGTGCAGGGAGAAGATGGAAAATCACCTCCTTTTTGTTGATGCCATACTTTTATTAATCTGACCCCAAGTAGATCTCAGAAGCTACTTTTCTTTAGCAGGCATGTCATTCTGATAGATAAACTTACTGGCTGGAGAGAAGGGGATTAGGAGGTCACTGGGCTGAAGTGGGGGACCTCACCAGTCTGGCAGTGACTCTTTGATTTTCTCCATCAGTCCTAGGGAAGGATCCAGTTGGAGGAACCAGGCAAGCTGGATTGCACTGAAGAGGAACAGCCAGCTGAGGGGGCTCGCAGGGAACACACCTGTGAGAAAGTCGTTCTGTGGAGAGGAAAGAGCACCTATTTAATTGATTATCACCTCTACTGATCGCCATTCTTCACTACTGATTCAGCACTGAACTGGGTGGCTGAGACACAGTGAGGAACAGACCAATCTAGGTCCTGCCTCCAGGGAGGTCAGACCAGAATGAAGTGAGTGCTAATGGCGATAGTAAAAGGCAGGTTGCTCAGGTCCACTGGTGCCAGGATGAACTGTCAATCACAAACTGTGCAGATGCCTTGTGACCGTAATGCAGCAGGAGACACTGCAAGGTACCCTACTCCGGGGTCTGCTGTATCTTGGAATTTCATATTCGTTTGGAAGCCATTTCAGGGGACGCTCTAACCTCCTTTCCAATGAACCACCCACTAAGTGCTAGACCCTGTGCCACACACTTGGCCCAATGACCCCCTGCACGTAATTCGCAATAGCTCTAAGGTGTAGGTATTGAGACCACATTCTAGAGAAGCAGCCCAGGATCGTGGGGCAGCAGCATGGGCTCCAGAACCAGACTGCTAATTTTAGCTCTGCCGCTACTTCTACATCTTAGCAGCTGTGTGACCTGGGGAAAGTGAAAGCAGCTCTCTGGGCTTCTGTTTCTTCATCTGTAAAATGGGACCACCACAGAAGGCTCTAATGAGAAAGAGGTGAACAACAGATTTAAAGGGCTTGCTTAGTATAGAGCCAGGGACACACTACTACCTAACAGGATTTTAGAAATCAGGAAACAGAGGTCCAAAGACATTACTAAATGCCAGAGGTCACACAGCACCTATATGGCACACAAGATGAGAATGGCAATGCTAGAGTGGAAATTTCTGTGAACAAGGCCTTCTACTAAGACAATCAATGCTTACAACAATCCTTCGAGGCAGGGACTGTCAAGATTCCCATTTTATAAGTGAAGAAACCGAGGGACCATCAGGGAGAGAGGCAGCAACATGATAGAAAGGAAAGGATTATTATTATCACAATGATCAAGTAATACTAATGTGATGGTCTACCGGGGTCCATTGGCTTAGGGGACACCTGACTTAGGAAAGAGCTTCAGAGGTGACTCGAATACAGGCGTGACAGTCAAAATATCTGAAAGAGCCACACCAGTCAAAATCCATCTCTACGTGTAGAAATCAGAACAGCGGTTGCCTTGCAGTGAGGGTGAGGTGGGGGGCGCTGGCTGGAAATGGGTGCGTTAGAATGATGGCAATACGATCTTGATGGGGAGCTGGTTATACAGGTATCACACAGGTTACAAAATCATCACAAAACTCAAGGACTGTACACTTGAAAAATCTGCATATTATTATGTATATAATTCTCTCTGTTTAAATATATACATTTGTGCATATATGTGTGTGTGTTTATGGATTTAACCATTTAACCAGTGGTTAATGGCCACTTGTTAACACTTTGGTTGCTGGATTGGACTGAGGCCCAGGGTAGGGGTTCCAGGGGTAGGACTGAAGGGGAATTATTGGGGGTCTGAGGTAGTGGCTGTTTACCCACTGGAACAAATAATGCCTCAATTTTAACAATGATTTTAACAACCAATGTGGCCCTAGAAGTGTGATCCAGCCTGCTCAAGTGTCCCAGCTTCCAGAGACACTCCTGGACTGCCTCATTGTTTTATTACAGCACCTCCAGGCTCCGTCTTCCTCACCCGCTTTATTGTCCTCCATAGCACATGTCACCATGTAACATACTCTGCGTTTTGCTTATTTCTCTCCTTTATTGCCTTCTCCTCCAATGAGATCAAGAGCTCCACGAGGGAAGGACTGTCCATTTTGCTCCCTGCTATGTCCCCAGTGGCCCCAAACAATGCCAGACCCTGAACAAATGCTCCACAGATATTTGGTGAATGAAGAACAATATTATTATCAAAAGCTAACACTGACTCAGCACTTGCCCCAAGCTAAGCATTTTACTCAGTGCTTAAATGGAAGCATTCATTTAATCCTTACAACTGTTCTTTGAGGGAAATGTCATCAACACCCCTGCTTTACACATGGGGAAACTGAGGCTCAGAATGGAGCACTGACCCAAGGCCACACAGCTAGTAAGTGGCAGAGCCAGGATTCAAACTCAGTCCTGGCTGACCCCACAGGTGTTCAAGACTTCTGTTCACAGACAGAGGGTGTGACCCGCAGGGAGACCCCTCATCTAGATGATGCCAGAGTTCTAGAACTGGGGACCCTGGGGCAGACACGCTGGAGAGGGGTACTGGGGGTTCAGAGCATGGGTACGGAGGGGGCTCTCAGATACAGTAGGTGAGAGCTATGGGAAAGGGGGTCCTTCAGGATGGGATGTGAGCTACCCAAGATCTTAATCCGGCCATGGAGTTCTGGAATGGGGAGCACCTTGTTTAGAGCCTGGAGATGGAAGGGAATGGTGAGAGGTGCACCACCGTAAGGGGACTGAGTTCTAAAAACTGGGGTGGAAATTGTGTTTGCGGGTGTGGGGAGTGTGGGGAGGGGGTCCAGGAAGTGGGTACAAGAGGTGAATAGGGATTCTCAGGGGGTGAGGTTGAGGATCCCAGAAGTGAGCCACAGAGAGCCTGGAAATAGCTTCAAGGGGCCCTGGAAATAGACATCAAAATTCCCAGATGGGGTGACAGGAACCCAGAAATGGGACCACTAGAATGCCGGAAGTGGGCCTCAGGCATCCCGGAAGCAGGTAACTGGATTCCCGGAAGGAAACCAAGCCACAGCCCTCCTCACCCAGAAACGAGAGAGATGCCTTTTCCACGAGCGCAGTCCGGAGAGGTAGATCTCCTGCAACACGGGGGCACTGAGCTCCACTTTCCCCGGGTCCGAAGTCAGCGAAGGTCGGAAGTCCACGGCTTGGTGCGCTTCAGCCATTTCACGCCTACAGCCCCGGGAGGAGGACAGAGGGTCATTCTCCAGGACCCCCCCCCCCAGCCCCTAACCCCGCAGACCCAGGAGTATATAGAACGCCAGCTCACCCTTCGCTAACCACCTGAAAGGTCTTTAAGGTCTTTAAGTTCCTGAGCGAAGACTCCAGTGTCGGGGGACGTTGATTGGGAGCCTCTGTGAACGCACCCCTTTTGCGGCTATTCTGAGAACATGGTGCGGGGACAGTGCTCCCCCTCGCCTCAAAGGGCTTTCAAAATTCGAGGGTCGGGGAGGGAAACCAGTCCAGGGTGAGTTGCGGCATTATGGGAAAAACATTAGTCCCAAACCCATTTGAAATGAACACCTGCCGGACGTTGGCATTGTCCATCCCATTTCCGCTTCCCATTCTAAGGCGGAGGGTGAGGGGGAGTGAGGGGGCAGTTGGATGGGGGCTTTTTATAAATTTGTCCGCTCTGCTGTGGCCCGGGCTGGAGGGGATGGGGGAGGGAGCACCCTACTGCGCATGCCTTGCGGGCAGCGATGCTGAGACTGAGAGCAGAGGCTAGCGTCGAGAACAACTGATGGAGAGGCCCGCATGCCCGACCCAAGACACAGTCCTCCAGCCCCCGCAGGAGCTCGGGCCACTCCAGTCTGGCACTTACCACGTTGAGTCAGGGGTCCGCCGATCGGATCCTGGGGACCAAGCCCGGGTACACCTCCGCGACCCCCGATTTAGAGCGCCGGGTCCATGCCTCCCACTTGCATATGTCCAATTCCAGTGCTACGAATCCACGACTTGGTCGACGGGCCTCCGGAGCCCCTGTACACCTCCGGCTATCTAACATTCAATAACGCTGATTTCTGTCTCGTGCCTCGCCGGGTGTAAGTCCCGGGTTTTATCCCCTCCCCCTTCCAATCTTCTATCCCCGCCTCCTTCAAATCGCTGCGTTCTATCCCGCCCCCTTCGAATCCTTGCGTCCAATCCCGGCGCTCCATTCAATCCCTATCCCTCAGACTCCTTCTACCCGCCTGATTCTCCACTCTTGGGCCTCCCCCGTTCTACGCAGCTCCTCTTCTCCGAACCCCACGTTCTTCGACTCCCTAGTCCGTTCTTTGTCCCTTTTACCCTCCTTTCTCTTCCAGGAAAGAGGCTCAACTTGGAACTCGCAGCCCATGCGCGTGGGGTATAGAGCCAAAGTGGATCTCGGCCCTACCACCCTGGGGAGGGAGGAGGGCTGATTTGGGGTGGGGTCGGCCCACCAAAACCTTACCCAAGGAAGATGTTTCTGCATGGACTGAGGTGGCGTGGAGGTGCTACAGCGGATTGGATTCAAGTTAGACAGTGAGTGGGACTTCCGTCAGGGAAAAGGTGCATGGATAAAAGGGAGAATATATTAGGGGCCGGGCTCAGACTGGGAGGCCAGAATAGGCATAGACAAGAGACTGAAACATGTAACTCCCGCTTTATTCAGTTCTGGACGTTAATATTCTTTGTTCATGGTGGGTCCGATGTGCCCAGGGGTCCAGCGCAGCCTAGAGAGAGCTCAGGAGGTGGAGTTAGGGGAAAAGAAACTTGGGGTCGTGGCCCCAATACACAGATGGATAAACCGAGGCCAGGGGAGGTGCAGAGAAATGTCCAACATCACCCAGAGAGCTGGGCACTGCGCCGGCCTCCTTGTTGCAAACCGGAATCCTGGAGATTTAGCAGGACTTTGGCTGCGCGCCGCCGGCGGCGCCCGTAGCTGTGAGGGTCCTGGGGCTTGCGGCCAGCCTTCCCCGAGACCTCCTTGGTGGAGGCAGAGCGAAGCCAGTATATCAACTCTGGCAGGCGGTGCATTTGGCACGTGCCCAGGGAACAGAGACGCCCGCGCCGCTGCAGGACTTGGTGCTGGGGCCGCCTGGGGATGGAGCGTGGGAGAAGATCGGGTTTAAACAATCCACTCGAGAAATGGGGCTCGGTGAGGGAAGCCAGAACTCCGAGGCCGGCAGGGAGTGTTTCCAAATCAACTTGCCATTCCCTCGAAGCGGAAAACCGTGGCCCAGAGAGCGCACGCTCCTGCCAGTCTCCTTCCCGCCCTGTCCCAGCTGCCGCTGGCGTTTCTCACCTGCCCGTGGAGTCCGTGTCCCCCAGGATGGAGGAGGCGAGGAGCATCAGCAGGAGGATGCGGGCCGTCATCGTGGAGGTACGGCGGACGAGAAACCCGGGAGGCAGGTCCTCCGGGGTGTGGCCCAGCTCCCTTCCCGGGTCTGGAAAAATCCCCTGAGCACCTGCTTTGGAGCGAGGAATCAGGGCGTCCCCACTTCTCAGGCGGGGAAAACTGAGGCCAAAAGTCACCCCACGCCAGGACAGGATTAGAACCCGGATGCCCACCTCCCGCACGGCGGCCACGGAGCCCTCACGGGTGTGCGGGTCACGCTGCGGCGCTATGCCCCGGAGGCCTCGGGAGAAACGACCCCTTTAAGGGCGGAGGGACGAGGGGCGGGGCAGCCGACACCTGCAAGTGGCGACGCAACAGCTGGGCTTCCAGGAAGGGGACGGGGGCGGGGAAGCACAGGGCTGTGTAGACACGACCTCACCCTCATCCCTGCCAGGGACCCAACTAGCACGAGACCCCAGAATCTCAGCTAGCTTCCAGAGGGGGCTGGGCCATGTAAGTTGTGGCCAAAGGCAGTCTGGGCTCTAGCACAGCTGGCAGGGACAGCATCCTGGAAGAGGAAGAAGTGTAGATGGGTATGAGGCACTGGCTGGCTGAGGGCTCCAGCTGTCCTGAAGCAGGTGTAGCAGGGCCATGGAAAGGAAAGCCAAGGATGATGCCTTGGGTGATCCAGCTCGTGTGGACAGAAACATGGGGAACCAGCAACTCTGGACAGGGACTTGGGTAGAGCAGGCAGGTGTAGACACTGTGTCCACAGCAGAGGCTGAACAGGAAGCCCCTCAGGAGGCTGTGAAGGTTAACTGGGCCTCAGTGTGCATCGGGCAGCAACCTCCGGAAGTATTTATTTAACTTAATTACCGTCTAAGCCTGTTTGTTGTCCAGAATTCTTTCCTGACCAAGACTTAAGGGATGGTCTGCAGGTTCTCAACTTGTCAAGTGAGTTGCTGTTAAGTCAATACTGATACTTATGAACTTAACAAAGCAGAACCAATTCAAAATGAAAAAAAATGTGGCAGGTTGGAACACCCCGACCCCAAGCTTCCAGGAAGGCTGTGGGAGGAAGCAAGCACCCTCCTCCATACACAGAATTCTACCCAACACATACACCTCAGGACTCAGTTTCCCCAGCTGCAGAGGGCGGGCAGTCGTCACTGCCAGTCAGCCCTGGCCTGGCCTGGCCTTGGAGGGTCCTGGACAGGAAAAAACAGCCAGAGAGGAACAATGTGTGAGCTGGGGGAGGGCGGGAGATGGCTTTCTGGGAATCTTTAAAGGCCCAGCTATGCTGGGAACCCACAGCCCAACCCTCCCCCAGCCCAGCAGGGCAGCTGGGAGCATGAGCCCTGCCCAGAGGGGACAAGAGGGAACAGGGCCTCAGGAGGCATGGTGGGGGTGGTGGGAGGGACAGACCCCAAGAATCCATAGGGAAGGCCCTGGGAATAAGCTAAGGGCCAAGGTGGGACAGACTAAAGTGAGCAGGCTGTGGGGAGCAGAGGACCCAAGAGGCAGTGGAAAAGTGGCGAGAGACCCAGACACAGAAGTGGTGACATATCAGCTGCCACCAGCAGGCGCTGTCCCAACGCTTTCAGTGGCTCAGGCTGGCATCTCGGCACCTGCGGGTGGAACCCCACCCGACCCCACTTTGCCCCAGGAAGCTAAGCCATCCCAGCTGAGGATTTATTGGCGTAAATGCAACCATATAAAAACATAAGTTATGAAAAACACAGTCACGATGTGCCCCCCCGCCCCCGGCCCCTAAAACCCCCTTCTGTGGGAGGGAGGGAGAGGAAGGGGGAGCCCCCAAGTCGACTAAGAATGCTGCAGCCCCTGGGCCCTTGCAGGGCCGGCCTGGCCGGGGTGGGAGAACCCGGGCGCTGCCTCAGCGCATCCGGTAGTCGGTGGAGCACGACAGCTCGCACAGCTGGCCCTTGAAGTCCAGGTCGATGGTGAAGTCCAGGTCACGCTGTGGGGAGAGTGACGGTGTGAGGGGGGACCTGGGGCAGGGCAGGCAGACAGGGGGCAGTGGGAGGGTAGCCAGCCAGCCCACGCAAGATGCCAAGGGCCCCCCAGCTGTCAACACCCCCTCCCCAAGCCTGGGCAGGGCCTTGTTTTTAACTCAGGCCCAAGACAGAGGCCCTTTGCTGGTCCCACGCCCAGCATTTGCCTTGAACCCTGCCTACCAGGGAGAAGCTCCATATGACATCCTCAAACCTACCTGGTACCCAGCCAACCAACCCCCCAAGCCCGTGAGGGGGGCAGGCCCCGGCTGCTCTGTCTCTTGTGTTAGGAAAGTTCTCCCATCAAAACTATTCCCATCAGCAAGTTATTTCTTCCTTCTTTTGTAAGAAGCAAACCTCTCTCCAGCACACTTCCTCCTCCCAAAAACCTCCATGCCCCCACCCCACGGTCTCCACTTCCTCTTCTCCAGAGCTTCCAAAGTGCCAACCCTCCTATGCCCATGGCTCCCAGCACCCTCTGGAGAGGCTGAGGCAAAGTCACCAGTGACCTCAGTGACTTCTGCCTGCAGGCCTCACTGCACTGCATGCTTGGCTGCTAGCTTCCTCCTCCCTCTCTGGGTCTGTGTCTCTTTAGTTTGGGTTCTCTCAGCCTCTCCACTACGGACATGTGCGGCTGGACCACTCTTCCCTGTAGGGGGATTCTGGTTATTCTGTGCCCTGCAGATGTTCCGCAGCTCCCTTGGCCTCAACCACTACATGCCAGGAGTACCCCTTCTTCAGCTGTGATGCCCTAAAATGTCTCTAGACAATGACAAGTGTCCTGGGAAGCAGGGGAGCAGAATCACCCCTGGTTGAGAATCTCCCCTTAAACCGGCTCTTACCTCCCTTAGAAAGCAGGTACCACCTTGTCCAAGTTCCCCTGGGCATCAGCCAGACTCACGCCCTGCCCCACCGACATTTCTGACCCAGACCACACCCACCCATGCTGGCTGCTCTGGGGCTGCGACTTTGCCCCAGATGGGCTTCCCCACATGTCTCAGCTGCTGGCAGCTCTGTCCTGCCAGGTGCTTCGGAGAAAAAAGCAGGGGAAGAAACAGCCTTCCACCCACTCCTTGCCCCCATCCCTGGGCAAGGATATCCCAGCAACTCTCCCTTTGGCCTGCCCTCCCCTGCTCCAGTATCTGCCCACCCCTCTTCCCAGAGTGACAGATGCCATCTCCGGCTGGCACTGACCATGTGATGGCCCTGTGTCTAGAACATGAGCATCAGGAAGGCAGGGGTCCAGCTTGACCCAACTAGGGCCCCAAGGCCCCTAGGTTTCCAGTAGGTGCTCAATAAAACTGGGTTTCGGAGATAGACCCTGGGGGGCCCATACCGGACGAGGCCAGAGCAGAGCAGAGCATACCCAGGCTGGCCAGCAGGCCTCGGGCTGAGTAGTGCTGGGGCCCCAGAACAGGCAGAGGAGCCCCTTGAGTCCACCCCTGGCTCCCCCAGAGCCTCACGTTGTTCTTGGCATTGGGCCGCATGCCAATGGTGCCGAAGATCTCCTCGCCTGTCTTCACTGTCAGGTAGTCCTCCATATAGAACACCGTCTGCTTCCAGTGCGTGTACGGGGATTCAGGACCTGAGTGGGGTGGGGGGAGGGGAGCGAGGATACGAGGGAGGAGGGTCAGCTGGGCCCAGCAGCCTCCTGCCCCTTCCAGGCCCCACCCTGGCCTTCTCCCTTCCCCTTCAGCAAGCCCAGGAGAGGGGCTGTTTCATGGAGTGGGTGGACAGAGGCTCCGCATGCTCAGGGATTAGTGGCCAGAACAAGTGTCAGAACCTGGGTCCTCATTGTCTCCGTGGCTCCCTTTGTCCATTCTCATCACGTGCCCCATCCTACCCCGATCCGTTCCCCGGACCCCGCCTCACTGGTGGAGAAGCCGGTCCTCTTGTGACAGCGGGTGAACTCGATGTTGAAATAGGCCACCAGCGCATGCACGTAGTCGTTCCGCTTCACTTGCAGGCAGAAGGGGGAGGTGAAGGTCAGGTCTTCCACCTTGACCGTGTAGATGTCCACCTCCTGTGGGACAAGCCTCAGTGAGCGCCACTCCCTGACCTCCAGCCCAGCGTTCAACCGTATAACCTGGCTGCCCCTCCCCCCCGCCCCCACCGTGGGATCGCCTGTCCTTTCTCTCCCTACCTCAACCCCAAACCTGACAGGCCCACTTCCTGGAACTACTGCTGCTCCCTGGAGAATAGCCCATTTCCCTCACCTCCCCGCTATTCCCTGTACTGCCCTCCCACCCCGCTTCGCCTGGGCACCAGCATCTCTCTGCTTCCGCAGCATCTCAAGCAGGCTTGCGGCTTCTGCCTTCCCCTCTAATGTTCCTTATTCTACATAATCGGCCAGTGTGACAATTTCACAGCAGTGTCCATCAGACAGTGTCAAATCCCTGTTTAAAAGCCTCGGACAGGAGGAAGGGTGTAGCTCAGTGGTAGAGCACATGCTTAGCAAGCATGAGGTCCTAGTTCAATCCCTAGTACCTCCATTAAATAAATAAATAACCCCCCCCCCCCCCCCCGGAAAAAAAACCCTCTGACTGTTCCCTGGCACCATTCTCAGACCAAAACTGGAGGTTCTGACCAAGGACATGAAGACGTGCCTGGCCAGGGTGACTGTCCTCCTTGTCTCCCTTTACAAACTCCCTGCTCTGCCCCGTTTTGCTGGTTTCACACACCCCCGCAAGATTTGACACTTGGGGAGGGGGTACCTCAAAAAATGATACCTGCTGGTATTCTTTATCAGGGAGGGCCCTGTGTGTACAAACGCACTCGTGGCCCCGGGCTTCCTGCATGAGGAGGCCCTGCCTGGGGTCTCAGCTGCCCGCCTCAGGCAGGGGCGCCCTCTGGATTGTGTACCCCTGGGGACAGGGTCAGCTCACCTCTCTCCCTTGTTCTGGAAACCAACGGCCGGCCGAGCCTGGCTCAAAGCTTTTTAAATGAAGTGGCTTCTCCAGGCCTGGAGCACCACCTCCAGGCTCCCAAGATCTCAGGCAAGCTAGCTCTCTGGGCCCCGATGTCCCACACTCCCACGTGTGTGGCAGGCGCTGACAGTTCTTCGGTTTGATTCATACTCTGCCGGACACCCAGCCACAGCCGCCCCCTCACCTTTATGAGGCAGGCGTTGGTGACCAGCTGCTTGGGGTCCACCACGTCCACCAGGGGCTCCTTGATGGCCACGTCTTTGATGCAAGACATGTCAAAGCCGTACACGTTCTCCCACCCTGGGGAGGGGGTGGGGAGGAGGAGTGAGCCTAAGGTGGGGAGAGGGGAGCAGGAGGCACCCAGCCCGCCCCACCCCAAAAGCTCCCCGCCCCGCACGCTCACAGTGGATCTTGTAGTCTTTGTACTGCCGGTCCTCGATGGCCGTCACATACAGTGTGGCTCGGTCTGGGAAGATGAGGCCATCAGGCGCCTGTGGAGGAGCGCGGCAGGACATGAAGGATGGGGGCCTTGGCAATTTCACCCGCAAACCTTGCCCATTTGGTCTCTTTATCCACCTCCCTGCCCCCACCCTGGTCTGAGCTACCAACACTTCCCACAGCCGCCTCCTCCTGGACCCTCAGCCTCGGCCCTAAGCCCTTGTCCACTGCCCAGCTGGCTGCCTGACAGCTCCCAGGAGCATCTAAGTCGGACCCTGTGCTTCAGAACCTCTGAGGGATCCTCAGAACCCACGCTGGCTCCTCTGAGGAGTACAGCAAAGTCTCACAGGCAGCCCTGTGAGCTCTGCACAGGCCCCTCCACCCCTCACTTCCAACTTCACTGCCCAGTGCTCCTCCAGATCCTTGTTCCACACCAGCTTCCTTGCTGCTCAACACACAGCAGGCGCACTCCTGCCCCAGGACCTCTGTACTGGCTGAAATCCTCTGCCCAGTGTGCTTTCTCCCTCAGATCCTGTGCGGCCTCTTCTCATCCTTCGTTCAGGTCTCAGTCCCCTCCTCTGGGAGGCCTACTTAGGTCTGAGGACCTGGGACCACAGCCCCCAGTCCCTCCCTACCCCTCTGCCCTCTCTGGCTCTCTCCTGGGCACGAACTCCCTCCCAACACTACTGTCTCCTGGTCCCTGTCTAGCTCTCAGGGCCGGTTCTCCTCTGTCCTGGCTGTGAGCCTCCTCACATCTGTGTCGTCAATGCCCCCATATTCAGCCCCCGTCGGAAACACTCCGCATGGCTTTTGTTTTCAGCCCGGACCCTGGCATGTGCCAGAGGACCCCAGCCTGCACGAGTGCTTCTGCCCCGCCTGGGGCCTCACCAGCCACTTGTCTCGGGCGTAGAGCACGGTGTTGAGCATCGACTCGTAGAAGAGGCAGTAGCCCATCCACTCGCTGATGATGATGTCCACCTTCTCCACCGGAAGCTCCACCTCTTCCACCTTCCCCTTGATGATGGTGACCACTGCAGGGCAGATGAGGACACATGCCACCAGCCCTGAGGAGACCTGTCTGCTCATCTCCCTTGGGAGGTGGGGGGGGGGATCCAGGGCCTGGGGACCCCACCAGGGCAGCCCTTATCTTCTCAAGGAAAGGCTAGGGGCTGTATCTGGGCATCTTCAAAGGACTCTGTGAGGTGAAGCCACACCCTGGTAACTTTGTTTTAAAAATCATTCATGGTAGCAGTTTTCTTTTTTAGGCAAAAGCAGAAATTTTACGTGGATTAGGTATTAGGTGATGTTAAGATTTTGCCACTAACAGACATGGATTTTAATTTTTTTTTGAGGGGGGAGGTAATTAGGTTTATTTGTTTGTTTGTTTGAATGGAGGTACTGGGGATTGAACCCAGGACCTTGTGCATGCTAAGCATACACTCCACCACTAAGCTATTCCCACTCCACCATGGTCGTGTTTTTAAAATGGTCTTAGCTACTGGAGACAAATACTGCTAGATTCACACAGCTGGAATTTACTTCAAATGGGGATATTTTAAGCTGAGTGATGGGTACCTGGGGGTTCATTCTTCTAGTCTTTTTCAAAAAATCCCTTTAGTTTCTAGAATGCCAAGAACCCTAACACCTGGAACACCCACCATCTTCCCACGTTCTCTGCCCTGCAAACCATGCAAACCCTGCAGGTAGGAAGGGCAACTGGGCAATTTCTGCACAACTTACGTTTTGGACCCATGCAATCCTACTTTTATAAACTGACCTCAGAGATAAAACTAGTTCAGATGGGGAATCTGAAATTTCATGCTGGAGAATGAAAATCTCAGAAGCGGCTTAAATATCCAGCACCAGAAACTTGGGTAAGATAGCAGGTGAAATGCAGCTGATGGCCATTATCAAAAAAGGGTGAGACTCCTCTTGGGGGGATGGGATAGCTCAGTGGTAGAGCACATGCTTAGCATGCACGAGGTCCTGGGTTCAATCCCCAGTACCGCCATTTAAATAAAATAAACAAACAAATAAACCTAAACCCCTCAAAAGAATGAGATCCTCTCAACATCCTAAACCTGTTCAACTATACGATAAACAGATGAAAAAAGCAAAAGGCAAGACTTGTGTGTACAAAATGCTGTTCGTGTCACAAATACGTATGTAAATGTAGAAACATTCACAGGTAGGTACAGACTTCTCTGGAAGGCAGCAGCATTGGCTGAACTCAGAGAAGGGTGGCTGAGAGGCAGATGGAAGACTTCTCACTATGGGCCTTTAGATGCCAACCACATGACTCTATCACTCACTTTAAAAACGAACGACTGCTTCTTGCCCTGCTTTTTGTTTTCAAAAGACAGACACTAGGCTTGTGACTTTGACACTTGGATTCTAAAACAGCTCATCAGGGGGCTGGTTCTGAGAAGGTTGGATTCTCAAGGTGTCGGCAACACTGAGCTCATGGGGGGAGAACGCCTGATTTGGAGTTCAGTGGCCACCATCCCCTTGCTGAGGGCCCCTAGGAAGCTGGGATCACCCGCTCCCCATCCCCACAAACCCGTTCTCTTCCTGGGCTCACCGTGGTCTAACTTGTTGGCTTTGACGATCTTCACCGCATAATCAGAGATACTGGAACACTCGATCTGGGGGCCCAGGAAGAAGGGAGGGTGAGGCCCCCCCCCAAGTCCCACCCTCAGCCCCCACCCCCCTCCATCCACTCCCTGAGCCCCAAGAGGCCCCCTTTCCGTCCCCAGGCCCAGGCCCACCCGGCCACCGAGGACACTCACCCCGATGACCTTGCGGGCCCCAGCTTTGGCAGCGAACATGCAGAGGATCCCTGTGCCGGAGCCCACGTCCAGCACCACCTTGTCCTTGAACAGGTGCCGGTTGTGAAACATGGAGTTTCGGTATGTGAGGGTTCGGACCTCATCTTTCAGCATTTCCTGGGGGGGGAGGGTGGGATACAAAGAGACCATGAGTGCGCTTGCATCCCCAGCTGGAAAACAGGGTGCCCTGGCCTCCAACACACTCACAGTTTGTAATGCTAGCCCTCAACCTTCGAACTTGCTTAGTCCACTCGGAACAAGTCTGTTTCCATGTTTGTAAAATCCGACTGGATGGACTAAACTCTCATCTTAGCCAGATTCTACCACTGCCTCCTAAGCCCCTGCGATCCTTGGCTTTTAAAAGTCCTCAGTAACTTAATGCCACTGAACTGTACCCGTGAAAGTGGTAAATTTTGTTATGCGTATTTTATCACAATTAAAGAAAGTAAAAAAAGAAAGGAAAAAGAAAAATCTTCACAACCCCGTCCCGGCTGCCTTCTGGGACGTCAGCCTCTCCAGCGTGCAGAAGGGTCGAGAAGCTGTCAGCACACTGGGCGGGAGCAGCTGGGGAACAGTCCCACCGCCAGTCACTAGAGGGCGACAGAGACCAGCAGGCCTTGACCTCTGGCTGGAGTCTCAGGCACACATGCGCGCTCCAGCCCCAGCCTCCCAAGAGAGGCCGGCAGAGTGCCAGGCTAACCTCTGTCTCCAAGGCAACGGCTGGGCGAGGCGACCCCGGGGTGTGAGTCTCGCATGCGCAGAGGGGCGGCCAGCTGCCAGAGGAGGCCGTGCGCATGCGTTAGAAATTAAGTCACTCCGTCCTCCCAACATGAACCCCCTGGAGATTCTGCAGACTTAGGAGCTGTCCATACGCACCTCGTGGATGCCGAAGTGGGCATACGAGTCGAAATAGTAATCTTTGGACGTCATGTCCTCAGCATTGGGCTTCTCGCTGCTTTCTGCCTGGCCACAGGAGACCTGGGAAGGGGTGGATGGGAGCTGGGGTCAAATCTGGGGGCTCCCCACCGACTCTTAAACCTCCAGGTCCCTACTTCTCCGTGGAGTACAGAAACCACCCCCAAACCGTACCATGGCAACCCTACAGCCCCCACCTGTCATCTTGCCTCTCCCAGGAACCCCTAAAATGGAACAACCCCATTTTCCTCTTCCAGGATCCACCCCCCCCAAAGCACCATCTAGGAGAGTACCCCAGCCATGCCTACCATCTCTCCAGTCTCTCTGCCCCCGTCTCTAGCTCAGCCCACAGCTGGGGAGGGAGGGGAAGGTAGAGCTGGGGCAGACACAGGGAAGGACAAAGCAGGGCTGGAAATGGAGTTAAGGAAGTAGCCACAGTATTGAGGTAGGCCAGATGGGGCCACAAACCTGGAGGGAGTTTGTACTAAGTGTTTCAGGGGCACAGCGTCAACTGGTATGAAGCAAGAGGGATCAGAGTTAGACCACTGGAAAGGGTCTGATGTGTGACAAGATTATGTATGTGTGGGGAGGGGGTGGTCTCACAAAAGGATATTTACTTCTTCAAGAGGCGGCTGGAGGCTCATCCCATTAGCCAAGGTGGCTACAAAATTCTAGGAGAGAGTAACAGGGAGAAAGGATTAGCTACTGGGAGCGGCTAGGGGAGGGCCAGGCCAAGGGACCCTGGCTCTTAGGGGTAGAAAGGGGTGTTTCTTACAGTTTTGCTTTTCCTTTGTGGGGAGTGGTGGTGGAGGGAGCAAGTGAAGAGGTAAGGCTGTTTTTTTAAAAGGGGTGGGAGAAGTGGAGGGAGAAGGGAGGGGGGTCTATCCCAGCTGTGGCTGGAGAGACGGTGGCTTTTCCCCGCACTGCCCCTCTCTGCCCAGGCACCTGACCAGACATCCCTCCCCGATCCAGGCCAGAGGAACTGGCACCCGCTGGGCACAAAGGCACTGCCAGCTGTCATTCCCCCTCATCATCTAATCCCCCCAGATTAGGTGACACTTCCTGACACAAACTCCCATCCTGGGGTGCCATGAGTAGCTGGGGGAGGGGGGCTGGCAGGGTGTGTACCCACTGGGCATCTGCCCCCTCTGCAAACCAGTCTCTCATCTGAGAGGCTTCCAGAAAGGAGGTGTGGCACAAAGGCGTCCCCACCAGAGCTGGCACCCTGGCCCTGAGCTCCTGCCTTGGACTCAGGAAGTCCCAAACAAAACCAGTTAGAGCCAATCGCCTCGATTAGTACCCTCTACCCAGGAATGCAGAGTCCTAGGGAGGAGGTCAGACTCTGGATCCTTAAGCCCATCTGCCCCCATTCAAACAACCATTCCAGGCCCTGAACCACCCCCCAGGAGTGGAGTGAAGTCTGAGGCAACCTCTAGGGAAGATATTTCCTCTGCCCATACAGGCCCTGGTCCAGGAGAGAGCCAACAGGGACAGGAGTCATGGGAGCGACCCCTGGGAGTTGCCCCACAATGATATGCGTGTTGGGATCTCACCTCCCCTTCCAGAGAATGCTACGAGGTACAGGGTAAGAGTACGGAAGCCCCCGTCAGATTACATCTCTTCCAGGTATAACCACCCTCCAGGCTCCAAGAAGCATGAAATCACAGACATGACTCCCTGGGCTCCAAGCCCCACCACCTCTAATTCAGCCAAGCCCGTGAAGACGCCTATAAAGAAGGGCGGCTTAGTGAGGGGATTTCCCACGGGGGCCCATTTCTCAATACCACCGATACCGCCACCAGACAAGTCCCCAGAGAGCTTGAAACGCAGCACAAGAACCAGCCCTCCATGGCTGCACAAGAACCAAACCTCATGGGCACCATTTCAGGCATCCAGGCTCAAGACCCTCATACGGGGCTTCAGGAAGAGGGAGGTCAACTCCCACCCTCACAGATGCCCCGGGGAGAGAAAGGGCTCCAGCAGGGGATAATGCTCGTTGCCAATATTCCCTCCCCTCCCCTCCCCCCAGAGGGCTCAAACTGGGAGGTGGGCTTTGGGACACGCCCCATGAAAAAGATGTCCCTCCCACACACCCAGATATGGCCACAAGGGGGTGCACGGCGCCTTATCGGGAAAGATCTCCTTCAGCTAGATGCCCCCCCAACCACCCGGAGGGAGGTCACAGGGGCATGGCCCATCCCCCATCTCCCAAAGACTCGGGCAGAGGAGAATCGAGGGACAGGAAACTGGGGGTGGGGTAGGGGGCCAGAGGGAACCAATTCTTCGTCTTCCTCTAATCCTAACCCACGAGTGCACGAAACCAGGACCGACACCTAAGATGTCCTGGTCCCGGGAACGGGTTCGTAGAGGGTGGAGAGACACTGCCCCTCCCAAAAGATTCTTTACTTCGCAGAGGTCCTCAAGTAAGTCTCACCCCAAGGTGCATATCACGAACCCCTGGGGAGGAGGGCAGGGGGCCTCAGAGGGAGGGTCGGAGCCTCCTCCCCTTCCCCCCGAGGCGCCCCTCCCCCGGCCGGGGGCGGGGCCTTTGTCCCACACGTGGAGCCCGCGGGGCCAGCGGGCACGGCACACCCCTCCCCACCCACCGCGCCGCGGCCACGTGGGGGCCAGTCCGGAAGCGCCCCCAGCCCTCCTCCACGTGGGAGGGGCACTTGACCCTCCGTTTGGCTGGGTGCTTCGGGACCTTGAAAGCTAGAGAACCCTCATCTCAAACGATATGCCCGGATCCGGAGCATGCGACGCCCCCTTCGTACGGTTGCGGACCTTCAGCCCCAATCTGGCGATTCGGAGCCCCTTCCCCACGACAGAGGCATAAAACACCGACCCTCAAGCGGCCCCCCTCCCCCAGCGGCGCTCCAGGCACTCACCTCCATGATGCAGTTCGCGGCCTCGGCTGCCGCCATCTTCACCCGCACCTACTCCTCCTCCGGCCGCCGAGACCCCCCCTTTCTCCGCACTCCCACGGGACCGCCTTATACCGGAGGGTCCATGGCCCGCCCACCGAGACCCCGCCAGGAGATCTCATTGGCAGTGGAGGTGACCCGTCTGGGAATACCGTTTAAGTATTGGGCAAAGAAGACGCCCATCAAAGTTGAGGGGCCCGCCCAGTCTGGCGTGCTGAACCCCGCCCCCTTAAGTCGACAGGGATGGGAAAGACTGCCCGTCTATCGCAAGAAGCGCGACTGATGATTGGGCAAAATCAACCGAGAGTTCCCGCCCATTCTCCCTCAGCACCGCCTCAAAGCTTCCCGGCGGACCTCGCGCTAAGCGGACATCTTGAAATAGAGCTGTCCATCACCAAAAATCACCCGCCTCTTAATAATTGTTATTGGTTTAGCAAATATGTGACGTCAGGAGGCTTTGGGCCAGCCTCCGCCGAGCGGCTGGCCTCAAGGAGAACACGGCGATTGGCCTATGAGAAAAGAAGGCAGGGTTTTAGGCTCCAGCTATTGGCTCAAAGGAACTGTCACTCATCGTCCTTTCGGTGGATTCTCCTAGCCTAAAGGGAATCCAGGAGGAACAAGGTGGCTTGTGCCCATTTTACTGAGGGAAAACTGAAACAATGAGAGGCCCAAAGAGAGAGCGGTCGTGTCCGGGGTCCCGAAACACGTCAGGAATAGGACTCAGGCGTCAAGGCATTTAACTCCTAGCCCTCTACTTAATTGTTCCACTTTTCTCAAACCCAGTGACCCCACTCAAGCCACCTGGCCTCTGCCAAGTCCTACCCTTGCCAGGAACACCCACTCCCTTCGTGTGGCCAATTCTTGAACGTCAGTCAGGGAGCAGCTTGGTCGCCACCTCCTCCAGGAAGCTTTCCTCGACTTGCAGAAAGTTACTAGTTGAATGAAGATGAATGCAACTTGTGGAATATATCTGTCGCCCCAGAAAGTTCCTTCGTGATCCTTTCTAGTCAACACCTCCCCCGCCCAACCCCAAAGCGGTCACGTACTGTTTTCTGTTACTATAGTATAGTTTTTCCGTTTCTAAAATTTCATATAAATGAAACTACATAGCATGTGCTCTTATCAGAGGTGAGGGTATAGCTCTGTGGTAGAGCACGTCCTTAGGATGCACAAGGTCCTGGGTTCAATCCCCAATGCCTCCATTAAAATAAATAAGTAAATACATAAACCTGATTATCTCCCCCACAAAGCGAAAACAAAAACAAAAACAAAAACAAAAAAACCAACATAGCATGTGCTCTTTTGTGTCTGCCTTCTTTCACTCCGTACAATTCTTCTGAGATTCATTGATGTTGTATATAACGGTTGTCCACTCCTTTTCATTGCTGAGGGGTATTCCACTGTATGGGTGTATCACATTTTCCTGTTGATGGACATCTGGCTGGTTTCCAGGTTAAGGCAGTTACAAATAAAGTGGTTATGAACTGTCATGTACAAGTCTTTCTGTGGACATAAACTTTCACTTTTCTTGGGTAAACCTAGGAGCACATGACTGGGTTCTCTGTTAGGTGTATGTTTATAAGAAACTGCTAAAAATGTCTCCTAGTGTGTTCTACCATTTTGCATTTCTATCAGTGATGCTTGAGAGTTCGAGGCTCCATAGCCCCTCCAGCCCTTCATAAAATCAGTCTTTAATTTTAATCATTCTTGTAGGGATGAAGAGACGATCTCATGCTTGTCATTTGCATTGCCCCAAACATTAATGTTGTCCAATATCTTTTCCCGTGTGCTTACTGGCCCTTTGTATATCTTTCGTCAAGTCATCTGCTCAAGTCTTTTGTGTATTTTTTACACTGTGTTGTTTTCTTATTTACAAATTATAAACATTCTTTTTCTTTGTTTGTTTTGGGGGGTAATTGTTTATTTATTTATTTTTAATGGAGGTACTGGGGATTGAACCTCCATGCATGCTAGGCACACACTCTACCACTGAGCTATACCTTCTCACCGTAAATGTTCTTTATAGATTTTGGATACAGGTCTCTGTCAGGAAGATCACCTTGAAATATTTCTCCCAGTCTGTGGTCTGTCTTTTCACTTTCTTAACGTTGTCTGTTGAAAAGCAGAGATTTTTCATTTGAATGAATTCCCATGAATCAATTACCTGAGCCTACACCTTGACCCCTACCTACACAGTATGTTCTATGGATCCTGAATCTTACTTTTTTTTTCTTTTCTATTGTTCCAAATGTTTCAATGGGTTTTGATTTTTTTTTAATTACTTTTTCTCTGATGTCCAAGTATTCTGACTCAATCAATTACATTTGCTCTGTGTTGCTATTAAGAATGAAAAATTATGACAAACTCTCTCTACCACGCTAGGGAAGAATCTAATGTTGTCGAAAAGGAGACGGTATTGGACAGGGATACACGAATATAGGGTACAGGCGAGAGGTCTGAACTCGAGACAAAAGTGGCGTCACCCATGTCAAATTCTGTCCTTTCCAAGATGGCAGCCACTTGGGACAACTGAGTGATGGACTGTGGCAAGTCTGAACTGAGATGTGCTCTGACTATAAAACACACACTAGATTCTTAAGACTTCATATACAAAAGAAATGTGTAATATCTCATTAATATGTTTTATTTATTTATTTATTTTAGTGGAGTTACTGAGGATTGAACCCAGGACCTTGTGAATTTCAGGCATGTGCTTTACCACTGAGCCATAGCCCTACCCCAATATGTTTTATGTTGGTTCCATGTTGAAATGATTCTATTTTGGAGAAATGGGGTAAATAAAAAATATTGCTAAAATTAATTTACCTGTTACTTGTATGACTCGTATTTCTGTTGGCCTGAGCTGCACTAGGTCACAGACCACAGGATGGACAAGGTCACTGGGGAGCTGGTGGGATTAGAAGTGTGGTTAGAGACCCGGGTCAAATTGGAGATTCAGGTGTCTGTGAGCTGCGACGGTGGAAACTTAAATCTCTTATGAAACTGGAACCCGATCCTTCCTTCAACTGAGAATTTGAGCAACACATCAATGTGGGATTAGCCCCTGTGCCCTGGTCCCCAGCATAAATGACAGATGCTTGCATGTCAGGTGATAGTTGCTTCAACTACTCATGGAGTGGGCAGAATTGTAAAGATCTCTGCCCACTACTGTTACATACACCAAGGAGTAGGTTGAGTTATATGACAAAGAAGATGGATAGCATTTTCAAATATTTTCTTAATTAGGTGACCTTATATGGCAAGGGTGAAGGGATTTTTCCAGATGTCCTTAAGGCTTCAAATCAGTTAATTTTTTAAAAATTGAAGTAGAGTTGATTGACAGTGTTTAAGGTGTACAGCAAAGTGATTCAGTTATATATATTCTTTTTCAGATTCTTGTCCATTGTAGGTTATTACAAGATACTGAGTATAGTTCCCTCAGCTTATCCCTCTCCCAACTTACCCCTCTCCCACTTTTCCCCTTTGGTAACCATATGTTTGTTTTCTATATCTGTGAGTCTATTTCTGTTTTGTAAATAAGTTCATTTGCTTTGTTTTTTTAGATTCCACATATGAGTGATAGCATATATGTGTCTTTCTCTGACTTACTTCACTTCGTGTGATCATCTCTATGTCCATCCATGTTGCTGCAAATGGAATTATTTCGTTCTTTTCTATGGCTGAGTAATATTAACATTCCATTGTGTGTGTGTGTGTATTTATGTATGTGTGTGTATATGTATGTATGTATATGTGTGTATATATGTGTGTGTGTATCACATCTTCTTTATCCAGTCATCTGTCAGTGGACACTGGGGTTGTTTCCATGTCTTGGCTATTGCAAACAGTGCTGCTATGAACATTAGGGTGCAAGTATCTTTTCAAATTAGTCTTCATCTTTTCCAGATATGTGCCCAGGAGTGGGATTGCTGGATCATATGGTAATTATCAAATAGGTTAATTTTAAATTAATCAAAGAGATTTTTTTCCCCTCCTGGGTAGGCCTGACTGAATCAGGTGGAAACTCTTTAAAGGGGGAGGGGAGACCTTCTCTGAGGCCACAGTGAGTCTCCTGCTAAAACTACAGGCACTGGGAAGAGGCCCTCTGAACCTCAGATGAGACCAAAGGTGAAACCTTGATGGCAGCAGGTCACACCCTGAGCCGAGCACCCCCTCAGCTGCACCCACATCCTTGACCCATGGAAACTGAGATGAATAAATGTGAATCATTGTATGCCGCTATATTTGTATGATTTCTCACACAGCCATAACTAATCCACCTCAAAATCCTGCTCTACTTAGAAACTGTGCTTATTAGACCCACCCGAGGTGTTTTTAATTAATGTGTTAATGAGAAGGCATGCCTATTATTAGACCACTAATGTTTTTACATGTATTTTTTATTTCACATTTTTAGAGGGAAGGGGGAGATTAGGTTTATTTATTTAATAGAGGTACTGGGTACTAAACTCAGGACCTCGTGGATGCCAGGCATGAGCTCTACTGCTGAGCTATACCCTCCCCACCATTACTGTTATAATCAGACCCCAAGCACCCAAAAAGCTATTTCCATTAAATCAAACCAAACCAAACCATTTGTACCTTTTGATCCAAAAGGCCACCATTCCTGGGAGGAACCTGGGTTTCCTCTAAATAGTCCAACCAGAGATTAACAATATATATACACTCACAGTAACATACAAATACAAGGTGTTACAAAATAGGGTAAGGAAATCCCCTATGGGTGACCAGAAGGGTGATTGCACCCAAGATGATCCAGGGGCCCCAGTCCTGAGCCCCTTTCCTCCTTTAACTTCTGCTGCCTCCCTAAGCCTGCTGACATTCTTTCTGGCTTTCTCAGTTCCAATCCAGCCCAGATTGTGTCCAAAGCCTTTTTCCTCCACCTATGCAGCTCTGGAAAGAATCTTTACTGAGCCCCGATCTTTAAGATAATGAAAGACAGTTAAGTTGTGTAACCTTGAGGCTCCAAAATTCTAAACTGTGAAACTTCTGGAATGGATGGCTAGAGTCAGGGCAATTTACAGCTCTCCAGATACAAAAGTGATAGAGCAAGTGACATACCACTAATTTTTTTTTAATTGAAGTATAGTCAGTTTACAATGTTGCATCAATTTCTGGTGTACAACATAATGTTTCAGTCATACATATACATACATATATTTGTTTTCATATTTTTTCATTATAGGTTGCTACAAGATACTGAATATAGTTCCCTGTGCTGCACAGAAGAAACTTGTTGTTTATCTATTTTATGTATAGTATTTAGTATCTGCAAATCTTGAACTCCCAATTTATCCCTTCCCACCAGCTCTCCCTCCTGGTAACCATAACTATGAGTTTGTTTTCTATCTCTTCTAAGTTCTTTCTTCTAAGTTCATCTGTGTCTTTTTTTTTTTTTTTAAGATTCCATATATGAATGATATCATATGGTATTTTTCTCTTTCTGGCTTACTTCACTTAGAATGATGATCTCCAGGTCCATCCACATTACTGCAAATGGCATTATTTTTTCTTTTTTATGGCTAAGTAGTACTCCACTGTATAAATATACCACAACTTCTTTATCCAGTCATCTGTCAATGGACATTTAGGTTGTTTCCATGTCTTGGCTATTGTAAATAGTGCTGCTATGAACAATGGGGTGCAAGTATCTTTTTGAATTAGAGTTCCTTCTGGATGTATGCCCAGGAGTGGGATTGCTGGATCATATGGTAAGTCTACCTATTGGAATCTCCATATTGTTTTCCATAATGACTGCAATATCCCACTAATTTTTATATGAACACTGCAGACTGTATTTCCACTGACACTCAAGTCTTGTTATTTGTGACAGCTAGGTTCTACAAAGTCACTGCAAACACTGAATTGGTGAACACTGAGCCATTGTTCCCTGCAGAGATACAAGGTGAGGTTCTCATGGGCTTCTTGCCACACTTTTGTCAACCCATGGAAATATCTTGCTCTATGTGTGTTTTCTGTTTAGAGACACACTAGGTAGTATACAGTTGATTTATTCACCTTGATCTCGCAGCCAACATCACTCTAACAAGTATTACCTGCAACAAAGCTGACCTAACAGGGGCCAATCGCAGCCTTCTTGCACCTAGGAATGCTAGCCAGCACTTCAGTGCTATGCTTTGGGGCCTTTTAAAACAGCGAAATCACCCTAAAAAGCATAGGAATGTGGAAAATGTGGCACTAAGCAGGTTGCGGAAAGAACAGCATGAGAGCTGAAAAAAGAAGGCAGCGTCACCTTGTCTAACCTGAGCTGAAATGTGCACATTAGGCAAGTCAGTTCCTTGGCTGCTCTGAGCATGCGCAAGCCTCCCAAACCTGGGTAGGCGGGTATTAATTGGAAGGCAACAAAGACATTTTAATAAGCAGGCGAACTCAAAAATATGGAATGCGCAAATAATGAGCCTCGACTGTGCTTGACTTCCTTTGTAATCCTGTACAGTTCATTTCATGCACTTACAAATGTAACTCTGCGAAGGGGATTAGAGCCCTAAAAATATGACAAGTCTCTGGCCAACAGATAGCAGAGGAGAAACCAGCAAGGAAAAAAAAAAAAGGGAGGGGGCTCAGAGGAGCAGTTGGGGGAAAAAAAGGAGAAGAGAGTGGTGTTCTGGATGCCCCATGAAGGAAGATCATATAGCTTTCTTCTGAAAATAGCTGGAAAGACTCCATGACCATCAATACAGGACTAGCTGGAATAAATAAATCATTCAGGGGGGAAGGTATAGCTCAGTGGTGGAGTGCATGCCTAGCATGCACAAGGTCGGGGTTCAACTGCCAATACCTCTGTTTAAAAAAATAAACAAATAAATAAACCTAAAATTACCTCCCCAGCATTAAGAAAAAAAAAAAGGAAATCATGCAATAGGGGGGAAACGTAATTAGCTGGAATCATATTTACAGACATCCTCAAATAGGCTGTATGTTCAGGTGACAGGTACTTGTAGGTAGTCTGAATAGATATTTCTAGAACGAATGAATTGGCTCTTTCCTTAATTTATAAACCAGAGAGCGCTTTGAACCAAATCTCCTTTACTTAGAACTTTAGTTCTTGAGTGAAAGGACCAACAATTAAATACTTGAAAACGTTTTTAATATGAAAACACTGTAAATGATTTTCTTTTGGCAAAAACGGGGAGGGTAGCCACCACCCGAGCCCTGAGTGGATTAGGAAAGTTTGGAAAAGCACACACAGAGTGCAGGGACATGAGGTCCGATCCTGGAGCAGCTTTGGAGGAGGAGCTCAGTCCAAGGGTAAGTTCAAGTCCACGGGTGATGCTGCCAGGATGCCCTCCTGGAGGGAAAAGTGGCAGAGACCAGTGAGTGGAGAGGTGTCTGCCACTCACAGAGGCATCCACATCAGCCCAGTGAGAGCGGAGATGGGGAAGGCAAGGAACCAGAGAGGGAGGGGACAGAGACCTAGAGAGAGGCAGACAGGGGTGAGGGGTGAGTGATAGAGACCCCAGGAAACTATCAGAGACCCGGGGTGGATGGGGACAGAGTCCGGGGGTGGGTGGGTGGGAGGGACAGAGGCTCAGAGAAGGGAAACAAACAGAATCTTAGAGCTTTAATGATTAAGAGCCCTGGCTCTGTGTCAAAGTCCTAATTCCAATCCCCCATCCAGCGTGAGGGACTTTCCCTCTGGGACTCCTTAAAACTGGGATAATAACCAAATCCCAGAAGGTTGTTGTGGGGTTTAAATGGAACCATTCCACTCAAGTCCTTGGCTGAGTACCTGGCCAAGTTTACCTATTATCATTCCTTACAAAAGAAAATGATTTGACAAATAAACCAGCTTCTGCGCTGAGTTCCAGACACTTATAACTAGTATCCTGACATCATCTTTCTTTGAGGTCTGAAGGGCCTGTCTCCCTTAACTAGACCATCTCCAGTCATCTCTGACTCCTCCCCAAACCTGCTCCCCACCTTCCCCTCCACTCTGCTCTTCCTGGTCTCAGGGGACATTAGATGGCATCATCCTTGACTCCTTCCTGTCTTCTATTCAGTCTCCACGTCCACTCCATGAGCAAAGTCCGTCAGGTCGACCTCCAAGTGAAATCCAGAATTCTCCACTACCCCGACCCTGGTCTGTCCCACCCTCATCTCCTCCCTGGACCAGCACAGTCTCCTCCTCCGGGCTCCCTAATTCCGTCCTCGCCCCCAACAGTATTCCCCAAGCGGCCGCCAGGGGGCGTCTGTGACCACCTAAGTCAGCTCCCGCATCTACTCAAGCCCTTCTCACTCAGAGCTCACTGAAACTCCAAGTTCTTATCTTGATCACAAGGCGTAAAGCCTTGCACGATCTGGCCGCCCCTCCTGTTTTCATCTCCACCCACCCCTCACTCACCCTGCTCCAGCCCTCCTGGCCACCTCTCTGCTCCTCAAACACACCTAGCCGGCTCCCGCCAGTCTGTGAAGCAATGCTTACATTCTGACAGCCTGGCAGTGAGGACGCAGGTAAGTGAGATGGTGTCCACTGCACGAGGGGAGACTCGTGTTCAGGGAGACGAGGATAGTTGCCAAGATCACACAGCCAGTACACTGGAGCCCAATCTAGCTCTGAGCACAGCACCGGATTAAAAACAGTCAGCAAGCAAGGTAAGCCTCCCTAGTCCTTGCGGGAGAAGACAACACACAGAAAGAGATAATACGTAAAACAAGTCAATTCTACCCTGTGTTAGAAGGTGCCTGTTGGAAGGTGCAGAGTGCTGTGGAAGGAAGTAAAGCGGCAAAAGGGGAAGGAAAATGGCTGGGAGGGAGTGGAAGTGGCTGCGATTTTAAATGGGGATCAGGGAAGGTCTCACTGCGGGTGATATCTGAGCAGAGGAGTGGAGGAAGAGAGGCAGGAGTCTAGGGGGAAAAGGTATTCCGGCAGGCAGCGCTGCAGTCACCAGATAATCACACACAAAAATGCCTCTGTTGTGCCAAGTACTTATGAGGATGATCCCATTTTAATCCTCACAATAACCCTTAGAGGTAGGTACTACAATTCTCTCCACTTTACAGATGAGGAACCTTGTTTTCCACTCATAACAGTTAATGTATACTAGAGTAGTTTAAGCTGGGCAGAGCGGCCTGCACTGATCACTGCAGTGCCTGGTGTACAGTAGGTGCTCAGTAAACACAGAACGCATGAATGGTGGAGCTGGGAGAACACCTGTGATGTCTGGAAGGAGCCCTAAGAGCGACTCCCCCAGCCTCCCCAGCCCAAGACACACCCCTACAATGAAAATTAGGTAAAGAGAAGTCCAGAGAGGCTTTGGCGGCTCACCCAGCCCCCGTGGGCCTGGATCCAGGGCGCGAAGCTGTGCACGTGCTCTACACTGAGTCCGGTCAGGGTGCCCCCCAGCCCGGCCACGCGCCGGCTCAGCTCCATGGCCAAGGCCAGGCGGGCCAGGGGCTCCGGGGAAGGCGGCGGGGGCCCGGGGCACGGCAACGAGGGGCGTGCTTGGCTTGGGCGAGGGCTGGCCTCACGGCTAGAGAAGAGCTCCACTAGGCGGCTGAAGGAGCCGGCGGAGAGGCGGGCCAGCTTGCGCCGCAGGGCCGGGTCAGAGGCCAGCTGTAGGGCAGAAAGGGGGAAAAGGCAGGGGTCTGACTCAGCCACACCCTGGTAGCCAGCCAATAGGAAACCGGGAGGCGTGGCCTCAAGCGACTTCTATTTACAACTGGCACCCTAAGCCACGCCCCTATCCAGCAGATCAGCCAATCACAAACCAGATTGGTTTTCGGCCCACCTACTATAGATAACCTAGAACCAGAGAAGCCAAGCCACGCCCCTACCGAGGCCTCGACAGCAATCAGGGCCAAGCCCTACTTCAGCTGTGTTCTGTGATGCCACGCCCCTGTGCGCTTCCCCCAGAGGCCAAGCTAGTATCTACAAGCAACCTTACCATCTACCCTATAATTAATATTACAGAACCATACACTTTGCCCAAGCTCCTGAGCCAACCAGATTCCAGGACAGAGTCACAAGCCACACTCCCTCCGGCAGTCCATTTCCCCTACATTCTAACCCATGCCCCTATATAGTCAATCCGAGCTTCAGATTTTAGACAGCAGTTTCCAAACTACCCCTCCTCACTACAGTACATTCCTTTCCTCAACTGGTCCCAGTCTTTCCTAGAACATGGTTCTTATGGCCACACCCTCTGCCTTTAGGCCACGCCCCTCGAACGATTAATGATAGCCACTAATTTAAGGTTTACCTCTGTCACTCAGAGGTACCCTTCACTGAAGCCTTGCCCCCACCCTCTCCCCACCTGACCATCTAATGAGAATGCAGAGCCAGTTTCAGGTCCCAGTGCAAACTATGCCGCAATTCCAATCCAAGCTAAGGGATGGCAGGCGGTGGGGGCGGGGCGGGGGAGCAGGGTATAGCTTAGTGGTTGGAGTACACGATTAGCATGCACGAAACGAGGTCATGGGTTCAACTAAATAAATAAACCTAATTACCTCCCCCCAAAACAAAAACAAACAAACAAAAAACAAGCTAAGGGATGAAACAGACTGCCCATCACCTTCTGGTTGATGACTTCTGCCTCCTCCTCCAGCAAGGCCACCAGCTTCCGCAGCAGGGCTTCCTTCTCTGTGGGTGGTGGACCCTGTAATTCTGGGGGGAGGGGAGCAGACAAGAATTTGGCCTGGGGCAGAACCCTGGCAACCCTTCTACCCTTATCCTTCTTTAGGGCCCCTTGGCACCTCACCCGGGCTAGGTGGGGATTTCAGTTGCTCTTGGACCAGCTGTTCCAGTCGCTGGGCCACGAGGGCATAGAAGTCTGGAGTAGCTGGACCTGGGGTGAAAAGAGCCAATGAGGGGTGTTTCGGACATCAGGAACTTATGGATTCTCTCCTCCCAACCACCTTGCCAGAAATGAGGTAAACTGAGGCCCAGTGAGCAAAGTTGGTGAAAAAAAAAAAAAACCCTTGTACTTTCTCCCCAGTTGGACTTAGAATGTTAAGAGCTGAACTGGACCTTGAAGATTATCCCATCCAAGGAAGGCAAACACATAGCACTCCAGCTATTACCACTCTATCCCTTGCCCATTTCAGGCAACAACTCTTCACAGAACTCTTGACCCCAGCTGTGAAATCCTCATCAAGCTAATACTCTCAGTAGGCATTACTAGTCAATCCAGTCTCACATATGATTATCAGCCTGCTGATCATTCTTGATCAAGTCCAATGAACTACCCCCACACCAATTCCTACTTGGCTACTGGAGAAAAGAATTCAGGTAAGCAAAACAGCCAAGAAATTGTGACCGAAAATCAGGTCTCCTGCCTCTCTGGTGGATACAAAAATCCTACACGTATGGGACGAGAAAGAGAACAAATAGAAAGGGACCACAGGCCCTCCTGAAGCCAGCTCACAGAAATGACAGACAGCAATCTAACTGGGGGTTGGGGGTGAGGGTAGGTGCTTAGCTGAGTGATCTTTAACTAGTTCCTTATCCTCTCTATGCTTTAAGAAAAAGTTTCTGTCACAGCAAAAAACAAAAATGTGACAATGAATGTATGTATGTTCATGTATAACTGAAAAATTGTGCTCTACACTGGAATTTGACACAACATTGTAAAAGGACTACAACTCAATAAAAAAACGTTTAAAAAAAAGGAAAAAAGAAAAAGCTCTGGCCCTGCCAGTTCTTCAGTGATCAAGGGCAATCTCTTACCAGGCTCTGAACCATAGCAGGGCCGGAGGGGCAGGGAGCAGGGCCGAGGGGACTCAGGGGGAACTGCTCCACGCCCCAGGGAGCAGGGAAGACATCTTCGAAGGCGGCTCAGGAAATCTGTTGGCTCCTCCTGGGTAGGGCTCCTGGGGAAGGGGACCTCAGAGAGTGAAGACAGAGGCCCTTTGCAAGCAGGCCCCCTTTGTCCTCCCACTGAGGGCCTACTAAAGACAAGGAACAGAGCCAGATACAAAGAAGGGGGAAAGGAGACAGACTGAGACCAGGAGCAAGAGTTGGAGAGGGGCCCACTTCAAATGCAGTTCCCTGAGGGAGGAGGGCAACTCCTCTTACCTGGATGGGGTCGGAATGGGAGACCCAGGAGCCTCACCCCGCCTAAGGAAGGCAGCTAGGACCCTCAGCGTGTCCTCCCGGAGCCCCAGCTCTTCCGAACCTGCCATGGGGCCACCTGTGAGAAAGGGAGCTGGGGGATGGACCCCAGGGTTCAGAGGGAAGTGGAGGCTTGGGGCCCAAACTCCTAGTCCTTGAATGAGGAAGGGGCCAGGACTTGTGAATCCCCAAAGGAGGAAGGGGCTGAGGGTCTGGATTCCCAGGTCCTTTACGGGAGCTGGGGTCTGGAGAGCCAGAAGTTTGAGTCCCCAGAGGGAGAAGAGGAATAAGTTGAAGACACCTTGATCCTGGAAAAAGAGATTGGAGATCCAGATTCTTGGGTCTAAGAGAGGAGGGGACTAGGGCCCTGGATTCTTGAGTTTTCGGAGAAAGGGGTTGGGGGTCTGAACTCTTGAATCTAAGACAGAAGGGGATTGGGGCCTCAGATCTCTGAGTCCCCAGAGGGAGAAAGGGGCTTGGGGCTCCGACTTCTCTATTCTTAAGGTATATGCCAAACTACTCAGGTCGGTAGAGGATCGGAAACTACCAATCCCAGCAGGCTTCATAGCAAACATCTCCCTCCGTCCGTTACTTGTTCGCCGCGCAGCCTGCTGGGAAGTGTAGTTCCACTCTCTGACTCAGGCTGGACGTTGGGGGACCCGCGACGCTTTGATGTTGCAGAAGCGGTACTGGGTTGCCCGTTCCTGGATCTTGGCCCCCTCTTCTTCCCTCCTCACCTAGCCCTCGCTAATGTGCTGCTCACCTGGTCCCGGTCGCCGCCGCCGCCTCCTTCTCCTCTGAATTTGTATAAACTTTCCTTTCTCAGTTGAACTTTCCCGCGCCTGCGCACTGGGCTGGGTTGGTGACGGCCCAAAGGTTGAGGGCGGAGCGCTGGTTCCCGCCTTATTTGCATGTGACGTTCCCAGCATGCCTGTAGTAGGAAGGCCTAAAAAAGGCATGGGGGTGGCGGGACGCCCGGGCTCACGGTGCCGCCTCTTTGGCTCTGGGTGCAAACATCCAACCGACGATAAAGTTGCTTCTATTTCAAGAAATCGATAGAAAAGGAAGCTAAAGCTCAGCTGACGGGAAGTGGGTTGTTCAGCTACGAGTTCGAGAGCTACGGGACTGCAAAGACAGGGTTGCGCGTCCCGACCAACTACGTAGGTAACACGGAAAAGCTGGGGAGTGAGGAGCCGGAGAAAGAATGGGTCTACCCTGACAGTGGAGATGGGGGGGGAGTGTATACTCTGGAGAAAGTGAAGCAAGAAGGGGAAAACGTGAAGCAATGGCTGGCGCCGAGGTCGGTTTTTAAAAAAAAAATGCTTAGGAAAAGTAGCGGGGAGGAGGGGAGAAGTCTGCATTGGGGGATCTAGGGGAGAGAATGATGGACTCTGCGAATGCAAGGCAGTCCACTCTAGGAAGTGGGATTGTGCCCTGGAGAAAGGAGGCTGTTTAGAAGGAATTGTGGATGGAGGGGATCTTCTGGGGGGAGATTGAGAAGGTGGAAGGAGGTCTACGCGGGTGTAAGAGCGGGAGGTAGAGGTCTACACGTCACTAGCGTCTGCAAGGCAATAACTAGAGGGCTCTACCTTGGAAGTGGGAGTACCTGCTTTGGGTGAAGTGGGGGAGGGAGGGGCTTTCAATGGAAGAGGGAATGTCTACACTGGAGGAATGGGGTTTGGGGGTAGAGGTAGATGCACAGAAACTGGGGAAAGGGAGGTGTCTAAAGTGGATTTGGGAGGGAGTCCTCGCTCTATTAGGGACTGTCTTCGGAAGATGGGAGGTCTGCTGTTTGTACCCCAGGAAAATATAAGTGAAGGACCTGCGCCGTGGCCCGGGGAAGGGAGATCTGGGTGCGGAACCCTCCGACCAAGTGGGCTTGGAAGGCCGTCTGTACCCAGGAACTGCCCTCTGCGCGCAGGCCGGACCATGGGAACCCAAAAACCTCGGATCCTGCCCTGGCTGGTATCGCAACTGGACCACGGGCAACTGGAGGGCGTGGCCTGGCTTGACGAGAGCCGCACGCGCTTCCGCATCCCTTGGAAGCATGGCCTGCGGCAGGATGCCCAGCAGGAGGACTTCGGGATTTTCCAGGTGCGTGAGCGCCCGGAGGGGTGGACTCTGAGGGGGAGGGGCCGAGAAGGCGGGATTAGCACTCGTGGAGCAGGCCCGAACTTATTCTGGCGGTGGAGGTGGGTGGGGCTAGAAGGCGAAGGGGCAAATCTTGTAGGATCGGCGAACTGGAGAAGTCAAGATTGGAGCCGCCAGGTTCCGGAAATAGAACCGGGAAAGTGAAAGAAACGCATCCTTGGGGGTTCGAAGCTCGCCGAGTGGAGCTCTTGGGGTTGTTGAATTCCGAGGGCGGGTCTTGGAATACTGAAGCGAGATTGGACCCTGAAGCTTAGGTTACTTACCACCAAATTAGGACACACCTGTGATGGTAAACCGAGTTAGAGTGCGAGGGGGCGGGGTTATTAGGGTGTCTTGGGGCAGGTTGTTGGCACAGTTAGACACCCATTAGGACCTGGAAGGCTGGCTTAGAAAGCAAATGGTTTTGAAGTGTGGAGGTGGGGGGCTTGGGGCGCAGAGAATCCGAGAGTTTGGGGATGGAACCTTGCCAGGTTAGAGCTTGCCGGATGAGAGGACCGTGTTAGGATGAGGGGAGGCAGGATTAGGACCCGTGAGGCAGGATCTAAGTTATGCTACCCACTAACTTGGTACCACCGGTCCCCCAGGCCTGGGCCGAGGCCAGTGGTGCCTACACTCCTGGAAAGGATAAGCCCGACCTGCCCACCTGGAAGAGGAATTTCCGGTCCGCCCTGAACCGTAAGGAGGTGCTGCGTTTAGCGGATGACCGGAGCAAGGACCCCCACGACCCGCATAAAATCTACGAGTTTGTGACCTCAGGTGTGCTGGAAGTGAGGCTTCGCTTGGAGGGATGGGATTTCCAGTGTCGCCAGCGCCCCTACTGCACTCACTACCTTTCTCGACAGGAATTGGGGACTTTGTTGAGCCAGACACCTGTCTAGACACCAACAGCAGATCCAGTACCTCTGATACCCAGGTAGGAATGCACCCTGACCATCCTCTTCTCAGTCTCTCTGTCTCCTCCCCTCTTTGCATCTTCTCGGGCCCATCCAGGCCTCATCTTCTTCCCCTGGTCCATCACCCCAGGCTCCATCCTCTCCCCTGCAGTCTGTCCCCAATGTGACCTAGTGCTGACTCTGTCCCTCCCCTGCTCACAGCCCTCCCATAGCTTCCCAGCGTCCCCAGGAGAAAACTCAGAGCTTTCACCAGGCATTCAAGGTCCTAACCCACATTTCTGGGATTTCAGAGCTTTCCTCCCTGTGCAGGGTACCCTCAGCCTCTTGGGAACTCAACCTCCCGCTCCTTGATCTTACTGATGTCTAAGGAAAAGTTCCCTCTGAAATTCGACCCAGCCTTCTCTGCCCAGGTCTTGCTTACATAAAACCAGATCCATGGGCTGGAATTAGCTGTTCCCCTCGGGCTACTGTAGTGTCAAGCATATTTCCAAGCATATATTTTACTGTCTGTGCCTGTGGCCCTCTCTCCCTTGGCTAGAAGCCCCTTCAGGGCAAAGCTCAGGTCTGACTGCTCTCTGGGTCCCTCCATTGCTAAGCACAAGACCTGGTCCATGTGAAGTCTCCAGAAAATGCTGTAGAAATGACTCCATTCGTTGTTTTTTTTTTTTTTGGCTCTCCAGGAAGACAGTCTGGAGAAGTTACTGAGTAGTGTGGACTTGGCCCCAGATGGAGGTCCCTCAGGCCTGACTGTGGCCCCTGCTCACCCGCCCCAGCTCTTGCTGAGCCCCACCTTCGACATCCCTGCTCCTTGCCCAAATTCTGGTCTCCTTGAAAACCCCCTGAAGCACCTGTTGGTGAGCGAGGAAGGTGAGTGCCAGCCATGGGATGGGAGGGGCTGGGGCCAGGGCCACGAGCCCCCTGACACCCTGTCTATCTCTCTCCCCCTTCATGTTGCTGCTGCTCAGACTGGGAGTTTGAGGTGACCGCCTTCTACCGGGGCTGCCAAGTCTTCCAGCAGACTATCTTCTGCCAGGGGGGTCTGCGGCTGGTGGGATCAGAAACAGGGGACAGGACACTGCCTGGGCAGCCAATAAGACTGCCAGACCCTGCGGTGTCCCTGACAGATAGGGGTGTGATAGACTATGTGAGGCGTGTACTGAGCTGCCTGGGTGGGGGACTGGCTCTGGGGAGGGCAGGGCAGTGGCTCTGGGCCCAGAGGCTGGGACACTGCCATGTGTACTGGGCCGTGGGCGAGGAACTCCTCCCCGACAGTGGTCACAAGCCTGATGGTGAGGTCCCCAAGGACACAGAAGGAGGCGTGTTCAACCTGGGGCCCTTCATAGCAGGTGAGTGAGGCAGAGCCTTAGTTCTGCTATGGAAATGGCAGGCGATGGTGGTTAAGAACTCTGGGGTCAGGAGGTTTGGGATCTGATTCAGACCCTGCTGCTCTGCTGGTGGTTGAACCTGGGGAGAACTGGACTTCTCTGAAGCTGTGGAGTCTGAGGACTGGTGCCTGTGTCTCCTTACCTGCCCGGAGCTGGCAGGCGGCACAGGGCCCAGTGTACAGAGGCGCTCAGGGAATGAGCTGCCGTAGTTATCATCCTTACCAATCACGGTGGAAAGACAGACACAAGAGAAAGAAGTCCTTTAGGGCTTTGCTATCTGAATAGACCTTTCTGCAGTGATGGAAACGCTTTGTATTTTTACTGCCCAATAAGGTAGCCACTAGCTCTGTGTGGCTACTGAGTACTTAGATGAGGTGAGTGCAAATGAGGAAGTGAGTTTTAAGATTTGATTTTAATCAGATAGAATTAAAACTGAATAGCCATGGAGGCTAATGGCTACATACCGGATAGTGCAGCCTTGAGGGGTTAAAGGGCAGTAAGCCAGTAACCACCAAGCATCTTGTACTCCAGAACCACTGAGTGGCCTTGGGGGAGTGGACTTCCCTCCTGGGCTTGTTCCCCCAACCAAATACTGAGGCTCTCTGAAGGGGCCTGGGGAGGCAGACTTTCCAGCCCCACCCTGATGGAAGGGAGAGAGGAGGAACATTTAAGTTTGTGCCAGAACGGCAGGACTTTCCCCACATCAACACCCCCTGGTGGTGGTGGCATGGGTGTGTTGGGCTTTGGATCAGGGGAGAAGGTTACTCAGGTTTTGAGGGGGCAGGTAGAGGGTCTTCTTCCCATCCCTGACTAGGTTCCTGGGCCCCCAGATCTGATTGCCTTCATCGAAGGAAGCAGGCGCTCACCACGCTACACCCTCTGGTTCTGTGTGGGGCAGTCGTGGCCCCAGGACCAATCATGGATCAAGAGACTTGTAATGGTCAAGGTACTGCAGTGCTGGGCTCCGGGAACTGTGGGGTGGATCTTAAAAAGGCAGGAGGTTGCTCTTAGGAACTACAACTCCCACAAGCCCCTTAAAGAAACTGTAACTTCCAAGAGTCTCTGCAACCACCAGTTCCTTACCCTCAGGAGCTTCTGGGTGTCCCTCCCATGGCCTCACCCCCAGAGCCTATTTTGAGTTCTCCCAGCCATGTGGAAGTTGGTGGACTCCAAGTCCTGGCAGCCTCTGTGGGGTATTACAGCTCCGAGGAGTCCTGACCACAAGCTGCTCGGCCCTAGATTCTGGGAACCCTTTAGCAGCGCCTGGGCCTAATGGTTTATCCTGGGGTATAGTGGGGGCTGCTGGGAGTTTTAGTCCACTCAGCACCACCCTGACAGCAAATGGTGTTGGCTGTTTCCCCTGACTCCCCTGTTTTCCCCCACCTCCTACAGGTTGTGCCCATGTGCCTCAGGGCCCTGCTAGATATGGCACGGGCAGGGGGTGCCTCCTCCCTGGAGAACACTGTGGACCTGCACATTTCCAACAGCCACCCGCTCTCCCTCACCTCAGACCAGTACAAGGCCTACCTCCAGGACCTGGTGGAAGACATGGACATGGACTTCTAGGTCACTGGGGAGGCCTAAGCCCTTGCCCTTTACATCAACCAATAAACTGGTTTTTGCCATGGTCATCACGTGTGTCTGGTGTTCAGTGTCCCTGGGCTAGCCCTGACTCATGCAAGGGGGTTACTCCTTAAGGCCTCAGTTTACCCATCTGTGCAAGCCACCCACATCCTAGGTGCTCACTGCATAAGGGCCAGGCACTGTGCAAGGGACAGATGACACTCCTTACCTCTTCCCTGGGACATGATGAATAGGTGACAGTCACCCCAGTTTTATACAAGACACTGAGGCTTGAAGACGAGCAAAGGTCACAAAGTAGAAAATATAGCCAGAATCTAGATCTGACTCGAGTGGCCGCTCTTTTGAGAGAGGCTTCCAGGCTGAATCTGGAACCTCCCTCTTGCCTATAAACAGTTCAGGCCATGTGTCCAGTAAGCATAGAGCCTTTTGCCTGACTGCTCTGTCTGTCAGGGACCTTGAGTCCCCTCCCAACTCCTGCTAGGTGACCTCAGGCAAGTTCTCCGTTCCAGGCCCTGGGCTCCCCTCTGCACGGGCCTGCAAAGAGCAGCTGTAAACAAGTTCAGAGCCCACTCCCCAACTGGAACCCACCCATCCCAGTGGCCTGGGCGCTCCCAACCCCCCTCACTGAGCCTGGGTTTTGGGTAATGGGGACTGATGGAGGCAGCACAGCCCTGACTCACTCTGTGGACCCTGCTGCTCTGTGCCTCAGTTTCCCTCTATCTCAGGGGAGTTGATTAGATCACCCAGCCTCACTGGTAAAAAGAAAGTCCAACTCAATGGAGACAAAGATCCTGCTTCTGGGGCAATTCCAAGGTAGACAAATAGCATGTAGGTGCCCTGAGCTGGAAGACACTGATTGGGTGGGGCCTGGGACCCCAACCTTCCAACGCCACCACGTTCTGTCAACAACGGCTAACTACGTACCAGGTGCGGTTCTAAGTGCTTCAGCCACCCAAGTCTTACGAAATCCTCACAACACCCACTTTATAGACAAAGAAGCAGGCAAAGAGAGAGGAATGCACTTCCCCCAAGTCACACCGTCTGTCCTCTCCCTGCTCACCACCCTCAGACGTGGGCCAAGTCTCCTGCATGTCTCTCCCCAGCCCTTTCCCACATTGGACTCTGAAAAGAAAGGGCTAAAAATCATGGGGACTCAGGGATAACATTTCATGAAATCTTTAATGAAATTGGAGGAGGGGCACGAACGGGGGGGTGGGGGAAGGGGACAGGCTAGGGTTGAGGGAGATGGGACTGGGGCTGGGCAGGGGGCTCTCCTCATTCCCGCAGCAACCCTCCCCCAATCATCCCACTGTCGGGGGAGGGAATTAGGGAGGTGGAGCCATAAATATGTCCGGAATTTCAAAGAGGCGAAGGAGGAAAGGGGTGGCTGGGGAGCTCAGAGAGGGGGCAGGGGCAGGCCAGGGCCGCCCTTGTCAGGGGGCCCCGGCTCCTTGGGTGGCCGTGGGGGCCCGGGGGGGTCCCCAGGCTTGCGGCCGTGCTTGCGGAAGTAGCGGTAGCGTTGGACGTAGGCGCGCACCAGGTTGCTCACCTTCACCGGGTTGATCTCCCCACTTTTGCTGTGGCAGATCTGGGGGGTCAGGGGTAGCTGCTGTCACCACTGGCCCCCCCAGGGGCCCCTCCACCTGGACTGCTGTGCGCAGTGGGGGACTGGGATGGAAATTGCTCCCCCAAGGCCCAGGCCAACTTCTCTACTTCTCCCAGCTGATGCCACAGGTCCAGGTGGGCTGGAGGAAATCCTGTCACGCTCCTCATCTTCCAGACTGACCCACCACCCCTGTATGTCTGTCTGCACACGTCCATCACTCCATCCCCTTCTTCCCCGACTCTGTGCATCTGCCCTGCTCTGGGCCCCACCTTGTGGACGGCCTTCCTCAGGATATCCTTGTACTCCTCCTTGGTGATGTCCTTCTTCTGATAATACGGTTTGATGGCCAGCTTCACCTCCTCCACTGCCCGCTCCTGTGTGTGCAGCTTCTTCAGATACTGGTGGCAGTGGTGACAGGGTGGGAAGAAGGGAGAGCAAAGGCCAGATGAGTTCCTGCAGAACCCCTATCCCCACTCACCTGCCAGCTCAGACTTCTTGACCACCCAGCTACTACTGTAGGTTGAAGTCCTGCTTAGGGTCTGCCCTGTGCTCCCCTTGTTGCAGTCACCCCAGATCACAGGCCATGCCTGGGCCTCTGAATACCACCAGCATCTACTCCAGGCTGGAGCCTGGGCCATCGCAGGTATCCATAACCAGGACCCATGTGTCCTCTGCCCTTACACACTTCAGTCTGCTAGGCAGACAGACCTGAGCCCAGCAGCTGTTCCCTACTGTCCCAGCAAAGATGAGGATGCAGGACACCCCACACTTCAGGGCCAATGCCTCCCATGAGATGAGACCGCAAACCGTCCGATGAGCTACTGCTTGGGGAGCCGCACTGCATCCCAGGGGGAATCTTCTGGCCTCCCTAGCCCCACAGGAAGTGTGTTTCTAAAGCGATGTGGCCAAAAGAAAGGGGTTGTACCCCACACCCATCGCCTGTGTGGCAGAGAACAGACCAGGGCAGCCTCACTGGAGGAACAAGGGACCTGCTGCTAGTCACAGAGCCCAGACTGTCCTGTCCTGCAGCCCACAAGTGCCACTGACAAGTGTCTGTCCAAGCTGCGTTCCGTCCATTTCTCTATATGGGGCTTAGAACTTGAGTTTATCTTGCTTTCCTTCTGGCACTGGACTTGGAGTGCATAAGGGGTGGGCAGCGCCATCACCTGGTGAGAGGTTACTGGACCACAGTGGACAGCATCCAGACCCAACCCAAAGGCAAATAGCCCCCAAGCCCAGGAGGAGGAGCCAGATTCAGTCATGGAACAAAAACCTGTTTGCCCCGCACTCATTCTTCTGCCCTTCGTCCATGATTTTCCTTTTGTAAACCACCCTTCCCATTACACAGAAAGACTGGGGTGCAGGGTAGAGACAGGTAACCAAGGGGTAGACTCTAGTGGGTATACGTGTAAATATGTGGGCATGTTCCTATCCACTTCATCTTCCTCCCCCGCACCGTCTCTACATGTCATCCTTTAAAAACCTGCCTAGCACCCCTTTCCCAATTATTCAATCGAATGAAAGTTTACTTCCTTGTTATCTAATGTCTTCAGTTTTATCTAAGCCCCCATCTGCCTACATCAGTCTCTGACATTCTCCTTGGGCCCCTGCATCTCAGTATCTGCCTGCATTCTCTGCAAAACTGTCACCATCAACCCACCTCTCCCAAGCCCAGTTCACCTTGTCTGTGTCCCCACGTCCCTCGGAGCTGCTGCTGCCCTCTCTCTTGTCAGACGCCGCAGCCAGCCCGGTGGGGGTGGGAGGGGTAGAGCCACAGCCCCCCAGGGGGAGGCTGCCAGGGAGCAGGTAGCTGGAGGGGCCTGGGGGCAGACCCAGAGAGGTGGGTACAGGAGCTGGCGTCACCCCCAGACTTGAAGGTGGCTTCCTGTGGCTGAGGATCTGCAGGAAAAGTTTGGAGGATAAGCAAAGAGGAGTGGAGGAAGAGGGAGCAGGTACCCCTACTCCCACCCAAATCTCCCAACATTCCCAGAGGCAACAGGCTCCTCTTCTGGTCGATACCTTGCCCTAAAGCCTGCTGGGAGCTGAAGTTCCTCTCTTAACCCGAAGCAGGGGACAAGAGAAGGGGCTGCGGGGACTCTTCCCCAGGGGAGCCCACCTGGTTGGTGGCCTGGATCAGCTCCTGGGCCTTTGCTCGGCTTGCCAGATTGGCTTCTTCCATCTTGAAGAGAAGTGCGGTCACTGCAGGAGGTGGAGAGTCGACAACAAGGAGACAGGGAGCTGACCCCAGAGGAGAGGGTGAAACTCACCCCACCACGGGCTGCACCTCCCACCCGGGCCCGGGACGGGCCATAGGTCTCAAGCTCAGAACTGGGAAAGGGGGCCCTTGGCCAGTGACAGAACCACCCCACATCCCATACATTGTTGGGACTCAAGGTGAAGGGAAGGGGATGTGTGCCCAAGGTCACACAGTGACAAATCAGTGTCAGAAGTGAGATTCTGTGTCCCAAATTCCCCCCTACCATCAGTCCTGGCCCCTCTCCCCACCTCTGCAGTCTAGCAGAGGATCCTGCCACCCTCTAAGGGACACTGCTCCCTGTCCCCCTATTCTTTCCAGTCCCTCCCAGTCTACCTCCAGGTGGACCCCAGGACACACCCTACTCCTCCAGTCTGTGCCAGACTGGCCGCCCCCTGCTCCCATCTGCCCTGATCTCTTCCAGTGAGCCCAGACATCTTGGAATCTTCTGGACAGATCCAGATTGGCCCTACCAATCAGGACTGATGCACCTGCGGCCCTCCTGGTCCTGGTCACTCTCCCACCCCTTCCAAGGTATCTTTACTGCCTCCAAGTCTGTCCCCATATGACCTTCTCCTCCCTGATCCTGTCTGCCTCAGCCCCCCCAGGGACACTCACAGGCCAGGACACCACTGGTAGTACAGTCCACACCAGCAGGCAGGTTCCAGGGCATGGGCGGGGGCAGTGTGGGCAGCTGGGAGACACGGGGAGCTGGCCCATCCTCTGCCCCTGAGTCACCAGCTGTGGACCCCGCACTAGGGGCCGTGCTGGGAGCGGCTGCAGCCGTGCTGGTGGCAGTGGTGGTGGCGGGCTGCTGTTCCTCCTCCTCCTCCTCTTCTTCCTCCTCCTCTTCTTCCTCTTCCTCCTCCTCCGCCCCACCTCGGACCCCAGCCTCCTCAGTGGCCTCCTCTGGCAGGAAGGAGACCTCGGGCGTCTTGCAGCTGCTATCCACAGTCTGTGAGTCCGGCGTGAGTGCCGGGGGTGGAGGGGCTGCCTTGGGGGGCGGGGTGCTCGGGGCCTTGGCTGCCCGCTCCTCCCCGGACCAGGAAGTCTCCTCAGCCCCCTTGGCTCCCGCAGCCTGGCTGCAGCTATCCGCCTTGGACTTCTTCAGTGTCACAGGGCCGCTGCTACCCCCACTGTTGCCCCCACTGCGGAGCTTTTTCCTGGTCTTGGATGGCTTGGTCTTTCCCTTGGTCCCCTTGGCTTTCTTGGCCCCAGCCTTGGCCTTCACCTTGGTCTTTTTGGGTTTGGTGCTGCCCTGAGCTGCTTTGGCCACCTCAGCAGGGGCCCGCTCGTCCGGCTTGAGGAAGGGAGAGCGGCTCTCTCGGTCTCGGCTGAACTTGACTCCGATGGAGCCCAAGCTGGCAGACGTGGCCTCCTTGGCCGGTGTGGTGCTGCTGACGCCTTCTCGGATCAGCACCGCCACCTTGGACTGCAGTTTCACCTTCCGGGAGGAAGAGGAGGATGAGGAGGATGAGGAGCCTGAGCCACTGCTGACGGGTGGCTTTGGCGGGGGCCCTGAGGAGGGCGCCAACTCCTTGGGGGGCCGGGCCTTCTTGGATGACCTGTCCCTGTCCCTATCTCTGTCCCTGTCTCTGTCCCGATCCCCACCATCCAGCGCCTTCCGCCGGGATCCCTTCTCCCGGGAGGAAGAGGAGGAGGAGGCAGCCCCAGAGCGGCGCCGGTCCTTCTCACTGCTCTTGCCTCCCCGCTCCTCGGCGCTCAGTCCCTCTGAGTCGTATAGGACCTCGCGCTTAGGCGACGAGGTGGGGGCCGGTGAGGGGCCTCGGGGGTCAGGCTTGTCCGGCCGGCCCACGGTGATGGTCCGCTTGATGGCGAAGAGATCGTGGTCCGTGAGGTCCTGGATGGAGGGCGGCACGGCTCCACGGCGGCGGCTGTCGCGTTCTCCGCCCAAGGAGGTGGAACCGGAGGGTGGTGGGGCTGGGGCAGGGGCCTTCTCACTGTCCCCAGTCCGCTTCTCACCCCGGGACCGCGACCGCTTTTTCTTCTTCTTGCTGCCGCCACCATCCCGGTGCTTGCCGCGGTGCCGCTCGCGCCTGGAGGACGACGACGAGGAGGTGGCCGGGGGAGGGGAAGCCGAGCGCCGCCGACGCCGCCTTTTCTCCCGCGACCGCGAGCGGCGGCTTCCCCCGCGGCGCCGATCGGTGCTCCGCGAGCGGCGGCGGGCAGAGCGAGAGCGGGAGCGGGAGCGGCGACGAGTGGACGACGAGGCATGGGAGCCCGGCTTGCGGTCCCGGGAGCGGTGCTTCTTGGAGTCCCAGGGGGAAGCCGGGGCCGGCGGGACGGGCTGCGAGGCAGAAGAGGATGAGGCAGCCTCCTTGGCCTCGCCACCGCTCCGCTTGCGCTCCCGCCTCGACTTCTTGCGGATGGGTGGGCCGGCGGGGGCGGCATTGGCGTTGGCATTGGCTGCGGCTGGGGAGGGCGAGCGTTGGCGGTAGCGCTCCCGCCGCTGGGTCAGGATCTTGCGGCGCAGGTCCAGGCCGCCCCAGCGAGTGTCGGCCGCGGGCGGAGCGGGGGCCGGCTCCCCGAGGTCCACCTGCAGGGCGCCCTCGCCATCTGACTCAGCGTGCAGAGACAAGAAGTCGTCTCCCTCCGGGGCCCGGGGAGCGGGCGGCGGGGGCGGGGGCTGGACTGCTGCGGGGGCTGGGGCCGCGGGAGGGGGACGGGCGGCCCGGCCGCTGGCCCGGAAGAGGGAGAGCGCCATCCTGGGCTCCTCCTCGGGCTGGACAATCTCGCCCTCCTCAATCTCTGAGTCTCCAGGTGGCAGCAGTGGGGGCGGGAGGGCGGCTCCACCGGCGGTCACCACCTCCACGGAGACTTTGCCTTCCCGACAGGCCTCCGCCTCAGTCCCCACCACAAACACACGCCGGCGGGTGGTTCCGTCGGCGCGGGTGGAGTCGGCCTGGGGTGGTGTTCCAGGGGCAGGAGCTGGCTGCAGAGGCTGGGGGTCCGGGCCGGGGCTCTCGTCACCTGGGAAGTCCTGGCTCAGGCTGTTGTCATCGTAGATGCCTGCTAGGGTCTCCGAGATGCGGCTGATGCTCTGGGACAGGCCTTCCTCCTCTTCTTCTTCCTCCTCTTCCTCCTCCTCCTCCTCCTCTTCTTCCTCCTCCTCCTCCTCAGGTGAGGGGGTCCCCGCTGATGAGCTAGGGTTGGAGCCAGTGGGCTCAAAGGGGTCGTACTTCTGCTCCGGAGCGGGCGGTGGGGAATAGGCCTCGTCGGTGGGGTGGAAGGGGTCATAGATATCGAACCTGGGGGCCGGAGGGGCTGGGGGAGCCGGAGGTGGTGGTGGGGGAGGCGGGGAAGGGGAGGATGATGAGGGGGAAGGGGAAGGCGAGGAGGACGCAGAGGAGGGGGCAGGGGGTGGGGCAGGGCCCCCGTCTCCGGTGCCTAAGGTGAGGAGTTGGCGGGCACAGGTAGGTCGAGAAGAGTGAGACTGCGGAGAAACTGCAAAGGAAAAGCAGAGACAGAGCAGCGGTCAGATGCCCATCCGGGTTGTAGCGGAGAGGGCCACAGGCAGGACAGCACCCCATCTGCTGGCCCCCCATCGCTTAGTGCTCACCGCACCATGTCTCAACCCGAAGAATGAGCTTAACAACTCCTTGATATATAGGTACTGTGACCCAGGCTTCCCAGAGAAAACTGAGGCACAGGGAGCTGCAGTAGCTTCCCCTGGGGCACACAGTCGACAAGGGGAAGTCAGGGTGCAAACTCGGTCAATGTAGCTCCCGAGCCTGCCCTCTCAAATCCTGAGACGTAGGCTGGCCTGCAGCCCAAGACTGCTCTGACCAATGACAGCAGCGATGGTACCACAGGAGGCACAGGCTGGGACAGCAGAGCCTGGGCTCTAACCCAGGACGGTGGCAAGGTCAAGGCCTGCCTGCTGTGCCGGCTGCCTCTATGGGACTTGATCACTTTGTACATGGGTAATAATGGGAGGCTGAGAAGGTGAAATCCCCTCTGCAGAGTCAGGAAGAGCTCACTGCACCCTTGTCACTCTGTGATGAGCCCATCTAAGGGGAGACATCTGCTCAGGACTCAGACATCACTGACCAGTGAAGGCATCAACTAGCATTTGCCCCTTCCTACGGGCCAGGCCTCATCTTCTCCTCCGTCACCTTGTCCACCCTCCGAAGTCCTGGCTTTCTAAGTGCTACACGGTCTCAGTGCTACAAGTCACAAAAAGGAGACAACTGACTGGGGCTGCACCTGGGGCGGGTGACGGGGCCAGGGTTCAGACATACACATCAGAGTCCAGAGGCCACTCTCTCAACCACATGTAACGTGTCCAGCCACAGCAAGGACGCCAGCAAGGTTGCATGGACAGTGCTGGAAAGGCCTGGGGTCGAGAGGGCAGAGCCCGAGCCACCTCACCTTCCAGATTCCAGGCTCCGGCCCTCACCCTCGATGAGCCCAAGAGCAAGGAACTCAACCGCTGTCTGCCTCAGTTTCCTCATCAACAAAATGGGCATCTGCTCATTCACACAACACATTTTCTCCGATCACTAGTCTAACAGGTGCACTATGGGGTACTAAACCAGAACAGTGAACAAGAGACAAAACTCCCTGCCTTCCAGGAGCTCACGTTCAAGTGAGGACAGACAAATATCAGTAAGCCCTGCACAAAGTCCGGGAGCCGCTGATGGCTCTGGAGGAATACCAGGCAGGGGATGAGGACGATGAGGATGACAGCATCCAGACCTCAGGGGGCTGAGAGGACTGGATGAGCATCTGCTTGGAAAGAACAGACGGACCCTGGCACCTCGAGGCCTGGGTGAGTACGAGCTCTGACTCCTCAGCTGTTACTACTACCGCCTGAAGCATAAACCAGTCTGCAGACTGGAGCGGTCCGCAAACGAGAAACATCCGCTTCTTTATACATAGCTTGTTCATGAGGGACAAGACTATGGGTGAGTTTTCTTTCCTTTTTCCTGTGTTCTTAATATTTTCCAACGAAGACCAAACAACACTTGGAATAAGAAAAAATGTAATCGCGGAGTCCCACTGAAGACAACCATTAGGTGCCAGAGACCACCTGCATATATCACTTATGGCCTAGGGGCCAAATTCCACACACCTACTGCTTTTGTAAATAAAGTTTCATTGGAACACTATCCCACCCACTCATTAATGTATCCCCTACGGCCTCTGATTCAAAAAAAAAATGAAAATACTTTGTGGGCTCCTAAGAGTGTGGTGGGCCCTAGGCACCATATCCCCTAAGCCTATTGGATAAGTAAGTCACCCCGCATCTGTGTGGGGATTAAAAAAAAAAGACAAGAAAACCGTGCACTGGCTCAGAGGGTGTGCAAGCCACGTTCTGTGGCATAACAGGTTACTTCAGGAGGAGGGTATAGCTCAAGTGGTAGAGCATGTGCTTAGCATGCACAAGGTTCTGGGTTCAATCCCCAGTACCTCCATTAAAAAAATAAATGAATAAACCTAATTTATCCACCCCCAAACAAAGAAAAGAACAGGTGCTCGCAGCTGACCTACTGCTATATGTTCCTCTCCTCTCTGCCCCTCCTCGGATACGTACGTATGTACACACAGAAGGAAAGTCTCAATCCAGGGTCCCAGGGAACCAGCAGCAGCAACACCGGGACTTAGTTAGAAATGCACATTCCTAGGCCCAACCACAGACCTGCTGAATCAGAAACCCTAGGGGTGGGCCTGGCAATCTGTGTATTAACAGGACCTGTGATGTGTACTCAAGTTTGAGACCCTCTGCTCCCTGCTGCTCAAGGGCACACCACCATGTGCAGGGTACAGGCAGGGTGTGGGAGCGGACCATCACTAGGGCAGATGCACGTCGCAGAAGTCAAAAACCTGGGCTTCACACGCAGAAGGCCCCAGGCTTGGGGCTCAGGACCACCACTAAGCAACTGGCTGTGCCACCTTGAGCAAGTGACTTTCCTTTCAGACTTCTCCTAGAGTTGGAGATGCTAAGATTCCCCCTCCCAGGGAGATGACTTCCCAGCACAGTTACACTGATATGGAGAGGCCAGGATGCGGAGTGCCTCCCACGTGCTAACCACGGCTCCCACGTGGTAGCTCTCATGTCAGTTTTTACTTTATGTACATCTGCAGGTATCAACAGCCTTTACTACAGTCCAATAGGAAACACACGTTGCAGTAAAGATTTGGTCTAAATGACATCATCATCACTACCATTACTACCAACAACGGCAGATGCTCACACAACACCGAGGCTGGCCGACTGCCCAGCTACACCCCGGCCCCACATACCTGTTTTGCCCGTCCTCCAGGCCCTGAGACGGGGCAGCAGGCTGGGCACGGGAAGAGGGATCGGATCCCTGTCCCCAATTCGGACCTCGGCCACCAGCTCCAGCATGTCCTCGCTCCTGCAAGACAGAAGGGGTGACTAAGCCTCAGAGGAACTTCCACCTCCCATGTTGGGGGCCTCTCCCACCCCAGCTGCTCAAATACTCACTCGCCAGGCCGCAGGTCCAGGTGGCTGGGAACCCAGGTATCTGGGGGATCCAGGATGCTCACCAGCCCTGTGAGGAGGCCGTCCGCAGCCACGTCCAACACCTGGAATAGACCAAGAGGGGCTCCACACTGTCTCTGCTCATGTGAGGACCCACAAATCCCATTTCCCCAGACCTTGACCTTTCAGTAACCCAGACATGAGACCCTAAGAAAACACAAAGGTCCAACCAATTCCCTCATCCTGACTACTTCCAGACCCCAAGGCTAAGACCCTCCAATGCTGCCCCTGATCAGCACCCCAGACCCAGGTATCTGGGTCCCCATCCCCATCTCCCCACCTCAGGAATCCAGGCCCCAATGACCTTCCTCCCCCAGCCCCAGAAGCCCAGGTCCCTTGCCCCCTCTTCTTACTCACAGTAGCCGTGTCAGCACCCCCTGATTCCTGGGAACGGGACTCTGACCGTGGGCTCCGGCAGCGCCTCCATCGAAGGCCACGACACCGAGAGCCATCTGGAAAGAGATGTTGCATGGGGGATGGAGACCAGGCACTAGATGCAGAGATGTCGTAGGGCAGAGGAAAAAGGAGCCTGCCTAGCTCTTGACAGGGAACCAGGCTCCTGCCTACTGTCCCGGCCTCTAGCCAACTGCCCCTCGACTTGGGTCCCAGAAGGACTTCCCCAACACCCTTTTCAGGCTCCAACTCTCTCATCCATTTGTCCTCCCAGGCACCCTCAGGATGAAGTCCAGACAAGTCAGCTTGGCATTTGAGCCTTGCTGTGACCCAGTCCCCACGGAGCAATGCTGCTTCCCTTCCCACCAACACCCTCTGCCCATAGGCCCCAAAGAACAACTCAGCCCTGCAATGTATCCCTGTGCAGTGCTCCTGCTGGTGCTGCCCCTGCCTACCAGGCCTTCCTCTTTATCAGACAACTCTAACACATCCTTAGAGACACAGTCCACCTGTCACCTCCTCCAGGAACCCTTCCTGGACTCCATCTCCCTCCAAACTAGCTTAGCTGGGCCCCTTGCCCTCTCATGGTGCCTCAGGGTACCTCTGTGCTGGGACTGTAGTCCCTCCACAAAACTGTGAGCCCCTCCAAGGCAGCCACGGAGTCCAACCCATCTTGGACTCCCTGTGCCAGGACAAGGGTAGCACCCAGGAGGCCTCAGAAAAGTATCTGAATGAGATTAGGAGAAAGAATGCAGAGATAGGGCAGGGAGCTGGGAGGAACTGGAACCGTCATACCTTTATCCTTTGGCAGATCCCCCTGCAGGGAACTTCCCACAGCCTGCTGAATGGCCCGCTGAAAGAAAGGTGAGGGCAGTGGGGTTGGAAAGAAAGAGCAGTTAGGGGACTCATGCAAAAGGCCACAGGCTCTACTGCTGGAAGACAGAGTCCAGACCCCTCCTATGACAAGACTAAAATCCTACAGACAGGCCAAAAATCCAGGCCCCCAACTCCCCTCCCGTGGGGTCCAGGAAATGAGGGCCCTGGAATCTGGACTCCAGGCCCTTCCCTCCCTCAGCCCCAGGGGTCTAGCAGCCTCACCAAGATAAAAGCAGAAGGAGAAAGCGCAGGGTCTCTGTCTGGCGGACCGTCACCCCGATCCTCGCCTGACTCCTCTGTCTTCCCTCGAGACTCATCTTCTTCCTCCATGGTCACCTGGTGGTGGAGGGGTGAGAGTGTGGAGTAGAGGCCAGTGGGCAGGGCACAGTGCTGTTAGGTGGTGGAAGGAGAGATGGCCATGAAGACCTCGAGGGCCTCCAAAGCATCCTTCCTCCCCTCCACCTCATCCCAGTCCCTGGGCAAGTACCAGGCCCAGCACAGACACGAGAAGGACTAGAGCAATTCTCTTCCCTTGTCTAAATTCCAGTTGCTTCCTCTGTCAAAGGGAGGCCTTCTGAGTCAATTTCAAAACCCCATTCCCCAGTTCCTACAGCTGCCCTCACAACCAAACTTTAAGACCCTATGGCAGCCCGCTTTCACGGTGGCCAATCCAATGTCAAGACATTTTTCCGTTGAGTTGTGATTTCAAACACTGTGTCTCACAGTCTCACAAAACCCACCTTTCCCCAACTGAGATGCGTGCCAGGGTGCTGGGCGTGCCTTAAACACCACACAACTTTTTAAAGCATCGATTTTCCTCGGTGGTGAGGGACCCAGCAAAATGTATTTATATAAGGAAGATAATATAGAACTGTGATAGAATGATCTACAAAACCAGTACGTTTTGAAAATGGAAACACTAATTTCAAATGCTGCCCACCAGATGCCACCAGGAGTTTCCTCCTATCATCTATCTGCATGTTCTATGGAAGCGTGACTGAGGGCTTTGCCAAAGGAATTCTTGATTATACAGAAGTTGAAAGATCAGTCTTCGGACTGATGGGTGTCTTGATTAGGGCTTCAGAAAATATGAATATTTCAGCTGTACACTTCCCTGCAACTGTCAGATCTCTTACTCTGAAAACAGTTATCTAGTCCCACCGTCCCTGAAAAGCTTCAAAACCCCTAACCCCCAACTATGTGTACTTAACTAGAAATGGGCACAGAGTATCTAACTCAGAGAAAAGCTGAGACTTGAAAGGAGACTGACTTCGACACAGAGTTAACACAGCTCAAGCACTCTACACAGAGTAACAGTAATTATCATTAGCCTTTAACACCCAGGTTTCTCCTACTTCTGTCTCCTCCACATCCCAATTGCATACCTGCAAGAAAAAGATCTCCATCCTGGTCTCCCTCATACCATAGATTCTCAAGCTATTACCAGCGCTCTCGCATGCAGCCTCCCTGCTAAGAGCCTGCAGCTCCTTCTCTAACTCCCGTAGACATGTCTTGCCTCCCCTGTGGACAGTTCCCAGCCCTGGAGCTGCTCTCCAGCACCTCCGGGGGGAAGCACAAGCTACGTGGAACAGTGTCTGTCACATAACAGAAACTTAATCAAGACTGTGCTGACTACACAGACCCACAGATTCCCAAACCCTAAGCGGTATGAAGATCCTGCCTAGCTTCTTGACACATGCCCCAGGCTTTGCAGACACACCCTCAGCTCCTCAGATCTTTTAGATGTGAGAAGGCTCTGCAGACTCTCCAGGTCCCTCTAGACCAGCTTCCCAAACTACAGTCTGATAGCAGTTCAGTGCTTCACACAGCTTGTCATAAAAGCAAATCGAACACAGTAGAAGATTCTTCACAACACATTACAAGTAAATGGAAATATTATTTAATGGGACTTGAGCATTAGTTAAATTCATCTGATGGTATACCCCAGGTCTCAATGAAAAATGTATTTCTCACTGTAGATCAAGGTCAAAAGTGTTTGAAAAACGCTGCACTAGATGAGTCTAGATGATCCTATAGACTTTCCCAGACGAATGTGGACTAATTCTAACTCTCTCTGTAGCCTCAGGGCCATGCAGAGGTTTTAAACATTTTGCATTCGAATTACTCTCTAAAAGGCAGGTACTTTTGAGCTAGACAAATCTTCCAACACTCTCCTTTGTTTTATTCTCCACACAATTATCCAGTCCCCAAAGGCATCTGAATTTGCTCCAGGCATAAGAGAGTGCACTCTTGCAGTCACACTTCAAGCCACCTAGATGGTTCCAGGTCCTTCTAACTGTCGCCCAGCCTCCTGTCACACAGATTAGACAGTCCCCAGACAGATAGTGACCTATCCAGGCCTCTCAGCACATCTCAATATTTGCCCCCTCCCCTAGTGGGTACATCCCACTCTTCTGGGTAGCTATAAAAGACTTCCTAGCCCTGGAACAGTTCCTCCAGACCCAACTAAACGGTCCCAGACGCATGGAGGTGAGCCGCATCCTCAGGTCAGCCCATGTAGACACTTCCCAGCCCTAACAGACATACCCCAGGCGCTATAGTTGGCTCTGCAGATACTCCCCAGCTCTTGCAGATCTCCTTCACCCCTGGGACATATCTCAAGATCTCAAGATGGCCCCAGAACCCTCTAAACAGACCCTAGCCTCCGGTCAGCCCATAAAGACGATCAACAGTGCCTACAAAAATAATTCAAGCCAACTATATGATAGAGGGAAGACTTCAGCCTCGGTCCAGGCCCTGTGGACGCCCCTCGTCCTCTCAGGGACGCCCCACAGACGCCCCCCGGCACCACAGACGCGTCCCGGGGCCTTGAGAAGGCCCCCTGGGTCGGCCCCAGGCTCCGCCGCCGCTACCGGGCTCGAGGCCGCCCCGCTAAGCCCTCCAAGCCCCGCGGCGTGTCGGGAGGACCCCGGGACAAGTAGCGACCCGACTCCGCCCCGCCCACCCCAATAGGCCCGAACCCCGCGGCCCGGACCGCCGCCGCCATCTTACCCCGCCGCTCGGGCTGCGGCTCCGGCCCCGGCGCGGGGCGGGGCAGGCTGGGGCGGGACTCGCGAGCAGAGGGAGGAGAGAGGCGGAGTTAAAACGCCGCCGAGCTTGCCGGGACTTCAAGTACCGAGCACGGTGCCGTGAAGGCTAGTGGGAAGGCTTCGGACTCAGTTTCCCAGCAGTCAACGGGGCACGTGGGCAGGGTGCGCGCGACGCACGCCGGGAGGCGTAGTCTGCGCGTCGCCTCCGCCGCGCGGGTACAGCGAGTGGAGGGTGAGGAGTGAAATGGGCGGGTTGCGGTAGCCCGCGATTAGGCCCCATAGTGCCCCGCACGCGCGCGGAAAGAGCGGCAGAAGAGGAAGTGACGGAAAGAGCGCTCAGCGTGCCAGATACAAGGGAGTTGTAGTTCCGCGGAGTGGACGGCAAAGGCCGGACTGGCTGCGAGTTGTCCCGCCCACATTCTGGGGATCCCAGAATCCCAAAACCCAAGTTCTCTCTTTATTTAGAACCAAGGACCCAGCTCTGTAGCTTCCTCCTCATTTAGGACAGAAAAATCCGAATTCTAATTCCTCTCACTCAGGGCAGAGGAGTCTGGACTCACATTTCCCTCTTCCTTGGGACTCAGAAGTCCGAACCCTCCTTCCTCTTAGATCCAGGAATCGGGCCCTCAGTCCTTTCTCAGACTGGTCTCAAGCTCGTATCTTACACTGACACAAGTGTTCGGGTTCCCCACCCCAATTCCCTCGGATCCAGAATTTTGGGTCCCCAGCCTCTTCAACGCCTGGACCCAAGAGTCCGAGCCCTCAGCTCCCTTTGCCGAACCTAGTAGTGAGGACCCCCCAGTTCTCCTCCCTCCCGGAACCCAGGAGTCCAAACCTCCAGCCCTATTATTTCCTAGGGACCCAAGGGTCTGTGCCTTCAACTTCCTCCTCCTTCAAGACCCAGAAATCTTGACCCTAGACCCTTCATAACCCAAGCGTCCCGGCTTGGGCGAGCCGGCTCATGGATTAGGAATGCAATGATCTCACGGCCCCTCCCTGCCCGATTACCCGCGGTCCCCCTCCAAGGCCCCATCTCCCCTCCCACTCTGTCTTCCGCTTGGCTGGGACAGCGCGAACCGGAAGCCTGGGTCCCTTAGCGGGCGGAACCTCCAGCATCCAGCCCAGATGCCCAGGTCGGGAGCTTGGCTAGGATCCCAGGACGGAGACTGAGCTTCCCCTCAGGACTTGCCCCTTCCTCAGAGCGCGCCTATATACGGCCGCACGCGAGTCCGCGAGCCCCGCCTGGCTAGAACAAGGCCTCTGGGATGGTGCCCTGAGAAACTGCATCACAGGGCTCCTTATTTGCATAGCCCTGCCCCGAAGGAGCTTCCCAAGAGGAGGAAAGCTCTTATTAGCATATCTCCGCCCCCAGGTGACCCGCCCTCCGAGAGCGCGTGGCGCCGCTCGAGGTGAGCACAGTTCTCTTATTAGCATGTCACCGCCCCGTTCGGAATTCCCCTTCTCGGAGAAAGCTGTTTCCCTGCCCTTATTAGCATAGCTCCTCCTCTTCCCCGGCCTTGCCTCCTCAAGTGTCCCGAGACTCGAGCCCTTCTTGCTGGAGCTTATGATTATGCAGTAGCCTTATTAGCGTGGCCCGCCCCTAGGCCCCTCCCGGTTCCCCCTCAGGCGGTAGCGGCAGCAGCAGCAGCGGTGGCGACATGAGCAGCGGGGCGGCGTCCGGGACGGGGCGGGGGCGGCCCCGGGGCGGGGGGCCGGGGCCCGGGGACCCCCCACCCAGCGAGACACACAAGCTGGTGGTCGTGGGCGGCGGCGGCGTGGGCAAGAGCGCGCTGACCATCCAGTTCATCCAGGTAGCGGGCCCTCACCCGGGGGGGTGCCCCCGGGACCTAGAACTGAGCCCTTTGGGGGATCCCTGAAACTCAGATTACCCCTCGATCTATCACTAAGACCTTCCTATGAGGCCTTGTAATCTTAAAAAAAATCCCCTAATTTGGGACTCTGAACCCCTAGGGCCTCCACCCCCCTACATGAGGGGCATTCCTCCTGTACTTGTATCCTGAGACCCACCACCCCTACCTCCAGTACCCCAAACCCCACTTTCCTGCTAACCTGACCCTGGGTGCCTCCAGGGAGCATCCTAAATCCAGACGAGTCACTCCATTCAGACCCTAAGCACTCTTATTGGCCCCCACCCCTCTAGATGCCACCTCCCCCCACCAAGAGCCCATCTCCCCCAAATTCCAGGCCCCAGCTTCCCCTCTGAGCCACCCAGAACCTAACCCGGAGAATACCTGTGCCCAATGCCCTGGAGATTCCCTCAGTCTGGATGCTTAGCCCCTTCAGGGACCTCCCCCAGAAACTAGAAATTATGCCCAGACTTTGCCCCTGAGGCCCACCTGGGACCACCCAGTCCTGAGAGAGTCACCCTCAGACCAGAGATTTTAAAAAGACCTTGCCCCTTGGCCATTCTAGAGAACTCTTTAAGACCCCAAGTTCTGGGGATACCCCCTCTGCCAGACCCACACCCACACCCTCTTCCAGGGAAAACCAACCACTTCTCCACCTTGAGTTTTCCTCCACTCCAATCCCCTGAGCCCCTCAGAAACTCTGGCTAGCCCCCAAATCATCTCCATGGAAGAAGTCCCCAGATTCTCGACATCCCTAGAAAGACAAGTTCCTTGGGAGTTTCTCTGATCTCTTAAATGCATCTTAGGGTCTCTAAGACTTTCTAGACATGCACCTATATTCTATGACTAACCTCCCAAGTGAGCCCGAGCCTGCAGATCTCACCCGAGCTGCTCCTGATGTACTCTGCAGACACAGCCCTAATCCCCCAGGGGTAGGTCCCTACACCCTCCCTCCAGGACAAGTGCCCCCACCCCAACAGGCAGGATGCAGCCTTCAGACCCCCAGCTGCTACATCACCCCTTCTCTCCTGAAAATCCACCCCTGCCCGGGAAACTTCCAGCCCATTCCCAAGGGAAACCCTCCCACCTAAGAAAAACCCTAGAAAGATATCTGCTCCTAAAATGCCACAGAGGCCCCCAGGGCTCCAGATCCCTCAAGAGACCCCAGCCAGCACCTGCATGGGAGGCCCTGTCTGTGTAGAGAAAGGCCCCTATCCTGGGCCCCTTGCACCCAGGGGCAGACCCAGAGATGGCCCAAGGCCTGGCTGGAGGCGGGCAGGACCCAGGCAGGAAGGGAGGGGCTCAGCCTGCAGGCGGGGCAGCTTCTCCGCAGGCGGGGCAGCTTCTCCGCAGCCGGATTGGAACCAGGACCTTCCCCTGGGAGGAGACACTGGAAGCTGCCAGAGGAGAAGGAGGAGGAGGGGGAGGAGGAGGAGAAAAGGGGGAAGAATAAAAAAAGAGGGAAGAGGAAAAGGAGGAGGGAGAGCTATAGACAGGACAACAACAGCTCCCAGTAACTGAGCACCCACTATGCCCAGGTGATATGTTAATTGCTTAATAGGGGTTCTCCCTGAATCTCACAAACACTGGATTCACCACAGTGCTATTTTTATCATTTTCCAAATGAGAAAACCGAGGTTCAGAGAGGGGAAGTGATTTGTTCAATGCCACACAGCCAGAATGTAATCACAATATGGGAAATGTACTTTATGCCAGAAAAAGAGAGAAGACCAGGAGACACCCAGAGAGAGGAGACTGGGGAGGGTTGGAGGAAGGGACAAAGACCCAGACAGAGACAGATCCAAAGAGAGAAAAAGACCCAGAAAGAGGGAGGCTGAGAAAGGCAGGGCCTAGAGGCGGGGCTCCATCATCTCTGCTGGGACACTGCAGTGATGGTGTCCTCTCCCGATCTCACCAGTCCTACTTCGTGTCTGACTACGATCCCACTATTGAAGACTCCTACACGAAGATCTGCACAGTGGATGGCGTCCCGGCCCGGCTTGACAGTGAGGGCAGCAGGGGAGATGGTGGGGGAGGATGGTGGCGAGGCTGAGGGCTCATGGGGGTGGCTGGTGGGTGCCTTGTCCCCATGGGCATCCCTTCCCCCACCCTGCAGTCCTGGACACCGCAGGCCAGGAGGAGTTTGGTGCCATGAGGGAGCAGTACATGCGCGCGGGCCATGGCTTCCTGCTGGTGTTTGCCATTAATGACCGGCAGAGGTGAGAGTGGTTGCAGGCAGTGGAGCAAAGGAAGCAGAGGGGACTGGGTCTGAGCGGCTGGCTGGATCTCACACCTCTGGCTTCATCTGCAGTTTCAACGAGGTGAGCAAGCTCTTCACACAGATCCTCAGAGTCAAGGACCGAGATGACTTCCCCATCGTGTTAGTCGGGAACAAGGCAGATCTGGAGACACAACGCCAGGTCTGGGACCACCCCCCCAATCCCATCCCCACCCCATCTGTCTGGGAGGCTCCTTCTGGTGCTCACCTGCATCTCCGCACGTCAGGCTCCCGAGGTCCACTGTCATACACCCCACTAGATGTGTTGCCCCCAAGTCCCCAGCATTGCACACAGCGAGTTCTCAGGAGGGGTGGCTGGATGGAAAAAACAGCACCTCCCCCATGATCAACCAGCCCCAACTTTCTGTCCCGTCCCCTCCTCTTGATGCCACCTGGACCCTCGCCCAGCTTCCTGTTTCTCCCCTCTGGTCAACCCCGCCTCCTGTTGCCCCTCTCCAGCTCCCAGCCTTCCCATGGCTCCCCAGCACCCCAGCTCTGCCACCTGGCCCTTGATGTCAACCATGCTCTTCTCCCTTCCTTCATCTGCTCTCACCACTTCCCTGTCCACACAGACTATGTGATTTCCACATAGAACTCATTTTTCAGATTAAGCCTTTGGGGATTTCCAGCCTTTGGAACTTTACTGGGGCCCCTGCTGGGAACATCCTGACTTCTCTGCCCGGCAACTCAGTTATTTGCCAAGGTCTGTGGAGCCTTCCCTGACTCCTTACTTAGATGGCATCCAGCCAGCCCCCTTGGCATCTCCATGATCTCCCTGGAATTTCCCTCTTCACTTGAGCCCCCACAGTATGTAACCCCTGTTAGAGTACAGTATGTCTGTGTTCCTCTCACCTCTCCAGGACCCGTCCTGAGTGTAGGGACCTGACTCTTCCTTGTGTCCCTCCCCCAGGTTCCCCGATCGGAAGCCTCCGCCTTCAGCGCCTCCCACCATGTGGCCTACTTTGAGGCGTCGGCCAAACTGCGCCTCAACGTGGATGAGGCCTTCGAGCAGCTGGTGCGGGCAGTCCGGTGAGCTGAGCCCCCTTCCTGTCGTCCTCACCTGCTTCCCACCCAACCTCACCTGTCCCCGCGGTCCCAAATCACCAGCCTTTTCCCACAGGAAGTACCAGGAACAAGAGCTCCCGCCCAGTCCCCCCAGCGCCCCCAGGAAGAAGGATGGGGGCTGCCCCTGCGTCCTCCTGTAGGGGCGTGAGAGGAGCAACCGGCACGATCTCGGGACCAGCTGCCCTCGCAGAGCTTGTTTCCCCATCTGGGTCTCCCAGGATACACTACATCCCCACCAGTAATTCCTGGCCTCCTCCGGGCCATCACCACTCTGTGCCTTCTGCCGACGCCTCTTTCCCCAACCCGAGCCCCTGGGTAAGGACTCCCGGGCATCCAGGTCACTGCTGTATATAACTCCCCTCCCCCAGAGAAATAAAGGTCACTGCCAACGTCAGGAGGTGCTTTTTAAAAAGGGAAAAGGGCAGGCAGGGGAGGTGGGTGATCTCAGGGCATGTGCGCACAGGCGCGCGCACACACACGCACGCGCATGCTAAAGTCTTGCTCCACCTAGAAGCATCGGATCTAGAACCCTCTGCTTGAGGAAGGGCCAGGGGACATACAGAACAACCCTAGCCAGGCATCTGGACCCCCACTTCCCTTTCAACAGGGCGAGTCTACCCTGTTCGGTTTCTGTGGGCATTTTGTTGGGATGAGGATTAACATCTGGAAAAAAAATTTTTTTTTCTGGAAAGTTCTACAACTGCACCGTTCAGTACGGTAGCCAGAAGCTATATGTGGCTAGATTTAATTTAAATAAAAATTTAAAGCTCAGTTCCTCAGTCATTCTCGCCATATTTCAGGAGCTCCAATACTCCTATGTAGCTTAGTGGATACCCTCACAGGCAAACAGATCACACTCTCATTGCAGAAAGGTCTGTCAGACATTGGTATTCCAGGAGGTTTTGGGATCCTGGAGGCAGGAAGCAACTGCTACAAATCCTGTCCACCTGCCTATTGCCTCTAATGTATATTGAGAAAGGCCTTTTAGCTGCAGAAGGGACAGATGGGCCAAATGGTGTACAAGCAGCAGGTTGGCAAGTTCTCAGTTCTTGAAAGTTCCCTGTTGGGCTGGCCTCTAACCCCTGAATCCAATTTGAGGCCAGTATGGACATACACCCTGCAAACCTCTCTCCTGGGAGGGGCTGAGTGTGGGTCACCTTAAGGCCACTGCAGATAAGATGACAACACACTTCAGTTTGGGAACCCGGGACCCTCAATTCCATACTTTATTTGCTCACCTGGAAGACTGGGGCCAGAACTGGTAACCACCACTCACCATGTCCCAGGCCAACAGGCCTTTTTTTTCTTCTTTTGATGGAGGTACTGGGTATTGAACTCAAGACCTCGTGCATGCTAAGCACACGCTCTACCACTGAGCTACACCCTCCCAAACCCTGTGACAGGCCATTTTTGAACTCCAACACCTACTCAACACACCAGGTCAGAAATCTCAACTGAGATATCCCCATGCCCTGGAACTTCGGCCTTCACCTGACACCTGTCACCAGCCAATGATCTGCTCCCCCCACCACTACATCTGCTAAGTCTCAACGAATCTCTGGAACCCATCCCAAAATGCTCCCTTCACACCCACCCTGGAACCCTCTTCCCAGTTCTACAGTAGATTATGGCCCTGGGTGGCCTCTGGCAGCAGACTGCCTGGGTTCAAACCCAGTTCTACCCACTCCCAGTCAAGTGCCTTCAGGCAAGTGATGCTTACTCTTCTCATCTGTAAAGTGGGGGTGACCACAGAGCTACTTCCCAGGGCCAGCTGCCCTCACCGACCTGTTTCCCCCTCTGGGTCTCCCAGGATACACTATACCCCAATCCATAATTTCTGGCCTCCTCCGGGCCATTACCAGGCTTTAGGAGTCATTCTGCCAATGGAGAATGAGAGCAGTGCCTGGGACATACTAAGAGCTCAGTAGCAATGACCGAGGCCCTACTGTTCTGCCCCAGAACCATGAATGTCGCTCTGTATTCCAGATGAGAACAATGATTAGCTAAATATCCCTTTCCGGGTTTCATTATCACAGAATCCTTGGCCTGGGTTCAACCTTCCGCTCTGGGAATAAGCATGGCTCAGATGTATTGTGCTGCAGTGTTCACCCTCCCTCCCCGCAGAACCTCTGCTCAAGGGGGCCCTCCCCGGTGGGATAGGGGGATGTTTCTGTCAGTTCCCAGACAAGATCTGACACCCTCACCGAAGCCCTAGCCAGGGGTGAGCTCTCTACAGGAACCAGGGGGGTCCTGGGCCAAGTTCCCCCTGGGGTCTCCCCGTCAACATGCACTAACAGAAGGTCTGAGTCTTTCCTGCATCGTTTGATGGGGCTAAGTTTGTGGCTGGAAAATCCCGTTTCTCAGAAAACCAAGATGCACTCTTAGAAGGTGACCAAAGCTACCGCCTGCCCCTAAAAAAGGCACACGGACAAACCCACATGACAACTGGTAGACCATTTTTGGAAGGTTCCCAGCCACCACCATTGCAAAGCTCATCAGACAACAGTGAAGAGGCCGCGATGGCCTAGTTGGCATCTGCCTAGGTATGTGTGCCTGTGAGTCTCTGGTTCCTGCCCTCCGCTGAGCTTGGCAAACCTTGTCAATAATTCTAAGTCTCTCGGGGTTTTAATGTCCCTCTCTTTATCCGTGTTTGTCGTCCTCTGTCTCTCGTCCCTTCTTGCCATCTCTTGACCCTCCACCAGGTCTCTCAGGGTCTCCTGCTATGTAACAGGTGCCAAGGGCTGAAGAGTGCTTCAAATTATTCTCCTACATCTTGACAAAAGCCCATTGTACAGATGACAAAGCTGAGGACAGAGGCTACTATCCAACTATCCACTATCTGGGTAGTGCTGGGGCTGGGACTCCAATTGGGCAGTTGAATACCAAAGGCCAGCTGCAAGGTTATTCTGTCCCCAGAGGGATGATACTACCCCCATGGGCCACCTTCTGAACACTCCATTCACTTTCAATCCTGGAGCTCTAACCTGGGACAATACTGGAAACTTTGGCCCCAATTTGACATCCTTGTCCAGAACCTTGCCTGTGCCATTCCCTCTCACAGGCTGCACTGAGGTGCCACAAGCCACAGTTCAAGGACACTAATGACCCATCCTCAACTCCATGATTCTACAAAGCAAATGGTCTATCATTTACTCTACTGTGGTCCTCAAATGCTACTGTCAGTTCTTTGTTCTAGAAAACCAGGGCTCTAGAATCAATAACACTGGTGATGGTCTAGGCAATATCTGAGGTTCTAGAACGGGGGTTCTTCTTCAGTTTTGCCTATAAGAATCTAGAATGTTCATCTTTAATATCATGTTGATTCTTTATTCACTGACCAGTCATCCTCAGTGCCAACTCCAGAGTTCCAGAATACCAGTGGGCTACTCTGGAGAATGTACCCAGCCTCTAGAATGACAATGGCTTACTCGCTACCTTATAAGCTAGGTTCTAGTAGATTGCCAGTTGACCTCCAATTTTCAACACGCTTGTTCTAGAACACTGTTCCTCCAACTTGAACGTGTATTAGAATCCTCCCAGGATATTAAAAAGTGGGTTCTGACTCAGCATATCTGAGAAACAGCCAAAGAGTCTACAAGCTCTTGGGGGACCCCAAGAAGGTATGAGAATACAGGAATCCACCCTCAACTCTGCAGGCCAACGTCTAAAAGGCCAGTCCACTTGTGACCTTATACATGGTTTCAGGTTCAAGAACAGAGACCAACCTTCAAGCTTACTTCAGGGAGCCCAGAGAAAGCTGGTCAACTCTGACAACTGTCACTGCCTGCCCTCGTTTAAAAAATACATCCAGGGGTGGGGGTACAGCCCAGTGGTAGAGCACATGCTTAGCATGCACGAGGACCTCGGTTCAATACCCAGTACTTCCTCTAAGAATAAATAAATAAGTAAACCTAATCACCTCCTGCCACCAAAAACAAAAACCAAACAAAATCCAAAAATTTTTATACTTTTCCCTTCATAGAGTAGAGCTTGATCTCCCTCTCCCTGGGTGTGCTGGGCATAAAGACCCTTGTCTAATGAGCAATGTGGCAGAAGCAACAGCGCAGTGTCCGAGCTTAGGGCACAAAGATCGTGTGGCTTCCTCTTTGCTCTCTCCTTTCAATCATTCACTCTGGGGAAAGCCAGCTGCCAAGTCTTGAAGACACTCAAGCCACCCTACGGCAAAGTCCACATGGCAAGGAACAGAGGTTCCAGCCAACAGCCACACAAGTGAGCCACCTTAGAAGTAGCTTCTGTAACTCCGGTCAAACTCATGGCGACTGCACCCTCACAAGAGAGCCTTCAGCCTATACCATCCCACTAACCTGCTCCCAAACTCCTGGATGGTCAGAAACCCTATGATGATAAATGTTTAAGTCACTGAGTTGTGGGGTGGGTGGGCTAATCGTTACACAGCAAGACCTAAAAGATACAATGATCCCAGACCAACCACCTCCCAGGGCTCCAGAAAAGCCACCTTCTCGTTCTAGACCCTCTGTCTATGCCATCCCCTGAGCCCCCCAGCACGCCGCAAGACAGAGGCACTCCAGCCAGCCAGTAAAGTGTTTGCCATTGGGTTTTCGTTTGGCTGGTTGTGTGTACACAGTGTATACAAGTTGAGTTGTACAGAAGCCCAAGAGAGAGCAAGAGACAAGGGGAGGGGGGAGATGGGAGCAGAGGGGTTAGGAGGGGAGAGAAGAGACTGATAAAAAATAGAACCACATCCAGATGACAATGGGGTGAGGGTAGGGGTGGGGAGGGTGGGGGGGCAGACACAGACAAATCGCAGTAGAAAAGGAGTGGGAGGAGCAAAGGGAGGGGACCCTCCCCCCCTGACCTCCCCAGCCCCCCGCCCCAGGTATGTACAATAAATAAGATTAAAAATAATTAACAAGATGCATTTTCCCCCTCCCACCCGACACCAAATGCCCTGGGGAGGGAATGGCCTTTAGCAAAGATCTTGGCCTGTAAGGGGGGCTTGGGGGGGGAGGGGGTCCCCCAGCTCTCTGAAGCCGCCAGGCCCCCCTCAACCATACATAGACTTTTCCTATACATTATGTACAAGGTGGAGGGGGCTGGGGCTATGGCCGTGGAGGGGGGATTGGGGCAAGGGGGAAGGGAAACCGTTACTAAATAGACATTTATACATATATATAAATAATTTCTCTGTACACCGGACAGTGGGAGGAGGGAGGAGGGAGTGGAGAGAGCTTGGGAGAGGGGGGAGTCGAACTCTGAACCCTGCCCTGTTGGGGCAGCATGGACACACCCTGACCAATGACCCCCCCCCACCTTCCCCGGCACCAGGGCCCAGGGGTTAGCTCCTGAGGGCACAGTTCTGTCCCAATTCTCGGTTCGTGGAGGAGGTGGCCCCACCCCCAGGCTGGGCTGGGGTCACCCGCAGCGGCTGTGGGCCTGTGCTTGGGCCAGCAGGTCGCTGAAGGAGTCGAAGAGCTGTTCCAGCCACGGCTGGTTCCGCATGCACTGCTGGACCACCTCCTCCTGGCCCAGGTCCTCAGCGCCGCCCTCGATGGCCAAGGTCTGCAGGGGGTGGAACATGGAGCTGGGGTGGGAGGGGGCTGGGGTCCTAGGGATCAGTGTCCCATGGGGAGGCAGGTAGGGAGCTGGACTCCTGGGTCTGAGGGAAGAAGGGCATGTGAGGTGGGGGCGGGGGGGGAACCCCCAAGTCCAGGGAGGAGCCTGAATCCCAGGGTGACACATGCGCACTGCGGGTGGGCTCACCTGGTCCCGGCAGCGCAGGAAAGTGTGGTACTTATAGTGGTGGAGTGAGTGGTAGAGCGTGTAGTATCCCGACTTGTCCAGCTCAACCTTAAACTCCTGGGCAGGTAGAGTGCAGAAGCCTCAGCTCCCCCTGTGCCCAGTGCTAGGCAGCCCCGCTCCCTGCTCTCCCCACGCCGCCCACTGCTTCCGGGGCCCCAGGCCCACCTGGGCTCGGACCACGCTCCTCTTGAGCTTGCTGAGCGTCTTGCGGTTGTATGGTTCCCCCGCTGGCCGCAGCCGCACGGCCCCCTCCTCGGGGGAGCCCTCCCCACTTTGCTCCACTTGCAGCTGGGGGAACGTGTGCAGGGCGTCCTGCGGGAATCCCATGGGGTCAGAGGGGACCTCCCTGGACCTACACACCCCAAAACCACCCCCCAGTTCTCAGATTTCAAGTGGTCAGATGCCTCGGTTTCCCCTAGGGAACTGCAGATCAGGAAAGACACTTGGGAGTCTTGGTGTCCTCCAAGGACAGCGAAAACCTAGGCATACCTGGTGACCCTTAAAATGCGCTTTGTGGCCAGATCCAAGCTTCTCAGAGACACCTAACATCCCAGGATTCAGAGCTCACATCCTACTCAAAATTCTAAGAGCCTGAAATCCAGAATCCCTTGTGCCAGGCTAACCGATCCCAGAAGTATAAAACCAGACTAATAGTCCATCCATTCCATGATTCTCAGACCTGTTCCTCATATTCCACAATGGAATTCTTAACCCTAACATAACATCCGATCCAGACTTCTCAGAGCCAGACTAACAGTCAATTCCAGGATACTCACAGTTATCCTAAGATCCCACCCAGAGTTCCAGAGCCACATTAACATTTTACCCCATGTCTTCATAGTCAGATTAACATCTCTCCAAGAATTTTCAGAGCTAGCCTAAAATCCATCCCAGAATTCTCAGACCTAGACTAACATCCATCAAGAACCCGCAGGGCCAGACTAATGTTCCATCCCAAAATTCTGAGCCATCCTAACATTTTAATCCCCCAATTCTCAGCACCACACTAACATCCTCAACAGAATTCTCAGAGCCAGATTAATGTTCTTTCCCAGGATTCTTGGAGTCACCCTAATATTCCACCCCAAAAGGGAAATTATGTAGATGACTTCATATTGGAGCCTGAGATTTGAAGAGCCTGAATTACATGGACAGAGAACCGCTCAACGCTGTGCCCCAGAATGAGGTCTAGGTATAGGCCCTAGTCTACCCTTTGCCCCCAGGCTTGCACTCTATAACCATGCTTTGCCCGGCCTTCCCAGCTCCCCTCCCAGACCTTCATGTCAACCTGGCCACACTATCCCCATTCCCCTCCACCTGGGCCTGCAGGGCTGCTGGGAACCCAGAGATCCCCTCTCGACAGCCCAGTCCTCCACTACTGTCTTGGCCAAGCCTGGCTCTTCCAACGATCACCCACTCCAGGACCTGATGCTCTGGGGACCAGTGCAGTGGTTGACATGCATGTGTCTCCTCTGTGCCTGACCTCGGGGCCCCAGACACCTCCCTTTCCGACCCCTCAAGCACCTGTAGGGCTGGGCTCAGCGACAGCCGCTTCAGGACTTTCTTCTTGTGCTCATTCAGGAGACCGTCAATCTTCCGCATGGGTGGGAGGTACAGCTCATCTGAAAGACAGGGAGGGGCGTCAAAAGCGCTGCTGCCCCACAAGGCACAAGGGCAGAGGAGGGGTTGGGGGCTTGGGGTCTGGGCCCCTGGGCCTCTGCTCACCATGTGTGTCCTCCAGAGCCTGGATCATATCCGGGTCGAGTGCTGTGCTCACCAACATCTCCACGTAGCTCCGGTACATCTCCCGCATCGCCCGAGTCTTCAACAGACGCCCAGGCACTGCCCGTTCTGGGAAAAAAGTAAAATGAGACATGGACCTGTTATTCCAACTTCCTCTGAGGCCGCCTGTATGACAGACAGTGTTCTAAGCCCCAGAGACCTGAAGAGAAATCCGTGCTCTCAGGGAGGTCCAAGTCCGCTGGAGAACACTATTCAACACCAGTACAATACACTGTATTGGTGAATCACAGCTCAGCCTGACAAGACTTGGATGGCTGTTAAAGGTCACCCGGGAGCTGAGCCTTGAGTGAACAGAAAGAGGACTCCAGGCTGGCGAACTTTGTGTTCACTAGTTCAGTGCAGCTTCAATAAAGTCTAAAGAAGCAGCAGAAGTTGATTTGCAAACCAGTGAATCAAGTCCGAGAGATCAGATCACAAAAGGCAAGATTGAGGGAGGAGACTGGAGCTGAGACCACACAAGTCAGTGCAGCCCACACCCCCCACCCCAGGCTACGTGGGGCCTCCAAGAAGAGGTGGAAAGGGCAGAGGCTTTTTCTGGCAGGTACTAGGGAGCCACAGGAGAGCCATGAGCTAGGGACAGGCGAGGGTAAGTGGAGAAAGACCACTCTGAGGCCGTATCAGGATGGACTGGAGGGGTGAGACCAGAGGCCGGGGCCAAAGGGCCAGGGCTGTGGTAAAGAGCAGAAGGGACAGGGCGGTCAGAGAGGGAGGGGCAGGGCTGGGGACTTTCCTGCCATGGAGGTGAGGGGTGCGCCTGGAGGCTCTGGCCTGGTGGCCGGGTAGCCAGGGGGGCTGTGCCTGAGCTGGAGAAATTAGGACAGCTCAGTGGGAGCTGGAAGGTGGCTGGGGGAAGAAACAAATCTGAGGCTCATGGAAGTTGTAGGAGATTGCCAAGTGAGAGGCACAGAATGAGCAGCAACAAGGCCAAGCGAGGGACTTGAGGTTCACCCAACAGAAAGCCAAGAAGGAGCATCGTCAGGGGAAAAAGAAGCAGGAGGGCTATGTGTGAGAAAACCCCAAAATATCCCTGAGGAAGAAGCATGAGAAATGTCCACTTGATTTATCCACGTGGATGGACCTTGCTGACAGCCATTTCAAGAGGCCAGAGTGACCACTTGGCAGCGGGAGTCAGACCCCATCAAGCCTTGGCCTGAACCCTCCCAGGCCTCTTGTTTTGCTCGTGATAAAATCCTTCCAGTGGGGCCACAAAGCCCCAGGCCCCTGGTCACTCCAAGATCTGGTCCCGTTCCTTCTCTGCCCTCACTTCCTCCAGCTACTGGCCTCTTTCCCGATCCTCAGACACGCCCAGCCCAGAATGTTCTCTCCCCTAGTCACACCACCCAGACCTTGTTGCATTCAGATCTCTGCTCCAGGATCACTTCCAGAAGCCCTACTCAACTCCCTGCTCCCCTGAAAACATCACCCAGTATTCTGCCTGGCTTCTCTTTACTGGATTTATTTTTCTCTACTGCCTTTAATCCCACCCGGCCTTACACTGCTGATTTTTCATATTGTTCCATATCCTATTACATAAGATATTTATCTGATTGACTCCCCCACTTAGACTGTAAGCTCCCATGAGGATACATGTTTTTGTCTATTCTGTTCACTGCTGGGACCCCAGTTTCCACACAGAGTAGGTGCTCAATTAACACCTGAAGAAAGAGGCTGAGGAAACTGGACGAGAGTGAGCTAAGAGGGAAAGGAGCCATCACTGCAGCCTCTTTCTAGAACTTTCACTGTGAATCCAAGAAAGTAGAGAGCATCCACTTCCAGACATAGGGGTTCATGAGTCTTGGACCAGCAAAAGGGTTGGTTCTGAGGCCTCTTGGTCTGGGCAGAACCTTCAGGGCACCCAGACAAGAGTCAGGCTCTTCTTACCCTGGAAAGGGCCCTGGTCAAATGGGGAGAAGGGAGAAAGACCCGGACCCAGAGAAAGATACTGACCCTTGGCAGGGGAACTGCTTCCCTGAGGGTAGAGTTCAGTTTCCCCCCATTTCCCAGCCTCAGAAAATTCAGGGCTGTCCACCTATGTTCAGAATAGCATTAGCCAAAAAGTGGAAACCACCCAAATGTCCATCAATTAGGGCATGGATAAACACAGCAAGGTAGATCCAAGCAATGGGATAGTATTCAGCCATAAAAAGGAAGGAAGTACTACAAACAACTACGAATAATAATAAGAAATAAGCTACAAGGATATACACTGTATAGCACAGGGAACACAGCCAATATTTTATAGTAACTTTAACTGGAATACAATCAATAAAAATACTGAATCACTATGCTATACACCTGAAATTACTGTAATATTGTAAATCAATTATACTTTAATTAAGGAGAAAAAAAGGGGGAGGGTAGAGCTCAGTGGTAGAGCACAGGCTTAGCATGCATGCACGAGGTCAAGGGTTTGATCCCCAGTACCACCTTTAAATTAATAATAATAATAAAAATAAATAAACCTAATTACCCCCCCCAAAAAGGAATGAAGTACTGATATATGCTACAACATGGATGAACCTCAAAAACATTATGTTAAGTGAAGATGCCAGTCCCAAAGGACTGCATGTTATACAATATCCCTTATATGAAATGTCCAGAATAGGCAAATCTATAGAAATACATTTACTGGTTGTTTAGGAATGGGGGAGGGGAGGAAGGAGAGTGATGGCCAAAGGAAGTAGGGTTTCTTTCTGGGGTGATGAAAATGTCTAAAATTAATTGCCAGTTGGATGCACAACTCTGTGACTATATTAAAAGCCAAAGAATGATGGGTTTTAAACAGGTGAGCTACATTGTATGTGAATTAAATGTATAATTTGTTCCAGAAGAGAAGAAAATTGAGGGTCAGAGGCAAGGAAAAAAAGACCTGCAAATCTGGGCCTTTGGTCAAACTTCTCCTTTGCTGTACCTTCCTCTGTCTCAGTTTTAACTGCTTCCATTTGGCCTGACTGAGCACTGACTGCCCAGTTAAAAGACTACACTTCCCAGGCCCCCTTGCAGCTAAGTGTGTCTGTGTGACTAGTTCTGACCAATGGGATATGAGAAGAATGTCGGCCACTCCCAGATCTGGCACTTAATAGGAAGGTCAGCCATATCCCTACCCTGGGGTCCCTTCCTACTGGCAAGGCTGCGGCTGTGGGGCTCCTGGACTGCCTCTGACCACGCGGTGAAGGACAGCATGTTGCGGGGCGTCAGAGCAACCAGAGGAAAGGAAACTGGGACCTTGGACAACCTTGAGAAGAGCCTTTTCTACTCCACAAACCTCCCAACTTCAACAGGGCTTTGATGGAAAGAGAACTCCATCTCTGTCATTTGACTAGCTGTATGCTTAGTCTCTGCTGAAACGGCTACTCTTGCACTACACTTGAAAGAGTCTGTGGCCTTGAGCAAGTCCTATCACCTCCCAGAGCCTCCGTTTTCTCATCTTTAAAATGAACGTAATTCCACAGCACCTACCTCACGGGTTTACGTAAAGATAAAATGAGCCAACATGTAAAACACTTAAAACAATGCCTGGCACCTAATAAGTGACCAATGAAAGTTGGCTGTCACATTTACTTTACATACATGTACATGTATTTTTTTTCTTGTGATTGCCATCATAAATAAACCAGACATCATTTTAAGCAATGGAGCTCACATCTGGTGCCCATTACAGGCAAGTTCCCTCCTACATGCTTTATTGTGAATACCCATTTTGCTTTATTATTAATCATTCTACAGGTGAGGTCACTGAGGTACAAAGAGGTGATGCTCCTTCCCTGGAGTCACCAGTGAGTCACAGGAAACACTACCATCTCTGGGCCTCCAGGATAGATGCTGGTCCCTCATCTTCTGCAGCCCTCAGAACCTGCCTGACCAAACAGTACAGCGTTGGAGAACAGAGCCTGGGGCTCCGCTAACTCAGGTGGGACGCCACATTCCAGCTGTGCTGCGCTCTCTTGGTGTCTCAGGCTCCTCACCTGTATTTGAGTATCTCAGATTTGAATAGTATTAGTATCCACTTCCTAAGATTACTGTGAAAAAGCAAGTAAGTTAATGTACAGAAAGAACTTACAAGACAGGTTGTCATACACTAGGTGCCACAGTACTGTTAGCTATTGCTACTGTTTTTAATTTACATATTATTACCGTGACTGTTTGCTCATGTTACCTGGAGCCCTCTGGACAGCCCTCACCCATTATCTCCCTTTCTGAAGGCCAAGGAGTTTCCTCCCATCAGCCATACGATGGCCTTACCGTCCTCGCTGGGTGCCCCTGGGGATGATTCCGAGTCCGAGGAGCTGCCTGGTGGGCCCCCGCCTGTCGCGTTGCCTGCCGCCTCTTTCAGCCACTTCTTCCTCTTCTTGGGGGGCGGCTCGGCCTTCACCTTGGTGGGCCGGGACTTGGGCAGGCGGGAGGTGGCGGGCTGGCCCGCGGCGAGGCTCCGATCGGGCCGAATCTGCCGGCTGCCAGTGCCCCGCTCGCCCCGCAGGGGCCGTTCCCCACGTGTTGCCCGCTCTTTCTCCTTCTCTTTCTGCTTCTCAACAGGCCGTGGAGGGGATGGCTTCTCAGGGGCAGGGGGCTCAGGCACAGCCGTCTCCGGCGTCTGCTCTGGGGGCTTCTCAGTTGTCGTCTTGTCGGGCGTCTCGGGCTTAGGAGGTGGTGCCGGGGCCTTGGGGGGAGGTGCAGAGCTGCCCCCAGCGGAGGTGGGGCCCTTGGCCTGCCCAGATCGTCTGGAAGGGGACGTGGAAGGGACTGCAGTCAACAGCCCCTGAAGCCCAAATTCTCCTCCTGGGGTACCCCCACCCCTACCACCTAGCCCACAGCTCCAAGCCCAGAACCAGCTTCCCTCTTGTTGAGTTGGTCTCTCTTCTCCTCTCTTTGGGTCTCTGTGCCCCAACCCCACCCTGACTCTTTCCCTCTTGCACATTCCATCCCCACCCCTGTTAGCCCTGTCCACCACCTTGCCGCCTGGCCCCTGCAGTACCTGACCGGCACTGGGGGCCGGTGCCAGGGTTTCCGAGCACAGACCCTCACATAATCCTTCTTGTTGACGTTCTCCAAGAACTTGACATAAAGGCGCTGGTACCGGTTTTTCGCGTCCCCGAAATACCCCAAATACTATGGAAAGAAAGAAGCATGTGAGGACTCCTTTATCCGTCCCAGCCAGGCAGCCCAACACCCTGTTCCCACCCTGCCCTGGGCCACCACAGCAGCTACACGGGGCCTGCTGGGAGGTGGAGACCCCCTACCTGACATATCTCAGTCCCAGGGGGAATCAGAGCCATGTGGGAGGGGGATCTTGGCTTCCACACTCCCCCCACCTTCCCCGGAGTGCCTCGAGTCCAGGCTGCAGGCTTACATTACTGGTGGCACAAAACTGCCGCTGCCCATCCTTGATCTCCGGAGTGAATTTCTGCAGCAGTGCCTTCTGGACTCGCCAGATGGGTGGGGGCTCACGCCCAGTCTGCAATGCCAGCTGAGGAGGGGCACAGCAAGGCGGGCAGGGTCAATCCCCAGTCCTGCCCTCCCGCCCCCAATTCCTGGCCCTCTGTCCTCCCTCCACACCCCCTTAGAGAAAAGGCATCGTAGTCAACAAGCATCAACGAACATCCAGCTGACAGATATCTTCTGGCCTCCTGATGCTCTCAGCTCTGGGGATCCAGCTTCCGCCTTGCTATGGCTTCCCCAATACAGAGCTTCCTCGACTCACCATGGGGTTCCACCCCAGTAAATCCATCGTAAGTTGAAAACATCGCAAGTCGAAAACGCACTGAATACACCTCATCTACCGAATATCAGAGCTCAGCCCAGCCTACCTTAAACATGCTCAGAACATGTACATGTGCCTACAGCTAGGCAAAGCCATCTAACACAAAGCCCATTTTATAATAGTGTGGAGTAACTCATGCAGCTTATTGAATACTGTACTGTAAATGAAAAACAGAATGGTTGCCTGGAATAGAAGGGTTGTAAGTGGATCAGCTGTCTACCCTTGTGATTGACGGCCTGGCTGACCAGGAGCTGGTGGCCTGCTGCTGCTCGCTGCCCCTGCCTGGCATCATGAGACAGAATTGTAGTGCGTGTCATTTGCCCAAGAAAAGATCAAAATTTAAAATTCAAAGCATGGTTTCTGAACGGAATGCATATTACTTTCACACCATCACAAAGCTGAAAGATCCTAACTTGAACCATCGGGGACTGTCTACACTCTCAATCAGGCCACTCGTTCTTGGGCTACAAGGTTTTAGGTACTAGAGCTTTACAGTGGTATGGTATAAGCCATCCACATTACTCAAAGACATGACAAAACCTAAGCACCCACCATCTTTTGGATACGGTATTGGGCCCCGGTGGTGAATGAGATGAACAAAGCCTTTTGGGGGTCTTCATTATAGAGGTAACAAGGCAGACAAGCAAATAAACAAAACAGCTGGCGGCTTGTGCTAAGAATAGACAGGTGACAGGTTACCGGAGACCACTGATTTCATCAGCCTGTCTATAGCATGGTAGTACACAATGACAGAAACGCTTCCACATCTCCACTTCCCCCAGCACACTCAGACCCCCACCCTAAGGCTTGTGTGCCCCAGCTGGGCACTGGGAACCAAAGGATGTCAGACCCAGCACCTGATGTTGGGGAGTGAGGGGAGCAGCAGGGGAGCCAGACAGGCAGGAAAAAATAACAGCACAAGTAATAAATGTGCTAATGGCAGCTGCCCCAGAAGCCTAGAAGGAGGACTTTGAACTCAGTGTGAATCCAAGAATGCTTCCTCGAAGAAGTGACACTGAAATGAGTCCTGGAAGGACCATGCCTTCCATGAGGGGGCTGGGTGATGACCAGGGACTGCCAAATAAAGTAGGTGACAACTGTGACTCTAGAAGAAAACTAACAGATGCAGGTAAGTAAAGAATAAGAAATACAGTAAGAAACGTGCACTGGACTTTGTGATAGCCCAGAGATGAATTAGGGGCAAGTCCTTGCATCCAAAGAAACCATAGTCAAGTGAGAAACAGGATTCAGATGATGAGTACTCCAGTTGATTAATTATGGCTGCCTTGAATGCTAAGCTCAGCAGGAGTGAGTGCTGGGATCAATTGGTGATGTCTGCCACCGGCAACAGCTGCAGCACTGGTGCCTGAGTGCCAGGTACTCGCTATCCATTATTGGTTTTTGGTCAAATGCTTTTACATACATGATTTTCTATATCCTTCAGATCAGCCAAGGGAACAAAAAGGAGGAGTTACAATAACCTGATGAAAAAGAGGTCCAGCAGGATTCTGGGCTTAAGTCTCATCATACAAGAATGAGGCAGGATGAGCGGGGTGGGAAGAGCTCAGTAGTAGAACGCATGCTTAGTGTTCAATCCCCAGTACATGCATTTAAAAAAAAAAAGAAAAAAAAAGAAGAGTGAGGCAAGATGAGACAGGAATATGGGCATCCCAACCACATGCTTTCCTCCAGGATACCATGGTTCTCAGCCCTCCCTCCTGGCTCCTCAGCCCATTTCAAAACCTTTTCAAAGATTCAGTTCATTTACACCCTGCTCTGCTCTAAAACCTTCCAGGGCCCCCAGTGCAGATTCCACAGCCTGGCACAGAGCATTTGCCTCAGTTTCCTTTCTTTCCCGCACCCCTGCCCAGCAGGCAATCCAGACCCTCAAAGCTCAGCAGACAAACCCCAGACTTTCTGACCTCAGGTTTCTGCCTACACAAGGCCCCCCACCAGGGATGCCTTTTCCCCTCTCAACGTGGATATAGTGTTCCCTGTTCCAGTTCTCAGGATTTTTTAAAAATTACATCAGAGCACACTCCCCTCCCCCAAGCCAGGGGGGAGCACTCCCTCCTGTCTCTTCCCACTTCCGATCTTCCTTCTCTAAGGAGCTGGCTGGTTCTCTAGTTGGACTTAGGGCCCTTGGTTCACCACATCCCGATTGGACTTGGCTTCTTCCCCAAAACCACTCTTCCTCCCAGGATCCCCACCACCCCCTAGTCATCGGGCCCAACCCCTTGGCATCATCATCCTTGCCTGCTCCCCAGCTAGGATCAGCTACTCCCAAAGCCACGTCCTTCCTGCTTCTCCTCATACCAATCATATCACTGGCCACACCCACATCCCCTTACTAGGAGATTGCCCTGCCTTTACCTCTGCTAAATAGAAGCCACAGCTGATTGGAGGAGACCTGACAAGAGGCAGCCAATCAACAGGCATATCACAAACCCCATTTTGACTCCAAATGCTATGCTGGACCAATCAGATTCTCTTCTGGGAATCTGAACTGTGACAAGCTGAGACAAGAGCAGGAAGTAGCAAGATGTAAGTGAGCTAGAAGCACCCAGCCTGGTGTTAAGGAGAAAGCTGCAGGGTTCATTAACAGGAGAGTCAGCATCACAGAAGTAAGGCAGTGGACAGACTGTCACAGGACGGCACACCTCCCCAGCCACCTCCCTGCTGGTTGGGGCCCTGGCAGCAGCCAGGCAACCCAGAGCAGATTCTCAAACAGGCACCCATTGATCTCACCCCAGGATCATCTGAACCCTGCCCACCTTCCCAGCCTCAGCACTCACTGTCCAGCCCCCTGACCCCTTGCACATCACAAACATAAAGCATGCCTCACCACAGAGGCTTTGCACAGATTCTTCTCGCTGCCTAGGCTGCCCTCCCCACACTTTTCTCCATCCAACAAGCTCTTACATGCTCACAGTTACATGCCCACAGTTTACACCCTGCTAAATCTTCACCATCTCCAGGAACTGGGAGTTAACATTATCACTCCCATTTTACAGGTGAGGAAGCAGAGATGAGGGTGCTGATCCCACGCTGTCCAATTTAGTAGCCCCTCCCCACATGTGGCTCTTGAGTACTCAAAATGCAGCTCACTTAAATCAATACGTTCCATGAGTACAAAGTAAACAGTGGATTTCAAAGACTCAGTAATCAGGAAAGAACATAAAACATCTCATTAAGGGAGGATGGTAATGCTCAGTGGTAAAGCGTGTGCTTTGCATGCATGAGGTCCTGGGTTCACGCCCTACTATCTCCGTTAAAAATAATAATAAATGAATGAATGAATAAACCTAATTACTTCTCTCTCCTCAAAAAAAAAAAATCTCATTAACTTTTTCCACACTGACCATATGGTGAAATGATATTTAGACATGCTGGGTTAAAGAAAATACAGCCCTGTGTTTATGTGTGTATATATCTCACAAAACTTTTGATTTTTAAAAAACATGGGTACGACAAAATTTAAAATAACATGTATGGCTCATATGACATTTCTATGGGACTGCCATTGTTCTAGGGCAAACTATGACCCGTGGCCCATTTTTATAGATCTATGAGCTAAGAATGAATGATTTTTACATTTTTTTTTTCAATAATGGAGGTACCGGGGATTGAACTCAGGACTTCATGCATGCTAAGCATGAGTTCTACCACTGAGCTATTCTCCTTTCTGGTTTCTCCATTAGAAGATTGTGAGAAAGAAAAACAAACAAAAACCAAGAATCCACGGCAGAGACCCTACGTAGCTTGCAAAGCCTACAATATTTACCGTCTGGCCCTTTACAAAAAATGTTTGCCAAGCTCTGCACTAGAGATTTGCCCAAGATCACTGAGATCAACAACAGAGGCCAAGTTTATAGGGCATCTTCTGTGTGCCACCCACAGTCAGGGCACTGGACAAGCCAGAATGCCTGAGTTCTCACATTGTGTGAAGCAGGTACCAATACAACCAGCCCCATTTTCCAGATGAGGAAACTGAGGCTCAGGAAGGGTCAACATCAGTCCAGCTGGGAAGTGGCAGAGATTCAAGCCAGTCAGGTTAACACCAAAGCTGGGCTCTTAATAACACCGCCACCAGCCTGCTCTGACTCCAGGCACATGAACAGGTCCTCATCTGCGTGAATGGCTCAATCCTGGGGCTGTGAGTCCTCAGTTATAACACATACTCGTGTTGTATTTTAAGCATCTGAGTCCTCGCCTGGCCCCCTCCCCTGCCCCATGCCAGCTGGGCGATGGTATCAGATGGCCCTGGCTCCAATCCCGGCTTGGCACCCGCCAGCCAAATGATTCTCTCTCTGAACGTGAACTTCCTCATCTGTAAACTGGGGACAGTCACGGTCTCCACCCCAGTAGCCCTGTTCACTTGGCCCGATGCTGCAATCAGTGTTTGACAGAACAGACACAGAGAACAGCTGACTCTGGTGCTGAGAGAGTGGCTCCCAGTGCCAGTAGAACTAGGTGCGGGTCCAAAACTTATGAAAGTCTGGGAAGCCTACTTTAGTGCTCTGAGCCTCAGTTTCCTTCCCTGTAAAATGGGAATAGTAATCCCTATAAAGAAAGGCGATTACAACTATAAATCTTACAGACAGATGGTGATGATGGTTGCACAACAATGTGAATATACTCAATGCCACTGAATGGTACCCTTAGAGATGGTTAAAATGATCAACTTCGTGGCATGCATTAGTTACCATGATTAAAGAATAAAAAAGATTACGCTGAATTCTGACTGTGATGTGCCCCTGATCCTATCCCGAGTGTTGGTAGCTGTTCCGATCACCGTGTTCATTTGACATCTTTCCTGCCTGTCCCAGGCTGATGGCCAAATACAAGTCTTAAGGTTAAAATGAGAGGATGTATACACGGCACCAGCGGAGTGAGAACATCGTGAGGGAAGCAGGAGGGCTGGCCAGGGAAGGACATCAAGACTCAAGGCATTGGGATTGTTCCGGTCGCTGGCTGAGTAGTGGGGGATGTGAGTATTCACCCCAGCATTTTGCTTTATAATTGTGATGGTTTTGGGGTTTTGATACATACAAACGAAACTTTACAAGAGATACATATCAAAAACCACGTTAAGAAGATGATAAAAGTGTGGGTAAAAAGATATGGTCTGGGATGGGGGGGCAAGGGGAGGGGCAGAATATGCCAGAGCGGAGGGGAAGTGGGACCAATCAGGAGTTTGATGCTGGTTAAAGTTGGGTGATGGATACAACACAGTCCTGGTATCCTACTTTTCCCACAAAAAAACATGAGAAAATAAGAGGAAAAAGCATATTCGGTTCATCTCAACAAACATACTTCACAAGGTAAGGTCATGATAGTCATTATCCTTACAATTAATTAATTTCACAATTTTTTCTATAATTTAGAAGGAAAAACACCCAAGATAAAATCAAATGTGTTAACATACATCCAGGACCAAACATGGTTCCTGCCCCAGAGTCAATACCCAGTCTGGCAGTTACTAACATAAAGAAGGGCCTTAGCCTTAGATGTCACCATCAGGTGACAATGGCTTGCTGACCTACTCTATCTTATGCCCTGTAAGAAGCACTATGCAGGCATCTGATGTCACCTACTCTTGTCAAGCTCTTTTATTAACCCTCTAATCCAATTCTACCTGTCCAATGAACAAAGTACAGCAAAGGTCAGTATACCTTTTCTATAACAGGGCGGACAAGAAATATTTTTCGCTTTGTGGGTCACCTAAGCTCTGCTGAAACCACCCCACTCTGCTATTGTACAGGGAAAGTAGCCACAGAGGATATGCAAATAAATGGGAAGGGCTATGTGCCAATAAAACTTTATTTATAAAAACAGGCAGCAGGATGGATAGGGAGGGGGCGGGGGAGGAATACTCCCCCTGCGTGGAGAGTAACTGCAAGTAGTGAATGGTCTGGTGTAGGTAAGGTGTTTAAGATACAGTCTGACATAAAAGTGTTTCCAAACCACAGGCTATTACATTTACAGGTTACGTGTGTGCATTTTCAGTAAGTATGTCATGTCAATGCCTCCTGTTTCCATCTATAAGGACAAGTCGCCTTTAAAGCATCCCTTAGTTGGTGTTAGAATCTTCGTAAGATCAAGCCCTGATCTTAGTACAACCCTAGCACGCAGAGCAGAGTGCATACAATAAATCTCAACCACCATCATATCTTATGTATAGGTAACACACATACACACCCAGATAACGTCCCAGAGGCCGGTGAGTCCACGCTGGTTCAGCGGGTCACCTCAATCAGCCCCATCAGACTGTCAACTCAGCAGGCCCAGAGGGCCTCTCAGCCAGGACTGTACCTGCAGCCCCCAGCACTGGCCCTGTCACCTAACAGGCGCTAAGTAAACACTCCAGTGGCCATAGCATTGGGCCCTGTCGTCCGATCCGACAAGGACTCACCTTGAGGGAAGGGATGTCCTCAGCGCGGATGACGAACTCGTCGCGCTCCCGGAAGATGCCCTCCCCGCCGCTCTCGCCGGCCTCCTCGTCCGTCTCCCCGCACACGGCCGCGGTCTCCTGCTTCTTGGCCAGGTGCAGGGGCCGGGCGTCTGGGGGCTCGGGGTCCTCGGGGGACGGGGCGGCGGGCTCCTCAGGTTGGGGGGCAGCGGCGGGCGGGAGCGGCGGAGCGGGCGGCGAGGGCAGGGCCGGCGGGGTCGGCGCGGGTGGCGGGGGCGGTGGAGGCGGTGAGATCGGTGCTGGGGCCACCAGCGGGGGTGGCGAGGGCAGGGCTGGCGGCTGTGGCGTCGGGGCTGGGGGCGGTGAGGGCGGGGGCTTCTCCTCCAGTAGCGGGGGCTCTGGGGGCGAGAGGGGCGTCAGGGCTGGATGCCTGGACTCCGAGGCCCCCTGGACCCCACCCCCTAGGCTAGGCTTCAGAGCTTCAACCTGCTGCCCGTCAATGTCCCACAAGTCCCCACTCACATCTGCTGTCAGTGAAAGGCCTCCCTGCCCATTCCCCCTGGGTCCCAACACAGCCCTCTTCTGGCCCTGCACCCCAACATACCTCCTGATCAAACTAAGGTCTTTACCTGGCACCCATCTCTCCCACTTTTTATTCCTCTTCTGTTGCCCTTCCTTCTCCTTCAAAGCTCCTGCCTGCCCCTGCTCACCTGTCCCCTCCCTGACCTTCAGTTCCCACCCCCTGTTCCCAGACACCTCCAAGAAAGCCTACAGCCGTTTAACTTCTCTCTCCAATGTCCTAGTGAGCCTTCCTATTCAGACATGCTGCTCTGTTCCTCCCCATCTTTCCCCAGCCTCCCAAAAACCCTTTGTACCTTAGGGTAGTTCTGTCTTCCAATACCACTGTTCAGTGTCCCCACCACAATGGCCAGGAGGCCTCTGCAGTCCCATCAATGCCCCCTCCCATCTCTAGCTCCCTCCTGCCCCCCAGCCTAGTCTCTATGATGCTCCTGGCCCTGCCCCAACATGCCTCCTAGCTCCCAAATACCATTCACCACCTGAGCACCATTTCTCTTGTCCCTGAATGTCCCCCCACCCGTGCTAACAGCCCCTCTGCCCCTTACTGCCTCTCGGCTCCCCAAGAGCCCTTCAGCCACACCAAGGTCCCTCCCTGAGACCCCTTCCCAGCTCCAGTGGTTATTTTGAGCCCCTGAAACCGTCTCCCATCTATAACGCCTATTTGCCTCCTATAATGTCTCTGTTGCCTGAAAGCCCCAGTGTAGCTCTTACCTCCCATTCCTTAACATTCCTTCCACTTTTTAAATCTCTCCCTCTATGACTCCAAGTTCTCTTTTCCTGATAAGAGATCTCCTCCTCCTCCATCCAAGCCCTCCCATGTCCCCAGCCTTCTCTCCATTTTCAACATTGTCAGTGCCCTCTCCTTCCTGGTAACTTCCCATGAAATTCTGTAACACCTCCCGTCTCCTAACATTGCTTCTGCTCCATCCCTGTGTCCTTAGCTGAGTCTCCCTGACCCTTTGTTCCAAGGTGCTCTCTCACCCCTATGCTCTCTCCCATTACAGCAGATCCTGGCAGTCTGCTTAGAACCCTCGAGGGTTTCTCATCTCTTCCCTTATCATCCCTTCAGCCTCTTACTCCATTTCCCGCTTTCTACAACCTCCCAGACCTCTCCACTCCTTAAGACTCCTCTCAGCCCCCAAACCTCCTCATCAACGGCTCCAAATGCCCTTCTCCAAACCCTGACTCTTTCATCCCCCCAATGCCTCTTCCCCCTCCCATCACAGCCCCTTAAATTTTGTCCAAATCTCTCGCAGGACAGAACACCACCCAGACCTGGCTGTACCCCAGCCCTTCCCTATGAACCCTCACAAGATCTGACTAGTCAATGTTAACATTTCTCTTTAAACACCCCTCCCCACATCTCTCTGCCCCTGAAACCCTCTTCTGCCCTTTGTCACACATCTCTAACTCCTAGAGGCCTTCTCAGGTCCCATATCCACCACCAGTTTTAAAAGCTCTCCCAGAACTCTGTCACCTGCCCTGTCCCCCAGTGTTCTCCACTGCCCACCTTAGGGTCCTTGCTATTCCACTTAGCACCTGTGGGCAGATTAGAAAAAGATGCCTCTTTCTCAAAACGTGCTCTCAAGTAGGAAGCTAGCCTCATAAATATGCAAATCTGCATCATCTGCAATGTGACCAGTGCCAAACCTACACAATCAGACCTGGTGACGCGAAGGACAGGGAACCCCTGAGCCCACACCACCTTCTCAGAGCTCACCAGGGGTGCCGTTGCTGCTGGCACTGGGGAGCCCCGGGAGAGGGGGTGGCCCTGGGACTGCAGCCTCGGTGGCCAAGGGGGGCCCATCCGGGGTAGAGGTGTCCTTAGGCCCGGCCAGGGGCGGGTCATCGAGGGCAGAGATGGCTGAGGAGATGCTCTCTTGCAGGTCTCGGTTCTTGGCAACAGAGTCTTCCTCATCCGAGGAGAAGGAGGGCAGCGTCTCGAGGTTCCGTTTCAGCTCCTCATCCAGCCGCTTGCAGGGTGAAGGGCAGCCGAGCCCCAGCCCCTCACTCTCGGCAGCCTCCAGTGCGCCTCCCAGCCCAAAGGCACTGGCAGGCGGCGGGTGTGGCACGGCGGGGGCAGTTGGGGGCTGGGGCTGCAGGCCTCGGGCCGGCACAGAGGGCGGCACACTCTTGGGGGGGCTGAGTGGGGGTGTCAGGCCGGCCTGGTAGAGCGGCGGGTGGCGCTTGCCTGACTTGAGAAAGTCCAGGAAGGAGGCCATGAAGCCGGATTTCATCTCAGGCTGCTTCTCCTCCACCTCCTTGATCTTGGCCTCGATCTTCTCCCGAGTGAGGCTAGAGTCCAGGCTGTTGTGATCAGCTCCTGATATGGCATCACCTGATGAGGCTCCCAGACCCTCGCCGGCCTTGGGCACAGACAGCTTGATCTAGGTATGGGGGCGGTGGGGAGTCAGGGCCCACGTGTCCGGGGCCCCAAGTCCCCTCCTCCCTTAGGCCCAGGAGTCTGGGGCCCCAGCCCTCACCCGACTTAAGAGCCCTAAGTTCTAATTCTCAGCCTATAGAACCTGAGAATTCAAGCCCACAGACCCCTTGACTCTGATTCCAGAATAACAGGACTGGGGTCTCCTTCTCATTAGTCACTGACCCGCCTCCCTCAAGACCCAGGAACCTAGGACCCCCGACTCATAGTCCTGTAGGATCTATAACTTAAGAACACAAGCTCTAACCCCCGACCTACCTCTAGACCCAAAACTTTCAATTCTCAGATCTCCCTAACAGTGGAACCCTAGGGGTTTTAAGAATATAAACCCCCATCATGCCCCCTAAAGCTCAAATGTGGCCCCAACACTCAGGCATCTGGAACCCAGTCCCCCTCACCTTCAGTGGCTTCAGGGGCTCCAGCCGAGTACCCCCTGCCTCTTCAGCCTTCCTGCCCCGGCCTCGGCCCCGGCCCCGGGGTTTCTTGGCCCCGTCTGTAGGTGTGGAGGCCGAGGCCAGCCCAGCGGTGGTGGGGACCTCCAGAGGGCGAATCCGGGGTCTACCCCGGGGCCGGGGTGGCCCATCCCGCTTGGCCTTGGTGGGCTTGCGGCCACGGCGCCGGGGTCCATCAGGACCTGGGTTGGGAGGACAGAAGTCGATGTCGCCCAAGGGTGAGAGTGCTGGGCGGGAGCGGCAGCTGGACACCAGGTCGGGCAGGCGCCGGGGGTTGAGGCGGATGTCGGCAGGCACATCGGCCTTGTCCTCGTCCGCCTCGAACTCGTACTCCTGGGCATACAGCTTCTTGGGTGTCTGGAAGGGAGGGTCCCGGCGCCGCAGCAGGTGGAAGGAGGACGTCTTGAGCAGCTTCTTTGGCTTGGTAGAGCAGAAGATGGGTGAGGTCAGGCCTCCCTTGGGCTCTGAGGCAGGTGGTGGCGGTGGTGGAGGGGGCGGTGGGGGCGGTGGGGCCGCCTGGTGTGGCCCACTCTGGATCAGGCCCAGAGGCTCGGCATTGACCGTGGAGGGCAGCTCAGGCGGCTTGTTGGGGTCCAGGCCCAGGCCGGGGGTCTCGGGACCGGCTCCAGACGCCCGACTAGGGCAGTAGGGCCCATAGGGATCATAGGCAGGTGGTCCTGGGGGTGGCCCGGTCCCCGCCTTGGGGTCACCCTCGTCCTCAGGGGGCCCAGCCTTGCCATAGTCGTCTGTAGGCCCTCCGCCAAACATCTCCTCCATGGTGGGAAAGAAGCTGCGCTCCTCATCTTGGAGCAAAGAGTCAGGAAAGCAGATGGAGGTGAGTGGCACAAAACGGGGGGCCTTGGTGCCTTGTGGGCTAGGGCTGCGGTAGGCGCCTGAGGGATCCTTGCCCTCGTTGTTTGGTGGGCCCACACCAGTGTCACCAGGCCCAGGGGGCAGTGGCTCCAGGGCCCCAAGTAATTCCTGCATGGCACCGGGTGGCTCCAGGCTCTCCTCGGGTCGCAGGCGGGGGCTAGGGGCACCTGGCTCCAGGCCATGGCTGCGGAGGTGGGCCTCAAGCTGGAGGGGCATGGGTGGTGGAGGTGGAGGGGGTGGCGGTGGGGGCTGGGGTGCCCCATCACGGGTGGCCGGCTCAAGGAGATGGACACCAACTTTGGGAGCACTGGAAGAGGGGCTGGGAGCGTGGCTGAGGACCGAGGGGAGCAGCTGGGGGGGTGGGGGAGGCAGCACCAGTGGTAGATCAGGGCCCCCGGCCTCCAGGAGGAGGCTGTGGGGGGTAGGCTGGGCAGACTGGGCCGAGGGAGGTGGGGGTGGGGGGCTCTTTTGGAGGAAGGCCCCCAGCTCCTTGGCACCTGCCCCATAGTGGACCACAGAGGTGGCCAGCCCCTCGGGGGTCTCGCCACCCCGTTCTGGCCCTTTCTTCTTCTCCTTCAGCCTCCCCAGGCCCAGCTCCAGGGCTGCCGTGGCACCCTCGTCAAGGCTGGCGCTGGTTCGGATGACACTCTGCAGATGGTACCTCTGGGGGTCTTCCTTGGCCAGCTCGTAGGGCGTGCCTGGGGGACCCCCAGCCCCGCCACTCCCCCCGAGTCCCTTGGAGGCATCCGCTGCCCCATCTTCGCCCACCAGGCCATCTGCCCCTGAGGTCCTCGGGGGGCTGGGTGCCTGCAGGAGGTGCTGAATGAGGAATTCTTCATCCTCAGTGCGCTCAGCAGGAGGCCCACCAGGGCCAGCCAGCAGCTCAGAGCCGTCCCCCTTGCCCTTGTAGCCACCTGCTCCAGCTGCGTAGCTGCCAGCTCCTGGGGGGGCCAGGAACGGGGCCGAGGCCAGGACGGAGCTCAGGTATTTGCCAGGGGCTCCTGGAGAGCCAACTCCAGGTGGGCGGCCGGTGGCAGGCGGCGACTGCAGCGGGCGGATGATGTGAGAGGGGCTGGCCTCTCCGCCGCCCCCCAGGGAGCTGGGCCCCCAACCACCTCCATGGCCCGAGAGTGCTGGCGAATGGCCAGTACTGTAGCTGAGTGAGGGGCTGGCTGTGGGTAGCCCCTGGGAGTGGGCGGCTGGTCCTGGATACGGCTCACCCTGAACCCCATAGAGCTGCCCCTGCAGCTGGTCTGGGGAATAGCTCTGACATGTGGCTAGGCCAGGAGGCGGGGGGCCATTGGGGGGCTGTTGGGGCCCCCCTGAGTAGCTAGGGCCCTTGCTCAAGTCCTGTGCTTGACCTCCTCCAAAGCTCTGCCCATAGGCCTGGGGCCCTAGAAGCCCTTGGGGCTGACCAGGGGAATAAGCCTGGCCCCCAGCCCCAGCAGCCCCAGAGGCCTTCCCAGGGGCATAGGCAGCTGCAGGCCCACCTAGGCTCTGGCATTTGGGCGTGGCAGTCGAACGGGGTTGTGGGGGCCTATTGGCACCACCTGCAGCTGCCCCATAACCACCTTTGCCTGTCTTATAACCAGGTGACTGAATGATGGGGCGGTAACCTCCACCACCACCCCCTGCCCCACCTCCTCCTGCTGCCTCGGGGCCTGCAGCCCTGCCCGAAGCCCCGGCCGTGGCTCCACTGGGCCCAGCCTTGCTAGGCTCGCCAGCGCCTGGGGAGGGCTCCCCACCACCCAGGGGGCTGCAGGCCAGGTTGGCCCGGTGGCCCATGGAAGGGTAGCTGCCTCCGCAGCTCAGGTAGTGCTGGAGGGCATGGGCTGGTGGCGGGGGTGGAGGGGGCTGGGCACTGGCTGGCCGCTGGTAGTGCTTGATGACGGTGTCCTGGCGGGGCAGGGCCCGCTCGGGTGGCGGTGGGCCCGGGGCAGCACCCGAGAAGTTGTAGAGCTGTGGAGAGGATTGCTCGGCGGCGGCGGCGGCAGCGGAAGAGGAAGCCAGCAGGTTGAACTGAGTTGGGAGGTGGCGGGGAGGTGGGGGTGGGTCTGGGGGGCCAGGGCGGTAAGGGGGAGTTTGGGCTGGGCCAAGACCAGCGGGCCCCAGGACACCACCCCCTGCCAGGCGCTCAAAGCCTAGTGAGGAGGGTACCGTGGGTGCCTGCGAGGGCTTCAGGTGCAGTACGTCATGAGGGGACAGGAGCCCATTAGCTGGGGGACTAAATGGGGGGTCCTGGAGGCTGAGAGATGAGGGCACTGGGAAGGGGCGGCTGCCAAAGGAAGCCGGGTGCTGATAGGCCGACAGGGCAGAGGAGGATGGAAAGGTGCTGGAACCCGGCAGGGCGCCTGAGATGAAGAGCTCCGTGGGGCCTGGCGTGTGCATGGCTGGGGATGAGGGAGGAGACCGTAGGTCAGAGCTGACCACAAGCCAGCCCCACCCAGGCCCACCTGGGCTGGCGATGGGCTTACCTGTTTGCCAGGAAGGACTGCGGAACTGGGAGAGGAGAGAGGAGGCAGAGGGGCCAGGCTGGGGGCCCCGGGACTCCAGGGCCGAGATGAGGTTCATGACGGAGGCGTCGGGCCCTGCTGAGCCTGCGTGGTGGAGGCCAGTGTCGAAGAGTCCAGAGAGGCCTGGCAAGGGTCAGGGGGGTAGAGTCAGCTAGGTGGGGGATAGGGCAGGGTTAAAAGGGAAAAAGAGCAGGCCAAAGGCACGCTGGGTCAGGAAAACAGGTTGGAGGGAAGGGTCAGGTTCAGAGAGGAAAAAGTGGGCAGAGATAAGTTAGGGAGAGAGTAGGCAGGATGAGGTTTGATACAATCATAAGAGTAAGGAGTCCAGGAGGGGAAAGGTAGACAAAGTAGTAGAAAAATCCAGCAGTAAAAAATGTGGGAGCAAAATGGCAGAGAGTCCTTTTGGTCCATGAGAGGTCAAAGGATTCAGGCAGTTCCAGAAAGGGGAAGGCTTGGGGTGACTGGAGCCACTGGGAGAACCAGAAAACAAGTCAAAAGGGGGTGAGTCAAAGAGAGAGAATGCAGATTAAAAAAAAAATGGAGAGGAATAAAGGGAAGGACCCAACCTAGAGGATCAAGGATCAAATTGGACACCACAGTCTCGTAGTAGATCCATCTAGGAAGGAAGGCAGCAGGATCAAAGGAAGGGAGCCAATAGGAAGCGTTAGAAGCAGGGCCACAGCGGAAGAATAAGGTAGTGTGCAAATCTAAGGGAAAGGGGGAGGGTCGAAGAATCGGAGCCAATCAGGAAGAAAGGGAATCAGGAAGAAAAGAATTCAGAGAACCAAGGAACCAGGAGGATGGGCAAACCCAAAGGGCAGGGATTGGGGTGGGCTGGAGAGGCGGAAAAGCCTGGAAGAGAAGGTGGGATCTGAGGGCTGAGAGGACGCGACCAATTGGAGCGAAAGAGGCGGGGCCAGAAACAGGGGCGGACGAATCCAGCGTGAAATTAAGCAGCCCCAGAAAAACCAATCAGAGGAGAAGTAGCAAGGGGCGGGCCAGGACGCAGAGCACAGCCAACTAGGAAGGGATGGAACTTTAAGCAGCCAATCAGCTGCTTCGGAGGGAGGGCCAGCCCGGGGGGCGGGACGGGGGCCGTACCTGCCGGGTGGTGGTTGGTGGCATAGCTTTGCAGTGGGTGGGGGGCCGCGTAGGCCTGGCGGTGTAAGATGTCCGTCTCGGGGTGCGAGGTCCTGGAGCTGCCATAGACCAAGCTGGGGGGAAGGGGGAGATGTTAGGATATCCTCTGAAGCTGCCCTCAGAGAAGGGAACTAGCAAATCCCCGGGGGAGTTGGGGGGAATCTTCCAGCTGACTGGACTGGGGGTTATCCTAAGGAACTTTGGGCCCTAAAGGAAAGAAGACAAGGGAACCGGAGTGCCCACCTAAAGAGCCATAAAAATGGTCTCCACTCGAGCCCCAGGAAATAGAGCCCAGATAGCCTCACGTTTACAAACACAGGCATGCACAAGGAGACAAACAGGGTCAAGAGTCAGAGAAAGAGCCTTGAGTTGAAAATGTGAACCTCCTTCCACAGCTCCTACCCAGCAGGTGACACAAGGCCCTGGGGCCAACCCTTGAGGGACGCCCCCTCTTCTTCAGACATGTGGGAGCACATAGGCCCTGAACCTCATGGGATGGTGCATACCGAGGCGGGAGCAGGAGGCAGATTGTTACCCAAAAAGCAGGGTTGGGGGGCGGGGAGGGTACAGGACTCGGGGAAAGTACCAGGTACAAGTGCGGACTTGAACACCTTCCATCCCCCTGGGTTGAAATGCATGGGCCCATGCAAAGCTAGGTATGTGTGCAAACCAGTATCCAACTCACTCGTGGGGAAAGAAAGATACAGAGCGAGGAGTCCCACATGGAAAATACTAACACACGTGGGGTCATGCCTAGCCATGCTGGGAAACCAGGTGTGTGGGGGGAGGGGGAGGGGGCAGGTGAAGAGTGAGGGCGTGACACAAATAAACAGCAGGAAAGGGGCAGATTCGCAGGTGAACAGCCTGCCAGGTACGCACACACTGGGCCCAGGCTCACACACACACACAGCCACACACCCGGGAAACATCCGAATCTTCCTATGCAACGGCCCAAATCCATGGCCCAGACTCAGGAGGTCAAACACTTCATTCCTCGCCATTAACTAGAATTCTGTCTTTGGGGGTGGGGGAGTTCAAGGGGGCGTGTCCCAGATGCCAGGCCCCCCCCTTACACACACAGAACCCCAGTTTAGGAAGGGGGCGGGGCCCTGTGCCCACTCTACGCGCGGAATTTCGTGGGGGGGCCCGAGCAGCGCGGTCTCGCGCAGTCCCGGAACAATAGGACCTGGGGGGGCGCGCCCCCCAGGTCTGCTTTCTAATTCTCTTTTCCTTCCCACCTTTGCAAGAGCAGAGCCCGGGGCGCGGGGGGAGGGGTCAGCAAGCCGGGAATCCAAGGATGGGGGGAAATCCAGGCCTTGCTTCGCCAGTCCCTCCCACCTTCCCAAGGCCTTCCCGTCTGAAATTGTTTTGCACCCCCATTTTCCCGCTGCATCTCTCTCTTTGCATGCCGTAGCTGGCTTTGGCGGAGTTTGCAATTTGCAAACTGGGGCGGCGGCGTTGTTGCAAACCGGGGAAGGCCGCTCCCTTGCAAGCCGGAGGGGAGTTTGCGATGCACGCGTCGCCGGGCGGGCCTGGCCCGGCTGGGCCCCCACCCCTTGGCCCCTTCCTCCAGGCCACCCTCGGCTCCTTACCTAGCTTTCGCTGACCTCTCGTAACTCCATCCCGCCCCGGCGCCGAGCGGGTCCCCGAAGCCGGCGCTGGGGTAGTTCCTGTCCATGAATTGGCCGCGGTGGAAATTGGGGGGAGGGGGAGGGGGAGGGAGGGAGGGAGGGGGCGCGCGCGCGCTCTCCTCCGCCGCCGCTCCCTCCGCTGTTGCTTTTTTTTTCCCCTTCTCTCTCTCTCTCTCTCTCTCTCTCTCTTTTTCTTTGCTGCCGCCGAAGGCCCGGGAAGGCCCCGGGCGGGGGAGGGAGGGGACAGGGGCGGAGGGGCGGGCAAGGGAGGGGGTGCAGCCGCCGAGCCAAGGAGGGGGGAAGGGGGGTTCCCCCTGGAGGGAAAGAGGGGGGAGGAGGGACCCCGCTGTCTCCGCCTTTGCCCTGGCGCTTGCAAGAGAGAAGGGGGGGCGCGCGCTCAGGAGGGGGCGTCCCGGGCGGCCCCCGGGTGGGTGCGGGCGCTGGGTGCTCGCTCTCTCGCCGCCGCCGCCGCCGCCTCCTCCTCCTCTGCGCTCACGGTGCAGCCATCTTTGCACAAGGCGGCTGGGGGAGGGGGGAGGGGAAGGGGGGCGGGCGGCGGGGTGTCTGGCTGCGCTCCGCTTCCTCCCACAATCCCGTGCAAATGCAAAAAAAAAAAAAAAGAGGCAGACACTGAGCGCTAGCAGAGCCTGGGGGTGTAGGGCGCAGCATTTGTACAGAAAGCCAGGTCTGCCGTGCGCAGACGCGCCCGAGAGCGCGGTTCAGTTTATTTGATTGGGGTTTTTTTTTTGCATCATCTCACTTTTTGGGGTCTTTTTCCAACGGGTTTTTATTTAGGGAAAGAGCTCAACCCAAGTCCCCCAGGTGCAGTGCGAGCCTGCGCCCAACCGAACACGCTTGCAAATGTACCCCACCCTTTCCCTGGATTGCAAAGTGCCCCTGTGCACTCCCGGGGAGCGCACGAAGACGCGCGTGTGCACAGGCAGGGTCATGCGTGTGAGTGGCCCGTGACACTGAGAGCGATGGCTGTCACACCTGCTCACACTTAAGTCTGCACAACCAGCCTGCGCACCAGGGTCCGAGTTTCCAAGCACGCCTACCCCGGGGCGGGGCTGGCTGGTAGCCCCACCGTCAGATGGGGGGGCCTGCGAGGGACGCGGGAACACGTTACCCGGGAACTTGCGTGTACGCGTACGCGGCGGAAACACGTGTGCTAGAGTAGGCCTCTAGCCGGACGACCCCTACTCCCATCACCCCTTAAGCTCGGCTCTGGACTTTTAAGACGCCTGGGGGTTTCCGGAATCCGGTGCGAATCTGGGGCACAGTTCGGAGAACCCCGGCTCCGAAGCAGCTCTTCAGCAGGTCCTCCTGAGGCTGGAAGGGGAGGGGCACAGTGGGGAGTGAAAGACCCGGCTGTTTTTCCCCCCTCAACCAAGACCACTCCGACCCGCCCTGGGCATCCCAGCCAATCCCGGACCCTCTGGGTAGAAGACCCACCCTCCTATAATGCTCCACACACACAGGACACTGAGCCACGCCCCCGCTCTCCAAGCCTCGCCCCGGATAATAAACTTAAAATTCCAAGTCCCGCCCCTAAGCCCACGCCCCTCCTCCGGCCGTGCCCTCCTCTTTGCGCCCCGCCCCCCGGCCGAAGCCCAGCCCCATACCTGGTGTAGGGGGGCGGAGGTGCGTCGTGCACCCCAGAGGCCGCCAGGGCCTGCTCGTAGGTGGGGAGACCTGGGGGTAGGGGTGGAGGTAGGGGCGTCGGCAGGCCCGGCGAGCTCAGGGGACTCAGGGGGCTGATTAGCTCGGCCCTAGGGACAGAAGATGCACTGTTAAAAAGGGAAACCTACAGGATAGTGAGACTTAGGAGGAGGAAGGATTTAGGGAGGCGGAGACTCTGAGAGTGGTAGACACAGGTGGAAGGGAGATGGCCCCGGAAAAAGAGGGTCACCTTCAACCTGACTCCACACAGGAACAGGCAGATGCACAGGGACAGGCAGCCACAGAAATCAACTTCTGAGACAGATTCCTGCACAGACACATGTGCTCCAGATACAGGCAGAGCAATGTTGAAAGAGAGTCCCGCAGAGAGGCAGGCAGACACACAAGAAACAGACACAACACGGAGATACACTTAGTTACAAATTTCCCAGATCCACTCTGATCATCAGCTCTTCCTCAAAAGACCTCCGTTACTTCCAAGACTGATGTTCCAGCCCTCTCTTAGACCCTGCCACTCATGTAGACTCACCTAGACAACTCAGGCACACACAAACACGGCTCCACCTTGTCACCACGGAAACTGACATACCACAGACACCCACAGACACCCACAGACCACAGGTTGTAGCTTCACCAGATACAATATCCAGAATGATAATCACACATAAACTTGGTCCTGTAAAGACAGCAGGTAGCCAATATTGATTGAGTTTCTACCCCGTGCCAGGTACTGAGGATATAGCCTGACAGATGCCACAGATGCCGTAAGTAGACTATCTCATGGATTCCTTCTCCACTGATCCTATCTCCTCTGATCTTTGAGCCACACCCATCTGCCCCCATCCTTGGCCCATCTCCTTAGGTCCATTTTTCCTCCCACCTCTACTCATCCTGCTCTCTAGCACCCAGCCCTTCTTCCCCAAAGCCCTCTTACTCTTGAGGACAGGGCTGCTGGCCCCGGCCCCGCCGGTAATGCAGATACCAAAAGGCTCCCAGACCAGCCAGGACAATCAGTAGGATGCCTGATGTCAGCCCCACAGCCAGGCCTGCTACGTCCACTCGTCCACGCCCTGTAGGGGGGAGGGGGGCGCAAATTCAGGGGCTGCCACCCATCCCAACATCCAGATACCTTCTGCCCCCCAGCCCCTGGCCACCTTCAGGGAAAAGAACTGCCTAAGATGGAAGGCAGAGCTGGGGTTACTTCCTAGCTGTGTGACCTCAGGCAACTCACCTCACTCACTTCTATGAGCCTCCATTTCCTGTTCTGTAAAATGGGAAAAATATCCCCTTCCTGACAGGTTGCAAAAATGCAATGAATTAAATGCAGAAAGGGCTTGGGATAACATCATCAGGGACTAGAAAATACGGCAGCTGAATCACTGTGAGGACAAAGGCCCCTCCTAAGATTGCTGTTGACACATTTAGGGTAGGGAGCTCAGGTAGCCAACTCTCCAGGCCCCCACACTGAGCACTGCTTTCCTTTTCTTTTCTTTTTTTAATGGAGGTATTGGGGATCAAACCAAGTACCTCGTGCATGCCCAGCATGCACTTTACCAACTGAGCTATACCCCAACCCCCTTAGCATTGCTAAATTTAGTGAATAATAATGAGGATACCCTATTTAATGTGAATGTGAACTTTAGATACATAATTAATAAGTTTTTAGTATAAGTAATGTCCCATGGAATAGATGAAATCTACTTCTACTAAAGAATTATTCCTTTGCATTTGAAATTCAAATTTAACTGGAGGGGTAGGGGGAAGTCTTGTATTTCAACTGGCAACACTGACCCCACTGGAATGCAGTCCCTTTTACTAACCAGACCACTGAGAGGCAAGGCCTCCACTCTGAAAAAGGAGCAGAATCTAGAGGAAGGCTTGGTCATTTACCAGAAGGCTAGGAAAAAATTCATTGATCAAGGGAGGAATTTATGGATGTCCCCTCAATAACAGATTGCTGGTGTCTAGAACTCATGTGGACCCTTGGCTAAGGTGCAGCACCCTTAGCAATCCAAGACTTCATGACTGAGGAAGTTGGTGGGGGGCAGGGGTGTCCAGGGAGGACCCTGGCTTCATGAGGCCTTGCTAGGGGAAACTTCCTTTAGCACAGGGTGGGGGGGTGCTTTCCTCAAACAGCAAACCCCAGGCTTTTAGCCCTTTTAGCAAAAAGCTGCACTAAGAAGCCGAACCCTCCCAATCCGGACATGTTTCAGGTGGATTCAAGGAGCCACCAAGCCTTGATAGGCCTGTAGCAAAGCAGTTACCTCCCCTAGCAACCAATGTGAGGACTCCAGCCCAGACTTAGGGCCTGTTGCTAAGGTGCATCCACCCCTAGCAACCAGGCCACAAGGGGGTGGGATGTCTGGTGCCTGAAGGGGGCTCCTCCTGTGGGCAAGAGGCCTTGGGTCCTGAGCCTGGCTAGGTGTGGTTGCTAGGGAAAAGGCCTCCTTAGCAACCAGGCCAGGGCTGGAATAGAGTTGTGGGGGAGGGGGAGCCAACCAGGTAGTGAGAGCAGGCTTCGTTGGTCCAGCCTGGCCAGGCTCTGTTGCTAAGGAGCAGCCCCCCCTTAGCAACAAGGCTGCAGCCAAGATGGGGCCTCAGAACTCAGAGGAGGGGTTGGGGGTGGGCTGATTGAGCAGGTGAGGAGAGACAGGCTTCCATGACTGGCCTGGCCCAGCCCTGTTGCTAGGGAGCAATTCCCCTAGCAACCAAGCTGTAGAAGGTACTGGGGCTCTGGACTCCAAAGGGCAGCTCAGGTGGGCCAGGGTCTCTCCTTCCAACTGTATTTCCCTCTTCCTGGGGACATGGGACCTCCTCCGAATAAGACGTCGTGGGTTCCTCTAGCCTCAAAGGAGGGGGCTTCTCTGACAACCACCTCCAGGAACTCAGGGAGCATGGAATTAGAAGGGGCAAGTTTGGAGTGGAGGATAGGATGTTGGCTTAGCCTCCGCAGGAAGAAGCTGCCTTAGCTGCACAGAACAAGAGGGCTCCCCCAACTCACCTCCTTTGCCATTGTAGATGTAGTTCTCCCAAAAGCGCTCCTTGAACGGGTAGGAATAGAGAAGGCGGGAAAGGCAGCGTGTCAACTGGGAGCTTCCACACCCCCCCCCAAACCAGCCCACCCTGATCTCCGAGGCATGAGGTCAGAGGGAGTTGTGGGACAGGAACCCCCAGTTCCTGGATAAGACAGAGGGACTCGGGGGACCCCAGGCCCTCACCGTCTGAGTATTGTCCTCAAAGTACTCCCGAGCCTCTTCCCAGGAACACTTCTCCTCCTGACACTCCCTTTCCAGGTTCCCTGGAGTGAACAGCTCCAGGTCCCAGTGATTGGCTCGTGGAATCCGGCGACGGCTGCCTAGGAAGCTCTGAGCTTCTGGAGAGTCCAGGAAGACTTCTGGACCCAAAGGACATAAGGGACAGAAAAATGGAAGGTTCCTAGGACTGGGGACATGGAGGAGCCTGAATTTAAGGGAACAGAGGACTATGGGGTCCTGGGGAAGGAGGAAACTAGAATCAGGGTTTTTCCTGGGCCAGAGGAAGGTGGATGTCAGTGCCTGGACTCCAGCTGTTCCCTTAAACACTCACCTTGGTCTTGCTCCACACTGGCTGAGGTGTCCAGGCAGGTGGTCAATCCCAGGTATAGCACCAGCACAGAGGGGTGGCCCCTCATATTCTGTACACTAGGAACCAGGTGTGGTTAGATGATCAGCGCCTCAGCTCCTGGGAAATGAGGCAAGGTCTCCCTGACCAGATTCTGTGGTCCATGAATTATAATAGCAGACACTTACAATAGCCTGTATTCTGGGCCAGACATTGTTCAAGTTCATTTATCTCTATCAACTCAGTTTTACTTTTACAGCGGTGCTGGGTTCACCTCATTAGATAGATGAGGAAACTGAGGCACAGAGAGGTAAAAGAACTTGCCCAAGTTCGTACAGTTTGCAAGATTCAGAGGCAGAATTTCAGCAAAAGCAGTGGGCCTCCAGAGACTAGAGCCAGGAGCTTAGCTTTTTCTCCTGCTGTGTCTGCAGCACCTAGCACGGGTTTAGGCACATGGTAGGTGCTCATAAACGTGTCCATTGACAGGGATTCCTTCCTTCCTGGTAATTTCCATGTATACTGGCCTCTCTCTGTGCACATTGCCACATCCACCCAGAGATCAAAGATTACAGGACAGGTAAGAGCAGAGCCCTATCTTCTTGGGTCCAGAAGGAGGAGGGGACAAAGGTCCTGGACTCCTGGGTTTGGGAACCCCAATTTCTGGGTCCCAGAAGAGTGGGGAGCCAGGTCGCCAGGGTCCCCAAGCCAGGCTTTGCCTCCAGGGACATTCACTTACCTGCCCAGATTTGTGAACACTGTCCCCTTCTCCTTAATCTGGGCCTTCTCTGCCAGCTGCGGCCAGCTGTGAAGGGGGGCTAGAGGAGAGGGGAGGGGAGAAGGAGGAGGGATGCCTTACTCCCAGTAGTCGCCAGATCCCGGTTTCTGGCCAGAGGGGCGGGGTTTGCGATTACCTGCCCTGGGCGGGACTCAGGTAAGGGACAAAGTATTTAAAGGGACCTTATGATTAAGGGCCCAAGATCCAGAATCCCATAGGGTGGCCAGGGTCTCCGACACCGTGGGCACTTAGGGAATTTGTTATGTCCCTTCTCCCCTCCTATCCCATTGCCCCCTAGAGAGCTCGCCAGGCCGAGCTAGGAAAATAAACATTTTGGTCCCCAGATATCTAGATATGTCGAAATTGGCGGGAAATTTATGCCTTGGCCCCTGGGGATAGGTGAGTTACGGCGTAGTAAATTCCTGTTTCCTGAGGTAATTTGAACGCCTTTGACTTCCGACTTCTCAACTGCTCCATTTATAAAGTAGGGACAGAGGAGTTGTCCCTTCTCTATTGTCTCTTATTTTGCAGCAGAAAAGTCGAAAAACAGGCTCCCCAATCTCTGGGGGAAGTGGTTAGCTCTTAAACACGGGCTTGGAGAGACGCAAAACCCGGGTACAAGGAAGAAATCGCCCGCCCAGGAAAACGCCTAGTATATACTAAGCGCGCCCCCTAGTCACACCAGTTTCACCGACCGGAACCTTCGAATTGCCACCTACGTTTCCGGAGGGAGGAAGAGAAGAAGGGAGTACTTACCAAGCCAGAAGAGATACCTCGGCAACTAGGGGCAGACCTACTTCCGTCTAGGGGTATATATACTTCCGATCTCTTCCACCAAGCGGAAGTGAGCGGAGCGGAGAGAGAAAACAGCGCTCCTTTCCGGTGTAGGGGCACAGTTGAAGCAGCAACCGAGGAAAGAGGTGTCTTTTGTGAGGTGAGTTCCAGGCGGTGGAAGGATAGTGTTACTGCGATCCCCTTCCCGCGGGCTAGAGTCTTGGGGTCTTGAGGGATACTGGGACAAGATTTTGAATTTCCAACTTCCTGGCAGTCATTAACAGGGCACTCTAGGCTCCCCAAGTCTGAAGCTGAACTACAGGTCCCAGAAATCCCTGGAGGGAGCCAAACCTTCATCCAGCAGTTCTCGGGAGAGCTGTAGTTTCAGTGCAGACAGATGGGCCGGTGGTACCAGGGGACGGAGGGAACTGGGATTCCTGGGAGTCTAAGGAGTGAGAGTTGAGGAAGGAGCACCCCTTTCCTGGCTTCAGTTTCCCACACTGTGAAGGGGAGGGCGGAGAAGGATTGTGTGGTCCCCTGCTGCCACCTCTTTGCACCTTTTTGACAGCCCCTTCCCCCTCGGAGTTGCTGTAGGGTTTAACGTTTTCCTCTATGGAGCTTTGGAGTCAGGCAGTCCTGGGTTCGCATCCTGATGGTGCTGCTGTTTGGTGTGAACCTGGGTCTTCAAGTGTCCTTAAAGCAATTTCAGCTTCATATTTTGCCATGAAAATGTTCAAATTTATATAAAAGCGAGAGAATAATTTAAGAATATCGCCCAAAGTTACCAGTTATTAATATTTTTGCCATATTTGAGTATCTTTTTTTAATTAAATACATGAAGCAAATCTTATCCATCGTGACATTTCACCCCTGCATACTTCACGATACATGTGTAAAAAGCAGGGATATTTCCTTACATGACCACAATACCATGATCACACTGTACAAAAGCAACCATAATATTAGACTATTATCTGTTACTTGGTCAGTAATCAAATTCTGTACCTCAAAAAAATGCCTTTTAAAAAGTTTAATTTGATTGAGTTTCATCAGATTGGGTTTCATCAGGATCCATTCAAATCATTGTTATGTCCCCTAAGTTGCTCTTTTTCTCTCTCTCTTTTTTTTTAATTTAAATAGTTGGTTTACAATGTTGTGTTAATTTCTGGAGTACAGCATAGTGATTCAGTTATACGCACATATATACCTTTTCATATTCTTTTTCATTATAGGCTCTTACAAAGTATTGAATAGATATAGCTCCCTGTGCTATTCAGTGGGACCTTGCTGTTTATCTATTTTATATATAGTGGTATCTGCAAATCCGGAACTACCAGTTCACCCTTCCACCCCCTCTTAAGTTGCTCTTAATTTAGAACAGTTTACCCTCCACCCTACCCTGGGTTTTTTTGTTGTTTTGTTTTGTTTTGTTTTGTTTTGTTTTGTTTTTAGTGCAATTGATTTATTGAAGAAGCTAGGTCAGTTATTCTGCTATCATTCCACCATCCATCTAAATTTATCATTTCACTTTCCTGTAATCACCTTTCACTTATTCCTTCACACCAGGGGTCAGCAGGCTAAACCCAAAGCCTGCTGGCCTCCATAAGCTTTATTGGAATATAATCCACATAACATGTAGTTCACCCATTTAAAGTGTACAATTCAGTGGGTTTTAGTATATCCACAGAATTGTGCAGCCATCACCGCTGTCAGTTTTAGAACATTTTCTTCACTCCGCAAAGAAATCCAGTACCCATTAGCTGTCATTCCCCAGTCTCCCTTCCCCCTTCCCCCTAAACCCCGACCTCCGCCACACCCTAGGCAACCACTAATCTACTTTTTAGCTCTATGGATTAACCTAATCTGGACATTTCACGTAAAAGGAATTGTTTTTCTGTCTGGTTTCACTTAGCATAATGTTTTCAAGGTTCATCCATTTTGTAGCATGTATTAGTACTTTTTAAAATTTTTTATTGAAGCGTAGTTGATTTACAGTGTTAGTTTCAGGTGTACAGCAAAGTGATTCAGTTATACAGAAACATACAGTTTTTTCTTTTCAGATTCTTTTCCATTATATGTTATTATAAGATTGAACGTAGTTCCTGGTGCCATATAGTAGATTCAGTACTTCTTTTTAAGGCCGAAGAATATGAGATATACGTATTTTGTTTATCCATTCATCAGTCAATGGACATTTGTGTTCTTTCCACTTTGGGGCTTGCTTGCACTTGTGTACAAGTTTGTGTGTGGGCATGTCTTCATTTCTATTGGAAGTGGAATTGCTCAAATGGTAACTCTGTGTTCAACCTTTTGAGGAATTGCCAGACTTTTCCAAAGTGGGATTTTCCATTCCCATCCTCTGTGTGAGGGTTCTAGTTTCTCCACACTTGTTATGATCTGACTTTTTTATTATAGTCCTCCAGGGGGTGTGAACTGGGATCTCACTGTGGTTTTGATTGCATTTCCCTCATGATGAATGATGTGGAAGTTTTTTTCATGGGCTTATTGGCCGTTTATATATCCTCTTTGGAGAGCTGTCTATTTTAATCCTTTTTTTTTTTAATGGAGGCACTGGGGAACCCGGGACCTCATGCATGCTAAGCACCCGCTCTGCCACTCAGCTATACCCACCCCATCCCACCCTCTATGTCCATTTTTAAACTGGGTTGTCTTTTTATTATTGGGTTGTAGGTTTCTTGAATATTCTAGATACAATTCCTTTGTCCAATGATTTGCAGCCACCACCTGTTTTTGTGCAGCCTGCAAACTAAGAATGGTTTTAACATTTTTAAATAATGGGAAAAAATCAAAAGAAGAATAATATTTTGTGGCCTGTGACACCTATATGTGATTCAGCTATCAGTGTCCATAAATAAAGTTTTATCTGAACACAGCCACACCCATTCCTTTACATACTGTCCGTGGCTGCTTGGTCGTACAAGGGCAGAGTTGAGTAGTTGTAACAGGGGCCATGTGGCCCACAAAGTTGAAAATCTTTACTACCTGGCCCATTCCAGTGGATCCTTGCTCTTCACCTCTGGCTTCCTAGAATCAGAAAATGAAATCTAAAGACTTGATTAAATTAAGATTCAGCCCTTTTTTTTGGCATAGCTACTTAAGAGCTGCTAGCTTCATGTTGCCTTTTGCCTGGCTGTCCCCCTTTTAGGGATGGTGAGATTGATCGGGGGCTTCAGGTGGTGTTTTATTTTTTCCCTTCCAGTTTTATTGAGATATAATTGACAGACAGCACTGCATACAGTTTTTTTTGGGGGGGGGGTAGGTTTTGTTTGTTTGTTTGTTTTAATGGAGGTACTGGGGATTGAACCCAGGACTTCCGTGCATGCTAAGCACGCATTCTACCACTGAGCTATACCCTCCCTCTCAGCCATTATTAATAGAACATCTCAGACACTCGCTTTTGCTCCTAGGGAGCTCCCTCTTCCCCGATTTCAATGCGTCCTATTTCTGTCTGTGATTTCCTTGAGTGTAATTGGCCCCTTGGGTTCCTTTAACACAGAGGCCTCTGCCCCCCTGAGAGGGCCTTGTGATACACACACCCTTCTATGGAGGGGGCTGGTAGCATCCTTTAGTTCTCAGAGGGCTCTCTGACCCCGCCAGGAGGTTCAGGATTCAAACCAACTGTAGAAAAAGGCAGGAGATAATCAGCTGACCACCAGCTGGATAGTAGAGGATGTTGAGGAACTATTAACATGTTAATGGTATTGTGGGCAGGTTTTTTTAAACAAAGCAGCCACTAGTCCCCAGAGGCTGGGGAGCACTTTGATATGTGGCTAGTGCCACCAAGGGGTTGTCTTTTTTAATGATTTTATTTTAATTAATTTAAATTCAAGCACCAATACTTGCTTTGGTTACTGGAAAACCTTTAAGTGTGTTTAGAAGACGTGGGGTACAGCTCAGTGGTAGAGCGTGTGCTTAGCATGCACAAGGTGCTGGGTCGAATTCCCAGTACCTCCAGTAAATAAATAAACAAATAAATAAACAAATAAATAAACAAACGTAATTACCCTCCCCCCCCAAAAACAAACTGCTTTTTAAAAACAATACCAATATTACCCCTGGAAAAAGATAAACTTAAAAAAAAAGTACATTTGGAACAAGCAGGGCATGTGAACATACCATTGTGCTTGTAAATGTCATAAAACCTAAATACAGGACAAGTTTCTCCAGTGAAAATTTCGTGTCCGAATTGAGATGTGTTGAAAGAGGCGCTGGATTTTGAAAGCTCCGTAGGGAAACAGGCCTGGGTTAGCCTGCCTTCTCGAATGGTGACCTTCCCAGAGGAGATAGCTGTCACATGGTTATGGGGGCAGCTCCAGAGCCTGGCTGCTGGGGTTCAGATCCAGCTCTGCCATTTCCCCCAGCTGGGGGATTCCATGGGCCTGTTTTGTCCTCTCTGAAATGGGGATGATGACAAATAGTAGCTGATGTGACTTTGGATGGGTCCTCTCTGAAATATGAGTGATGGCAGAGCGTAGTAGTTGGGTTTTCTGTTTAGGAATCAGCCTTACCAAGGAGGCTATAGTGCTGTGGTGTGAAAACTCAGCTTTCTGAGAAAACCTGCCAACCCCTGCCCTCCCAAAAACCGTGGCCAGCGGTTCTCCAACTTTTTGCTCTCAGGATCTTAAAAATCTTTGAGGACTTCAAAAGAGTTTGTGGAGAGTTTTCTTTGTCAAGATTTACCTTGTCACAAAAATGAAATGAAATGAAATTGAATAGAATGGAATGAAAATGAAATAAAATAAAATAAAATAAAATAAATAAAATAAAAAAGATTTGCCATGTCAGAAATGAAAACCAAAAAGAAAAAAGAAATGAAAACAGACAGTAAAATGTTTTTATTGAGATAGAATTCACATACTACAAAACTCACCCACTTAAAGCCAACAATTCAGCGGGTTCTCATATAATACGATCTCATATAATTTTGCATCCATCACCACTTTCTGACTTCAGGACATTTTCATCACTGTGGAAGGAAACCCAAGACCCCTTAGAAACCACTCCCCATCTTCCCTTCTCCCAGCCCATGGCAGCCACCAATCTGCTTTCTGTCCTTATGGATCTGCCTGTTCTGGACCTTTTATATAAATGGAATCAACAAGATTCCTTTCATTCCTGGCTTCTTTCACTCTGTGTAATAGAACAGCCATTTTTAAAACCCAAGGATGCACAAGCACAAGTCACACAGCCTCTGGAAAACTCTGCTGTCTGCTCGTGAGAGACTAACAGGAACAAAGGCAAATGCGTTTTAATGTTATGGCAATAGTTTTGTGGGCTCCCTGAAAATATCTTAGGGGCCCCCCTGGGTCCCTGGTCCTTCCTTTGAGAACCACTGTTTTTAGCAAACGACTTCACCTCCATGACTCAGTTTGCTCCTCTGTGAAGTGGAGATGGTGAGGGGGCAGACTTCAGAGGGAGGCTGAGGTCCACAGTTGATGAGATGGGAGCTCAGAGAGTTGGCATGGGGTCAGGGCTCAAGCAGCGTCCTTTGGGATCATTCCCACACCCGCCCGGAGAAGTAAAGAAATGCTACCCCTACAGCGGCTCCCCTCCCTCTCAGAGGGAAGATGTCCCGGTCCATGAAGCCAAAGAGCTTGGCCACAGGACAAGCAGCCCAGTGCCAAATACCAGCGCAGAGGGTCAAGGCAGTTGACAACTAAGAATAGAGTGGGGAATTTGTCCCTTAGGAGGTGAACCCGACCTTCATGAGCGGCAGTTGGGGGGGCTGGGGCGGAAGCCAGGGGGCCGAGGCGGAGGAGCTGGTGGCAGGTGAGTGAGGGAGGGGCAGCAGGTGCTGGACACTTGCTCCAAAGCTTGGGGGTGAGGGGAAGTCAGAGGAGGGGCCGTGGGCGGAATTGGGGTGTTTCACCAAGGTTAGCTTCTGCCAGCAGCGCAGTGGCCGCTGCTGGGGTGATGGAAACGTTCCAGAACTCGTTGGGGATGGTAGTTACAAGGGTGTATACGTTTGTCAGAAACACGGTCAAACTGCATCCTTAAGGTCTGTGCATCTGTTCTATGTAAATAAACCTGCAAAACAAAGATTGGCTTCTGGGAGGAAGACGCCAGTAGAGGGAGAGCAAGGTCCGTAGCTCAGAGAGTGTTGCATGTGAAAGGCAAGTTTCTGAAAGCATCCAGAAGGGGGAAATAAAGATGAAGTTGCTTTTTACTTTTTGGGAGCTCTTGGTTGTGTCCCCCTCCCCTGCCTTCTGCATCCTCCTTGCATCCAGAGAGCTGGAGAGAATATTTCCTGAAGGTTCCATATGCCAGGCTGTGAGCATGACCTCATTTAGTCCACACAGCAATCCAGTCACGCCAGCTAGACCCCATGGTTTTCCCCACTTCTTATCAAAAGGCTCAGAGAGGAAATCACCAGTCCAGAGTCACAGCGAGTAGGGGGCCAGCCCTGGACTCCAGCCCAGGCAGAAGGTTTTACTGTTTAATTCTGCCCATGCTGATCCAGACACCCCACTCCTTGTTTCATTGATTTATTCTTTTCTATTCCCTCATCAGTCCCCTCCCCTCCGTGGGCACCCATTCTTAGATGCATCATATTGTGCATGTATAGATTGTTTTATTTGTTACTTTTTCTGCCTAGCATTGTGTTTTTAAGACTCACCCCCGATGCTTTGGACACACCTAGTCAGTTGCATCTCACCTCTGGGTAGTTAGTCTCTATGGTGGGCAGTCACTAATCATTTTGCCTGGGCAGGATATTCAGTCGCCTTGGACTCCTCTCCGGTGTAAATAACATGACTGTGAAACACCCTTATACAGGCTCCCTAGTGGGTGTCTGTGAGAATGTCTTCAGGACATTCAGGAGCGCCTGCACTAACTTGGCTGAAGTGCCACCAGCCCGTGTTCCCCAAGCATCACCTGAGGGTTCCTCTGACCAACCCCCACTGTGGTCTTATCCTGATTTCCAGGTTTCGTCCTCCAGCCTGATGACAGATGTAAATGATATCTCACTGTAGTTTTCCCAGGAGGAGAGTTTGAGGCATGTCTCCATCCACTTGGTAGTCTGAGCTGCTTCTGTAAATCTAATCTCTTCGTGTCCTCTGCTTTTTCTTTTGGGGTTAGCTGGGTTTTTCTTGCTGATTTGCCAAGGTCCTAAATACAGTCACTTCTGCTATAACACTTGTTTTGAAAACTGGGAATTAATTCCAGTCCAATTGATAATCAGTTATGGAGCATTTAAGCATAACGGAAATTGCACCTAAGTGAACCCAGATGCACTCAGTTGAAATGAACATACAGGCACACGGAGCACACTCAGACCAGCCAAACCTCTACTGGGCGTTCCAGTTCCCCACGTGTGTTACCAGCCCCACCCATCCAATCTGGTGCTAGAACTTCCCATCAGATTCCAATTAACCCTCTTTCCACCAACTCACAGTAACTCACAACAAGCAAACTTCAGGTTTTCTTCCGGGTCAAGTGCTTTTTTTTTTTTTGGACAATGTAGGCACTTCTTAACCACTTAACATGTGTAAAACTGTCTTCCCCTGCCCCACACCCAACTTTCCCATCAGATCAGATCTGGGGGCCATAAAAGTCCAGTCCTCCCTGCATGGCCACCACAGCCCTGCCACTGTCCCTTCCTTCCCCCAGGATGACGCGACATGGCAAGAACTGCACGGCAGGGGCCGTCTACACCTACCATGAGAAAAAGAAGGACACAGGTACTGGGCTTGAGACAGGATGAGGCAAATAGATCTCAAAGTCATCGTGTCACTTGCACCTCTGTTTGTACTTTCCGTGTGTGTCTTTCCCCCGACTAATGGTCCTGACCGTGTAATTAACAGTTCACGTGACTGATGGTCATGACCGTGTAAGTAACAGCCACATGAGCCAGCAGCCCTCAGCCTGCCCTGTGGTGGTTGTTCAGTGCCTTCGTGTTTGAACTCATCTAAGCCTCCTCGTACCCACCGAGGAAGGAATCACTATTGTTGGGGCCCTATTCCAGAGGGAGAAACCTAGGCCCGGAGAGGTATAGGCACTTGAGTTTGGTTACAGAGCCAGAAGGTCCAAGGGGAGTCAGCCATGCACCTCTCCCCCGAGCTGCCTCGTTGACAGGGCCTGTCTGTCCCTTACCTTCTGGGGATGAACACCTTCGTGTAGCTTGTGCAGCCACCACCCCCAACACAGACACACAGCCCAATTTCTCGACCACCTGTTCTCTCGAATTCCTGCACCTCTGAGTCCTCTCTGTGCGTCGCTCCCCGGGTTTGGAGTGGGGTACGTCTCCCATCTCTCCATCCCTCTGCCTGTCTCTGTCCCCAGCGGCCTCAGGCTATGGGACCCAGAACATTCGACTGAGCCGGGATGCCGTCAAGGACTTTGACTGCTGCTGCCTGTCTCTGCAGCCCTGCCATGACCCTGTTGTCACGTGAGCTGGGAACATGGGAGGGTGGGTCAGGGTGGCGAGGACAGTGGAACTGTGTGGAGAGGGCTGTATGCGTGGGTCTGCACAGCCGGGGCACCCTGGGCAAGCCACCTACCCTCACGGAGCCTCAGTGTTCTCTGAGACAGGGTCATTATCCTAGTTTGCTTAAGGGTGTGGGAAAGAATACATTCACAATAGAGGGTAGGGCCGGCCGGTAACAACAGCTCACGTGTGGAGTGCTCTCCATTACCTGCCTCTTCTGGTCCCATAAAGGCTTCAGAGAGATAATGGGTAGAAGGTACTTAGTCCATTGACCAAACATGTGTTTGATACCTGGTCTGTTTTATAGAGATGGTGGTGCGAGTGGAATGTGGTTCCCGGTTTCTCATCCCCTCCTCTCTCTGCAGCCCAGATGGCTACCTATACGAGCGCGAGGCGATCCTGGAGTACATCTTGCACCAGAAGAAGGAGATCGCTCGGCAGATGAAGGTGGTGGAGATGGAGATGGAGAAGGAGAAGGGGGTGTGGGCACGAGCAGGCAGTTTTGACTCTGGGCCTCTCCTCTGTCTGAGTCCCTTCCCCCCAGGCCTTTCCCTGCTCTGTTCTCTCTGCCCACTGCACCATCCCCACCCATGTCTCCTGATTCAGTCCCTCTTACGCTCCAGATTTCAGCCCAGGTCTTGCCTCCTCTGACCTCTCGCTAGTCCAGGGCCCCGAGGGCCTGCCTCTGTCACCTCTTCTTTGGCACTTGTCACATGTGACTCCATATGGTTGTCTGCACATGCCCACTTCCCCCACTAGACAGCAGGCCCCTGGGGCAGGAAGGGGGGCTCTCACCCTCCCATGTTCCCAGCTCACATGACAACAGGGTCATGGCAGTGCATACATCATACAATAAATAAATTATAGATATACTGTATAATTAATGTAATATGGCCCACAGGTAACATTTCTTGAGCACTTACTATGTGCCTGGCCAGGTGCTAAGTGTTTTAAAAAGTCATCCTATGTGATCCAGGGAGCCTCCAGCATAGGTCGCCATTATTAGTCCATTTTACAGATGAAGAAACAGAGGCCAGGAGCGGTCACAGTGCTTATGGAGGATACAGAGCTAATCAGGGACAAAGGGCAGGGAATGAGCCCTGGTGGTCTGTCTCCAGCCATGTAGTTGACCAGTGTGCCACCAAGGAACAAAGAAGCCATCGAGTCCTGAACTCCCAAAGGGGAAATGGCCTAAGTGTCTTACAGTTGGTATAAGGCAACAGGGGCCCAGCATGGATCACTGTACAGCTGATTAAAGATTATCACCCAGGCAGTCACCAGCCTCCACCAAACAGCCTCTGCTGGGAGCTTCCCCCCGGGTAGGCCCGATTTACTGGCCTTTAAAATTAAAGAACCACCCCAGCCCCTACCTAGGGTGCCTCAAACTCATGACCCATGGGAGGATGCGTTGCTCACTTCTCCCTGGCTGCCTGCAGGCTTACGAGAAGCAGCGGGGCGCCCGGCGTGAGGAGAAGAAAGAGCTGCAGCGGGCGGCAGCGCAGGACCAGGTGAGGGGCTTCCTGGAGAAGGAAGCAGCCATCGTGAGCCGGCCCCTCAACCCCTTCACGCCCAAGGCCGCCTCGGGGAACGACTCAGGTAAGGGGGAAGCAGGCAGACTTCAGGGGGGCTGCCCCCGCGGTGTGCTGCCCTGGGTGCTGTGTCCGAACGCCTCTTCCCCCAGCAGATGATGGCCAACCTGGGCCCAGCGCAGGCCCCGCAGGCAAGGACAAGGACAAAGCGCTGCCCAGCTTCTGGATCCCGTCGCTGACCCCTGAGGCCAAGGCCACGAAGCTGGAGAAGCCGGTGAGCCCCCCACCCCAGGGAGCGCCCGTGAGCCCACTTTGCCAGAAAGAGTCAGGTTCCCAAGGGCCCCCCCTCTCCTCCCTCACAGGGACCCTGTCCTCCCTCCACCTGGCTCTAGCCCTGCTTGCTGATCCCGCCCCCTCTCGCTTCCCAGTCCCGCATCGTGACCTGCCCCATGTCCGGGAAGCCGCTGCGCATGTCGGACCTGACGCCTGTGCGCTTCACGCCGCTGGACAGCTCGGTGGACCGCGTGGGGCTCATCACGCGCAGCGAGCGCTACGTCTGCGCCGTGACCCGCGACAGCCTGAGCAACGCCACTCCTTGCGCCGTGCTGCGGCCCTCGTGAGTCACCTGGGGGGTCGGCTTGGGGACCTGTGGGACAGGGCAGGACCTGAGGTATGGCTCTTCCTCTTCGGGCCGTGGCCTCTGATCCCTGTGCCCTCTGTTCCCTGTGCCCTCTGTTCCCTGTGCCCTCGTCCTCACCTCAGTGGGGCCGTGGTCACCCTCGAGTGCGTGGAGAAGCTGATTCGCAAGGACATGGTGGACCCTGTGAATGGGGAGAAGCTCACAGACCGCGACATCATCGTACTGCAGCGGGTGAGCGACGCCCCTCCTCCTGGTTCCCTTACCTTCGGTACCGGCCCTCCCTACCCCGGACCCCGCCCTCCTCTCAGAAGACCCGCCCAGGCCACGCCCCTTCACCACAAACCCCGCCCCCCCAGCTAGGGTGTCCCGCAGCCGTGCGCCGCCTCCACCTCCGCCTCTTCTCCCTGTCTAGGGCGGGACGGGCTTCGCAGGCTCCGGAGTGAAGCTGCAGGCCGAGAAGTCCAGGCCGGTGATGCAGGCCTGAGTGTGCCCGAAACCAAATAAACGGGCTTGGATGCAACCGGCTATGTGGCACCTTCATTTATCGCCCCGGAGCCCAGGGACAGCGGGCGAGGAGGCCGGGCCACGCGAGCAGCACCCCAGCGTGACTGCAGTTTGAAAGCGTGGGCTAAGAGTATTTGATGTGGTCTCACGTCAAAAGTCAAATCTGAATCGAATGCAAATGCACAGCCTTAAATGGGTTGAGTGGCCAGAAGTCGGAGTCTGCCCCGCGACCTCTTGAGGGCGCCACCTGAACAGGCTAAATACAAATCCGCTCACATCCATTTGAAGCCCGTGAGAGGTCTGGGAATGAGTCTCCCAGAGCAAAGTGTGATAAGAAACCCAAAGGAAATGAAGTGCAGTGAGCAAGAGGGAGCAGCGGCACCTAGTCTAGAGAAGGGGATCGAGAACACCCCTTCCCCCAACACTTGACTGCTGGGGGGTGAAAAGGAAGAGGAAACCGCAAGTGCAAAGGCCCGGAGGCCGCAGAGTACTTGGTGGGGCGGGGGGGGGGTGTTGAAGAGTGGGAGGAGGTCAGAGTCCCTGGGCCTGGTGGACCTGCCTGGAGCTCAGATTTGACTCAGAAGCAGGGGCAGCCCTTAAAGCTCTGTTTTTAGCAACCATTGAATCACAAAATCAGACCCTGTACAGTGTGGAAAATTAGAGTGTACAGTCAAACAAAGATTAAAAAAATAAAGACTTTAAGTCCTGCCTCCCTGAGCAGGTCTTGTCCTTCCCGGTCTCTCTGCAGGTACACATGTGAATGTTTTCAACCAAAGTGAGATTTCCATGCACATACTGCACTGTTCAGTGAACAGTCTCTACTTTTTCATTTTGGTAAAACGTCATCTGATCTAATGCCCAGGTGAGAGTCACAGGGCCAGGACATGTCCTTGACTGCAGGGCAAACCCCTGTCTGGTGCAGGACTGTGTGGTGCATTGACTGCAGGGAAAGGTTTTAGCAGGAGCATGGGTGGCATTATCCTTACACCCCAGAGAGCCCCCCCCCAAACCCAGCATTTGCTCTCTCAGACACTTCTAGAACCTTCCCTTGGTCCCTAAGAGCCTTCACACCCCACTCTTGGGCTCCCAGTCCCAGGAAACTGACTCAGGTGCTGCTGATATTAAAGGAACCCTTGCCATCTGGGCCTCTCAATGTACAGTCTTCTTGAGTCCCGGTGAGAATCTTGAGAGAAGGATGCTGACACCCATTTCACAGAACAGCTCACTGAGGCTGTGAAGACAACTTGCCCAAATTCACTGCTCAAGGCCGTAGCTGTATCCGGGTTCATCCAGGTACCCCCCACCCCAGATTCAGTCCTGCCCTTCCCCACATCCTTTGTATCCTTCCTCCCCTAGGTTTGCCGCACTGCCCACCTCCACACCAACCTTAGCAAGCTCCCACCCCGTCCCTTTATACCCAGAACGATTCAGATCACCCCTCCTTCCCTAAAGACCCTTAATCTTGGTTCTCTTCTCCCAAGATCCCTCAACCACCCCAAGTCCTTCCAGCCCCTCCACGCAAGGACTCCGATCCTGTTCGTATGTGATAGAGACCACCCCCCACCCCAGATAAAGACTTCGAGGATTTCTAGTCTTGCACCTGTATTTCCACAAGGAGCCAAAACCCCACTCTTAAATTCACAGGCCCCGAGACACTCTTTACGGGGAGGGGTGGGGTGGGGGTCGGTCCTTGTGCTCAGAGAGAAGTTTCCTTTAAGATTTCAAAGGTAATGAGAGGAAGCAAAAGTCATACCACAGCTGAAGCTGCACCAGAAGGGAGGGACCGGAAGTGGAAACATATCTTGTCTTTTCTCCACAGAGGTTCCCTAGATACTGGTCTAAAGTTTAAAGCAAGAAATGGACGTGGTGGAGTTTGTCCTGGGTGGGGTGTGCCCACTGGTGGCTTCAGCCTCAATGGACCCACAATTGCAAATTAAGGCAGTTGAAATTATTTGTTGAGATTTTTAAGTGAGGAGACTTATTCTGGAAAGGGGAAACTACACACAGGGAGCAAATCCTTGGTTGTCAGGGAAGGGGGAGGAATTGACTACGAGGGGTGTAACGAGAATTTGGGGAGGGGCAATGGATTGATTCTGTACCTTGACTGTGGTGGGGCTGGGGAGAGGGAATTGGGGAGTGACTAAAGTACTGATTTGCTGTTGGGGTGATGAAAAAGTACTGGAATTAGTGGTGATGGATGTACAACCTTGTACATTTAACTAAAAATCACTGGATTATACACTTTAAAGAGCTAACTTTTTAGTAGGTAATTTATAACTCAATTTTTTAAAAATCAAAGATCTGACATTACAGACCCTCGTCTTGGAAGCCTTGAAGATTTCGTCTGCTGATCTGGAGGAGGGGAGTCACCAATAGAAGAACTAAAAGCAGAAACAGTTCAGAAGTTCTTTATGATAAGTGTTGGCGAGGATGTGGAGACACTGGAACTTTTTTACTACACTGGGGAACATGGAAACCGGGGAAGCAATTTGGTTATATCTAGTAATACTAAAGCTATGCCGGCCCCATGTCCGAGCAATCTCACTTCAACATCCACAACCAACAGACAAGCAAACAGGCTCAAACAACAACAACAACAACAACAACAACAACAACAACAACAACAACTCTATTTGTAATGGCCCCTCACTGGGAAATGACCCAAAGGTTTATTAACAGCAAGATGGATGACCTGTGGACCATTCCCAGTAGAATACTATACAGCAGTGAAGAGGAAGGACTGCTCTGCCCATCATGTCTGAATGCACACAGTGTGTTTCTACTTCTCTAAATAAATAGGCAAACTATGCTCTTCAAAATCAGGATAGTGGTTATCCTTGTGGAGGTGATGTCTGGGTCCTCTTAGGGACTGATACTGTTCTCTTTCTTGATCTGAGTGCTAGTTACAGATGCATGCATGCTGTCTGAAAATTCATTTCACTGAACACTTGAGTTGTACACTTTTCTACACCTCTGTTATATTCCCATTAAAATGACCTTAAACTCACAACCATAACAAAGAGATGTCCTTGGCAATTTGGCAATGTCTACCAAATTCATAAATTCCACTTCTAGGAATTTATCTGTAGTTAAACTCATGGAAAACTACAGAAATTACAGATATGCTGGCACCTTCTGTGCAACACCGATTGTAAAAGAAAAGACCAGAAACAACCTAAATGTCGATCAGTAGAGAATTGGTTAAATCATCTATTCAGGAGCGTATTACTCAGCTATAAGAAAGAAAAGAGAGAGGGAGGGAAGGAAAAAAAAGGAAATGAAGATTTTCTTTATGGACTAAAAATCGTTTTCAAAATGTATTATTACCATAATAAAAATATTAATAATTAAAAAATTAAAATTGGAGAATTCTGACTCAAACGTATTATGAGATACAAAACATATAACAGAAGAATCTGAAAAAAAAGTATGTACATGTATAACTGAATCGCTTTGCTTACACCTGAAACTAACATTGTAAATCAACTACATGTCAATAAAAAATAAAATGAAAAAAAGAGAAACAAAGGTAAAAATATCATCTGCTATCATGTCCATTAAAAAGAAAAATAAGTTGTACATATTTGGTTAAATCTGTGTGAATTCTCCCTGATAAAAATCCTGGATGCCTGTGAAGAGCCGACCTTGGTGGAAGGAAGACTTTGTTTTTTAGTATATAACATCATACATATTTAGAATTTTGTATCCTAGGAGTATATTGCCATAAATTTAAAATAAACAAAATGAGCAAAATATTTTTTTAAAAGTCTGGGGAGAGACACTAAGAGTGAGCAACGGCTCGGCAAATTTTTATTATAAATTTTTCTCTACAAATAATTTGTTGCTGTGTGTATTATTTTGATTAAAAGATTTTCAAACACGGCGGCCCTCCAAGTGAGCTACAAACGTGTCCTACTCCTTCCTAAACCAGTTCTCCCCCTCAGCCACTAGGGGGCAGTATGTTACAATGAAAACTTCGCGTCCCACGTGGATTAAAATGCCAACCCTCCCACAGATAACAATTATGAACTCTGAATAAAACAGATAACCATTACCTAAAGGCACTGGAAAGTGCACAAAAGCAGGCAGAACCTGCAGGGGAATCGACACTCAGAAAAAAAGGAAAGCAGTGGTGAGTTTCTCCTTTGGACCACTTTCAGCCTAGGAGCGGATTCTAGTTCATGACCCAAGGGGCAGCTAAAACACCAGGGGAAAAACCACTGTCTTCCTAGCTTAAAGCACCACAGCAACAGGAAAGGGAAACATAAATTCTGGAAAAGAGATCCGGCGGGGGAGGGGGTGTCTCCAAATATTTTATATAAACTCTGCTCAGATACCCAGCTGACCCTGTATCTCATCTGCATGAGATACACTCCAGGAAGCCCAGCTAAACCTAAAAAAAAAGTGAACTAAAAATTTGAGCTACAAGTTTCACAAGAGAGACAAAATTTGCAGAGATTACAGTTTGAGTTCAACCATGGTAATAAGTTGCTTAGGAAAAAATAATACACTTCAGAGAAACATAAGACTCCAGATTTTCTGCAATGTGTCCAGGATACCACCTGAAATTACTCAAAATAGAAATAAATAGGAAAATATGACCCATTCTCAAGAGAAAAGGCAATAAGTTAACTGAAACCAACCCTGAAGTGACCCATATGTTAGAAATAAGAAGTTTTAAAAATAGCTATTGTAACCTCACTCAAGAGCCTAAGAGTATGCTTATAACAAATAAAAAGACAAAAACTTTAGTGGAGAAACAAAACAATAATAAAGAATAGAATAGAAATTATAGTACTAATACATAAACTTAGCAAGTTCACAGGATACAAGGTTGATATAGAAAAATAATTGTATTTTATATTCTAGAAGCAAGAAGTTGAAACAAAAAAATTTTAAAGTAGTTATAATTTTCCCCCTCTACTTATTATTTTTAAGAGCAATCTTGTGTCTTCTAAGGGTTCACAAACCCATTGTTCCCCAGGCTTTTCAGGAGTTGGGTCATTTTCTGATGATGGTGATGCTGCTTTAATCCAACTGTGATGAATCCATGGCTTCACCCCAGATGGCTTGACAAGATGAGTGCATGGTCCTGTCCACGTTGCAATCAGCTGATGTTCAGTTCCTTGTTCTCTCCAGGTTTTTAAGAAGGACTTGGTCTCCAGGTCAGAAAGGATATAAGGCTACTTCAGTTGAATAGGCAGACCTGTTGGAGGCAAACTCAAAACAGAAATTACTGTGGTGTGCAAATTTTTAACATCATTGGCAATTGCAATTTAATTTAAGCCTGCTTCTGGGGAACCACTCTAATCTGTAGCAGGGCAACTTGCAATTTATCCCAAGTTAGTCTCTTGACATATTTTAGCAATGCTCCTTTTTTTTTTCTTTTTGAGGGGAGAGGGAGTTAATCAGGTTTCATTTTTTTTTTTTGGAGGAGGTACTGGGGATTGAACCCAGGACCTCATGCATCCTAAACCCCCTCCTCCTTTTTTTTTTTTTTGTAATGCAACGCTTCCCAAATTTGCGTGCCATCCTTGCACAGAGGCCGCGCTCATCTTCTCTGTATCATTCCAATTTTACCATATGTGCTGCTGACACGAACACAGCAATTCTTCTTTTTAACATATGATTTATTTTCTTGTTTTTTCCTGTTGACCGTGATTGATTGTGGTCTCCAGGTTGAGGATCATTTTCAATTAACTTGCAGTGCTTTAGATCTCTGTTTGGTTTTACTGGAGACAAAAACAGACCCACTGTCACTTTGAAGAGCGTTAGGCAGTCTAAATCGGGGAATAATTTCCTGAAGGAGTGCTTTCACCACTTAGGAGACCTTTTTCTGTCGGGGTGGGATATGCCTCCACCCATCCTGAGAAAGTGTCCAGGAACGCTAGCAGGTATCTGAAATTTCCTGTACCTTGAGGCATTTGAGTAAAGTTTATTTGTCATTGTCAATTTTCCCCCAGGGCTCCTGTGGGGAAATTTGAATAGGGCACCAGGATGTTCCTCTCTTTCTACCACAGGCGAGGCTCTCATTGTTTTGTCTCTTATTTATATATTTTTAAATTTATTTATTGTCTCATTGCTTTGTCTTTTATTGTTTTCCTTATGTTTTAACCTGGGGCAATCTTTTTCCCTTCCTCCGTACCAGATGCCAGAAAAGTGGCGTTTCATTTTCATCTTCTTTTTTTAATACCATTTTTAAATGTATGTATTTATTTTACAATATCATATTTTTAAATTGAAGTATAGTTGATGTACAATACTGTATGTTACAGGTATACGATATAGTGATTCACAAAATTTTTAAAGATTATATTCCATTTGTATTTATTATAAAATATTGGCTCTATTCCCCATGTTGGACAGCACATCCTTGTAGCTTATTTTATGCCTGACAGTTTGTACCTCTTAATCCTCCCCCTCCATCTTGCCCCTCCCTCTTCCCCACTGGTAACCACCAGTTCCTTCTCTACTTCTGTGAGTCTGTTTCTTTTCTGTTATATTCACTAGTTTGTTATGTATGTTTTAGATTCCACATGTACGTGATATCTTACAGTATTTGTCTTTCTCTGACTTCTTTCTCTTAGCATAACGCCCTCCAAGTCCATCCAAGCTGTACACCACAAACTAATACAACATTTTAAATCAACTGTACTTCAATAAAAAGCAAGCAACCAACCAACCCATTTAAAATATGGGCAGAAGAACTGCACAGACATTTTTCCAAAAGAGGAAATGCAGACGGCCGACAGGAACATGAAAAGTTGCTCAACATCACTAATATCAGGGAAATGCAAATCAGAATCACAATGAGACTCCATTTCACACCTGTCAGAATGGCCACCATCAAAAAGAACACAAATAACAAATGTTGGAAAGGATGTGAAGGAAACCCTTGTACACTGTTGGTGGGGATGTAAATTGGTGCAGCCACCATGGAAAACAATATGGAGGTTTCTCAAAAACCTAAAAATAGAACCACCATATGGCCCAGCAGTTCCACTCCTAGGCGTATATCTGAAAAAAACAGAAACATTAATTCGAAAAGATACGTACATCCCACTATTAACAGCAACATTATTTATAATCACCAAATATGGGAGCATCCTAAGTGCACATCAATAGATGAATGGATAAAGATGCATCTTCTTTCTTTTTTTGATAATTTTTAAAAATAGAGGTACTAGGGATTGAACCCCGGACCTCGTGGGTGATAAGCGTGGGCTCTACCACTTGAGCTATATCCTCACCCTGCGTGTCCTTTTTCTTCTGTGATTATTCCCTGCTGTTGAACACTTTAAAAGCAACATCTACCAATGGAGAAGGGTTTATTCCAAATGCGCCATCTATTTTGCAACTGTCTCCTGATACCTCAGTCGCTTTGCCCACCCAAAAGGTCAAATTTACCATACTAGTGTTTTCAGGGGCCTCGGGATCTGCATCAGTATGACGTTTGTAGGCCTGATCAATGCTTTCCAAAAATTCAGAAGTGCTTTTCAAAATTCTTCATGTTTTTGCTGAACTTCTTGGATTTTGCTCAAATGCTTTTGCTCTGGGTCCCCTTTCCAAAGCCCTGCCCAGATGCACTTCCGGAAGTGCTCTCAGAAGGGTGTTCCTCCCTCACTGGGGTCCCAGTTTTGTTCAGCTGTGGGTACAGCCCAAGCGGGCTTCAGGCGTCCCACTTGGGTCCGTGAGATGGAGCTGGTACCCATCTTACCTGGCCTTCTCAGGGATCATGTTCTGGGTATCTAGACGATCGTCCTGGTAACGAGGGTTGCCAATTAAACAAGCCTGAGGCGGAGAAAAAGACTATGCAGACATAGAAAACCAGCGGGCGGCCGTGTGCATTTAGGCCCCCTACGGGATAACCAGATAAGAACAGAAAGGAAATTGTTCTGCCCGAGGACTGGGTCTTGGATGGTGGTACCTGACCAGGTCCCTGTGCCCTGGGAAGTAACACAGGATTTTCTCATTTATCCCTATAAGGAGGCGGAGCTAGTCCGACCATAGTGTCATGAGTCCCAGTATCTGGAACCAGGAAGAGAGGCGATGGACGGGGTGTAGATACGAGCATAACGCCTGCAGCAGCTGGGACGGCCAGCTCGATCTGAAGTCGGAGCAACCTATCCTCACCCTCGTTCCCCTTCTTTTCTTCCTGTATGACAGATTTTACCTTGGGTTTCTAGTACCGTAAGGTGACAACTACCTGACTTTCTCCCACCTGATGTAATCGCACAAATGCCTTTCTGTCTTGGCATCAACCAACTGGGCTGAACTCTGGGGTGGGGCTTTTGGTGATTTTTAGTGAAATCTTTCTTTCTCTCCTGGGACTATCCCTTCCTCCCTTTGACCTCAGTTTATAAATGGAGAAATGATACCAAAACAAAATGAAATGAAAAACCCAAAGAACACACAGAAACCCTTAAAGAAACCCTCACATTTGGTCTCCAGATTTTACATGTCAGAAGAATCATCAACTCAACCCTCACGCAATGTGAATCCTTGGAACACTGTTGGATCCAAACCAATAATCCAGGAGACCAAAAACGACATAATTAATACAGCAAGAGTGACAGTACGTGGTGCACGGGGTCCCAAGATAACCCTGCCTAAACCCCTTGTGGTGATCCCAGCAGGTACTTAGGCCACACATTGTTACAATAAAATATCTTCCTCTCAGTCATGGGTTCAGAGCTATAATCAGATTGCTTATACAAAATGCGCCTCAGAGGACTTTCTTTTAAGAATAGTCGAAACATTCTCCAATCTTTAAAGATAGAAATACAAGACAAAACACAAAGGCCGCACAAAGATGCCAACATCCAAAGAAACAAATGAACCGGTTCACAAATTAGGTCCAGCAGTCATTTCCTCTCTCCAACAGGATACCCCACTCAAATACAAAACAAATTGGCTGATTTTGGAGGGAAAAAAAGCCCCAAATGGAGGAAAAAAGAGTTTCTGGCTGTACACACCGGAGCAACTTACCCTACTATAGGGAGCTGCTTAACTCCCAGACATCAGTTTCTTGCTTCAACTGCCAAGCGCTGGGGCAGCCAGTGCTGCTTTGGGGAAATCTGAAGGGAAGATCCTCAGAACAAGTGGTCCTGGCAGCTGCTAGGGCCTTACCCAAAAATTCCCCAACAGGGGCCAGCTGGCCGTGAGCCCCAAGCCTCTGGGCTGGCTTTGCAAAATTCATTACCAAGTCCAAGTTCATACTGCTTGTAGCCCAACAGGCCAATAAATCGAGAGATGAGGTGTTGGGGCAAGGCATAGCAACTTTATTCAGAAAGCCAGCAGACCAAGAAGACAGTGGACTAGTGCCCTCAAGTAGCCACCTTCCCCAAGTTAAAGTCGAAGCTTCTTTTATACTAAAAAGGGAGGTGGGGAAAGTCCTGGTTCCGGCCAGAGTCCAGAGGGGTTGTGTTAATTTCGTCCTTCCTGCAGCCATTCACAGGTGAGCCTGGTCAGGATGATTCCTGTGAGCTAAACAAAGGTGTTTTAGCTTAACACTCATTACCTGGGAGGCAGGGTTCCCAGAGATGGGCCATTATGTATAATTTAAACTTACAGGCAACATCCCTTGAATGATAAACTTGTAATGAAATACACTAGGTTCTTGCCTATGACAAAATGAGAGGAAAGTAGAGAATTCCATTATATAACCCAGCTTTCCTTACTGTTAACATTTTGCATTAGTGTGATACGTTGTTATCATTGGTAAATCAATACGATATTCTTACTAGCTACAGTGCACCCATGTATTTGAGTTCACTCTTGGTGTGGTACATTCTATGTATTTTGACAAATACATAATGACATCTATCCACTAGTACAGTATCAGACAGAATAGTTTCACTGTGCTAAAGACCAGGGGAGTTTTTTTTTTTAATTCAAGTGTAGCTGATTTACAATGTTAGTTTCACGTGTACAGCAAAGTGATTCAGTTATACATATACATATATATATATATATTTTCTTTCTAGATTGTTTTCCATGATATGTTATTACAAGAAATTGATTATAGTTCCTTGTGCTGTACAGGAAGTCCTTGTTGTTCATCTATTTTTATATATAGTAGTGTGTATCTGCAAATCCCATCCCCCTAATTTATCCCTCTTTGGTAACCATAGTTTGTGTTCTATGTCTGTGAGTCTATATTTGGTTTGGAAATAATAAGATTTATATCATTTTTAAAGATTCCACATGTAAGTGATATCATATGATATTTGTCTTTGTCTGACTTACTTCAGTTAATCTGATCATCTCTAGGTCCATCCGTGTTGCTGCAAATGGTATTATTTCATTCTTTTTTATGGCTCAGTAATATTCCATTATGTGTATATCTATGTGTATATCTATATCTATATCTATCTATATCTGTATCTATATCTGTATCTATATCTACATCTACGTCTATATCTATATCTATACCACATCTTCTTTATCAGGGGGACTTTTGGAAAGCAAACTTTGAATGGAAATCTATAAAAGGGCACACATGATGCATGGACAGCTGGATGAATTTTTATGGACTGAACACCCCTGGGGAAGCAGTACCCAGATCAAGCTTAGCTCCCTAGACACCCCCTTGGACCCACCCAGGGGAAGCACTATCTTGGCTTCTAATCTCTAGGTTACCTTTGTCTGTGCTTGAAATTCCTATACATGGAATCACGTGGTGCATGCTCATTTGCATCTGGTTTCTTTTGCTTGATACAAGGTTTGTGAGATTCCTCCCTGCCGCCAGGAGCCTTGAGATCAATCTTGCCCATTGCTCTGCATCCTCCCTGTGGGTGAAGTCTCCACAATGCATTTACCTGCCCTCCCGTGGCTGAGCACATGGGTTGTTTCCAGTTTGGGGCTATCATAAATAAAGCAACCACGAACCTTATGTTGGTGATCTGATTCTTACATTTCTGTTCAGGGAGCTACCAGGAGTGGAACTGCCAGGACAGAACCATAAGGCATGTCCAACCCTCAAGGTGAATTTAACAAGTGGGTGTCATGGGGCTGCAGAAGGCATACGTGAGGTGTTGCTCTCTCGCCTGAATGCCTGTACTGTCCTGCTGGACTTTGGCCCCTGCGCCGACTCAGCAGCAGGGACTGCTGTGTAACCCAAGGCAACTGGCATCAGGTGGGTGGGGAGGGTACAGCTCAGTGCTGGAGTGAGTGCTCAGCATGCACGAGGTCCTGGGTTCAATCCTTTTTTAAAAAATTAAATAAATAAATAAACCTAATTACCTCTCCCAAAAAAACAAAACAAAAAACTAAGTCAGCTGGCATCCATCTTCTCTCAGGACCCTCCAGGGGCTCCCTGGCTCAGAGAATAAATCCGTCCCCATCTCTCTGGTCTCTGACCCCCTCTTTGAGTTTTTGCCTTTAGCTTGTCCCACCAAAAGATACCAGCATGACCTATCCACAGGTCCTGTATGACCTGATCCTAGTTCACTCTCTGCTCCACCTCTCATCCTCTCCCCCTTGCTCACTCCATCCTAGATACACTGGCCTCCTTGCTGATCCTCACACACACCATGTCCACTCCTGCCTCAAGGCCTTTACACTTGCTGTTTCCTCTGCTTGGACCACTCCCCGTGGCGTACTTCCTCACTGTGTTTTCCTTTCCTGGCCACTCTATTAACAGGGCGTTGCCATCACTTGCTATCCAGATGGCAGAGCTGTCTGGCTGGCTTGTTTACTGGGTCCAGGCTCCTGGTTTTAATTTTTGTCTCTAGGAAAGACCTCAAACCCTGCCAACCCCAGAGCACCCTCATCAAATGCCTTGTCTCCTCCCCACCTAACCCCCAGCGTGTTTGTCTCCCAATCACAGCTCCCAATTCCTCCCCTAGGCCCCTGTCACCCCCTCAGAGAGACACACACATGAGGCCCAGCACTAGATTTTATTGCCTCCTTGGCAGAGAGAAGGCATCCTTTGGGCAAGTGCTGGGGGCCCGGCCAGTTCGAGGCACCCGGGGGAGTGTTTCTCATCTGCGTAGTGTGAGGCTCAGATTTGGAGCTGGGGGGTTAGTGGAGGCTGAGCTTGATGTGGGGGGCCTTGGTCTGAGCTGGGAGACTCTGCCAGTGAGAGATGAGTGGTCCTTCACCCTTCAGGTCTGTGAGACCCTTGGTGGGGCTGCGGTGGCCCAGGGAGAGAAGTTGACCCAGTGGGTCCAAGAGATCCCAGGGTCAGGGGGATGCCGGGGGCTGTGTCCACATCCTGCAGAGCTGGACCGGAGAAGGCCTGGCCCCGGGACCCCTCCATGGGTTAGCCCATGGGGCTACGAGGCTGCAGTATGCGTGCTGGGGCTCAGAGCTCATCGTGGTGACGTGTCAGGTCCTCGCCGTAGTTGGTGGCCTGGCTGCCCACGAACATGTTCCAGTTGCCCAAGATCTCGGCCTTGCTCAGACGCCCATCCTGGAGGGGGAATCAGAAGTCAGCAGGGATGACAAGGGGCCCTGCCTGTGAGACCCCTCTGAACCTAAATATGGTTCTCAGGTTTCCGTCCCCTTCTCTCCAGATCTCCATTCCTCCTTTTCTCCCTCCCCACCTCGATCTCTCTGTCCCTCTTTCTTCTCCAGCCAAACAGGGACCCCCAAAGCTCCAGACCCAGGACTTGGTCATTTCTGCACACCCAGCTGGCATCATCCCCCATCCGCACACCTTGTCCGTGTCGCTCTCGTGCAGCAAGTGGTTGGCCTCTACCAGTGGCTGGTCCTGGGCGGGGGGCAGCACCCAGTGGCCGACCTCACTCCCATCCAGCCGCCCGTCCTTGTTCAGATCACGGAAGTCCCGGAACTGCTCCCGCTCCGTCTGCACCCAGGCCGGCTCCTCCTCCCCGGGCTCGGCTGAGTACAGATCCGCTGGGGTCGGGGGCACAACATTGTGACATCAGGGACTCACACTTCTTGACCCTGGGACCTCTGGCCACTCACTTCACTTTTGTTTGCCTTGGTTTCCTCTTTTGTTTAAATGGGATTAACAGCGAAACCCGACTTAAAGGTGATCATTAAGCTGCATGTGAAATTGACTTCATTGACTGATCGATCATTGGCTTGATTGAATCATCTATCAATCTGAATGATGCATACGTGGAAGTAGCATGTGCATCCTGTGATGCAGGGCCCGACACACAGTAGGCACTCACATGAAGGAGGAATGAGTGAAGACTTTTCTGGCCAGGTAACAGGAGGTCCTCTAAAACTATACTTTGAACAGCTCACCACACTCAGAACCCCTTTGAAAAACTCTTCTTTGCCCCAGGAGCCCATCAATGGATTTGGAAGACAGTACAACCTGACAAGTCCTTTTATACCAGACACAAAGCCAGTATGATTAGGACATAATTGCCCTCCTCTCCTTAGGGGACAGGCCAGGGAGCTGTCACAAGGGTATCATCAAAGATAGAGTCTCTACCCAGCACTGGTACCCAATTACCCTTCAAGTTTCTTTTTTTTTTTTTTAATGGTCCTAAGTCACCATTTCTTTTCTTTTTCCTTGTTAATAGAGGTACTGGGGATTGAATCCAGGATCTCGTGTGTGTTAAGCATAGGCTCTACCACTGAGCTCTACCCTCCCCAGGAAGTTCTTTCTTACCAAAGAAAGAGAGAGAGAGGGAGACTGAGATTTCTATCTTCCTCAAAGATATAAAAAAATAAATTATGCTTAAATAAAATACCTGCAGGTTTGTCCCACAAAAGCATTCTCTAGAAAAATGTTTTCAAACTTTAAAAACATCCATGCTTAATAGCCTTCCCTTCAACCAAATTCTTTGCCCTCTGAGGGCAGGGCCCAGAGGCAGGACCAAGGGGAAATTGGGGGGTGTTGTGAGGGTTCCCCAACATCCCGAATAACAGGAGATGCATGCAGCATTTACTGTGTAAATGCAGGTCCAAGACAAGTTTCCTGACTTCCTACCCGGACCAAACACAGACCCTGAGCCCTGACTTTGTAGAAACGCCAGACCCTCCCAGGAAGGGACAGGTGTGTGATATTCCCTGCTGTATCCTCAACCCCTAACATACAGGAGATGCTCAAGAAGTGTTTCCTGGCCCTGGAACACAGTAGGTGCTTGATAAATGCTTTTTCCATCTGGCACGCAGAAGGGACTCAGTAAATGTCTCCCAGGCCTGGCAGTCACTAGGTGTTTGATAAAGATTTGCTGGGCCCAGCAAATACTCATGCTCAGTAAATGTCTCCCTGGCCAGGCAGGCAGGGGATGCTCAGTGAATGTTTGGTAGACGCATGGACCCCTGCAGCGCCCCTGCCCCGACTTCAGAGGGCCTTTGCTCTAAGGGTTGATATATTTATCGGCTGCCACTCATGCTCGGGAGAGGACAGGCATCCTTGGGGAGGGAATCAGGTCCCACTCACCAATGTATTCCTCCACTTGCACGTAGCCATCTTTGTTCTTGTCCAGATCCTCCAGGGTTTCCTGGGGAGAAAGCGGTATTGGCTCCCGAGGGGGCTGGACCCTGGCGTCAGGCTGTGAGGTTCTCTCTGGGAATCTGGTTCTGGGGTGGCCACGGGCCAGACAGCGGAGAAGTCCCTACAGGGCGTAACTCTCCCTGGGGGTGCATGGACGATCTGGGGACTTCCTGGGGTATCATAAAGATGCGGGCCCTGCCTGCACTTAGTGGGTGGGAGCCAGGGAACCCAAGTGTCCCATGGGTTCACACAAAGAGCCATCCTGCCTCCCTAACATCTTTACCGGGAACATTCTCTAAGCTGGGGGAGGGTATAGCTCAGTGGTAGAGTGCATGCTCAGCATGCATGAGGTCCTGGGTTCAATCCCCAGTACCATTAGGAAAAAAATTCTTGGAGAGAAGATAACTGTTTCCTGAGGTCCTTTTTCAATCCTTACATCCGCCACTAAAATAAATAGTAAATAAACCTAATTATCCCCCCAAAATAAAATAAAATAAAATAAAATAATAAATAACAGGAATTTTGATATGTAAGTACTGTAGAGTTACCAGATTTAGCAAATAACACAGGACATTCAATTACACTTGAATTTATAACAACAAATAATGTAAATGACAAATGATTCTTTAGTGTAAGTTACCCCACATGATATTTGGAATTAGCATATCCCATGCAATATTTAGGATTAATGTAAGTATGTCCCAAATATTATGTGGGACATACTTATACTACAGGATGCTGAGTTACATTTGAATTTCAGATAAATATCCCCACAAATATTGTGTGGGACATATATTAAAGAATCGTTTGTTATTATTTGTTATTCATACTGCTGCTACTACTACTACTACTAAGTTATTATTTATCTGTTGTTCATCTGAAAGTCAAATGTTACTGGGCTTCCTGTATCATATCTGTAAACCATTTTAAAACGTTGGAACTTGACTTTGCTGGAGTGTCAGGTGCCTGTATCATCTTACAGTGAGTGATTTTGAAGGTAAATGTGGGGAACACAATATGAAAACATACGCATATGCATGACTGGGACACTGCTGTGCACTAGAAATTGACACATTGGCATTGACTGTATTTCAATTAAAAAAAAAATTAAAAGTGGGGAACAGAAGGTGTTTGCTCAAGAAGAAGAAAAAAAACACAAGAGAAGAAGTATTGAGTATGTGTCAAAATGGTCCACCAAGAACATCATACTGATATGGAAAACAGAGTTGCCTGCCCTCCAAGGGTTTTTTTGTTGTCGTTGTTAATGGAGGAACTAGGGATTGAACCCAGGACCTCATGCATGCTAAGCACACACTCTACCAGTGAGCTATATCCTCCCTCCGCCTGGTATTTATTGTAAGTAACTTCCCTTAAGTTTCCTCCTTATAGTACAGTTAGGGCTAACATTCATGTTTTGAAATCCTATGTGTGGGGAGCTTATGCTCACAATTCACTGACAGCTGAGCTTAGGTCAGGGCTTGACAAACTTTTTCTGTAAAGTGCCGGATAGTAAATATCTCAGATGTGGTGTTGTACACTTTCTGTCAAAGGGACTCGACTGTGCAGTTCTAGGGTATGTAAACAAGTAGGTGTGGCTGTGTTACAACAGAACTTCACCGGCAAAACCGAGCTGTGGGCTGGATTTGGCAGCAGGTGACAGTTTGCTGATCCCTGGTTTAGACCATGGTTTCCAATCCTGGGTTCAAATCCAGACTATGCTACTTCTTGCCCCAATGACCTCACCTCTCTGTGCTGAGGTGTCCTTATATGTAAATGAAGATGACAACCCACCCCCATCGGGTTGCCATGACAATTAAATAGAGATGATACGGGTAAAGGTGTTAGAAGAGTGCCTGGCACACAGGAAGGGCTTAACTACTCTAGAAATTAAAGTCTAATAAAAAGAAGAAGAAGAAGTTAGGGGCCAGCAGGAATGGCCTCAGAGTGGACACTCCATGCCTGGGATTGGGATTTTCCTGGGGTTCAGCCAGGATGGGGGCTCCCTAAGGCACTTTTGGGGGATGTGGTTTTCTGAAGGCAGAGTGGGTGCCTGGAACCCAAAGTAGAAAGGGGGAGGCCAGACCAGGAGATATAAGACACTGGGGATCTGGGAGGTGGGAATGGGAGGTGTTGCCCACCCCACCACTGATCTGGGGCCCCTGGGGAAAGTGTGGGAGGACCAGATGCCTGGATCCCCCAAGGTAAGCACTGGTGGGGCTAGTCCTGGTATCAGAAGCATGGGTCCGGGGAGGGAGGTGGGAAGGAGGGTTCCTCTGGCCCCTACTCACAGCGATCACGATGTCCCGCATGTGAGGGAACTCCTCAGGGTGCAAGAAGGCCGTCAGTTCTTCCCGAGTGGCCACTGAGTCCCCATCCTGGTCAGCCACTCGGAAACGCCGCTCGTCCCGAGCCAGCATCTTCTTGTAGGTTTCTGCATCCTCCACATCGTGAAATTCTTCACCTAGGGAAGGAGGGATCTTGGTGAGACGTGCTTTAAGACAAAGGGATCATATATATATGCATGCCTGGACATTATGCTGTACACCAGAAATTGACACATTGTACCTCACCATACTTCAGTTAAAAAAAAAAAAAAGACAAAGGGATCTGACTCTAGTCAGGGCAGGGAGACCTCCGCTGAATTAGTAATAAATAATAGTAGCTACCTTGTAGTGAATGCTTATTTTGTGCTAAGCTCCTTATCTACAAAAAATCATTTGATTCTCACAAAAATCAGGTAAAGTGGGTTATTCTATTTATTCTCACTCTGTGAAGGAGAAAACTGACTCTCAGAGAGAGGAAATAACTTGCCCAAGGTCATGCAGCCAGGAATGATGGACTTTGAGTTGACACTGACCCACGGGGCCCTGAAGTCAGGCTCTGATGCAGTATACTGACTCAGGTTGCTGGACAGAGAGGAGAGGAAGGGCATTTTCAACAAAGGGAACAGTGTGTGCTGAGTGTAGAGTTTTAAAAAGCATGGGGAATTCAGGGAAATTGCAGATCTATTTAACTGCGGCAGAAAATGAAGAAAAAGGAAGCCAGCCGGGCTGAGGAGCTGAGACTTCTTCCTGGGGACCCTGGGGAGCCATGGGGGTTTATGAGCAAGGGGAAGTCAGAGTGGCTCTGAGTGTGGAAAGATCCCTCTGGGAATATGTGAGGGACAGGCTGGAAGCTGGGATGAGGGTCCAGGAGGGAGAGAACAAGCGATATGGGGGCCGAGGGCTGGGGCAGTGGGAATCCAGAAGGGGAAGGGGATCCAGATTCAGAGGTGGAGTAAAGGGCTTTGGGGTTCTCAGCAAGAGAGGTCAGCAGTCAAGGGTCAGGCTATTAGGGCTTGGGAGGTAGAAGTCCCTGGTCAAGATCTGAAGTTCCCCAGTGGGGATGTCAGAATGAGAAGCCAGAGATCAGGAATTGGGGGCTTCAAGTCCTAGAAGTGGGTAGACCCTGGCCAAGCGATGGAGGTCAAAGGTCAGGAATCTGGTTAACCAGCTTAAGGTTCTCAGGATGAGGGTATCAAAAAGGTCCAGGCCATGGTGTGTGTGGGGAGCAGAGTTCGGGTCTCGCCTCGTACCAGGCTCGTAGTGACCGTAGGTGGCGTTACGCAGCTCCTCCCAACCCACACGCCCGTCGCGGTCGGTGTCGTATGTGTTCCAGGCCGCGCTCACTGAGTCCCTTATGTGCCGCTGCTGCGTGTGCGCGATCCACGCGCGGAGCTCGGTCAGCGACACCCAGCCGTCCCCATCCCCGGCGCGGTCCATGCGGTCCACGATGCGCCTGCGAGCCGGGGCGGGACACCCATCAGTCTGGGGCTCCGCCCACCCTGGTTCCTGCCTTCTTCCAGGCACTCGAGACACCCCACACACACACACACAGGGCTGAAAACACTGTCTACGAATCACGGGCAAACTGGGTGGAGGTGCCTGTCTATCCTGGGACCACGTCCACCTCAGGGCTCCGCCTCCTCAAACCCAGCTCTGCTCCCAGAGGCGACAGTGTCCTTTCTGAGACCCTGCGGGCCTACGTCTGGCTCTTGCGGTCCACGACATGCCCGCTTGGGGTAAGGACCTATGACAATCCAGAGTCCACCCTCCACTTTGGCCTCACCCCTCAACGCTGCACGTGCTCCATCTCTGGCTTGAACGAGTTGGGGCGGGGGCAGGGGGCGGAGAGTCGCATCTCGCCCCTCGCCTGCAGATCCTCTGCTCCAAGACTCACTCTGAACTCCGACTGCCAAGGCCACATATTCCCTGGACCTCTCGCTGTCTCGGGCCCCGCCCCTTTCCACTGGCTGTCAGTTTTCAGACCCTTCGCTCTGGCCCGCCCCCTCCCTGGCTGCGCGTGTCAATTTCTGGCCTCTATTTATGCAGCCCCGCGGTACTCTGCGACTCACCCTTTCCCCCTAGTTTTTCCCAGCAGTTATCAGGCTTTGCCCTACGACCACCAGCCGCAACCCTGCGGGCTCGGTCTCCACCCATTCCTCCTCGCGCTCCAGCCTGATTCTGTGCACCTCCGCGTCGCAGGTCAATCTCATGCCCCTTCTCTTGGGCCACACCCGTCGCTCGGCTCCCAGGTCCTTTCCCTCTCCCCTGTCAACGCCCCGCCGCTGCTCTGTGTCCTCGCCCAACTCTAACAGAGCCCTCCTTCCTGTCACTGTCCCAAAGCCCCCTGCGACCCAGTCCCCCAGGTCGAATCCGAGACGGCCTTTGCCCAGGTCGCTCACCCCTCCTTCCTGTGCTAGGCTGTCTCTGCTCTGATCTGTCGGGATCCAGCCACCCTGAGGTTCCAGCTGTGATTAAGAGCTTGGGCTCTAGAGCCAGTTATTTAGGTTCAAAGTCTGCCACCTCTTCTTACTGGCTGTGTGGCTGTGGGCAAGTCACTTAACCTCTCTGTGCCTCAAACTCCCTTTCTGTAAAATGGGAATAAGTAATAGAACCTACCCCACAGCATAGATGTGAAGATTAAATGAGTTAAGCCTCGTAAAGCACTTAGAACAGTGCCAGGCATTGTAATAAATGCTATTACAAATGTGTGACCATATCACTGCCTTTCCTCCCCCATTCCTCCTTCATCCAACCCCATTTGTGCACAATATCCTAGTCAGCAGATCTGACCACCACCGCTATCTCCACTCTGAATCTGGCCACCCTAGTCTCTTGTCTCCCACCTGGACAATTGCTGCCACTTCCTCACCGGGCTCCCTGCTTCTTGCTCCCTATATTCTGTTCCCTGCATGGCAATCAGAGGGATTTTTAAAACCCAAGTCAACTTACATCCTCCTTCTGCTCAGAGCCATCCTGTGGCTCTCATCTCACTCAGAGAAAAGTTTAAACCTTCACCGTGGCCCGAAAGGCCCTGCACAATCTGACCCCTTGGTTCCTTCTCTGCTGTCACCTCCTACCCTATCCCTGAGCTCACTGGGTTCCAGCCACACAAGGGCCTCACTGTTCCTTAAACACCTCAGGACTACTCCTACCTCAGGGCTTTGCACTGTACCCCTCTGCTTGGAGTGCTATGCTCCTATATACCCACGTGGCTCAGATATTACCTTCTCACTGAGGCCTCCCCGATCTCCTTTAAAATTACAACCTTGACTCCTCCTCCCTCCTCCATCTCTCTCCTACCCCAGACGGGCTTGGCTTTCCTCTGGGCTGAGTTGGTCGAATTCCTTGGCCACTTCTCGTCCCAGAAAAGCCTCGTGGTCATATTGGAAGTTCCCGTGAGCGTCATCATGAGGGGCCTCGCTCAGGGGGGCCGCCTGGTGCACCCTCCCCTGGCCATGAGGGCCGGCGTCAGGAGACGGCTTCCCCTCGGCTCCGCGCCTAAGCAGCAACAGCAGCAGTAGAAGTGACGGTCGCCACATCATCAGTCCCTGAGGAGTGGCGAAGGCTAGGAGTCAGGGGTCACAGAAAACAGGACAGAGACGGGACAGGATGATGGGGTGGGGGAAACACAGTACAGGATACAGAGTTGAGAGCTGGCTGCAAAGTCTGGGGCTCAAGAAGGGAGGGGATGCGGAAAAGTGAGGCGGGGTTCTCAGAGGTAAAACCAGCTGTAGGGATAGAATCTTCTGAGGAAGCCCTAGAGGGGTACCAGAGCCACAAGTGGGTAGGTTCCAGCGGGAGACGTGGCGCACTTCCCGCGCATAATTCAAGGCGGAGTCGTGGCTAAAGAGAAATCATGCAGGCTCCCGGGCGTCGCTTTCAGCCTGGACCCCAATCCTCCACCCAAGCGGACCCGAACCATCCCCCCTGGACAGGCCACGCACCCCCGCCTCCCTTTACCCCGTTAGGCAGCTTCACTTCGCTATGTTCCACTCTGCGTTCTGCAAAAAGATGCCCAATTTGGCGGCTCTCCAGCCAGGCCCTGCAGCGTAGAGGCCCCGCCCTCCGACCAATGAGCGCTCATGAGGGCCCTATAGGGCGGGGCTGACGAGAGCTGGGAGGGCCTTGGGCGCCCCTCGCCACGTCCACAAAGGAAAACGCGGCCCACGAGGCTCAGCCCCGCCCCTCCCCTGAGGAGGCCTTCCCTGAGCAGGCGGGTTGGGCAACGCGGGAGATACGCAGCCGCGCGAACTACAACTCCCGGCAGGCATCGGGATGCCCTTCCTAACTACCTCCAGTTTGTTCTAGCTCCAAAGCCTCACGGGAGATGTATTTTTCTCTCTTTCCCTTTGTCCGCCTGTTTTAAGAAGGGAACCAAGAGGCCAGAAGAGGCATTTGTTTTCCTCAAGGACAGTTCTTTTCCCCTCCACCAGGGAGTCAGGTCAGACTCCAGCCAAGAATTCGTCAAAATGCCTGGCACAGTGTAAACATTCAGTGAATATTTGTGAAATTTATTAATTAAAAATACATGACTTGGTATATAAAATTGGCAGATTCCACCATGGCAACAAGTTAGCCTGAGGAGAGATTTGAAGCCCAAGGCTTGCACCATTTATTCCCCCTACATTTCCCTAAAAAGGTAAACTATGAAAACACAATGATTCGGGCCCAAACCCATGTTATACGTGGAGGTGGAAAAAAGCCATACATATCAGGAGGGGAAACTGAGGCAGACCACAGGAGAAATCCAGAGGGAGCACATCGGGTCCTTCTGGAGGCTCAGAAATACCAGGATTCCTGGAGGTCTCACAGCATGAAAAGGACCTGACTACATTAGCTGGTAGCAGCCAGGATGGGGGACGATCAGGCAGTTGCTGGGAACGCATTTATATCCTAAGATTCAGCATCTTTGGAAAGGCCAGGAGTGGGCAGGAGGGCCCCTATATCATCCCCACGGAAAGCGATCCAAGGGGCTGAGGAAAGAGGAAGAGAGGAGATAATCAGAATCTCTGAAATCCTCTGGGTCTCTGCCCTACTCTGTGGGTTTCTGTCCCGCTCTGAGTCTGTTTCTCCCCTCCAGTTTTCTGTCCCAACCTCTCTCTGAGTCTCTAGCCCTCTCTGTCTAGATTCTCTGTTCCCTCAGGAATGTGTCTCCGTCTCTTTGGGGGGTCTCCCTCCCTCTGAGGCAGTTCCCTCTTCCAGTCCCACACCTGGCAGTCCCTTTCTCCTCCTCCACAGCAGAGCTCCTCCTGCAGCCACTGTCATGAGCAGTAGGAAGCCGATGAAGATTCCAATCACTGGTACCGAGGACTTGGCTGGTGATTCTGCAGCCAGAGAATGTTGGGAGATGTTTAATGGACCCTCCATTGCATCTGAGTCAGGACAGGGGACTGAGGGTTCTCAGTCCCTCCCAAACTCCCAGATCTCAGCACCAAGTTTCAGGCACGGGGTGTGGGTAAAGGAAAGGCCACTGAGATGATGCTCTCAGTCAAGAAAGCCCCCAGCTTGGATGTAAGAACCAGCCACAGCAAGGCGGGGGGGGGGGGGGCGAGTCTCAGTCACTCTGATCAAGGGACCTGTAGCAGCAGGGTGAGTCGTGTTCCAACTTGAAGAGGAGGGGCGGGCACAGAGCGGTAGAAAGTCAGACTCATAGAGGACTGGCAGCAGCAGACAACGGAGGGTCAGACTCCACGAATACTAGCAGCAGCAGGACGGAAGGTGGTCAGACTTAAGGAGGACTTCCCATAGTGGTTAACGGGTGGCCAGACTCAATGAGGTCAGCAGCAGCAGGACGGAAGGCAGTCAGACTTGGGGAGGCCCAGCAATACAGGACAAAAGGCTGTCAGGCTTTGGAAGAACTGGCAGTGGTGGGGCACAAAGCAGTCAGGCTCAAGGAGAACTGGCAGCAGTGGGGTGGAAGGTGGTCAAACTCAGGAAGCTGCAGGAGAGGGAGAAAAGGCAACCAGAAGTAGGGAGTATCTTCTCCCAGCGGGACCTCACCCAGCTCCACAGTGAGGGGCTGGGCCAGCCCCACGTGCTGCACCCAGCAGCGGTACTGGTGCTCGTCACCGCTTTTGACTGTTAGTGATGACCAGGCGTAGAAGGAGCCATCGCCGTTGGGGACAACGTCGCCCTCACCAGAGCCAGCTGCCAGCCCATTCCGTAGGAATCGCAGTTGCAGCTCCGGTGGGTAGAAGGAGAAGGCACTGCAGGTGAGCACGGAAAAGCCCGGGTTGCCTGGTCGGGCCTTCAGGCGCATGGAGGGTGGCTCTGCAACAAACAGGCAGACAGGCCTGAGCCCCAGGCCCACGAACTCCCAGGGCCAGAGATACAGCAGTGAACAAGACAGACAGAAGTCCCTGTCCTCATGGAGCTTATGTTCTAATGAGGGAAGAGAAACAAGTATTAGTGTACATATGAATGTAAGGGAAACAGACTAAGAAAGTGCGGTGAGGGAGAATAAGACAGATCCTACAGTCATTCAAAAGATAGCAAGAGGATATGAAAAATGTCATGCCAGCACATTTGAAATTTAAATGAACTGGACAAATTCCTGAGAAACACAACCTTCCAAAACTGATGGAAGAAGAAATGTTAAATGTTAAAAATGTCTTATAACTATTTAAAAATTTTAATCCCTAATCTAAAGCTTTTCAACAAATAAAATTCCAGGTCCAGATGACATCACTGGTGAACTCTTCAAAACAACTAAGGAAGAAACTCTTACACAAATTCTTCTATGGAACAAAAAAGAGGAAACCATTCCCAGCATATTTTACAAGCCAGTGTACCTTAATAACAAAATCTCACAAGGACATAAAAAGAAAGGGAATTTTAGACCACTATCTCTCATGAAAATAGACTCAAAATTCTCTAAAAATATGAGAAGATAGAATCAAGCAACTTATATAAAGGATAACACATTATGATCAAGTGAAGCTTATTCTAGGAATTCTAGATTGGTTTAACATTTGAAAATCAGCTAATATAACTCACCATGTTAGACTAAAAGGGAAAAAGCAAATGGTCATTTGATAAAATTCAGCACCATTCAAAAGAAAACAAAGGGGGAGGGTATAGCTCAGTGGTAGACTGCCTGCTTAGCATGCACCAGCTCCGGGGTTCAATCCCCAGTACCTCTGTTAATAAATAAATAAGTAAGTAAACCTAATTACCTCCCCCCACAAAAAACAAACAAACAAAAAATAAAAAACAAAGCCCAAAAGACTCTCAGAAAACTAGGAGTTGGAGGAAACTTCCTTAATTTGACAATGGGCATTAGCAAGGAACCTATAATTAACATAACATTTAATAGTAAAAAACTGAATGCTTTCCCTGTGAGTCTGAGACTATAAGATGTTCATTCTCACCACTCGGTTCAACACTGGGGATCCTAGCCAGTGCAATAAGATAAGAAAAAGAAATGAGGTATTAAAACTAGAAAAGAAAATAAATAAAACATGTCAAATATGACATAATCCAGAAGAATCTAGGAAGAAGTACCAGGAATAAGTGAATTCAGCAAAGTTTCTAAATATAAGAAAATATATAAAAATCAATAGTATTTTTTACAAATCAATTGTATTTCTATAAACTAGCTACAAACCATTAGACAATGAAGTTTTTATTTATTTGTTTTGTTTTGGGGGGAGGGATGTACTTAGGTTTATTTATTTACTTATTTTTTTTTAGAGGAGGTACTGGGGATTGAACCCAGGACCTTGTGTATGCTAAGCATGTGCTCTACCATTTTGAGCTATACCCTCCCCTGAAAATGAAATTTTTAGAATTACCGTTTACAGAAGCATCAAAAAATGCCTAATACTTAGGGGAAAAAGTGTAACTAATGAGGTGTAAGACCTCTACACTGAAAACTACAAAGTGTTACTGAGAGAAATTAAAGGACTTCTAAACAAGTAGAGGGATATACTGTATTCATGGGTTAGAAGAGTTAATGTTAAGATGTCAATTCTCCCCACATTGATCTATAGATACAATTCAATCACTATCAAAATCCCAACAGAATTTTTTTTTTGGCAGAAATAGACAAGCATGAATGTATCTAGAGATGCAAATGACACAGAATAACCAAGGCAATAAAGCTGAAGAACTTAATTGCTAGATGTCAAAACGTTCTCTAAAGCTACACTGATCAAGAGAGTTAGGTATTCATTCAATTTTAGTCCAGTTGAAGCAGATCCATACCTAATTGAGGAAAAAGTTTTCACTGCAGTTCACTGGGGGAAAGGGGATGGTGCTCTTGCAACAAATGATGCTGGGTCAACTGGATATCCATGAGGGACAAATACACCTTGATCCTTACCTCATAACACTACACACAATTAACTGGTCATGGATCATATTGCTAAATATGAAAGTGATTTACCAATCAAGCATCTAAAAGACGACATAGGAGAAAACCTTCATACTTTTGGGAGAGGAAAGATCTTAAAGAGAACACACAAAAGAGCTATAGAATAAATGATTGGTAAATTGATCTTCACTAAAATTAAGAACTTTTGTTCATCAAAAGGTTTCATTAAGAGAGTGAAAAGACAAGCTGCAGACTGGGAGAAGCTATTTCCAATAGAACCAACTGACATGCAAATACCCAGAATATACTAAGAATTCTAATAAGAAAAAAAAAAAGACAAAAGTTCCAATTTAAAAATGGGCAAAAGACTCAAACAGCCACTCCAATAGGGAAGACACTCAACTTGCTGATAATGTGGAAGAGTACTCAGTATTGCTAGTCATCTAATCCTTTATCTGATCTTCATGTGTCATCAGATAGATCAAAAGTGAAATCACAGTAAGACATCACTACATACCCAATAGAATGGTTAAAACTAAAGACAGACAATATCAAATTCTGGCAAGCCTGTGGAGCAACTGGAATTCTCATATGCGCTGGTGGAAACATAAAATTGGTTCAATCACTTTGAGAAAATGTTTAGCACTACCTCCTAGAATTAATCCTATGCCTACACTACGATGTGACAACTCCACCCACGGGTATTTAGTCAAAATAAATGAAAATATATATTCATCAAAAGATGTGTACAAGAATGTTCATAGAAGCTTTATTCTTAATAGCTCCAATTGGAAATAAACCATTTATTGACAAACTGTGATGTGAAACATGCAACGGAATACTACTCAGCGATAAAAACAAGTGAACTACAGATACACCCAACATCAGAGATGAGTCTCAAGACACACTCTTGAGTGAAAAAAGCCAGACATGAATGAGCATATGCTCATAGTCATATGAAGTTCAAAATTAGGCAACACTATCATGATAGAAATCAGCGAGGGGACACAAGGAAGTCTCCGGGGTGCTGCCAGTGTTCTAGGTCTTGATCTGGAGGGCAGGTTCATGGGCATATATAAAAATTAATCAAGCTGTGTACTTTAGGTAAGTAAATTACACTTCAAGAAAAGAGAAAAAAAAGAAAGATGCTATAATGAATGAATGGACAAAACAATGGCATGAGAGACAATAATGGGGGTCAGATGGGGGCACAGCCAGGGTGGTCAGTGAGGGCCCTGCTGAAGAACTGACATCCAAGGTCAAATCTCAAGCACGAGAATAACCCAGTCATGGCAGGATCCCAAGGAAGAGAATCAAAAGCAGAGGGAACAGCAGGTGCAAAGGCCCTGAAGAAGGAAAGACCCTGACATATTGGAGGAAAGGGAGAAGGCCACTGTAGTTGAGAGCATTGTGAAATTCCAGTGGCTGCAAGCAGATAGACCATGTGGAGCTAGCAGGCCTTGGATTAGAGTTTGGATTTTAGTCTAAGACTACTGGGAATCTATTGGATGGTTTTAAGCAGCACTGGGAAGGGAGCTCAAGTTTTTTAAACATTCTTCTGACTGCTGGGTAGAGGATGGTCTGTAATGAGGGCTGAGATGGAAGCAGGAATTGCAATGTGGGGGACGCTGAGGACAAAAGAGCGCTAACTGCAGCCCTTGAATTCCCCAGACACGCATGTAATTATAGCTCAGAGTGACCTGTGCTGCCTGTAACAGAGGTCACACGAGGCACTGTGGGCACCCAAAAGCAGCAAGTCTTATGGGCCAGAGTGGAACCTGACACCAGTGGCATCTGGCACCAGGGAAACTGGCAAAGGCGAAGAAATGTGAAGGCTGATGTGAGCGGAAGGAACTCTGGGTGATTCTGTCCAGCTGAGTAAAGCCAATGGAGAAATGGGAGGCTGAGGAGAGGGACAGAGGCCACGCCACGTGGGGCCTCAGTGCTAGGCTGAGGGGCTTTGGCTGTGTCCAGATGGCTCTGGGAGCCACAGGAGGGCTGTGTGCATGAGAGGAACAGGGGCAGCTTAGGCTGGAGAAAGACCCTCTGGGACATGATTGTGGAAGAGGGGGGCAGATGAGGGAAGAGAGGCTGGGGAAGAGGATGAGGACTCAGGCAGAGTGGTGGGGATGGAGAGGTCCCTGGCGATCAGGACTTTTAAGGGGGTTGCTCACCCTTCCACTCCAGATTGCCACGGCCCCTCTCCAGATGCCCCAGCAGCCGGTGGGGGCAGGAGTAGAGCAGGAAGGTCTTCTCCTTGTTGACCGCCTCAGGGTGCTTCATCCACTTGATACCGATGGTCCGGGCCTCAGGCCAGTCCCCATCCCAGATGCCCAGCTTGGGGTCGAACTCCATGAACTCCTCACCGTTCAGGGCATACTTGGCCATGGGCACTGAGACGTTGTCAGGGCCTAACTCGCAGCCCAGCAGGCCCTGCAGGGTGTAGGAATCTGGGGTGCCCACACACAGGTGAGCAGGGCCCAGGAGTCAGGGCTCTACTCCCCTCCTCTTTGAGACCCAGGATCCAGGTCCCCAGCCCCTCCTCCCTCAGACCCATTAGTCCCACTCTCACCTCTGTCCCCGAAGACTTTGAGAGCTTCGAGGAAGAGTTTCTCCTTGTCCCTCAGATCGGTCGTCTCTTTCTCCCAGTACCAGGACACCTGGCTTTCCCAGACCCAAGCCCCATACGGCTCAGCCTGGGCCCGCAGGTTATTGTAGCTCAGGTACTGCTGTGGGCCCAGCCAGCCTGATACCCAGAAGGCAGGCGTCCCCGAGGCCGGGTTGGACACGGCGGTGAAGTGGTACAGAAGAGAGCGATGGCTCTCCGCTGGAGAGACAGAGGTGAAGAGAGCAGATGGTCGCCCCATCTGGGAGAGAGAAAAGACTCCATCCCAGATAGAGAGACCAGACTCGGAGAGGGGGGACAGCCCCCGAGAGAGGGACAGAGACCCAGACAGAAAGGGACAGGTGCTTCCCAGAAACACCGCCAGAGGGAGGAGATAGAAACCAAGTGAAAGGCGGCAAAGGAGGAAGTGCCCGGAGCTAGCGGAACCTCGGATTTAGCTTCCTTTGCTCTTTTCCCAGCGGGCGGCACCTCCCTGCTGCCCAGCAGCCCCAGCCCCGGAGCCCCCTCACCTGCGCGCAGCGTTCCAGGCAAGAGGAGAAGCAGGAGAGCGAGCCCCCAGGGCTGAGACCGGGGGACCCGCATCCTCAGCGGGAGACCTGGGGCGGGAGGGGGCGCGTGATTCCTCCGGACCCCCGCCCCGCCCCTGCCCCACTCCCCCAGGTCCGGTCCTGCTAGGCCACCACGAAGGCGCGGCGGCTGCGCTCGATCGAGGAAAATGACAACAATGTCCTCCTCGTCCATGAACTTTCACCCAGTAAGTCGCTCCGGGTTGGTTAATTAGTTACAGAGCCTGGATAGGCTGGGATTCCTTTCTCCGAGTTCGGCCCCGCCTCCTCCTCCGCCCTCAGACCCGCGAGTCCAGGGAGCACCCCCCCTCCTCCCTCAGACCCAAAAGTCCAGACCCTCGCGCCCTCCTCCCGGAGCCTCGGGAGTCCGGCGCCCGGCTCTCTGCTCCGTCGGTCTGGGACCCAGCTCTACTCACTGCAGCCACGATTCCTTCCCTCCTGCTGCCCCGGCTGGCTCCCGTGACTGGAGACCCCAGTTCCTCTCTCACATCCTGTCCGGAGACGGCTGGCTCCTTGACTCCAGGAACATCCAACCCCGCCCCCCAGCTGCAGGGCACACCCCAGGCCGTGGACCCAGCCTGAGTGTTGGTCTCTGACTCTCTCTGGAAATTTTCTTTCTTTTTTTTTTTAAATCTTTTTCTTTGTTGCTCCCTGATTTTTTTTTTTTTTTTGAGGGTGTCAGCCACTCAGCGAATTCGTGGCAAAGTTGAGAAGCAACAATGTCGAAGTCCCAAATTTGGAGATCAGTGTGGGTCCCCTTTTATCTCATTGTCCCCCCCAACCCCCCACCCCAGCCTTCACTAGCTCCTGCTATAATAGAATTCTCCAGATACTTCCTCCTTCCAACCCCTCCCCCAAGTGTCCCCTTAAAGTGCTACTGCAGGACTTTCATATCTTCTAATATGACCTCAGTAACACACAGTCCCAGTATTCTATTATCATGCTTGGGGGCCCCACCAGTCATCCACCCCTAGCCTACACTCCTGCTATAATGCTTCTATTCATCTGTTTTATTGTGGTAAAATGCACACAACAAAGGAGCTCTTATTTGTGACATTCAGTGCATTCACCGTGTTATGCAATCATCACCATGTACAAGTCGTAGAGCAGCCTCTGTGGCCTGCGACCCCTCCAGCCCCTGGCAACCACTAATTTACTTTCTGTTTCTATGGACTTACCTATTCTGGACATTTCAGGGAAATAGAATCCTAACAATATTGTGGCATTTTGTGTCTGGCTTCTTTCACTGAGAGTACTGGTTTCAAGATTTATCCACATGATAGCGTGTTTCAGAACTTCATTGGATTTTGGTTTCTGTTTGTTTGTTTGAATGGAGGTGCTGGGGATTGAACCCAGGACCTCGTGCATGCTAAGTGGGCTCTACCACTGAGCTCTACTCCCCCCACCCCCGGCCCAGAACTTCATTCCTTTTTATGGGTGAATAATATTCTATCCTATGGATCTACCACATTTGGTTTATCCATTCATCAGTTGGTGGGCATTTGCGTGTTTTCCACTTTTTGGCTATTGTGAATAATGCTGCTGTGGACATTTGTGTGCAAAGCTTTTGTTTTCCTTTTTGTTTTTTTGAATAGCTGTATTCAGATCTTTTAGGTATATACCCAGGAGTGGACTTGCTAGATCATATGATGTATTAGTCAGGGTTCTCTGGAGAAACAGAATCAACAGGATGTATATATAGAGAGAGAAAGAGACATTATAAGGAGTTGGCTCATGTGATTGTGGAGACTTGGCTTGTACAAAAATCTGATAGGGGGACAGCTGGCTGGCTGCAGACTCCGGAAAGAGTTTCAGTTCAAGTCTAAAGGCAGGCAGTCTGTCTTGCAATAACCCATAATGAAAAAGAATACATATATATATATATATAACTGAATCAGTATGCTGTACACCAGAAATTAACACAGCATTGTAAATCAACTCTACTTCAATTAAAAAAAATAATAGGGGTAGGATATAGCTCAGTGGTACAGAGAGTGCTTAGCATGCTCGAGGTCCTGGGTTCAAACTCCACTACCTCTGTTAAAATAAATAAATAAACAAACCTAATTACTGCCTCCCCAACGTTTTAATTAAATAAATAAAATAAGTAAAGGCAAGCAGTCTGGAGAACCAAGAAGAGCTCGTCTTGTAGCTGAAGTCCAAAGGCAGTCTGCTGACAGAATTGCTGGCAGAATTCCCCTTGGCTTGGGGGAGGTCAGGTTTTCGCCTTCAACTGATTGGACGAGGCCCACCCACATTATGGCGGGCAGATCTGCTTTACTCAGAATTCACTGATTTCAGTGTAAATCTCATCCCCAAACATCCTCACAGAAACATCCCAGAGTAATGTTTGATCAAACATCTGGGCACTGTGACTCAGCCAAGCTGACATCTGAATGTAACTATTACAGGCAGTAAATCTATATTCAACTTACTGAGGGACCTCTATTCATTTTCATTCCTCTCCCTGGATCCTGCGAGAACATCCACCAAGATCCACTCTGAGGGTATGCATCTAATGATGCTGAAGGATCCTGCTTTTATGTCCCATGAGTGCTAAAATATCTTGGGGAAACTACCAAGCCCAGCTGTCCCCTCTACGTCCCTTGGGATCCGGCTATGTTTCTGGAGCCCCATTCCGGCAGCCATTGGGCTCTCATTTTTTATTTATTTATTTATTTATTTATTTATTTATTTATTTGTTTGTTTATTTATTTATTTATTTATTTATTTATTTATTTATTTATTTATCTATTGGTCGGGGGAGGTAATTAGGTTTATTTATTTATTCTTAGAGGAGTTACTAGGGATTGAACCCAGGACCTCATGTATGATAAGCATGCGCTCTACCAGCTGAGCTGTACCCTCCCCCAAGGGGCTGTACCCTCATGACCCAACTGTGATGTTGCTTGGACCCTGACAAAAGTGGCCAATGTCCACAACAATGCCTCCCAGGACTCTGCTATACTTTTCCTTGGGTCCCACTTCTGTCCCACATGAAGATACCCCAGAATTCATTTAGATGCTCTCTGAGCCCTAATATAATGTTCCTATAGTCCCACTTTGAGGCTTGTTGGCCCATTAAGATGGCCTTAGGTTCCAACAGCCACGCCAGCATCCTCTCCACTGCATCTGGGGTCCCATCGCACACCTCACAGCTCTGCTCTAATAACTTTAATGCCAGTGCCCCTGGAGTCCCACAGGAGCATCACCAGAGGCCCCTACCATGTCCCTGGGTCTCTGATAATCTCAGGCTTCCACGCCCAAGCACCTTTGGTCCCTGATAGTACCCTGAGACCCAGTGATAAGGTCTTCAGGAGCCTACACTAACGTCTCCTGGAAACGGCCACCCCATCCCTGGAGTCCTGCTAAATCAGTCCTGCCTCATAGAACCACTGCCAGGACCACTCCGGGATTGTGACCAAGTGCCCTCAGCCCCAGGCCCTGCTCCCCGCTGCTGAGCCTGCGCTAATCCTTCTGTTTCCATCGTAAAGCCGAGCAAGCAGGGCTCCCCAGGTCCACTCCTGCGTTCTCTCTATTACTGTCCCTCACTGGGTCCTGCCCTATCCAGAATTTCCCCACGAAAGATAGATAGACAGACAGACACAGAGGGATAGGTAGGTAGGCTGGCAGATAGATAGGTAGATAGATAGATAGATAGATAGATAGATAGATAGATACATACATACATACATACATACATACATACATACATACATACATAGGAAGAAAAATAGGCAGATAGCTAGGTAGTCATGCAGACAGACAGACAAATAGATGGATGATAGAAAAGTAGAGATAGACAGAAAAAACAGAAAGACAGTTATACAGATGGACAAATAGGTAGGTAGGTAGATAGGTAGACAGACAGACAGACAGACAATTAGATAAAAACAATTAGACAGACTCCCTAGGACCTCCTATAACATCCCTACCAGGCAAGAAACCTTCAGCATTTCCCAGGAACTTGCTATCAGGCCCCCCACCATCCAGCTAGATTGCTGCTCCCTCCTCCTGAAATTCCACTAAAAGAGGGCCTGAGGTCCTGCTCCATGGCTCTGTGTATCCCCTTTTGATACCCTGGCTTCTACTCTAATGGTTAAAACACTCCTCTAGGATTATTCTCTACTGCCTAGGACCCTAAAACAATGCCCCTAGAGCCCTGATGACAAATCTATGGGTTCCTGCTGCCATGCTCCCAGGATCCAAGGGCACTGGCCCTTGGAGCCTTCCCAGTGGTGCCAGGTCCATCTGTAATGCTCACATCTGGCTCAACTCTCCCTCAGCTCCTGCTTTACCTGTGCCTGGGTATCTCCTCTAGGTGTCCTCTGTCCTGCTATAATGTCCCATTGGCTGTCACTTCAACACTGCTCAGGCCCCTAATCTATGGTCCTGCCAAAAAGTCCTTTGGCTCCTGATAACATGTCTCCAGAACCCTGCAATACTCCCCCTGAACGCTTAGAAGGCCCCCTGGATCCTGCTAAAATGGGTCCAGTCTTCCCTCATATGGCCTTGAGAGTCACCAAAATGACCTTGGGGCATCCTCTCAAAACCCTCTGGGCCCTGCCAGGACCGTATTAGAAAGTCTCCAGGACACTAATGAATTCATCTACAAGATAGAAACAGACTCACAGACATAGTAAACAATCTTATGGATACCAGGGGAAAGGGGGTGGGAAGGGATAAATTTGGGAGTTTGAGATTTGCAAATGTTAACCACTATATATAAGAATAGATTAAAAAAACAAATTTCTTTGGTATAGCACAGGGAACTATATTCAATATCTTGTAATAACCTTTAGTGAAAAAAATATGGAAATGAATATATATATGTATATTCAGGACGGGGACATTGTGCTGTACACCAGAAACTGTCACATTGTAACTGACTGTACTTCAGTAAAAAAAAAAAAAGAAAAAAGAAAAAAAAAAAGCCCCTAGCTTTATCGTGAGGTCTTTTTTTTTGTAGGGGAGAGGTAATTAGCTATTTTTTTTCCTTACTATTTATTTATTTTGATGGAGGTACTGGGGATTGAACCCAGGACCTTATGCATGCTAGGTATGCACTCTACCCACCCCACCACCATGAAGTCTTTAGAGTCCTGCTGAAACATACCAAGGGTTATTCTGTGGCCCCTAGAGCCATCAAAATGTCCTAGGGAGCTCTGGGAAAATTCCCACTGGCTTTTACCCATGTGTCATGCGTCAGCAGCCGTCCACAATGGACCTAGATCCTTGTGTTAGTGTCTTATGGCTTCTGTAACCAATCACCCAAACTTTGTGGCTTAAAACAACACAAATTCAGTATCTTACGGTTCTGGAGTTCAGACATCTAAATCGGGTCCACAGAGCTGTATTCCTCCTGGAGGCTCCAGGGGAGAATCCATTTCCTGGACTTTTCCAGCTGCTTGGGGCCCCCTACGTTCCGTGGCTTGTGGCCCCTTCCTCCATCTTTGAAGCCAGCATCTTCTCTGCCCTCTGACCTCTCTGTCCATCCTTATAACTCTCTCTGAGTCTGATCCTCCTGCTTTCCTCTTGTAAGGAATCCTTGTGATTACACTGGTCCCACCTGGATAATCCAAGATCCTGTCCCTTTCTCAAGATCCCAAATTTAATCACATCTCAAGTCACATCGTCACCAGATTTGGAAGACGAAGGCATAGACATCTTTGAGGGACCACTCTCCAGCCTACCACGGTCATAAAGGATGCCCTCTCTTGCCCCATTCTGAGCTCCTGTCCCTCCTGTTAGAATGGCCTCAGGGTTTAGCATGAGGCCTCTCAGAGGTCAGCCTGAACATTCCCGGTAATATCCTTCCTTCTTGCTACAAAAGAAAAAAGCCCTCAAAGTCCCTTAATGCCCGCTGGGAATCCTTGCTAAGTGTCCTGGGGTTCTGCTACATCTTCATGGACAATTTACAGCAACTGCAGGCTGTCTCCTATCTTATCCCCAAGGTCCTGTGCTCTAAGGGTCCCTGCTTTTGCCTTCGGGATCCCCTGGGGTCCTACTATCTTGTCCCCAGCAGCCCATCATAAAGCAATAGAAAACCCCAGCAGGACGGTAACTAATCTGCAGGGCCCAATGCCAAATGAAAATGTGGGGCCCCTTGTTCCAATTTTAATTCAAGCAACTTAATTTAATTCCATTTTCATTCAATGGAGCATTAAACCAAGTGCAGGTCCCTTCCAAACAACTGCTCTGGCTGCCTGGAAAACCCTCGCCTGAAGCTGCTTCGGTCCCTGGGGACCGAGGACTACAAATGGCCCCAGGCAGCTCTGCGTTGTCTCCCTGAAGGGCCATCTTCACATCCGCCTCTCCTCTCTGTCCCTGCACTGTAGTGCCCCCTTAGTGCCCCCTACTGACGCCAGAAGGCAATTACACCTGGGTTCAAAACCAAAGCCTAAAAACAAAACAAAAACTCCACAAATCCTGCCTCTTCCAGGTGGGCTTCTCTGAGTCTCCATTTCTTTATCTGAGAAATGGGTAATAATTGTACCTACCTCAGTGGCACAGGGCACATAGCAGGGCATGGGAGTAACCTGTTCCCCTTAATGCACCCCCTCCACGAAGCTGTTGAGGTCCCCAGCATCACACTAAATCGTAAACTCTCAGACACCAGCTCCTGGATCTGTCTTGCTCACTCCTGTCTCCTCAGGGGCTAAAACAAGAAAGCCTTTGCAGAATGAATGAAGCCAATAATGAATGACACTGGACTGGTTTGCTATGCCCCTAAAACTTTTCTCGAATGGTCTTAGGGTCCTGCAATTATGTTCTAGCAAAATCTTTTTAGTTGTTTGTTTGCTTTGGGAGAGAGGTAATTAGGTTTACTTATTTATTTTTATTGGAAGTACTTACTGCGCATTGAACCCAGGACCTTGTGCATGCTAAGCACGCGCTCTCCCACTGAGCTCTACCCTCCTCCCCTGTTCTAGCAGAGTCTATACCTACCCTGAAACAATCCGTGGGTTTCTGTTGCAATGTATCATAGAGCTGGCACTTATTATGTTAGACCCCAGGATTTTCCCCTGATGGGCTCAGGGTAGCGCTAAAATACGGCAGCAGGGCTGCTCCAATACACGAAGCTGCTCCAGTCCCATTTCTCCAGACTACTCACAGACCTCAGGGCCAGTTCAATGAATGCAGGTGCCAGCTACGCACATAACACCCCTGGGCTGGCTATATCATCACCTGAATATTGCAACCGCCAACGGGACCTGTTACAAGACCCTGAGGTCCCACCATAATCCATCACTCCTAGGTCCTGTTATAACAGAATACCACAGGGGGCTTCAACAATGCTCACCAGTCTGGCTATAATAGGACATTCCTGTAGCCTGCTATGAGCCATGCAAGGCCATGATTCATTATGATACAACCAATAACTGCCCATTAATAGGTCTGAAACCCGCTGTCATTGTAAACCCAGGACCTATGAAACTGCTAGTTTCCCTGAGAAATTGCATAGCCACTTAGTGGCATGCAATGGAATATTCCAGAAACATGATAAAATATTCTCAAGGTCCTGTGACAAACTACCAGGATTTGCTAGAGTAGAACTAGGATTCCACAACCATGTAACACCTCTGGGGCCACCTGCCAAAGACCCTGTCCTTGGGTCTGCTGGGCCTTTCTCTGACAATAGGCTCAAGACTGCAGCATAATCACTTCCCTAACAAGTGTCACTTACAAGGACTAGTTCTACCTCAATAACACGTGTGAGAATATCTCATTCTCCCAATGCGGTGGGGGGCAAGATTTTACAGATTAGGAGACTGAAGCTCTGTGGCTGGGAAGGGGGCTCACGTCCAAGGTCACACAGCTAATGAGCAGCAGGGCAGGAATTCGGGACAGAGCCTGCAGTCTCAGGGCTTACACGGGAGGTTTCTGTGCAAGTTCACTGCTTCCAGTTACTCCAGGCCTTGATACCCAGGGTTCAAGCCCGCCCCATGAGAATGTGGGGACTGAACTTTAGATGAATTTGTTCACTCAACTAAACACTTGTAGAGCACTTACAGCTGGCCTCAGACCCTGGAGATGCAGACACCCCTGCCTTCTTGGAGCTTGTATTCCAGGGGTTAACTGGTAAATCCATCAATATGCAATATACAGGATTTTCACCAGAAATACACGAATATACCATGAACAGGTCTGTTGTAAGACAATAAGGTAGGGAAGGGCGACTGCCAAGGGTGGGAAGTTTTGCCAAGTGGAAACAGGTCGTGAGGATGAGACTAAGGAATGAGGGGAGGGAGGCAGGTGGAAACCTGGGATTAGAGCTTCCCAGTAGAGGGCACAGCCAGTGCGAAGGCTCAGAGAGGGGAGCTAGTCTTGCGGGTGCAGGGACTGAGGGACAGTGGCAGGAGAGCCATGTAGGCAGAGGGGAAGGTCTGAGGCTGGGATCTGGGCTCAGCAATTGTGTCTCTAGCTGTCCCTGGGCTCTGAGGGCAGGGACAGTCTTCATCTCACTCATCAGACCAGAGAACTGGTACAGTCTGGGGGGCTTTCTCCTTGGTTCTTGCAAACTGACCCACCAGGCTTGTCAGGTGTCCCCTGATGCACAGCAGGCGCAGGCTGCACCTGACACTAGGCAGCCTGACAATGGGGTGCCAAGGAGACGCCCAGCAACACACCGCTGGGAGGAAACAGGGGAGCTGGGCTGTTGTTGTTGTAAACACGGTGGCCCCACCCCAAACGGAAACACCTGCGGGTGGGGGCTCTTGGAGCGGCCTTGGGCCTCGGATCCCTCTCTGTGTCTGTTCCCCCTCCTCTCCCTAGCTCTGTCTTCTGCCTCCATCTCTGTCCCCACCTCCCTGCTCTCTCTGGGTCCCGGTCCCCCTGCTGGGGGTCTCTACCCCTCCAACACCGGGTGGGGCGAGCTCACAGGCTGAAGCTCGGGGCGGTGCCCCCTTCTGACCTGTCCCTGCCCCTTCCTGCCCTCTTTGATGCGGCCCCACTTCCTCTGGCAGGAACCCCCGCCCTCACCGGGTAAAAAGAAGCCGCTGCGGTGGTCCAGAGGCAGCGTCCCTGGAAGCAGCGGCAGCAGCAGCGGCTCCTCTCTCCTCACGGCCCTGTCTCCCAACCCTTGTACCAGTGCTGTGCCTCAGTCCCTGGTACAGGCATGGGGGGCAGGGACCTGGGGACACCAGCAGCACAAGGCCCCAGGGGTGAAGTCAGCGGGGTGACTCCCGCACCTGCCTTCTATCTCTGTGCCTCCACTCCAGCTCTGGGGCGGTGGCTTGGGTGAGTGTCTTAAATCCCAGTCCTTGTCTCCCTCTCCTTGTTTTTCAGTCTGCACCTGCCACCCTCCTGCTCATCAACGCTGTGCTCTTCTCCTAACTCTGCCTGGCACTCCACGTCCATCTGTACCTGCTCCTAGCTGTGGTCTCCATCCCTGTTCAGCATCCAGCTGAGCGCTGTCCTGAATCTCTCCCTCTCTCTGACACTCAAGGTCTCTCTGCTCCTGACAGAACGCATTTCTGCTGTGACCTATAATCAAGCTCTCCCCACATCCCCTGACTCTCAAGGTCGCTGTGTCTGGCCATTAGAAGTCTCTTTCTACAATTTGCAGGACTCTGTCCCATTTCTCCCCACCTCCAATTTCTCTCCACCCCTGAGGCCCCCCACCTGCTCTGTCCCACCTCCAGGGACTTCCTACCCATTTCTGACTGGTGTGCGACCCCACAGAGCTGGGTTCTGGGATGGTCTCACTGTGACCTGCCCTCAAGGCCCATTTTCTGATACTGGAGCTCAGCCACTCACTGGGAGCCCAGGCAGAGATCCTGCCCCTTAGATGAGGTTGTTCATCTGCGAATGGGCCTGGTGCCTACTCAGGAGGAAGCGGTGGTGGGGTTTGCAGGAGGGAAGGTGGGTGCCGTGCCCGACTCCTTCCTTGCTGGGGAAGACAGTCCCAGGTTGAGGTCAAGACTCATGGTTCAGAAACCGGCAGTTATGAGCTCAAGCCCACCCTCCCCCAACCCTCCTGTGGCGGCTACTTCTTCCTCCCCCTCCCCATGGAGGCCAGAAAGGGCCTAGAGCCTAAAGAACCCAGGAACCTCCACCCTCCCTCACTTCCTCCCCAGAGACTTGCGGGGGGGGGGGAGCTCGACACCAGGTAAAGGTTGAGGCCTTATTTACTCTGACACTGAAAGGTGACAGGGACTAAAAGGCCCAGAGATGAACAGCATCTCAACGCAAGGTTTTGTTTACACCCAGAAATGAGAGAGCAGGAGGCAGGATTTGGTCCCTACTCCCATCCTTGGGCCCCAAAAGATGAAGGAGAACCCCCATCTTTCATACCAACCCCACTTAATTCCCAGGGACATCCCCACCCTATGGTAATGAGCCAGATACCCAGAGCCTGGCCTGTAACTGGGAAAATAACTTTATTTTGTTTGGTGCAGTGGGCAGAGGAGTCCAGTCTCAGAACTTCTGGAATTGTTTCTTGGTGCCTGCAGCCTTGGTGACCTTGAGCACGTTGAAGCGCACAGTCTTGCTCAGGGGCCGGCACTCGCCCACTGTGACAATGTCGCCGATCTGGACGTCCCTGCAGAGTGGGCCATGACTGTGTCACTGGAGGTGGGGGTGGCTCTGCCCCAAGCAGGCCCTGTCTCCAGGTGGAAGCCTCTCAACTTTGGCTCCACCAAAATCCACCCAAGCTCCTATTTCCAGTTCCCTCTACCCCCTAGTTGTTATTTACTGAGCACAAACTGTGTAAGGCACCAAGCTCAAAGCTCTGCAGAGAACGCTCCAATCCTTCCAAAAACAGAAAATCTCTATGTATTGTCTCCTTTTTGCAGAAAACTGGAGGCTCTCACAGATGGTTATGGTGGCTTGCTTACAGGAAACCTGCCCCTACCTCCACACGGCAGCCAGGGCGGGTCCCCCTTTTAATACCCAGGTCAGGTCTCATGACCTCCAGGCTCTTGTGTGGACCACCTGCTCCCCTCTGTCTGGGAGGGTGGCTGACCTGGGCTCCCGGGGAGTGGCCGTGCTCACCTGAAGCAGGGGGAAAGGTGCACAGACATGTTCTTGTGGCGCTTCTCGAAACGGTTGTATTTTCGGATGTAGTGAAGGTAGTCTCGGCGGATGACGATGGTCCGCTGCATCTTCATCTTGGTCACCACACCTGGGGGGATGGGGCAGATGCTGGGTCAGGCCCCGTGGGAAAGGGAGCCATGAGCAGGGCAGGGCATGCTGGGAATCGGGGACCCACTGAGCAGGGCTCCTAGAAGCCCTGCTTCTGGCATCATCTGTACCAAGCAACTTTCTCAGCAATGCCCGTGGTGGGCATCTGAAGACCATCGTGAAAACAGTAGACATCATCTGCCAGTGCCCCCAGTAACCAGGAGTCTGAGTGTCCCCAGCCCCTCCTCCCTCAGATCCAAGAATCTGAACCCAAGCCCCCAAAGGTCCTCACTCACCAGACAGGATCCGCCCTCGAATGGAGACATTACCAGTAAAAGGGCACTTCTTGTCAATGTAGGTACCCTCAATGGCCTGAAAGGATAAAGATCAGTGAGCCTTGCACAGTAGTTCCTTAAAAAGAACAGGGGGCGTGGCATCCGAGAGACAAACTACAGTTCCCAGCAGCCACGGGAGGAACCACTCGGACGTAGGTAGGGCAACTCGATTTGGGCACACGTGCAGGGACACAGGAGTCTCATTCTTTCTCCTGAGGGTCCCCATACCTCCTTGGGTGTCTTGAAACCCAGACCAATGTTCTTGTAGTATCGCGGTAGCTTCTCTTTGCCGGTTTCTCCAAGCAGGACCCTCTTCTTATTTTGAAAGATGGTCGGCTGCTTTTGGTAGGCACGCTCGGTCTACGGGAATGAAAAGGATGCTGGTAACCCTGGAGTAGGGACCAGCCTGGCCTGAGAGCTTCGTAAAACCCCGCCAGATCCCATCCTCTCCGGCATTTACTCCGCAAACGCTGGCCTCCAAGGCCGAGTGGCCCAGACGAGCGTCTTATTCTCCAATACACTCATCCAAATTTACCTCTAATTTAGACTCAACTCTGAACCCAGGGTTTCTTAAGCATTTACGGGCTAAAACACCTTCCACCGCCTGCAAAATTCACCCCTGAAAACCCAAAGATACAGAATCATCCCTCTAACATCCTGGACACCTTTCAGTAAGAATTATTCTCCAAGACACAAAAGACACCCACCCAGGATTCACTTATCTAATACTGGCGACCTCAGAGCTAAATACCAAGAGGACGGACTCCCTGGAATAGCCCTCAGGACTCAGTTCTCCCAGGATTTACCCTATGGCCTAAAGCCTCCAGAAGAATACTCTGTAAACCATGAGTTTAAAATAATTCCAATTCCTTAAAAACTTGAGCTTTAATTACATCCCAAGTGCGGAGCCCCCAAGATTTAGAAAGCCCTAATCTAAATTAACGTAAAGACACGCGCCCTCTGCTTGAATTAATCCCCGCGAAATCAAGGACGCCCAGAATTAACCCCGAAACTGGAGGGAGTCCCGCTCTCCAGGACGCGCCCCTGAAGACTGGAGCGGGCCCCACAGAGTCAGCGTCAGCCCCAAACCCGAACCTGAATGTCCGCCATCTTCCCGGCTGCCTGAGAAAAAGAAAGTCGCGGTTGCATCCGGGTTTCCTTATCGACTGCACAGGGGCGACAGGGGAAGTGACGAAATAGGGGGCGGGACAACACGGTTTGGGGCGGTACTCTGATTGACGGGCGGCCCTACCCAAGCACGGGATTGGGAGACTGCACGGACACTGCGCCCGGAGGCGAAGGGAAGAGGGGCGGGGAAGCGGCGGGCACTGTCTCGCGAGAGTCTTAGGACCTCGTTGCGGGCGGGCTCGCTAAGCACGTTAGGAGGGAGTGACCAGCCTTGAGCCTGTGTTATCGCGAGAGTCATCGGCAGTCGGTCATGTTTCTGCGGGGAGTGGGATCACGTGGGGCTTGGGACCGCGTGGCTGTGCTCGCGAGGGTTCAAACGCGTTGTGGCCGCGGCCATCTTTTTGCGGGGCGGGAGACTGGAAAATCTTAGCAGCTTTCATGCGGTGTAGCTCCGCCATCTTTGTGAGGGGCGGACGCTGCCCGTGAGTTTTCTATAGTTTAATGAAAGTTTTTTTCTTCTGTGACCCATTTCCTCCCCAGACAATGGTTTAGTGTGGCTGGGGGGCGGGGGGGCGAAGTAGGGGAAAGGCCTTCTGCTGATTGTAACAGCGCGGTCCAACAGTATTTTCGCCTATGATGGAAATGTTCTGTATCTGCGCTATCCAACACGGCTGTCACTGGAGTTTGAAGTGTGGTGCGTGCGACTGAGGACCTGAATTTTTAACGTTAATTTAAATTTATTAGATTTAAATTTAAATAGCCTCATGGGGCTAGTATGTACTGCGCTGGTCAGTGCTGCAGGTTTCTAAGTGCATACTAATTTGGTGTTTTACAAATTCTAGGAAAGCAGAATCTAGCAGGGTAACTGCCATGTGCCCAGCATTATTTTTCCCATTTTGCAGATGAGGAAATTGAAGCATAGTTACTTCAGGTTTCGCAGAAAATGAGAGGCAGAGATGAGAATTTAACCTGGGCAGTCTGGGTCCAGAGTTCTTAATCACCTACCTTTAAAGAAGAAACCCTTGAGTCCTTTTTACAGTCACTTCACACTTATTGAGCACCTATTGTGTACCCGGCCCCGTGCTGGGCAGTGGTGGCAACAATCCGGTGTCTCACACTAACACTGACAGCTGTCCACATCCTAACCTACTTGGACCTTGATGTGAGATTTCAAACTCTAGACCTTGGCACAGAAAGGTGTCTTATGCCTCTTTCCTTACTTAAGTACAAAAAGTACATGGCAAAAGATGAGTCTTTCTCCTACTCTTCTCCAAACACCCACACCCGATTTCCTTCTCCAGAAGCAATTGCTGTCATCCTGTTAATCAGCTTGTGATGTGTCTTCCAAACTATTCTACCTTCCATTGAATTTGTATGTGGACAGAGCAAAGTGCAGAACTAGAGGCAAAGCATGACCCATTCATTCCGCAAATGTTTATTGACAATCTAAAGGATGACTGCATTGTTTTGAAAACTTATTCTGTGCTATAATTGTGGTTGTACCTTTTTAGGACAGCTGCACTGTCCAATAACACAGCCATTAGTTACATGTACTTGTATAAATTGTAATTGAAATGGAAAAAAACTTAAAATTCAATTTTCCAGTCATTCTGTTCATATTTCAAATGTTCAGTAACCACAAGGCTAATGGCTTGCATATTGAACAGTGAAGATTTAGAATATTTGTATCAATGCAAAAAGTGCTCTTATGAACAGAAGGCTGGGTGCATATATGTATGTAATATATACGGTGTTTTAAGTTATAGTAACTTCAGAAATATAAATGCTACAAACTTTCAAAAATCATTTGGATGTTTAATTATTTAAATTTCTTTTACACTTGATAGCTTTGTGAACTTTGAATCATACATTTTAAATTGTTTCAGTCCCTCTGGGGGTAGCTTTAAGGACGAGGGACTTTTCATCTTTGAAGGTTTTAGAACATATTATTTAGAACTCCCAGTGACCTTGTATCAACTATATATATATATTTTTTTTTTTTTGAAGAAAAAAGTTCTGGAGTTTTTGTATGACTTGGAAAGGATTTATGATATTTAGCTTAAAAAAAGTAGGACCTAAAGTTACTGTCTACAATGTGTGCTAAATTATGTACAAAAGTAAACTTAGAAAAAAGCCTAGAAGGAAATGCATCACGTTGCCCTGGTGGTTTATATCTCCAGGTGGTGAGATTAGGTATGATTTCCTGTCTGGTTTGCTTAAATGCTCAGTATTTTGCAAATTGCTCAGAGTAGCTGGTGAGATTATAAGGGAAAAGCAAAGAAATCCTTCTTCACTCTAAAGGGGTGAGGGCCATTTGGAGATGTTTAGGTCCTTGGCTTCAAAACATTTTAGTTTTTGATTGAAGTATAGCTGATTTACCGTGTTGTGTTCTAACCATTTTTGATCACACCCCTACACTGTAGGAAGTGCATTCTGCTCTGAGACCTAACACACACCTCTCCGCCCTCTTCTCCCCGCCTTGCCTTCTCCTTTTCTAACGTTTAAGTCTTTTAACTCACCCTTCCTTCCTATAGATCCCCCCCCCCCTTTTTCATTTCTATTCAATTTCATTGTTTTAAGGCTGGTCACAACCCACATTGATGCTTTTGAATTGCAGTGAAGAGCCTTGGTGTCCAATAAAACTTCAAACCAACTGTGGTTATTCTGGGTTTGATGGGGAATAGTTCTCTGCCTGACAGATTTCACATACTGTTTCACAGCAGAAATGCAAACGCTGACCTGGATATCCTCACCCTCCCCAGTGAGCCTGGAAATGCCTACGAAAATGACATTCCCTTTCTATGTATTCCACACTCGAACCTTCTGAGAGTTAATGGTGGGTGTTTTAAGAGGGAAGTTTTACATTTTTAAGCCAAATTAATTTTTGGAAGGATCATGGCTTTGGTGGGGTTATGCTTTTGTTAAAGTTAAGATTTTAACTGTTTAGTTGCTTGTTTTCAAAAGCTGGTGAGCAGGAGCCCCAGGAAGGCTACGGATACGGATACCTCCCATTTGTAACATGGTTCTCAGAGAAAACCTAAGGTGGTGTCTCAGATATTTTAGGGATTAACATCTGCCCTGTGAACTGCAGTAAAATGTGTATTACACTCAGCTAGCCAAGTATTCCCCATTAGTCCCAAGGGCAGCTTGAGTCTTCCCAGCACAGGTCTGGGGAAAATAAAGATGGTCATTCTTGCTCATCATCAGGGATCTCAGACTTGATGGATGACTGAAAGGCTGGGCCCTGGCTAAGTGCTCCCTAATAATTCGTTTCAGGGACTCACCCCAGCAGATAACACACCTTGACACTTCTTTTGAGGGGGAGGTAATTGGGTTTCTCAGAGAACATACTGGGGACTGAACCCAGGACCTTGTGCATGCAAAGCATGTGCTCCTACCACTTAACTATACCCTCCCCCCAGACCTAAAACGTAGTTTTATTATTAGAAGGCATTAAGAACTTTAAAATCCCATTTGCTCTAATGCCTAGTTACCACTTGCAAAATACTTCTACTACAGTAAGCACAAGACTGCCCACCACAGCACAAGACTGGAAGAGCCCACATCCCACAGTGAGGGACAGCAATTCCCTACTTTGCAGCTGAATTAGTGAGACAACTTTCGGTAATCTGGGCAACACTATGCACTACAGGCCATGCTGAGAAATACCAAATCCCGTAGGCAGGCATCTCAAAGTACTTCCTTGGCACGTAAATCTACCAAGGTCAACTCTTCCATGAGGGCAGGTTCTAATCCATCTGTGGAAAAAGCACAGCCAGTTTTATTCTTTAAGCCCCCTTCCTTATCTTGCCAAGGGCCTGGCTCCCCTGGGAGCCACACACACTGCAAAGACGCCAAACTCCTTTAAAAATAATTTATTAGCGTTGAATCACAAAACACAGGGAAGACACAAGGGCGATGCCTGTGACCCCCTGGCTGCACTTCCCTTCCACAAACACCTCTGTAGACACCGGACTCCTGCTGCCCAAGCGTTCGCTCACGTCCTAACAGCTGCAGAGTATAGTAACCAGCCCTGTGGGAGGTTTAAGCAGACGTAGGGGTCCCTTCCAGTTAGTCTTCCAGCTCCCCGTTACCAGTCCTGATGCTGCACTGGTTGTTCCAACTGTCACAAATGAGTTGGTCACAGGCAAACTATGCCTACAGCCCTTAGAGCTCTGTAAAGTCTGAAACGGCCTTTCCTAAACAGCACTAAGGTCCGTCCCCTTGGTGTCCCCAGCCTTCTAAGCCCTGGGCTGCCTGTGGCACCTGGATGGCAGCCCCTGGGGGTCCCCACATCCTATGGCGGCGATGGAGGAAGGGCAGGCCAGGCCAAGCGTGAAGAATAAACAGTCAATTTTATTGGGCTCAGACTAGGAGTCCATGGGTCTTGAGGACCTCTGTGAATTTGTCGATTTTCTTCTCTATATTCTTTTCAGCCTGCTTCCGTAGCCTCTGTGGAGTTAAGAGGAAAGATGGTGAGTGGCTTCCCCCTGGGACCACCCTCATCCCGCTCCCAACCCTACACTGGGCCTTAAGCAGAGCCCTCCAAGAACATAATGAAGACCACCCCATCTGTGAAGTTATTAGCTGCCCGGCCCTGCCCAGGAACGTCATGCCCCTCCAGCACCTGCCACCGCCCTCACCATGAGCTGCTTCTTCTTCCGGTAATGGATCTTGGCCTTCTCTTTCCTCTTCTCCTCCAGGGTGGCTGTTACTGCCTGGTACTTCCAGCCAACCTCATGAGCCAGACGCCCTAGGTAGGCAAACTGGGGGAAGAAGGGACAACTTAAGCTGTAAGGAAATAAGCCTGGGTGACCACAGCTGACAACCTGTCCCACAGGATCCCATGTTTAGTCATCAAACTTCTCAGCAAGCTCAAGACAGAGCTACCCCTGAAAGGGCTCCCTGCCACCCCTGGCATCAGCTGAGCCATTGGCACTTTCGGCACTGCCCACAGTGGCATCCGCAGACCATCGTGAGAAAAAAGCCATCATCTGCCAGTCTCCAAGCTCTCCAGTGTACCCCCCCCCCAGGAAGCCTGTGGCCAAGTCCCATCACTCAGGAACCTGGAACTCACCTTCCGTGTGGGCTTCAGACGCACAACCTTAAGGGCGGCAGGAACCACCATCCGCTTTTTCTGTTAGGGAAGGAGAGGGGCTTAGAGGCCTGGAGTGAAGGACAGACAGGAGAAGGCTGGCTGGGGAAGGCGTCTCAGCCAGTGCTGTTTTCACGAGGCTCAAACAATGTAGGTAATTGCAGAACATCACGGACGCCTGATGCATGGACGCTGCTGAGGAGCCTGGTCTAGCTCACCTTGTCATAGGGTGGCGGGATCCCATCAAACACCTTGAGGCGGTCCAGTGCAGCCTGGCCTCGCTTGGTCTTGTGGGGCAGCATGCCTGTGGGCAGAGGACAGCGGGCTGGCTCAGGGGCTGTGCAAGGACCCCGCTGCCCCAGGCAGGCAGCCAGGCAGCCTCAGATGGTAGTGCATGTGGAGTCATCTCATGGTTGGGAAACTCGAACACGAGTGGGAGAAGTCCTCATCACCGGCCACCCACCTGTCACCACTCGCGGCCCTTGGGTCCCGCTCACCTCGCACTGTCCGCCAAAAGATGCGGCTGGGGGCTCGGAAGTGGTAGGGGCCGCGGGAGGGGTTGGTGTTCATGCGCTTGCGGAGGAAGGCCAGGTACTTCACTGCAAGAGTGGAGAGGGTGTGAGGCCTCAAAGGACCCAGCAGGATACTAACTCCTTCCAAGCCATACAACCATTAATTCCAAGGGCCTGTTCGGGAACTCAGACCAGCACCTTCCACCCCGGGAGAACTGAGTACAGCGCAGGCCCACCCTCTCCAGCCCTTGTCCGCAACTTACACTTGTTTCTGTAGAAATTGCCAGAAATGTTGATGCCCTCACAACGGACAACCACCACCTTCCGGCCTAGAGAGAATGGAAAATGAGGCAAAGGTTAGGAAGCCACTTGCCATCTTACTGCTTAAGACCCAGGAAAGAAACTGGCCACAATGCATAAAGGCAAGGGAACCTCCTGCTCCAGGTCACAGGGCAGTACTGGGCAGAGCTGGACTCATGCTTAATTTATTCAACAACAGAAAATGTTTTGAGCCCAGAGCCTGCAACCTGGGAGGGGTGTGCTGGCAGGTCTCAGAGCGGTGCATGGGGTTGATCTCACGGTCGTGAGACTCAAACGAAAGATGGTGATTTTTGCTCATCACTGACCCCGGATCTCACATCTTGGGGAGCTGAGGGCACAGGGCTGACTTACCCAGAAGCACCTGCTTGGCCACAATGGCTGCCAAGCGGCCCAGAAGATGGCCTCGGCCATCGAGCACCAGTACCTGGTAGAGACAGAATGAGAGGGCTCAGAGGCACTCAGAGCTTTCTGACTCCCCACCTCAAGCAATCATCCCTTCCTGCTTGTTTCACCTACCTCCCAGCGTGCCTGCTAACCAGACACCAGACCCAAGAACTAGGACCTAAAGCTATTTTACAGATGAGGTGGAGAAAGCAAACTGACTTGACTTGGGATTTCAGGGAGGAGCACAAGATACCAAACAGCCCCTCCTTCACATCTTGGCTGCATTAAGGGAAGGAATGTCTATGCCCAGATTATGTTTGTGGGTTAGAGAAGGTAAAAGGACCTGAACCGAGACTAGTACTCTGCCCACTGATCATCCAGGCAGAACAACTCATGATCTGTGTCAAGTTGTAAAGTCTTGACAAACTCTAATTCGGTCTTGGTTTCAAAAGTAGTTTCTAGCATGAATTTCTATCTTTTGGGGGGGGGGATTAGGTTTTTTTTAATGGAGGTACTGGCGATTGAACCCAGGACCTCAAGCGTGAGCTATACTCTCCCCGCAGCACGAATTCCAAAGCAAAGAAAACCGAGGTTCAGAGCAGGTGAAGATCAGCTGGGTGATCAAAAGCCCAGGCTAGCTCTGCTACTCACTACTTCTGCACCCCCGGGGGAACTGCTCATGTGAACACTCAGTCTCTTGTCAAGAGTGAAAATCCCAACTCTTACTGGGTGCTTGTTATACACACTGTGACTGCTGGAAGGCAGTGTAGAAGGCTACAGAATCTAAAGCCAGGCTTCCTGACGTGATTTTTGTCAAAACCCTCCAAGTCTCCATGCTTCAACTTCCTCACTTGGAAGATGATTACCCACCTCAGAAACACTGTAATAAATTAACTGAACTACACAAAATATAACGCTAAGCACCGTAAACGCAAGGACACACGTTTGGAGAAATCTACAACTTGCCTGGATTCAAACCTGATTTTCCTTCCTGAACCAGACTCATCACGTGCACACCTCTTGTAGACCATCCCCTCCTATTTTGTCATACAAGGAACCTGGGCACTCAGCTAAGCTGCTGCTGCTGCCTTGAGGGCCCCCTGGTGATTGAGGACAAAAGATGTCCCAGGACCGCGTAACATTTCATCAGTCCTTTGCTTCTAACGCCAGCAGGCCTTTAAAAACTCTATCAACCCCGCGTCCTCCGCCCCGGCAAAAAGAGTAATTCGTTCCTGAACGCCCTGTAGGCAGCAGCTCTTTCGACCTATTGCAAATATTTCATACCTAAATACCCAGAGGTGCAAAGGAACCCTGATGCGCATTCCCACGAGGCTTAAACAACTTGCGCCTGGGCCAGGGCGGAAGTACCCTCCATCTTGGCCAACCCTAAGCTCCTCATTTTCCCGCGGCCACGCAGCCGCCTTCCGCGTGCTTCCCCATCGCTGAGGACACACGGGTCAAATTCGGCCAAGGCCTGGCCAAAGTTAAGATAAATAAGGCCAAATTTTGAAGTAACTCTTCTTGTGCTGTAAGCCCCAACCGCTGCCCCTCGGAGGAAGAATAATGCCGCATTTTAGGCAGCCCAGGGCCGAAAGGCCGTCTCGACACCTTATATTACCATTTCGGATTCCTCTTACCCCCAGAGCTTTCCATTTTGCTCAGTTATCGATCCACAACACTCAGACGGGAGAAAAGAGGTCCAACCCCGGTCCGGCCTGGACCCCACCCGGCCCCACGCCGCCCCGGCCCGCGCGGAACCTGTACCTGCCCCTCCGCCATCTTCGGCAACCGCCGGGGAAAGAAGGAACCGTACCCGCAGGGTTTCTTATCCCTTGAAACAGGGGCGGAGGAAGTGACGCAACACGGCCGCCTTCCGTCTTTTCATTGGCCAGAGTGTCTTGCGCGTGCGCAGAATGGCCCCAATGGAAGGCGGGTCGTCTCCTGATTGTCCAATCAGTATCGTTCCCATGGGACCTAGGCGGCCATGGCTGTGCGGGGCGAGATCACGTGGGGGTAGTAGGTGGCTCTGCGGAGACGGAGCTGTTCGGTCTTGGTCGCCGTATTTCGGAGAAGCTCGTAAACCTCACGCGAGCTGCCCGCTGTATTTGCAGGGGGGCTGGGGCGGAAAGGCTGGAGAAGCGGTTGTTACCCTCTAAAACGATATTAGGCTGCGGGGCATGTGGTGACCCGCAGTGGGCAACTGGGCTCGCCCTTCATTGCTCAGCCTAGGCTTAGAGAGTTGGATTCGGGTGCCTGTTCGGTTTCCTTGTAACCTGGCTAAATCCCAAGCCGCGTCTGGGCCTCAGTAGCCGCACCTGTAAAACAGGTGGAGATAATCTTCCCTATGAGGTCTAATGTATGAAGGAATGACTTCCAGATGCCTGAGTGTTCCCCAAAGGAGCATCTCACTTTCTGGATTCTAGGCCTTTGCTTTGGTCGTGCCCCTAGCCTGGAATGCCCTCCCCTCCACTCCCACCTTCTAAAATCTGGCTTTCCAGATAGCTCAGGCTGGCTCGGGTACCTCCTCTGGGCTCCCACAGTGTCTATGCTACCTCAGTTAGAGCGTGTCATCTTGTTTTGGGGCTCTCTCGGGTCCGTGGCTTCTCCCCCAAGGACCAGGAACCCTGAGAGGCCTGGGCTGGTTCTGATAACAAGTCTGATCCCAGCATTGCTCTGTACTGGCCCGGGGCCCCAGAAGGCCTCAGAAAACAGATACTGAATGAAACATTGCATTAACTGAAAAACCAAGACCCAAAGTCAAAGTACCCCATTTACAGACAGGACTGACCAGAGCTGGTAGAAAAGGATGATTTATATACAATTTCTTGGGGACAAGGGCTTTGTACAGAGTGGGGAGGGTTGGGCCAGGGCCAGTGCTGGGTGCTGGCGTTGCCTCCATCCTGGGGAGACAGTGACAGAGGCAGTGCAGCCAAAGAAGGGTCCAGGCTCTAGCTGACTTCCTCCAAGTTCCGGCTCTGTGTCCTCTGACAGGTGACTCCTCTTTCTGGGTCTCAGTGTCCTTCTCTGTAAAATGGCGTAATAGATGACTCACTGGGCTGTTTGAGAATCCGTGGACAGAGGAGAGGAAAGCACCAAGCTCAGGGCTCAGCACAGACTCAATGCTAAAAACAACTCTACAGTGAGTGCTCACTGTGTGTTTGGGCATCGCTGTCCAAGAGAACTCTGTGATGACGGAAACATTTTTTAGACCTGAGATCTCCAATACAGCCAAGATACCAGCCCATGTGAATACTGGGCACTCTAATGTGGCCAACAAAACTAAGGAGTTGAGTTTTTAATTTTACCTAATTTAAACTTAAAAAGTGTGGTTAGTGGGAGAGTGGGAAAAATAGGGTGTGGATGGGGAAAAGGGAAGGGGAGACAACTTCTCAATGTATCACGGAAAAAGAAAACTAGTGAAAATTACTGCCCCAAACAAATGCGGCGATGAAAAATCATCCAATTGTGAAAACTGATCCCTGATCCCGTAACTGGAAAACTTCTGTATGTTTCAAACAACTTGAGTACATGAATTTCCTTATGTAACTGTAAACTGCATGAAATACAAATACAGAGCAAGTCTTTCTGATAAAAATTTAGCATCTGAATTGAGATGTTTTGTGAGTGTAGCATACACACCGGATTCTCAAGACTTGGTATGAAAAAAAGAATGTAAAGTATCTCAATAATTTGTTAAGGTATGGATTATATGTTGAGATGACAACATTTTGGATATACAGGGTGAAATAAAATATATTATTTAAAGTAACCTGTTTATTTTTATTTAACAAAGATGTGGCTACTAGAAATTTTAAAATCCCATTTGTGGCTTGGGTCCTATTTCTGTTGGACAGTGTTGCTCTAATGGCTTTGCATGGTCACTTGACTTAACTTTGACAATGCTATGGTAGAAGGACTATTATTAAAGTCTTTTGTACAGATAAGGAAATGGAGGCAGAAGAGTGAAAGGTACAGATGCTGGAACCAGAAGGCCCAGAGTCAAATCTTGGCTCTGTCACTCATGGGCTGTGTGACTTTTGGCAAATGATTGACCTTGCTGGTCCTTGGTTTCAGCCTCTGTGAAATGGGGATAATGATGGCAACAGCTTCTCAGTTCAGTGAGTTAATTTGTAGAAAATTCTAGCACAAGGCTGAGGCACTGAGGCACTCTCTGTATTAGCGATTACTGCCAAATGTTTCTTGTTAGATCCCTCTGGGTTGGTCAGGAACCCACTGGTGACTCCTCTCCTTCCTCCCTTCAGGCCCACCTGCCTCCTGCCCCAACACCTCTTTCCAGGTTCGCCTCCCAGGGCTTGCGGCTGCCCTGGGCAGGATGTCCCAGCTCCCTGGCTTTGCATTGGAGGCCTAGATATTCCTGTGCCATTTTTCAGTCTCCACCCCCATCCACCCCAGCCTGGGTAAAGTTGCTAGAACACCCTGAGCTTTTACACATGTGGAGGGCTTTGCAAAGGTGGTCCCCTCTGCCTGCTCCAGGAGGCCACTGTCTCCTGGTTTGCAGACGCCTGTATCCAGATACCTCCCCCGGAGGCCCTCATGCCCATAGGTCCCCGCTGAGCTCGAGGTCTTCTCCTAATCTCCCTCCTTCCCACCACGTTCCCCAGATCTGGGGTCCTCTGTGCCCGGTCCCCTCGTCCCCTCCCCATCCACCAAGCCTGTCAGTCTCCAGCCCCACCCCTCCTCTCCATCCCCATGGCCCTTGTCCCCGCCCTTGTCCTCTCTCCCTAGATCCTCATTCCAGTCTCTCTCTTCCAATCTGTCCCCCTCCATGGTGCAGGAGGGGTCTTCTTGCATTGGGAAGTGACCCAACCCTTCCCTGCTAACAGCCCTCCTGCGGGCACCCACCCCCACACCAAGTCCAGGGTCCTCAGTTTGGACAAGGATTCTCCTAGACGAGTTAGTGCTGCACCAGCTAGCTGCAGGGACAGCACCTCCTGGGGATCAGAGGCGCAGGGCATCTTGGCTCCCAGCCGCCTCCAAACACCCCTCCAGTCCTCCCCACCCCCTCTGCCCAGTCAGCTGGCTCACCCGCTGCTCCCCAGGGTAGGGTGTCCTCTGTCTCCTTCGCTGGTGCAGGCACCAGGCAGAGGCCAGCAGTAGAAGGGCCACCGGCAGCAGCAACAGCAAGAGGAGCAGAAGAGAGGCCTGAGGAGCCGGCAGGGATGTGGCCCCCAGGGCTCCGGGACTCCTTGGGGGCAGCAGGGTGGAGGAGTCTGCTGGGAGAGAGGAGGCTGGGTGACTGAGAAGATCCAGGCCAGGGAAAGGAAAAAGAGGCCTGCCTGGTGCCGGCTGTGTGACCTGGGGGTGGGGGTGGGGGTGGGGGTGGGGGGTGGGGCTGCTGGCCTCTCTGTGCCTCAGTCTCCTCATTTGTAAAATGGGGATAATTATCATACTGACTTCATAAGTTTGTCAGAAAAGTTAAATGAGTGAATATACAGAACGTGCTTAGAACAGTGTCTGGCACACAGTAACACTGCATTTTATTTTCTGATGGGACAAATATGTTTCAAGTGCTTCTGTATCAATTTGTTTCTTCCTTTTCTTCCCCCAGTAGTCTCTGAGTTCCACCAAGGCGACAGGAGCCGGATTGCCAAGACCTACTACTTAGTGCTCACTAAATATTATAGTATTTTTTAAAAATTTATTTTTTAATCTTTTTTTTTGTTTGTTATTGGAGGTACCGGGGTTTGAACCCAGGACATCATGCGTGCTAAGCTTGAGCTCTACTACTGAGATATACCCCTACCCCCAATAGTTTAATTTACATAAATTAAGTATCTGAGTGAATGAATGGACAGATAATAAAACATGTGAAATGATGATGGCTCACAAAGCCCCACTCCACCTGGCTGCTTTTGTTCCCTGTGGACCCTCACCCCCCACCTTCTTCCCCTCGCTTACCTGGTCTCAGCCCCTAGGCCTCTTCATGATTCCTTACACAGGTAGGCAGGTTTCTGCCTCAGGGCCTTTGCACTGGCTATTCTCTTATTCCCAATTTATAGTGACTTTCCAGCCAACCACCTCAGACTATGATTCATTCACCCTGTTTTATTTCATTATTATTTTTAATCTGGGGGGGAGGAGGTAATTAGGTTTACTTATTTTATTTATTCACTTCTTAGTTGGCATACTGGGGATTGAACCCAGGACCTTGTGCATGCTAAGCAGTGCTATACCCTCCCTGCCCCAACACCCTGTTTTAATTTGCCTGCACAGGGCTTGTTATCCTCAGATACTTTCCTGTTTAATGATCTGTTTACATGTTTATTGTCTGTCTCCTTGATTAGCAGGTCAGCCCCACCATGTACACAGACTCGGTCTTATTCTGTGCCGTGTCTCCAATGCCAGGCACCATGAAGATGGTTAATTAGTCTTGACTGAATGAATGAATGGTGATAAATATAAATACAAATGACAAAGCTAAATGTTAATGACTAAATGATTGGAAAATTTAGGGAGAAATGGAGAAAAATATAATTAGAATAGGAGGTTTTTAACTATTCCTCTCAGAACTTGACAGAGCTGGTAGACAAATATAACAAGGTCAGAGAGACTCTAAATAATACCACGATTGATAGGTGAATAGAATAAGGTTGACAGCATAAGGTAAAGTTGATACACACAGCTTCAACTCTGATCCCACCAAAAACAAACAAACAAACAAAATCTATTCTTTTCCTAAGACCATGTTCAGGTAAAAAACTGATCATCTACTTGGCCACAAAGAAAACCTTAGTTAACTGACAAAGTTGTTTTCACAGGGCAGAGTCTCTCCTTTTATTCCAATTAAGTTACTTCATTTGGAAACTTCAGTGCTGAGCATTCAACATGGCGGCCACTTGCCTCACATGGCAACTCAGCATGTGACCTGTGGCTGGTCTTGAGATGTGCTGTCCTCTGTGTAAAATACACACCAGATTCTTAAAGACTTAGTAGGGAGAAAAGGATGTGAAATACCTCATTAAGTAATTTTTTAAAAATATTGACTATGTGTTGAAATGGTACTATTGGGGGTTAAAATATATTGGATTAAAAAAAGGTATGGAGTTAGTAAAATTTGTGATTTAAATAACTATTTTAAAAAAGGTAAAATTAAATTCAATAACATCATTATAGAATACAGATTCCTGGTTACAGGGGTTTGGGATGGGAGTTTTAGGAGGGAGATAAAGTTCCATGAACTCACACATGGTTCTATGAAGCTACATGTGTGATAAAATTACATAGACACACATACACACTCTTTTAGGCACTGAATTGTGCCCCTCAAAATTTATATGATGAAATCCCAACCCCCCGTACCTTGGAATGTGACCTCTTTTGGAGTCGGGTCTTCAAAGAGATAATCAAGTTAAAATGAGGTCATTAATGGTGGGCCCTAATCCAATATGACTGGTGTCCTTTTAAGAAGGGGAAATCTAGACACAGAGACATGCATAGAGGGGGTGCCCTGTGAACGTGAAAATGGCCATCTATAAGCCAAGGAGAGAGGCCTGGAACAGAGCCTTCCCTCATAGTCCTCAGAAGGAGCCAGTCCTGCTGACACCTGAAAATTAGTAAACTTCTGCTGTTGATCCAGCAGTCCCACTCCTGGGCATATATCTGGAGGGAACTCTAATTCGAAAAGATATATATACTCCCATGTTCATAGAAGCACTATTTATAATAGCCAAGACATGGAAACAACCTAAGTGTCCATTGACAGATGACGGGATAAAGAAGCTATGGGGGGTGTGTGTGTGTGTGTGTGTGTGTGTGTGTGTATACACACACATATACATAGTGGAATACTACTCAGCCATAAAAAGAAAAATAATGCCATTTGCTGCAACATGGGTGGAACTGGAGATCATCATTCTATGTAAGGTAAGACAGAAAGAAAGAAAAATACCATATGATATCACTTGTTTGTGGAATCAAAAAAAAGACACAAATGAACTTATTACAAAACAGAAACAGACTCACAGACGTAGAAAATGAACTTGTGGTTACCAGGGTGGGGTACCAGGGTAGAAGGGGGTGGGAAGGGATAAATTGGGAGTTTGAGATTTGCAGATACTAACTACTATATATAAAATAGATAAACAACAAGTTTATACTGTATAGCATGGGGAACTATATTCAATATCTTATAGTAACCTATAATGAAAAAGAATATGAAAATGAATATATGTATGTATATACATTATGCTGTACACCAGAAATTGACACATTGTAAAGTGACTATACTTCAATTAAAAAACCAAAAAAACCAAAAAAACCTTCTGTTTAAATAGCCAGGTTTCTTTGTTACAGCAGCCCTAGCAAACTAACACAAACACACATGCTCACATATATAACTGGTAAACTGAATGAACTCTGTGGATTGTACTCATGTCAGTTTCCTGGTTTTGACATTGCACTATAATTAATGTTACCAAGAAAAATGTAACACTGGGATGAAGGGTGTCTAGGACCTCCCTGTACCTTTCTTTGCCCTTTCCTATGAATCCAATGTAAAAAAGTTTTAAAAATAAAACAACCAGGGGAGTGGGTATAGCTCAGTGGTAAAGCACATGCTTAGCATGCACGAGGTCCTGGGCTCAATCCCCAGTGCCTCCATTAAAAATAATGCTAATAATAAAAAAATAAAACAACCAATAATATGCTAAAAATAACAAATATTAAACATCCTGAAAAAAAGTTAATTTACCTTTTTCTTTTTAACTTTTTTTAACATGTCTACAAGAACATTTGCACTCAAATATATGGCTCTCTTTCTATTTCTATGGACGAGAAGTGCCTCAGAGAAACAGGCAGGGATGGTTGTTTCCTTCTCAGAGATGGGTAAACTGAGGCCCAGAGGGGAATGAACTTGGGAAAACATGCCCAAAGTCACACAGCTCATGAGAGCAGGGGGTAGTCTGGGGTGCCCTGGCAGAAGGGGTGAGGGGCTGTGAGGGGGGAAGGGAGGTGGGGCGGTGGGCTGGGGGCTGCTGGGAGACTTTACCTGGCTGACACTGCAGCTCCAGGCACCTGGAGAAATTCCGGCGGGTGATCCAGGGCTTCAAGGCCACCAGCTGCTGGGAAGTGTCCTGCAGGAGGTGGGAGATGTTGGCCTGGACGAAGCGAAGACAGCTGGGGAGGGGCTGGGGGCAGGGGAGGGAGACGTCACCACCGCAGCACACCCGGCATCACTTCAGGTCAAGGGTGACGCCTGGGTCTCAGAGAGAGTTTGGACCCTTGCTCCCCCTGGTTGCTGGGGGAAGCATCCTTAGCAACTCCCAGGACAGGACCCAGTCAGACCTGGACCCAGAGGGAGTTTAGATCACCTCCTTCTGGTTGTTAGAGGAGAGAACTCCTTAGCAAGACCCTTCCACTGGGCCTCAGAAATAAACTCAGAATTGGTGCATTGGGCCCAGACACCTCGCCATCCTCCTGCACTTAGAGAAGTGTTACTTCCCAGCATCGGGGGGGGCCCGGCCCACTGGGACTGGGGTTCCTGCTCCACCTCCTTGGGGTTGCTCCAGTCAAAAGAAATCTCCAATAACGCCTAGCAGACCTCTGCTTCCAATCCCTAGGAAAACATCACACTCCCCGCACTTGTCTCCCAAGTTCAGGGCTGACCTGGAAGGCACATGAGGTGACAAAGTATATCTCGGTGTTGACAGCCTCCAGTAGGTCTTGCAGCTGGGACCCAGCCACCGTCTTGAGCCGTCCCATCCAGCGCTGGGCCAGGACAAGGCGCCAGAAGGCCCCACAGAGCTCGTCCTGTGGAAAGACAGCCCTGGCGCTGGGTCCCGTGGGTGGAGGAGGCTGGGGGCTTGGACAGGTGGGGCTAGGAGAAAGAGAGGTTTGCGGGCAGGGACTCCAGGGTCCCAGGGGAGGAGGGGGCCCGGTAGGCACACTAGCCCTGTCCCCTAAGGGGTGGTGAATCTAGAATCTCTCCTTCCCACCTCCATCCCAGGCCCCTCCCTTCTGTGACTCACGTCTTGCAGGTTGGTGGCCACAGTGACTGGGTAATCGTGAAGCAAGTAGTCAGACTGCGGGAGAAAATGGGGTCAGCCTAGCTGCAAACAGGAGGAAATAGAACTCCTGGGACCCAGAGAGAGGGGGACAGGGACTCAGAGATGGGGGGTGGGGGTACCTAGAGAAAGGGATGGGGGGCGGATACTCAGAGAGAGGGGGACAAGGAGACACAGAGACAGAGCCCTAGACAAGGGGAACTCAGACCCAGAGGCAGAACCTGGGCTCAGAATGGGAGCGGGGAAACTCACAAGCTTGCGGATGGTGCTGTTGAAGGTGGAGGAGATGGGGCTGTGGCGAAAGGAGCAGTCCTGGGTCCTGGAGAGGCTAGGGCTGAGCAGCAGCAGCAGCAGCAGGGAGGTCTGCGGGCGGGCGCGGGGCGGGGGCGGCCCTCTGTTGGCTCCACACACGATCCCCTCTCTCGGTGAGGGTCCCCCCTCCAGCCCCCTCTTCCTTCTTTCCTCTTTCTCCTTTCCCCCCCGCTCATTCCATCGCGCCCACTTCGCGGCCCCTCCTCCGTTTGGCCCCCGTGTCTCTGACAATCTTTCCCTGAATCTCTCTCTGCCCCGGTCGGGTCTTGAGCAGTTTTCACCCGCCTCTGCTCCACCTGTCTCGCTCCCCATCGTCCCAACTTGGCCATCTCTCTCGGTTTCCACCCGGGACTTTCTCACCTCTGCCCAGCCTTCTGCTGTCCATGCTCATCTCTCCTGTTTCTCCCTCCTGGGTCCTATCAGCTCCTCCGTTTGTACCCACCTCGCTGTTTCTTCCCCTGACCCCTATCCATCTCCTCCCTCTCTTCCCGTCCATCTCCCTTACCTTTGTCCATCCCCTCCACCCCGTCACCCCATCCCTGTCCATCTCCTCTCACATCTGTCCACTCCAACTCTGTCCAGCATCTCCAACCCTGTCACCCCACTTCTGTTCATCTCCCCCACCCCTGTCCACTCCACCCCTGTCTACCTCCCCCAGCCCTGTCCCCTTCACCCCTGCCCGCCCCATCTCTGTCCATCTCCCCCATCTCTGTCCATCTCCCCTCTCTGCCTTTCCCCCACCTTATCCCTCAGGGATACGCACAGTTGGGTTCCAGGCTGGCGCCAGCACTATCATTTCTGCCGGGGGCCCCTCATGCCTGTGGCCGGATCTTGGAAGGGACAGAAGAGCGAGTCTCGGACCTCCACACCCCAGCCCCTTCCTCCTCGCCCGCCCCTTCACCTCCCCGCCCCTCCCTGGGTCCTTTGATGTGGCTAAGTTTCCGCCTCCTACTCTGTAGGGCTTCCTGCGTGAGCCACAGTTACGGTGAAAACTCCTCATCTCCCCTTCTAAGAACTCCGACGTCCGGTGCCCAGAATCCTCCCCAGGCCAGAGACCCAGGGACCCGACCCCCACCCCTCTCCATTCAGCTCCAGGAGGGGGACCTTGGCTCCGCCCTTCGGGGACCCAGAGCCCATGTCTCCTCACGCACCAGGCTTGCCCCAGCTGGGTGTGGAAGGGGTCGCGCCGGGTGACAGACGGAGATCGAAAGTGAAAGGAAATTTTGGGGGGAAATAGGGAGCTGGGGTGGATCTGGCTGGTGCAAGGGGCGCCACCTGGTGGTGACAGGTGGCAGTTGACGCCGTGGAGAGCGCCTCAGCGGAACTTGGGCTCAAAAGGGCTGTGGTTGGGTTGACCCCCGCGGTGGGACACAGAGAATCGGGAGCTAGGGCTCCAATGCGTATCTGTCTCCATCTAGAACCAGCGCACACAGGGCAAGAAGGAGGTCACCCTGAGTCCTTACTCTTTGCCTTGAAATCCCGCCCCCCCTACCCGTTACCTTCCACATTAAGATTAGTGGTAGTTTCATACTTTCCGGTGCTCAGCTTGTGACTCTCTGCCTCTCACTGCCCACTGACAGTCCAGTTTGTCAGCAAATTTGTCGGCCGACCATCAAAATGTATCCAGAATCTGGCCATGTCCCATCCTCCCCCACTGCCATCACCAAGGGCTGCTGCCACCACCATCTCCCACCTGAGTACCTCTGTTCCCCACTCACATCCCCAGCCTCCTGCCTCAGCTCTCACTCACTAGACTGTTCTCCATATGCAGCCCGAGGAAGCCTGTGAAGACCTAAGTGTGTCAGATGCCAGGGGAGGGTTTGGAGCAGAGGAGGGATGTGATTCATTTAACACAGGATTACATCCCTCCTCTGCTCCAAACCCTTCTCTGGCACCTGCCACACAAATCCAAGTCTTCACTGTGGCCTACACAGACCCACATGATCTGGTCCTGTCCCCTGTCTGCCCTCACCTCCCACCTCTCTCCAATCCAGCCATGCTGGTCTTCTCAATGTGTCAGAGGCAGGCACACTCCTGCCCCAGGGCCTTTGCACTGGCCGCTCTCTCTGCCTGGAATGCCCTTCCCCCAGATTCCTACGTGGCTCAATCCCGATCTCATTCAGGTCTTTGCCCAAGTACATGAGGTGAAGCCTTCCTCGACCACCCTTTTTCAAATTGCATCCCTTCCCAACACTCCGACTCATGTCTGTTTCGCTGTCTCCCTTATCACTTATCACCTTCTGACATATCACTGCAGTTGACTGATCTTTATTGTAGGTTGTCCCCATTAGGACATCAGCACCAGGAAGGCTGCGGTGTTTGTGTACCCTGCTGGATTTCTGGCATCTACAGCTGTATCTGGCTCACAGCAAGTGTTCAATCCTGTGTTAAATGAATGAACAATGGGAGCCTGGCCTCCTTCCTTCAGCGTTCTTGTTGTACGTTGGGGAATGCATCTGGTCTCTGGCTCTGTTTCCTGGGAGACAACCTCAAAATCCTTGGAATTTCCAGATAATTGATAGGAGTGTCTTTGGTATTCATGGGGGGCCCCCTGACCACACCTGAATTTATGCTAATGAGGTGACTCAGGATGGGGACTGGTCAGGACCTGAAAGACCAGTCAGGGGATTAGAGGGGTGGGGCTTTTTTTTTTTTTTTAATTGAAGTACAGTCAGTTACAATGTGTTAATTTCTGGTGTACGGCACAATGTCCCAGTCATGCATATAGATAAATTCCTTTTCATATTCTTTAGAGGCATGGGGCTTTGAGGCACAAGACCGCTCACCTCCAACCTCCTGGGAAGGGAAGGAAGGCTAGGGATTGAGTTCAATCTCTGTCTCCATCTTCAAGTGGCTTTTTCCTCTTCTCACTGTGTCCTCTGTTTATCTCTTGTAAGGAAACTTGAATTTTTATTTATTCATTCATTCTATTTATTTTATTAAAAATTTTAAAATGGAAGGATAGTTGGTTAACAATGTTGTGTTAGTTTCTGGTGTTTGTTTTCTATGTGAGTCTGTTTTCGTTTTGTAAATAAGCTCATTTCCCTCTCTCTCTTTTTTTAGATTCTACATATAACTGATATCATATGGTACTTTTCTTTCTCTTTCTGGCTTACTTCACTTAGGATGACAACTTCCAGGTCCATTCATGCTGCTGCAGATGGCACTATTTTATTCTCTTTTATGGCTAGGTAGTATTCCACTGTGTATTTATACCATAACTTCTTTTTTTGTTTGTTTTTATTTCCATTGCTCTAGGAGACAGATTAAAAAAAAATATGGCTGCGATTTATGTCAGAGCGTTCTGCCTATGTTTTCCTCTAGGAGTTTTATAGTATCTGGTCTTACATTTAGGTCTTTAATCCATCTTGAGTTTATATTTGTATATGGTGTTGGAGAATGTTCTAATTTCATTCTTTTACATGTAGCTGTCCAGTTTTCCCAGCACCACTTATTAAAGAGACTGTCTTTTCTCCACTGTATATTCTTGCCTCCTTTGTTGTAGACTAATGTTGTGGATTTATTTCTGGACTTTCTATCCTATTCCATTGATATATGTGTCTGTTTTTTGTGTCAGTACCATACTGTTTTGATTATTATAGCTTTGTAGTATAGTCTGAAGCCAGGGAGCATGATTCCTTCAGCTCCATTCTTTTGGCTTTGGGGTCTTTTGTGCTTTCGTACAAATTAAAAATGTTTTTGCTCCAGTTTTATGAAAAATATCGTTGGCAATTTGATAGGGATTGCATTGAATCTGTATATTGCCTTGGGTAGTATGGCCATTTTAACAATATTGAGCCTTCCAATCCAAGAACACAGTACGTTTTTCCATCTGTCTGTGTCATCTTCAATTTCTTCCATCAGCGTCTTACAGCTTTTGGAGTACAGGTCCTTTGCCTCTTTAGATAGGTTTACCCTAGGTATTTTATTCTTTTTGATGTGATGGTAAATGTGATTGTTTCCTTAATTTCTTTTCCTGCTATTTTGTTGTATAGAAATGCAACTGATTTCTGTATATTAATTCTTATATCCTGCAAGTTTACCAAATTCATTAATGAGCCCTAGTAGTTTTCTGGTAGCCTCTCTAGGATTTTACTTCTTCTTTTCCAATTTGGATTCCTTTTAGTTTTCTTCTGATTGCTGTGGCTAGGACTTCCAAAATGAGGTTGAATAAAAGTAGTGAGAGTAGACATCCTTGTCTTGTCCCTGATCTTAGAGGAAATGCTTTCAGCTTTTCACCACTGAGAATGTTAGCTGAGGGTTTGTCATATATGGCCTTTATTATGCTGAGGTACGTTCCATCTATGCCCACTTTCTGGAGAGTTTTGATCATAAATGGATGTTGAACTTTATCAAAAGCTTTTTCTGCATCTATTGAGATGATCAAAGGTTTTTATTGTTCAATTTGTTCATGTGGTATAACTTCTTTATCCAACCACCTGCCAATGGACATTTAGATTGTTTCTAGGTCTTGGCTATTGTAAATCATGCTGCTGTGAACACTGGGGTGGGGCATTAGAGTTTTCTCCAGATACAGGCCCAAAAATGAGATTGCTGGATCATATGGTAGGCTTATTTCTAGTTTTTATTTAAGGAATCTCCATACTGTTTTCCATAGAGGCTGCAGCAAACTACATTCCCAGCAACAGTGTAGGAGGGCTCCCTTTTCTCCTCATCCTCTCCAGCATTTATCGCTCGTGGACTTTTTAATAGTGGCCATTCTGATTAGTGTAAGGTGATACCTCACTGTAGTTTTGATTTGCATTTCTCTCATAATTAGCGATATTGAGCATATTTCACATGCCTATCAGCCATTTGTTATATCTTCATTGGAGAAATGTTTGTTTAGGTCTTCTGCTCACTTTTGGATTGGGTTTACGTTTTTGTTACTGAGTTGTATGAGCTGTTTTTATACTCTGGAAATTAAGCCCTTGTCAGTTGCATCCTTTGGAAATATTTTCTCCCATTCCGTAGGTTGTCTTTTCATTTTGTTTACAGAGGAAACTTGTATTTAGACATAGTGTCACTTGGATAACCCAGGATATCTTATCTCGAGATCCTTAACTTAATTAAATCTGTGAAGACTTTTTCCAAATAAGGTCACCTTCATATGTTTTGTGGGTGAGGATGTGGACATATCTTTTGGGGGCCACCACTGAAACCACTGGTTCCCCCAAAGCTGTTGCTCACCTCTGGACCTTTGCACATGTTGCTTCCTTTACCAGGGATGCTCTCCCCCCAAACACTTTTCTAACCTAATTAGATCCTCATCATCCTTCAAGACTGGACACAACTGCTAACCATCAGGGAAATGCAAATTAGAATGACAATGAGATATTGCCTCACATCTGTTAGGATGGCTATTATCAGAAAGGCAGAAATAAATGTTGGAGAGAGTGTGGAGAAAAGGGAACACTTATGCACTGTTGGTGGGAATATAAATTGGAACAGCTGCTATGGAAAAAGTTGTGCAGTTTCCTTAAAAAATAACAAATAGAACTACTTTGTGATCCAGCAATCCCACTTCTGAGTATTTATCCAAAGGAAATGAAATCAGGGTCTTAAAGAGTTATCTGCACTAGTTGTTCACTGGAGCAGTCAGTATTCACAATAGCCAAGATATGGGTACAACCTAAGTGTCCCTTGACAACTAGATAAAGAAGACATAGTCTATATACACAATGGAATATTAGTCAGCCAGGAAAAGAATGAAATTCTGCCATTTGCAACAACACAGATAAACCCAAGGGACATTATGGTAAGTGAAATTAGCCAAAGACAGAAACTGTATCATCTCACACATGTGAGAGAACCAGAGAGTAAAATGGTCATTGCCAGCAGCTGGAGGGCAGGGGAACTGGAGAGATGTTGGTCAAAAAATACAAATTTTAGGTATAAGATGAATAAGTTCTCCTCCTGTACTGTTGGTGGGAATGTCAATTGGTGTAGCCATTATGGAGTTTCCTTAAAAAACTAAAAATAGAGTTATCCTATGACCCAGCAATCCCACTCCTGGGCATATATCCGAAGAAAATTCTAATTTGAAAAGACACATGCCCCTCAATGTTCACAGCAGACCTGTTTACAATAACCAAGGCATGGAAGCAACCTCAGTGTCCATTGACAGATGACTGGATAAAGATGTGGTATACATACACAAGGGAATACTCCTCAGCCATAGAAGAAAAATGAAGGTTATTTGCAGCAACATGGATGGACCTAGAGATGATCATATTGAGTGAGTAAGTCAGACAAAGACAAATATCATATGATATCACTTATGTGTGGAATCTTTAAAAAGTGATACAAATTCTATTTATAAACCAAGTCAGACTCATGGACATAGAAAACAAACTATGGTTACCAAAGGAGAAAGGATGGGGAGGGGTAAATTAGGGGCTGGGGATTAATCGACACACGTTACTATATATAAAAATAAGTAACAAGGACCTACTGTAGTAGCACAGGGAACTATATTCAGTTTCTTGTAATAACTTATAATGGAAAAGAATCTGAAAAGAAAAAATATATATGTCTACATATAACTGAATCATTTTGCCATACACCTGAAACTAACATTGTAAATCAACTACACTTCAATAAAAATTTTTTAAAAAATGAGTAAGTTCTGAGAATCTAATGTACAGCATGGTGACTCTAGTTAACAATACCTTATTGTATACCTGGAAGTGGTTGAGAGGAGATCTTAAGTGTTCTCACCATCAATGAAAAAGGTAAATATGTGAGGGGACGGATGTGATAATTAACTTGATTGCTATGATCATTTCACATTGCATATGCATATGAAATCACTGTGTTGCACACCTTAGAAAATCAAATTGTAGAACTGAAATGCATACAATTTTTGCCAATCATACCTCCATAAAGCTGGGGGAAAATTCAGTGAAGATGACACCTTCTTTGGGAAGATTCCTGCCACCTCTCTTGCTCTCACCTCACACACAGACACACACACATTCAAGTTCAGAAGGGTGTCTTTGGGCCCCCAGACCACCCTGAGCTGCTTCTACTGTTACACAATTCTACATGTCACCTGCAGTTATGTCTGTGTGTCTTTCAACCAGATCTGAGCCTACCCCTCTTCTGCTCACAGACCTTCTATGGCTCCCTAGTGCCCTTGAGACAAATTCCCAGCCCCTGCCAATACATTGGTTTTTAGCTCAGTGAGACTCATTTCAGACTTCTGACCTCCAGAACTGTAAGACAACACATCTGCATTGATTTATTTAAGCCACTAATTTTGTGGTACTTGTTACAGCACTGACTGGAAAGAATACACCTCTCTCCTCAGCACCTAGTAATAGCTCACTCACAGCAGACACTCAATGGATTTTTATTGACCAACTGGATGGCTGCCTTGACTAGGAGCTCCTTCCCTTTGGCCAGAGATGATTGGACCAGAAGTGGACACCTCCCAGGCTGGCCAATGAGATTTCCCCTCCTGCAGATGTGGCGCTGAGTGTTCTCTGTGGTCTGGGGGTAGACAGACCTATTGCAGTTGGCTTTGGCTGCTTAAAGCAACAAGACTAATAGGAAAGGAGCCCATGGAATCTGGGAGGAAGTTATTAAACCACAGAGAGGAACTAGAACCTTCCAGGGACTTCCCTCTAACTCTTCATTCCTGTGTCTTTCCTGTCCAAAGGTCTAGAGATCCTGAGAGAAGTGATCTACTCTGCCCAGCTTTAGTCAAATACTAAAGGAGGCTGCCATTCTCATTTTCCCTGGGACAAAAAAATCAACCTCTAATTAACAGCATGTTTTGTGTACACATCACAGTCTACCCAATGAGGCTGGAACTATTAGCCCCAATTTACAGATAAGGAAACTGAGGCTCAGAGCCGTTAAGAAGCTTTCCTAAAGGCACATGGCTAGAAAGATTTGAATGAAGCAGACAGTTAGATATGAGACCCAAGAGATCATGTGGCCCACAGAGACAAGACTTGCCATGGCTCCTGTCTGCATTTGGGTTTCCAGGACCTGGGGCACCCAGCTGCGTGTCTTGCCCTGTCTTCTGTGCCTCTGTAGCCTTCCAGAAAATTCCCTTTTATCCTAAGCTAGCATGAGGGGTTTCCATGCATCAAAGAATTTTCAAACAGTGGTATGCTGGAGTGGTTTGGAGGAGCTGACTGTTAAAAACCCAGGAACGGTCAGCCTGTTCAATTAGCTGGAGTGTGAAACTGACATAGCGGGAGTGTTTACACCATGGACATTGGTCCAAGTTACTTACCAAGGCTTTTATTTTATTCCAGAGAGCTACTGTATTTTATTTTACACCTGCATAACCTGGATTCTGAGGCAATGTATAGGTAGAGGAAGCCAGGGAGCAGGAGCTGCCAGATAGAAAAGACCAGAAGAGACAAGAGTCCCTGTGGCCCTTTCCAAAGCTTCTCAGTATCCCCTTTATCTGTTCCACAAACACTCTTGTCCGGGAGCCAGCCCACAGGGCTGCTCAATCTCAGAACCGAAGATGGGCTTCAGCAGATCAGAAGTTGCTATTTCCTACCCCGCTCCCCTCAGAAGTACAGCCAAGATTGGTCAGAGTTTATTGGAGGGCATGGGAACCACAATAAGAGGAAAGTTCCAGACATCTGGCGTCGGTTGGGAGTGATCTCTCCTCCGTCCAAGATGGAGTGGAAGGCACTTGAGCAATCAGTCCCCCATGGGCAGCCACAGGGCTTTGGTCCGTGCTGCCCGCAGCCCCAGCTCTGGGCCTGCCCCCTCGGCCTCCTGATCCCAGGCCCGCGGGCAGCCTCTGTTCACCCACACCGGCTTGAGGTTTCCTGCTGAGGCCCACTCCACAAACTGGGATCCCTGGCGTGGAGACACGGGATCATTATTTCCACTGGCTTGGTTGCTAAGCAGCTGTTTCCTTGGCAACAAGGACTATCACTGAGGAGGGGCCTAAAGGCTTGACCTAGGCTCTGTGGCTAGAATGCTCAGCTCCTAGCAAGTAAACCTTCCAGATACTGAAGGAAACAAGGTTGACCTTTGTGGCTATGGAATTTCCTCCCTGTTAACGGCCCACATTCAAAGGAATGGGGCCTAAGGTTCTTGCTGACAAGTTCCCATCTGTTACCATCAGGCGGTTTAAGAGGGTGGACTGTGGGCTTCTGACTCTGTTGCTGCGGTGTGGTCCTTAGCAATTGGTTGTCCAATGTTAGGTCTTTGGGCTGGGCAGGATCTCTTGCCCTTGCTGCTAAGGAGATCCTCTTCCTTAACAACTGGGGTATAAAGGGGCAGGACCCAGAACCTGGTTGCTAAGGAGTAGCAACAGGGTTCTAAGGGAGTGCAGCTATGTTCCCAGAAAAGGAAGAGCTTGTTGGTGACGGTGAAGACACTGAAGATGGCAAAACAAAACGTACCTGTGCAGATCCAAAATACCACAGGGCCTGGATGTCCTGGTGCAAGGCCAGGCAGCGGGTCAGGTGGTCCCGATCCCCTGTCACCACATTCACCAGGCCTGCTGGCAACAAGGTGACCATGTCCTAGGGGATGGAAGGTGGGGATTATCCAGAGTTGGGAAGAGGAGAGTCAGAGACCCCTAGGGCACTGGGAGCAGGGTAAGGAGTGAGCATCATGGGATTGGCCATGGGGGTCCCAGAAGGAAGGGGATGGGGTCATGACTGGTGAAGGCTCACAGTCTGGAGAGAATGGTCATTGGGTCTATGAGTAGCGAAGGCTTGGCTGCTGGGATGGGGTTTACCATGGTTACCAAGGGGATGGGGTGAGAGCTGAGCTCTTGCAGGCCTTTGGGCACCTTTCATCCATCTGCTGCCCGAAGGGCTGTAGGGAGCAGCAGCAGACAGGCAGGAAGGCAGGGGACTGTACCTGGCAGACCTCCAAAGCAGGGATGGGACAGGCCCCGCTGGGCACCAAGACCACAGTGTTGCCATGAGCCAGGGCGGGGGCCAGCAGAGACACCAAGGCCAGCAGGGGCCACTTGTCCGGGCACACAATAGCCAGTACGCCCAGTGGCTCCCGAAGCTGGAGCACAGGGCCTCTCAGCTCTGCTACCTGCAGGGACGGGGGGAGGTCAAGGACGGGGCAGAGAAGCCTGACTGCCCTCTTCTCACCTCCTCTATCACCTGCCCTTTTTCTCCTCTCATCCCCAACTTCGCTTCTCCATAGCAACTCCAAAAATGACAACATAACCAGCTGATGGTTCAGGGCACAGACTCCAGAGCCAGATGCTGGGTTCAAGTCCCCGCTCTACCATGGACTGGGTGACCATGGGTGAGTTACTTAACCTCTCTGGGCCTCAGCTTCCCAACTTTAAAATAAGAACAATAATAGTGTCTACCTCAGAGATTTGCTGTTAGGATAGAATGAGTTCATATGTGTAGCGGTCTCAGAACCTGGCCTATAGGTTTGTTGGCATGTGTGTTTTGAAGCTTAATTGACTATAACTGACAGTCAGTAAACTGCCCACACTTAAAAGGGTATAGTCTCAGCCATTTTCATATATATACATATATACGCCTGTGAAGTCAATCACCACGATCAAGATAATGAACTCCACCCCCCATTTCCTTGTGCTCTTTGATAATCCTTCCTTCCTGTCTCTGCTTGATCCCTCTGTGCTCAGACAACCACTGATCTGCTTTCTCTCTATAAACCACTGTGCATTTTCTACAGTTTTCTAGATACATTTTCTAGACTCATATAGTCTGTACTCTTTTATCTGGCTTCTTCCATGCAGCATAACCATTGCGAAATTCATCCATGCTGTAGCTCGTTCACTCTTGATTGCTGAGGAGGAGCCCACTGGAGGCATGTACCACAACTTATTTATCTATTAACCTACTGAGGGACATTTGGATTGCTTTTTTTGCTGCTATGAATAATTTTGCTATAAACATTTGTGCATAAGTCTTTGTGTGGATACGTGCATTCATTTCTTTTTGGCTAAAAACCTAGAAGTTAAATTTACTTAGATAAATACCTAGGAATTAGTATGGATCATATACTAAGAGCATATTTAAGGGGAGAGGGTACAGCTCAAGCGGTAGAGTGCATGCTTAGCATGCACGAGGTCCTGTGTTCAATCCCCAGTACCTCCTTTAAAAATAAATAAATAAACTTAATTACCTCCTCCTGCCAAAAAATAAATAAATAAAAGAAAATACAATAAATTTTTTTTAAAAAGAGCGTTTTTAACTTAAGAAACTGCCAAAATGTTTTCCCAAGTGGTTGTCCCCTGACGTTTCCCCCAGCAGAGTGTCAGAGTTCCAGTTCCTCTACATCCTTGGTGACACTTGCTATGGTCAGTCTTTTGAATTTCCGCCATTCTAATAGGTGCCTAATGATATCTCAAGGTGGTTTGGACTTGCACTTCTCCAATGACTAATGACGTTGAGCATCTTTTCAAGTGCTTACTGGCCATCCATAGGCAAACATTTTTTTGAGCCCTCAGGCATTAAGAGCTCAGCCCATTTAGTTTTCAACTCCCAAGGTCAATACCATCATATAATTGCACATCATTTATGGAGGAGACCCAGGACAAATGACTAGCTGTCTTCCCATTATCTTTCTATATCGCTCTCCCTGAGTGCACCTGTGCTGTCACCTGAGTCACTGAATCCTCAGGCTCTCTTCACTGGACCTACCATATTTCATACCAACCTCGGAAGGATGTGTAGTTGCGTGTTATAAATGTAAGTGAAACAAAAATCACACCAAGCAATACCCTGTGCAATGCACTCTATATTTTCTGTCCTATTCTCTATCATTAAAAAAACAAACAAAAAACCCCCACCACAACAGGGCTATGACCCACTAAGTTGATTTTATGGCCCAGGAATGGGTCCCTAACAATAATCTGAAACACTACTCTATGAGGCGGGCTGGATGCTCATTATATAGAGGAGGAAATCGAGGTGCCGAGAGGTGAGACCACTTGGGCCTGGACCCCCACCCCCAAGTCATTCCATAGCCCTTGCTCTGACCCCCTCCAGACTGCCCGCTCTGTCTGCCAGCCCACAGACCCTTCTCACCTGCAGGGTACGGCCCTGGGCCTGGACGCGGGACCCCCACACCCGAAGCCGCCTCGCGCTCAGCTCCACCTCTGCCTTGGCGACCTTGAGCTCCACTCCATGCCTCTCCAGCCTCGCTGCCAGGGTAGACCCTCGGCGTTCCAGCGCGGCTGCCAGGGCGCACAGCAGGGCTGCTCGGGCCCCTGGCGACTGGCCTACCCAGCTGCGGGCGGACAGTGCACAGTTGTGGTTGGCTTCTTCACCCTGATTCTTCCCAGGTATCTCACCTCTGCCCACAGCCCCTACCCTGCGTGTCCAGACCCCATGACCCATCTGCCCCGGGAGGAGAGTGAGGGGCCCTACCCACATCCTATCAGCCCTGGGAGCTCAGACTCCACAGCCCACCAGCTCTCAGGGTCCAGACCCCGCATTCCATTGGCCCAGCCCTGGGGTTTCAGATTCCCCTCTCTGATACCCCATGATCCCTGGGCTAGCTCATACGACCCACACACTTACCTAGGGCCAGCCTGGTGAGCAGCCTCGACGGCACCTCGGATATCCTTGGCTCCGCCCTCAGCCACGTAGCCGTGAAGATTGCCCTGCGAATCCCAGATGGGCCTGGAGCTCCGGGCCCCAGGCGCCTGGAAGCGGCCCCCGACAAAAAGCCCATAGGGGGGTGCTGGGCTGGAGTAGGGTGAGGTGTGAGGGTGGGTCCTGGGCAGGGACTGCTCAGACCCCAGGCCACACCTCATTGGATGGACCCCTCCAATTCCCATGGGCCTCCGCGGGACCCAAACGCCTGGCCCCGTGACTCTCTGGGGGAGGATGTACTTTCATTTAGCAGAGCTGAGGCTCTCATCAGGCCTGGCGGGTTGGGGTGAGGCCATAAGACCCATAGTGCAATTCTCAGCGGGACTCAGGGACCCCTGGTTGGCTCTGAAAAGCCTCCCTCCAGTCCACGGGGTGGGGGGCGGAGCCTGCCACCACTTGCCCTCTTCCCCTCCACACACCAGGGATTCTGGGAGTCGTAGTCCCCAGAGCAGCTCACCTAGGCCCTGTTTCAGGCCCAGCTGGTAGGGTTGAAGGGACCACGAGGCCAAAGGTGTCGTAGTTCAGACTCTCAGAAAGGTAGGGCAGCCGGGCAGGGGTCCCTGAGGGCTGCAGGTACTCATACAGACCCTGTGGGAGGGACGGGGGCAAGAGGACATGAGACGTCCACACCGTGGCTGACGGTGTGGTGATGGGTGGGGAGAAGGTGCACTCACATCTGGGCCCCCGTGCCAAGAAGACCCACTCTCCTTGCAGCCACCTGTGGGCACTGCTGCGTCTCTGAGGCCGTGGGCATTGATCCAGACTGTGCCCACTCGGAGCCTGTGGGGAGAGGACATCAGAGAGAAAAACAGAAACTGGAGGAAGGGAGAGGTGATTCAGAGAGGCTGGGGTGGGGTGTAAGGAGAGACCCAGAGAGATGGGGAGACATCAAGAAAGAAGATGGGACTGTCCTGGCAGGCTGCCCCGTGTGCCAGTGGGTGTCAACTGACCCGTAGGCCAGCTCCAGTGCCTGCCCCAGTCTCTCGCTCCATACACTGGCACTGCCTCCTCGGGGTGTCCCGTTGGCCAATGCCAGTGCCTCCTTGGCTGTGCGGAATGGGGAGGCCACAACCAGAGGCCACGGCACCTGGAGGGGGTGACAAGGGAGCTCAGGTGGCCTGGCCAGCTCCTCCTCCGACACCCCACCCAGTGTAGGTTCAGCCTACAGCAGTTGGCAATCCCCAGACCCAGTCCAAATGGTTCCCCCAGGGGCCTCTGTAGGTTTGGTGCTGCTGCCCACGTCTGGCTGAGGATGGGAGGATGGAATAGGGTCTCTAGGACTCTGAGGGGCTCACCTCTGCCTGGGTACAAGGGGAGGCTGGAAGCAGGTCAGAGACCAAGGTTGGGGGAAAGAATGGGCTGTCTGAAGGCACACTGCCAGCCTGGAAGACCTGGGGAGAAAGAGAAATAGACCTCCAAGTCCACACCAGTCCTCTCCACTTCAAGGACCCACGAGTCCTGGCCCCCTAGCCCTTCAGACCCAGGAGTCAGATCTTGAGGTCCCTCCTCCCCGGCACCTCAGAGTCTGTGCCCCAGGCTCACCTGTGCACCCTGGCTCTGGGCCTCACGCACATAGCGCTGTGCCAGGTCATGTGCGGCAGCCCCCCGGGCCCCCATGTCCACGGCCCCGTCTAGCCCTCGGCCACCCCGAAGCCGTCCCATCCTCTCTTGGAGCCGCCTCATCGTCTCATCCCACACAGACTCTTGGATAAGGAGCCTGAGGCCCCCCTGTGAGGAAAAGGTGGGAGTCAGGGAGGGCAAATAGTGGGAGACATACAGATACAGATCAGAGGAGGGTCAAGGAGAAGTGGCCGAGGACACTGGAGATGCTCTGAGGCCCCAAACCCCAGGCAGGATGTGGATTTACAGAAAGGTGGTGGCGGAGAGTGGAGAGAGAGGTGGGGAAACTAGGATGTGGACGCTCAGAAAAGTGAAGGGATTCCTAATGAACAAGAGACACAGAGCGCCTGACTAGGCAAGGCCAGGAGAGCGGGGAACGTGGAGATTCCGAAACTTGAGGGGATGAGGAGTCCTGCACACGCAGTGGTGTGAAGATAAGAGTCTGGAAACACAAAAAACTGAAAATTTAAATGAACAAAGACGGGGGCCCCCAGGTCTGGAGACAGACATGCACGGCCCCCAGGAAGTGAGGGGAGACGGGTGCAAGGCTCTCACCCGGCTGCGGTCAGACCAGGCTGCATCCACGACGCCCTCCACGGCTGAGTCCACGTCCGCCGCCTCCGTCAGCAGCAGCAGTGACTCAGCCCCCAGCGCCAGGCCCAGCTCAGGACCCTTGCCCGCCAGGGTCCGCTGTAGGGCACGTCCTTCCTATGGGATCCATGCAGGGTTCAGTTCGGGGAGGAGCCTCTGGCCCTCCAGCTGTGTCCCTGCCCCTTTCCACCCCTGAAGATACCTCCACGGCTCCACAGAAGGCCACCTTCTGAACTCCAGGCTGGGAGGCTAGGACAGGCCACAGGGAGGCAGGGCCACTGATCACATTGAGGATTCCTGGGAAGGAGCCTAGCTCCCCTGCCAGCTGGGCCAGGAGGAGGGATGTCGGGGAGGCTGGGGGCACGAGGACCACCACAGTGCAGCCTGGGGAAGGCAGGCAGCTCAAAGATCCTGGAGTCTAGAACCCTAGGCCCCTCCTCCCTCAGACCCAGGGGTCAGGCCCCCAGCCCATTCCTCCCTCAGACCCAGGGGTCAGGCCCCCAGCCCATTCCTCCCTCAGACCCAGCAGTCCCAGCCCTCAGCCGATCATTTACCGACAGCCAGGGCAGGGCAAATCCTCCACATCATCTCAAGGAAGGAGAATGTGGGTGGCAAGATGAGACCAATCACTCCTGCAAGAACATGAAATGAGCCAGGGGCAGGTACTGCTGGATGGTGAGGAAGGAGGGGGCTGGGGGCTGGGACTCCTGCTTCTCACCTATGGGCTCCCAGCCTGCCAGCGCCTCCTCTTGGGCATATGCCTGGACTGCATGGTATTGGAGCAGCTGCTGGGCCAGCGGGACATCTCTGTCTCGAACTTCTCGAACAGCCCGTCCAGTAACCAGGGACTCCAGGGTCCATAGCAGCCGTTGGTGCTTCTGGATCATCTTTGCCAGCCTGTGGGGCAAGCATCAGGGATGGTCATTTCCCACTGCCCCTTGGCCTGAGAGTCCTGGAACACACCCCGTATACCTGAACTACAATCCCCTTTAGCACATGGGGGCATCTCCACTATTTACCAGGGGTGGAGGGCACCAAGGATTTATGGGAAATGTAATCTGGGAAACACTCAAAACTTGAGGGTGCTGTGTCAAGATCTTAGCCACCTGTAACCTTCAAAGGTGATAGAAAATTAAAGTTTAGCCTCTAATCTCAATTGTACTCTGGGAGAGTCTCAAGAATGTGCTGGAAAACAGTTCAGGGGACTCCACCAGCCCCAGTGAGCTGCTAAGAAATGGAGCCTGATGAGCCCCAGGGATATTCTTGGAAACAGACTTCGTCATTACTAGTCCCAGCAAACAGTGGGAAACGGATGTTTTAGCTGCTAAAGGCTCCAAGACACGCTGGGAATATGAGCCTTAGCTGCCAATGAATTCAGTGGGCTATTGGGAAATAAGAGTCTTTTTTCTCAAATCCTTCTCCACCTCCTGGGGTCCACAATTCAAATGCATCACCTGGTCAGATGTTGGGCCCGAATGGCTCCAGGGAGCAAGCTCCAGTTCTCCAACGAGGTCCTGGCAGCCTCCACAGCTGCAACCACATCCTCGGTCTGTGCCTGGAGGCAACTGGCCAAGTTCTCTCCTAGGGAAATGAATGCAGGGGCGGGGTGGCACCCAAATTGGAGGTGGGGGAAGCCCACGTCAGAACTGGAGGGGGCTGAGATTTCTGGGGCCCAGGAGCAGCCCGAAGCAGTAAAGCAGGTCTTTACCTCAACTCTGGGTCCCAGTTTCCTCATCTGACAAATGGGGATAAATCTATAGGTCTTTGCTCTGACTGCCTCCCACAGGCAAGGGAGGGATTTTAGTAGATAGTGACTTCAAAAAGTGTCCACAGGGACTCGGAGCCGTAAAGAGGATGACTGTTATTAAGAGGAGCCAGAAATCTCAGCCTCCTTCCCCCACCAGTTGCTCCCTGCCCCCCAGGCCCTGAGCAAACAGAGGTGTGGGTGGTGGTTATGGTTGGGGCCACAGACACCTCTCCCTTCCATATGACTGAGAGGGCACCTCATACCTGTGATGGGATCCTGGCAAGACACTGAACTCCTGTGTTCCGGCTTTAACCACTTTCCATTAACATAGTGACCCAAGTGCCGGTCCTGGGTGTCCAGCCAGGCCTGGGGAAGGCAGAGACAGCTTGGAAAGGAGTCTGGGAGGCAGCTGGGGGAGTCCAACCCCTACCCAGAGTCCTCTGGGAGGGGGACACCGGCTCCCTTTGACCCACCAGCCAATTATTTTCCTGAGTTATGCGATATTCCATTGTCTGGACAGACCACATTTTGTTTATCCATTCATCTGTTGATGAGCATTTGGGTTGTCTTTGCCTTTTTGCTGTTGTGAATAGTGCTGTACAAACATTTGTGCACAAGTCTTTGAATACCCATCTTTACTTCTTGGGTTGTACATCTCAAAGTGGAGCTACTGGGTCATACAGCAACTCTCTGAGTAACTTACACGGGGAACCACCAAACTGTTACCCACCACAGTGCACCATTTTACATTCCCACGCAACCTCTGAGGGATGTCCTGTTGACTTTTACATATGGAGAATGTGAACAAAGGATTAATAAGACCTTTTCTTCCCCATGGAGGAATGACCTTCTTGAATAGAAATGACTTTCTATTTCCCTGGAAACTTGATACAATTCAGCCGTGTTTCTAGACAACACTGACCCCCAACTGGTCCACTGGACTGGGAAAACTAGGAATATACCATACATATCCAGTGGAAAGCCAGAGCTCTGGGGCTTCCTGGAGAGCTCTGCATTCTTGCGATGGGTGCATCCCTTGCCAGGACCCTGGAAGAGATGCCCATGAGATTGTATCATGCGGCATCCGGTTCTCTTTGGGAGGTGGGGCTTTTAAGCCAGGCACCTCCTGCACCTACCTGTGTGATGGTGTTCCCGCCCATCTGGGCTGTCATCACTCCGGGGAGTGGTGTGACCCCTCCTGAAGACCCAGGCTTGATGCTGCCCTACCAGGTGTGGTTTATTTGGCTGTGATTTGTCTAATGGAGCCCAAGGCAATGAGGGCCTAGTGCCAAGTCCCTGGAGCGGGGTTTGAATCCTGGCTTCAGTATTTCTTTGTTGTTCAACCTTAGATAGGCTCTTATAATACCACGGCCTCGGCTGACCTATCTGGAAGATGGGGATAACCACAGTCCCTCCATATCTCACAGGGCTGTGGTGAGGATTAAATGGCTCAATATACATCATATGCTCAGAGCAGCACTTACTTAAGACTTTCTACTAATTTTATTCCCTTTCACCCTCTACATCTGCTTCCTGTTTCTCTCTCTCCCTGGTCCTGTCTTCCCTAAATCCTTGCTAAATCTAAGACACACATCCCACTTTTTCCTTCTGTAAACTGTTTTATCTTAGCATCCCTGACGCCAGTCTCCTGATTTCTCTCTATCCTACCAATGGCACCTTCTCATTCTTTCTTTAAAGACAATTTTAAGTAAAGTAAAAATTCAGCAAGAAGTTCCAAATTAAAAGACCCTCCCCAACCCCTACAGGAAGACACGTTTTTTAAATACTGGGGGATATATGGATATGAGCTGGGCATTAGATGGTATTAAAGAATGAGGATTAACATTGTTAATATGAAAATGGCATGGCAGTTATGTTCCAAAATGAATCCTTATCTGTTAGCAATGAAGATTCAAATATTTATGGGAAAATAAACACTCCAGAAAAAAAAAGAAGATACAACATTGGACTCAATGTTGATGACTGTTGAAACTGAGTGATAGGTAAGTGGAAGTTCATCATTTAAGTACTCTGTGGACTTGCAAAATTGTCCCCCAAAAGAAAAACAAAACCCCAAAAGAATGTTCCACAGGGTCCTGGCAGGCCACGTTAGTGTGAGAAGAGGGCTTGGAACTGGGAGACTGGGAACTCACGACTTGTCTAAAAAGACAGCTATTGGATCCAGATGATTTTTGTCAGGGAATGTGAGCCAGAGGTTGCCAAATATTGGGATTTTATTTTCAACAGATGCTAGAATCCAGGATGTTTACATAGACTTAATTGTCTGCTAATGCACATTAAAAAAAATAAAGTTCAGGCCAAAGAAAATTTGTTTGTTGGTTGAGTCTGACCCACAGATTGCAAGGTTGAGCTTCGAGAGAGGTGGAGGGGGGGTCTGTGGCTCTAGAATCCTAGGGCTCAGGTTCAAATGTCAGTTTTACATTTTTTAAGCTGTGTTGACCATGGGCAAATTACTTACCTCTTTAACCTCTGGGTGCTATGGCTAAAGTAATGACAATAATCCTGTAAGACAGCTGTTTTGGGGATTAAATGAGATCATGCTGAGCACAGAGACTGGTACATAGAAATCGCCCAATAAATCTCAGCTATTATCACATTATCGCTATTTCAGGATAGTCCATCTCTAATCAGCCTCGAAGTGTGGGAATTCTCTGTACTCCATCCCAGATCTTCTTATCTGAGTCTTCACTACATTTCTAGATAATCTCATAATCCCCAGCATTCAATTATCTTTCTACACTGGGGACAGGTAGGTCCTGGTCTCCAGACTTGAGGAGCCGACAAAAGTAGTATTTGACTCCTGCACATGGCCCAAGGCTGTCCCCTGGTCCCTCTCATTCTTACCACGTGATAACCAAGCCCATGGGCTTTCCCATCCTTTCTGTGACTATACTCCTTCTGAGTTCACCATGGTGGGGAGGGTGTGTAAGGAAAGGGACAGAGCCAGACCAGAGGCACTGTCCTTGCCCTCATAATGCCCCAAGCCCTGATCCTCCTGCATCTCTGCCTCCTCCCCTCCTCCCCAACACAGCCCACACTAGGCTCTGGTCTCTTCTTCCACCTGGACCACTTTTCTAACCTCCTCCTTTCTCCCTCCAGGGAAGCCCAAACTTTTCACATCTGGGTGTTAGAAGACCCGATGATATCACGACGGCCCCATGGGGGAATTCTGAGGGGGCTGAATAATTATACAAAATTCTACTTATATACAGGAATCCCAAGAGCGTTCTAGGGGACCGAGGGATCACGGGAGCCCCACGAGGTTATTCTGAGTAGCTGAAGGCAGTTACATAAAGTTCTGATGTATTCTGCGGTTGAGAGGTCCTGAGACTATAGGTACCCCACAAATATTGGGGTGACCCTGAGGAATCACGGAGGCTCCATTGAGGTCTCCGTATGATGAAGGGAGCCCCCCCCAGGAATTCCGGGGGACCCCGGGAGCCAAAGGATGGTCTGAGGAATCACGGGAAGTCTGCGCGGGTTCCTGGAAGATCACGGGGGCTCCACAGGAATTCTGGGGGTTCACGGGAGGTCCTGAAGAATCAAAGGACCCACTCGGGGGTTTCTGAAGAATTGGAGAAGCACCACCGGGAGTTTTGGACCGTGGAACACGACAGCTACCAGGACTCACGAGAACAGACTAAAGGGCTGAGCAACCATAAGGGCTCAAGAGGACGTCCTCCAGGGGTGGGTCCTAAGGAGTGGCGGGAATCACGGGAGCTGAGAGGGGCGGAGTTGCTGAGCTGTCGCGGTGGATCACGGGAGTCTGCGCGCAAAACGCGGCCCGGAGAGCTAGGGAGGGGGATGGGCAGCGCCGGCCAGGCAGGCCCTCACCAGTGCGCATGCGTGGCTCTCCGGCACGGGTCCGTACTCCAGCGTGGTGAAGATCTCGCGGGCGCGGGGCTCCGCTCGCGTCGCAGCCATTACGCTCCCGGGGAGCTTTCCACGAGCTGCGGGGCGCTGTGCCCAAGGAAACCTTGAGGTCCAAAGGGCGGCACCGCCCCCTCCAGCCCAAAAGGCGGGGCTACGGGAGATTAGAGCGTAACCCCGCCTTAGGTCCCAGTGACCCCTCCTATAGGTCCGTGGGGTAGTTTGGAGCATGCGCAGTCCTCAAAGCGGGGGAGTGGGGGAGGAGTGGGGAGCTGAAATGTGGGTGCCTTGCAAGTAGGATGGCTCCAGATCTAGAAGAGTGGCCTTTTGGTCTCTTCCCGCCACCCTATTCATATTGGAGGCCGAAAGTGCAGCTTTTCGTCCACAATGCAGTTACTAGAGAATCGAATCTACCTCGGGGACGAAGCGATTGTTCAGAGATTAGAAGGGAGTCGTTTAGGATGGACACTGAAATTAAGGTTTTTAAAGTGTGCCAGCCTTAACTGCCCAGTAACCTGGCCAGATGAGGCTGTCTGGAAGGAGCGTAAGTATGGCTTTAATCGACACAGGAAGTATGGCATTTAGAGACTCTCAGGATTTAGTTTTGATTGGTTGAGTTGAGAGGCGTGGCTTCAGACAGACTAGATTGGTCTGTGATTGGTAACGGAATGCTGTTGGCAGGTTTGAGGAACGAGCGTTGGGTTAGTAGGAAGTGTGGCCTACTCAAGTTCCTGGTTACGCAGAGACCGGAAGAGTGGCTGTCATTTACACGTTTGGCACAGAGGACTTAAGAGAGCGTTTAGAGATACTGGCTCCCAAGAGGTTTGACGACAGTATCTGGTCTGAGTGAAACTAGTCTCAGGACAGATTCTTAGATTTTCTTACAGAATAGTGGGTGTCGGGAGCCGGTTGAGGGCCCGGGAGCCGACTTAAGAGTTCGGATTCCGCCGATGGTTCCCCAGCATCGGGGTTACTGAGGACGCCTAGGTTTCTTCCCCAGGGCCATGGCCGACTCGAAGCTGCTGGTGACGGAGATAAACGAGGAGGAGACAATGGGCGCTGAGACGGCGCGTTTGGAGGAGCTGCTGCTTCAGGTGCAGACTGAACGGACTCCTGGGTCCCTGGGGATTCCGGAGGTTGTGGGGGCGGGGGGAGGAAGAGAAAGGGAGAGAGAGGGAGAAAGAGAGGGAGAGAGCGCTCGCGCGCTCCCTCAGAAATGGGACTACGGCTCCCAGAATGCATTAGGTAGGCAACAGGGCCTACGGGAATTGTAGTTGTTTAACTTCAAGTTTGCTAGGCACTGGAAGAAATCGGGGTGAGATCGAGCTTGTTGTTTGTTTTGGGGGGTTTTTGAGGGGAGGGAGGTAATTAGGTTTATTTCATTATTTTTAGAGGCGATACTGGGGAATGAACCCATGTCATTGTTCATGCTAAGCACGCACTCTGCCACTTGAGCTATACCCTCCGCCCGGCCCCGGTCTTATTCTTTGGGTTCCTCAAAGGAAGAAAAGGACATAGTAGGAGCTGTGCCCTCCATAGCTCATATACATAAAAATTGTTCACTCAACAAATGAAGGGGTTCTGATAGTACAAACGCCAAGCCTGGAAGTTGTTTTTCTTAACACAGGCCTCCAAGGAGCTCCAGCAAGCCCAGACAAGCAGACCAGAATCTACACAGATACAACCTCAGCCTGGTGAGAAAGGCAGAAACCCAAAGAGAGGGATAGAAGCCCAGAGAGAGAGGTGGACACAGACTGGGGGCAGGGGACATAGGGAGAGGAGGGACGAAGGAGACACAGTAATGGGGTACAGAGGCATTGGGGTGGTGGGAGTGAATGGAGACTGAGAGAGAGCAGGGAAGGGGACAAGATCCAGACAGGAGGGGGAGGACAGCATTGACTAGGGGGACAGAGACTCAAAGATAGAGTCAGAAATCTCAGGGGTGGGGTGGGGAACAGACCCAGAAAGTGGAGAACTGATGCTTAAAGTAGGGGACAGATCAAAGGAAGGATGGAGACTGAGGAAGGATGGATGGACACAGAGACCCATGCAGATGGTCAAGGAGAAACCCATTCCCACCAGGTTTCTGCATAAAGACCCACTCACTTGAAGGGAAGGTTTTCATCAACATCTGTCACTCTCCCTCCATCCCTCCTCCGGCTGACTTGACTGAGGATGAGCTGCTTCAAATGCTGGAGGAGGACCAAGCCGGGTTTCGCATCCCCATGAGTCTGGGAGAGCCGCATGCTGAATTGGATGCAAGTCAGTGCCTTCAGAGGACCCAGGAATCTGGCCTCCTTTCTTCCCTGGGATCCAAGAATCCAGGGCCCGGGACCCTCCTCCCTCAGGATCTAGAAACCCAGCCCCCTGGTCTGATCCTTTCCCTCATCGTGTATTCCTAGCCTCCTGGGCATCCAGCACCCACACTGGATAGTCCTGATTTGCCCACCTAGCCAGGCTGGCACCTCTCCCTGCCCCACCCCAGGGGGAGGGAGGGCTGGGCAGGTGTGCTACTTAACTGATCTTCTGGTCCTAGTCCCGGCCAGCTCTCACTCTCATCTGTTTGCCCCTCCACCCTTTTCCCTTGTCTCTATCTCTCTGCCTTGTCTCACCTCTTTCTCTGTTGAGTTTGTCTCTTTATCCTTGTTTTTTCTGTGCTCATATGTCCCCTGAAGCCTCCTGGAATGAAGTCTGGGCCAGTGCCCTGGGGAGAAGGGACTTATCAAACCCAGAACCTGCCCTTGAGAAACTCTCAGTCTTGAGTGACGGTGAAGGAGCCCCTCCTTCGATTTCAATATGGTGTGATTCTGTGCTGCGGGAGGGGTCCCACTGAGGGATCAGGGAAGGCTTCCTGGCGGAAGAACATCAGATAAAAGATTAGAAGGAACCAGAGGAGTTTGTCAGGCCAAGACAGAGAAGAGGGTTCTAAGCAAAGAGGACGAAGGGATCCAGAGATGGGAGAGAATGATTAAATTGGATTGGTCAGTAATCGAGAGTGATTGGAAGAAATTTAAAGGGATGAGGTCGCTGGAGAAGTGAGCTTCTCTACAGGTGGGAGACCACATGGGGTCCAGCACCAGGCTGAAGGCCTCAGCCCTACCCCTGTGGGCGTTAGGGAGCCTTGGGAGGACTGTGAACCGAGGAGAGGCAGGGTCAGCTCTGGGACTCAGCGGGGAAGAGACTGGAGGTGGAGAGGAAGCTGGTGTGAGTCCATACTGGCAAGTTCGTGTCTTGACTTCGTAATTGTCTCTGGGTCTTTCTGGGTCTCTGGCTGCTGGCCTTGATTGTGGTTTCCTTGTCTGTGCCTGGGCGGTGGGGGTCCCACGGAGGGCTGGGGGTCTCACCCCCTTTCTTTCCCCGCAGAAGGCCAGGGTTGTACTGCCTACGACGTAGCTGTCAACAGCGACTTCTACCGGAGGATGCAGGTTGGGGGCGGAGCTGCGGGTGAGGCCTGGGACGGGGCCTCTCCCTCCACTCGGTAGCCCTCCTGCATCTTTTCTCTCTCTCTCTCTCCTAGAACAGCGATTTCTTGCGAGAGCTCGTGATCACCATCGCCAGAGAGGGCCTTGAGGACAAGTACAGCCTGCAGCTGAATCCAGGTGAGGGGCGGGGCCTGGGCCACGGGGGAGGAGCCCAGAGCAGCTTAGGGCAGCCTTTGGGAGAAGTGGGGCCAGTGTGGGCAGGGAGTTTTATTAGCCCATGGACCATGGACTTCTGGGAGAGGGCTATGTGAGCTTAGAGTAGAGAGAGAGGGATGAGGCTGGGGATTCCAGATAAGCGGCGGGGTCTGGAAAGCCTAGGAGGGCGGGGCTAAGGCAGGCGGGCTCCCTCAAGTCAAGCTTGAGGGTGTGGTCAGATCCCAGGCATCCTTGGCAGAGGCCAGAGCTTCTCCCCTGAGGTTCTCACAGCGCAAGACCCCCTTCTTTCCCTCAGAGTGGCGCATGCTGAAGAACAGGCCTTTCCTGGGCTCCATCTCCCAGCAAAATATCCGCTCCCAGCAGCATCCTCGGATCCAGGAGCTGGGAAACCTGTACACGCCAGAGTCCCTGAGACATGAGGAAGGGTGGGCCTTCGATGGGTTCCCTCTCTCCTGTCTCCCCAAAATTCTTTGGAATCTCACCTTCAATCCTTCCTTCCCGTGGAGGGCAGTGTCCTGGGGCTCTGGGAACCCAGAGGGAGGAGAAACAGAACTCCCCCTGGAAAGGTGTCCTGTGGCCGTAGGGCTGGGAGGGAGGAAGAGGGAACAGCCTTGGCAAAACCCTGGTGGCTCTCCTCAATTCAGAGCCTTGTTCCTCCCCAGCCCTGAGAAGCCTCATCTGAACCTTTGGCTGGAAGCCCCTGACCTCCTTTTGGCTGAAATCGACCTTCCCAAACTGGTGAGTGCACCCTTGGACCAGAGCAGGAGAATGAAGTTGGAGAGGGTTGGGGTCTCGGAGAGGGAGTGATGTGGGCTTGTTGCCAGACCTGTGTGAGCTGGTTGGCGTTGCCCTCTAAGCACGGCTGCCTCCTCTGTCCCAGGGGGTCTTCAGGCCCACTTCCGGTGCTGTCTTGAGGATGCGCAGGGCATCGTAAGTGCTCAGTTGTGGAGACCTGTAATTACTGTGTCCTGCCTTTTTCATGAGGGATTAAACTTTTTAAATATGGTTTCTGGACACACGAGGGTTCTCTCTCCAGTCCGTGTACTTAACATCCTGTTGCTGGGGAGGGAAAGGTGGGCTGATTCGAATTTCACTGCATCCCTAGGATGGAGCTCTGGGGCTGTCGCTAGAGATGGGGGAGAATCGCCTGGTGATGGGGGGCCCCCAGCAGCTGTACTATCTGGATGCCTACATCCCCCTGCGGATCAACTGTGATGAGAGCAGGGCAGCCTTCCATAGGAAGAGAAAGGTACCTGAGAGGCCGGCGGGGGGGTGCAGGGAAGCAGGGACACTAGAGGGGCCTGGGCTCCTGGGACTGAGGGAAGAGGGGCTGGGGCTGGACTCCTGGGATCTGAATCCTCTTTCTCCTTTCTCTCTCCTCAGCAACTGATGGTGGCGATGCCCCTTCTGTTGGCGCCTTCTTGACCAGGTGGCTTCTATGTGGAGAGGAGAGGCTGTTGGCTTCTCTAAAATAAAAATAAAGATTTTGCATTTGTTCTGTGTCTGGCTAGGAGTACATGGGGAGTGGGAGGGAAAAGGGACATTGGACTGGAGTCCTGGAGTCCCTTAGGGGTCACTGCTCTATCTCAGCCCTCATCCTCTCCCTGGGATCGTCTCCCTGGCCTCCTGGCCTCCAGTCTCTCCCCTTATTAGTCTCCCACGAGGCCCCAGAGCTGACCTTGCCCCTCTCCTGTTTATGGCCCCTAGGAAAAGACTCCATAGGATCTGGTCCCCCTCGTGCCCCATTTTGTCTTCTTCCCACTGAGTCTAGTCAAACTGAACAGTGTCCTGACCACACCCATTTTTTGGCACCTCTTCTTAGTTTTGGCTGTTCCCTCTACTTAGCATCTTCTTCTCCACTACATCTACCCGGGTCTACTCCAGGACAACTAGCTGTTTGCCCTCACAGGGGACGTTTCCCGACTCCCACACTCGGTCATCCCTTTTAGTGAGCTTTCCCTAGAAAGCTTTTCAAACTTCAATCTTCCTCTGACCGTTCCTGGCTGAGTTAGAATCCTCCTCTTGTAGTCCCCAACACCTAGTGTTACTCTTTTTAGAGCTATGTCCACTATGGTGCGACAATGCCTGACACCTAGTAGGAATTCAAATAATTCGTTGAATTAATGAATGGTTGCCAACATCGTCTTCTTTCATAGTGAGTCCTAGGAAGAGAGGTAAAGGCAGGAGCCTCAGTAGTAGACGTTGGAAGAACAGCGAGGAGGTAGTGTGGCCGGGATGGAGTGAATTGGGTGGGGAAAGGGGGAGAAGAGGGCCAGACGAAAAGGTTTGGGGATGATGACACTGGGTAAGGTCTGTAGGGCCTCTGCGGAAGCGAACTTGGGCGCCGTGTCCACCAGAGGGCGCAACGCAGCTTCAGCCCATTGCCTCAGAGAACTACAACTCCCAGCTGCCCTCAGAGTACGCGGCCCTTCCGAAGCAAACGCTGAAGTCCAGCGGCCTCTGGGACTTGTAGTTTGAATGGAAACCCTCCGTGGGAGGCTTAAGCACTCATTCCTGGGTCCGGAAAGAGTGGGGCTGGGTCTTTTCTCTCTTCTTCGGTTTCCATGGTGATGGTTCCAGCGAAGGCCCGAGATTTGGCAGCGGCAGGGGCCCCTTCCCACTCCCTCCTCTTCACCATCTGCTCCACCTTCACACCTGGCGCAGAGCCGGGACCGCCGCCTCCGCACCCAGACCCGAAATTCTGCCGCCACAGGGTGGCGCCTGTGGACGGCTCCGCGGACTACTCCTCCCTCAGACCTTGGAGTCCCGGCCCCCGGCTCCCTCCTCCCTCAGACCCAGGAGTCCCAGCCCCCAGCCTCTCCTCCCTGGGAATCCGAGGTTTTCTCAAGCAGAGACAAAATTGTGACACCCAGAGATCCAGCAAAACGAAGCTAGAGGCGAAAAGCTGCAGCGGGCAGTGGCTGGCTGTTCCCCTCTTCCGTGGCGCCCACCCGCCGCGCCGGTTGCTCCCTCCCACTCCCTCGTGGACCTGTGCCACATCATGAAAATTTCATCCCCAGTACATTTTTGGCCCGACGCAGGGAGGCAATGAGGAAAGGAGCACCCTCCTGGGGCCTGGTTCTGGAGGTGAACTCAGCGTCGGGGAGAGGGGCTGGCGGAGAAAGGAGCAGGGCGAGACCTGCCAGCCGCCTGGGGACGGAGAGAGTCGAGGTTCAACCCTAGAGGGCAGGGCTGGAATTCAGGGGCGGGGTAAGAACTCAGAGGGCGGGGACAGATCTCAGAGAGGCAGGACAGATCCCAGGGGGAAGGGACTCAGTGGGTCGGGACAGAACTCAGACTGGCAGATTCCAGGTGCCGATTCCACGGGGTGGGAGCAAAAATCAGAGCATGGACAGATCCCAGGGGAGGGGACAGAACTCAGGGAGTGGAGAAATATCAAAGGGGGAGGGGATACAACTTCAAGGGTTGGGGACAGAACTTAAAGGACGGGGATATAACTCAGGGTAAGGAGGGAATAATGGCCAGCAACTGGGGGTGAGTATAACACTAGGGGATGGAACTCATGAGGAAAGAAATCAGAAATGAAGGAACTAGATGGGAGGATGCGCTTAGAGGGGAAATAGAACTGGAGAGACATGGAAACAGGTGGATGGGAGTCAAAGGCGAAGAAACTGGATGGGAAGAACTAGAAGGGACAATGGGCAGATCGAAATGGGGGTTGGAATCAAGGAGGGAAGGAATTCACTGAATGAGAAAAGAACCATCTGAGTGAGAGAGCTGGAACTGAGGATGAGGCAGGTTAAGGATGGAGTGCGGTGGGCAGGATGTGGAACTGGAGGGCACAGTAATTAGGAGGGATAGGACTGGGAGGATGAAACTCAGAGGAAGATGGAACTGTAGGGGAAGGAAATGCGGGGACGAAATTGGAACTAAATTTGAGGGGAGCAAATTTCAGATGGGAAAAGCAACTTGGGAAGAGAGAAAATCTGGGATAGAAGGAGCTGTGGGGGATGGATGAGGAGGGAGTAACTCCGGGAAGGGACAGCATTGGGGCCGAAGTAACCCAGACAAGTGAGTTCTGAACCCAGAGGTGTGGTCTTGGAGTCGAAGGGCGGGGCAAGAACCTGGATGGAGGTGGGCCGGGCTAGAACACAAGGGGCGGGGTCTAGAAGGGATGGGCGGGGCCTCTCCCTGCCCCATCCCGCTCCCAACGCTGAGTCCAGTGACAACCCCCAGGCACCCCGCATTCGCAGCCTCCTTCCCCCCGAGCGGAGCTGCGGGGCCCGCCGGGCCGGGGCAGACCCCGGGAACCCGGACGCGGCCGCCCGGGCCCGCGGGCGGGGGGATCGGCGGGGTGGAGGGGACTGGTAGCAGAGGCAGCCGCCATGGAGTTCCGCCAAGAGGAGTTTCGGAAGCTAGCGGGTCGCGCCCTCGGGAAGCTGCACCGGTGAGCGTGGTGGGGGTCCTGGGCGGGGAAGAGTGCGAGGGTCCGAGGAGGATGCTCATTCCCACCTAGGCGCAGACGGACAGCTGGACAGGCGATACCGATGTGTGGGGGACCACTCATCTGTCCAGTTTCCTCCCTCGGTTTCCGACGGCGCCGCTCTCTCTGGTCCAGTCTCATCCAGCATTTCTCTGCGCCCCACCACACCCCAGGCTCTGCTTTTTTCTCTGGGACTATATATCCCCCTCCTTTCAGGTCTCTGACTCCCTCCTCCACTTCTGGGTCTCCATTCATTTGTCTTCTCTCTGCCCCCTTTCTCTGCATCTCTGTCCCCTCTGTCTAGGTCTTTATTTCCTTTTATCTCGGAGTCTGCCCCTCCTCAATCTTCTACCTCCCCTCTCCAGGGTCTTTGACCCTCTCCTTTTGGGTCTCTGACCCTCTCTGTGTTTTATTCCCCCACCCCAGGGTCTCTCCATCTCTGTGTGCTTGTCAGTTTCTGTCTCTCAGAGAGTTTAATCTGACACTAAATCGGATTGGGGCCCTTTGGTCCTTGTCCTTGAGGAGAGTTAAGCTGGGAGGAAGAAGCCAGGGTAACCTGGGTCTCTGGTGGAGAAGGGAGTTGTAGGCCAAATATTAGGATCCTGGGGGTAGGACAGACTTCCCAAAGGATATAGGCTAGAGTTCAGAGGGACTTCCTCCCTGCCAAGGAGATGACTCCAGTGACCTGGATGACCCTCAGGAAAGTCTGGACACCTCTCCCAAGTCTCTCACCCCCAACCCCAGCCCTGGCTCCAAGTCAGAGAAATTACTCAGCTGCGGAGAAACCTAAAAATATCTGACCACAGTGCAGGGAGGAGATGGCCTCATCGGCACCATGCCCCTGCCACTGTTCCCTCAGACCCTTGGGTCCCCTTGGCCCACAGCTCTGACCCAATCTAATTGACCCTGGTTCATCTCACTAGACCATGCAAGTCGTTTTCCAGGTCTAATACTAGTTCTACTTGCTGCAGATCACCTCCTAGCTCCAAAGTCATCCCACCCTCTCATAATCTGAGAGACTGGAACAAGGCTGGACAGAACGGAGGGGGCCGGAAGTTGGCGCAGTGATGGAGAGGGGGTGGGGGAGCTGAGATAACCTCACCCCTTCTTTTCCCCATCTTCCAGCCCCTCCCCACCCTTTTTCTCACCTCCTTTCACGAGTTTCTCAAAATACATCAGTGTGAAGTCAGGAGAGGGAGAGAGACGTGTTGATGGAGGGGGCTGGAGGGGGTGCGGTGGCAGGAGGGATGTGTTTCTCGGGCCCTCTCCCTCTGTCTCCACTTCCCAGCTTCTCAGCTGTGTCTGGGTTCCTCTCAGTCTGTCTCTGCCTTACCCTCACCTCTCTGAGCTGCCTCCTGGGCCCGTAGAGACCCCAGAATTCAGGGCTCCCACCAAGACAGTCACCAAGGAATTTGAGCCCAGAGAGCGTTTGCTTCTGAATCCTGGGGTTCATTTGATGGTTGGTCACAGGGGAGAATGTCCTGTGTTGGACACAACACCCTGATTCCTTTTAATCCTTTAGATGAAGCTGGGGAAACTAGGCACAGTTGGTAAAAGAGGGAGAAATCAATGGATGGATGAGTATATATGGCGTTGTTTGGACCCAGGTCAGTCTCCCTCCCAAGTCGGTGATGGAGGCTGCAGATTTCCTCGAGATGTGTGATGCTGGAGTGGGTGGAGAACTCCCTCAGACCAGGAAACAGACAGTAACCCAGGGCGACTTGGGACAAGGACATGTGGGGGTTAGGGGATACTGGAGAGACAGGAGCCAAAATGCCTCCTTACTGAAAGCCAGGCCTTGGGTGGGGCGATGCTGAGGCTCAGGAAATGATTAGGTCCCATCACTATTCTTGTGTGTGACCTTGGACATGCTACTTCCGCTTCCTGAGCCTCAGTTTCCTTAGTTGTACAATGGGAACATAAGAGAGAACCAAAGGGACATAAGGGGACAGAGACCTTGGGAGTGGGGGACAGGGAAGTGGACTGAGAATCTGAGAGAAGCAGAGGAGAGACCCAGAGAGAGGGAGGTTGAGACGCAGTATTCCTTTTGGTTACCTGCCACCTAAGCACTGCTTTTCCTCATCGCCAAGTCCCTAGATCTGAGTTCCAGGCATCCAAAGAGGGAATCCCCATTCAGGTTCTCCCCTCTCTGATCTTGTCCTCTGTGAAGCATTGGGGCTGCCTTCATTTCTGCATTCCTGGTTCTCTTCTTCTGAAATGATAATATCCCGTTGAAGTTCCCACTTTGTAACTTCACATTCTACTCTTGTCCCCATTTTATAGATGCGGGATACTGAGACAGCCCCCTTCAGTTTAGAAAGCGTTGATCTGAGACCTGACATGTCCTAATATTAACACTGAATTTTAACAATTAAATTTCAGGGGCTGCAATCATGTCTTGAGTTTCAGGGTAGGAAAGCATCTTAGAGCAACCTGGGTGTGAGAGTCTAATCTCATTGGCTGACATGTTCTGATGGGAGGGGGCAGAACCTACCACCCTGCACTGTTCATTCTGCGGGCTTCCATTCCCCTCTCTCTGCCTCCTTGTCCCGGGCCCTCCCCCAGGGTCTCATTCCTCATGTCCCTAGGTTCTGTCCACTCTTCCCAATCTCTTTCACCCCTCCCCAAGCCACGCCGTTTCTTAACCCCTCCCCCACTTCCTTAAGTTCTAGGATGGGGAGGATGGCTGTGTTCTCATCTCTTCCACCCGCCTCCTCCCAGACCGTCTGGCTGTTCTTTCCTCCCCCGTCCCAGTCTCCCTCGCCTCCATCTGTTCTAGCCCCTTCCTGGGATCCAGCCCGATTCCCTGGCTGCCTACCCGCCTCAGAGTGGGGCTGCACCTCACAAATCACGTCCTCAGCCTGTCTCTCCTCAGTCTCCTAGTCTCCATCTTTCCCTCAGCACTCTGGCTCTCTGCCTCTGTGTTTTGTTTCCCTGGTTTCTGTCCCCCTTGTCTTTGGGTCCTTCTCTGGGTTTTTGTCTCTTTCCTTTTTAGAGTCCCTGTTCTGTCCCGCCCCCTTCTCTTGGGGTCTCTGCCCCTGTCTTATTCTCTTTCTGTCTGGATGTTTATCTCTCCCTCTCTAAATATTTGTCCCTTTATCCCTGGATCTCTCTCCTTCCTTCTGTGTCTGTCCCTCTTTCTCTTGGCCTCTGCCCCACCTCCCCCATCCCATCTCTGTCACCAGCCTCTGGGATCTTTCCACACCTGTATCAGGGTACCTCTTTCTCCCTGCAGCCTCTTTCTGGACTTGAGGTGGCCTTCCAAGTACTCTATCCGTCATCACAGACTCAATCCTGGATCCAGAACAGGCGGGGGCGAGAGCCATGCTGGGGACTGAGCCAATCCCCCTACCAGGGCCATCTGTCCCTTGCCAGGGCACCACCCGTCGCTCCCCCTCCCTACCTCCTAGGCTGACAGCCTGAACTCAAGATTCCCCAGGGATATCCGACTAGGCTGCTAGATTCCAGTGCCCTGGATGTCTCCCCACCCCTGATTCCCTGGGAATGGGCTTCCAGTGGCTGAATGGAATCAGCTGGATGTCAGCCCCACACCTGGGGCCCAGAAGCAGCAAAGGGCATGCCACAGGGGGCAGGGGAGGAGAGGGGTCGGTATATATAGCAGTCGTGGCTGAGAAGCATCTGTTCTTTTGACACCTTTGCTGAAGCATCTCCTTAGCGCCTTTTGCTTCCTCAAATAGACTCACATCTGGAAGAGGGGGCTGGAGAGAGTCTCTGGGCCTTGAGGTGGGGGCTGGTGGAACAGGGTTTTGGATTGCAAAGAGTAGCGTGGGTCTAAAACAACTGAGTCAAGAGGTGACTTCTTGGGGGAAGAAGGGAACTGAGGAGTTCCATATCTGAGTCTGAGGGAGGAAGGGGCTGAGGGTGTGCATCCTTGGTCTGAGGGCGATTGAGACAGGAAGTCCAGATTCCTGGATCCTGGGGGGAGAAGAGAGTTAGGGGCCTGACTCCTGGGGAAAGAGGGAGTGCGAGCGTGGAATCCAGTCCTGAAAAGTGGGAGATTTTTCCCTGGACTCCTGTGTCAGGGGGAGGGGGCAGGGGGCCTGGAAATCCGCGGCTGACTCTTACTGCCTCGTAGTCTCCTGGAGAAGCGGCAAGAAGATGCAGAGACACTGGAGCTGAGTGCTGATGGGCGCCCAGTGACGACGCAGACCCGGGACCCGCCGGTCGTGGATTGCACCTGTTTTGGTCTCCCTCGCCGCTACATTATCGCCATCATGAGCGGTCTGGGCTTCTGCATCAGCTTTGGCATCCGCTGCAACCTGGGCGTGGCCATCGTCTCCATGGTCAACAACAGCACGACCCACCACGGAGGCCACGTGGTGGTGCAGGTAGCCCAGGGCGGGAGCTACCTGAGGCTGTAGATAAACCTGCCTTCGCCCTCTGATGACGTCACATTCGCCCACGCGAGGCCTAGGCCACGCCCCCTCCGCACCGCAGTCTGAGTAGCCCCGCCCATTTGTGCTGCCCCCTCAAATCTACATCACCGCAGGGCTTGCCCTTTCCTAAGCCCCGTCCAGATCTAAATGAAGCCCCGCCCCTATTTATTTCAAGCCTCTGATTTCAAATGGGGGCGGAGAGGAAGAAGAGGAGGAAGGGAGGTCGGCTCAGCATTATCTTCCCTTTGTGTTGCCCCTGCTCCATCTGGGGCCTCACAGCAACGTTGCTTCACCTGCATCACACACCTGTTCCAGTGTCGTGTCTTAATCCCAGGCTCATCTCAGGCTCCACCGTCAATATTGATTCTGGCTTTTCTGAAATTCCTCCACTGATTAAATCCCTCCCCTATCTGCTCTAGCCATTGTCTAAAGCCCTGTCTCATCTCAGACTTTCTTCTTATCTAATTTAAGTATAGGTCATGCCCCCATTCCCAGCCTCAGAAAAAAATCCTGATTTGGATTGTGTCCTATCCGCCCCTTGTTCCCTTCCAATCAGGCCCAACCCTTTGGCTACTTCTTGTCCCTACCTAGACCCCATACAGGTCACTCCGCAAACGGTTTGGAAATTGGTTAGAAGTGGAAAAAGAATCTCCACTCTCGTGTATGGGCCCCTAGACATTCAGGAAGGGATACTGAGGCAGGAAGCACTAGGCTTCTAGGCAGCAATAGGCCGCGTTGCCAAGGTAGTGCGGCCCTAGCAACATGGAGGAAGTGAATTGTGGTGGATGGCTTGAGGTTTGATTGGCAGGTGTTTTGACTGCGAGAGGGAATCTTTGTTGCTGATTGGCCAAGAGACTGTCTGTGGGTGCTGATTGGTGGAGAAGCAGAACCTGGCAGAGCGGCTGGTTTGATGCGCCTTTTGGTCCACAGAAAGCTCAATTCAACTGGGATCCAGAGACTGTTGGCCTCATACACGGCTCCTTTTTCTGGGGCTACATTGTTACCCAGATTCCTGGAGGATTTATCTGCCAAAAATTCGCAGCCAACAGGTACGGAGTGGGGTCTCAAAGTGGGCAAAAACTGCAGCGTTGTGGTGGGAGTTAGAGGGTGTGGTCTTGCTTTGGGGACTGACTCCGGGAAAATGGGAGGATCCTGGGTTTGGCGGCGGGGCCTTAGGGAAAGGCGAGGTTTGCGATTGTGGAAGTTGGGAGTCACAGAGGAGGTGGGGCGTGGGGTTCTGGGGGTGCAGGGCCTGGTCTGCTGTGGGAGGAAAGAGCAGAATCCTAGGCTTGGCAGGATACTTGGACTCTTTTCTCGAACATGGACTCTTCCTATCAGGGTTTTCGGCTTTGCTATTGTGGCTACCTCCACTCTAAACATGCTGATTCCTTCGGCTGCCCGCGTCCACTACGGTTGTGTCATCTTCGTGAGGATCCTGCAGGGGTTGGTAGAGGTAAAGCCCTGCCCACTATGACCCCGCTGCCGTTACAGCACCACCTCTTCTCGTTGACTTTGGTTTTCTCCTCCCTAGGGTGTCACGTACCCCGCCTGCCACGGGATCTGGAGCAAATGGGCCCCGCCCTTAGAGCGGAGTCGCCTGGCGACAACAGCCTTTTGCGGTGAGAGGAAGGGGCTGGATCCAGACCTGTGGGTCTGAGGATGGAAGGGCCTGGAGTTCCGACTCTTAGGTCTGAGGGAGGTGGGGGATTGGGGCTTGGACTCCATGGTCTGAGAGTGGAGGGGACTGGTGACCCAGACCGACGTGTCTGAGGGAGGAGGGGCTGTGTCCCAGAAAGGCCAGGGCTGGGGATCCGCACTACTGCATCTGAGGAAAATGGGATTCTTCTCCATCCCGCATCCTCCCCTTTAGGTTCCTATGCTGGGGCGGTGGTTGCGATGCCTCTCGCCGGGGTCCTGGTGCAGTACTCAGGATGGAGCTCTGTGTTCTACGTCTACGGTGAGGGGCCCGGACGCCTGGGTCCGGGTGGCGCTGGGGCAGAGCGAGGCCGGTCGTCACCTCGCTTCCATCCCCCTCCTGACCCCCTCAGGCAGCTTCGGGATCTTCTGGTACCTGTTCTGGCTGCTCGTCTCCTACGAGTCCCCGGCCCTGCACCCCAGCATTTCGGAGGAGGAGCGCAAGTACATCGAGGACGCCATCGGCGAGAGCGCCAAACTCATGAACCCAGTCACGGTCCGGGCCCAAGCCTGCAGGGCGGGGGCGCGGTGGGGCGAGGAGGGATTCCTAGGCACGGAGGCAGGAGAAAAAGGGGCTTCAAACCCGCACTGCTTGTAGATCTTGGTGGGTTTCTGTGGACTCTTATTAGAGGAGATGTGATGGGAACGCAAGGTGGGTGGCGTGAGACGGCAGGAGGCGGGGTTAAAAGCCCCAGGAGGACGGGATTGGTAGGCTAGGTCGCGAGCTGGGCGTAACCACTGATGGGCGTGGTTAAACCTGCAGAAGCGGATTAGGATGCAGGGTTTTGCTTAGACTTTGGGGTGGGTGAGGGTAGAATTAGGGGGCGTAATTGTATGGAAAGAGACTCTTGGGTCCACAGTTATGGGTCTCTGAAGGTGTTCGTGGGGTCCAGACACCTGCGAACCTGAGGGCTACTGTAGAGTCGGGACCTGCATCCCTGGTGTCACTGTGAGGCTAGGATGCTAATGTTCCCTCAGGGATTTGGTCAGGCTGACGACCCTGCATCCCTGGAGGTTTTAGTGAGGTCGGAAACCTGGGTCTCTGGGACTACAGTGGGATCCCTCAAGGGACACGGGGAGCACCCAGCCCCGGTCTCTGTTTTAACTGCTCCTCCTCTCGCCCACCACAGAAGTTTAACACACCCTGGCGGCGCTTCTTCACGTCCATGCCAGTCTATGCCATCATTGTGGCCAACTTCTGCCGCAGTTGGACATTCTACCTGCTCCTTATCTCCCAGCCCGCCTACTTCGAAGAAGTGTTCGGCTTCGAGATCAGCAAGGTTGGGCCCAGAGGGAAGGGGAGGGCCGGGGGCGCTGCGGGGGTGAGGTGAAAGGAGAGGGGCCTGGATCCCAAGGGGTTGGCACGAGGTTCAGGGAGGAGCCAATAGTGCCTGAACAGGGTGGAGATGCTGGGCGGGCGGCCCCTGAGCTCTCCTCCTTGTACGCCCGCTGGCGCAGGTGGGCCTGGTATCAGCGTTGCCCCACCTGGTCATGACCATCATCGTGCCCATCGGCGGCCAGATCGCCGACTTCCTGAGGAGCCGCCGTATCATGTCCACCACCAACGTGCGCAAGTTGATGAACTGTGGGGGTGAGTGGGGCGGGGCCTGGACCTGGTCTGGGATGTCCTGGAAGGAGAAGAGCGCGATGGGGAGGATCTAGGGGGTGGGACCATGGGAGAGTGGGGGCGGAGTCAGGGGCGTGTCCAGGGGCCTGTCCGAAAAAGCGGACCCCGGTTGAGACCCGCCTGGCTGGAACAGAATCTCAGGTGGCAGACTTGGAGGCCAAGGCGTAGAAGGGCAAGACAGGTGTGACTGCAGGTGGAGCAAAGGAGAGACCATGCTGGGTCTGGAAGGGCGGGGCCTATACTAGGCTGGCCAGAGTAGGATGGTAACCGGGTGATGAAAAGGAGAACCTGGAGAGACAAAGGTCTGACTGTAAGGAATGGGGACAGAGAGGAAAGGTGTGAAGATGCACAGGTGGAGCCTGGACCCTGTGTCTTCAGGGTGTGGCCTAATCAGTGGGTAGAGCCATGGAGGACACAGCTGGGGTTGTTGGAGCCTGTGCGCCCAGTCAAGGGCCAGGCATTGAGGAGGTAAGGGCTTGGTTAGGGCAGGCGCGGGTGGAATAGGGGACAAAGCTAGAGACAGGCCTGGAAGTGGCCAGAAGGGGGCGAATAGGGGCTAGCTGGGGCTGGAACAGGTCTGGAGAGGTGGTCTGGGGCGGCCCGTGCTCAGATGAGGCGTCCCTCCATAGGCTTTGGCATGGAAGCCACGCTGCTGCTAGTGGTCGGCTACTCGCACTCCAAAGGGGTGGCCATCTCCTTCCTGGTCCTCGCAGTGGGCTTCAGCGGCTTCGCCATCTCCGGTGAGAACCGCGGATCCGCAGCTTGGGGGACTCTGGTCTGCTCTGTGGGGAACTTCCTGGTTCAGGAAGGGAACCTCCCAGCCTCGCGAAAGGTGGATCAGAAAGAGCGGCGGGGAAGCGGGAGGTTAGTTAGAATCAGGCGTGACGCGTCCTGGCTCGATTCGCCAGGGTTCAACGTGAATCACCTGGACATCGCCCCGCGCTATGCCAGCATCCTCATGGGCATCTCCAACGGCGTGGGCACGTTGTCGGGGATGGTGTGCCCCATCATCGTGGGTGCAATGACTAAGCACAAGGTCCGTGCGCCCGCCCTGACCCACTTGCCCTCCAAATTTGTGTCTGGTACCCTCCTGACATGCATCACCCTCTCTGGGCTCCCTCCCTGCCCTCTCTGGGTCTCTTTAAGCCTCTTTCTGTATCTCAGTCTTCCTTTCTCTGGCCTTTCCTACCCTGTACCTCTACCCCAACCCCCTTCCTCCTCAGGTCCTCTCTCTACCTCCTGTTTCTCTGTCCTCTGACTTTACCTCCCCAATGTCCCCCCACAGACTCGGGAGGAGTGGCAGTATGTGTTCCTCATTGCCTCCCTGGTGCACTACGGGGGTGTCATCTTCTACGGGGTCTTCGCTTCCGGAGAGAAGCAGCCGTGGGCAGAGCCTGAGGAGATGAGCGAAGAGAAATGTGGCTTTGTTGGCCATGACCAGCTGGCTGGCAGTGATGAAAGCGAAATGGAGGATGAGGCTGAGCCCCCCGGGGCACCCCCTGCTCCCCCTCCCTCCTATGGAGCCACACACAGCACAGTTCAACCCCCAAGACCCCCACCCCCTGTCCGGGGCTACTGACCATGTGCCTCCCACTGGATGGCAGTTTCCAGGTCCTCCATTCCACACATCTCTGGCCTGAGTTTACAGTATCAAGGAACCCCAGTCCTCTGCGTCCTGCCTCAGGCCTAAGAAGCACTCTCCCTTGTTCCTAGTGCTGTCAAACCCTCTTTCCTTCCCATTTGCCTCTCAGGGGTAGTGAAGCTGCAGACTGGCAGTTTCAAGGATACCCAAATTTCCCTAAAGGTACCCTTCTCCACTTGTTCTGCCTCAGTGGTTTCAAGTCTCTCCTTTCAGGGCTTTATTTGAATGGACAGTTCAATCTCTTAATCTCTCTTGTGGTTTTGGGCACCTCCCCATTTCTTTGAACCCCAGGGATTTGGGCTAATCCCTGAGATTACTCAGCCTGCCTCTTCTTTCAGAAAAATTCAAGGTTTTCCTCTAGAAGTTTCAAATCCCTCCCAACCCTATTCTGCACTTCCCAGGTTGGCTTAACTAATCACCCATCCCTGCCATTTAGGGATTGATTCTCACCAGCGTTTCTGAGGGGAAATGGCAGTTTCAAGCACCCTCCCACCCAACTTTTCACCCCTCTCTCCACCAGCAGATTCTGCTGAAGCACCAAATTCCCCAAAACCTTCTCCCTAGCTTAGCACAACGCCTAGGGAAACAACCAAAATGATGGTTTTAACAATATGCCTCTCTACGCCCCCATGCACTTTTTCTGACATGGTTTTCAGGTCTAAATAGCGGCTGCACAAGTCCATCTACTCTTAAGCTTTGAAGCCACCACCATTGAACTTTCCCATGGTGGTTTCAAGATGCTCCTTCTTCCCCCTGAATCTTAGCACTTTATTCTCCTGGGTGGTTTCAAACTACCCTCATTTTCTCAGTGGCCATTTGTTGTCCCTCAGGGGCTGAATGACTCCAAATCTGGGATCCCTTCCCTCTCAGACTCCCCTATTTCGGCTTAGAATTTGGGGAACATATATAGAAGTCACAGAATCCCAGGAAAGGGACTGGGGCTGGGGAAGGGGGTGTTTTACCCCGGGCAGGGTTGTGTCTTTGTGTGTCTTGTCTCTGTGACTGTAAATCCTGCCCTGCCCCTCTCCCAATAAAATGCTTTGTTGTACACACCCAGTCGTCACTGGCAGTGGGAGTCACAGGAGTCCAAACCCCAACCCCCTCCCGCCTCAGACCCAGGAGTCCAGGCCTCTAGCCTCCTCCTCCCTCGTACCTGGTATCCTAGGACCCCAGCCACCCTCCTCCCTCAGGACTCAGGCCAGAGGAGTTGTCTAGCTGTGGGAATACGTGATTTATTGTGCCTCAGACTGTGTTCTCTGGTCACATCTAAAACATCTCTGATGGACCCTCTATCCTAGAGGACCACTATGTAGCAAAACGGGCCAGGAGGACAGAACCTCTGAATCTTTCCTCTATTTGGGGCTGGCCAAGGTCTGGCCAGGCTCACACGAAGTTGTTGGGAAGCGTGGCGGGGGAGAGAGGCTCCAGGAGCTGGGGGCGGACCCCGCGAGGCGGCGGGGGCAGCTTGGGCGGCAGCGGAGGAGTGGGCGGCGGCTGCTTGGTGGCGATGTGTGAAGGAACCCAGGCGTCCGGTGCATAAAAGTAGAGATCATAGGGGTCCTTCGGGGCGTCCAAATGCATAACTGTTGGGAGCAAAGGAGCAGGTCACCCCTAGGCTGATAGGGGGCCCATCCCCTCTACTGCACCGCTGGCCAATGTGGAGAATGGGGAAAGGATTCTGACCATCCATTGGAGCTGAGTTTTCAAATGAAAGAGCCTCTGATTAGACTAAGGGGCGGGGCCTGCTGCGCTTCATGAGGGGCGGGGGCGGGGCTTGTAGGGACCCGTGGCCCGGAGTCTGCTGCAACTCTCTCCTGGGCTGGAGGCAGAACCGGATGTGTTTGCGTGAAGTTTTAGAGAATTGGAGGGCAGGACCTGACCGTGGAGGGGTTAGGGCTTCTATCGACCTTGGGTGGGGACCTGTACTTTTAGGTGGGCGCCCTAAAGTGCCAGGCGAAACCAGGTTAAAGAAACGCGCAGGCTTTTAAGGAGCAGGACGCTGCAAGGGTGACTCACCCGGTTCATCTCCATCGTTCGGAAGCCGGTGGTGTGCGAAGGGCCGGTGTCGAGCCGCCCGGCGGTAGAGACACCACAGCAGCAGGAAAATGCTGATAAGTAGCCCTGTCCCGGCGAAGAATAGGCAGAGGGCTCCGCCTGCCGCGCCCCGGGGACGCCCCACCAGGGTCACGCCTGAAGGAAGGAGGTCCAGGAACTGAGGAATTTAAATTCCTAACCCCCTCCTCCCTCAGACCCAGGAATCCAGATCCTACCTTCCTCCCTCCGATCTAGGAGTCCTGGCCCCCAGCTTCTCCTTCGTCAGACCCCACAGTACCAGCCCTCAGCCTCCTCCCCTCTCAGACCCTAGAGAGGGGCCTTCAATGCCCCCCTCATCCTTTCCACCTAGAAGTCTGGCTCTCAGGACCCTCCTCCCTCGGACCCAGGAGTCTGGGTCCTAGCCCCTCACCGGTCTCCTCCACTCGTTCCACCACGATGATAGTGTTGACTCTCTCACCTCGGCTGCGCCGTTGGGGGGCCCGCGGAGTGGCAGGGGCCGGCTGAGTGGGGGGCCCTGGAGGAGCAGGGGGCCCCGCAATCCGGGCTGAGGGAGAAAGGCCGTCAGGCCCTTTAGGACTAAAGTTCTGGGGGGCCTTCAGCTCAACTGTCCCAGGAGAATCTGAGGTGGGCAATTTGAGGGGGTCGATCTGGGTGACTGCAAGTGTTTCTGGGCTGGGTTTCAAGGGCAGCTCATTTAGGGCAGTAACTTCTTCCCTGAAGGGAGCGGGTGTTTCTGGGTGAGGATTAGTGGAGACCTCAGGGTCAGAGGTCTTGAGGATCTCTGTTGCATCTTGGTAGGGGGTTGTGGGAAATTCAGTTGGGGGAATTTCAGTGGGATTGGTGTTGTGGCTTACATGGGATTCTGGGTGGGGGATTTTGGTAGGGTCAGGTTGAGGGGTCTGAAGGAATTCAGAGTTTGCGGTCTCAGTGGTGTTAGGATCATAGGTTTCTGGAGATTTGGGTCCAAGAGTTTTGGTGGAGTCAGGATTTGGGGTCCCAGGGGCTTCTGTAGGTGAGATTTCAGTGGAGTTAAGTTTGGGAAAATCTGGGGATTCTTGGTGTGGAGTGTGAGTAGGTTCAGGGTTTGGGGTCTCAGGAAATGCTGGGTGTGAAGTTTTGGAGGAATTAGGTTCAGAGGTCTCAAGGGATTCTATGTGTAGAATTTCAGTTGGGTCAGGTTTGGGGGTCTCAGAAAGTTCTGGATGTGTCATTTTGGAGGGGTTAATTTGGAGGGTTTCAAGGGATTCTGATATTGAGGTGTTGAGTGAGTTAGGTTTGGGGGTCTCAGGAGACTCTGGGTGTGGGGTTTCTGGGAGGTCAGTTTTGGGGGTCTCAGGGAGGTCAAGATGGGAGGGCTCAGGGGAAACCGCATGAGGTGTCTTGGAGGGCTCAAGATAAGCAGTGCCAGGGGATTCTGGGTTAGGCTCATCGAGAGTGGAATTTTCAGAAGCATGAGGGGAGGGCTGAGAGGGGTGGCCCATCCCTGGGAAGTCGGAGCCCGCAGGAAGTGAGGCCAAAGCGGCAGCTCTGGAACCCATCTGGGCGAAGAGGAAGACGAGAAGAAAGAGGATCGGGCTGAAGGATTTCATAGCTCTGGAAGGCACCTATAGCAGCAGAGGAGCGGGAAGGAAGGGGTTAAAACCCGAAGCAGCCCGGGAGCAACAGCCGTCTCCTGAGGCCACGCCCACGCCAGAGGCCACGCCCACTGGTCCTTGGGTAGCTTCCAGGCCTAGCTAGGCGCCAGGGAAAGGATGAGAAGCAACTCCCTAAAGGCTGTGGGGCGGCAGCCGCTGTAGCTAAGGGAGACTGAGGCGCGGGGCTTCTTGGGAGTCGTAATTTCCTTACCTGTTTCCCGGATGGGGTCTCGGGAAAATTGGGAAATAATGACACCTTTCCAAGCCCCCAGACCTCCTTGACTTCGACTTCGAAGGATTTAGACCTCTGAGGGGACACAGGATCCCTTTCTCTCCTAGGACCCTGAGGACACCTTGACTCAACAGTTGTTTATATTAGAGGAGGCTCAGAAGGAACGTCTGGGGGCTGGGGGCCTGATCGCCTGGATCTGAGGGAGGAGGGGTACTGAATGCCTGGAACTGGGGGAGGAGGGAGACTCCTGGGTTATGGTCAAGAGGGCTTCTTGGGGTTCAGACTCCTGGTTCCCAGAGGGTGGAGAGCACTGTGGGTCTCAATTCCTAATTCTTTAGAAAAGAGAGGCCTGAAGGTTCAGATGCCTAGAATTTTGAAGGAGTAAAGCTTGGGGGACTGGATTACAGGGGAGAAGGAAATGAATGTCTTGAACTCCTGAGTCTTGAGTTAGAAGGAGATTGGGAACTCTGAGTCTTGTGTCCTCCAGAGATAGGGGTGTAGAGGTCTAGATTCCTCAGTTTTCAGGAGGAGAGAGCTGTGGGGCAGGACTCGGGTCTCTGTTTATTGAGGATGGAGCTGGGATCCCAAGGTCTCAGGAGCTGGTCTAGGGCAGAGACATCTAGGTCTGTGGTCAGGTGGGGGTGGGGCCAGCAGACACCCAAATGGGATAGAGTCACTTGGGGTCCTGGGGTCTCTTACCTGCTCCAATGGGGTCCAAGATAAAAACAGGTGAGCAGAGCTGGGTACAGAGATCGGCAAATGCTGTAGAATGGCTCTGGGAGGGGAAGCAGGGGGTGGGATCCCAGGGGCACAGGTGATGCACCTGACCCCTCCCTGGGGATCCAGGGAGCCTAGTGACAGGCTTGGGATTTTAAAGGAACAGCAATAAAGGACAATATCTGGAGTGGGGAAGGGACTTTGGGGCTGGATCATCAGTGGAGGGATGACCCAACCAAGCTATCTTCCCTGAGAAACCAGGTGACCCAGCTCTGCCCTCTCCTACACCCAAATCCAGGAATCCAGGTCTCTGGTAACCTCCCACTTCTAGACCCAGAAGTCAGGACCCATAGACTTTCCCCTCGATCCAGAAATCCGGGCCCTGTTCTCCTCCTCTCTGGGGAACTAGGAGTCCAGGTTCCCACATCCTGTCAACCAGAGACCCAGACTCCCCGACCTTTGCCTAACAGTCCATTGTATAGAGAGCACCCTCTTAAGAGCCAGTGTTAGGAGCCTGAGAAGGGCTTGAACACATCCTTAGGGTAGTCAGGATCATTGTCTGTCTCTTCGCCCTCTTGGAGGCATGACTAAGACTTTCCTGATTTTACTTGTCACTATACCTGCCTCCACACCTCCTACCACACGTACATTGTGCCTTCTCTTGCCGCGCTCCCCAATCCCCTCACTCTTTCTGCTTCTCTCCCTGCCTGGATTTATCTCTGGACAACTCTGTCCAGGATTGCTGTGCTTCTAGCTCCTTCTGTCATTTTGAGAAAGCGCTTTTCCTCATCCTCCATCTCTAGCTTGCTCTCGTGGTCCCTTTCCCTCTCTTTTCTCCTTTTCTCTTCCTTTCTTCCTCTGTTGCTCTGTTTCTCCTCTCTTTCCTTTTCTCTGTCATTCTGTCTTTGTCCTTCCCTCTCATGGTTACTTCTCTTTGTGTCTCTGCTTCTCCCCATCAGTCCCTCCTCTGTTGCTTCCCCTGTCTCTGTTCTGTGTCTCTGGCTTCTGCTCTGATGGTCCTTCCGCTGATTTCTATTTTTATCCCTCTGACACACCCCCCTGTGTCCACTTCTCTGTCTGTCTGTCTCTCCCCCTCCCGATTCTCCTCAGGTCTCAGCTCCTGGTCCCAATTAGTGGGTGGCCGCCAAGGCGGTCGCGGGGCCCCCACCCCCGGCTCCTCATTACCGCTGGCAGCTCCTAATGAGCTGGGGTGGGTGCTGACCCGGCGCCCCTGGCCCCCTGGTCTGCGTCATTGTCCGCTGCGGGGGCTGTGGAGGCGATATAAGGGGGCTGCCAGCCTCGGTGCTTGAGCCCACTGCGCGGTAGGGGACCCATCAAACGGGCTGCGGAGGGTGGTTGGGTGGTGGGGTCCGGGGTTCTGGGCCAGGATACGGGCCTCAGTGAGCTCTTCCCTGTCTCTCCACAGGTGATGGAGACCCGCCAGGTACCCAGGAGCCCCCGGGTGCGGCTGCTGCTGCTGCTGCTGCTGCTTGTGCCCTGGGGCCACCGCACTGCCTCAGGAGTCGCCCTGCCGCCCGCGGGGGTCTTCAGGTACTGGCGACGTCCAGGTCTCCCAGGATGGTTGGGGACTCAAAGAGATGGAAAGAGACCCAAAGAGAGTGGGGAACAGAGACTCAGAAAGGGGGACAGAGACCCAGAGAGAGGACAGAGATGGGAGGTGGACAGGGAATATGCAAGAGAAAGAGATACAGAGAGATTCTGAGAAAGGCTTTGGAGAGACTTGAAAGGAGTCAAAGCAGGAACGGATTTGTTCCTTGAGCAACGTTTATTGGGTCTATAGTGTGTGCCAGGCATGAGCTGGGCCCTGGGGCCAGACAAGGGTGTCAGCCTGGGTCTCTGTACTCAGAAAGCTAGGAACCTGGTGACCGCAGACACCCACACAGAGAAAGAGAGAAACAAGGAGACAGAGACCGAGCCACTAGAACAGGTCTTCCAGTTGGACCGCAGGGAGGACAGGCGGGGCGGCGGACGGGGGGCCCGGACAGGCGGTAATCGCTCCTCTCCCTCTCCCGGCAGACTCCGCACCCTGCGCCGGGCTTGCATGTATCCGACCGCCCCCCAGTCGCGGCGGAGCCTGGCGCTGGCGGACGATGCGGCTTTTCGGGAGCGCGCGCGGCTGCTGGCCGCCCTTGAGCGCCGCCACTGGCTGAACTCTTACATGCACAAGCTGCTGGTGCTGGACGCTCGCTGAGCGCTCTGCCCGCCCCACCTTAATAAAGACCCTGCTGTGCGTCTGGACTGCGCCTCCTGTGTGTGTGCGTGAGGGCGCGCGCGCGTGTGTTGGGTGGGGGGAGAGGGGTGTTTCTGTTTAGGGGCGGGCCCTGCATCCGTTACGCTGGTGTCTAGCCCCTCAGTTCCCGCTGTTTTCTCATCTTTCCCTCCACTCATATTCTCTGTCTCCCTATCTCCCTCTGCTCTGCACCACCGGTACCCTCGGCCCAGCTCTTTCCTTTCCTCTCACTCTGTGCCTCTGTCCCTCTCCCCCAGCGTACCTGTTCCTACCCCACCCCGGCGTCTCTGTCCTCTCTGGGATTCTATCTCCTTCTTCTCTTGTTCTCTGTAAACTCTCAGGTCTCTGTTCCCCTCTGAGTCACTGCTCCCTTCTCTGGGTCTCTGTTGCTCTCTGGGTACCTGTCCTCTCTGAGTCTCTACACTTACCTTTCAACCTCCTGGTTTCCCGGCCCTCTGGGGATCTCTGTCTCCTCTCTCTACTCTTTTCTCCTCAAAACTCTTGCTTCCATTTTTAATCACTTTCTTTTTTCTCTGCCTGACTACTTAGTATCTTCCTTTTCTTTATTCCTCTAGGTCTCGGTCTCTTTCTCCCAGCTCTCATTTTCTCTGAATTTTGCTTTTTCTACTCTCATTTCCTGACTTCTCTCTGGGCACAGTGGAAATACCGGGGGGCTCTGGAGATGCATCTGCCACTCAAGACCAGGCTTCCCTAAATCTAGCTGTGTGATATTGGCTTCTAATCTTCGAGCCTCCTTTTCCTCATTTGAGAAATAACCAGATACACTATGAGACTTAAGTACAGAGCCTGTCACGGAGCAAAATGCACTATTAGAAAAAGGTTTCCGCCTCTCTCGTAGCAGCCTCCAGCAGTTTCTTCAGGGTTTTCTAACGGCGCCGTTCCCGGGAGACCAACGGGGCGCCAGGTCTGGGCGGGAGGAGAGGAGAGAGGGGCAAGCATCAGGCGGAAGGATCGGGCGGAGACAGCGAAACACCTGGGCCACCCGTGAAGGAAGCGAGGAAGCACCCAATCAGAATCTACCTCTCTCGAAGCTCTGCCAGCCCTTCAGCCCCGCCTCTCAGTGGCGACCATGGCAACCCACTCCCAGCCGGACGCTGAGGGTTCTGAACTGCGTTCCCAGGGCGCAGCTCGTGCGGACCACGCTCTGGTTGGTCTAGAGAAGAGGCTGGGCGCGTCGGTGTAGGGAAAGGGGGCGGGGTTGAGGCCTGGTGATTGGCAAGCTCTCCCATAATTTGCATTTCCAAGAGGCGGACCGCGTCCTAATTGGCCCTTAGGCTGTGGAGTGGGGCCTGTTTCCCTGTTACTCAGATACACCGAACAATGAGTAACTGTACTCCTCACGACCAACTAGAGTTGGCCAAATTTTACAAATAAACAAGACTGAAAGTCAGGAGTAATGTCCCCAAGTTAGTTAGCGCTAGTAAAGGACAGAGGATAATTGGAACCCAAATCTGTGCAACTTTAGAAGAGCAGACCATTCGACGACTCTCATGGAGAACTAGAACTAAAATGTTATGAGCAGTTACTATATGCCGGGCACCCTCCCAAATACTATTGTATTGGCTCTTTCAACCCTGAGGGGAGTCTCATCCTGTTTGCTGAAGGGCCTGTGCTTTCTGTACTTCCTCCCTAGATCTCTTGCCTAGCATTTGAGGCTTTTCACAAAATGATGCCCAGAACCCCTTCCCTTCTCACTCTACTCCCCTCCTCAGAAAACTTCAGCAATCACCACAGCTTCCACCACCATCACAGCTAATAACACCCAGACCCCCATCTCCAGACTGAGAGCACAAGGCTCAGTACTCCAGCCACTTCTTGGAACCCTGACACTCACTCCATCCCACATGAGTTCAGAGTGTTCCCTAAAACCCACTCCTTCTCATGGGTTCCCCATGTTGGGAATGGCTCCACTGTCTACCAGTCACCGAGTCAGATGCAGGTGCTGTCCTTTCCCCTTCCTTCTTCTACCTCCTTCATAGCCTGTCAGTCCCTGGCTCTGCCTTCCTGCTCTGCCCACTTCTGCCTTTCTCTTCTTTCCATCCATGCACCCGAACCAAATCAGGCCTCATGCTCTCCCATCTGGACTACAGCCCCAGCTTTCTCCTCACCTCCTGCCTCCAGCCTCATTCCATTATCCATCCCCTATACAGGTTCAGAAGGTCTCTTTCGCACCCAGAGGTGATTTTACCCCTTCCCTGCTCACAGTCCTTTCCTAAGCACTTGGCAGTAGAGTTCAAGCTGGTGTTCAAAACTCTTAATGGGCTCTTGCCTACCCCTCTATCTTATTTCTCACGACTCCAAAGCCTCAAGTCCTTCCCTGGCTTCATTTTTTTAAAATCCCAGCAACATGGTGCTCGTGCTCCCCATGGCTCTCTACATTCAGAGGCTCTTTTCCCTAACCTGGTTTTCACGTATACCTCTGTCTGTGACATCCTTCCCTGCCTCTACTCACTAAACCTTACTCATATTTCAAGACTAAATGCAGATGTCACTTATTTGGGAAGAAATCTAACGTCCCAGGCTGGTGCTTTTTCCGAGCTCCCACAGAGCTGGCAGCTACCTCTATGACTGTCTTTAAACAGGTGCAACTCTGTCCCTCTCTTGCTCAAAGCTCTCCCAAGGAAGTCTCTGCAGTGTTGAAACTCTTGTATATTTTAACCTGGGTTTTGGTTTCATGGGTGTTTACATGTGCAATAATTTATCCAGCTGATACTTAAGATTTGTCCATTTATCACTGTATGTAAGTTACACCTCAATAACAAAGTAAATAACCAAAAACAAGTAATAAAACCTCCCCAAATTTCCACCATCCTTGGGAGAAAAATCAGTGCTCCTTGGCTTGGCATTGGAGGGTCTATTTTTCTGCAGATTTATCTTCTAAGGTCTAGCTGTGGCAAATAGATGATCACTAAATTTGCTGGGTGAACAAATGGCACACCACTGGTCCCTTTCCACACACACTGGTGTGTGTCTGGCCCTCATCTCTTTCCCTCTTTCTGCTGGGAGAGATGCTCAGTCTCTCAGCTGCCCTTGCAGCTAGTGGTGATTGTGTCAAACAGTTCTGGCCAACAAGACACAAACACAGGTCTGCTGCTGGCTCTGAGAAGGCTAGTGCTTGTCTTTATACTAAGGAGGGGACGTGTCCCCTTCTCCCTGAAGATATGACATATGAAGCTACAATACCTGTCATCTCCTGAGCACGAGGGAAGGGGCAACAGAATTACAGCACAGCTGTCCTCCTCCAGACTTGTTTTGTGAGGCAAATATAAACCCTGGTGCTTAATCCATTATTGGGTGAGTTTTGCTATTGTTAAGAAATGCAGTTGTCAACATCAAAAAACCAAGAGACTTCTCATGAAAACCCAATACAGGGGTGTGGATCCTGGAGCACGATCTGGGGTCCCCATGGTGGGGTAATCCCAAGTCACAGTGTCACAACCATGGGAATAACAGTAAAGAAAAAAAAACCCAAGGAATTCATTGAACTAGATGCTGCTCTGAGGTAATGGGGAGCATGGCTCACACTGGAGGGGGCTGGAGGTAGCACAGCTGGAGGTGGGGCCAGGTAGGGGGTGGGGACTGGCCCAGCAGCAGGATGGAGAGCAGCAGCAGCAGCAGCAGCAGCCCCAGGACTGGCACAGGGATCAGTGGGTGCCTGGAGACCCTTCTGGGAGGCAGAACAGTGCTTGGGGGAGCCCAGGAGAGCCCATGGTGTCCCAGCACTGGGCAACGTCCTGATGTCTGACCACCACCCTCCTTCTGGAGATACCTTGGGGTGAACCTGAGCTGCTGGGGGTGCAGGGGCTGCAGGCAGAGCTGGCTCCAGACCGGCCTCCTGTCTGGGACCAGCTCCTTCACCACTGGCACCAGGGCTTGCTGCAGATCTGGCTCTGAAGGGCAGCTGATGGGGAGAAAGGAAGGCAGGATGATCGTGCTGGACTTCTTCTCTGCCCCAAGTCCCCTCCCAGGTCCTTGGGTCCCGTTACCTCGCAGGAGGGCTTCCTGGAATGTCTCCAGGTTGTGAGTCTCCCAGAGGGATGGGGAGATCCATCTGAAAGGACAAAGGAGACAAACCTGAGACTCTGGATCCTGGACTGGGAGAGGTGCTCAGCCCACTGGACAGAAATAACCACATGGAAGAGTGTGGAACACAGTGACTCAGTGTGTGAGCTTCACCAAGACACACTGCTGCATTGCGGTCCCAGCTCTTCCAGCTTCCTGCTGTGTGTCCCTTGGCAGGTCACCTGACCTCTCCAGGCCCCATCTGCCCCATCTGCCAGACAGAGGTGATGACAGCACCTACTTCACAGGGCTGAAGTGGAGAATGAATGAATGAATGCAGGCAAAAATAAAAAAACCAGGAGATGGGCTCAGAACTGTGCCTAGCAAACAGTGAGTCCTCAATAACTATGTGAGCTACTCTATATTATTATTGCCATTTTCTGCCTGATTATGGAAGTATCCAAGCCTCCTGAGGGCAGAGACCCCATCTTCTTCAGGTGCCCAGCCCTGGGCTGGGCCTAGTTCAGCGTGGACACTCCTTGGGTCCACTTTCCTGCCCTGCACCAGGTCCAGCAGGCACTTTAAGATTAAAGCTCCAAATATTCCTCCAGGGGCCAGGCCCAACTCACTTCACCACCTCATCCCCCGTGTCTTTCTGAAAGGGCTCCCCTCTGTAGGTCTCAGGCTTTCCCACCACGCCTTTGCTCTGTGGATGACGACGACGATGGGAGTAACAGCACAATAATAAATAAAGAGCTCCAGGAACCGCAGTCCCAGTCACTGTCTTTACCACTGTTACCTACTGCACGTCTGCTCTGTGCCAGGCCCTTTACCATGTGATCCTTAACCCTCATCCCCACCCATGCTGAGAGCTGGGTAAAGATCATCGTTACACCAGCCCTGAGGAAACTGAAGTGGGGCCCCCGTCTCCATGGAAGGGAGCACGGCGTGGCCATCTTGGATGGTTTGGACCCCGACGGGTCCCAGGTGCCTGGAATGGAGGCTGGCACACCTTTGGGTTCTCACTTTCCTATCTGTGGACTGCGGGCTTCTGACTTCACCAAATTTCCTTCCTTCCCTCTTCCCTTGCCTGAGAATCGGAATTGTCACCTGCCGCTTTGAGGAGCAAAGGAGCCAAGGTGTGTGGTGCTGGGCGGGCAGCTGTGACAGGTGCGGCGCCCCAAGGGAGTTCCGGGGTTGGCCAGGGCGGATCTGGCCCTTCTCGTGTGTGGGCGCATATGCGTGAGCATGTTCGCAATCCGGGGGTGTGGCCACATCTGCGAGGCCTGTGGAGTAGCGGCTGCAGCCCTGCATCGCGCTTGCTTGGGGAGGGGGGTCCCCGGGGAACATTCTGGCCACCCACTGGCCTGCAGCCTCCCTCTACAGCACTGTCTGCTCTCATTAGCTACAGCGAGGGCTTTGTTATTTCTTGGCCAAACGATTTTTCTGTCTGCTTGGGTGGAGTGGGGGTGTGGGCAGGGGCTGGGGAGGAGCTGTGACTACAGCAGCCTCACTGGAGGGCCTGGAGTGGATGGTGCTGGGAAAGCTTACCCTGACCCAGATCTCCACCTCCTCCTCTTCATCTCTTCTGGGCAACCTGGGGCGACAAGAAAGTCACTGCAAGCATCTGTCTCCCCTGCCAGGCTCCCATTCGCCCCTTTAAAGCAGGGGTCTTATCTCAGAGGGGCACTATGGATGGACCTGGAGGCTGTTTGGGAGCAAACTCTTGCCTGTTGGTCAGTGCCTGTATTTTTCAGGGGAATTTTCACCAAATTCTCCAAAGAGTCTGTGACCCCTAAAGGGTCAGGGGACTCTTCACCTCACTGGCTTTCTCAGCTGCTACTTTAGCAGCTGAGCCTCCAGTGGGAGCTAAGGCTTCTGGTTCTCACTGCCCCAAACATCGGAGACTCAGACCTCTCCGAGACCCCAGGGCACAAGTAGACCTCACCCCCTGCACCGTCTTCCTGCCTGGTGGGTGGGCCACTTTCAGTGAGTCTGTCTTACTGGGTTTTCTCTGAGGACTGAAACTCCAGCTCAGACTTCCTGACTCCAGAATACAACTGTGAGCCCCACCCCTTCCCAAATAATTCCTCTTAGAAGTGCAAGCCCCAGCCTCTGAGCCTCCTATGGCCTCTTTGGGGTCTCAGACCTCAAGCTGCTCAGCTTCAACATCACTTGGAGACCCAGACATTCACATCTGCCACCACCTTCACCGGGGACCAGGGATCCAGCCCTCCAGCTTTGGCCACCGGCTTTAGATCCAGCACCCTCAGGATACAGTTGTTTCCTCAACTCTCAACCAACAAGGCATCCAGGCTTGTAGGCCCCTGGTTTCTGCCCGAGTCAGACACGCAGCTATCTGATCCCCTGAGACTTCTACTCCAGGACCCGGGAGGCTTGTCCCCCAGCCCCTCTCAAGGTCTAAGCCCTCACCCCTGGTCACCTCTAGGGACCACAAGATTCACTACTTCCCTCACTCTCAGCTTCGCAATCTGTGGATCATTCTGCCCTTGCCCTCCTTCCCCCACCGGAAACTCAGATGTCCAGCCCCCACACTAGTCCCAGTCCCCGCTGCAGTTCAGCCCCGTCTTCCTTCCATTCCCTGGTGACGCAGGAGGAGGTCACAGCTCCAGGCCCCAATCCCGCCCAATCTCAGCTTTCCCAGACAAGTCCAATTAGAGGCCGTGTTAGGCAGCCTCATTAGTTTCTGAAGCCAGGAGCCTGAAAGAGGGAAGTGGGGGAGAAGGAGGCACCACAGGAAGGCCGAGGCCCCAAGGAGGAGGGTGGGCCCAGACATCTAGCACTTTCTCTATCCTCAGAGGCTGCACATGAGCCTCATAACAGTTGTGTAACAATCCCAGGGCAGGGCTCACACCACCCCGTCACAAAGTAACCGAGCTGGATATGAATCCAGGCTGTCTGATTTCAGAGCCCCTGATGGAATCCCAGCTGTCTGGGTACTCTTCTGGGGCTCAGTCTGGGTCTCCATCTCAGGCCTCCCTGCAGGCCTTGGGAGAAGTGTGTTTAGTGACAGTGACTGAGCTGTCCCATCTGCCTGACACTTGTCTTCTTCTTGTCTCAGTGTCTCCTATATGAATACTGCTCCTGCAGGACCCTATGCAGCGCCTATCCCCAAAGCTTTTCCCATTCCCCAGGTAGGGTTAGATGCTGGAAGTCCTCCTGGAAACATCTGGGTCAGGGTCTGTCTCCTCCCAAGACCAGAAGTTACTGAGGGCATGGCTAGATCTGACTCATCCTGGTTCAAAGGCCCAGGGTCGCCTCAGCGTCAATGAATGAGTGAATGAGTGACTGATGCAAGATTCCCTAGGGCTCTTCCAGGTCTTGTCCTCTATCCGTTGGAGAATCTGGCATCACTCTGAGGCAGAGGGATGGCTCAGGAGGACCAATCTTCTTACCACATTGATCGCTCTTTCCTTCCTTCAGGAGGGTGTGCTGGCTCTCCCTGCAAATTTCTCTGCGGGAAAGAAAAGCTTAGCTCTCCTAGGCTGCAGCACCTGCAGGGATTCACCACCTGCTTCTAAAACTTGCCCTTCTCTTGGGCCCCTCTTTGAGGGTGGCTCTGTCTTCCCCCCAGGAGCAGAAGCCAGGAACCGGACAGTTATTCTGGACCCCACCAAGCCCCTTTCTCCTTCAGGACCCAGGAGTCCAGGTCCCCCTAAACCTCTCACGTCCCACAAGCCCCTCACACTCATCTGGGCCCCAAAGAGGCTCCAGCGCTTCCCTTCCAACCCTCTTCTCCTCCCAGGTTCCCAGTCTTGAGAGGGCCCCACCAGCTGCTCTCCCACAGGACCCATGTCTCTCTCCGTTTTCTCTGGAGACATCCATCCTTGCCTGTGGCTTCAACCACCAACTCAACACTGTTTTCTAAATACATCCCTGAGCTCCAGCCTTGTGCACCCACTGCCCCTGGGCCAGTCCCTCTTATCTCTCAGGGGTGCTCACATCATGGGGTCGCTAGGTTAGTTCAGCGTCTTTTTCTCCCTTCCCAGGACCCAGTGCCCCCAGCAGCTCTGTCTCTGCCCATCCCTTTTCCTCCATCCCGAGGCCCTGGCCTGGCTCAGCCTTCATCCTCTCCCTCTGGACCTCTGCCCCAGCCTCCTCCCTGGCCTCCCAGCCTCCAGATGGTCCCCATGTGGCCCCAGAGGAATCCTTCTACATCCAGAGTTGACCTGTCCCTCCCTACTCACAGCCCTCCTGTGGCTTGATGGAGAAAAGCAGTCTCTCAGCTTCATTGACAGGGACTTCCTTTCATGATCTGGGTGGCTGGCCTCATCTCTCACTAGTCCCCAGCTGCCCTCTACTCACCAAAGATGATACGTGGTTTCAGGCTCCCATATCCTTGCATATACTGTTCCCACTGCCTGGAAAGCCTCTCCTTCCTCACACTATTTAACTTCTCTCTTTTTCTTCAAAATAAACTCAAGTGTCAGTTTCCCTGTGATACCTCCTTCCAGCTCCTACCTGACATGGGTACTCCCTTCTCTGGGCTCCCAAAGGGCCTGCCCCCTCCTCTAGCACATCCATCACCCTGCTCTAGGACGGCCTGTTTGCACCATCTCTCTACAAGGCCTTGAGCACTAAGGGGCCCAGGCCCTGAGTGACTCTGCTCTGTGTCCCCAGGACCCAGCGCAGGCGGCACCTGGAGGCTGGAGTCAGTCTTCCCCTCCACGAAGCATCTGAGAGCTTGCAAACAGCAGAAGCTCACTTTTATTTCCACTCCCCCTGAGGGATGTGGCTGTGTCCCCCACAAGCTGTGTGAGCTCTTGGAGCTTCAGTTTCCATGAGGAACAGGATGAGGGGCGAGGATGTCTACCTTGCAGAGACAGTGGGAGGGTCAGTGAAGAATCCAACAGGAGTGCTGGTGTTGAAGAGAAACAGACGCTTCTCTCAACCCAGGGAAAAGTGAACAGAGAAAAAAGTTTCTCCTTTAAGGATGGTGAATGGCTTTGAAGTAGTATTTTCAAGACAATACAGCGTTGTTTACAGACCTGTTAGCAATATTTTTTTTTAAAAAAGAATTCTGGCACTAACAGATTAAAATCTCTTTTTTCTGTTGTGAATACTGAAGATGAGTTGTCTCAGTTATTTCCAATAATGTTTGAAACATTGTTCAAGTAATTATGGAAGTCATAAAACAATGACTATTGTTGAGTTTAAGATTTCATAGTGGGCTTGCTAGGCTTTTCTTAGAGGTATTTGTATTTGAAAGGTAAACGCTTAATGTACCTTCACGGCGTGAGGAAGAACAACTCACTTATTCCCTTCCTGCTGTAGTACCATTTTAAATCAGGTAGTTTGTGGGTTTGCTTTGTTCACTTTTGTCTACCACACCAGCTGGCCAGTCCCTAGAGGGCAGAGGTGGTGTCCTGTCTGACTTGCGGCTCCATGGCCAACACCCAGTAGGCCCTCAGTCAACATACGCCTATGGGATGGGGAACAGAGAAGGCACATGGACTCTCAGGCCCCTCTCCCAGCCCCTGGACCCCATGGTCTTGGAGCCCCTCCTGTGCTCACCTGCCTCCCAGTTGGGGCTTCAGGTGGAAACTCAGCCTCCTCATCGGTCTCATGGACGACCTCCTCCCACTGCCACACGCCACACAGAGGGTTGGAGAGATCTGTAGCTGCCACTTCTTGTTTCTGGGAGAAAAGAAGTTGTTTCTGAGGCCAGGAAGAATCAGATTAAGGCAGAAGACAAGTCAGAGGTGGGATGGAAATGGGCTGAGGTGTGGAGATGGGAGGTGGGAGTGAGCTGGTGTGAGGCTGGGTTTGGGAGTTGATGGGGGCAATACCTGGGAAGGGTTTGGTGCCTGGACCAAGGAATGGGTTTCAGATGAGGTTAAGGACTGAGATAGTCTTGGGGGAACTGGGGTGGGGTGAGAGTCAGGGTTGGGTCAGAGTTGTGGCTGCTGGTGGGTTGGGGTATTTTGGGGGTGTCAGGCCCACCTGCCAAATGGCCTGGATCTCCACACCCAGCGATGGTGGCAGCAGCCCGGTCCAGTCCACTCTTCTCACCTGAGCCACTTCAGGCAGCCTGGCCACACAGTCAGGAGGGGGAAGGCTGTCTCTGTGCCTGCCCACCACCTGTCAGTCAGCCTATGCTGGGGTTGCTACCCAGTCCACCTTGTGTCTGGAGGCTGGGGGTTCCTGTCCTTGGGCTCCCCTCTGGCCTCCTCCACCCTCAACATTCCACTCACTCATCCAGCCCCTTGTGGGTCTGACTCAGCTGCTCCTCCAGGTGTGAGATTTCCAGCTTCAGCTCCTGCAGAGGAAGGAATGAGGGACCCCTGGCTCTCTGTTTTCCTTCATCCCCCACCCCTGGTCTCCTCTTCCAAGGTCAGTTCCACTCCTCTGACTTCTTTGGGCTCTTCCAAACACATATTGCCAAGGGAGAAGGGGAAGAAAGCAGTGACAGAAACTCAGGAAGCCAAAGAGAGTCAAAGAGCAACAGGAACCTTGAAGGTAACTTACCAGCCAGGGAAACTAGAAAAAGGAAGCCAGAGATGGAAACACAACGAACAAGGAGAGACACAGAGAGGCAAGAGAACACATGGGGAGTAAGAGACTCTAAAGACAAGGGACAGAGAGAGGAACTGCCCCAGAAGACAGACAGACTAGACCCAGAGAGAGGCAGAGAGAAGAACCTAAACAAGCCAGGCAGAGACACAGAAATATGAGGGGAAAAAAGGAAACATAAGGAAGACACAGAGAATGAAAGTAGATGGAAGATGGAAATAGAGTGAGAGAAAGAGAGGAAGGAATAGAGAAAAAGTGAAAAGGCAGAGAGACAGGAGAGACACACAGTCAAACGGTAGAGATGGTAGAAACAAGATGTGGAGACTCAGAAAAAGATAGAGACAGAAAGAGGCAGCAGATCCCAGAGATGGCAAAAGAGCAGTGGGGAGAGTGGGGCCAGGCCGGTGGGTTACCTGGGTAGCGGTTTTGTACTCCTCCAGGGTCTTGGCCAGACTCTCCATGTGCCGAGTGCGCTGGGAAAGCCCAAAGCTTACTGAGACTCGGCTCAATCCACCCAAGACACTGAGGTCAGTGGTAGGGGGTGAGCAGGGTGTGCTTGGGGGAAGAGCTAGGGCCTGAGGGAGAGCACCAGTTTCCCGGGAAACCCAACTCCTCCAGGCTGCTTATCCAAGGATTAGAGCCAGGCAGGACTTCCCTTTCCAGATTCAGGGCAGGAGACACATAGAAGGCAAACGTTAATCCCCGAGACCCCTCACCTCGGAGAGGATGGTGTCTCGTTGGCAAATGAGGCGTTCACACTCGTAGAGCTGCCGCTGCCGGAGGAAGGAGCCCGTCCATCTGTCTGGCCTGTCCTCCCCTCCCATCTCACTCTCCCGCCCCCTCCTCTACCTCCCTCCATGTCTCTGGACATCAGCTACATTGAGGGGATTTCAGCAGAGCTGCCCACTGGCCCTGGGAATCTGATGGCTTGATGAAAGTCCCTGACCTCACCAGGTCACAGGGGCTGAAACTGGTGAGGTAAAAATGGCCTCAGGGGTGATGGGAAGTTGTAAAGGCACTAGGGAGGGGTAGCACCTTCAAAACATCCTTCTCTATGGCCAGCTCCTCACTCCTCTTCTTCACTCCATCCCGCTCTGCCAGTAGCTTCCCGTTCTGGAAGAAGGGACCCCGGTCATGTTCACTTCAGCAAATGGCCATGAGATATATATATATATATATATCATACACACACACATACAGACACAAAATAATACAAATATCTTTTATATAATGATCACTCATAGCTGACCATTTGCTGAACACCTGATGTGCATCGGGCCTCATGCTCAGCACTTTATATGTTTTAGCCCATTTAATCCCTCCAACCATCCTATGGGATCTCAGCTTTGATTTGCAGATGGAGCGGGTCCTCCATCTGCAAAAATGGAGATAAGATGTGAGGATTAAATGAGCTAATAATTATTGCTAACATTTACTGAGCACCTTGCCAGTGTTAACTCATTTCTTATGCCCTGTTTTAAAGATAAAAGACAACTGAGGCACAGAAAGGTTGAGTAACTTGTCCCAGGTCACACAGGTGGGAAGGAATTCATGCAAATACACGTTAACATACGTTAATGACCACAAAGCATTTAGAACAGTACCTGGCATAAACCAAATGTCCAGTAAAGGTTACATTAAACATATTTCTAAAACTTTGTATTATGAATTTTAAACCACCAAAAGTAAAAATAACAGTATGAGGAACCCCCTTTACCCATCATCACCCAGCTTCAATAAATATATACATTTTCCCTGTTTGTTTCTTCTCTGTCAGGTTTTTTTGTTTGGTTTTGTTTAACCAGATTATTTCAAAGCAAACCCCAGGCATCACATAATTTCACCTGTTACTACTCCAGCATTTATATGCCCTACTAGAGAACTTTTTCTTTAGCAAAACCACAATGCCATTATCAAGCTTAACAAAATTAATAGTAATTCCTCAGGATCACTGCACACCGAGTGCTCTTTCTTGGTTTTCATTGTCTCACAAGTGTCTTTTCACATAAAGATACAAACAAGGTCCACCATGGCTTTTGGTTGAAATGTCTCATTTCTTTCCATCCGACAGTGATCCCCTACCTTCCCAATCCTAGCACTTTTTTGGGCACTTCATTTGTGGTAGAAACCAGGTTATTTGTCCTGTAGAATTGGTGCATTTGGATTTGGTTTACTGTGCTCTCATTTCCTGTGTAGGATGTTAACCATGTTCCTCTTGCCTTATTATTTCCTATAACTTGTGGATAGATCCAGGGCCTTGTCTAGACTCTTGTTCAATTTTTTGGCAAGAGTTCATAGGTGCTGCTATACGCATCATACCGTGCGTTCAGGAAGAATGTAAATTCTGGCTGTCCCAACTATGAATGTTTACACTGTCATCCCCAATTTTACAGAGGAAATTGTGCAGTGGAGGGGCTAAGAAACTTAGCCAAGGTCATACGGAGAGTAAGTGGACTCAAACCCAAACCTGATTCCAAATCCTGCACTTTTAACTCCCAATCTCTCCTCTGAAGCAGACTCAGCCCTGAATGAGAACAGGGAACCAGCTTTGTCCTTCGCCTCAAGTTGCTCATCACTAGAGGTGGAGACTGACACAGAAGCAAATATTAACAAGGTTGAAGAAGGTTCTGAAGAGGCCTAGGGCCTGGGTCCTGTGGGAGCCCAGGTGAGGGGCTTTGCAAGAAGGCAGTACTGGGGCTGAGTCCTCAGAGCTGAGGAGAGTTATCTGGGAAAACAAGGGGCCAGGAGAGGGCAGCCCAAGCCAGCCACAGAATGCGGCCCTGAAAATAAAATGGACCAAATTCCAGTCTAGAGTTTCCAGGCACCAAAAACCTAGTGAGTTGCCCTGAGTTTCAAAGTGAGGCGGTCACTGGGGGAAAGCATTTCGGAGCACGGAGGCAGTCTGACTCCCCTTTGCCACACCCCTCCTCCCAGTGCCCCTGGGGATACCAAGGCCAGCTCCTCCCTCTCTACAGCCAGGCTCAGCTCCAAGTCCTCCATCACCTGCCCTCCCTCCCTCTCAGTCTCAGTGGGCCTGGGCTGCCAGGTGAAGGGCGGAGGAAGGACGGGCCAGGAATGCTGTGTCAACATCTGTCCACCTGGTTGGGATTTGCAGGCTGGATCCTGGGCCTCTTGGCAGGGAATCTGGTTACTCAGCCACTCCTGCCTTCTTCTGCAGTAACCTGAGCCCTGCTCTGTAGGTTCTTGTAGGAAAGCTGAGTGTCTGAGTGTCCCTTACTCCTGCATTATTCTACTGTAACTTGAGAACTCAATCTATAGATGCTCTGTAGGCAGCTGCCGGGGAGGGGGAGGGAACCAAGAATAGCTTGTTTATCGAGCGCCTATGATGTCCCAGGCGCTGCTCAAGGCACTTGCCCTGGCAGCAGGCCCTCTGGACCAGGAGGAGGCAGAGACCGCTGGCTGCCATTCACCCTGCTTATTCCTTCTCCTGCTTTCATTGGGGGCTCACTCTCCACGTGGACAGAGGGGTCCCAGCCCCAGCCCTGGAGGTGAAATCAAGATGGAAATCTAGGCGGATTCAGGACACCAGGCTGGTTAGCTAATCCAACAGCCGTTCTCACCCTGCCCTCACTCATTTGTCTCCCACTCTGCAGGCTGAGGAAGGTCAGATATTCTCCCAGCTTCCCTTGTCATGTGATCCAGTTTGTCCAGTGAGATGTAGGAGAGGTCTGCTGGTGTGGGGGTGAAGTGGGGGTGCTCCTGGAAAAGTTTTTCCTTCTTATGAAAAGAGAGAGCATAAGAGGAGCATTCACCCCTCTTTGTCCTGGTTTGAGGGAGAACATGAAGTTTGGAACTGTTGCAGCCATCTATGATTCTGAGGCCACAGGCAAACAAGTCAAAAAGCTGCCAACCTAGCCCAGAATCTTCAAAATCTCTTGTTAAGTAAACGAGTGTCCTTCAGACTGAAGCTGCCATTTCTTCAGCATTTTCTTCCTTGGAGCTGAAAGTATTCCAGCCACTGCTGTGTTACCCATGCCAGGGAGTCGTTTGGCTATAATCATTTGATGTCACTTTCGCCAATGAGATATGAGGGAGGTTCTGCCATGGGGCTTCAGGGCAAGTTTCTCCTTGTTCTTAAAAAGAGATGTTCTGGAAGAAATAGTCACATCCTGTCTGCATCCCATGCCTCACACCATGACAGCCAACCGGCAGTGAAGATTTCCTTTGCCCCAAGAGAGGGAATTTTCATGGAAGAGCCAGAGCACAATGTGGAGTATTTTTTGGTTTAAATGTAAAAGCCATAATACAGATGTAGGACAAAGAGATTTGGGGGGATAAGGCAGAATGAGTATTATTGCCTGGACTGGGCAGTGATCCTTAGGGCTGGGGGAGGGGTTTAGGAGAATCGAAAAAGAGAACAATAGGATGAAAATGGGCCCTGAGCCAGCCCCAAGCTGTGAGGGGTGGAGAGGATGGATGCAGTTGAATCACAGAATCCCTGGGACGTCTGGGAATCTGAGACAGGTGTTTCCCAACTCACTCTCAGAACTAGCAAGGTGTGTGAATTATAGAATAGAAATGGCTCTGTAAGGAGATGAGGCACAGAGGGCCCCGTGAGGGTGACAAAGAATTATAGGAAAGCAGCTAAAACTCTTCTGTGCCCCTGGAAGGGTGTGGAGGACCCCCAGCAGCACTGGTGGGTTGTGGGGTCCAGATGAGAGCCACCACCACTGCAGATGCAGTGAGGAGAGTACGTCAGAGACCAGAAGGCAATGTCAGCCTCCCAGTGGATGCTAGTGTGCAGTGGTGACTAAGGCTGAGGCCCAGATGGAACAACAAACATCAATCTTGTGACCAGTAGGGAGAATAGACATTGACTGAGGAGCACTGAGATGCTGCGAGGGTCTGCAGCAACTTAGATGCCACCTTGTGTACGTGGAGGGGTAGTAGGGGGGTCAGTGATGAGTTTCATCATCAATTGATCAGTTTCAGTTTCCACCTAAAAGGACTAGGTGGGCCCAGAATTAACTAAGATGATGTTTTCTGTCTCAGATGGAATACGGCTTGAATTAGACATGAGGTTGGACTTGGCCAGTTCATGTTATGTGCTAAGCTCTGGACTAAAATCACCCATTTAATTCCCACAACAATCCTATTGAACAGATACCCTTCTGCGCTGTTCTTAGAGAATAAAACTAAGGCTCAGAAAGGAGAAGTCACATGCCTAAAGATTGTCTGTTTTGTAAGTGGCAGAGATGGGATTTGAACTCAGGACTGACTTTAGGGCCTGTGTTCTTTCCGCTATTAATAATACTAATATATGAACAACATTAGCTAACTTTTAGTGAGCTCTTCCCATGTGTCCTGCCTTGTTCTTAGGACTTTACAAGCATCCTCTATTTAAATATCATACAATCCAACCAGGGAGATTCCATTATGATGCCCATTTTCACAGGTGGGGACACCAAGGCACAGAGAAGGGATGGAATGGCCCATGCTTATGGAGACAGCCTCAGCATAACCAGGCAGTCCGCCCCATGCCCCACATTCTTACCAACTGTGGCAGTTCTCACATGTAACGATGTGACCTTCAGGGACATTCATACATTATTGGGATTCTAGGGTCTCCCTCACCAAACTGAAGGGTGTTTGGGGCAGCAGGGGGTAGGGTGGGAAGATCCTGAGGACTGGGGAAGGGGTGGGGATGGGTGCTGGGTCTCAGCTCACCTCCTCGTGCAGAGTCTCCATCTCAGCTACCAGATGCTGCTGCTCCTTTTCCTGACCAACCCGAGAGAGAGAACAAAGGCTTCTTTTCAGAACTCCTTGCCCCCATATTGCCCTTTTCCCACCCTTAGGAACACAACTCAGGCCTGGACCATTGAGGAACAGGGCTGAGGAATAGGTCTGGGGACCCCTGATGGCTCCCCTTTGTCACAAGAGGGATGGCAAGTAGATCTGGACCCAAAGTCTGGGGTCAGCGGGACCTGGACTGAGGGAGGAAGCCTGGGTGGCCTCTGCCCTCTCGCACTCCACACTCAGGCTCTGTTGCTCAGACTCTGAGAAAGTGGGAGGAAAGAATGCACCTTCATGCCCCTTGCCCCAAACCCACCGTCCGCCGGGCCTGGGCCAGAAGGTTGCGATTCTGTTCCTCCAGGCTCTTGGCCAGAGTCTTCAGATCCTCCAACTCCTCATCCACAGCCTTGGCAAACTGCAGAGCCTGCTGGGTGCTGAGTTGGGGCAGGGCAGGTGGGTCACATGAGAGAGAGGAAGACAGAGACCACAGTGATAGATCCACTCAGAGAGATGGGAGCAACAAAGAAATCCCAGAGACTCAGAGAAAAGGAAGGAAGGAGACTGAGTAGTGGGGCAGAGACCCAGTTTCTGTCTAATAGACTGAGTGGGAGCAAGCCTGGGGCTGCGGGCAGGTGGGACATGGGGGTGAGGGAGGGCGGGCTGGGGCCAGGCGCACCTGCGGAGCTGCTTGCGCAGGGCCAAAATCTCCTCCCGGAGGCGTGCAGACCCCTCCTCGGCCGTCTCCACACTGCGCTGCAATTTGGCGTTCTCCCCCACCAGGCGGCGGTTGCTGAGCTCCAAGTCCTCCAGACTGCTCAGCAGGTCAGCTGTGGTGGGCCTGAGGGCAGGGAAGGTCCAGGGTCACTGCCCACAGCCCTGGCCTCCTTTCCCCAGGTCAGGGTAGGTGTTGGTGAAGGGAAGATGCGGCTTTTGGAGAGAAAGAGAAACAGGAGGGAGGCTACCCTGTTCTTCCTGTGCTCTTGGCACAGCCCCTGTCCCTCACCCACTTTCCCGAGGGACCCAAAGCCCTAGGCCAAGCCCCGGGCCCCAGGCAGGCAGGAAGTCACAGGGCAAGGAGAGGGCAGGAAGGGGCCTGAGGATAGGTACAACTCAGGTCTGGGGTCTTCGCCTCCGAAGCTCTCCAGGTTGGCTGGATCCTCAGCTTCTGGGCATCCTGGAGGGAGACATAGAGGGTGGTGGGCTCCCAGGTGACCTTTGATGTTGGGGTACTCCAGGACTATGGCCTTGGTCCTCCTTTAGCCTCCACCTTCACATTAACTCTGGGTGATTCCACCTGCTCCTGGGGCTGCAATTACATCCACCATCCAGAAAGGACTCCTGCTCATGGGTAACTTGAACTCAGGCTGGATCTCCTCATGGCCCCAACCACCCCACATTCATCATGCCCTACCGTGGGCAGCCCCTCAACTACCCTAAACCTGTTTCTCCTCTCAGTACCCCAACTCACCCACCCAGACACTGGGCTGTCCTGACTCCCTCACTCCTTGCCTTCTTCCCCGGACAGCCTCCTCTCGGTCTTCTAGCCTCCAGCCTCTCCCTCCTGTCCTTCCCCGCACTTGGCTGCAGAAGGGTCTTTCCTTGTTTGGAGCTGACCTGCCTCTCCCCTGCTCACAGCCCTCTCTTGGCCCCCAAGCCCGGTTGGAGGAGGTTGAAGAGAATGCCAAGAAGGCTGTATTTTTTTGGCTTTTGTTTTGTTTTTGTAAGAGTGGAGAAACACAACATCAACACTTTTTTATGGAGCACCTCCTATGTGTGAAGGCTTTGGGGTAGAATGGTGAGCAAACCAACTAACCAAACAGCGTGGCAGGTAACTAGTCAGATAATCAGATTTCTGCAGGAAAGGAATGCAGGTCTGGGCTGAGTGAGCCGAAGAGTAAGGGCCCTTAGCCTGCAGCATCCCAGAGCTTCCCCACCAGGGCTTCCCCACCAGGTGTGCAGGATGAGGAAAGGCCTGGTCGACAGTTTAGGTTGAGAAAACAGCCTGAGCCAAGGCTGGAGATGAGGCAGGTGAGCAGGCAAGGCCAGAGGGACTGCAAATGCAGGGACCAAAGTGCAGGGAGGGGCCGGCTTGAGGACCATGATGGTGATGGTGGGAGGGGCCTTGTAGGCCTCTGTAATGGGGTTGGTATTTGGAGAAGGAGCTGGAAACAACCTGTGAGGAAGAAGAACCAAACTCAAAGCTCAGGGAAGGTAGGGACACAGTCATGGAGTAAAAACCAAAGCCTAGAAAGCCAAACTCCACAGCTCCACGTTAGAGCAAATGCCTCTGGTGTCCCACCCTATCCTTTGCTCTGCCCCCAGGTGGGAAGTCCCCCCCACTGTCTGACTCTGAGCCTGTGTGCTTCATTCTATATATAGCAATCTCACCAGATGGCCGTTGCTGGGAGGTCAGGGCTCCCTCGAAGGCGGTCTCCTCTTCCAGCTCTAATCCCCTGTATCAAAGGGATGAAGCTTCGAGCCCCCTGCAGCCACCACCCTCGTCCTGACCAGCCACGGGCAGAGGGGTTGGGGGTGGCGGAAGGAGGGGCCAGATCAGGTGAGAGCAAGCACCGTGGGGAGGAAGGTGAGGCCAGATGGCAAGTGCCTGGGGCCAGATGGAAAAACAGGAGGGGTGAGGACTGGGTTTGGAGGAGGGATGGGGAGGGGCCCTGCTCTCCTCCTTCCAGCCCCTTTTATTTCTGCCCCACAGACTTCCTCTGCCTCCCCATCGTAGGTACTTTACCCTCAGCCCCTCTGCCCCTCCCCCAACCCATCTCTTTACTTTTCTTTCCTCATCAGCCTCTTTCCAGCCACAGCAGGTCCCTGTGCCCATAGGGTGCTGGCTGTAGTAAGCAGAAATGAGGTTAGATCTTAGGAAGGGTTTCCTGGGGGAGGGTGGAGGTGCAGGGACTCACCCATCCAGCTGACAGGCAGCGATCCAGTCTCGCATGATGACTAGGAAGGTGTCCAAGTCCACGGTGGCCTGAGGGCCTTCCCCATTGGGGTCCAGGCTGCAGGCTAGTGTTTGGAGGCGCGCATCCTGGGGGCCCCGTCCCGTTACAGCCTCCAGGTAGGCTAGTACATGGGTCACAGCCACGGTGCCTAGGGATAGAGCATGCTATGAGGGAGACTGGGGCAGGTGAGGGGTGGGGGATGGGGATGGCTTTGAAGTGGGACCACTGGCTGGGCTAGTGGCACCCCTGCACCACGGCCAGCCGGCTGAGACTCCTTGGACAATCCCTTTCCCTTCTTCTCAACTATTTCACATAGAAATGGGGCCCAGGCATCCCTACCTCAGAGGGTGGACGCGAATACCAGCTGTGCCCTACCAGGCTCACCGTGGCTGACCTTCTTCCCTCCTCAGGCTCCAAAGCCCCACCTTCCTCTGTCAGTGTCCCCCAAGTTTTCCTCCCCACACTGTCCTTGTCCTGAAAGGCCTCCATCCCCTTAGCTACTTCCTTCCGGAAGCTTCCCACACTCACCCACTTTCAACCTAGCCCATTGCTCTCTCTGTGGCTCCCGAGATCCCAGCCCCCAGGCTCCATCTCTTTTTATTCCTTGTCTCTCTGACCTGTCCTTTGGGGATCACAAGCTTCAAATGTGGAGTTGAGTATTTGCTCCTCTAAGCTGAGCAGAGTCCCCAGGCTCCCCTCTTCCGGCTTGTCCCAGAGGTACACTGAGGAGACAAGAGAGCCAGCCCACCCGTGAGGAAGGAGGATGAATAGAAGTGAACTAGTCCTGGGATCCTGCGGAGGGAGCAGGAAGCTTTGGGTGGGGGCACGCAATGTGAGAGTCTTTGAATTACCTCCCCCCCTCACCCCCTGACCTGGGGATGTGAGCCCTATCTTTCAGGCCAGGAAGTGTCCCCTGCTGTCTAATCCTTTGTGTCCAGACCACTCAGGAGCCCAGATACCAAGTACAGCCTTTCCTCCTCTCTTCCCCTGCTTCCCAAGCTCGGCTCAGAGGGGGCCAGGGGCGGAGGAGGGCAAAGAAGAGAGGATTCTGGGAGAAGCCGAGGATGAAGCGGGGCCCAGGAGCCAGGAACAATCCGATAATGCGCGGGCAGCGTGGATCGATCTTGCCTGCAACATCTCCGGTCTCCTAGCCCTCCTCGGGGGGCTGGGTCTCTCCTCACATCCTCAAGGCTGGCGTCATCCGAGCCCCGGCTAGGGGCTTGAGACAAAGGGGGATGGGGCGATCCAGCCAGGGTGGGTGGTGAGGGAGCAGTTAGAAGCCCAGTTGCATGACTGTGGGCAAGTCTGTTCTCCATTTGTAGCCTCAGTTTCCCCACGAGTAAAATGGGGAAGTGATCCCTTTCCTCAGCGATGGGTTAGGTCTGTGTTTGTGAAGAGCTCTCTCACTCCACACACACACAATGTGAATATCCTGGGGTCTGTTTGTCCACTGCTGTATGCATTGTGCCCACACATAACAGGCACTCAATAAATGCTCCAATATACAGGAGGAGCCTACATTTCCCTACCCCAGGAGCCACTGGGCCAGTCAAGCCTCTTTTCTAGGGCTGTAAGTAATCTTTGAGGCTCCCTGCCCTGCTCTTGGATAGGTGGGTGTAGCATTGGCCCAAGCACAGGGTCTGGCAGACCCAGGGGACAACCCGGGCAAGGAACTCAGCCTCTCTGAGCCTCAGTTTCTTCCTCTGGAAAATGGGGAGGGAGGGGTGTTTTCCCTCCTAGAGTTGAAATGAGATAAAAATCTAGAAAAGCCCAGCAGAGGGCCTGGCATGTGGTAGAAGCTCAATAATAAAATTGAACATTTATTCAGCATTGAATAGGTGCCAGGCGTCTTTTCAGCATCTTGTATGAACCATGGTGGCTGGTATTATTAGCCCCACTTTACAGATGAGGATACTCAGGCACAGAGAAGTTAGGAACTTGCCCAAGGTCACATATTCAACATACAAGTGCCCTTTCTCATTCCTCTAACTCTTCAAGGATTCTTTACAGTGAGCTAAAATTCGGCCACCTCGGGTTTGAATCCATGCTCTTAGGGAAGGGGAGCAGGAACCTACAACTGGGGGAGACACTCCCCTCACCAAGCATCCCGTGTTATGGAGGAGGGGGGCCCAGCGACGTCTGTCTGGCTCCAGATGTCACGGGCTCTGAGGATCTGCATGTATCTACAGTGCAGATGTGACACTGCCTCCCAGGGCCCCTCAGGAAGATGTCACTCTGTCTCTCTCCGTTCTCTTTCTTTCATTTCCTTCCTCAGTGTCTCTATCTCTCTGTGTGCCTCTGTCCTGTCCCTTCTCTAGTTTTCTCTCTGGCTCTTTCTGTCTTCCTCCCCATCTCTCTGTCCCCTGAGTCCCGCCTCTCTGTCTCCACGTCTGTGGCTTTTCTTCCCTGTCTCTGCTTCTCTATGCTTCTTTTCCCGTGTCTCTGCAACTCTCTGCTCCCCGAGCCTTCTCTCTCCTTCTGCTGTCTCTCTGTCTCTTTTCACCCGCTGCCTTCCTCGGTCTCCATCTCTCTCGGGTGTGTCCCTCCCTTCCTATCGTGAGCCTCCCAAAGCTGGCTCAGCCCTTGCCCATGGGTTCCTTGGTGGCCGCGCGCCCTCTGCTGGTGCAGATGAAGTTTAGATGCTGGTCACTCGGTCCCACTGCCCTGACTTCCCAAACCTGGGTGTTGGCCTCCTACCTTCCTATCTGGAGAGACTTCTGAGGCCAGAGTCCAGGTCTGCAGTCTTGAGAAAAGATGCAGGCTCTGCTGCTGGACGCTAGGAGGCTCTAAGAAAAGGGCCCTGCCTCTCCTCTAGGCTGGGATCCTCCTCCCCATCAGATTGGGCTCTCTCACTTAACAGGTGAGCTTCAGAAAGGACAACCCAGCGTCTTCCTCCTGAAGCTGTTTTTGCACCCATTTTGTCTGCATCCATCCAATCACTCAGGGACTTAGTGATTAGGTTCCTATTACATGCCAGGCATTATTCTAGGACAGCGTAACCAACAGGGCAGACACTGGCCACAGTTGTTCTTGAGACCTGAACAGTATTGAGTGTGAATTGAGATGCTCTGTGAGGGTAAAGCACACACCAGGTTTTGAAGACTTAGTATGAAAAAAAGAGAAGAACTCCAATATATTTATACTGTTTTGGATATATTGGGTTAAATAAGATCTATGATTGCCATTCATTTGTCTGTTTCTTTTTTCTTTTAATGTGGCTACTAACAGAATTTACAACTATGTCTATGGTTTGCACATTGGCCAGTGCTGCTCTAGGGACAGGGAATAGCAGAGTGAATAAAACCGAGCCTGTCCTGTGGAGCTCATGTTCTAGTGAGGGAGACGGAGTCTAAAGAGGCAGACAGTACATGTTAGTGCTATGAAGAAAAGTAAAGTGGGAAAGGGGAGAGAGGGTGACAGGGCAGCTGCTTGATAGAAAGCAGAGATCTGAGTGAAGTGAGGGGTGATGCTGCCAGTCCCTGGAGAAGGGCACTCCAGGCAGGGGACACGGCGCACACAGAGGCTTCTACTCTTTCCCAGTCAAATGAGATCAGGTGTCCAGGCAGGTGGGCACACAGCAGGAACTTAATCAAATGATCGATACCTCGCTCCCACCCTGCATCAAAGTGGAGGCTCTGCCACCCCTAGCCACCTCTCCTAAGTCCCCGAGTCACAGCCTGGTGCCTCATATGCCCTCTGCTCCCTCCTTATCCTCCCGCTGGACAAACAGGGAACCAGCCACTTACTTTTTGTAGCCGGACCACCCGCCTGGGCCTCTGGCAGGTCCATGGGCCACCCCTGCTGCTCTGCAGCTGCTGACGAAACTAACAGCCTCTCTCCATCACTGGGAGGGACTGAAAAAGGACTGGCTGCTCCAAGAGCTCCTGGAAGGACAGACAGGGAAATGGCCTCTGCAGACCAGCCACTGCGCTGCCCCACCTGTGCCCCAGGCCACTCTGGGTTCTCAGAACCTGTTTGCCCACCCCTGCCTGGACCAGAGCAGCTCCCGCTCAGACCTGTTTTATGGATTGGAGGTGGGGGCTGGGAAAATGGGGGCCCAAGGAGTAGGCGGAAGAGATCAAAGTAGGGCTGGTGGGTGGGGGTCACTGCCTCCTGCCATCCCTCCTGTTTATGAAGTTCCCCAGCCCTGTCCCTCCTACGCTGTCCCCTCCTCTCCTTCCCTAAGGCCTGGATCAGGCTTCAGCCTCTCCCCCTGGGCCCTCGTCCCAGCCTCCTCTTCAGCCTCCTGGCGTCAGTCTATCCTCACAGGGCCTCAGAGCTGACCTGCCCCCCTTCCTCAGTGTTGTTCCATGGCTCCCCAGCACCCTGGGCAAAAAGCCTTGACCTTGGACTTGATATCTAAGGGTCTGCACGGCCTGGGTCCACCTGCCTCCCCCACTCCAAATCCCACTTGCTGCTTCAGCCACTCTAAACTACCTGCTGTTCCCCAAACTGGGCTGGCTGTTTCCACCTCCCGGTCTCTGGCTGGGACACCCTCCTCCCCAGCCCTTCGTGTCTTAGCTCACATATCCCCTCTTCTGGAAAACATTTCTGAACGAGATGCTGTTTCTGGGGTCCCAAACCGCCCTTAGCTACTGACATTCTCGCTACGTCCATCTGTATTTGGAGCTGATAGCCTCCCTGGCGAGCCTCCCCTATCTCTCTCCTGCTCCCAGCCCTCCCATGGCTACCTAGTGCCCTCAGGACTAAGTCTCAGCCCCTCAGGCTGGTGTGGCACAGAGTGGTCCTTTCAACTCCTGGCTTCTTTTTTGTCACTTTTCGCTCCGCTGGCTGACCTCCAGGTCCCTCACTCTCATCACAGCTTATGGGGATTCAGCATCTGCCCATGGTCCTTCCCAGCCCAGGTCACACTGCAAGCCCCCTCGTCCCCCGTCACCACAGCAGTTAGGGACTCCCTCCCCTGTGCCCTGACAATGCCCTGTCCTGCCTTTGTTACAATCAGCTTGACCACACGACTTTTGGGCTCAACTCCAGGACACCTTCCAGAGTGAAAAGGGCACTCTTAAAAATGACAACAGACAACAGTGATCTTCAGGCCGAACGGGGCACACTGGGGCAAATGTTCAACATAGGGTTGCCTGGGGCCTGTCTGTCCTCACCCCATCCACTCAGCCCCTCTTTACTCACCAAGGACTCCCCACACCCTGCTCTCTGTGGCTCCAGTTGTGGAATATACTCTTCTTGTCAGCTTTTAGAAGGTTCTAGAAAAAGGGGTCTTTAAAGAGAGACTCTTCCAGGGTGTGGACAAGGATGGAGGATGCAGAATGAGGCTGAGTGGGGAAGGGTGTCTGTGAGCGAGGGTGCTGACAGGCACTGGGAGCCTCTGACAAGGTTTGAGGGATAAACTCTTGGTAAGGGACCGAGGGAGGCCCTGGTGGACCTTGGGGGTCTTTGGGAGATTCTAGCAGGAGGAGGAGTCAGGCAGGAATTCTGGGGACTTTAAGGGGGTCTCTGACTGGATTTCTGGGGAGTCTCTTGGTTTCTGAGGGGGCATCTCTGACAGGATTTTGGAGAATCTGACAGGAGTTTTGGTGGGTTTGACAAGATTTCTGAGGCTCTTTGGCAGAACTTTTGGGGGCCTCTGACAGGATCTGGGTAGGGAGTGAAACGGGATTTCAGAGAGGGAGGCTCTGAGGGAGAAGTCTGATAGGACTCCTGAAAGATTCTGACCAGATTTCAGGGGTCACCTATTAAGATTTCCTGGGGGGTTCCTTTCAGTATTTCTGAGGAGATTTGGTTAGGATTTCAAAAAGATTTCAAGACTTGGAAGGCCCTGACACTGGGGACTCTCTTCTATGATAAAAATCTGCCAGGATTTCGGGAGGGGCTCTGACACGGCTACTCCAGGGAACCTCGCCACGGCCAACGCGCACCTGCGGTCACGTCCCAGGCTCTGGACACAGCTGAGGGCCACGAAGGAAAAACGGCAGTTGCGTTGTGAGGAGATTAGCGTGCGCTCTTCCCGCCAGAAAACGCAAAGAGCGCGGAGCGGTACCGAGGGGTCGCGCAGCGTCTAAACCACCTGGGATCCACGCCCGACGCAGGCGCACTCAGGGGCAAGGCGCGCTCTGGGCTAGTCGGTTACGGGAAACAGCGAGGCCGCGCATGCGTAGGGCTGCCCCGGCGCGCGCCCAGCCTGGTGGAGCGGGCGCATGCGTATTGTTCTAGCGGGCGAAGACTGAAGGGGTTACAGCTAGGAGGGCACGGCGGGACGGCTGCGTCTTCTTTGCCTTCTCAAGCTTCTGTGAAATGGGCCCAAGCAAGGGAGAGTTGGACTAAGGGACCTCTTGTCTATCCCCCACTTCTTATCAGCCACAAAGACGTGCCCTTTTTGCCCTCTGTTCCGTGCCAGGCTGCCGGTCACCGTCACAATGATGTCCTGCCCTGTCCTGCCCTGTCCTGCCTTGCCACTCCCGTACCTATTTCTAGTCATCATGTATTAACAGGTCTCCTAAGGATTCTTTCCAAAACCGTTTTATTCATCCTTTTTAGGAGAGACTGGAGGAAAAATAGCCTCAGATTTCCAACTAGAGAGAGGAAGAGAATTACATCCCAAATTGACTCCAAAGGAGAGGCATTTGGGATAAAAGATGTCCCACCCACTCAGCCTCTTTGCTAGCCCCGACACAGAAAAAGAATCCTTTTGCATTTTCTGGTACATCCCACCAGCATTCATTTAGCTATTACTTCCTCAGAGAGGCCCTCTCCTGATGCACTGTCTCTCTCTGTGCTTACGGTTTTTAGTGGTCATCGTGACAGTCTCACCACATGACATATTCTATATTTGTGTACTGTCTGTCACCCCTCACTGGAATGTGAGTTCTTAGCAGTAAGAGGCTATTTGAGAACTAGAACGTGTCTGGCCCAATATGGGAGCTCAAAAATTTTTTTTGAATGAATGAAGGGACAGAATCCATTCCTCTTAACTACTGGGCAGTGTAGAGTGATAATAAGGCTGTAGTCAGACTTCCTTGAGTTTGAATTTTGGCTCTGTCACTTCCTACCTAAACCTTGGCACAATGGCTTACCCTCCCTGAGCCTCAGTTTTCCTCCCAGAAATGGAGATAACAATTGCTTCTAAGGTTACCTTGAGGACTTAAGGTGGTAATCCTTGATAATTGATAGTTATTATTTTGGCTATTAGATGGTGGTTTATTATAAGACCTGGGGAAGAACCTGTTCGGCAGGTGATGTGGTGAGTGGTGAAGTGTGAGATATGGAATCAGACAAATCTAGTGCCATTGCTGTGTGACTCTGGCAAGTGATTTCACCTCTCTGAAGCTCAGCTTCTTTTCTAAAATGGAAACAAATTATATCCACCTCATGGGGTCTTATGAGAGTTCAATAAGAATGTTTGCCAAGTGTTTTCTTAGTACAGGCTGGTAAGTGGTGGATCCCGCTAGCTTGACTAGTATACTTTCATTTTATTTTTTCAGTATTTCTTGTTTCTTCTTCTCCTTCTTCTCCTTCTCCTTCTTCAGATCTAGGTAGTTCTGTAAAATGTGAAACAATTTTTTAAATTAAAAAAATTAAAACAATTTTATAATACAGCTGTAATGTACATAGAGTGCTAAATCTCAAATTACAGCTCAATTAAATTTTGATAGAGTAATAAATTAATGGAACCACTCATATAAGAAAACAGTGTTGCCTGCAGCCCAGAAATCTTCTTCACACCTCCTCCTCCTCGTTACCCTTCAGAGGTGACAACTTTTGATTATGACTTCACTTCCTCAACTTTATGAGATTCATTATGTAACAGTAGGTCATTCATTTCACTACTGTGTAATGTACCATTGTATGTATATGTCACAATTGAACCATTTTACTCTTTAAGAAAATTTTCTGTTATTGAAGTATAGTTGATTTACAATGTTGTGTTAGTTTTTGGTGTACAGCATAGTGATTCAGATATATATATATATATACACACTGCTATATAGTAGGCCCTCATTATTTATTGATTTTATATCTAATAGTTTGTATCTGCTGATTCCATACTCCTAATCTATCCCTCTCCCACCGTTTCCCCTTTGGTAACCATATGTTTTTTATGTCTGTGAGTCTGTTTCTGTTTTATAAGTTCATTTGTATCATTTTAGATTCTACATGTAAGTGATATCATATGGTATTTGTCTTTCTCCTTCTGACTTCATTTAGTATGATAATCTCTAGGACCATCCATGTTGCTGCAGATGCATTGGTTTTTTCTTTTTTATGGCTGAGTAGTATTTCAATCCCAGGGGACTTGATTCTGCCAATAACCTGAGTGATCTTGGAAGCAGTCTTCCCAGAGCCTCCAGGTAAGAACCCTGCTGGCCTTGTGAGACCTGCTCAGAGTACCAGCCAAGCCATCCTGGATTTCTGACCTGTAGATCAGTGGAGAGAATACATTTGCATTGTTTTAAGTTGCTATGTTTGTGGTTATTTGTTGTGCAATAGGCACTAATGTTGCAGTAATGAGAAACAAATGCAGAGGCAGAGTGGACGGGCAGGACCGGAGTGGAAGAGTTGGAAGTGGGAGGGCAGACAGAGCTGGAGGTGACACAGCTGGGGACTGAGGGTTTGGATGGAGCTGGAGGTGACAGAGTTGTTCAGTCAGAAGACAGACAGCATTTGAATGAGAAAACTGAGCCTGGAGACCTAGAATTTCAGCCAGATGGCACGCTCCAGGCTTGGGTTAGGGGGACTCTCTATGGCTTGAGGCTTGGGGACAAATCCCAAAAGGAGACAGTGCTGCCAGATGTAAGAAAATGTTTAATTTCCATATGGTGATAGGGGTAGGGTCTAGCGGGGGATGCATGCAGGTACTCCCCACTCCCCTCCCCTATAGCTGCTGGGAGGGCCTGAGGATATACAGGAAGTGGGTCTTGCGGGCAGGCAGCTTGGCATGAGAGGAACTCTGGGTCCCCTCTTCAAGGCCGTCCTTGCTAGTCCCCTCTCGGAGCCCATCCCGGATGGCCTGCAGGCGGTGTCGCTTCTCACTGAGCCAGTGGCTGCTCTCCTGGGCATCCTGGTGGGACCTCCGCCGTGGCAGCTTCATGATCCAAAAGGCCACTCGGCGGGGATGGAGTTCTGGGTGGGAGTTGTCCATCACCTTTGGGATGGGCACCTGGGCTTCCTTCTCCTCTATCTTGGGTACCTGGCAAAGAGGGACAAAGAGAATTTTTCAAACTCCAAATGACAGACTCAGGATGTACAGACTCCCCTGGCATATTCAAGCCACTTTTCCACCTATGAGATGGTTTGGGAATGAAATCTCACTTTGCAGTATATAAAGCACTTGGGTTTATAAGCGCTTGAGAATTAAAAATACTCTGAGGTTTATAGATTATGCTGGGATTGAAAACACATTTTGGAGGTTTTGAAAGCACTTTAGGATTAAGCATCCTCTGAGGTTTAGAAAGCAGTTTGAAATGTACAAAGCATTTTGGGATTAAAAGCTCTTGGCTTAATAAAGAATCAGGACCACAATTGCAACGTGGGATATCCCTGATTGAGTCCTGGATCAAAAATCAAATCAGCTCTTATGAACAGCTTTGGGTCCAGCAGGGACATTTGAATGTTGATTGAATGTTTATTCGGTCCTTGCTACTCAAAGTGAAGGCTGCAGACCAGCAAGAGTATCATTTGGGAGTTTGTTAGACATGCAAATGAACGGGCCCCACCCCATCCAGACCCACTGAATCAGAGTTTGCATTTCAGTAAACTGAGGATTGGGAAGCCCTATAGGAGATAGTTATGGGTAGAATTGTGTTTCCCCTGCCCTCCAATTCATATGTTGACATCCTAATCCCCAGTAACTCAGAATATGATCTCATTTGGAAATAAGGTCATTGTAGTTTTCGTTAAGATGACATCATTAGACTGGGTCCTAATCCAATATGACTGATGTCCTTATTATGCAAAAGGGAAATTTGGACATAGACAGGCACAGAGGGAGAACCCCATTCTAGGATGAAGGCAGAGATGGGGATGATGCATCTCCATGCCAAGGAACGCCAAAGATTATCAGCAAACCACCAGAAGCTAGGGGAGAGCCATGGAACAGATTCTCCACCACAGCCCTCAGAAGACACCAGCCCTGGTGACATCTTGATCTTGGGGACATCTAGCCTCCAGAACTGCGAGACAATCCATTTTGTTGTTTAAGCCCCACATCCCCATCTGTGGTACTTTCTTATGGCAGCCCTAGCAAATTAATACAAAGAAAATAGTTTGCTATCAATGGTAAATTTCTTGGGTGTAAAAATGGCACTGTAGTCATGCAGAACATTGCATTATTCTTAGAAGGTGTCTGCTGAAGGATTTAGCGGTGAAGGGTCATGATGTCAATAATTTACTGTCGTATGGTTCAAAAAGAAAAAAGTAAAAATAAAGTCAGTCCGGTAAAATGTTAACAAGTGGTGAATCCAGGCTAGTGGTTCTCAACCAAAGTCTGAGACATTTTTGGTTGTCACAACTGGTCGGGGTGGGGTGCTACTTCTGGCTAGTGGGTAGAGGCAGTGATGCTGCTAAACATCCTATAGTTCACAGGACCACCCCCACAGCAAAAATCACCCAGCCCCAAATGCCGGTGGTGCTGATGTTGACGAGCCCTGCTCAGTGGAAAAGGGGATACAGATTAATTGTACTGTTATTTTCAACTTTTCTGTAGATTTGAAACTTTGAAAATAAAACACTGGGAGTGTGTGCAGGAGAACTATGTGGGTTTGCCAAGCACTTGGGAGTTCTTAAAACTTTTTAGGATCAAAAAATAAGCACTTTGAGTAGGGGAGGGTATAGCTCAGTGGTCGAGCACATGCTTAGCATGCATGAGGTCCTGGGTTCAGTCCCCAGTACCTCCATTATAAAAAAACAACCTAAGTACCCCCCCCAAATAAAATAAAAAATGAACATTTTCTTACTGGAATCACTCTTAGAGGTTTACAAAGGTAAGATACTCAAAGCATTTGGGGTTAGAAAACACTTAGGAATCACCTCTTGAAGTTTACAAAGGAAAGATTTACCAAGCACTTTGGGACAGATTGAAAAACATTTGGAGGTTTGCTGAGTTCTTTGAGATAAAAACACACTTTGAGGTTTGCAAGAGTGAATCTTACCAAGCACTTGGAATTAAAAGCACTGTTTGGTTTACAAAACCCCCTGGGGTTTACTAAGCAAGTGAGGATGTACTCATTTCTGAGAGTTGGTCAGTCTGTTTTGACAGATGACAAAACTGAGGCCCAGAGAGAGGAAGTCCAGCACAGAGGGAACGGGAGAGTCAAGTCATCTTTACCTTGTAAACTACAGAAAACGTTTGGGCTTGGACACTTTGTGCGGGGGGCATGACCTAACCTTCCAGTCACCCTCCAAGCTCCCCTTTTCTGGCTGGATGGATGCCACCACCTTCTCTGAGATCAGCACCTCTCCTGTCTTGTTGTCAGTCACCTGTGAGGACAGGAGGAGAGAGTGAGGACAACATTGCTTTCCTCCATTACCTTCCTCCTGACAGATACTGCAGCATGAGGGATCATGGGGGAGACTCCGGGAGGAACTTCCTGGCACAGGCACCTTGTCTATCTGGAGGTGGCTGGAGAGAGTATTGCTCCCCAGCTGACGCTCCTGTTTCTCTTCTTGGTGGTAGTTCCTGGGGAGGCCCTGGACATCAACAGGGGCAGAGAAGAAGCTATCCATACCCCGCAGCAGGTCATCCTGGGGTGGGAAGACCAATCGGTGAGCTACTCAACTTTCTGACTCCCCAGGGCATATGCAGCCTTGTCAGGATGCCCTTCCCTCTCCGTCCTCTGACCCTTAGGGCCTAACCAGGTCACCCCCTGCCCCCATCTGTCCTGTCTCTATGTCCCACTAGTTTCCTATTCCTGTCCCTCACCAGTCTTCTGTCTCTGTCCCCATCCCCCTCTCCTCCTGTCTCTCTCCACTTCTCATCTCTGTTCCACCTCCTTCTCTGCTTGTCTCCATCCTTCTCTTCCTATCTCTCCATCTCCCTGTTGCACTCACTCTGTCCTTTGACTCCCTCTCTTCCTGTCTGTCCTTCTGCCTGGCTGCATGCAACCCGTCTCCTACTCTGTCTCCCTGAACCCCCTCTACCCTTTGGTTACCATCTACCCCTGTTCCTCTTCTTTGTAAGTCTTCTGCCCCCCAAACCCGTGCCGTCACTCACTTTCAGGAAAAGCCGGGTGAAACCTTGGAGTAGACTCTGGAGGCCTAGAAAACCCGAGGAACTCTCCTGGGCGTCACCACCGCGGATCGAGGCTGCAGTACAGGGGGGCACCGAAGCAGAGGGGAGCAGCAGCAGCAGGACCAGCGGGTGCCACATTGCGGGGCTGGCTGGGAGGCTGTAGCAAGATCAAGGGTGAGAGCCCCCGCCCCCTAAGTGCCCACATCCCCATCCTAGACCACGACCCCTTCCTACCCACAGAAACTCCTCACACACCCCCACCATTCCCCTTCCCTTTCTCCTCTAACTCCCTCCATCATGTTAGGCCCCGCCCCTCCTCCCAGGCTCGGCTCTTCTGGGCTCGGTCTCATACATGGATCTTATTCCTCTCCTTCGCCCACATTCATATTCAGATCTCATTCCTCTTCACCTTCTCCCACGACCCGCCCCTTATTTTGGGCCCCGCTTTTATGCTAGACCACAGCCCTGTCACCGTACTCTCAGACTCCGGCCGTCCACGGACTGTTAAATCCAAACAGTTCTGGTCTCGAGCACAGGAGGGATACCTGGAGCGTTGAAAGAGCTCGCGAGCCCTACACTCGCCCCTACTGTCTGACCACGCCCCCATCTGCTGACCTCACCCACGAGCCGGGCCGTCTATTGGATAGTCAGGCCCTTAAGGGAAGAGCCACGCTCCTTAAACCAGAGCCTGGCGTTCATTTCAAGTTCACACCCTCATTGTCAGGCCACGCCCCTGTCGGTTGACCTCGGCCCTGGAGACCCAGGTTGCCCATATTCTCTGATCATGACCATTGTGCCCGAGCCTCGCTCCAATAGCAGGTGGTCCCGCCCCTCACTTAGAGCCACGCCCCCGCACCTAGGCCACGCCTCTGTGCCCCAGATCTTTCCCCCAGTGCCCTCAGTTCCATTCCTAGGCTCCTTCTGGTCTTGAAATACCCGAATCCGAACTGTCTTTCTGATTTGCTCATTGTTAAGTTTTGTATCTATCTATCAGAGTTTCTCCCTGTCGCTTCTCGTTTTCCCTGGGTTTTGAAAAGATTAATGCGCTCAACAGAAGACAACGTAAGGACGCTGAACCCCGAGTCCTCTTTGGTTCCACTGGAAAGCTCTGCCCTCTCAGGAAACCTTAAATCGAGTCCCATGGAACCCAGATTCCGGGCTCTCTTCTTCCTCAGGACCCCAGCCCCTCTAGTCCCGTGAGTTTGAACATTCAACTCATCTTTAAGAAACCCCTCATCTTTAAGGGACATCTTTTAAGGGACCCTCATCTCTCTCCTGAGGCACCCAGGCTCTCTCCTGGTCCTGGGACAGCCGCCACCTCTAGTCCAATAGTGTGAGTGGATGCGGGAGTCTCCACCTATATTTCCAATATTGGAAAATTGGGAATTTTCAATAAACTCCCAGTCGTCTTGCCCACAACCCTTAACCCTGATGAGGTCACAAGGAAACCAATCAATGAAAAGAAATCAATGGAAATCTGTCAAAAACCCATCCTGACCAATACCTCAACCCTAAAAAATATACTTGAGGCTGAACAGGAAGGATTCTTTTGTGTTCCTAGCAATCTCTTCCACATCTCCAACACATGAACTACACCAGAGGGTAGCCAGGAGTCCAGGCCCCTAGACCCTTCCTCCTCCAGACTCAGGAACTATGGCTCCCAGTCTCCTCCTCCCTCAGATGTAGGTTTCCTGGCCCCTATCAATCCTCCCTGAGACCCAAGAGTCCAGAACCCCAATTCCCCTCCTCTCTCCGGGATCCAAGCATCAGAATCCCGAAGTTCTTACCAGGGCCCAGTTAGACTTCACCTCTCTTTTAGCAAAGCAAAAATCCTCCCCTAAGCTGTCACCGTCGGATCCCTATTCCCGCTGTCCGGCGCCCGGACCCGCCCCCCCCTCCAGTCCCTCCCACTTTTCCCAAACAAAGCTCCCGGGCAACTTTCTCCCTCGCTGCGCCCCGCCCGCCCGCGGCTCCCCAGCCCCAGGCCGGGAGGTAGGAAGGCGCCGGCGGGAGTCGGGGATCCTGCTTTGGGTTGTGTGAGTTGGGGTGGGAAGTTATGCGTTCTGAGTTGAGGTGTTTGTTGGGACTATCTCTGAATTGCTGGCCGCCTTCTTTTTGGCGGGGGGAGGGGGGCAGAGGGGCCGACTTTGCAGCTCGTGACCGAGTCTAAGTGTGGAGTTGGAACTTTCGCCAGAGTTAGGGTGTGTGTTGATGGGTCTGAGTTAGCGAGTGTGCTCCTGGGAGTGGGTGAGGTCTGGGGGCTCTGGTGGGTGTGGGGGGTCTGAGTGTCTGTGGAGGTGTCGGTTTCGAGTGAGAACGAGCCCCATGCTTGTTTCTGACCGAATTGATTTGTGTGTGTCATTTGTGTGCGCCGGGTCCCCCTTAGGAGAAAAGAGGCCTCCTGGGTGGACAAAGATGGGCTACGGTGCTTTCTAGATCTTCAGTCTAGTCTCTTCGGAGGTTTGAGGCCTGGGGCGCGAAATTAGTGGGGACCTTTCTGACCGGCTCCTCCGTCCCTTTGTCTGGCCACATGGGGGAGAGCTGGGCTGGGATTTTGGTCTACGGGGGTCTTGAACGCCGCACCGCCACTGGGCTCGGCCTGGGGTCTTTGTCTTCGCCGGGGCTCCGGGGTCCGAGGGAGGAGGGGGATGGGAGCCGGGACTCTGGGGTCCTGGGAAAGCTGTGGAAGACGGGGAGCCCCCAGGGAGGCGGGATCTGACTGTATTGGAAAAAGTTTTCCCCTGTTCCCGGCCTCCGGAAAGTCACTGGGAACTTGAGTTGGATCCAAGCCCATGGCCGGGGAGGGGGGGGGAGGGGAGGGGAGGGGCGGGCCCGGGGGCTGAAGGGGAGGCGCCCTCGCCTGCCAGCCCCTCCCCTGATGGGGGTTGTGGGAAACTGGGGGAGGGGACGCCTGGGCCCTTTGTTCTGGCTCTCCCGAAGGCAGGGCGCCCCTGCCTCTGAGTCTGTGGTTCTGTGGGTCTTTCCTGGACTTGGCTTGAGTTTCTGCCCTGAGCCTCTGTCCCTCTCTCTCTGGGTGTCTGTCCCCTTCTCTCTGGATCTCTGGTCCCCCTCACTCTGGGTGTAGATCCCCCAACACTCCGTCTGTGTTCCCCTCTCTTTGAGACACTGTCCCCCCCACCCCGAGTCTCTATCACCCTCTCCCTGGATCTCCCCTCAGCCTTACAAGGGCCTGTGCCCCTCCTTTTCTAGCAGCTGCTACTCACATCCCAGCACCTGTTCTTGGGGTGGGACTGAGATGATCTCACCCACACCTCCCTCCCTGCAGCTAGGCCCTGACTCCTGTCTTCTTTAAACCAGTAATCCATACCCAAAGTTGCAGCCTTCCTGGGCCCTGGGCTTTATTCTGGGGTCTCCAAGACTTCATTACAACCCAGGCTTCCCTGAAAACACAGAGGAGAACACTCTCACTGGAAGCTTCCCCAGAAATCCAGCCTTTTTCTCCTCCAGGACCTAGGAGTCCTGGCCCCCAGTCTCCTGTTTCCCTTAGACCCAGGACTTCAGCCCCCTCCTTTCTCAGATTCAGGGATCCAGGTTCCCCCAGCGTCCTCCCTCGGACCCAGAAGTCTGGATTCCCAGCCCTCCCCACCCTCTGGGTGGGTCAGGGGAACCTTGCTGAACTCTGTGTTCCTACAGGCCCAGATGGGGGAACCCCGAGCTGGGGCCCCCCTGGACGATGGCAGCGGCTGGACAGGAAGTGAGGAAGGAAGTGAGGAGGGAACTGGCGGCAGTGAGGGGGCTGGGGGAGATGGGGGCCCAGACGCAGAGGGTGTCTGGAGTCCAGACATTGAGCAAAGTTTCCAGGAGGCCCTGGCCATCTACCCACCCTGCGGCCGGCGGAAAATCATCCTGTCTGATGAAGGCAAGATGTATGGTGAGTCCATCCCTCTTTTTTGACTTGGCCCCAATGGTTAATAAAAATATTAAGCAAAATCTGTGGCACTCTAAACACCATTCACGTAAAAGCACATTGTATTCTCACAAGGACTCAAGTAGAGCTAAAATCACCATTTACACAGAAGAGGCACCAAGAACCAGCAAGGCTAAGTGACTTGCCTGAGGCCACACAGAGCTAGTGTGTGGCAAAACGAGGATTTGAACCCAGGCAGCCTGGCTCCAAAGTCTGTAGTCCTAACTCCTGGCTGTGGACCTCTAGGAACTGTTGGTTCTCCTTCCCTGATGTACTCTCTGTTGGGAAGTTCTCTTGAAGGTCTAACTCTGCTCCGTCTTTGATTCTTCAGGTCGGAATGAGCTGATTGCCCGCTACATCAAGCTGAGAACGGGGAAGACCCGGACTCGCAAACAGGTCTCAGGACTGACTTGTGGGCGTCTGTCTGGGGTGGGCTTGTATTCTCGGGGCTGTCCTATGGTAAGGTTCAAGTTTGAGGAGGAACTTGTTTAGGTGCATTTGTCTCTCCTCTTGGCACCTCTGTTGATGTGCTCTAACTGTGCCTATTTTGGTGTTAGCTGTTGCATTAGAACCAGAGGGTAAGACAGACCGAATGAGTGAAAGAATGTAGGATGGGGATGGGGAATAAGACCTGGATTTGCTGAGTCTGGGGAAGATTAGTAGTGTTAGTGAGAAAAGAAGTTATGGCACCTCTGTGTTCTAATGCTCCGAGACAGCTGGCCCTGTCTGTGTGTTTGTCATCTTTCATGTTTTGGCAGCTCTCTGGGGCGCCTGGAGGGAGGGAAGGGGCAGGGGACTCAAGGGGTGAGTGGCTGTGGCCTGAATCTGCTTCCCTGTCACTCCCTTCAGGTCTCTAGTCATATCCAGGTTTTGGCCCGAAGGAAATCGAGGGAAATCCAGTCCAAGCTCAAGGTAGGGACCGTGGCAGACACCCTGAGAGGGAGGCAGAGACCCTCAGAGAGGGGGACAGGGACCCAGAGAGAGAGGGACAGAGACCTGGATAGAGAGGACAGAGACTCAGAGAGAGAGGGCAGCAGAGATCCAGAGAAAGGGGGACAGAGAGACTCAGGGTAGGGACAGAGATCCAGAGATGGGGACAGCGAGTCACACAGAGAGGCAGACAGAGTTGGGGAGCAGAGACCCAAGGTGGGGGTTGCAAGTGGCCTTGCAAGGGTGGAGGATAGGGACCCCAGGTAGGAAGAGTTTCATAGAGCGAGGTGGATGGAGATTCAGCTTAGGACAGGCGAGAAGGATGGGGCATAGGGCCTCTTCTCTGGCTACTGCTGTCTTCGCCCTCCCTCTCCTCTCCTCTCCCCTTCCTGATGTCCTCATTGCCTTTTCCCTCTTGTGCTTCTTTGTCTCCTGGCTCATCTTCCCACTTCCCAGTCTGCACGGGGCCCGCCTACACTTTCTGTGCCCAGGAATCTTCATTTCCTTTTGGAGATTTTCATATCCCTTTTCTTTCTTTTTTTTTTTTTCTCATCGTCTGGATTTCCTCTTCCCTCTTGGCCTGAGACTCTCATTTTCTGCTCCTCTGAGGGTGGGGTCTTTTTTGCCTCGTTCTCACCACTTGGGGACCACCACTTCATGTCCTTTTTGTACCTGGAAGCCTCCCCTTCCTTTTTCTTTAAGGCTGAAAACCTTCACTTCCGGTCTTTGGTCTTTTCTGGACCTCGCCGTTCCCCTTCTGTCCTGTCTGGGCTGGGAAACACTCCTTGTCTCTTCCCTCTGAGTCTAAAAGTCTCATTTCCTGTTGCCTGTATATTCGGAAACCTTCACTTCCTGCTCTTTCTGGACCTAGAAACTCTTGTCACTGTCTTTTATTCTGGACATGGGAACCCCTCTAGGCCTGGTCTTCTCTACTTTCTGTTCCGTATTCATCCCTTGCTCAGCTCAGGGTGGCTGGGCTGTAGGGGTTGGGAGGGTAGGAAGGTTGGGGGTGGGAAGTCCAGGCCTCATTTCCTAAGTCATGTTTTCTTTCCTCCTTTGGCACCCTCCCCCTCCCCGTGGGCAGGCCCTGAATGTGGTAAGTCCTCCTGCCCATCCTCCCACCTGCTCCCCTACCCAAATTCCTAAGGAGGCCAGGAGGGGCAGAGGGCTGAAGCAAGAGGGATTTGGACCCTCCCCCAACCCTTTGCCTTGACTCCCCAACTCTGTATCTCCCCAGGCTCGCCCTGCCCTGTCATTGTCCTACCTTTCCTGTGTTGGCTGGGACGCCCCATTAACATGGACCTCCAACTTTTCCTTCAGGACCAGGTTTCGAAGGACAAGGCTTTCCAGACAATGGCCACCATGTCCTCGGCCCAGCTCATCTCAGCACCTTCCCTGCAGGCCAAACTGGGTCCCGCTGGCCCTCAGGTGGTCTGAGTGGGGGATTGTGGGGCTCAGGGCTAGAGGGGTGGGGTTGCAGTTTCAACAGGAAATTGACATCCACCTTCTTTGTCTCTTCTTCAGGCCCCAGAGCTTTTCCAGTTTTGGTCAGGGGGCTCTGGGTCCCCCTGGAATGTTCCAGAGTAAGTACTTCCTATTCTGACTCAGCACCTGCTCCCTCTCCCCAACACTCCTCCCTACCCTCCACCTTTCTCACCCCACCTTTCAGTTCCCAACTCCCTTGTGAACACAGATTCTGGAACCACACTATCTAGATTTGACTTCCAGGGAGGAGGCTGGGGCATTGGTCCGCGGAAGAGGACTAGGTCTGAGCTGGGAAAGTGAGGAAGGAATGCGGTAGAGAGAGGCAGGAGGAGGAGGGATGGGCTGGGGCCTGATGGGATGAGAAGGAGGGAGGAGGCGAGGACAGTGCTTGGGGTCTGGCTGGTGACTAGGGTTGATGAGACCATCCAGAGATGGGCAACCTAGGGGAGGAGCCAGTTTGGGGAGGAAATGAGCTCAGCGTGGGATTTGATGAATGTGAGGGGCTGTTGGACATCTATGGGGATAGTAGCCTCCTATTGGGAGTGTCTGGGCCCCACAAGCTCATGGGAAAGGCGGATGTAAGTCCAAAGTGTTGGAAACCTCTGGAGGTCCAGAGGGATGAAGGGAGCCCCCGAGGCTCATAGGAAGGCTCATTCTCATCCCATCAAGGTGGTTCTTGGGCCTGAGGTGGAGCAGGGCTCCTTATCTTCTCTCAAGAGTCAGAAGGAAGAAAATTGGCGCCTTTTCAGCTCTGAGAGAGCACTGAAGGTGACAGGATATGTTTCTAGCCTAGAATAGAAACAGGCCCCAGAAGCTCATGGGAAATGGAGTTTTCAGTCCAGAGAGGTGACAGTGGATCCAGGCTAAGTGGGCGTTGGCAGGACAGTGTGGCCTCAGGATGGTGAGGCACGAATATTGAGGGTATTGCCAGACAAAGAGTAAAGTGACAGGCTGTGGGATCCAGCCTGGTAGAGACGAAAGTTCACTGGGGGGGTGCTGCTGGACGGGGACACAGGAAGGGGTCAGAACAAGTCCCTGGGGGCCAAAGGAGCCACAGGTTTACAGGGGAAAGGGTTGAGCTGGAAGGAGGGGTGGCTCAGCAAGAATTGCACTGGGCATTAAGGTCCTACCTTTCATGGAATGGATAGTCGAATGGGGGCGTCGAATGTTAATGAAATCATCACCAGTGTAAGCACAAAACTGAAGTGTGTCCTGGGGTGTGAAGAATCTGGGGTGAGGAAGAGCATTCTGGGCATTTCTCTGCGGAGGTAACACTGAAGGATGAGTAGGACTTAGCCAGGTTTATAATGGGGTTGGGAAGCGTTTAAGCAGAGAAAATAGCACGTGCCAAGGCCCTGGGGTGCAAAAATTTGGTGAGTTCCAGAAACCTGAGAGAGGTATTAAGCCATTGGCCAGTCAGTCAGATGTTTATTGAGCACCTATTAAGTGCCTGGTACTCTGCTTGGACAAGTTAGACAGAATTCCTGCCTTCATGGAGCTTACATACTTGGAGAGGGGAGGAGACAGACAATAAACATGTAAATAAATAAGAATTAATAAAAGAAGAATAAATGTGGGAAATAAAGCAGGGTATATATGCTCTATTTAGACAGGGGCATGAAAGGCCTTTCTGAATAGGAGGCATTTGAGCAGTGGCCCTAATGGGTAAGTGGGGAGGGTACTGGAGTCTGGATTTCAGAATTGGGATGGCAAGTATTAGGTTAAGGCCAATGGGAGTCGAAGTCTGAAGGTCTGTGGAGTTTGTGTCTTTCTGATCCTGATCTTTTGACACTTGACCTCTTCTTGACCTCTGACCTCCAGTCCTAACTCCCTGACCTCTAACATCTCAGTCTCCTCACCACCATCTCCTGGGCTGCCTGTAGGTTATTGGCTTCTAGAACCTTGTTGTCAGATTCTTAAGTCACTAGCCACATGTAGTTATTGAAATTTAAATTAATCGAAATTAAGTAAAAATTCAGTTCCTCAGGCATTCTAGCTACATTCATATTTAGCAGTCACATGTATTGGACAGCACAGATAGAGAACATTTCCATCACTGAAGAAAGCTCTGCTGGACAGCTCAGCACTGCTTTATAGTCTTTAAAAAAAAAATTATTCCTAAGTATTTTATTTCTTAATGGAGGTACTGGGGATTGAACTCAGGACCTCGTGTATGTTAAGCACACACTCTACCCCTGAGAGCTATACCCTGCCTGCACTGCTTTATATTTTGTTGTGCTACTTTCCCAGCCTGAATTTTGGCGTGGTGTCCTGCTGGTCATGTTTCTCCCCACCCTCCCGAGCCTCCTGCCTCCTCTTTCTCCAAGTTTTCTAGTTTTAGTGTTTTCTTCTCAACTCTGGGGGCCCCATTTGTCTTCTCTTTCTGCCATATTGTGAGAGGTACCAAAATCTCATCAAGACCACAGGCTTTGTGGTTTGGACTGACTTGGGTTTGAGCCCAGGCTCTCCCGCGCCCAGCTCTGTGATTTTGAGTGGGTCAGTTGACCTCTGTGTGCCTCAGTGTCCTACGCAAAATGAGAGGAGCAGAAATCACCTGACCTCATAGGCTGTGAGGCTTCAATGAGATCTTGTACACAGCATGCTAGCACACGGTCTGGCTTGCTCTGGCCCTTCAGTCAATGTTAACTGGTAGGATTATCATCTTTTCTTCTTGCTGACCCCCAGCTTCCTTTCTCCCTCAGCGTGAAGCCATTCTCACAGGCACCGTTCTCCTTGTCACTGACTCCTCCATCTACTGACCTCCCAGGTAAGAGCCTGTTCTTCACCCTCGTTTCCGTTTCTTCTCAGCCCCAGATGCCTTTCCTTCAACCTTCCATTAATCGGGAAATACATTCTTACTGGGGTCCAGCTCTGGAGCAGAGCCTGTGAGGGTATAGAAGGATGAAATGCAGAATTTGTAGTGGTTAAGAGCATGGCCTCTGTAGCCAGATATCCTGAGTTGTTGTTCTGTCACTTGGCTAACCTAAAGGACATTGGGGAGATATATTCAATAAGATTCTTTCAGCTGTAAATGACAGAAACCCAAATCAAGCTGAATAATCCCCCTAAGAAAGAAGTTTATTGGTTCAGGTAACTGATATTTCAGGATTTATGGCTTCAGGCATGGCTGGATCCAGGGGCTCAAATGGTAGCATCAGGACTTGCATGGTTCTGCTTTCCTCTGTGGTCACTTCATTCCCAGGCAGGCTCTGCCCACCTGGTAGCAAAGATGGCTTCCAGAAGTCCATGCTGATGTGGTCCTAAGAACTCACATTGGTGAAAAGGAACTCTCAGGTTCCACAGGCTCATCAATTGGGCATGCCTTTGGCTGCAAGTAACAGAATACCCAAATTAATAGTGACTTAAATAGTAAAGGCTTTAATGATTCCACATAACAGAAAGTCTTCAGGTTGTGGGGGAGGGTGCAGCTCAGCCACAGAGTGTGTGCTTAGCATGCACGAGGTCCTGGGTTCAATCCCCAGTACCTCCATTAAAAACAAACAAACTAATTACTTCCCCTCACCAAAAATAAAAGTCTGGAAGTGGGCTGCTCCTGTGCTGGCTCAGCAGCTCTGCACTACTAGGACTGGCATCTCTATAGGTCTCTTGGCCTCTATCTTATTATCCCAAGATGGCTGTGTGGCTCCAGGTATCGTATCCCAAGCAGGACTTGGCCAGAGCCAAAAGCTTTCTCCTCCCAAAGTTCTGTCTTTTTTATTCAGGAAGAAACTCCTTCCCAGAAGCCCCCCAGCAGATTTCCCCTAACGTCTCATTGGCCAGGACTGTGTCACATGGCCACCTCTAGCTGCAAGGGAGGCTGGGAAAGTGAGTATTTAGCTTTTTCAGCTTCTAAGTGGAGGCAGGCAAGAGAGAATGGTGCTTGATATATTCAGTAAACGTTAGCAATTTTTATTGTTTTTTTTTTCTTTCTCTAGGGTACGAGCCCCCCCAAGCCCTCTCACCCCCTGCTTTGCCCCCACCTGCTCCATCACCCCCAGCCTGGCAGGCTCGGGCTCTGGGCACTGCTCGGCTGCAGCTGGTGGAGTTCTCGGCCTTTGTGGAACCACCGGATGCAGCTGATTCTGTGAGTGCAATTTTGGGATAGTCAGTGGAAAGTTTTGGAACATCGAGGGTTATTGGAAGGGAAAGCATAAAGCAGTGGTTCTCAAATTTTAGCATGTATTAGAATAATATGGAGGGATTGTTAAAACACAGGTTGCTAGGCCTCAGCCCCGGAATTTCTGATTCAGTAGATCTGGTGTAGGATCTGAGAATTTGCATTTCTGACAAGCTCCCGGGTGATGTTGATGATGCTAGTCCAGGGACCACACTGAGTAGAATAGAAGAACTGGAATATTGTGGGGTCATGGGTTGGGAAGGCCAGAGAAATCCCCTGAGGACACCATTCATTCATTCAATAAACATTTTTGAGTGCCTACTGTGTGCCAGGCTTTGTGGTGGATAGTGGGAACCTGGAAAAGAAAATATGTTTCTAGGTGCAGGCTTTTCTAGCCTAGGATGGAGACAGATGCCCTATTAGTCAGGGTGGGCTGACTGTTAGGAGAAATTACCCCCAACTCTCAGGGACTGAAAACCATATAAGTTTCTCACTCATTAACATTTCAATGTGGGTGTTAGCGGGAACCTTCCACATAGTGATTTGGGAAATCCAGGCTTCCATTTTATGGCTCAGCCATTTTCTAGGTCTTCAGAAGATGGTGCTGGATGCTCTGCATCTGGCTGGCAGATGGTAGAAGGGAGAGAGTCAAGAATTGTTCAGGTTTTATGAGTCTGGTTTGGAAGCAGAAACTATTGGGTCTGCTCACATCCCATTAGACAGAACTTAGTCATGTGGTCATACCTAACTGCAAAGGAGCCTGGGAAATGTAGTTTAGCTGTGTGAAAAGGAACTAGGGTTTCTGAGCACAGCAGTCTCTGCCACAGCCACATAAACCCCAATTGCTGTATATTGTGGTCCGGGTAAAACCTAAGTCAGAGTAGGTTAAAACCCTCCAATCTCACTTGGAACAAAAATTCAAGTCTGTTCAGTTGCCTATAAGGCTCTGCACGATCTGACCCTCGTTTCTGTTCTGCTCTTACCCACTGCCCTGTCACCGTTGTTTACTCGGCTCTGGCCACCCTGGCCTCCGTGCGCTTTCTCATGCATGCCAGGCCCGCTCCTGGTTCAGGGCCTTTGCATCTGTTGTCCCTGTCTCTTGATGCGCTTTCCCAAGATATCCCTATTTTCTCCCTCCGTTCATTCAGGCCTTTGCTTATCTTCTTAGATTGGCTTTCCCAAACCACCTTATGGAAAAATGCCAGCTGCTATACTCTTGACTCCCTTACTATGCTTTCTTAGGATTTTTTTTTCTCTCTCTCTTTTTAAAAAAATTTTATTTTGAGGATTTTTTTTTTTTCATAGCGTGTATCTCTCTCTGAAATTTCATGGGATGATTTTTAAAATTTTCTGTCTCTGACAGTAGACTGTGAGCTCCAAGTCAGGGACTTTGCCTTGTAGTCCTGGGATCTGGAATAGTGCCTGCACACAGTAGGTCTCTCCATAGATGTTTGTTGAATAATGTGTATGTGCTGGGATAGGGGAGGCTTCCAGGAAGAGGCAGATTTGGATGGACTCGGGCCTGGAAAGAGGGAGTGAGGATTTATGTTGGAAGAGAAGAAGGGGAATATTTTTAGGGTGTGGACAAGAAGTAATAAGAATGGGAACAGATGGGAAGTCCTGATGTGGGCTGTATGGATCCATCCATTCATCCACACATCCATCCATTCACAGAACATTCATGTTCAATACAGGGCTAGGTTGAGGGAGGGTGGGCTTTGTCCTAGGGGCACTGGGGAGCCATGGGAGGATTACGAGCAGGGGAGGGCTAGGGTCAGCTCTGGAGCCAGATGAGTGATGAACTGGAGAGGAGAGAGTGGAGGCTGGGAGGCCAGGGAGAAGGCTAGAGTGAGGGAGGGAGAGGAGAGGGCTGTGGGGATGGAAAGCAAGGGATAGTGTAGAGAATTGGGCAGTAGGGACAAGGCTTAGGGACTGAGGTACTGTGGGCATGAAGAGGCAGAAGAGAGTGAGGACAGTGCCTGGGAGTTGGGCCCAGTGGAACAGCTAGCAGAAGCTGTGGTGATGGTGACAGGGGTGTGGGTTGGTGGGCAGTGATGGCTGGGGGTCCAGCCCATTTCCCACTCCTCATCCATGGCTATCCCTCCTCAGTACCAGAGGCACCTGTTTGTACACATCAGCCAGCACTGTCCTAGCCCTGGAGCGCCCCCTCTAGAGAGTGTGGACGTCCGGCAGATCTATGACAAATTCCCTGAGAAAAAAGGCGGTCTGCGGGAGCTGTATGATCGTGGGCCCCCTCACGCCTTCTTCCTGGTCAAGTTCTGGGTGAGTTCCGCCACCAAAACCAAGAGTGCTCGTAAATCACGTGGCTTTGTAGCTCAGGCCCCTGGCTCTAAGGGAGACAGTCAGTCTCAGGACCTACCAGGTCAGCCTGGGCCTTATCAGTCCTCATTGCTCAGAGTGTCAGCCCCCTTAGTAACAAGGAGCTCCAAGGAGTTTTGTTTGCCCACAGGGTGGGATGGATGGGACCAGCGGAGGCGTAGGGACCTCCAACCTCCCCAGATCCCACTAGATTTTGTGACAGCCAGTCATGGGACTGATATGGCCCTGGGGATTGGCTTGTGACATTTTACACTTGCCCGTGCCCCACCTGGGTGCACCAAGCCTCGTCACAAAGGAATGGCCCCTTCCCCTTAGCGGATGAGTCCTGGAGTGTTTGTTTGGTCTCTAAAGAGAGGACAAGGCTTTGCTGGGTTCCACCAGACCCTGTTGCTAAGAATGTCTGGCCTTGAAGCGATGGAAGGGGCTGGGGAGTGGCTTTGTAAAGTCCTGTAGCTAGTTACCATTTACTGAGCACTTACTATATATAGGCCCTCTGCTAGGTATGTAATTGTGAGTAAGAGGGTCCATCTTGGGTCTTTCTTAGACTTACTTGGTTTGGTGTCCAGTACAGTGACTGATGCTGATGCTATAGGGGTTCAATAAATGTTGTGAAGGTATAGCGGGTGTTAGCTCTTGTGGTAACCAGGGCTGTTGAGGGATCTACATAGTCTCTGAAAAGGAAAGCCCATAGCTCCTGTGGTTATAAAGTATTCTGGTACGTGGAGTGGAGCCTTGCACTGGCTCTGGGGATGTGCTGCAGAGCTTTTAGGCCTTAACAAACTTAAGGCTTAAGAAAGGGCTTAAGAAAGGCCTCACAAGGTCCCAGGTCTGGAGAGCAACCCTTCAGAAGCCCAGTTTCTGAAGGGATATAGGGGAGTGGCTGAGAAGGCCTTCGGTTTTGTCTGGCTTCACAAGGACCTGTTCCCAGGGTGATGGATGGAGTCAGTCCTCTGAGGAGACTAAACCACCCTGGAAAGTGACCTGGCCTAGTTAGCAACTAAAGTTAGAAAGAGGAAGAGAGATGCCTCCCAGGAAGGTGGCCAAGGGGCTCTGCCAAGGGTGCGATGGGGTCTGGGCTTCATTAGGCCCCTCTTGGCCTACTTGACTGTCTGCCCCCTTGGCTGTTGGGGTCATGGAGGGGGTCTGACCTCTGAAAATCAGCTGAAAGGGCCTGGCAGAGTTTTCTAGAGAGGAGTCAGGCTTCCCTAGGCCTCTCCAGGCTCCCTAGCTAGGGAGTAGCCACTGTCTTAGCAACCAGGGTCACGAAGGGGTCTGAGGGAGAGCCTCTGGCTGCTAGGGAAAAGCTGCCCTTGGAAGGGGCTGAACTCCTGAGTTGGGAGCTTCAGGAGAAAAAGTTGAATTCCATGGCTTCTTTGGTCGTGGTGATGGTGATGGTGGAGGGTTACTGGGAAGAGAGTGTCAGGACCATTTTAAGGACCCCAACTTCTCTAATATGTATGGAAGGAAGGGTGAGTCTTCTCCAGAAGCTGGCCCATGGAGAGGTAGAGACTTTGTTGAGAAATAGAGGAGGGCAATGGGAGACACCAGGTCATGCAGCAGAGTTAGTTCCCACTTTAGAAGAGTCCCCACCGTGTATAAGGGACGTCCCCTCCAGCTTACCTGTGCCTTCCCATCCCCCAGGCGGACCTGAACTGGGGCCCGAGTGGCGAGGAGGTGGGGGCCGGCGGCAGCAGCAGCGGTGGCTTCTACGGCGTGAGCAGCCAGTACGAGAGCCTGGAGCACATGACCCTCACCTGTTCTTCCAAGGTCTGCTCCTTTGGCAAGCAGGTGGTGGAGAAGGTGGAGGTGAGGCTGGAGGGGTGGAGCTCTGGGCGAGTGAGCGCCCAGCCACCTGCCACTTCGGGGATGCAGACTAAATGGACCAGGAGCCACGATGGCTCAGGCAGTTGGGGAGCTGCATGGTGGGATGGGGGGGGTATCTTGGCCTCTTTAATACATGGGCTTAGAGCTAATTCAGAGTTCCAAAGTCACCTGTAGGGGTCACTGTGAGGGTTTAAAGATACTATGTGGAACAGATATTTACAGTTACTAAGATTCAAAAGTTTCTTGTTTTTTAAAAAATTTATTTATTGTTTGTTTGTTTATATTTTTGGGGGAGAGGGAGGTAATTAGGTTTGTTTGTTTGTTTGTTTGTTTGTTTGTTTATTTATTTATTTATTTATTTATTTATTTATTTATTTATTTATTAATGGAGGTGCTGGGGATTGAACCCAGGACCTGTGCACACTAAGCACATGCTATACCACTGAGCTAAACCCTCTCCTGCAAAAGGTTCTTATTGATGTGGGGGAGTCCTTGGGGCAAGGAGGTTCAGGGGCAGGGGTCACTGACGACTTGAGGGGTCTCGTCTCATGGAAGGGTCTTTGGAGGGTTTAAGAGTATCTGAGGGCCTGGAGGTCAGAGGAGTTGAGATCTTTGAGGGTTCAGAGCACAGCTGTGAGAGGCTGGAGGGTTCCCTGGTTGCAAGCTCAATGATCCTGAGTTGGGTAACTGAGGGTTCAGGGTCCCATTTCTGGTCACTGTAGATGGGGCAATGGAGGGAAGATGGCAGTGGGGAGTGGGTATGGCATCTGAGAGGCACGGAGTGCCTCAGTTCTTGAGGTAACTCCACTGTCCTCCCCACTCCTTGCCCCCCCTGCCCCCGATTCAGACGGAGCGTGCCCAGCTGGAGGACGGGAGGTTCGTGTACCGCCTACTGCGCTCACCCATGTGCGAGTACCTGGTGAATTTCTTGCACAAGCTGCGGCAGCTGCCTGAACGCTATATGATGAACAGCGTCCTGGAGAATTTCACCATCCTCCAGGTGATGCACTGGGGCTGGGCCTGAGCAGGGCCCTGATGTGGAGAGAAGTGCCCACAACAGACCCTCAGCCCGGGGACCCTTCACCTGGGGAACTGACACAGTGTGGACCTCACACTTGACCCTTAGCTTAGCGGACACCTTTGCCCAGGGAACTGATATGGTGGGGATTCCACAGCATTCTCTTATTAGGGGATTCCTTCTATACTGGGGAAACTGACCTGGAGGACACCCCACAGTGGATCTTCAGCTTAGGGGACCTCCTTCACAGGGAACCTAACCTTAGCCTAGGGGACATGATATGGTAGGATCCCTTTTAAGTTGGGGAGTGTGATATGGTGGGACCCCCTTGATACACCATTTGATGTGAGGCCCCTCACTGCTGACCCTCAGACTTGGAACCTGGCATCTTGGGCATCCCCTCTACCTGGGGGAATGTGACAAGGTGGGGACCCATTTCCTGGGTATCCCATGACACCTCAGGGAGGGCAGAGTGTTCCCTGCCCTCCCTTCCAAGCATAAACCCTTTCTGGCCTCCTTGGCAGGTGGTGACAAACAGAGACACCCAGGAACTGCTGCTCTGCACCGCCTATGTCTTTGAGGTCTCCACCAGTGAGCGGGGGGCCCAGCATCACATTTACCGCCTGGTCAGGGACTGAAGGGGGACCCCAAAAATGGTTCATCCCTGGAATACCCTCCTCCTAGGAAGGACCTCCAGCTTTCCTCATGCTTCTTACTTGGGGAGGGGGCTGCTCCCTGTTAGGACCTTAAAAGTTGGGTGGTGAGTTGAATGGGCTGGGACGAGAGGAAAGGATGGATCCTGATATTGGGACCTCACAGGGATGTCTGGAAGGACAGATCACTCCAGAGCTTTAGACACTGGGGACAGGAGTGAGACAACCCCTGGGACAGCACTGGTTTCTGTCTCTAACAGGTGCCCTCCTCCTACTCTGTTCTGGATGTTTCAGAGGGCCCTTGTTACACATTGGCTTGTCCCTCTCCGGTTTTCAGCACCCACCCCCTCTCCTTAGCATCCCCACCCCCTGACCCTGATATCGAATATTGAAGGTTAACATTTTCTGTTCAAGAGCTGAGCCAGGTGGGCCCTGGAAATATTTTTCTTTTTTAATATAACAAGAGATATTTATAAGTGGGTGTTAGGGTTTGTAACTTTTTCTCAGCTGGGCAAGCAGTGGGGTGAGGCTTTTTAATCTCATGCCCTTTCTTCTAAGTGAGCCATGGGGCTAGACTGTTGCCTCCCTCTTCCCTCACCCCAAAGTGTGTTGGTTTGTGTTTTGACAGAGGATAAAGCTATTTTACCAAAACGCAGGGGATTTATTTGGAGTTTGGGTGAAAAACAATCTTGTGGGAGGTGGTAGGCCGACAGATGAGAAAAGGAAATGAGGTATTAGGGGGCAGGAAGCTGGTGGCCGGAAACCCCAGGTCCCGGGGGAGAGGTGACAGTGGGGCAGGCAGATGCCTGGGACCCCCAAGGGAATGGGGAGGCAGGGCTCAATGGGTGGGGCGAACTAGGGATTAAACAAATATTTACATGCAGCAGGGAACTAAAAGCCCAGGGCACTTGAGGAGGTCGGGGTGGGGCTTCGGGAGGGGCGGGGCCTAGCGGTACCGAGCGAGCCGGTCGTAGATGTGGTCCAGGTTTCTGCACAGGAATATGGAGAGCGCCATGAAGCTGAGCTACAGAGAAAGGAGACGTGGTCAGAGAGGTCGCGGGTTTGCCGAGGAGAGCAGAGGGGTGGGGTAATGGGGGGTCCCAAGGGAGGAAATTTAGGGGCCTAGGAGGTGGGGCCAGGGGAAGAAAATAAGGCCCAGCGAATTGGGCGGGGCTGCGTTATGGGAGGTGTGGAGAAAGGAGTAGATAAAAGGTGGGCGGGGCTCGAGAGATACTTGACCCTGGTTGTGAAAAACCGGGTCAGGGACCAGAGTTTGGGGGAAGTTAAGAGCGGTGGATCGGGTTGGGTAAGGGAACCTAGCTGCGTCTATCTCAAGTCTAGAGTCTTAAGTGAGATTCGGAGCAAGCCCAGGGTCCTTTATTCCGGAGGCTCATTTGTCTCCCCCTCCGTCTCGGCCTCTAATTCCACCTCGGCCTCCACCTCTTTGCCCGAGCTCCCGGTCTCAAGTTGTTCCTCGTGTTGATCCCAAAGCGGCCAGGGCCCCAGAGCCATGGGCAGCTTGCCCTGCGGGGCCTTGTCCCCCCAGTTGGGGCAGGCATCAGCCATACCCCAGCCACCCCACACACTGCCGCTACGCCCGCTGCTGCTCAGCACACCATAGTGCCCGCCGCCGCCATCAGTGCTCGGCCCGGGCCCGGTCCTCGAACAGTAGGCATCCGGGACCTGCGGCTGGGGTTCCCGGTGGAGCATGCTGCGCGGTAGTAGCAGGGTCAGCCCTGCCACACTCACCTGCGGGGAAAGGGGAGGGATATCGCGGCCAACAGCAGGAGGCTGATATGCCAAGGAGGGCCAATGGGAGCCTGGGAGGAAGGGCGGGAACGCCTGCTCCCTGCGTGCAACCAATCAGGGCTCACAGAGGCTAGGTCTCCTTCCTCGTCCAGGCCCTATCAGGCATGTGCCTTTCTCAGATAATGTTTGGACGCGCGACCTGGGGCAGGGTCATCTAGGCCAATCGTGATTGGGGGCGGGACCAGATCACCTCAAGGAGACCCACGCCAAGACAGATGCCCACTATGGAGATGAGGTTGTTGTGCAACCACTTCTGGAGGCTCCACTCGCAGCCCTGGGGATGTACGGAGAGGTTATTAGGTAGGCTTCTTTTTGGGATTTGCCATCAAGCCTGGGCTCGCTGTTTTCAAGCCCAGCCTTAACCCCTCTTTCAGGCACCGCCCTCACTTCGCTAGTTATCGGGGTTCTCTAATTTCTCCGTTTCACCCCGTCCAAGCCTTCCCCTCCCCAGGCATCAGCGTTCCAGATCCTGTCCTTCTGGCTAGGCCTTTTCTTTAGGCCCCGCCCTTCCAAAAGACCCTGCCCCTGGTACGGGCTCTACCCCTGTAGTATGGCTCTTTCTTGTAGCCCCACCCTACCGGCATACCCTTCCTATGTCCTGCGGGTTAGTTTACGGGGGACCACGCCCCTCCCGGCAGCACTATGCCACCCACAGTCCTCTCCCCTTTCTTGTGGTTCTTGTTCCAAATCCTACCTCTCGGTAGATGTAGCTGTTTGCAGGGACCACGCAAATGTCTGCATTGTGTCGAGGCGGGGCCGGTGATCCGAGCCGGCTGAACTGGGGGAAGGAGATCATATCGAAGATTGCGGAGTCGTTGGTCGCTGATGAATTATAGCAGGAGCAGGGCACGTGGGGCACTTCCGACTCGTTTCTCTTCAGGCTGGGGATATGGAACCAGTCCTGAGGAGAGTTCCAGCCGCAGCAGCGCAGCTGGGAGAGAAAGAGTCAGAGGAACAGCGACTAGAGGGATGCAAGATGATTTAGGGGATCAGGGGACTGGGTGATGGGTATGAGGTCATACTGGGGAGCAGAGGACTAAGTGGCGGGTGCAAGGTGGGGTCTGTGGGCTGCGCTGGGGTCAAGACGGCCAGGGAATATTAGGGGAACATGAGGTTTGTAGAGACGAGTCGCGGCAGGGTGGGGAAGGGCTGAGGTTGGGTGATCATGCTGTGGACTGAAGATTGGGTAGGCAGTGCAATTCAGCCTCAGGTAGGGGAAAAGTGGATGGGAGGGCGGGGCCGTGTGAGTGACCAGGGAATGGAGTCTCACTTAGGCCAGGTTCCTTGGGAACCAGTCACTACTGGGCAGGGAGTAGGGGTCACGCAGGGGCCTTCCTTGGGGCTAAGGGTGGAGTCTTATCAAGGCAGAGGCTGGAGCCAACAGGGTCTGGGAGCTGGGGGACTGCGTCACATTGGGGCCAGTTGTGTTATCATCTGGGGGTCGGCCACGACAGGCCTGGCAGGAGGTGGTGTAGGTGGGTAGGGTTATATTAGGGTCCTATGCCTAGGGGCCCGGGTCATGCTGGGGTGGAGTCTCCTCGAGGCAGAGGGCAGAGCTGCGTCAGAATCCCAGAGCTGGAAGAGAAAACCCGGTGGGTGGGGGCCTCACGCACCTGGAACTGCACGTAGTCCCAGCTCTCCTCTGCCGCAGTCTCCTCCGGGTGGGCGCGGTAGTTTTGGATCGTCTTCTGCACGACGTCCTTCACTTTCCGCTCCAGCTGAGAGGCCGAGAGTGAGGGTGGACCCTGACGCATCTCCCAACCGCCATCTGCTCCAACCCACGCTAGCCACCCCGTGCTTGTCTCAGTCTCAGGTGGTCCGTAAGCATCTTCGTGTCGGCCTGGGTTTTTCACCGGATGGGAAAGACTGTCTCTGTCCCTCAAAATGTCTCTCTTTGCCCGTTTCTACCGTCTGTCTTTTGGTTTCTCTGCTATCTCCCGCGATCTCTCGTTATCCGAGTTATTTCTCTCTTTATCCGAGCCTTCAGTTTCTCCCGAGTGTTTTCCCTTTTTTCCTGTTTTCCTTTAGATCTCTGTCTCTCTTGGTATGTCTGTCTTCCTCTGTCCTTGTCGGGGAGTCTTTCTCTGACTCTCCCTGTCTCTGTCTTCCTCTCTGCCAGTCTCTGTATCTCTCTGTCTCTTTTCTGTCTTGTCTTCTGTCTTCTCTGTCTCTGTTTTGTCTCTTTGTCCATACCATTCCCCTGTCTGCCTTTGTTTCCATCTTTCCACCTCCCACACCCCAACGCCCACCCAGTAGATGTGGGAGGGGGAGGGGGAGAAGGCGGCAAGCTCACCTGGACCCACTGAGTGGAGATGAGGATTCCCAGGGTAATCTGCGTGGCAAACAGGAGCAGCAGTGTCCCAAAATACTGGGGGTGGGGGACAGAGTGGAGAGGTCAGATTGAACCCCTCCCCAGGATGAAGGGGCTGTCAGGGCTCTCTCTGAGGATGGGATGTGAGTGGTCCTAGGGATGGAGAGGGGACGGGGCACTCACCAGGCCCAGGAGGCAGCGGAACTCCTTCAGGGCCCCCACACAGCCCAGGAGGGCCAGGCCCATGGTGAGGATTCCTGAAATGGCCAGGGCCTTGGACCAGATCTGCAAGGGCATGAAGGACAATCCTGGGGGAGGTGAGAGGCAGTGACGTTGGGCTCCATGTCCACAGCTTCAGGCAGCCCCATTCCCCAGATATGCACCACCCAAGTCAGGGACCAGTAGCCTGGGGAGCCTCTTTCTGGGCTCCCGGCATCCTTTTCTCTGGGTCTCTGTTCCTGTCCCACCTTGAATCTCTGTTCCTCTCCTTCTGGGATTCTCTCCACCTCTCTCCTCCTCACTGGCCCTCTCTCTCTTTAGGCTTCTGTTCCCTTCTTCCTGAATCTCTGTCCCTCTTTCTTCCTGTTCTCTGTCTCTCCCTCTTGCTCTCAGTCTCTCTTTCCTCCTTCAGCTCCTCCTCAACCCCGATAGTTTCAGTCCCATCATTTAAGTGATTGAATCAGTCTCCTAAACCTCCCTGAGGCTGAGGGGATACTGATACCTATTTCCTAGGATTGTTTTGAGGGATGCATGGGAGGCATGTGTTCAGTCTGATCCTCTCCACCAGGCAAACACTGATTAAATCTGAGCTATCAGGATTTTGACTATTCCCCAGTTACTGTTTCCCCAGAGTTATTATTAGTGTTACACCTGCTCTTCTACCTCCTTGCTGTGTGACATCCAGTAAATGACTTCCCTTCTCTGAACCTCAAGAGAGGGGAGGTTTATGGAAGGCTCTGATGCGTATCTGCACAATATCTGACACATAGGAAGTGCCTGAGAAATCGCCATTATAATTGGTGTGCAGAGGAAGAAGCTGGGGCTCAGAGAACTGTGGCAGTAGCAAGCGGTGAAGTGGAGCCTGGGACCAGACCAGGGAGCTGGGCACCATGGGACTGACTGGGACAAGGGAGGCCCCAGGAGGCCCCATGGGGGGAGGCCCGGTTCCTGCTGCTCCAGGAAGGCCCTCCCAGACTGCCCCGGCCCCCTTACCCACAAAGGACACAAAGCTGGTCTTGTCGATGAGTATCCAGATGCCGAAGCAGAAAATCAGGCTGCCTAGGACCTAGGGAGAGGAGATGAGGATGTGGCTGCTGGGCAAAGCAGGGGGTATAAGGTCGGGTGTCGGCAGCAGGGGCTGGGGCCTGGGCTGGGGAGCCAGCCAGGAGGCAACTCACGAAGAAAAAGAGGTTGAAAACGAAGAGGAGGTACTTGATGAGGCTGAGGCAGCCGTCCTGGGCCGACATCTTCTCCTAGAGGGGTGAGACAGTGGGAGGGACAAGACTGAAGAGGTGTTGCCAGTAGGGGACACAGGCTGAAAGACAGAGGCCGTGAGAGAAAGAGGACGAGAGAAAGGAAGAACTCAGAGAAAGAGGAAGTTTCAGGGTGGAGCCCCACCCCCTCCCTCCACACATGAGATGACTTTCTTCTCAGTCTCCATCCCCGTGTCCCTCACCGGCCCCACTGGGATGCGCACACCAGTACCTGACGGGCCTTGAAATCTGTGGGCACCAAGGACACACCAGGCAGGCCATCCCGAGTCTCCATGGCTCAGAACAGGGGACACACTGGGGATTGTGATCTACTTGCACTCATCTACTCTGGGCACCAGGACCCCAGGCTGGCCCTGGACAGCAGCCGACCTCACAGGCACTCTGACCTCACCGCTTGCTAAGCTCTGCCATCTCTGCGTCCTCTCTGTCCCCACTGCCCAGTCCTCCCAGTCTCTTGTCCTCCCACTCTAGGTCTCTGTTCTTTTCTCTCTGGATCTTTGTCCTTCTCTTTTCCTCTAGGTCTCTGTCCCCCACCTTCCCCGGGTCTATCCTCTCCCCATCTGGATTTCTGGCCCATTCTCTCTGCATGCCTGTCCTCCTTTCTCTGTTTATCTACCCATCCCCACACCCCCACTTCCCGTCATTGTCCCTCTCTCGGAGTCTGTGTCCTGTTCTTGGCAACAAGTGCAGATCAAGGTGATCCTGTGCGCTGGGGCAGGGGCTGGGCACCTGGGGGAAGTGAAAGTGCTGCTGGCCCCAAGCGGGAAGGTCCCCAGCAGCCCCGAGGGGTGACTCGGATGTGCCAAAACACCCGGAGCGGAAGCTGAGCTGTAGGCAGTTCTTCCTGCTTCTGCAGTGGGGCCCCAGGAGGAGGCGGCTTCTCAGTAGTCATGATTGAGCCCAGGACCTTGGCCGTTATATCTGGCTTTGCAGTACCTGGTCGTCTCTAGGCATGAGCTGTGCTCCCAGTGGCCTCTGAGGTCTCCCCTGATGCCCCTGCAGGCTCCTCACTTTTGTCAGGTCCCAAATTCCTCCCAGATTTCGGGCATTGTGGATGTTCCTACCATCCTGACATCCACCCAGGCCCTGGAAAACCAGACCCTCTTAGAGACCCTCTCTCTCTTCTGAGAGATCTCATCCACTTTTTATTTTTCCATAAAGGATCCAAATGTAATTTATTTTCTTATTAATGTCATCAAAAATCAATTCATATTAATAGTATTCTGATTTTTGCCTCTGGGCTTTCTTCTCCCCCCAGATTTATTGAGGAATAACTGACACATATAATGGTATATATTTAAAGTTTACAGAATGATGACTTTATATCTATCTAGGAATGATTATCAAGCTCAAGATTAACACATTCATCATAATTAACACATTCATCATCCCTCATAATAAACTTTGTGTGTGTTTGTGTGTGTGTGGTGAGAATACTTAAGTTCTACTCTAAGCAACTTTCCAGTATACAATACTGTATTATTAACTATAGTCACCATGCTGGACATTAGATCCTCAGGTTAGAGCTTCTTTTTCTTATAAATTTATATGCTTTGACCTATGTCTCCCCATTTTCCCTACTCCCCAGCCCCTGGCATTCACCATTCTACTCTCTGTTTCTAAGAAATTGGCCTCTAAAGATTATATATCTATCTATCTCACATTTTCTTTTTTATTTTAATGGAGGTACTGGGGATTGAACCCTACCACTGAGCTATACACCTCCCGCAATCTCACATTTTCTTGATCCATTTGTCTGTTGAAGGACATTTAGATTGCTTCCACACCTTGGCTATTGTGAATAATGCTGCAATGAACATGGGTGTACAGATATCTCTTCAAGATACTGATTTCATCTCCTTTGGATATATACCCAGGAGTGGGATTGTGGGAGCATATAGCAAATATGGTTCTATTTAAAATTTTTTGAGGAACTGCCACACTGTTTTTCATAGGGGCTGTACCAATTTACATTCACACAACAGTGTACAATGGTTCCCTTTCCTCCACATCCTCGCCAATAATTGAGATCTCTAGTCTGTCTTTTTTGATAATAGCCATCCTAAACAGGTATGAGGTGATACCTCATGGTTTTGATTTGCATTTCTGTCATGATTAGTGATGCTGAGCACCTTTTCATATATCTGTTGGCCATCTGTATGTCTTCATATATCTGTTGGCCATCTGTATGTCTTCTTTGGGAAAATGTCCATTCAGGTTCTTTGCCTGTTTTCAAACTGGATTATTTGCTTTTTTGCTGTTGAGTTATACGAGTTCTTTATGTAACTTGACTATTAACTCTTTATCAGATGTATGATTTGCAAATATTTTCTCCCATTCTCCATTGAAAAGGTTGCCTTTTCAAAGTATTGTTTTCTCTGCCATGCAGAAGCTCTTTTGTTTGATGCAATCCTACTTGTTTATTTTGGCTTTTGTTTCCTGTGCTTTTGATGTCTTATCCAATAAACTATTACCAAGACTAACTTGACAAAACTTAAGGAGCTGTTTCCCTGTGTTTTCTTTTAGAAGTTTTACAGTTTCAGGTATTACATTTAAGTCCTTAATACTTTTTGAGTTAATTTTTCTGAGTGGTATACAATAGTGGTTCAATTTCATTCTTTTGCATGTGGATATATGCTTTTCCCATTGTGTGTTCTTGACACCCTTGTCAAAAATTAGTTGACTGTACATGCATGAGTATATTTCTGGGCTCTCTGTTCTATTTCACTTGTCTATGTGCCTGTTTTTATGCCAGTACCACATTGCTTTGATCACTGTAACTGTAATATAGTTTGAAACCAGGGAGTATCATGTCTCCAACTTCATTTTCTTTCTCAAGATTGCTTTGGCTATTCAGGGTCTTTTGTAGTTCCATACAAATTTTAGGATAGTTTTTTTTGTCTATTTCTGTGAAAAATACAATTAGAATTTTGATAGGGATTGCACTGAATTTGTAGATTGTTTTGGGTAGTACGGATGTTTTCACAATACTAATTCTTCCAATTCAAGAACATAGGATATCTTTCTATTCATTTGTGTCTTCTTCAGTTTCTTTCCTCAGTGTCTTATAGTTTTCAGGGGACAGGTCTTTTACTTCCTTGGTTAAATTTATTCCTAAGGGTTTTACTGTTCTTGATACAATTATAAGTGGAATTGTTTTCTTAACTTTTTAGATACTTTGTTGTTAGTATATAGAAATGAAACTGATTTTTGTATGTAGATTTTATATCTTGCAATTTTACTAAATTCATGTGTTAGTCTAACAGGTTCTTGGTGGATTGTTAGGGTTTTCTATATAAGGTCATGTCTATGAACAGACAATTTTTTTACTTTTTGATTTGGGTAAGTTTTCTCTCTTTTTCTTGCCTAATTGCTGTAGCTAGGAATGCCAGTACTATGTTTAATAGAAGTGGCAAGAGTGAGCATTTTTGTATTGTTCCTGATCTTCGAGTAAAGGCTTTTAACTTGTCACCACTGAGAATTATGTTAGCTTGTCATATAGGGCCTTTATTATGTTGAGGTACATTTCTTCCATACCTAATTTGTTGAGAGTTTTTATCATGAAAGAGTGTTGAATTCTGTCCATTTTTTTCTGCCTCTAATGAAATGATCATATGATTTTTATTCTTTATTCTGTTAACGTGGTATATCATATGTGCTGATTGCTGTATGTTGAACCATGCTTGCACCCCAGGGATAAACCCCACTTGATTATGGTGCGTGATCCTTTTGATGTGTTGCTGAATTCAATTTGCTAGTATTTTGTTGAGGATTTTTGCATCTATGTTCATACAGGATTTTGGCCTATAATTTTCTTTTCTAGCAGTGTCCTTGTTTGGCTTTGGTATCAGGGTAATGCTGGCCTAATAAAATGAGTTTGGAAGTGTTCTTTCCTCTTCAGTTGTTGGGAAGAGTTTGAGAATGATTGGTATTAATTCTTCTTTAAATGTTTGGTGGAATTCACCCATAAAGTTGCCTGGTCCTCGGCTTTTATTTGTTGGGAGATTTTTCATTACTGACTCAGTCTCCTTGCTCATTATAGGCCTGTTCAGATTTACTTCATGATTCACTCTTGGTAAGTTGTATGTTTCTGGTAACTTATTCATTTCTTCTAAATTACCTAATTTGTTGGTGTATAATTGTTCATATTAGTTTCTTATGATCCTTTGTACTTCTGTAGTATCAGTTGTTATGTCTTCTCTTTCATTTATAATTTTATTAATTGAGCCATTTTTCTTTCTTAGTCTAGCTAAAGGTTTTTCAGTTTTGATTATCTTTTCAAAAAAAGCCAACTCTTAGTTTCATTCATCTTTATTTTTTTTCTAGTCTCTATTTCATTTATTTCTGCTCTAATCATTATTATTTCTTTTCTTCTGCTACCTGTGGACTTACTCCTTTTTCTAGTTCTTTGAGGTGTAAGGTCCAAACACAGACAACAACAAAATATAAGCAAACTGAATTCTATTTTTCATTTTTATTTTTTTCTCCTCTGACTGGATGATATCAAAGGTTCTGTCTTCAAGTTCACAGATTCTTTATTCCTTAGTGGACCAAATCCTGGATGATGTCCTCATTCCCTCTCTCCCTCTTTCCCATAAAGCCCAGCAGTCCCTAAGCCAATTCCTCTTCCTCCTGGTTTGCTATCCTGTCACCTCCTCTCTGTAGTCACGGCTCAAACTGACTCAGAACTTTTGTTCTCCTACCTGGACCCAGACCTCAGGCTCTTCCCTGGTGTTAGTCTCTTCCATGCAGTCCATTTCCTACATGGTCCTAGAGGGGTCTTTTTGAAACCCACACCTAGGTTACAGAGTCCTATGTTCAAATCTCAGTTAGGACACTGACCCACCACCCCTTGCCCCTCAGTTTCCACTTCTAAACCATCATGAAGTTCTCTGTGCCCTACTAATAAAATACATTTTGAATCCATCTACTTGTCTTGAACTCCAAGTTCTAATCCAGGCTCTTAGTATTTTTCACACAAATAACTGTAATTGCCTCTGAACTGACTGCAGTAGGTTGAATGGTGAATCCCTCCCCACAAAAAAAGATATGCCCATATCTAGAATCTGTGACCCTATTTGGAAAAAGAGTTTGTTTTTTTGTAGATGTAATTAAGTTAAGGATATTGAGAAGAGATCAAACTTGATTATTTGGATGGGCCCTAAATCTAATGACAAGTATCCTATATTATAAAAGACACACAGAAAAGACACAGGGAGAAGAGGAGGATGCCAGGTGAAGAGAGAGGCAGAGATTGGAATTATTCAGCCACAAGCCAGAGAACTGCAGGGGCCATCATAAGCTGGAAGAGGCAAATATCTGATTCTCCCCTAGGGCCTCTAGAGGGAGTACAGCCTTGCTAACACCTTGACTTTGGACTTCTGGCCTCCAGAATTGTGTGAGAATAAATTTCTGTTGTTTTAACCTACCAGATTGTGATAATTTGTTCTTGCAGTCACAGGAAATGAATACACCAATCTTCCCCTTTCCATCGACTATTTTCTTCCTCAGAGATGAGTACATGGGTAACTGGAGGGCCAAGGAAAGGTGGTAGATGATCACCAATTTGGTTTCTTCTTTCTTAGGCACATAGGAAGACTACATTTCCCAAGTCTCCTTGCAATGAAGTTGAGGCCATGTGACTGGTCTTGGGCCAGTGGAGCGGGTGCAGAGTGATGTAGGCCACTTCTAGACTTGGCCATAAAATATCCTGTGCAATTTTTACTTTGTCTCTCTTCTTTCACTCATTGGCTGCCTAGAAGCTGAGAATTTATTGGAACACTGAAAGATAGGAGAGTCAAGAGATAAAGGAGATTAGGTCGCTGGTTTCTCTTTGGAGGAGAGCCTTTTGGACTTTATGTAAGTAAGAACTTACTACATTAAGCTACCTAATATTTTATTAGTAAATGAAGATTGTTAGTATTAGTATTAATAAATAGGGTTGTTAGTTAAAGCAACTAGCTTTAATAATCCTGACTGCTACAGATAAAATACCCGTCACTACATTTTAGCCAGCATCAAAATTTGGATCTGTGATAAACTCCAGAGCTTTCAAATTTTCTTTTTGTAGTTTTGAGTGAATAATGTTATTTTAAAATCTTTTTTATTGTGAAGGATGACACACATAATAATGTTCACAAAACACAATGTACAGCTCAATGAATTATCACAAAGTAAATACCCATGTAATCAAGATCAACATCATTATCAACCCAGAAAACATTTATTCCCTTGCAAATCACTACCCACTTCCTCTTGACTTAAAACACTACATTTTGGTTTGGACTGTTTTTCATGATATAAATGGAATCATACAGTATTTATTCTTTTGTGTTCGCCTTAATTTTGTTCAACATTGTGTGTATGAAATTCATCAATGGAATAAGTAGCAATAGTTCTTACACTCTCACCACTCTATTGTATTTTGTTGCCTGAATATACTACAATTTATTTATCCATTCAACTGTTGAGGGACATTTTGGTTGTTTACAGTTTTTGAATATTACAGATAACACCAGAACAAACATTTAAAAAAAGGGATAAAAGTATTTGTAATAATATATTTTATTTAATCCAGCATATCCAAAATATTAGCATGTAATCAATATAAGACCTATTAATTAGAACTTTTACATTCTTCTTTTTGTAATAAGTCTTTGAAATCTAGTGTTTATTTCATACATACGACATACGACAATTTGGATTCCCTATATTTTGAATGCTCAGAAGCCACGTGTGGTGAGTGGCTACCATATTGGACAACCCAACCCTAAGGGAAATCAGTCCACCTGCATGCTGTGTTTCACCTTTTCTTGCCTCCTGAGGATATCCCTCCAATGATTTGTCCCCTCTTTCCTTTGAATCATCAAATTCTCCCTCTCTACCAACTCTTTCCTACTAGCATACAGTCATGCTATTATTTTTTCCATCTTAAAAACTCCTTTATTGACCATACATCCTTCTACATCCCCATTCTATTTCTTCCTCTGTTTGATAACAAAATCCATTAAAAATGTGTCTATGCTCATTGCTTCTACTTCATCTCTTCTATGTCTCCCTTGATTCTACCCCTGTAAGGCTTTCAGTCTGACTCGTCCATCAAAACCACTTTTGTCAAAGTCACCAATGATATACCACATGGTCAATTCTTGGTCCCCATCTTACTTGACCTCTCTACATCACTGGTTGTGGTCTCCACACAGGCAGTATCAGTGTCAGTTGGGAATTGGTTAGCTGTCAGTTAGACGGGGACTGTTACTCTCAGTCCTCATCCCAGACCTACTGTGGTGGGTTGAATGTTGTCCCCCAAAAGATATGTCCTTATCCTTGTGGGGAGGGTATAGCTCAAGTGGTAGAGTGCATGCTTAGCATGCATGAGGTCCTGGGTTCAATCCCCAGTACCTCCTCTAACAATAGATAAATAAATAAACCTAATTACCTCCCCCAACCAAAAAAAAGTATGTCCTTATCCTAACCTCTGGAAGCTGTGAATGTGACATTTTTTGGAAAAAGGGTTTTTTCAACATGAGATTATCTTGGATTATCTGAGTGGGCCCTAAATCAGAGGACAAGTCTTCTTAGAAGAGACACCCAGAGGAGAGATGGTCCTAGAGGAGAAGGCCAGGTGAAGACAGAGGCAAAGATTGGAGTTATGCAGATATAAGTCAAGGAATGCCTGGAGCCACCAGAAGCTACCCTTAGCCCACACATCCTATTGTTTGCCCAGAAGCCAAAAGAATCTTCCTGCTAAAATATGAGTCACTTCTTGACTCAGAACCCTCTCATGGCTTTTTATCTCACTCAGAAAAATCCCCAACTTCCTACCATGACCTATAAGATCCTTCATACAATACTCTGGCCCCTGCCATTTCTCTTATCCCATCTACTACTACCTCTCCCCTCAATCACTGGGATCCAGCCATGCTGACTTTGCTGTTTCAAGAATCTGTCAAGTACACTCCTGCCTCCAGGCCTCTGTCACTGCTGTTCTCTCTGCCTGGAATGCTTTTCCCCATGCTGTTCCTAGTTCCTTTCCTCAGCTCCTTCAAGACTCTGCCAAAGGTCACACTCAGAGAGGGCTTTCTTGATTACTCTGTCTATGGCTCTCTGCCTTGTCTCCTCATAACATTTTGTTTTGCTTTCTTAATGGCATTCCCACTCTTGGAAATTCATATTTGTTTTTGTGCTTCCTGCTTTTTGCAACTGGAATGTAAAATCTTTTCCATAACAGTGTCCTGAGGGTCTAGGGCAGTGTAGGGCACATCATTCAATAAATATTTTTTGACAGATATTTTTTCCTCGTGTCTTGAATTCACAGATTTTCCTGCCCCAGGGCCTTTGCATAGCCCTGGGACCTGAGATGCTCGTATTTCATTTTCCACCTAGTAAGTTATCCTTCAAGTCTCACCTTTGGTGTTCCTTCCTGAGAGAACTGCTCTCTCTAAATTAAATTAGTTCTCTGTGTTAAAGGATTGAATAATTTCCTCAGCCTCTGATGCATTCTTACAGCACCTAGATATTTTCCTTTAAATCTTTGTTCAACAATAATGATCTAAGCCTGTGGTTTTCAGAGTGTGGCCTAGGGACTTCTGGGGGTTCCTGAGACACTTTCAGTGGCTCATGAGGTGAAAATTATTTTCATAATACTATTATGATGTTATTTGCCTTTCCACTCTCATTTTCTCTTGAGTATACAGGGATGTTTTCCAAAAAGCACATGAGGTATTTTGACAAACCCTGTGCAGAAGCAGATATGAGGATCCAGCTGTCTTCTATTAAGCCAGGCATTAAAGAGACCTGCAAAAATGTAAAACACTCTTCTCACTAAATTATTTTTGGTATGGATTATTAATTTATAGTTATTAAGATGTTATTTATGCTAACACAATTTTTTAAAATGACAATATGTATTTTAGAAATTTCTAGTTTTTAAAAATTTATAATTTTTTTTTAGTGGAGGTATGGGGGATTGAACCCAAGACCTTGTGCATGCTAAGCATGTGTTCTATCACTGATCCATACTCTCAGCTCCCTCTCAGTTTTAATATTGATAGATATAACTCACATATTCACAATCCACATAAATATAACCCACATAAATTATTTGAGTCCTACATTTTTAAGAGTATGAAAGCAGTCCTTGATCTAAGTCTGGCCATGTTGTTCAAAAAAAAAAAAAAAAAAAAAAAAAAAAGCAGTCCTGAGACAAAAATTTGAGACTCACTGACCTAAGTAAATCCTTAGGTTTTTGATTCTTGTCTGCAGCCCAGAAAATTCCTGAATTCTCTGAAGGCAAGGTCCCTGTCAGTCTTGTTGGACACACATTTAAGGTTTGGCTAGTAGTATAGGAGCCCTAAGTAAGTGTCAAAGGTTTGAAGGCAAGAAGGAATGAATGGGAACAACAAGCCTCCTTCCTCATCCTCCACATTACTCGTGGGACTGGAAGCAAAATGCATCCTCCAGACCAGGGAAGAGCCTTACCTTGGGTAAGAGCGTGGACCGAGCAGCACGAGAGGATGGAGAAGAGAGGAGGTCCCGTCCTTGGCCTAAATGGAAACCTGAGGGAAAAAGCGGCGTAAACGCAGACGGAGCGCGTGCGTGGGCCTGCGCGTGCACGTGTACGGAAGGGGGATGTTAGAGAGGGCGGCGCAGTGGAATCGTTCATCCAGTCAGTAGGGGGCGCTCGAGGGGAGCGGCGGCGCTGGCGCAGGGCAAGTCGGGAAAGGCGGCACCTGCGGCAGAGCGAGGAGCATCGCGCGGTGAGGTCAGCCTAGGCTTGAAAAGGCCTGAGGTGGTCTCTAGGCTTCTCAGTTGAGCCTTCTTCACCCACATTTTCTCCAGACTGACCAGACTGACGAGCCCAGCCCTCCAGGCTAGGGTGAGGGAGACTTGGCCCCCACGGGATCCCCGAAACGTTCCTAGAGCTGGGGTGTGTGAGGTTGAGCGTCCCCGCCTGGGGTCACTGGACCCTGCCAAGGGATAACAGGCCACCGGACCGGAGCCTCCCAGACACCCCGGGCTCTGGAGCTGAGGGATCAAATAGGCTTGAGAAGTCCCTCTTTTTTTTCCATCCTAAAGCCCAGGAAGCTTTGTCAGCCCTTTTGCTCACCAAATCTGATTTTGAGCCAATCCCAAGGCCCGACCTTCACGGGACGCGGCCGTAGGCCCCTGCCCAGTTGGGGAAGCCCATTGGTTCCAGCTCCCAGGTGGCAGAAATTGGCTGCAGCCTCATCAGGGGCCTGTTAGGGACAGTTATTTTCTGCTCATTGAGGAACCTGGGCACTGGCTCCCTCCTTTGAGTTTTGGAGTTTATGGTTCCAGGGAAGGCGGTAAACTGAGAGGAACGGGCATTTCTGGGAGACCCCGAGCACTCCCTGGGAGGCATGGGCCTAGGAGAGCAGTTGCCGGGGAGGATGCTGTCGGGTCTCACATGTTGGGCCGTTATCAGGGCTTCTCCAGCCTGGGAGGAAGGGTTTACCAGGGAACCAAGGGGCTTTATAAGCGTCACAAGTGGCCAGTTTGCCGAATCCGTTTGCCCAAACCCAATTCTCTTTACTAAAAGAGTCAAATTGACCAATTTACCATAAAACTTGTTTTAAGGAATACACTTTTTGAATGTTTTCAGAGAAGGTGGATATATTTTTCACGAAAACAATTTTTCTTTTTTTTTAGAGGAACACTGGGTCAGGGTTAACATGAATTATGAGACTCAGAATTACTCCTTGTTGTTTTGAGTTTTGTCTCATTTCAGCTGCTGGCAAAACATCTAGTAGTAGTGAGGATTTGCGTTTCTTAGGAAGGCTGCCGATTAGGTGAATGTCTCCAGCTTCCTCAGCTTGGTTAACTTTAGAACGAATTGAATTAAGGTTTTGGGTTTATTGCAAAACCCAAACGAAAGAGTTCACTATGGATACACTTTAGAGTTTATCTTATTTGATTTTGTGTTGATAATGTGAGGCTCTCCGTTACTTTTTTTTTTTTTTTTTTAATCTTTAGTTTTGTGACAGCATTTTCTTTTGGCATTTCTCCTAAGTCTCTGGCCATTTCTTCTTTTCTTTCTTTACATTTTATTTTTAACATTCTAAATCATGAGATATGCATCCACAAAAGTGCAGACAATGTATAAACAGTTTTAAGTGAAATAATTATAAAGCTTATATCTGCTTAACTGCCACCCAGCTTAAATAGAATATTACCATGACTCTAGAAGATCTTCACTAATTATTTCACAATCAAGTACCCCCTCTTCCCTTTTAGAGGTAACTTCTAATCTCACTTTTGTGATAATCATTTCCTTGATTTTCTTTATACGTTTACCATGTATATATGTATCTCTTAACTATTAGTTTAATTTTGCTTCTGTTTTGAACTTAGAAATGTGGACTCGTTCTGTCTGGAATACTTTATGTTGTGCTTCTTATGCTCAACATTGTGAAATTAATTTATATTGTTGATTGTAGCTGTAGTTCCTTTATTTTCTTTACATATGCATAGTATTCTTTTGTTTGAATATTCTCTGATTTATTCATTTTATTGTTGATGGGCATTTGTATTTTTCAACTGTATGACCATTAGGAATGATGTTGCTGAGGACATTTCTTGGGAGAGGTAGAAGAATGTAATTGGTTAAGACCTGTTTCTGAAACCAGACTGTGTTCAATCCTGACTCTACCCCCCATTTGCGGTGTAACCTTGAGAAAATTGTGTAACTTCTTTGTGTTTCAGTTTTTTCACTTTTGTAAAATGGAGACAATAATAGTACCTACCTCATAGAGTTGTTTGTGAAGAGTAATGCAATTAAAAAAATGTAAAGCATTTAGGACAGTGCCTGACATAAAGCAAGCACAATGTGTTAGTTATCATGGTTGTTGTTACTACTGTATTCGTTGCACAAGTGAAAGAGTTTCTCTAGGGAATATACCTAGTATTGGGAGTTGTTCGGCCACAGGGTATATGTATAGTCGATTTTACTACTAATGCTAAGTTGTTCTCCAAACTAGTTATAACAATTCACACTAACATTAATTGGCGATGAGACTTCTGGTTGCTCTACATCTCATCAACACCTGGTATTATTAGACTGTTCCCATTTTTTCCCAATCTGGTCACTGTGCAGTGATATTTCATATTATTTTAATTGCCTTGCACTGATTAGTGCCTCTCAAGCCTCTTGCCCATTTTGCAATTGGTCTTTCTTCCTAACTTGCAGGTGTTCTTTGTATCTTTTGAATATTAGTCATTTATTGTTTTGTAGGTTGCAAGATATCCTCTCCCACTTTACAGTTTTTCTTTCTTTTCTCCTTTTGGGGTCTTTTGATGAAAAAGAGTTTTTAATTTTAGTGTAGTAAAATGTATCAAACTGAAATTTTATGCTCATTGTTATTGTGTCTTTTACAAGAAATCTTTTCCTATACCAAAGTGTTGTTCTTCAAGGGGAACCATGTACATCAGCAGTAATTTTGTCCCCTGAAGTAGTGTAAGACAGCGATCCTCTGTTCTTTTATATTTTCTAGAATTTTATAGTATTGTTTTCACATTTTTTTTTTTTACCATCTGAGATTGATCTTTGAATGTTATTTGAGGTAGAGTGTCAATTTCTTTTTTTTGCTGCGTGGATACCCAGTTATCCAAGCACAATTTATTGAGAAGTTCAACCTCTACTCACAGGTCTGCTAAGGCATAGCTGTCCTATGTTAAGATTTCATAATGCATGTCTAGTTTTAGCCTCTCGATTGTGTTCTATTATTCTATTTGTTTGTCCCTGTCTCAATTCACACTGTCTTACTACAAATTTATATTAAGGCTTAATACTTGTGAGAGCTTGTCTTCTTACTTTGTTTTAAATCAGGAGTATCTTAGCCATTTTTGGGCTTTTCAGTTTTTGCATAAATTTTGGCATCAAAGTTGAGGTGGTCTTACAGAATAAGTTGGGGAGTGTTCCTCTTTCTGTTTTCTAGAAGAGCATGTTTAATACTGTAATTATTTTTTTCTTGAAGGTTGGTAGAATTTACCATTAACGACATCTGGTATTAGAAAGGTTTGCATGTATGTGTGTGTGAGTGTGTGCATGAACTCCTATGTGTGTTTGAAAGATTTTTGATTACAGTTTCAAGTTTTTTAATGGTTATAGGACTTCTTGGGTTCTCTATTCTTTCCTGAGGTAGTTCTTTGGTTAATTTTTAAAAGATACTTGAGTATTTCAACTCTTTTTTGAATTTATTGGTGCAGTGATGTTAATGTTCATCATTATTACTTATTTAATATCTGTCACATCTGTAGTAATGTCCCCCTTTTTAATTCCTAGTGGTTATTTGTGCTTTCCCTCCTTTTTCTTCATAAAGCTCGTTACAAGATTGTCAGTTCTATAAGTTCTTTCAAAGAACTTTTGGGCTTTGTTGATGATCTTGTGTGTTTGTTTTCTGTTTCCTTAATTTTTAGCTATTATGAATAAAGCTGCTATGACCATTCTTGTAAAAGTCTTTTTGTGCCACATATTTTAATTTTTCTTAGATAAATCCATAGGAGTGGAATTACTGGGTCTAGCAGTTTAATAAGAAACTAAGATTCAAAAAGCCCATTTTCGTAGGAAACTGCTAGACCTTTTTCAAATGGTTGTACCATTTACACTCCTGCCAGTGTTCCAGGTGCACCACACCTTTGCCAGCATTTGGTATTAATCTTAATTTTATCAGTTTTGGTAAGTAAGCAGACTAGTATTTTTTTTTATCATTATATTGTTCTCCCTCTTTTAGTTATAGTTTTAGACTCTATTCATTTAGTGGTCACCTTAATTTTTAAAAATTTTTGTTTGTTTATTGTTGGTGGAGGTTCTGGGGATTGAACCCAGGACCTCTTGCATGCCAATCGCACACTCTACCACTGAGCTACACTCTCCCCCTAGTGGTCACCTTAGAACTTGAAAAATACACAATTTATTGACATTACAGTATGTTTCCCTTTCTCCCAGAAGATACAAAGAACTTAGAATATTTGAATTCTGTTTACTTTCTTCCCAATTTACATTTAATTATTTTGATGCTTTTTATTTTTACTTTTTAATCTGCCGGGATATCATCATTTTGTTTCATAGAGTCATTTTTTTAAATTTAGATTTTTTTTACATATTTACTATGTATATATTTTTTGCTCTTTATTCCTCTTGGTTCTCAAATCATCCACCTGGGATTACTTTCCTGCTGCTTGAAACACATTTTAGAATTTCCATTAATGAAGATCTGTTCGTTACTGATTTTCAAAATTTTTGTCTGTTGTAAACCATCTTTATTTTGCCCTCATTAAAACTTTTTTTTTTTTTTTTTTTAGGATTTAAGATACTAGATTGGCAGGCTTTTTTTCTTTCAACATGTTGATCATATCCTACCATTGCCTTGTGGCTTCCATTTTTGCTATTGAGAAATCACCTTTATGTCTGTCCTTTGCAGATAACCTGTATTATTCTTATAATTGCTTTCAAGTGTTTTATAATGATGTGTCTGTATATAGAGTTCCTTTTGTCTCCAGTGGATTTTGTTGGGTCTTTTTTTTTTTTTTTTTTTTAGATCTGAAATTGGTGTGTTTTACTAGTTCTGGAAAATCTTTTTAACCTTTTTAGACATTGTTTCTGTACTATTTTCTGTTCCTTCCTTCTGGAACTCCAATTAAATATTTGTCAGACTTCTGAAATTTTTCTTTAATTTCTGTATTTTATTTTTATGTTTTCCATATTATTATCTCTCTGTGTTATGTTCTTGGTTATTTTTCTCTGAGCTATCTATTTCAGTTCACAAATACTATCTACAGCAGAACTGAATCCACTATTTAACCCTTCCAGGAAATTTTAATTTTAATTATTGTGTTCATTTCTTTTTAAACCTGTAAAATCACTTTTTATAGAGTCCTGTTCTCTGTTGTTATTTTCAAACTTTTCCTTTATTTCTTAAAAAATAGAAACCAGTTATTTTATTGACTTTGTCTAATGATTCTGGAATTTTATGTCTTTGCTAATTTGATTCTGCCATCTGTTGTTTCTGTCAGTTCCTTTTTTACTTATGTGCTATGCTTCTTGTTCTTGACAGATTATTTGTAGGAATAATTTAAGGCCTTAAAATGAAGGTGTCTTACTCCAGGAAGGATTTCAGTTTGTTTCAAAATGTTTTCTCATGATTAGACTGGAGTTAAGGGTACTGGAAAAAATACCACAGAGGTGAAGTGCCCTTCTCATCTCCTCAAGTTAGAAGGCGTATGATGTCCACATGACATCACTGGTAGTCTTAACCTTGATCACTTCATTATGGCAGTATTTGCCAGGTTTCTCTACTGTATGCTTCCAAGGAAGTTTCCCCCTTCTGTATGTCTCAAGTTTTTAAGCTTTACAGTATAATGATTACAACTGATGTTTAATGCAACTCTATTTGCTGGGTGATAGGAAGGGACTGGAAACAGGAAGTTCAGTTATATGCCTATGGCTGTTGCTGTTGTTCAAGTGAGAGATTACAATTGCCTGAACTTACAGTGGCAGTGGCAGTGGCAGTGAAAAGAACATGTTAAGGCATTTCTGGGAAATTGGTTCGCTTATGGTAGCCTTAAAAGAAACAGGATAAATTAAAACCATAAAGAGGTACTACTTCACACTTGTGAGAATGACTACAGTAAAAAAGTTGGATAATTAACAAGTTTTGTTGAGGATATGGAGTAATCAGAATCCTCATATTCTGCTTCTGGGGATGTAAAATGGTACAGACACTTTGGAAAACAATTTGGCAGTTCCTTAAAAATTTGTTATTTGACACAGCAGTTCCACTCCTAGGCATGTACCCAAGAGAAATGAAAACATATATACACATAAAAACTTACACACAGGTGTTCAAAACAGCATTATTCAGTATAGCCAAATGGTAGAAACCACCCAAATGTCCACCAGTTGATGAATGGCACCAGTTGATGATAAGCAAAATGTGGTATAATGGAATATCATTTGGCCATAAAAGGAGTGAAGCACTGATACATGCTACAGTATAGATGAACCTTAGAAACATGCTAAGTGAAAGAAGCCAGTCACCAAAGACCATATATTATATGATTGTATTTATATGGAATGTCCAGAATGGGCAAATCTGTAGAGACAGAAAGTAGATTAGTTGTTGCTTAGGGTTAGGTGGTGGGGAGTCGTGGTGGTGGAAGGAATGGGCCATGATACATAAATGGTACAGAGTTTCATTTTGGGGTGATAAAAATGTTCTCAAATTGATTGTGGTGATGGTTGCACAACTCTGTGCTAAAAGCCACTGAATTACTTTGAAATAGGTAAGTTGTATGATATTTGAACAATATCTCAATAAAGTTATTAGAAAAAATCAGGGAACACATAGTAGGGAGCTACATTAGCTCAAACCACACCTGTTCAACTTGAAGTGCTGGTGGGAAATCCAGGTGCAGATGTCATGCAGCTCAGAAGTAAATTTTGGGCTAGATACATGGTACCATAAATTATTAGCATAAAGGATTCACTTGACGGAAAGCAAGAGACCCTATTCATTTAGTTCAATTTACTAAACATGGTAGCTCAAGGGAAGGCTTCACGCAAGGCACTTTTAATGTTTAATAGCACTGAGTTTTCAGAGGTTAACACAGTTGAGGACTGAGCCCCTTCTTCTGTTGTTTAAGACAATACTATGTCATTGATACTAGCTGATATCCTTCCTAAATTTCAGTTTTAATTATCTTCACTTCCTATAAAGAAATGCTTTACCGTAAGTGGCTATGGCAATGTCCTTTAAGTAATTTGCAGTGTATTTTGGGATAATAAAATTTGACAGTTAAGATTATATAAATTAAAATAAATATTTTTATTTACAATTACAATCTAAGTGGATTTAGAATTAGTTTATTTCCTCACTGAAGAGAATGGGGCAGTCCATAAAATCTAACTGGCCATACAGTTCATCACAGTTATTTTGCATTATTACCCTTTATCCTACACTTGTCACATCCCTCCCTGATCACTGAAACAAGAATTCTATACTAAGGATAATGACAGTTGAAAGGAAGAAAAAAAAATCAAATGATTCCACCAACTGTTTTAGTGATCATGTATCCCTTGTTTGGCACTAGTAAATGGTCAGTACCCAAAGAGGTACTTCACAAATTATAAAAGATGTAGAGTTCTCTTTACTCTTTTAATTCATCAAAATAATTTTTTACAGGGAATATCAAATAAGTAATTAACATGGTATAGCTTGTGAAGTAGTGAGTAAATCTTTAATATAGTTGACACAGGGTTTCACTTGGCAGGTCTAAGACATGACCTTAGAGCTATGAAATTCCAAGTGTGTACTTGAATACATAACTAAAAGAATAAGAATGGAATGACCAATAGTATGTACCATTTTAATCTTTATTAATAAAATAGATAACTGGGTTCAGACAGCTACTTTGTTCGTGCATCTAGTCTGAGCATATATTGAAAAAGTAATTCTTTATAAGAGAACTCGGATGAGAACTGTCAATATACTAGTTCTATCAAAAACTGAAGGTTAGAATCTAAAATTAGGTAAATGATACTTAAAAAGAGAACAAATTAAATATCAGAAACCATAGGACTCACTCTCAAAACTTAAGGATCTTCTTTAATAGTCTTCAGTGTAGCTCTTTTGCAATCATAAAAATTTCATCAAGATCAATCATATTGCACAACCCCCACAGGAACAAACTGAGGGAACTCATGGGTAATTTTCACCCCTTCACTGTAAAGTCCAAGATTATAAAGATGGCTGGTTATCATCTTTAAACTGGGCATAAGATGCACACGTGATTAAGTTCCTTTGACTTCTACTCTTCTAATTAATTCTGCGATTCCAGAGATTTCTTCATCAAGGGGCTCCATCAATTCAGTGGTTCCATTTTCCCCCTTCTCCATTCCCTCATTTCTTCTAGTGGGATCAGTCTTTTCCAGTCTCCCAACAAAGCAAATAGGCAGCATATTGGCATTGATGCGTGGCTTGAGCAGCTTCATCACATCCGTGATGATTGTGCTGTGAGCTGTAGCTGTTTTGAATGGGGTTTAAAAATATATTTATTGCTGCAAAGTTTAGAAGATACTTCCTAAATGATTGCTATTATTATTTTCTGTGCTTATCACCAGGTTGTTTATATCCCAGTTATTATTTTGCTTGATATTTTAGTTGACTCTGAGTTTGCTTTTTTGAACAATGCATGAGTGTTAAGATCCAAATTGTGTTTTTTTCCTTTTTATTAGACTTTGAATGAAGACAGATTAGTCATAGCTTGCTTCTTGCCTAAAAATGATGTGGCATTAAGTTTCTTTTTGTACCCTTATTGATGATCTGATACTTGCTGTAGAATGCTCTTCACAGATCTGAAGCTTGAAGGTTCACTAACTAGATTTGGCTACCTGATGGAGAGGAGAGGGGGCTGGCAGCATGACTAGACTTAACTCTTCATTTCTGTAGTGTTTCCTAATTTTTTCCTTTTAAAATTAAAGATATTGTACCAATGGCTGGGTTTCTCTATTTAATTTTTTTCTTACACTCTGAACATTTGTGGTTCAAAGTAATCCTCTCTCTTAATGCTGTGGTGGCACACAGTTTGCCTCTGAGAGAGACCCATTAATTAACCCTTCGACTTTCTCTTTGGAGTGGCTCACATGTCTGAACCCTTTGGGACACAGCTTCTGAAAGTCAGGAGTTCACTGCAGCAGAAGGACTTTGGAAAGGGACTGTTTTTCTCTTTCCAACAGGCTGCCTGGAAAATTATAACTTACTTCCTAAAACATTGAACCACTCCATCAGGAAGGATAGATTTGAATTAACTCCTTTGGATAAATATCCAGGAGCACAACTGTTGGATTGTATAAGAGTATATTTAGTTTTGTAAAAAAAAAAACCTGTCAAATTGTCTTCCAAAGTGGCTGTACCATTTGCATTCTCACTAGCAATGAATGGGAGTTCCTGTTACTCTACATTCTTGCCAGCATTTGGTATTATTGGTATTCTGGATTGTGGCTATCCTAATAGGAATGTAGTGCTATCTCATTGTTTCTGATGGCATATGATGTGTAGAGCATCTTTTCACATGCTTATTGGCCACATATATATCTTCTCTTATGAGGTGACTCTTAAAGTCTTCGGCCCATTTTAAAATCAGATTGTTTTTTTACTGAGTTTTTTCCCCCCAAAAACTTAATGATTACTTATTGAGCTACTATGTTCTTGGCCATAGTCTAGACTCAGTGAGGTTTATTTTTTAATTTTTAAATTATGATTTTTATTGATGTATAGTCGATTTACAATATTACATTAGTTTCAGGTGTAGAGCATAGTGATTCAGTATTTTTACAGGTCATACTCCATTAAAAGTTATTACAAGATAATGTCTATAATTTCCTGTGCTATACAATATATCCTTGTTGCTTATCTATTTTATACATGATAGTTTGTATCTCTTAATCCCATATCCCCAACTTGCCCCTTCTCCCTTCCCTTTCCCCACTGATAACCACTTGTTTGTTTTCTATATCTGAGTCTGTTTCCACTTTGATATATACATTCATTTGTATTATTTTTTTAGATTCCATGTATAAGCGATACCATACAGTATTTGTCTTTCTTTGTCTGACTTATTTTACAAAGCATACTATTCTGTAGGTCTATCTATGTTGTTGCAGATGGCAATATTTAATTCTTTTTTATGGCTGAGTAATAATCTATAAAACTACTAGAAGAAAGCATAGGCAGAACATTCTTTGATATAAATCATAACAGTATTTTTTGGGTCTGTCTCCTAAGGCAAAAGAAATAAAAGCAAAAGCAAAAAATAAACAAATGGGACCTAATTAAACTTAAAATCTTTTGCACAACAAAGAAAACCATCGACAGAAAGAAAAGACAACCTACAGAATGGGGGAAAATACTTGCAAATGACTGACAAGGGGTTAATATTCAAAATATATAAATAGCTTATACAACTCAATATCAAAAACCAAACAACCCAGTCAAAAAATGGGCAGAATACCTGAATAGACATTTTTCCAAAGAAGACATACAGATAGCTAACAGGCATAGGAAAAGATGCTGAACATCACTAATTATTAGAGAAATGTAAGTCAGAATGATGAGGTATTACTACACCTGTCAGAATGGCTATCATCAAAAATTCTGCAAATAACAAATGTTGGACAGGATGTGGAGAAAAGGGAACCTTTCTTTGTACACTGTTGGTGGGGATGTAAATTGGGGAAGCTGCTATAAAAAACAGGATGGAGTTTCCTCAAAACAACTAAACATAGAACTACCATATTTTTCAGCAATTCCACTCCTGGGTATATATCTGGAAAAAAATGAATACACTAGTTCAAAAAGATACATGCACCCCAATGTTCATAGCAGCACTACTTACAATAGCCAAGATATGGAAGCAACTGAATTTTAAGAGTCTTTTAAAATATGTTTTTGGTAACAGTCCTTTATCAGATTCATCTTTTGTGAATATTTTCTCTCGGTCTGTGTTTTGTCTTCTAGTTCTCTTCTTCTCTTCACAAAATCTTTTGTAGAGCAGGGTTTTAATCTTAATGAAGTCCAACTTATCAGTTGTTTATTTCATAGATTGTACCTTTGGTAATGTATCTAAAAAGTCACTGTCATACCCAAGATCATCTAGATTTTCTCCTGTGTTATCTTCTAGGAGTTTTATACTTTGAAGTTTACATTTAAGTCTGTGATCTATTTTGAATTAGCTTTTGGAAGGGATGTAAAGTCTGTGTCTAGATTCTTTTTTTGCATGTGGATGTCCAGTTCCAGCATTACTTGTTGAAAAGGCCATCTTTGCTCCATTGTATTGCCTTTGTTTCCTTTTTAAAGATCAGTTGGCTATACTTATGTGGGTGTATTTTTATGCTCTCTATTCTGTACTAATGATGTATTTGTCTATTTTTTTTTGCCAATACTGTATTTCTTGGGGTTTTTTTGGGGGGGGGATTAGGTTTGTTTGTTTGTTTACTTATTTTTAACAGTGGTACTGGGGGTTGAACCCAGGACCTTGCACATGCTAAGCATGCACTCTACCACTGAGCTATACCCTCCCCCCCATACTATATTTCTTGATTACTGTAGCTTTATAGTAGTTATTGAAGTCAGATTGTATCAGTACTCCATCTTTGTTCTTCTTTAGAATCAGCTTGTCACTCTCCACAAAATAATTTTCTGAGGTTGTGATTGGGATTGCATTGAATCAATAAGTCAAATTGAGAAGAACTGACATCTTAACTATATTGAGTCATCCTATCCATGAACATAGACTATCTCTCCGTTTATTTAATTCTTTGATTTTATTCATCAGAGTTTTCTAGTTTTCTTCATAGATTTTTGAACATATTTTATTAGATTTATACCTAAGTATTTCCCTTTTGGGGGTGCTAATGTAAGTGGTATGTTTTTAGCTTCAAATTTCACTTGTTCATTATTGGAAAGTTACTGATTTTGTATTTAGCCTTGTATCCTGCAACATTGCTATAATTGCTTATTAGTGCCAGGACATTTTTGTCAGTTCTTTCGAATTTTCTACATAGATGATCACATTATCTGCAAACAAAGACAGTTTCATTTGTGCCTTCCCAATCTGTATGTCATTTATTTCCTTTTCTTGTCTTAGCTTGCATTAGCTAGAACTTGAGTATGATGTTGAAAAAGAGTGATGAGAGGGGACATCTTCACCTTGTTCCTGCTTTTAGTGGGAAAGCTGCTTCTTTCTCACCATTAAGCATGATGTTATTTGTAGGTTTTTTTGTAGACATTCTTCATCAAGTTGAGGAAAGGCCTCTCTATTCCTAGTTTACTTAGTTTTTTTTAAAATCATGAATAGGTGTTTGATTTTGTTAAATGCTTTTTCCATGTTTGTTGATACAATCATGTGATTTTTTTCGTTTTGTAGCTTGTTGATGTGATGGATTACATTAATTGATTTTTGAATGGTGAACCAGCCTTTCATACTTGGGATAAATCCCTCTTGGTCATGGTATATAATTCTTTTTATATGTTGTTGGATTGTATTTGCTAATATTTTGTTGAGGATTTTTGTGTCTATGTTTATGAAACATATTGATCAGTAGTTTTATTTTCCTGTAATATCTTTATTTGGTTTTGGTATCTGGGTAATGCTAGAATTATTCCCTTTGCTTCTATCCTCTGAGAGATTGTAGAGAATTGGTACAATTTCTTCCTTAAATATTAGGTGGAATTTATTAGTGAACCCATCTGGGCCTGGAGCTTTCTGTTTTGGAAGGTTATTAATTATTTATTCAATTTCTTTAATAGAGACAGGCATATTCAGATTGTTTATTTTTAAATGAGTTTTGGAAGATCATGTCTTTCATGGAATTGGTCTATTTCATCTAGGTTATCAACTTTATGGGCATAAAGTTGTTCATAGTATTCCTTTATTATCCTTTTAATGTCCATTGGATTTGTGTAGATGCACCCTTTCATTTCTGCTATTAGTAATTTGTGTCCTCTTTCTTTTCTTCTTAGTTAGCCTGGCTAGAAGCTTATCAATTTTGTTGATCTTTTCAAAGAACCAGCTTTTGATTTTGTTGATTCACTATTGATATCTGTCTTCAACTTCTGCTCTAATCCTTATTTTTCTTCTGTTTACTTTGGATTTAATTTTAAATTCTTCTTCTAGTTTACTAAGGTGGAAGCTTAGATTATTGATTTTAGATCTTTCTTCTTTTTTAATATATGCACTCAATGCTATAAATTTCCCTTTAAGCATTGCTTTTGCTGCATCCCACAAATTTTGGTAAGTTGTTTTTTGTTTTCATTTAGTTCAAAATATTTTAAATTCCTCTTAAGATTTCTTTTTTGAGTTGTGTTATTTAGTTTGTTGTTTAATCTTCACAAATTTTGGGATTTTCCAGTTATCTTTCTGTTATGGAGTTCTAGTGTAATTTGATTGTGGACTGAGGCAGACGTTGTATGACTTCTTGTCTTTTAAATTTATTAAAGTGTTTTATGGCCCAGCATGCGGTCTGTTGTGGTGAATGATGCTGTTACTAGATGAAGTAATCTGTAATGCCAGTTATATCCAAGTGATTGGTGGTGGTGTTGAGTTCAACTGTATCCTTACTGATTTTCTACCTGCTGATTTTCAGTGTTCTCTTTGGATTTCTACTGAGATATCCTTAAGCTCAGGGGTTATTTTCTCAACCATGTTTGGTCTACTAATAGACCTATCAAAGGTATACTTCATTTCTGTTACAGTATTTTTGATCTCCATCAGTTCTTTTTGGTTCTGTCTTAGGACTTCAACGTCTCTGCTTACATTGTCCATCTGTTTTTACATGCTGTCTATTTAATCCATTAGAGCCCTTAGAATATTAATCATAATTGTTTTAAAGTCCTGTTCTGATGATTCCAACATCCCAATCATGTCTAGTTCTGATGCTTGCTGTCTCTTCAAATTGTGTTTTTTGCCTTTTGGTATACCTTTTAATTTTTTTTCTGGATAGCCTAAACATGATGTAATGGGTAAAAGGAACTGCTGTAAATAGGCCTTTAGTAATGTGGTAGTGAGGTGTAGGGAGAGGGGAAGTGTTCTTTAATCTTGTGACTAGATCTCAGTCTTTTAGTAAGCCTATGTTTCTGGACTGTGATCTTCACAAGTGTTCCTCAGTTTTTTTTTTCTTTTTCCCTCCTCTCCATAGGTGGGACAGGATGGCTAGAGTGGAGTGGAGTGGAGTGGAGTATTTCCTTACCCTAGGTCAGTTTGACTCTGATATTATCCCAACAGATTAGGTCTGGTTAACTAGTTTCTTCTGAGGGCAGGCCTTGTTAAGAACAGAGTGCTCTGGAGTGGTTCAAAATGGTTCTTTCCCCGCTCCCCCTACTGAAAGCACAAGGGGGATATTCTCTGAGAGCCCGGTCAGGCTCCTAGAGGTTAAACCCACAAAATTATGCCTGTTCTCAGATGACTGGGTCCTCTTGGAGTTTTAAACTCTCAGAGTTGTCCACACTGAGCCTCCAGCAGTTTGTTAGTTACAGTTCAGGTTTTCCTACCCTGGTACTGGTTCCTGGGTGATTTCCGCTCTGGAGTCCCTGCTCTGGTACTCAGTGAATCTTTGTATTGGTCTATCTGTCTTTCCAGTCTTGAGAGCAGTGATTTGCCCTGTGTCCTCACCTCCCCTAGGGATCCAAGAAGAGTTGTTGGTTTTTTAGCCTGTTCAGCCTTTTACTTGTTAGGATGGAGTGGCAAGTCCCTCCTTATAAGCTCCTTACGTGGGAACCAGAAACTGAAGTCCAGCCAGGATGTTTTTGAAGCTCTAGTATTAACTTCTTACTTTGACATAATTTCAGACTTGAAGTTGTAATTTCAGACTTAAAGTTCTTCCATTTTTCCTGTCTTCTTGACGTTGATATTTTTGGTGACCAGAGGCCAGTTCCTTTATGGGATGTCCCTTAATTTGGGTTTGTGATGTTTCCTCATGATTAGATTTTGGTTATACATGTTTGGTAGGATTACCAATAAAATGATGTGTTCTCAGTGCATCATATCAGGAGGCAGATGGTATCAATTGACTTTCATTACTTGGTTAAGGTAGTGTTCAACATTGTACAGGTATTATTTTTCTGTTTTTCATGGGGGAGGGTATCTTGTGGGGAGGTACATTAATACTAAGCAATTATTTGTTCCTGTCAAACTTTCTTTTGTCAGCAACAATTGATGATTCTTGGTTGAGTCAGTTATTACTCTCATGGCAAATCATAATTTTCTAATTTCATCATTCCTTATATATTTATTAGTTAGCATTTTACTGTAAGGAAGAGATTTTCCTTTTTCTTATTTATGTCACTATGGATTTTTAGTTATTTTATTCTGTGAGTTCTCATCTGTTACTATTATTTTATTTATTTTGTCCCAGTTTTGGCTGATGGGGTATCCTTCAATCTGACTTCTGTGTCCAGTATCATCTTTTTATTTTTAATTTTTACTTATTGATACATGTTTTTCTTGATTATCAAAGTAACACTTTTTTTAGTTAGTTTACTAAGCTAATTTAAAATCAGAGAGAGAGAGAGAGAGAGATGTAAAAATACCTATTATCCTCTTATCTTCTATATATTAATGTATTTCCTTTCAGTCTTTTCTTTCATTTCATTTTTGAATGTAGCAGAGAGAGAACTAAAGATAGAAATTTATACCTGAGTTTTGTTTTTTTAACCTATCATTGAAGTATAGTCATTTCCTGAGCTACTGAGAAACTCTCTGGAAACAGTGTGTCTCACAAGTGATTTATTCCTGTGACCCAGTTGTGCCTGTGCTGCCTTGGCACCCATCTGCTGCCTCTGCTTTTGGGTGGCACGGTCCTTCTTCTGAACAAAAACTCCAGTTCTCTTTCTCTTCCCCTCTTCCACATCCTTTTTTTTTTTCTTTTCTTTTTCAGCACGATCCTTGCCTATTCTATTGTAGAGCATTTGAGGAGCTAACAAAAGATCAGAGTGGCGGAAGCACAGAGAACAGAGAGGAGAGTGGCCCCAAATATGAGGTAGAGCACCGTCCTCTTCCTGGGGATAGAGCAGTGGGGAAGGGGGATTAGGCAATAACTAGATAAGCAGTCAATAGATAGCCACATCAGATGGTGAGAGATGCTATGAAAGAAGATAAAAGTGAGTAGGATGGGGAGAGTGGTGGGTAGGTAGCTGCTATTTTAGATAGGTTGGCTGGAAAGGCATCTCTGGTGAGGTGATATTTGAGCGGAGACCTGAGTGTTTTATAGCTAAGAAAGCTCAGAGAAGTAAAACAACTTTCCTAAGGCTGGTTTACAAGGAAGATTTAGTATTAAATTAATTTCTTTGATTTAAAAGCCCACTATAAATGGAACTTCCCTCTGTAGGAAGTATACCTCAAAGTTTTCAGAAATGCTGTGATGGTATTCGGAACTATTAGCTTGGCTATTTCTACCCTGTATCCCTTGCACTAAAGAGTTTCAAAGAAGTAAAACTTATTAAGAGATTTTTTTGTGCTTTGAAGTTCAGTGGCAGTAGGGACAGAAATTAAATTTTGCTTTAAGGAGGTGTTGAGGATTATTTTGGAGCTCAGTCATTTCTTGACTCTAGAATCTAAAATCTAGTTTTTGGTGTCCTTAAGGTCTACTCAGAAAGGCAAACCCTCCCTTGAAAAAATTGAAGCTGCTCCTGAGAATCTGCCTGGAATGAAGTTAGAGGCCCAGGCTTCAGAATCTTCACTTGCAAAAGCCTCATCTGCTGAGAGTTTCTCAGAAAGCCAAATTTTGGAAGACAAGGGCCCAGGAACCTGGTCTATGATAGCCTGGATTTCAGAGGCTCAGGCTTTGGAGGCCCGGGCTGCGAGGGCTCAGGCCTGGGAGACTCAGGCTTGCGAGGCTCAGATCAGGGCCAGCCAACCCAAGCAAACCTCACTGGACATGGGAGCTGCCCCAGTCATGAAACAGGAACTCTTACCTGAGAATGTTCAGGTGCCACAGGAGGAAGAGAATGAGGTCCTCCTTACCCATCCACTCTGGTCCAACAAGGCTGAGTACATCCTGACCCAGGCGGGCTATGCCGTGAGGCCAGGCAATCTCTGGCGTTTTACCTTCCTGTGGCTTCACAGCGGAGGCTGTAAGTCTGGGTACCAGGAATCATAGATCCACAAGGGGCTAGCAGGACGGAGGCCTGTCTAGGCTTCAAACTCTAAGGTCTCTGGGATCTAGAGGCTGGAGACTTGGTACTCTGAGCAGGATAAGAGCCAGGTGCCTGAACATCAAGGATCATGAGAGGGGTAGAGGTGCAGAATATCTGAACATGAGGATGGTGGGGCTAGAAGCCTGGATCAGGGGTGGGGGTGAAAACTAGGTAGCTGGGTCTTCCAGGAATTGGGGACCAAAGGACTGGACATCTGGGACTGCGAGGGATGTGGAAACAGTTGATCCCTGATGCCTGTCGCCCTGAGGGAGGTCACTGGTGGGGAACATGTTTTCCTGGACCTGCGAAGAAGTCCAGGCACTAAAAAGCCAGATTGTTCTAAGAGCCCCTCCTTGAATCCCCTATACAGGCAGTTTTTTAGTCATCTACCTATTTTTGCTGTTCTTGCTTGGGATTCCTCTCCTCTTCCTGGAGATGGCAGCTGGTCAGAAGTTGCGTCAGGGTAACATTGGTGTATGGAAGGTCATCAGCCCCTGGATTGGGGGTGTAGGATATACCAGCTTCATGGTGAGGAGTCCTGGGCTGCCCAGGCCTACTGTTTACACCCTGTCCTTATCCCAACCCTTGTCCTGGAATGGGTCCCACTTCACTTCCATGGGTCAAGTCCCTTCAGTTCCTCAGTCCTTTGTCAAATCCCCTCCTCTTTCCTGTCCCCACACTTCCTCTCCAACCATCTCCTCCCTGGCCCCCAGGTGTGCTTTATCACCAGCTTGTACTTGAATGTGATCAATGCCTGGACCCTCTTCTACTTGGGCCAGTCCTTCCAGTTTCCCCTTCCGTGGGAGAAATGTCCCTTAATGAAGAACTCCAGTGGCTTTGGTGAGGAGGAAGTGAAAGATGAGAAGTGGGGAAACAGAGAGGTGGAAGGGAATTTGGAAGAGGAGGAAGGAATGAGGAGCGATAAAGAAGGGGAGGAAGATAGCGGAAGGAAGAAGAAGTGGGAGGGGGAAGAAGGTGAGGGAAGTGGGGGAGGGGCTAAAGAAGAGGGGAGGGTCACCCTGTCTGGCAGGCATGTCCAGAGCCAGGTCCCCTCAGATCCTGAATGTGCACAGACAACGCCTTCCCTGTACTTCTGGTACCGGATGACTTTGATGGCCTCAGACAGAATTGAGGATGGGGGGCCACCAGTCTTCAGTCTGAGCCTGCCCTTATTCATGTCCTTGTGTGTTCTTGGTGCTTTCATGATTAATGGCCTCAAGTCCATCGGGAAGGTGAGCCATAATTTTTTGATTCCTTAACATTCTCAGATGCTTTGACCCTAACCTAACATTGTCACTCTTTGATCTCCTAATTTCTCACTCCCTCTGGCCTTTTACCCCCATAACCCCTGACCCCTGCTGAAAACTGTCTTCTAACTCCTCCTTATTTCTGTCTCAAAACTTTTGATCCCTTCTGACTGTTGGTTGACTCCCATTGGTACATGCCATGTCCCACTCTCAATTCAGGTAATATGTGTCTTGGTATCAGCTAGCTATCTCATCATCCTCTGTTTCCTTATCCGGAGTCTACTGCTGGAGGGGGCAGTAAATGGCCTTCAATATTTGGCAGTTGCCGAGGTAAGGTATATCTTCTCACTCCCCTATCAGGCCTTAGAGGACACCTCTTGTCTATTGTTAGGGCGTCCTTTCCTCATCAGCTCCCTCTGTGTCCCCTCATCCCCATTTCTGTTAAGGTTCTCCTCTCCTTTGACATCTCCTCTTATACTTCTCTTCTCCCTTTCAGATATCGAGTATGTACAACGTGAACGTGTGGTGCCGAGCAGGGAACCACGTCTTGTTTTCCTTGGGCCTCGGCTTTGGCGCCATTGTCTCCGTATCCTCACACATGCAACCATCCAACAACTGTCTCAGTGATGCCTTTGTTGTGGCTGTGATTAACCTGATCACCATGCTGCTTGTCACACCTTTTATCTTCTCTGTCCTGGGCTTCTGGGCCACAGTCATCACGCACCACTGCAGTGAGAAGTAAGGCCAGCTTCTTAGTTGAGGGTCCCAGCCCCAGGGAACTACAAAATCCAGAGAACCTAACCTTAAAGTAGCTACAAAGACCCACATTCACCCATCTCAACTTCAGGTGTTCTTGCATGCCTCTACTTTCCCCTATAGTGAAAAACAGAGACAGTAGAATCTCTGTCATGTTATCCTTCTCAGAGCCCTTTTCTAGCCCTAGAAATCTTTAAACTCAGAGATTGCCAACTGTCTACCTTCAAATACCACCACAGAGATATGCAAACATTCAGGGTTACTCTAGTCCCAGACAGCATCCAAGACTACAGCCATCTGGAGAACCTTCCACTTCCTGAATGCCCTCATTCTTTACTGCCCACTCCTAAATTTAGGGATCTCTGTCAATCTATCATACTTAAACCCCAAAAGGACTCTCAAAACTAGAGCCTTTGTTGTCTGCTCACCCCTGTTTTTTTAATTCTTTAGGTATTAATTTCAAAAAATCCATCAGACATTTAGAAAGTACTCCTTGTCTACCACAGAGACTTGGACAGGTGAATCAGACCACAGTCCTTGCCTTCACTGGGTTTTCAGTTTTGGAGAGAGGAGGGGAGGGGAATTATAGATGCTTAATCATACAATCATAAATGCATGAGAACCAGCAGCAGGAGTAATGGGGAGGACAGAAGACAGAGCCATTCATTCTGCCGGAGATACTCAGAGAATTACTCCCAGAGGAGGCAGACCTAAGCTGAACTTTTCCCCTGGTAATCCTAACCCATGCAGATAACCACTATTTTCTTCTAGAAGAAGGCTGGGCATATACATATGCACACATGCAAGAATTCTCTGATGTACAGATGTAGGAATGGAATTGCTGGGTAGGGTTGGCACACCTTCAGTCTTAACATATGTTGTCTGATTTTTAACATGGTTTATGATGGGTGACAATTCCATGTATGTCACTTTCTACACAACACTTGATTAAACTTGGTTGAACTTTAAAAATTTGGCCAGTCTGGTGGGAGTATAGTGGTATTTTAAATGTTTTTTAAAAACATTTAATTATGATGTATTATATACATACAGGAACATACATAAAACAAAATGTGCAGTTAAAGAGCTATAAAATAAACATCACCCATGGTAAGAACTAGGATGACCTTAGAAGCTCTCCATGTAGCTCTCATTACAACCTCTTTCCTCCCTAACCATTATCTTGACTTGTATAATTAGTTCTTTGTTTTTCTTTACATTTCATTATATGTATGCATATCTAAGCAATGTAGTTTAATTTGAACACTTATATAAAGCAGTGTAGTTTATTATGTCCATTTATGTAGTTTAATTTGTTCATTTACATATACATTCTTTTTGTATTCTTTTGTTTTTTACTTTTTTCATTCAACATATGTTTGAAAGATTCATCCGTATTGTTGTGTGTACCTCTAGTCTGCTTTTTAAGCTGTATAATGTTCCAGTATATGAACATACCACAATTTATTTATCTATTCCACTATTGGTGGACATCTGGAGTCTTTCCAGTTTTTGGCTATTAAAACAATGTTGCTCTAAACATTCTTATACATGTTCCTGGTGTACTATATATGTACACATTTTTCTAGGGTATATAAGTATTAATGAGATTGTTGGGGCATAGTTATCTATTACTGTGTGACAAATCACTCCAAAAGTTAAGTGGCCAAAAATAACAATGCTTTATTATTTCCTCATAGTTCTGTGGGTTGGCTGGAAAGTTCTGTTGGGCATGGATGGGTTAACTCCCATGTCTGCATTCAGCTGGGGCCAGCTGTAACTGCACTGCTCTGCTGTATATGGTGTTGGCTGAGCTCACTCTGCTTACAGTCAGTTGGCAGGTCAGCAAGGCCTGTTCTTTTCCAAGAGGCCTCACTGTGTGGCTAGCTTGGGCTTCCTCATTTGGCAGCTCACAGAGAATAAAGGTGGAATCAGCAAAATGTCTTGAAGCCTAATAAGCATGGGGATGCTCCCATTGTCATTGCTGTTACATTTCTTTGGTCAAAGGAAGTCACAAAGCCATCCCAGATTCAAGGAGTGGGAAAATAGACTTTACCTCTTGATGGGAGGAGCTGCAAAATACTATGACCATGTTTCTTCAATCTACCACATATCTTTAGCTTCACTAGATAATGTCAAATTACTTTCCACAGTACTGATAGGATTATAATGATCTCTCTTTGTCTCTCCATCTGCCTGCCTGCCTGCCTCTCACTCACACACACCCATTTGTTTAATCCTGATAGTAGAATACACAGAATACAGTTACAGAATTGCTTGCCTGTACTGTTGTAAAAGTATCCTAATCCCAGATTTCAGTATTTGTTGCAACTTTTTGTCTTTATTTTGAATTTTACATTCAAAATGCTGTGTTCAAAAATGACGTGGGCTAGGTTTTTTTTTTCCTCCATTCAGTATGGTTGTGTTATTCATGTGAAATATTGTTATGTTCATTTGTTTCTGTTTATATGACATTTCACTGTCCCTCTAAACTTTATTTTTTATTAAACATTAATATGGTTTCAAAAAAATAATGGTTTTAAAAGAGACAATTATACAAAAAAATACTCAGAAATATCACTCCCCCACCATCACTTCAACCTAATCTCCCACCCATCCCCTGTAGGAAACTCATTATTTTTTTGTTTTTTTCTTTCTGGTATTTGTAAAACTAAGTAGAGTTCTGTGTATTTTCTTATTTACCCTTCTTTCTTACACAGAAGATAGCATATTGTGTATATTCTTGTTTTTTATTTTTTAAAAATTTGACAAAATGTCCTGGGATCACCCTTCCACATTCATTCCTTTCTTAATAGTCTGCCTTAGGCCCAGTGGTATTACCTCCTGTCCTCTGTGTCTGCTATTCCTCTATTCTTCAGAGTTCTCATTGCCTCTCAGTAGGTAAGCCCTTGTTATAGTTAATAATTAGACACCATAAAAATGAAAACCATTTTGCCTTTGAAAGGTACAATTAAGATAATAAAGATGCTCAGCATGCATGAGGTCCTGGGTCCAATCTCCAGCACCTCCGTTTAAATAAATGAATAAATAAATCTGTAAAAATAAACAACAACAGGAAAAACAAAATGAAAAAATAGGAAGGAACAAAAAAAGATAATAAAAATATATATCACAAAATTGGAGAAATTCATATATTCTATACACAGTTGATCCTTGAACAACACAGGTTTGAACTATTTTTTTCAATAGTAAATACTACAGTATTACATGACCTGCAGTAGGCTGAATCCATGGATATGGAGCCAGATACAGAGGAACTGCAAATACAGGAGTCCAACTGTAAGTTATGTGTGGGTTTTCAACTGTGCAGAGGGCTGGCTCCTCTAACCCCCGTATTGTTAAAGGGTCAACTGTATGTGTATTCAGAATATGTAAAGGAATTTTTCAACTCAATGAGAAGACAACAAAAGTATGCACTAAACTTTTAAAGTCTGATTAAAGTTAGTATTTTACCACTTTGATATGTAAAATCTTATATAGGACCCCTTGTCCTCCCCTCTTTGTGTTACAGTTACCATGTACTATATGTACCTACATTAAAAACCCCATCAAACAATGTTATAACTTTTTACTTTAAACTGACATAGTTGCTTTCAACTGACATGCATATGATGAAACTTAAAGAGTATCCTGTTACATTTACCTAAATACTTACCATTTTTGTTGCCCTTGCTTCATTTCTGAAGTTTGAATTTTCCCTCCAGTATTGTTTCCATCCCATCTGAAAAAATTTTTAGCATTTCTTTACATTACAGGTATGTTGGCAAAGCATTTTTTCAGATTCCTTCATCTAAAAATGCCTTTATTTTACCCTCAGTTCTTGAAGGAATTATGGGTTGACAGTCCACATCTTTCGGCACTTAAAAAAGGTACTGTTTTCTTCTTGTCTCCATTTCTGATGAGAAACTTGTAGTCATTCAAATTGTTCCCCTATATGTAATGTGTCATTTTTCTCTGGCTGCTTTCAGATTTTTTTATGTTTAGTTTTCACTTGTTTGATTTTAATGTGCCTGGGTGTAGGCTTTTTGGATTTATCCTGTTTAAGATTCGCTGAGCTTCTTAAATCTAAAGCTTTATGACTTCGGCCAGATGCAGGAAATTTTTAGCTGTTATTTCTCCAAATATTTTTTTCTGCACTGCACTCTTTCAACTCATTCTGGACTCTGATGACACAGATCATAGGCCTTTTGCTATTGTCCACAGGTTTCTGAGGCTCTGTATATTTCCCCCACTGCGTTTCCTGTCTGTTTTTCATATTGGATGCTTCCTATTGATTTTTCTTCAAAGTCACTGACTCCTCTGTCATATTCATTCTGTTATTTAGCCAATCAAGTGAATTTGTTATATTTTCAGTCATAAAATTTTCCACTTAGTATTTTTCTTATACCTTTTGTCTGCTGATAGTCTGTCTTTCCATTTGTTTCAAGAGTATGTTTGCTCTGACTTCTCATAGTATGATTATAATAACTGCTTTTTTTCTTTTTTCTTTTGGCAGGTGGGGGGAGATAATGAGGTTTGTTTATTTGTTTATTAAATGGAGGACCTCTTGCATGCTAACCATGCGCTCTACCACTGAGTATACCCTCCCTATAACAGCTGCTTTAAAGCCTGACAGTTAAAACTTTTGTGTCATTTTCTGGTTGTTGTGTATTGATTATCTTTTTTCTTGTAGCATATGGAGATTTTCCTGGGGTCTTTATATGTCAGGTAATTTTGTATTGTACTCTGGTTATTTTAAATATATGTGAGACATATTTTAAATATGAGAGAAATGAACATATATATATATAAGAGAAATGAATTTATATATTCATTTATATTCTTTGGAAAATGTTGATTTTTTTTTTAGTTTTAGGAGGCAACTGCCCCAGTTAGATTTGGGTTATAAGTTTCTACCCATCTTCCCATCTTCTCTGGGCTGTGGGTCCAATGTCAATTCAGTTTTCAAAGTCTTTGGAATGGTGTTTAGGGTCAGATATAATCATAGGCTGCCCAGGATTTCATATAACACTTTATGGGATCCCTTTCTTGAGCTCCCTCTTGCCTGAAGTCTCCCAGATACTTTCCAGCTCTTAGAAGCCCCACTACCTGTCTTTCTGCCTGGAAAACTAGGGCTTTAGTTTCCCTGCTCTGCTACCCACTTTATCAACTGTGTCTGCCTCCAGTGTCTGCACACTGAAGAGAATAGAAAAAAAAAAATAACAGAGATTTTCTTCCCTTATCCATGTACTTGGAACCACAGTTTATATGGTCAGAGGAGGGTTTAGAGGTATATGTACTTGTCCAGCCACCATTGCCGTAGCCACCATTGTTGCTGCAGGATTGTCTGACATGTGTGATAAACAGAAAAAAGAAAAATCAGGGGATTTTTCCCATTCTCTGTGAGATGTGAGGCCTCTTACCTATTCCTTAGACCAGAAATATAGGGCTTCTGTTAGAACATATACCTGATGCACAGTTCTGGGTTTCAAGCTCCTTTTGAGTCCAGACCAGGAGATACTATAGGGAAAAATTATTGTAAGCTCGCTGCTAATTTGGTGATACTTTGAATTCAATTTTCCTTCCCCAAGCTGCCTGCTACCACTTACTTTTCAGAGTCTTTCCATATATTCTGTGTAGGGCTTTCAGTTGCATTAAGTAGAGGCAGGGTGGAATGTGCATCTCAACTCTGTAGTTTCTGATGTGAATATATTAAAATATTCATCCTGCTTGGATTTGCTGAGCTTCATAAATTTGTAAATTCATATTCTTCACCAAATTTGAGAACTTAACTGTCATTCTTCCTTTAAATATTTTTTTTGCCTCATTCTCTCCCTCTCTTTTGGAACTCTAATTATATGTATGTGTGTTAAACTTTTTGTTATTGTCCCACAAGTCCCTGAGGCTCTGTTCATTATATTTTAAAATACGATTTTCTCTGTCTTCCATTTTCTTTAAGTTCACCATCTCACCTCTTACTCAGTCCATCCTAGTACTTATAACTGGAAGTTTGTACCTTTTGACTACCTTCACCCAATTCTTCCTCCCCCTACACCTGCCACTGGTAACCACAAATCTAATCTCTTTTTCTATGCATATGTTTGTTTTTGAAGTATAATTGACCTACAAAACTGTTAATTCCTGGTTCACAACACAGTGATTCTTTTTTCTCTACATTTCAAAATGATCACCATAAGTCTAGGTATCATCTGTCACCACACAAAGATACTACATAATTATTGGCTGTATTCTCCACACTGTACATTTCATGCTTGTGACTCATTTATTTTGTAACTGTAAGTTTGTACCTCTTAATCTCCCTCACCTATTTCTCTTCTTCCTCATCCCTTCCCCTCTAGCAGCCACCTGTTTGTTCTCTGTATCTATGAATCTGTATCTATGACTCTGTTTCTGTTTAGTCTTTTTTTTTTTTTTTTTTTTGGATTTCATGTATAAGTGAACTCATACAGTATTTGTCTTTCTCTGTCTGGATTATTTCACTTAGCATAATACCTTCTAGGTCCATCCATGTTGCTGCAAATAGCAAGATTTCATTCTTTTTATGATATATATATAATATATATATATAAAATATATATATATTATATATATAACATCTTTATCCATTCATCTCTTGATGGGCACTTAGGTTGATTCCATACCTTGGCTATTGTAAATAATGCTGCAATGAACATAGGGGTGCCTATATCTTTTCAAATTAGTGTTTTTGTTTTCTTTGGCTAAATACCCAAGAGTGGAATTGCTGGATCATATAGTAGTTCTATTTTTAGTTTATTGAGGAATCTCAGTACTGTTTTCCATAGTAGCTGCACCAATTTACATTCCCACCAACAATGTATAAAGGTTTACTTCTTTTCACATTCTTGTCTGTTATTTGTTGTCTTTTTGATAATAGCCATTCTGACGAGTGTGAGATGATATTACAGTTTTGATTTGCATTTCCCTAATGATTAGTGGTGTTGATCATCTTTTCATGTGCCTGTTGTCCATCTGTATGTCTTCTTTGGAAAAAATATCTATTCAGGTCCTCTGCCCATTAAAAAAATTTTTTTTAATGTCAAGATTTATGAGTTATCAGTATATTTTGGATACTAACCTCTTGTTGGATATATCATTTGCAAATATCTTCTCCCATTCAGTAGGTGGCCTTTTGTTTCATTGATAGTTTCCTTCAGTGTGCAGAAGCTTTTAAGTTTAATTAGGTCCCATTTGTTTATTTTTGCTTTTGTTTTCATTGCCTGAGAAGATATATCCAAAAATATATTAAGATTGATGGAGTGTACTGCCTGTTTTCTTCTAGATGTTTAATAGTTTCAAGTCTTCCATTTAAGTCTTTAATCTATTTTGAGTTTATTTTTATATATAATATGAGAAAGTAGTCCAGTTTGATTCTTTTGCATGTGATTATCCAGTTTTCCCAGTGGCATTTATTGAAAAGGCTATCTCTTCCCCATTGTATATTCTTGCCTCCTTTGTCATAGATTTGGAACATTGTGTATTCATTTCCATTTGTCTCCGGATGTTTTTATAAGATTTCCTCTTTAATTTTTTCAGTGACCCACTGGTTGTTGAATAGCGATTGTTTAACCTCCATGTGCTTGTGTTTTTTTGCAGTTTTTTCCCTTGTAGTTGATTTCTGGTCTCATAATATGGTCAGAAAATTTGATATGATTTCAGTCTTCTTAATTTACTGAGATTTGTTTTGTGGCCTAGCATGTGATCTATCCTGGAGAATGTTCCATGTACACTTGAAGAGAATATGTATTCTGCTTTTGGATGGAGTGTTCTCTATATGTCTGTTAAGCCCCTGGTCTAATGTGTTATTTAAGGTCAGGTTTCCTTATATTTTCTGGATAATTTGTCCATTGAGTGAGTAGGGTGTTACAGTCCCTGACTATTTTTTGTGTTAACTGTCAATTTCTCCCTGTATGTATGTTAATATTTGCTTTATGCATTTAGGTGCATTTATTTACAATTGTTATATCTTCTTCTTAGATTGATCTCTCATTATTATATAATGTCCTTCTTTGTCTCTTCTGCAGTCTTTTTTAAAAATTGATTTTGTCTGATCCAAGTGTTGCTACCCTGGTTTTCTTTTTGTTTCCATTTGCATAGAATACCTTTTTCCAACCCCTCACTTTCAATCTCTTTGTGTCTTTAGATTTGAAGTGAGTCTCTTGTAGGCAGCACATATATGGATCTTGTTTTTGTGTCCATTCAGCCACTCCGTGTCTTGATTGGAGCATTTAGTCCATTTACGTTTAAGGTAGTTATTGATAGGTAAGTACTTACTACCATTTTATTAATTGTTTTGGGGTTGTTTTGTAGTTATTTTTTGTTTCTTTTTCCTTTTGCTGTAGTGATTTGATGACTATCTTTTATGTTTAGATACCTTTCTCCTTTGTGTGTGTGTATCTATTATAGATTACTACTTTGTGATTATCATGAAGTTTATATATAGCTGTATATATATAGCAGGCTGACTACTCTGGGCATGCTGGTAGGCATGACTGGACCCTGGTCCAGGTGGTTGTTAGGCCCTACCTTGTGCAGAGGCTGTTGGCTGCTGGTGGGCGAGGCCAGGTCATGAGGCAGATGGCTATGGAGTCCTAGGAGTGCCCAGGGCTAGTGGTGGCTCATTGGTAGCAGGGGCCAGTTCCTGACATGGCTGGCTGCTGGGTCAGAGTGTCCCAGAGCTGGTGTTGGCATGCTGTTGGGGAGGCCCAGGATTCAGAGTGTGCTGTGGTGGTGCTGGCCCACTGGTGTTGGGCAGGGTCTTGACATGGTTGGCTGTGGGTCTTTAGTGGTCCCAGGGCTGGTATTGGCCTGCTGGTGGGTGGGCTGGGCCTCAGGGGTTCCCAGGGCTAGTGCTGGCCCACTGGTAGGGTCCTGGGATCTCTGGCTACAGGACCCTGGGGGCTCTTGAGTTGATGTCAGCCTGCTGGTTAGAGGGGCTGGGGTCCAGGGGGTCCTTGGGTTGGTGCTGGCCCATTGACATGTGGCCTTGGTCTTGCCACAGCTGACTGCAGGGATTTGGTGGTCCCAGGGCTGGTGTCTGCCACTGGTAGGTGGGGCTGGGTCCTGGGCCCTCTGGTTGGTAGGACTGGGTCCTCACCCTGCTAGCTGCTTGGCCTGAGGCATCCCAGGACTGGTGCCAACTTGCTGGTGGGTGGATCCAGGTCCTGGGACTAACAAGTTAGAGGGAGAATTCCAAAATGGAGCTTACCAACTTCAGTGTCCTTGTGGTGGAATGAGCTCCCCAAAATGGCAGCTACCAGTGCCTGTGACCCCAGGGTGAGTCCCAATTACTTCCTTCCTCTCTGGGAGGCTCTCCAAAATCAGCAAATGGCTGACTCAGGCTCCTTTCAAATTACTGTTTCTGTCCTGGGCCCTGGAGTATATGAGATTTTGTGTGTACTCTCTAACAGTGGAGTCTATTTCCCATAGCTCTCTGGCTCTCCAAAAAGTAAGCCCCACTGGCCTTCAAAGACAAACTTTTCTGGGGGCTTGTTGTCCCAGTGCAGGACCCCTGGTCTAGGGAGCCCCATGTGGGGTTCAGACCCCTCACTCCTTTGGGAGTATAATTATCCTCTGGTTGGTGAGTCACCTCCCCTGGGGTATGGGTCTTCATTACACTGCATCTCTGCTCCTCCTACCTGCCCTGTTGTGTTTCGCTCTTTATGTCTTTGTCTTTTCTGCTAGTCTTCATGTTGTTCTCATCAGTAATTGCTTATAATTAGTTATAATTAGTTATAATTTTGATGTGCCTATTGGAGGAGGCGAGCTCAGGGTCTTCCTACTTCTCCCTCTTGACCACTTCCCTTGTGTAAGTTTTAGAAATAGCTTGTCAGTTTTTTACAGAAAAAGTTATGCTCTGCTGTCAGTTGAGATTGTATTGAATGCGTGGATCATTTTGGGAAGAATGAACAATTAACAATATTGTATCTTCTGATTTAGAAACATGGTATGTATCTCTTATTTATTTACATGTTCTTTCATCTCTCAGCAATATTTTGCAAGTTTTAGTATGTAACATGTCTTGTACATATTTTGCAAAGTTTATCCCTAATGATTCCATGTTTTATGTTCTTTTATAAATAATAGTCTGATAACCATAAGATTGTTTAGTATGTGAGTCTGTTTCTGTTTTGTAGATGAGTTCATTAGTGTCCTCTTTCTTCATTTTCTTTCTTTTTTTTTTTTTTTAGCTTCCACATATGAGTGGAATTGGTATTTTTCTTTCTCTTTCTGGCTTACTTCACTTAGAATGACGATCTCCAGATCCATCCATGTTGCTGCAAATGACATTATTTTTTACAGTTGAGTAATATTCCCTTGTATAAATATACCACAACTTCTTTTTCCAGTCATCTGTTGATGGACATTTAGGTTACTTCCATGTCTTGGCTGTTGTATATAGTGCTGCTGTGAACATTGGAGTGCATGTATCTTTTTGAATTAGAGTTCTCTCTGGATATATGCGCAGGAGTGGGATTGCTGGATCATATGGTAACTACTTTTAGTTTTTTGAGGAATCTCCATAATGGCTGCACCAAACTACATTCCCACCAGCAGAGTAGGAGGGTTCCCTTTTCTCCACATCCACTCCAGCATTTATCGTTTGTGGACTCTTTAATGATGTAGGCCATTTATGTTTGTTGTAATTAGCAATAGAATTGTATTTAAGCCTGCTCTCTTGCTACTTCTTTTCTTTTTGTCCCATCTCTTCTTTGTTGCTTTATTTCTCATTTCCTAATTAGATTGCTTTTTAATTTTTTAAATTTTTTTCCTTTTTTTTTAACATTTTTTATTGAGTTGTAGTCATTTTACAATGTTGTGTCAAATTCCAGTGTAGAGAACAATTTTTCAGTTATACATGAACATACATATATTCATTGTCAATTTTTTTTCGCTGTGAGCTACCACAAGATCTTGTATATATTTCCCTGTGCTATACAGTATAATCTTGTTTATCTATTCTGCATATGCCTGTCAGTATCTACCAATTTTGAACACTTTTTTAAAAGGATTTTTAGGACTCCATTTCTATCTCCATTTTTGACTTACTCACTATATCTCTGTTTTATGTGTTTAGTGGTTTTTCTAGAGCTTACAATATACATCTTTGATTCATCACAGTCTTCTTTCAAATAATCTCAAATAATTTCACACAAAATTTAAGAACATTACAACAATACACTTCTGTTCCCTCCTTCTGTTCTTTGTATTGTTGTTGTCACATATTTTCTCCTCAGCACCTTATAAACATAATACATTGCTACTATTTTTGCTTTAAATAATCAATATATTTAACTTTTTAAGTGAGAAAAATCTGTCTTATATTTATCCAAATATTTCTCATTTCCACTACTGTTCATTCCCTTGTGTGGGTTCAGGTTTCATCTGGTATCATTTTCATTTAAGAAATTTCTTAACATTTTTTGATAATGCAGATCTGCCAGCAATGAGTTATCTCAATTTTTGTTTGTCTAGAAATCTTTATTTTACCTTTAGTTATGAACCATATATGAATATATGAAGTGCACTCAGAGTGAAAGAATATTTCAGTGTAAAATTCATTTGACTTTTTTTTCTTTCAGCATTTTAATGATGTGACTTTGCCATCTTGCTTTTATACTTTCTGTTGGCTCTCCTGCATTCATTCTTTTTTTTTAATTTAATTTTTTAAATTGAAGTATAGTCAGTTAATGTGTCAATTTCTGGTGCACAGCACGATGTCTCAGTCATCCTGCATTCATTCTTATCTTTGTTTCCCTATGATGTATCTTATTCTTTCTCATACTGCTTTTAAGATTTTCTCTTCTTCACTGTTTTTCAGGAACTTTATTATCATAGGTCATCTTTCAGTTTTCTTTCTTTTTATCCTGTTCAGAGTTCATTGAGACTCTTGGAACTGGGGATTTACAGTTTTTATCAAATTAGGAAAAATTTAGACCAATATTTTTCAAATACTCTCCCCTCTCTTTTCTTGGAACTCCAGTTGCATTTATTTTAGAAGGCTTGATATTGTCTGGCAAGTCATTGGGTCTCTGTTACCTCTTTTTCAGTATTTTCTCTGTGTTTCCTTTTGTATAGATAGTTTTTATTGCTATTTCTTTGGGTTTATCGATCTTTCCTTCCGGCGTGTCTTACCTGCTGTTAATCTCATCTGGGATTTTTTCATTTCAGATACTATATTTTTTATTTCTAAAAGTCCCCCTGGTTCTTTTTTAAATCTTCCATTTCTCTACTTGTTAGGTTTATGTTTTTCTTTAAGTACTTTACCATAGTTGTAATAGCTGTTTTAATATCCCTGATTGCTAATTCCATCATGTCGTTTACTGCTCTATTTAATTTACTGTTTTATTTACTGATTTTTCTATTGATTATGGGTCACATTTTCCTCCTTCATTTGTTTACGAATTTTTGTCTGGATGCTGGACTTTGTGAATTTTATGTTTTTGAGTGTCTGGCTTTTGTTGCCTTCCTTTAATGAGCATTAAGCTTTATTGTAGCAGGTAATGTTTCTCGCGGTTCAGTTTGATCCTTTTGAGGCTTGATTTTAAGCTTCATTAGGGTGGGTCTAGAGTAGTCTTTTCCCCAGGAGTACTTCAGCCCCATTGCGAAGTCACAGCCCTTCTGGACTGTCTACTGAATACCCTGTACAGAGCTTAGATGTTTTCTAGTGATTCTTTATATAGCCTTGTGGATTTTCATCCTGTATTTGTGGATCTTAATTCAGCAAAGACTTGAGAGACTGTATGTGAATTTCTGGAATTCTTTTTCTTCATAGCTACCTCTCCTCCAGAATTCTTCCTTGGAACTTCCAGCTTCTTTGGCCTCCCTTAACTCCATCTTCTTAACTCAGTGAGACTGCCATGCTTTACTTGTGATCTTTGCTCTGTAGACTGGAATGTGCCTTGAGGCAGAAAACCAGGCAGTTATATGCCATACCTCATCTGTTTCCCTTCTCTCAGGGTTCACAGTCCTAAACCGCCTGTTGTCTAATGTCTGAAAACAGCAGTTTCATAAATTTTGTCCAGTTGTCTAGTTGTTTACAGTGAGAGGGTAAGTTGTGCCGCTGTTACTTCATTGTGGCTGGAAGTAGAATTATCCATACTGAATTTTAAATCTCATTTATTTTATTTTTTATTTCAAGAGGTTCTGTTTCATTTTTTTAAATCTTCAGGGTCAATTATAGTTTCTTGTTCCCTGAAAATATATCCAAGCTTGTTTTTGATTACTTAAGCATAGTAAGCTTAGTTATATTATAATCTTTGATAATTCTAGTATTTAAAAGTAACTTTAGATCATTTTTACTGTGTTGTTTCTGATGGTTATTGTTCATGGTGTCTTGTCTTTTTGTGCTTTGTTGTCTCTCTGTTCTATTTCTTTATTTGACCATTATCTGTAGGAATTTTTTCTTTTTACTTTTTTTTGGTTGAGGGAGGTAATTAGGTTTGTTTGTTTGTTTTATTTATATTTAATGGAGGTACTGAGGCTTGACCCCAGGACCTTTTTCATGCTAAACACGCACTCTACCACTGAGCTATACCCTCCCCACCCCCCCCCCCCGTGGAATTTTTTAAGGCCTAGGAGGAGAGTGCATCCATCCAGATACGACTTAAAAAACTTTTTTTGTCTATTATTGTTTCTTTTTAAGTTTGGGGGAAGGAGGTGATTAAGTTCATTTTTTCTTTTTAGAGGAGGCGCTGGGGATTGAACCTAGGGCCTTGTGCATGCTAAGCATGCACTCTACCACTTGAGCTATGCCTTCCCCCCAGATAGGACTTTTGTTTCTACTTGATGCATAGGGACATTAGAAAGAGACTACTTAAAACTCAGTCCTTAGCTTGAGCTTTTGAGACAACGGGGGTTCAGGTGTAAGCTGGCTTGTGGTCATGACATTTCAGGAATTTATCTGACCCCCATGCTCTTTTTATTTCCTAAAGATCACTTTAAATTGGAAACTTCAGGTACACTTTGCTGTATTCGACATAAATCTTCGGGGCAAAATTGCTTTGGACATCTCCTTTCCCTGCTGCTTTTGTTTGTACTTTGATTTTTGTCTTATAGTTCCTTATTATCTTGCCAACATTTTTATTTTTTAAGAAGATTATTAAAAACATCTTTAAGACTTTTAAGTTATTTCCAGTGAGAAGCTTGGTCCAAGTATTTAACTTGCCTATTACCAGAAGAACATATAATATTTTATTTTCTAAAATGTGATCACACTATAGTTATTTCTCTGCTACTTGCATTTTGCTGTTTTCAGCAAGTCTTGGCAAGACTTCCATTGCAGTTCTTAAAGAGCAACGAGCTGAATTTTTAAGAATTTATAGAAATTAGCCCAAGTGAAGAATGATGGCAGTGGTGGGGTTGGTCTTGGGCATGAGAAGACATGGCTGGCCCTAAAAGTGAAAGCAGTTAAGTCTGACCAGACTATAAAATGTGCAGAGAGTCATGGTGGGAAGATAAGTTTAGAGAGCTGGGCTCAGATCAAAAAGTGCAAGAAGCAGTTTCTCACAACATAGTACAACTCCACGGGACGATGATGCACGTGATACTCCAAGTAAGTGCTCCCTGACAGTCTGTCGTACAAAGCTTAGAGAGTTGACTTTTACCTACTTATCTAAGAAAGGAAGAGGTAGGGGGTGAATAAGAGACCCCATCACTAGAGCAGGGACCCCAGAGTCCCCAAGAAGACTATAGGACAGGCTTCTCCTGGGACCCCCCGCCTCCCTTGGTCATAAATTAGCCAGGCTCATACAAATTCATGACCTTGAAGGTGGATGGCTTCTAGGTTTCATCCCAGGCTCTAACTTACCCAGATCAGTAATGTGATGTCCTTTCTTACCTTGAAAATAAGGAAAAATGAAGTGATCTTCTAAAGAGCAAAATGGTTCTATGTGATTCAACTCCTTATCCCCAGGAATACTGAAACACTTTTGAAGCTGGTAACCCTGGGGATACTGCCTCCTGAGGCCCAGCCCCCTCCAAACCTGCAAGGTAACCCGACCTCCATCTTCACCTCCTGGTTCAACAGCCTTTCCCACTCCATCCAGAGGAAGATCCTCAGCCATGTGCCTGAGTGCAACTTGGAGAAGCAGTTTTTGAAGGTCAGTAAAAATAGGTGAGTGGGGCCTAGAGTTCCTCAAAGCCTTTTGTAAAACAGAAATTTCAGCTTTTGTTAGCACCAGAAAAAAATTCCAGAAGCACCAGGGTTAGCTGCAGTGCTGGTAATGCAAAGAACTACAGCTTGTAGAACTCTGTCCTGTGGATAATACTAGGTGGATTGGTTTTCCATGTTAGGGGGTCAGCTTGTAGATCTGATTTTCTCAGTGACTGAGGGCTTTTAGGGAATTTTCTGGGGAAGATAGAATGTATCTTTGTCTGTATTTTTGTTGTCGTTTTTAAGTTCAAGTTCACTTTAACTTCTGCCCTTTCTCCTCTTAACAGATTAGGGAGAGCACAAACTTTGTATTCCTGGCCTTCACTGAAGCCATGTCATTTATTCCTGGGTCTTCCTTCTGGTCCTTCATCTTCTTCCTGATGTCGTTGGCCCTGGGGCTGAGCACCATGATAGGGATCATGCAGGGCATCATTACTCCACTCCAGGACGTCTTTTCTTCTTTCAAGAAATATACAAAGTCTTTTACAGGTACTATCCCTAGTCCCATCAATGACCCTGATTCATTGAGACTCTTATCCAACCCTAGTCTATGACTTCTGTTTAGCCCTTGTCACCCAGCCAGACCTCTGACCTTGATCCAAATTCAATGTTTCCTCCAGTGGGTGTCTTTATGCTTATGTTCCTGTGTGGCCTCTTCTTCACTCGACCTTCAGGCATCTACTACATCATACTGCTGAATGACCACTGGACAGTCCTCCCCATAATCATCATCATCATATTTGAAAACTTGGCTGTGAGCTGGCCCAGTAATGCCAGGAGGTGATAGCTTGGGTCTATAGGGAAGGTTGATCCTTTTCTTGTTGCCTCTATTCTCACTAAACTAGAGTGACATAAGTAAGGACCCTTAACTTCAGCGTCTTCTGAGAAACCTTTTTATTCATTCATTCATTTAACATATTTATTGAGTGCTTAATATGTGCCGGGCACTGTTTTAGTCACTAGGGATACAGCGTTAAATAAAACAAGCACCCCATCCTTAGTGGTGGAGACAGACAGTAACCAAATGAACAAATAAAAATGTCATTTGGTGATAACTGACAGCAGAAAATCAAAAGGTAGGGTAAGATAATCAGGAGTGGGAGTGTGTATGAGGGCTAATTTAGATAGGACTGCAGTGAAGGCCTCTCTGATATGGTGACATTTGAGCAGACTACTGAATGAAATGAGGGGAGGGACCATGACAAGATTTTGAGAGACATTTCCCAGCAGAGAAAACAGTAAGTACGAAAGCAAGTGGAAGCATCATGCTTGGAGTTTTTGAGCAAAAAGGAAAGCAAAGAGGTTGGGACAGAATGTTTGGAGATGAAGCCAAAGAGGTAATGGGAAATCATATAGGGCCTCTTAAACCATGGTAGGATTTAGCTTTTTATGCAGAATGAGAGAGGAGGCACTTGGGAGGTTTTGAGTAGGGGAGTGACACTATCAAATTTAGTTTTTCAAAAGGTACCTGTGACTGGTGTGTGGTGAATAGACTGTGCGGAGTCAGGAGTGAAGCAAGGAGAGCAGTTGGGAGCTATTGTAATGTTCCAAATGGAAGATAATGATGGCTTGGGCTAGGACGGTAGAAGTGTAGGCTGAGAGATATGGTCTAATTCTGCAAGGAAGAGCTACCAGAGAAGAGGAAACAAGATAATCAGGGACGTAATAGATATAACTGTGGAAGGAAGAGTGGGAAAATCCACATAAAATACAAGGAAGTCCCAAGCCTGACTTTTAAACAGGCTGGTGTCATCCAAGTGGTATAATTCAAGGGCAGAAGGTTCAGGTGGCAGGATTGTCTGGTGGTAGTGGTTCTTGGAGCCAGTTCACTCATTCATTAACTCACACAACACATGCTTCTTGAGACTTTCTTTGTGTCAGGAAAGCCTTGTATTGGGATACAATTAAATTAGAATAAGTTCCTCCTCTCAAAGAGCAGAGTCCGAGGAGGAAGACATATAAGCAGACAATCCCAGTACAAGGTGGTGAGCCTATAGCACAGGTAGCAGGGACATCTGGTGGCATGCGAGAGTTGGCACAGGCATCCCAGATGAGAGATGGTTGACTACAGTCTGGGAAGATGAATAGTTAAAACAAAGAGGGAGAGAGAAGGGCATTCTAGGCCAAAGGACCCCCACTTATATATTTATTGAGATTGAGAACATTCAGTAGAGGCTGGATACATAGTCTGGAAGAAACTAAGGAAAGCTCCCTGAAGGTCGAGTGTTACCTTTTTGGGGGTCTGTGTTGTTCACTGTGGATACTTAGCACCTAGAAGAGTCCCTGGCACATCACTGACACTCTCATATTCATGGAATGAATGAAAGGGACTTGGCCTTGGCCTTTATCCTGAGAGCACCATGAAAGGTTTTTGAGCGGCAGAGGAATGTTTGAAAATTCTTGGGTTGGGATGAAAGACTGACTAGGAAGAAGGGAAAGAAGATGAGGCTTAAGCTGGCGCAGGGTTTGGAGGTGAAGTAGAATATTTGAAAGATGCTAAGGTTGGGCTGGCCTTGTCCTCCAAGACTGGGTAAGGCCCAGCTGGGCCTTCTACAGTCTCATGGCCCTTCCTTCCAGTTTCTTTGCAGACTTGGCTATCCTGTGGGGCCATCCCATCTACCCCATCATTCGTTGGCTGTGGTCCTATCTGTCTCCAATTATGCTGCTAATCCTGTTTGTGATTAGTTTGTTTCGACTGTCTCTGAAGACCAAGACCTATGTGGCCTGGGACTCAAGCAGTGTGAGCCTCCCTCCCCATACCCCAGACCTTTGTAGGGAGTGGGGGCCAGGTTTTCTATCCACTCTTGGTCTGAAGACTCTATCATCTCATTCTCTGATTCCCTGAATACTCTTAATCCTCTGCCCAGGTTCCCCTCCTTCCCCTCCCACCTTTCCCTTCCACAATCCTTCTTTTTCTGAGAACTTCAATGCTCTAAACCCCTTTCCCATCTCTCCACAGTCAAAAGAAGTGATTCGAGATTACCCATCATGGGGGCTGATCGGAATGTTTGCCCTTTTACTCGTTGTCATCCTCCCCATTCCCACGTATTTTATATATTGCCTCATCCATGGGATTCCTTCAACTCCACCAGCTGGGACAGACCTATCCCCCAAACCCCTACCCCTAAGTGTCCAACTAACACCCATTAAAGAGGTCCAAAAGGAGGAAATCCTACAAGGTGATGTTCAAATTGCTGATCAACCTGTCGTATGACTTCCTAACTTTATTAATTTGGACTGACGTCACATATCCCTCAAAACAGATCTAACAGGCAACTCTTAATACGAACTTGCAACTGTTGATGTCCCTGGACAAGGAACTGATTTTATTCCCAAGGGTACGGGCGTTATTTTGGGGGGAGCTCACGGGGCCTGCCTGGCTTTGCAATCCTCCTTATAGACCCCATCCTCCCTGGTTACCACTTTCATTGTGTTTTCCGCATCCTCTTCCTCAGTATATACACATGCCCATTATGTATGCCATTGGTGATGCCTATAGAACCTGCTTCTCAACCGGTCTACCCAGCTCATGGAATGAAGCTGGAGGAGTAATGCTGCTGGTCAATAAATCAGTCCACTGGGATTCCAAGCACTGGGTGTGAGCAGATTTTTTTTTTTCTATAAATGTCTCAGATGTTCAGTCTTCCTCTCAGGAGTCTTCCATTCTTTTGAGAGCCAGATGTCGAGCCATGAGTTCCAGCTCTCTCCTTGCCATGGCAAATTCAGATGCTAGAATTCTAGACTTGCTTTATCCAAGGATTGGCCTTGAGCCAGGAGAAACCCAGGAAATGGTGGCTTCAACAAAGATGGAAAGGATGTTAATGCACTTGCTGATGGGACATGGTAATCCTATCATTGGTCTAAAAATTATTTTTTAAAAGAGGTTCCAAGACTGTTAGTGGACTGTATATCTGTGAATCGACACACACCCAGCTTGGGGAGCTACCAAATTGTATTGCTGAGCCCATGAGGGTCCCATATCTGTTTGGTAAAGGACGTGGCAGGTTTTACCACAGGGCTAAATCAAATAAATTTGTCTAGTGGATGATAAACTGAGTAGGTCTCTCAGAACTTGTGGGAGGAGTGACTCCATAACTGAGCTGAAGCACTTCTCAAAAGGTGGGGTCCAGTCAGTGCACTGGGGATGGAGGCTGTGGGTGGAGGCTTTTGGGATTTCTGAAGATCCAGAGAATGTGTTTCCCTTAAACGTTCAGGAGACCTCAGGATTTCACTCTGCTTGAGGCCCAGAGAGAGGTTGCCCCTATGTAAGCTTCTGTGACAAAGGAAGAAAAAGCAGACACTCCCGACCAGTGGAGGGTGGGACTCTGGGGGTGGGTCCGGTGAATTGGAAAGAGCAGAGATCTCAGAAGTTTCTGGGCCTCTGGAGTTTCCAGTTCCTCAAGCTCAAAGATTGGAGGGCTGGAGGGGATGTGAACCCCCCTGTCATCACCCATTGGCTACTGTACCTTGTAGCCCCACCCTCTCACGCTCCTTCCTTCCTGCCGCCCCACCCCGCCCGAATCCCAACGATCCTCTGCTTCAAGACCTGTGCTATTGAGTCGGGTAAGGTGGGAATCAGAGAGAGGAGGTAGTCACCTTCTCATGTTCAAATAGTGAGTTTTCAACCTCTTTCTTTTTGGGAACCCAGGAGCTCAACCTCTTTTCTGCCTGCACCCCTCTCCTCCAGTTCCAGCTTTGGGAATGGAACTTGTCGGAGCCGGAGGGTTGAAAAGTAGGGTCTTACCGTATAAACCGATGGGAGTGGAATGAAGATGTTGGTGTGTCTCCGCCTCTTCTCAGACCACTTGTTGAACACCCTTTGGCACCTAACGGCAGCGTTGTTTGAACTTGGAATATCTTACATTGCTTTAGGGGTTACTGATTAGAAATAGGGAGACTGATTATGTTAGATGCTTATCTACATAGCTCTGGGGGTCCTTATTGTCTAAGTTGGGTTTAGTAGCACCGTTGTGCGTGATGAGCAGACTTTCTTTTGGCCTGCTGTTAGGACTCTCTGGCCACATTAGACAAAATGGAGCCCTGTTTCTTGGTAGGGTAATTTAGTCTTCACTTGTATTCCTCACAAGAGTTTATTCACTTGGTGGGATACCTAGTCTTCACTTTTATTCCTCACAAGAATGATGTGAGATAAAGGTATTGTCAGCCTCAATTTTTTTTGGGAGACCCAGAAGTAAGAAAGGTTCACACAGTCATGAGTAGAACCTGACAAAGGTTCTTATGGCTCTCTACCCTTTTATTTTGGAAAATTTCAAACATATATGAAAAAGTAATGTAATGAATTACTTTGCATTCATCATGCATCTTCAGTAATGACCAGCTTGTGACCAATCTGGTTTCATTTCTCCTCCCCTCACCGCATGCCTCCCCATTATATTGAAGCAAATCCCAAATTTATCACTTCATCTGTAGATACAATAGTACATCTCTAAAAAATAAGTACCCTTTTAAAAAACCTGACAAAACTTTATCACACCTAAAACAAATAACAGTTATCCTTTAATATCATTAAGTAGCCAATGAGTATTCAAATTTTTCTGGTTGTCTTATTTTTTTTTCTGGTAGCTTTATGTTTTTTAAAAACTGCTTTATTGAGATATTATTCATATACAATACAACTAACCCACAGAAATGTACAATTCAATGGCTTTTAGTGTATTCACAGAGTTGTGCATCCATCACTCGTCAATTTTTGTGTGTCTCCATTATCCCAAAAGAAACCTCACACGTCTTAGCCATCACACCAACTGTCCCCGCCCACAACCTCAGCCTTAGACAACCACTAATGTACTTTTTGTTCTGTAGATTTGCCTATTGTGGACATTTCATATAAATGGGATCATGCAATATGTGTAGTTCTTTGACTGGTTTCTTTCAAGATTTATCATCCATGTGTAGCCTGTATCGGTACCTACTTTATTTCTTTTTATTGCTGAATAATAGTCCATTGTATGGATACACCACATTTTATTTATCCAATTATCAGCTGATGGGACATTTTGGGTTGTTTCCTCATTGAGGCTATTATGAATAATGCTGTTATGATCATTCATGTAAAAGGGGTTTTTTTTTGGTTGGACATGTTCTTATTTCTTTTGATATATACTTAAGAGTGAAATCTCTGGATCATATGCTAACTCTGTGTTTGACTATTTGAGAGACTATCTCAATTTTTTAAAAGTTTGAATCATTCTCCAAATAAAAATTATAGATTGCAATTCATTGCTATACCTCTTAAGAATCTTTTAATCTATGTCTCTCCCTCTTTTTTTTTTTTTGGAAGTATATTTATTAATAAAACTGGATTATTTGTTCTGTACAATTTCCAGCCATCTACTGATTACCTCCCTGAGGGGTTATTTAATATATTCTTCTGTCCCCTGTATTTCTAATAAATTGGTAGTTAGGTTGAGAAGTTGATTGGTTTTAGGTTCAATACTCTGGCAAGAATACTTCATGAATGGTTTTATGTACTTTGATTAGGAGGACAAAAAAATGCCTGGATGTCTCTTTGTGATGTTAGCAACCATCGATGATCATTGTCTAGATTCACATATTCATTAGAAATTATAAAATGGTGGTATTCTAAGTTTATTATACCTTCTTTTTTTATTATCTGGAATAGTTGTAGGAAGAAAAACTTCTTCTCAAACATTCATTACCCTAGGATACAGTTTGTACTGGAAAGACAGAATAAATTTTGATTCTTTCCCTTATTTACCAGCTTAAAAAAATGAGTATGTTCCCTAATATCCTACAAATATGATAATTGAGATTTTTTACTTTTAATATCTCTGTGAACTCATTGATGTAACATATTTGATGTATTTTAGTCCATTGCAGTCATTTCTTACTGGTGCTCAAATCATCTCTGGCTCATGGGAATGTCTTCAAGTTGACTCCTCAGTCTTTTTGACAAGATCCCAGTATATTTAATAATTTCCTTGCTTTCTGGTATAACTGTATAGTCTAGGATTAACTTGTATATTTCATGCTCCAGATCTGAAATCAGCTATTTTCCCAAGAACACCTACTTCCTTTTAATGGAAAATTGTATTTAGAGATCCCAGTTTTGTGCGAGGTATGTTTATTGCTACTGCATTGGTCATTGTTTCTAGGCCTTTTCCATAGATACAGCTAAGAAATACCTTTTTTCCTAAGATAAACTACATCATGAATTCATATTCATTTTTTTTTCAATTCAAATTCAGGACTATAGGGTTTTTACTTTGCCTCTTGGATCTTAACATTCATATATTTTTCTCTCATGTGATTTGAGGCTCTTGATGGTTGCTTCTCAGCTAGAAGTTGGTGCCCACAAGCCCTTACCCTCATCATTTCCCAAATTGACCTCATTGTCTCTATCAGTTTTCCATCCCCAGACCTACTAATTCATGTGTGTTTCCACTTAGGGAGTAGGGCAGATGGACCCAGAGCCTAGGGAGGCAAATTGAGGCAAAATCTATTTTAGGACTCTTTGTGATAGAGTTTGAAGACATCTAAAATGGAAACACCCACATGTCCTCTCACTGTTTAAGGGGTCCACAGGCAGCAAGACTAATCCTAGACATACTTACCGATGGGAATGTTGTTGCAATCCCTGTCTGGAGTGGCTTCTTGGCTTGGTGGGAAGAACATAGCATTTGGAGATAAATAAGTCTATGTATGTTATATCAAACACTTAAGTAATTCTGTGACTCTCAGTGAGTTATTTTTTCTTCTTTGTCTTAGCTTTCTTATCTGTCAAATGAAGATGAAATAATCCCACAGATTTGTTGGGAAAATTAAATTGTTAAACATAAAGGGATTATTCCAAGATTAAAGAGCTGATGTAGATGATAGCATGCTGAGATTATATAATTTTCTCTAAGTCTGTACATTTATTCAGATTTTATACACAGATATTAAACATTACACACAGCTAATACACATTATTACAGTATTTACATATTTGTAAAGTACAAATATGAAAAGATTTTGCTTTCTGCAAGTATTATGTCCATCTTTATACTGTTGAGTGTATTAATAGTTCATTCCTTTTTAATGCTGACTAGGATTAAGCATCCATGGATGTACCACAGTTTATCTATTCACTAGTTGGAGGACATTTGGATTTTTCTAATTTGCGCAATCATGAATAAAGCATTTATAAACATTGACATTTAAGTTTTTGTAAACAAAATTTCTCGGAGAAATACTTAAGAGTGGTTTTGCTGGGTTATATGGAAAGTGTATGTTTAACTTTTTAAAGAAACTATCAGACTCTTTTCCAAACTTGCTATACCCGTTTGCATTCCATTTTTCCCAACTTTTTTGTATTGTGGTAAAGTACAGATAGCATAAAATTTACCATTTCAGCCATTTTTAAGTGTACAGTTCAGTGGTATTAAATACACTCATAATGTTGCACAATCATCACCATCCATCTCCATAACTCTTTTCATCTTGTAAAACTGAAACTTTTTGCCCGTCAAGCAATAACTCCCTATTACTCCCTCCCCCTTGCCCCTAACAGTCATCATTCTATTGTTGTCTGTCTCTGTGATTTTGATTATTCTAAGTACTTCATACATGTGGAGTCATAGAGTCTTTGTCTTTTTGTAACTGGCTTATCAATTAATATCCTCAAGGTTCATCCATGTTGTAGCATATGTTGGAATTTCCTTCCTTTTTAAGGCTGAATAATATCCCATTGTATGGATATATCACATTTTGTTTATCCATTTCTTTGTCAGTGAACACGTGGATTTCTTCCACATTCTAGCTATTGTGAATAATGCTGCTACAAACATGAGTGTACAAAAATCTTAAGATGTTCCTTTCAGTTACTTGGGCTGTATAGCCAGAAGTGGAATATTGGATCATATGGTAATTTTATTTTTAATTTTTTGAGGAACAGCCATATTGTTTTCCACCCAGTAGCTATATCATTTTATTTTCCCACCAACAGTGCACAAGGGCTCCAATTTTTCCACATCCTTGCCAACACTTGTTGTTTTCTGTTTTTTTTTTTTATAGTAGTCATCCTAATAGTATCTTAGATACTAAGGATACAGTGAAATAATATCTTACTGTAGTTTTGATTTGTATTTGACTAGTAATTAGTGATGTTGAACATCTTTTCCTGTGCTTACTGATCATTTCTATATCTTCTTTAGAAAAATGTTTCTTCAGGTCCTTTGTCCATTTCTGAATCAGGTTGTGGAATTTTCTATATATTCTGAGTATTAATTCCTTATCAGACATATGATTTTGCAAATATTTTCTCTTACTATTTGGGTTACTTTTTTACTTTTTTATGTGAGTTTGGTATTTTTAGCAGAATATTCTTTTGGTATTACAATTTTAATACACAAATTTAAAAATTTTTCATGGAGTCCAATTTGTCTCTCTAAATATTTTTTACCTGTGCCGTTGGTGTCATATCCAAGAAATTGCTACCAAATCCAGTGTCATTCAGATTTTGCCCTATATTTTCTTCTAATAGTTCTATGGTTTTAGGTCTTACATTTAGGACTTTGATCCATTTTGAATTAATTTTTGCATATGGTGTTAAGTAAAGGTCCAACTTCACTCTCTTTTTTTTTTTTTAGGTTTATTTATTTATTTTTAATGGAGGTATTTTTAATTGAAACTGGGACCTCATCCATGCTAAGCATGCACTCTGCCACTGAGCTATACCCATCCCCACCCCCGGCCAACTTCCTTCTTTTGCATGTGAATATCATTTTCCTAGCACAATTTGTTGAAAATACTAGTCTTTCCCCATTGAATGATCTTGGCTCCTTTGTCAAAAATCATTTGACCATATATGCAAGGGTTTATTTCTGGATTCTCCATTCTGTTCCACTGGTTTATATATCTTTCTTTATGCCAGTGTCACACATTTTGATTACTGTAGCTTTGTAGTAAGTTTTGAAATCAGGAAGTTTGAGTCCTCCAGCCTTGTTCTTCTTTTTCAAGATTGTTTTGGCTACTAAGGGCCCCTTGAGATTCCATATGAACTTTAGGATGGGTTTTTCTATTTTTATAAAAAAAATTAGGATTTTGAAAGGGATTGCATTGAATCTGTAGATTGCTTTGGATAGTACTGACATCCTAACAATATTAAATCTTCCAATTCATAAACATGGGATGTGCTTTCATTTATTTATGTCTTCTTTTATTCCTGTAAGCAATATTTTATAGTTTTCATTGTACAAGTCTCTAACCTCTTGGTTAATTCCTAAGTATTTTATTCTTTTTGATGTTATTATAAAAGGAATTGTTTTTGTAATTTCCTTTTCTGATTGTTCATTGCTAGTATATGGAAATACAACTGATTTTTATTTATTGATTTCTTATCCTGCTACTTTGCTGAATTCATTTATTAGTTCTAACAGAATTTAACAGTTTTTGAGTAGAATCTTTAGTTTTCGATATATATTAGAATATTAGATTATATATAGATATCTATTATCATAGTTAATTTTGCTTCTTCCTTAAAGTTATGTGCCTTTTATTTCTTTTTCTTGCCTAATTGCTCTGGCTAGAACTTCAAGTACCATGTTGAATAGAAGTGGTGAAAGCAGACATCTTTGCCTTGTTCCTGATCTTAGAGGGAAAACTTTCAGTCTTTCACCATTAAGTATGGTGTTTGCTGTGGTTTTTATTATGTTGAGATAGTTTCTTTCTATTCCTAGTTTGTTGAATGTTTTTATAATGAAAGGATGTTGAATTTTGTTAAGTGTTTTTTGTGCATCTATTGAGATGATGATACAATTTTTATCTTTCATTCTGCTAATGTGGTATACTACATTGATCAGTTCTCATATGTTGAGTCATCCTTGTGTTCCAGGAATAAATACCACTTTGTCATGATGTATTATCCTTTTAACATGCTGCTGAATTCAGTTTGCTAGTGTTTTGTTGAGGTTTTTGCATCTATGTTCATAGTCTATAGTTTTCTTTTCTTATAGTGTCTTTGTCTGGCTTTGGTATCAGTGTAATGCTGGCCTCATAAAATGATTTAGGGGGTGTTTCCTCCTCTTCAGTTTTTGGGAAAAGTTTGAGGAGGATGGATATTAGTCTTTAAGTGTTTGGCATATTTCACCAGTGAAGCCATCAGGTCCAAGGCTTTTCTTCACTGGGAGATTTTTATTACTGATTCAATTTCCTTACTAATTATGTCAGGTTTTCTACTTCTTTGTGATTTAGTCTTGGTAGGTTTTGTGCTTCTAGGAATTTGTCCATTTCATCTAGGCTATCCAGTTTGTTTGTATATAACTTTTCATAGTACTCTTTTATAATCCTATATTTTCATAGAATAGGTAGTAATTCCTTACTCTTATTTCTGATTTTGGTAATTTGAGTTGTCTTTCTTTTTTTCTTAGTTCATCTGGCTAAAGATTTGTGAATTTTATTGATCTTTTCAAAGAACCAGTTTTTGGTTTCATTGATTTTCTCTATTCTTTTTCTGTTCTCTGTGTCATTTATCTCTGCTCTGATCTTTAGTGTTTCCTTCCTTCTGCTACCTTTGAGTTTAGTTTGTTCCTTAAGTGAAAGTGGTAAGATTAGGTTGTTCATCTGAGACTTTTTTGTGTTTTTAATGTAAACATTTATAGCTACAAATGTCCCCCTTAGTACTACTTTTGCAGTATCCCATAACTTTTGGTATGTTGTGTTTTCATGTTCATTTGTTTCTAAGAATTTTGTAATTTCCCTTGTGATTTTTTCTTTGATCCATTCATTGTTTAAGAGTGTATTGTTTAATTTCCACAGTTTTATTAATTTTCCAGTTTTACTTCTGTTACTGATACCTAACTTCATCCTTTTGTGGTCAGAGAAGATACTTTTTTATGATATCTGCCTTTTAAAATCTATTGAAGCTTGTGCTCACTTCAGCAGCACATATACTAAAATTGGAATGATTCAGAGAAGATTAGCATGGCCTCTGTGCAAGGATGACATGCAAATTTGTGAAACATTCCATATTTTTGCCTAGTAAAAATAAATAAATAAATAAATAAAATCTATTGAAACTTAATTTGTGGCCTAACATATTCTCTATACTGGAAAATGTTTCATGTGCACTTGAGAAGAATGTGTATGCTATTGTTGTTAGGTAGAGTGTCGTGTATATATCTGTTAGACCTAGTTGGTTTATTATGTTAAGTTCTCTGTTTCCAGATGCATTTTTGTTGTTGTTGTTGTACCCATTACTGAGAGCAGGGTGTAGAAGTCTCTATTTGTTGTTGTAGGACTATTTCCCCTTTCAATTCTGTTCATTTTTGCTTCATGTACTTTGATGGTCTGTTATTAGGTGTGTAAATTCTTATAATTGTTTTCTTTTTTGCTCTATTGAACCTTTTGTTAATGTCCTCCTTTGTCTCTTTTAAACTTTTTCAACTTAAAGTCTATTTTGTCTAATATTAACATAGCCACCCCTGCTTTCTTTTGGCTACTATTTGCATGGAATATCTTTTTCTATCCTTTCACTTTCAGTCTATTTATATCTTTGGATTTAAAGTGAGTCTCTTCTCACAGACATAGAAAACAAACTTATGGTTACCAGGGGGAAAGGGGGAAGGAAGGGATAAACTGGGTGTTTGGGATTGGCTGATACAAACTACTATGTACAGAATAGATAAACAACAAGGTCCTACTATACAGGACAGGGAACTATATTCAATGGCTTGTAGTAACCTGTAATGAAATAGAATATATATATGTGTGTATATATATTTATATTCATATATATTCATATTATATATATATGAATATATATGTTTGTGTGTGTTTTTATATATAAACTAAATCATTATGCTGTACACCAGAAACTAATACAACATTGTAAATCAAAAAATGAAAAGAAAAGGGAAAAAATGAGTCTCTTGTAGACAGCATGTAGTTGGACCATGTGTTTCTATCTGACAGTATCTGTCTTTTGATTAGAGAATTTAATCCATTTACATTTAAAGTAATTACTGATAAGGAGAGATTTACTTCTCTCATTTTGCTATTTGCTTTCTATATGCCTTACAGCTTTTTTTTTTTTTTTTGGCCCCTTTTTTCCCTGCATTACTGTCTCCTTTGGTGTTCAGTTGATTTTTTTGTAGTGAAATGTTTAACTTCCTCTCTCATTTCACTTTCTGTGTATTCTATAGCTATTTTTTAAAAATTATGGTTACCATGGGGATTACATATAACAACTATGGGGATTACATATAACCTAAAGTTATAACACTCTAATTTGAATTCATAGCAAATTAACTTCAATAATATACAAAAGCTCTGCTCCTTTACAGCTTCATCACCACCCCTTTAGGTTGATGATGTCACAAAATTACATCTTTATACATTGTATGCTCCAAAACACAAACTAATACTTCTTTTCAATGCACTAGTCTCTTAAATTATGTAGAAAACCAAATATAGAGTTATGAACAAAAGTTACTGTAATACTAGCTTTTAGACTCAAAATTATTTTTTTTCAGTGTATTGGTTTCTTGAATTAGTCTTTTTCATGTAGAAAATAAAAAGTAGAGTTACAAACTGTTGTTACAACTAGCTTTTATAATTGCCCATGTATTCATACCTTATCAACATCTTTATTTCTTCATATGACTCAATTTAATATTTAGTGTCCTTTCATTTCACCCTGCAGGGCCCCTTGAACATTTCTTAGAGGGCAGTTCCTCAAATGGCTATAGCAGTCTTGAGCAGAAGAGCAAAGCTGGAGATACCACACTTCCTAATTTCAAATTATATTACAAAGCTATCATAATCAAAACAGTATTGTACTGGTGTAAGACAAGTAGGCCAGTGGAACAGAATAGAGAGCCCAGATATAAACCCACACATATCCAGTCAACCAACCTTAAAGAGCCAAGAATATACAATGGGGAAAGGATACTCTGTTCAATATATTCTTTTGGGAAAATAGGATATTCACATGCAAAAGAAAGAAATTGGACCCTTATAGCACACCATACACACACACAAAAAACCCCTCAATATTGATAAAAGACTTAAATGTAATACCTGAAACAGTAAAACTCCCAGAAAAGAACATATGTAAAGGCTCCCTGACATTGGTCTTAGTAATGATTTGGGGGAAGGGGGATATGACACCAAGAGCACAGGAACAAAAGCAAAATTTAACAACTGTGACAACATCAAATTAAAAACTTTCTGTACAATCAAAAAATGAAAAGGCATTCTATGGAAAAAGGCATTCTGTGGGAGAAAATATTTGCAAACCATATATCTATAAGGTATTAATATCCAAAATATATAAAGAAGTCATACAACTCAATGGCAAAAAAATAATAACCCAATTAACAAGTGGGCAAAGGTCCTAAATAGATACTTTCTTCAAAGAAGACATAGAGATGGACAACAGCTGTATGAAAAGGGGCTCAACATCACTAATCGTCAGGGAAATGCAAGTCAAAACCACAATGAGATACTACCTCACTTCTGGTAAGGTGGCTTTTATCAAAAAGTCAAAAAATGTTGGCAAGGATGTGGAAAAAAGGAACACTTATATGCTGTTGATTGGAATGTAAATTGATACAGCCATTATGGAAAAGTGGATGGCAGTTCCTCAAAAAAATTGAAACTATAACTACTATATGATCCAGCAGTATCAATTCTGGATATATATCCAGAGGAAATGAAATCAGTATCTTGAAGAGATATCTGCAGTCTCATGTTCATAGCAGCATTATTTACAGCAGCCCAGATAATGGAAACAACCTAAGTGTCCATCAATGGATGACTGGGATAAAGAAAATGTGATACACACACACACACACACACACACACACACACACACACACACACACACACACACACTGAAATATTATTGGCCTTTAAAAATAAGGAAACACTGCCATTTATAACAACATGAATGAACCTCATAGACATTAACTAAGTGAAATGAGGCAGGCACAGAAAGATAACATACTATATGATCTCACTTAATATGTGGAATTTAAGAAAGTCTAACTCATACAGAGAGCAGAAGAGTGGTCACCAGGGACTGAGGGATGGGGGAAATGGGGAAACGTTTGTTGGTCAAAGAGAACAAACTTTCACTTATAAGCTGAGTCAGTTCTGGATGTACAGCATGGTGACTATAGTTAATGTGTTGTATACCTGAAGTTCACTAAAACAGTAGCTCTTTAAAAAAAAGTTATTTAGTTATTTATTATTTAATGGAGGTACTGGGGATTGAACCCAGGACCTCGTGCATACTAAGCATGCACTTTACCACTGAGCTATCCCGACCCCTCCAAAACAGTAGATCTTAAGTGTTCTTACCACACACACAAAACTTAATGGTGTTAAGTGAGAGATGTTAATTTCATTGTAGTAATCATTTCACTATGTATACATATATCAAAACATCACATTGTACACCTCAAATACATACAATTTTTACTTGTCAATCATACCTCATTAATGATAGAAAAATAATACAGTTTTTAAAAAATTATAAAGTCTTTGTGTAATAATTCCATCACCTGGGTCATCTCAGGTTTGACGTCTGTTGTCTTTTCCTTTGGGAAATGGTCAGATTTTCGTGTGTGTATGTGTGTGTGTGTGTTTAAGTGGTGAGTAATATTGGATTGCATCCTACGAATTTTGAATATTATGTTGTGAGACTCAGGATCCTGTTACTATCCTTTGGAGAATGTTGAGTTTTGTTTGCTTATTTGTTTACGCAGACAATCAGCCTGGTTAGGTTCAGATGGCAGATTTTGTCATATCTTCTATGGGTGTTTGTTACAATGTTAGTTCAATTTTCAAAGCCTTTGCTATGCTATTTGGATTAGCATGTGCCACTCTGCGGTTAGTCCGTGACGTGGGCAGTTGTTTGTATCTTTGTTCAGTTTCCAAAGATTTGCTGTGCTTTGCATTTGTTCCATACTTGCCTAGTTCAAAGTGAGCCTCCGAGTTGTGAAGGGAAAATTGGTGTTTCCGCCACACATAGGAGCTCCTTTCCCTGGTCCTCTGGAAATAGGGGATATCTCCTGGAATTGTTTCTTTTAGTGCTTATTGTACAGTTCCATGATTTGGCTTATTCTTGGATCAGAGACAAAGGAGGAAAAATATGTGAAACTAATCCCTGCCATTATGTCATTATTCAAGTTAACTTGAAACCCCAGGCTGACCATTGCTGTTTACTTTTCAAAGTCCTCAGGTAGTTGCTTGTAATCTATCCAGAGATTTTGGCTGTAATTGGTGGGAGAGATTTGTTATATTTTGTTCACTGACTCCATCTTGGCCAGCAACAGAAGACTAGTAGCAGTCTTTTCATTCTTTTTTGCACTTTATTCTTTTATATCAGTTATAAAATCTTGCTAGCTTTCATGAAAAATTATGTTGAGATTTCAATTAGAATTGCATTGAATCTATAAATTTGGGGGAGAAATTCCATTTTACATTATTGGGTATTTAGTATTTATATCCATGAGCATAGAGTATTTCTGCATTTATTTAGGTGTTTTTAAACATTGTTTAGATTTATTCTTTTTTTAACATTTTTTATTGATTTATAATCATTTTACAATGTTGTGTCAAATTCCAGTGTTCAGCACAATTTTTCAGTCATTCATGGACATATACACACTCATTGTCACATTTTTTTCTCTGTGAGTTATCATGACATTTTGTGTATATTTCCCTGTGCTATACAGTGTAATTTTGTTTATCTATTCTACAATTTTGAAATCCCAGTCTATCCCTTCCCACCCTCCACCCTCCTGGCAACCACAAGTCTGTATTCTCTGTCTGTGAGTCTATTTCTGTCCTGTATTTACGCTTTGTTTTTGTTTGTTTTTGTTTTTGTTTTTTAGATTCCACATATGAGTGATCTCATATGGTATTATTCTTTCTCTTTCCGGCCTACTTCACTTAGAATGACATTCTCCAGGAGCATCCATGTTGCTGCAAATGGCATTATGTTGTCGGTTTTTATGGCTGAGTAGTATTCCATTGTATAAATATACCACATCTTCTTTATCCAGTCACCTGTTGATGGACATTTAGGCTGTTTCCATGTTTTGGCTATTGTAAATAGTGCTGCTATGAACATTGGGGTGCAGGTGTCATCCTGAAGTAGATTTCCTTCTGGATACAAGCCCAGGAGTGGGATTCCTGGGTCATATGGTAAGTCTATTCCTAGTCTTTTGAGGAATCTCCACACTGTTTTCCATAGTGGCTGCACCAAACTGCATTCCCACCAGCAGTGTAGGAGGGTTCCCCTTTCCCCACAGCCTCTCCAGCATTTGTCATTTGTGGATTTTTGAATGACGGCCATTCTGACTGGTGTGAGGTGATACCTCATTGTAGTTTTGATTTGCATTTCTCTGATAATTAGTGATATTGAGCATTTTTTCATGTGCTTTTTGATCATTTGTATTTCTTCCTTGGAGAATTGCTTGTTTAGGTCTTCTGCCCATTTTTGGATTGGGTTGTTTATTTTTTTCTTATTGAGTCGTATGAGCTGCTTATATATTCTGGAGATCAAGCCTTTGTCGGTTTCACTTGCAAAAATTTTCTCCCATTCTGTAGGTTTTCTTCTTGTTTTACTTCTGGTTTCCTTTGCTGAGCAGAAGCTTGTAAGTTTCATTAGGTCCCATTTGTTTATTCTTGCTTTTATTTGTTTAGATTTATTCTTGATGCCATAAAGTTTTTGTTACTGTTGTAAGTGCCATCTTTCTTTTTTCGACCCACTTTCTGTTTATTATTACTGTATAGAAATCCAGAGTCTTTTCCCCGTTGTTTATTTTTAGACAAACTTTTATTGAAGTATCACATATTGAAGTATGCACAAATCATAATTATGGGTAAATATATTATCACAATGTGACCATGCTATCCTGGGTTCTGATTCCATAAATTTGTTTTGCCTTTTCTTATAAATGGAATTATATCGTATGTTCTCTTCTGGGCCTGGCTTCTTTCATTCAAAACAATATGACTGTGATTCATCCAGGTTGTTGCACATACCAGTAATTCACTCTTTTTATTGTTGTCTGCTCATCATATGCTTTTCTGTCCTACGCTTGAAAGATATTTGGATTGTTTCCAGATTTGGACAATTACAAATAGTGCAGCTATTAGCATTCTTGAACGTAGTTTTTGGTGTACTTATGGACACATTTCTGTTAGATACTCACTTTGGAATGGGTGATGAAGTATGAAAATATTTAAAGTGTGTGAATATGTTCAACTAGTTCAACTAGAAGCAGCTGTACCAATCTGTGTTCCTACCAACAGTGTATGTGAGTTCCAGAAGTTTCCACATGTGCCATCATTTGGTTTAATCAGTCCTTTTCACGTTAGCTTGTCTAGTGAATATATGTGGTATCCTCCCAATATTTTATTGTGAAAAAATGCTTATGCATACAGAAATGTTCAAAGACTTATACTGTGACCATCCGTACACCCATCAATCTAGATTCTACAGTTAACACATTACTATACTTGATTTATCACATATGTATCTTATCTGTTTTTGCTGTGGTTTTAATTTACATTTTCTTGTTGACTAATGAAGTTGAGCATTGAGCACCTTTTCATATGTTTGTTGACCACTTGTATATTTTCTTTAGTAATATGCCTGTGTGAGCTTTCTCTTCCCTTTCCTCCACTTTTTAGATTTTCTGCCTTTTCTTATTTATTTGTCAGTATTTCTTTCTTATAAATTTGGGGGAGGGACAAGCCCTTTTTTGGTTATATACTTTGTTAGTTTCCTACTGTTGCTCTAACAATAACTACAAATTTAGTGGCTTAAAACATGAACTTATTATCTTACAGTTCTGCAGGGCAGAAATCTGAAATCAGTTTCATTGGGCTAAAAGCAAGTGGTGGGCAGGCCTGTGTTCTTTACGCAGGATATAGGGAAGAATCCATTTCCTAGCCTTTTCCACCTTCTAGGAGTCATCTGCATTCCTTGAATCATGGCCCCTTTCTCAACATTCAGAGCACATCACTCCAACTTCTGCTTCTGCCATCCCAATTTCTTCTCTAAATCTGAATCTCCTAACCCCCTCTTTCCCTCAAAAGGCCCCTTGTAATTACACTGGGCCCATCATAGATAATCCAAGTTAATCTCCCCTTTTCAAGATCCATAACCTAATCGCGTTGAAAGGTCACTTTTGCTATGAAAGGTAACATATTCATAGGTTCTAGGAATTAGAATGTGGATGTCTTGGAGGAGGGCGTTATTCTGTCCACGATTTGTGTTGCAGATGTCTTCCACAACTCTGTGGCTTGTCTGTTTACTCAATTAAGTGTAACTTTTGATTCAAAGAAGCTTCTCTTTTTAATTTAGTCCTGTATGTCAAACTTTTCCTTTATGATTGGTGCTTTTTGTACCCTATTTAAGAAATGTGTACCTACCCCCAAGTCATGCAGATATTAACCTAGGCTTTTCATCAAAAAATGTTATTTTAAAAATTTTTTGGGGGGTGAGGAGCTAATAAAAATATTATTGTTTTACCTTTTGTATTTAGAACTACAATCTGCTCTGAATAGATTTTTATTTAATGGATGAAGTTGGGGAGGCCAAGGTTCAATTATTTCTACATAGATAGAAATAGCTGCCCTAATAGCTAGTCATTTATTGAAAAGAATGTCCTTTCTCTCCAGCTTTGCGGTATCATCTTTGTTGTAACTCAGGTTTTGATATATGCGTGAGTATGTTTTTGAACTCTCCCAGTGGTATGCAAAGAATGTTCTGTGATTATGGAAATGTTCTATATCTGCCCTTCTGGTATGCTAGCCATATGTCTACTGAGCACTTGATATGTGGCTAGTATGTCTGAGGAGCTATATTGTTAATGTTATTTAATTTTAATTAAAATAGCCGTATGTGGCTAGTAGCTACCATATTGGTCAGTGCTGCATGTTGCTTCACTGATCTATTTGTGCCATAGATCCCTGTATCAATACCGTACTCTTTTAATTACTATAGCTTTAAAATTAGTCTTTGCATTTTGTTCTTCTCCACCAAGATTGTATTAACCAGTTAAGGCCTTTTGCTTTTCATGTACATTTTAGAATAAGTGTGTCAAGCTCCACAAAAATCCTGCTGTGATTTTAATAGAAATTGCATTGAATCTATAGATCAAATCAGGGAGCATTGACATTGTTATACTATTGAGACTTCCAATTCATGAACATATTACATTCCTTAATTTAGGGCTTCTTTATTTTCTCTCAGTAACATTTTAATAGTGTGTGTGTGTGTGTGTGTGTGTGTGTATGTTAAAGGTCTTGCTCATCTTTTGTTAAAATCATTCCTCATAAAATTATTTTAACTTTTTTAGGGTATTATTGTAGATGGTATTGTTTTAAGTTATTATTTTCTAGAGGAAGGCATATTCTCGGTATCTTTTCCAGGGTGGAGACTCCATGTTCTTAGCCACGTAAGGATAACAGGATTGGGGAGGCCTCAGGTTCTTGCAGGATTAATCTCATCTTCCCTTAGCTCATATACCTAAACTCTACAGTTCTTGATGTCCTTAAGGTCAACAAGAAAGAAGGCCCCATCCCTGCAGAAGAAGGAACTAGAGTCCACCCAGGATGTTAACTGTTGATGAAAACATGGAGACCCAGGATGAGAAACCCCAGATATCTAGACCTTCGGATTCCACGTCCCTGATTGCTACTACCTCAGCTTCCCAATTCTTAAGGTCTGAGTTGTTGCCTACCGAGGAATTGACTGTGAAGAGTCAGAACTATGACACTCTGCCAACATACCTTTGGTCTGATGAAGAGAATGAAGAAACATTGGAGACCGTAGATAAAGATGAGCCAAAGGATGAAGCCCCCCACGACCAATCATCCTGGGCCAATAAAATTGAGTACCTTCTGGCCCAGGTGGACTTCTCTGTGGGGCTGAGCACTATCTGGCGCTTTCCTTATCTGTGTTTTCACAATGGAGGTGGTAAGCCTGGGGACCAGGAATCATGGACCCACAGGGGGGTGAGGAGCTAGAGGCTTGTCCTGGCTATTCTGGGGTCTCTGAGAAGGGACTGAGGATTTGGGAAACTGACTGAAGTGGGGGCCAGGTACCTGCACACCCAGAACCTTGGGAGGGTGGCAGCAGGATATCTGTGAATACTTCGGTTCATAGGAATGGTAGGATTGGAGACCTGGGTCAAGAGTAGGAGTGGAAACTAGGTCTACCTGGATCTTCCAGGAATTGAGGGATAGATACCTGGGACTGTGAGGGGTATGGAAACAGTCGAGTCCTGATGCCTGTGGCCCTGAGAGAGGTGGGGAATATGTTTTCCTGGACCTACAAAGAAGTCCAGGCCAGATGGTGCTCAGAGCCCTTCCCTGAATCCCCTACACAGGCAGTTTTTTAATCATCTACATCTTCATGCTGTTCTTGGTTGGGGTTCCTCTTCTATTCCTGGAGATGGCAGCTGGTCAAAGGATGCATCAGGGCAGCATTGGTGGATGGAAGGTCATCAGCCCCTGGATTGGAGGTTTAGGGTATACCAGCTTCATGGTGAGGAGCCCTGGGCTGCCCAGGCCTACCATTTACATGCCATCCCTTGTACTTCCATGGGTCAAGTCCCTTCAGTTCCCCAATCCTCAGGCCAAATCCCCTCCCTTCTTCTGGCCTACGTTTCTTTCCTTATCTCCAGAATTCTTCATGGTCCCTAGGTGTGCATCATCGTGGGCTTGTACTACAGTGTGCTCGTGGCCTGGAATCTCTTCTATTTGGTCCAGTCTTTCCAGTCTCCACTACCTTGGTCACTGTGTCCCTTAATGAAGAACTCCAGTGGTTTTGGTGAGAAGAGAGGGAAGAAAAGGGGAGTGGGAGGGCTAAGAAAAGGACAGGGGAATGAAGGAGGAAAAGGATCACTGGGAGAACAGGGATGAGCTGGAAGATGATGCAGTGGGACTGGGAGGAGCGGGTGGCTGTGGAGAAGGGGGAGGCGCACCTGGTCTTGCAGTTCCCTCCATGGCCAGTTCACCTCAGATCCTGAATGTGCGTGGACAACACCTACCACATACTTCTGGTACCGGAAGGTACTGAAGGCCACAGATGAAATCGAGATAGGTGGGATACCAGTCATGCATCTCAGTGTCTGTCTCTTTGTGACCTGGTTAATTATCTGCATCTCTACGAGGAAAGGGCCCAAGTCCACTGGAAAGGTAAGCCACCCTCTAATTTACTAATCTAATGGGCCTCCTTCTATCTGAGACTCCCTAACATTCTCCTAACTTGATGCCTGTAGGTCTCCAACTTCTCCTTCTAATCTGACCTCTGATTCCAAATAGCCTGTGATCCTACTCTACCAGCTTCTGCCTTTGCTGAACTCTATTTCTGAATCATACTTCCTACCAGATGCTGTATGTCTCAGTACTCCTTCCCTACATCATCCTTTTCTGTCTTCTTATCCGGAGTCTCATGCTGAAAGGCGCAAACTTTGGTCTCAAGAGTTTGTTGGCTGCCAAGGTGAGGCATCCCCCACCCTTTAATTCTCTTTTCCAAAGGTGGGTGTCAGGGACAGCAAGGTTGTTAGTCTGATAGAGGCCCTCCTACTTCCCGCTTTCACTCCCTTCTCATCCTCCATCTCCATCATGGTTTGCCTCTCCTCCCTTTATATCCCAATTTGCATGGTCCTTCTCCTCCTCAGGTGCCAGCCCTGTACTCTGTGGAAGTGTGGCGCCGAACAGGGAACCAGCTCTTTTTGTCCTTGGGCGCCGGCTTTGGCAGCTTCACAGCAGTCAGCTCGCATATCCCTCGGTCCAATAACTGTGTCATGGATGCCTTTGCTGTGTCATTTCTCAACTTGGTTGCCTCAATGACTACCACGGTGTTTGTATTTGCTGTAATGGGTCACTTGGCCATAAAGAACAACGAAAAATGTTACTTGACGTGAGCCCAATCATTCATATGGAGATCATCACAGAGACCACTCTTAGAAACAGCCCACAGAACTCAGGGATGATGGCTGTCAGTATGAGGCCCTCAAACTGGGGCATCCTAAAGCTTAGAAACATCTGAATCTCACCAACTCTGTCTCTTTCAGAGGTGCCTTTCTAGTCTAGGAAAGCCCCAAAGTTGGTGGTTTTCAAAGGTGTATTCACCCCATTCTTAACCTGGGGTTACCATGAAAAAATTAGAGGATATGTTCAAGTGAACCATTAGACCAAAAAAAAAAAAAGGCCCACTGCACCAGGATGTCCATAGCCTACTCCCCTTTTTCTTCTCCTATAACATTCATTCCAAAAATGCTCATTAGACATTTATAAAACATCTCCTATCTACCAACCCATGTGTTGAACTCTGGAAACATAGCCAATGGTGAATTAGACCACCATCCCTGACCTCAAGAAAATCATAGTCTTTTAAGGAAGTAAAAACTAAACAGATAATCACAAATAGATCAGGACTGGTAGTCGGGATGATGAGACACAGAGGAGGGAGTTACTAACTTTCTGGGGCAGTCAGAGAAGGCAGTCCAGAGCTGTGTTTGTCTCCTCACAAATAATCACTGTTAGTATTCTTTCAAATATTTCAATTTGTAGACCTATATATAAAAACGTACCATTTAAAAAATTAGATCATACCATATTACTTCTCTGCAGTTTGTTGACTTGCTTTTATGAAAATAAATTTCCATGGCAGTAAACAGAGTTCAGTAAGGATTTGTAGGAATTTGCCAAATGGAGAATGGTGAGAGGGTATGATTGAGGTAAACTGAGTAGGGGTAGAGTGGGGTTGTTTTGGGCAGAGGGAACCTCATGTACCAAAGACACTGAGAAAATAGTGTGGCAAGTTGAAGAAGGTTTAATAGTTGAGTATGGCTGAAGTATATAGAAGGTTTAAGAGAGCTATGAGTAAAGAAGTTGGAGAGGCTAGCGGGTCAAGAAAGCTGAGAAACCATCATGTTATCCTGAGATTGTCTAGTAGGAGGTAGGAGTCCTAAAGCTGTCACTGATAACTATAGAAAAGACCCCCTCCAGGAATCTACTTAAGTCAGAAATTCTCTGGCTCCCCACAGACATCTTTGTGATTATGAAAACAGGTGTCAGGCAGTGTACGCCAGGATTCTGGAGACCTAGGTTTCAGGGAAGGCTCTACTTTAATCAGATCAAAAACTCTAGGCTAGTGATTTCCCTTCTCATCTAGAGGATAAGGGAGGAGGCTACTGTGAAGGGCCAGATGGTTTTATATGGTTCTACCTCTGTCCCCAGGAATGCTAAGACAGTGATGGATCTGATAGCTGCGAATTTGCTGCCTCCTGAGGCCCAGCCCCCAGATAGTCTGCATCATGATCCGAGCTCCATCTATTCCAAGTGGCTCAACAACCTCCCTGGACAAGTCAAAGAAAGGATCCTACCCCATTTGACCAATTGTGACTTATCTGAGCAATTGAGTGAGGTAAGTAAGGGTTGGGGATGGGGCCCTAGAGGTCCCCTCAAAACCCCCAGTGCACCAGAAACTTCTCTCCTTAGGTGTCTGCAGAATTGAGAAAGGCAATTCTCAGGAGTATCTTGGACAGCCAAGACCAAGGTTCACAGTATCCTTTAGTGGTAAGGTAGTTGTAGCCTCTGTAGCACCAGGCACCAGAGTTCATATAAGCTTTTTCAGCCCAACCCCAAAGAGCTGCTAGACCAGCGGCTATTTTAGGAGGAAGTCCTCATGCCTCAAGGCCAGATGAGTATAATTACATCCATTAACAGTGCTACAGGTAGTTTCCTAGGGGAGGGGATGGGAATGGAGCCAGGGATCGACAGCCTGAGCTCAGAACCCTCGCCGTTCTTCCCTTCACTCGCAGGTTATGGTGGGCCCAGGTGTGGCTATTGTGGCGATCAGTAATATCATCTCTGTGTTTTCTGGATCCACCTTCTGGGCCATCATTACCTTCGTGTTGCTGGTGACCCTGGGGCTGAGCACCGTAATAGGGATCATACAAGGCATCATTACCCCTCTCCAGAATACTTTCTCTTCCCTCAGGGAACATTCAGGGCTGCTCACAGGTACTCTGACCTATGACCCCACTCCCACCTATGGCCATTGTTTAGTTTAAGCCCTGTGGGACTCTTACACAGCCCAGCTTGAATTCTGACCTTTATTTAAATCTGATGTTTTCCTCCAGTGGGTGTCTGTGTGCCTATGTTCCTGAGCAGCCTCCTCTTCGTGAGGCCCTCGGGCAGCTACTATGTGAACCTGCTGGATGATTACTGGACATCTCTGCCCCTCTTCTTCGTTGTCATCTTGGAGACAGTGGCCATGGCCTGGATCTATGGGGCCAGGAGGTGATGTCCCAAGTCCAGGATCTCCTGCCGGGCACTCAGACAGCTAGGGTCCCTAGGGAGCATTGGCCCCTCCTGCTCTCACTGCCAGATCTCTTATTGCAGGGCTTATGGAGACCCCCCAGGAGGGTAGGAAGGAGAAAAGCATGGGTTGGTTCCAGGAGAAAATAGTTGTAAAATGGAAAAGTGGTGAGCAGTCTCTACAAGTCCGAGGGGCTCCTAAGCTCTTCATTTAACCAGGGTAGTGTAGAAATCTGAGGTGTGTAATCTCTTGTTTCTCGAAGTGTGCTCTATGGACCAGAAGCATTGGCATCTTCTGGAAGCTTATCAAAAATACAGACCTTCAAGCTCCACGCTAGACCTTTGAATCTGTATCTGTATTTTAACAAGAACCCCAAGGGATTCTATGCACGCTGCCATTTGAGAAGCACCATGTAATCCAACGGTGGCAGCGTTTACAGGTGATAGTGGCTCTTGGCATCAGTTTGCTCATTCATACACCCAGTCACTCTCAAATATTTCATAGGACCTTCTATGTGCCAGGCAGGCCTTGTGGTTAGTGCTTCAGATGCTAGGATAAATTAAATTTAGTTTCTGCTCTCAGAGTCCAAAGAGGGAGATATATCCTTGGGCAGGGTAGTAAGTCTATGACAGAAGCAGCCGAGGGTACTCTACACAGATTTTTATCTAAAGAAGACTGAAGAGTCAGGCAAGGAGAGGATGCATGAACAGAATCTAGAAAGATGAAGTGGAATTTGTCAAGGGAGAGAAAGAGAGAAAGGTGTTCTAGGCGGAATTGCATATGTACTGGGATTAAGAAGGTGCACCAAAGAAAGCTGGGTATATAGGCTTGAAGAAGCCATGCTGAGGAAGGTGGCTTTTATCTTGAAGGGTGATAGGGGAGAGAAATGTTTTGTTTTGTTTTTTGTTTTGTTTTTTAAATCCTGGGGTTGGGACAGAAATCAGACTGAAAGAGGATGAATTAGTAGCAAGAAGATTGGTTGTGGAGGTGAACAGAAAGGTTTAAGAAATGTTAAGGGCCCTCGCCCGGGCTAAGTTTGGACTGACCCCCATACCAAGGCTGAGTAAGGCCTGAATGGGCCTCCCAAAGTCTTGTGGCCCTTCCTCTCAGGTTCCTTGCAGACCTGAGTATCATGTTGGGCCGACCCATCTCCCCCGTCTACCGTTGGCTGTGGTGTTTTCTGTCTCCATTTGTGCTGCTAGTCCTGTTTTTAAGTGCCCTGATTCACCTGTTTGTGAAGAAAATCACCTACTTGGCCTGGGATTCAAAAAGTGTGAGCCTCCCTCCCCAGACCCCAGAAACCCCTCGGGAGTGGGAATAAGACTTTTCAATCCACTCTTCCACCTACGACACAGACTTCTTATTCCCTGATTCCCTGGAGATTCGGTTATTTAAGTCTCTTGCTTTGGTTCATCTCCTACCCCCGCCCTCGTCAGCCTTCCACTTCAGAGAACCTGGACATTCTAAAACTTCCTCCCCTTCTTCCACAGTCAGATGAAGTGACCCGAACTTACCCATCATGGGCTAAAGTCCTGCTTATAGCCCTCATCATCCTTACCATCTTGCCTGTCCCTGCCTACTTCTTCTACACCTTCACTGAGGTGACGTCTGCCTCCATTACCCACAGGAGGGCCACAGTTATCCTCAAACCTGAAGCTAAAGAGGGCTTACCGAAGGCCCATCTACGGCTTCAGGTGAAGCAAAGCCTAAAGAAGGTGAATAAAATGGATAAATAACCAAGAAAAAACTTTCTGCCATGTGAGTAATTCCTCTTGGACATAAAGACTTGGTTCATCTGACACAGCATCACTTCTTTATCAAAGTGGAACTCCCTGGCTGGCAACTTGACGTTAGAATGGAAGTTTGTACCCCTTGACCAACATCCCTCCACTTCCCCCACTCCCTAGCCCCTGACAACCACCATTCTACTCTCTGTTCCTATGAGTTCAGCATTTTTAGATTTCACATATAAATGAGGTGATGGTGTTTATCTTTCTCTGACTTATTTCACTTAGAATAATGCCCTCAAGGTCCATGTATGTTGTTGAAAGTGGCAGAATTTCCTTCTCATGGCTGAATAATATTCCATGGTGTGTGTGTGTGTGTGTGTGTGTAATTTTTTTTATCCATTCACTCATAGAGGGACACTTAGTTTGTTTCCATATTTTGGCTACTGTAAATAATGTTGCAATGAACATGAGAGTACAGATATCTCTTTGAGGTAGTAATTTCATTCCCTCCAATATATGTCCAGAAGTGGGACTGCTGGATCATAAGGTAACTTGTACATTATTCATTTTTGAACTGCCTGTTCATTTCGTATGCCCATTTGTCTATTGGGTTGTTGATCCTTTTATGCAATTTGTAAATTTCTTGATATGTTAGGGAAATTAAGCCCTTTGTTATTAATGTTGAAGCTTTTTACAAGTTTGATGCCTTTTAATTTGGTTAATTTTCTTTTTATTTTGCCCTACAGAGATTTTGTTTTTATATAGTTAAAAGAATAGTTAAACTGATCAAACTTAATAGATTCTTATTCTTATGTTATTCTTAGAAAGCCCTTCCCTGTGCCAAGATAAATGTGCTCATATTTATTCCCAGTGAATTATGTTTTCATTCTCTACATTGTGGTCTTTACCCATCTGAAGTATATTTTGTTGTAAGAAGCATAATTTTTCCCCAGGTGTTTTGCCAGTTGTCCCAACCCAATTACTGAATACTCCATATTCTGTTCACTGATTTGAAATGCCGCTTTATCACATCCTGATTTACATCAGCAGCCAGGTCCTCTTCTAGAGTTTGTATTCTACGCTGTCAAGCTGCTTGTGTAAATCTGCTCCAGAACCGCACTGTTTTAGATATCGAAGCTGTATACTATGTTTAATCTTTATAGCACAGTAGTTAAGAGTGTGAACCGTGAAACAGGTCTCCTGAGTTCTAGCTTAGCTCTCCCCTTACCTCAGTCCACAAAGTGTGTTAACCATTAAGCCACTATCCATACTAAATTTGCCGGGCAACCAATGACCTCACTCCAGGCTAAGTTGGCCTGGTAACTGGTGGCCGTAGGAATCCTCCTCAAATAATAAACTTAGAAGATGCTCCAAGGAGGCAGGGATGACGGAGTGAAAAGGAGCGGGAAAAACTGAGCTGTGCTTCACACCTAAGCGTGCAGGTCGTCAGCTCTCAGAGCTCGGGGAACGGTGGAGAAGGCGGCAGTGAGAGAGGTAAGTCCAAGACGCCGCCATGATCTCGGGCTGCGGGTCCGAAACCTAGAAGAGTGAATCAACAGGGGATGGGCTGGGGCTCTGTGGGAGGCATCTCAGATGTGAGCATCTCCAAGGTGAATTGCCTAAATCACCTTCCAGCTACAGCGAAATATTAAAATCGCCTGTGACCCCAATGGCGGTGGCTCCCACGGAAACCTGGTACCCTCGTCTCGCGCCCGGGCCACCCCCACCCCACCCCACCCCCAAGCGCCGGCAGAAGCGACTGGTCTTTCCAGACTCGCGCGTCGGTGGCGGGTAAAGACCGGGCTGCAGTAGTCCTGGCCCCCAGTTCCTGACCTCTCCGGCAGACAGGCATCTGTTCCTCTGGCCCCAACCCCTCAGCCTCTGGACGCAGACATCGGAACTTTCCCTCCCATCTCCCTTTCTTTTCAGGAATTTAGGGGCCCAGAATGCCCTGAATCTGGGGGTAGGGGGTGGACCCCGTGCACGAAGGGGCGGGGTAGCAAACGCCAGCAATTGGGGCAGAAGTCTGGTGGCCTATCTCACCCTCACCCACTCCCTGCTCCCCAGCTCGCCTCCCCTCTCCTCCCCTTTTCTCTCTCCAGCCAGGTCTTGGTTGGGCCCGCCCTGGTCACACAGACTTCCCCCAGTTGGTGATGGGGCTGAGGTCAGTGGGGTTGGGATGTTGTAGGCGCGTCCTTCACTGACTCGCTCCGAGGTGGACTCCTGGTACTCTCCTGTCTGGATCAAAGAGTTTCTTAGCTGGCCTTCAGACAGGTTGTCGCCCCTTTGATTCCGAGAGCTTGGAGGAGAGTAGACAGCAGGGGACACGGAGGCCAAGAAAAAGACCGGTGCACAGATCCAGGCAGGGCCGGACTGGTGACCGAGACATTTATCCCAGGCGGGTGCTACCTGGGCTGCACTTCCCGGGAGTGAAAGCAAACAGAACATCGGAACATCCACCGCAGAATGAATTGCAGGTAGGAAGTCTTGAAAGGGTGACAAAGGCGTGGCTGAAGCTGAAGGCAGGGTGGGATGTGGGAGCAGGAGCAGGAAGCAATGTGCTGTCCAGGAAGAACCCTGGGTGCTAAACTAAACGGGGCTGTGATGCCCCTTGGGAAGATTTAAGCAAATGATAGACTTGGTCAGATTTATTATAATGACTCTGGAATATTAAGTAGTCATTAAAAATCATATTTTTAAAGAATGCTTTGTTACATAGAAAAATACTCATGATATAATGGAGATATATATTATATGTAATATATATCTCCAGTTTAAGAAATACATGCACATATATTAGAGTATATATAAATTTATATACTATATATTACATTTAACAGTATTATCCAATACATCATGTATGTTCCATAATAATATCGAATTTGTAAGAAATATACTTACCTATGTATTAATAATATCTAATTTGTAAGAAATACACATGTAAAAATATTCATATATACATATAATATGATAATGTACACTTTATAAGATTGGCTGTGCCTCCTTCCAAGACCTAAAGGGAGCAAACATTTAAATCATAGGATCTCTTAAGATTGTGTAGACACCTAGTCAAACTAAAATTTCAAACGTAGAGTAAGAGGAGGCCAAATGGCCCCACCTTGAGAATAGTGTTCTCCCTGAGCCACCTTCTCAAGTCCAGGTTGAGTTGAGCTGGACTGTACGCTGCTTTGGTGCAAAAGTTGCTGCCAGTGCCAGCACTGCTCACAGAGGAGGCTGAAAGGTGTTTGCAGGGCAAGGGTGTTCACAGGGCAAGGGTGACTGCCCCTCTGGCTGGAGTCTGTGCAGTGGGCTCTTGGATTGGTTTGGAGATGGGGGGGCGGCCCATTTTTCAAACCACGAAACTGGTTACCTGACAAAACCTGTTCTAGTGAGAGAAAAAGTCTGAGAGGTGCCATCTGAATACCAAAACATTTCCAGATTTCAGCAGTTTGTGGAAGCATTGTAATCAGGACTGCCTTCAGAAGGGGCCTGTGGGGCCATTGCACTGGGCATGTGAAAGGACTTTTGTGTGTAAGGTGCTTGTAGTAGAACCTCAGCAGATCTCTGGAGAGTGTGAACTACATGTCAGGCACCACAGCAGGGAGGTGGCAAAGGTGATTAAGGTTGGCTTTCTGGAGGAAGTTACATCTGAGGAGGCACCAGTGATGAATTGGCATTGTCTGGGTAAGGGAGGATGGGAAGGAGCAGAAGGGACAGCATTAGTGTGAGAAAGCAGCCAGAAAATAGTTTTCTATATATTTACATGTGTACATATAAACACTTAGAAATGTGCTCTTTTGTTTATGAGAACTTTTATTTTTACATAAATGGTATCATTTGATATTCTGTGACTTGCCACTATGCAGTGGGTTTTGGAGATTTTGTTATGTTCTTGCATCCATATATACTTCTTTTTAAAATACATTTTTATTGAAGTATAATCAGCTTACAATGTGTCAGTTTCTGGTGTACAACACAATACTTCAGTCATATAGGAACATACATATATTGTATGTTCATTTTCATATTTTTTAACCATAAGTTACTAATAGATATTGAATATAGTTCCTTGTGCTATACAGTATAAACTTGTTGTTTATCTCATATATACTTATTATAAAATTTAATACATATCAAAAAAAGTACACAAACTCAATGATTTATTATAAAGCAAATACCCCAACCATCCTCATCAAAGAAGGAGAACATTGCCTACACCCTAGAAACACACCCTTGAGCCTCTCCCAACCACCAATCCCCCTGGCCTCCAAGAGAGATGACACTTAAAAGTCATCACTTCTTTGCTTTTATTTCTGGTTTTACCACCTCAGTGTGGATATCTAAATACTTTAGTTTTGCTTGGTTTTTGGACTTTGATATAAACAAAGTCATATGATATTCTTTAGGATATAGCTTCTTTCATTCAGTGTTAAGTTTTTGAGATTCATCCATGTCAGTATGCATAGTTTTAGTTCCTTTCTTTTCTTTACTGTGTAGGATTCCTTTGTACTGGCTATATCACTATATATCCATGCTACTGTGATGGATTTCGTGTTTGTCTCCTTTGGGGGTTGTTGCAAACAATGCTGTTAAGAAAATGTGTCCTTTGGTGCAAATGTACACAGATTTTGTTGCAGTTATACCTAGAAGTGAAATTGCTGGTATATGCATGGTATATGCATACCTTCAATCTTAATAGATAATGGCCAACCCACCTCAAAACAATTTTTGTCAGTTTCCATTCAGCAGCAGTGCACAAGACTTCCCATGGCTCCTCATTCTTGCCGATATTTGGCAAATCTTCTCATTCAAGCCCACTTGGTGTGTAGTGACACTTCGTTGTGGTTTTAATTGCCATTTCCCCACTGTTTAAATAGCTTGAGAACTTTTTCATATATTCACTGGTCATTTTAACTACTTTGGTGAAAGATCTCGTTTCCTGAGTATTTTTCTATTGGGTTATTTCTATTTTTCTTATTGTTTTGTAGGAGCTTTTTACAGATTCTAGTTAAAAGCCCTCTGTCAGCTGTATGTGTGGCAACTTTATTCTACTTTGTAAATTTTGACTCTTTTAATGATGTCTCTTGATGAACAGATGTACTGAAATCTAATGAACACAAATTTATTATTTTCCTTATGATTAGTGCTTTCTAAGTCCTGTTTAAGAAATCTTTCTTAACTTCCAGATCATGAACATACTCTCTCACATTAACTTCTTTAGAAGCATCATGTATTAATTTTTGTATGATGTGAGATAATAGTCAAATTTCATTTTTCCCATATGAATATGCATTTTCCCGCCTTAATTATTTAATACTGTCATTTCCGCAATACTCTGGATTGACATGGAATACCTCTCCATTTATTTAAAACTTTTACTTTTTTTTTTAAACTTTTACTTTACTTAATAATCATTTACAGGTTTTGGTATAGAGGTCTCCTCTATTTTTTTGTTAGATTTATTCTAAACACTGAAATGTATTCATGTTATTACAAACTAAACATTACCTTATATATTTTTCTTGCTGGTATGTAGAAATACTCTTAATTGTATTCCATCAACCCTGTATCCAGCAACCTTGTTAAACTCACTTATAATCCTAATGTATTTATAGATTCTTTTTTATTTTTCACATGCACAATCATATCCATAAATAATGACAGCTTTACTTCTTTTTCTGAACTTTTTACTCTAAAAAATCTTACTGCACTTTCTAGGACCTTGTATCAATTATCTGTTGCCATCAAAATGCTGTATAACAAACCACCTCAAAATTCAGTGACTTAAAAAACAAAAAGAATTTATCATTATATCTCATGAGTCATTAGAGTGGGCTCAGCAAACAGGTAAGGAATTGACTGGCTATTGATTGATCTAAGCTAGCCTCAGCAGGGCCCACTGGAGTGATTCAGCTCTGACTTACACATCTCATTTTCCAGCAGATTAGCCTAGACATGTCCTCATGATGATAGCAAAACTGTAAGAGAGCAAGCAGTAACAGGAAGGTCTTCTGCAGCCTAGGCTCTAAATTGGCACACCATCCCAGATTCAAGGGGTAGGAGTGTGGGTTACAGTCTTAGTAAGAGGATCTGCAGAATCACAATATAAAGGAGGTAAATGTAGGAAATACTGAAGGCTTGGGGCCATTAATGCTATTCTATTAATCTACCCCAATTTTAAATTCAGTTTGACCAGAGTGGATTGTAGTGGGCATCCTTGTCTTATTACTGAGCTCCAAGGGAAAGCCTTCAGCATTTTATCACTGTTTGATGTTTGCTGTGAGCTTTTTTGTAAATAACCTCTGTGAAAAATATTTAAGGATGTTCTTTTTTAGTCCTGGAATCCTAAGTGTTTTTAAATAAATGGTTATTGGGTTTTATCAAATATTTCCACAAATATTGAGAAGATCATATGATTTGTATCCTTTTTGGAGGTTGAGTAATTTGGTTTATTTTATTTTTTAATGGAGGAACTGGGGACTGAACCCAGGACCTCATGCATGCTGAGCATGCGCTCTACCACTGAGCTATACCCTCCTCCTGGATTTGTATCCTTTATTATGTCATCACTGATTAATTTTTTTTAACTTTTAAACTTCCCTGCATTACTAGAATAAACTCAGTTCAGTTGTGATGTAATATTGTTTTTATATATTGATGGATTTGATTTGTTAGTATTTTATTTGGAATGTTTGCATCAATGTTCACTAATGACATTGGCTTATGATTTTCTTTTTCATGATTCCCTTGTCAAATTTTGGTTTTAAGGTTATGCTGGTCTTGCCACTTATTCTACTCTGGAAAATTTTATGCAAGATTAGTAGTATTTATTTCTTAAATGTTTAGTACACTTTACCAGTAAAATCATCCAGGCCAGAAGTTTTCTATGGAGGAATGTTACTAATTAAGAAGCCATTTTGGGGGGGGGGGATAGCTCGAGTGGTAGAGCGCATGCTTAGCATGTATGAGGTCCTGGTTTCCATCCCCAGTACCTCCTCTAAAAAATAAATTAATTAATAAGTAGACCTAATTACGCCCCTCAAATTTTTTTAAAAGAAGCAGTGTACTTAAAAGTTATAGGACAGTCCAGTTTCTAATTCTTCATGTGTGAGTTCTGTTTTTTTTTTTAACATTTTTTATTGAGTTATAATCATTTTACAATATTGTGTTAAGTGTGAGCTCTGTTAAGTATTATTTTTCCAAATATTTTCAAGCATAGTACTGTTTATTACAGTCTCTGATTATATTTTAAGTAACTATAGAATTTGTAATGATGCCCCTTTTTTATCCACCACTGGTTGGTTGTGCTTTCTCTATTTCTTGGCAAGTCTTGCTAGAGATTTTTATCAATTTTATTTGTCCCTTTAAAGAACCAACCTTGATTTTGCTGATTTTCTCTATCATATGTTTGCCTTCTATCTTATTAATTTCTCCTATCAACTTTATTATTTTCTGCCTTCTACCTTTTTGAGTTTATTTTTCTGTTCTTTTCTAATTTCTAGGGATAGATTATTATCTTATTAATTTTCAGGTTTTTAAATTTCCTAATATTTGGCTTGAGCTGCATCCCATTTTTTGATATGTAGTATTTTCACTATTATTTTGTTCAGAATATTTTCTAATGTCCATTGAAATCAATTCTTTAACCCATCAGCTACTTTATTTTATTTTTTTAAACTTTTTTTTATTGAGTTATAGTCATTTTACAATGTTGTGTCAAATTCCAGTGTAGAGCACAATTTTTCAGTTATATATGAACATACATACATTTATTGTCACATTTTTTTCATTGTGAGCTACCACAGATCTTGTATATAATTCCCTGTGCTATACAGTATAATCTTGTTTATCTATTCTACATATGCCTGTCAGTATCTACAAATTTTGAACTCTGTCTATCCCTTCCCACCCCCCGCCTCCATGGTAACCACAAGTTTGTATTCTATGCCTATGAGTCTGTTTCTGTTTTGTATTTATGTTCTTCTTCTTCTTCTCCTTTTTTTTTTTTTTTAGATTTCACATATGAGCAATCTCATATGGTATTTTTCTCTTTCTGGCTTACTTCACTTAGAATGACATTCTCCAGGGACATCCATGTTGCTGCAAATGGCGATATGCTGTCATTTTTATGGCTGAATAGTATTCCATTGTATAAATATACCACTTCTTTATCCAGTCATCTGTTGATGAACATTTAGGCTGTTTCCATGTCTTGGCTATTGTAAATAGTGCTGCTGTGAACATTAGGGTGCAGGTGTCATTTTGAAGTAGGGTTCCTTCTGGATATATGCCCTGGAGCGGGATTCCTGAGTCATATGGTAAGTCTAATTCCTAGTCTTTTGAGGAATCTCCATACTGTTTTCCACAGTGGCTGCACCAAACTGCATTCCCACCAGCAGTGTAGGAGGGTTCCCTTTTCTCCACAGCCTCTCCAGCATTTGTCATTTGTGGACTTTTGAATGATGGCCATTCTGACTGGTATGAGGTGATACCTAATTGTGGTTTTGATTTGCATTTCTCTCATAATTAGTGATACTTAGCATTTTTTCATGTGCCTATTGATCATTTGTATTTCTTCCTTGGAGAATTGAGTGTTTAGGTCTTCTGTCCATTTTTGGATTGGGTTGTCTGATTTTTCTTATTAAGTTGTATGAGCTGCTAATATATTCTGGAGATCAAGCTTTTGTCTGTTTCATTTGCAAAAATTTTCTCCCAGTCCGTAGGTTGTCATTTGTTTTACTTATGGTTTCCTTTGCTGTGCAGAAGCTTGTAAGTTTAATTAAGTCCCATTTGTTTAATTCTTGCTTTTATTTCTATTGCTTGGGTAGACTGCCCTAGGAGAACATTTTCCCATCAGCTATTTTAAAATGTACTTTTTAATATCCAAACAGGGATATTTAAATTAATTTTATTATTAATTTCTACCTTAATTGCATGTGGTCAGAAGTATCCTTTGAAGCTTATTGAGATTTATTTTATTGGAAATGTAGTTCATTTTTGTAATTGTTTGGTGTGTTCTCGAAAAGCATGTGTACTCTACTGTTGTTGAATATGGCTTTATATATGTGTGTGTACATACATATATATTCATTAGGTCAAGTTAGTTAATTAAGTAGTTCAAATCTTCTGTATCCTTAATGAATTTTTGCTATTTATCTTTTATGTCTAAGATAAGTAGATTCCATTAATTGTCTCTATTTTGAGGCCATATTAATACATACGTAACATTTTAGAATTCATATATCTCTGGTGAATTGAACTTTTTATCATTATTAAATTTTCCTCTCATCTCTGGAAAATCTTTTTGCCTTAAATATTAAATACACATTAATATATTGATATTGATATATATTACTATATTATCTATTGATATATATTACTATATTAACTATCATATTAATATAGTAATATATATTTAATTTGTAAATATTAATTATATATTAATATACTAAAAAGCTGTACAAACTTTCTTTTGGGTAGAGTTTTCATGGAATACTATTTTCCATGCTTTTTACTTTCAACTACTCCATATTCTTACATTTTAGATGTATTTTGCAAATAGCATTTAGTCTGATTCTGTTTTTTCATTAGGTCTGAAAACTTCATCTTTTAATTGAAGCATTCATTTGCATTTAATGTTAATAGTAATAGGTTTGGGTTTAAAACTAACATCTAATTAGATGTTTTCTACTTGTCCTACCTACTTTATATTCCTTTTTCTTTTCTTTCTTGCATTCTTTGTGCATTATTTTTATTAGTCCATTTTCTCTCGGATAGCTTAGAATTTAGACACTTTTACTATTATTTTAATGGTTTCCCTACATATTAAATATGCATACATTTTATCAAATGATATTTATTTGTACTTTTTCCTCTTCCCAGACAATGAAAAGTACTTATAACAATTAAACTCCATTTACCACCCTCCTAATCTTCATTGTTATGTGTACTAATTCTTTACTTAATTAAAACCAAATAAGATGTTACTGTTACTACTTTTTTGCAGTCTCAATTTTATCTACATATTTCCATTTTCATTACTCTCAATTTCCTTTTGCATGTTTGACCTTTCTTCTGAGATAAGTTTTCCTTTTCCAGAAGAATCCTCTGTAGTGCTTTTTGTAGTGCAGGGCTTCTGACAACAAAACTCTGTGGTTTTGCTAGCCTGAAAATGTCTTCATTTTTGTTCTTGAAGAATATGTTTTCTAGAAATGGAATTCTAAATTCAGTTATTTTCTTTCATCACTTTAAAGACTTAATTCCAGTGCCCACTTGTTTTCCATTATTTCTTTTGAGAGGTTAGTTGTCATTCGAACTGTTGCTGCTTTGTAGGTAATGTTTTCATTTTAGTATTTCCTCTTTGGTTTGTCAAAGTTTTACTTTGTTGAGCCAGGTGTTATTTTCCTTTTATTTATGTGCTTGTGGACTCGCAGACCTTCTTGAGTCTGTGACTTGATGTTCTTCATTTGGTTTAGAAAATTCTCAGCCATTTTCCCTTCAGATTGCTTTTGTCCTATTTTCTTTCCTCTATTTCTGGTATTCCGGTTACTCACTGTATCCTCATATGTTCTTTTCTCTAATTTCCATCATTTGTTTCTCATTCTTCTTTCTGGATAGCTTCTTCTGATATATATGCCAGCTCACTATTTATCTCCTTAGTTGTGCATAATCTACTTTTTGATCCACATGTTTAGTCTTCATATCTGTTATTGTATTTTTAAGTTCTAGAAATTCCATTTGGTTCTTTTTTTTCTTTTGTAGTTTCCAGTTCTTTACCAAGTTTTCAATATTGCCTTGATCATGATAAGCATATGTATTATGAATTCTAGTACAAATAATACCAAATAGTGAAATCTCTGTTGATCTGTTTTTTGATGTTCTTATAAATGGTATTCCCATTTCATTTTCCAATTGTTTGTTGCTAATACACAGAAATACTATTGATTTTTTATATTGACTTTATCTAGAAACTGCTAAATTCAATTACAAATTTAATTCTATTAGTTTGTAGATTCTTTTTAGATGTGTAATCTCTACATGTATACTCACAGCATCTTCAAATAAAGCTTTTTTATTTATTTAATCTTTATGCTTCCCCCCCCCCTTCTTTACTTTATTGTATTAGCTAGGACCTCTTACATAATGCTGAATATAATAGATAATAATGAACAGACTTGTCTTGTTCCCAACCTCAGGAGAAATGCATTCATATTTAATCATCGAATGTAGTATTAGCTACAGGTTTAAGGAAGCTGTAAATTAAGGGAGTTCCTTCTATTCCTAGTTTTCACACCTTTTTTGCCATTGTTCTAAAGTATTTTCCTTCTACATATTATTAACCCCACAATACATTGCTATGTTTGTTGCTTTAGGAAGTCAAGAGTCTCTTCTAGTTCTCTATGTTTTCACCCTTTCATGTGGTCATTATTCTTGCATAGCTCTGCTCCACCTGGGATAATTTTCCTCCAGCTGAAAGATTTTCCCTTAATATTTTGTGTAGTGCAGGTCTGCTGATAACAAGTACTCCCAACTTTTGTTTGTCTGAAAGCATTTTTATTTCACTTTTACTTTTTATCATTTTCTTACGGTGAAATTCATATAATGTAAAATCAGTCACTTTAAAGTGAAAAATGTGGTGGAATTTAGTACATTCACAATGTTGTGCAACTTCTATCTAGTTCCAAAATTTTTTGTCACCCCAAACAGAAACTCTGTAAGCACTAAGTCCCCTTTCTTCCTTCTCTCCAGCCCTGCTAGTAACCTCTAATCTACTTTCTGTCTCTATGAATTTGCCTTTTATACATATTTCATACAAGTGGAATCATGCAATACTTGTCCTTTTGTGTTTGGCTTATTTCATTTAACATAGTGTTTTCAAAGTTCACTCATGTTATAACATGTATTAGAATTTCATCTCTTTTTATGACTGTGTGGATATACTACTGTTTATCCATTCATCTGTTGATGGATACTTGGGCTATTTTGATCTTTTGGCTGTTGTGAAGAGTACTGTTATGAACATTGGTGTGTAAGATCAGTTTGAGTCTCTGCTTTCAATTGTTTAGTGGAATTGCTGGATCATATAAGTCTGTGCTTAACTTTTTGAGGAACTGCCAGTTTTCCGCAGTAGCTGCACCATTTTACATACTTACCAATAATGCATAATAGTTTTAATTTCTCCACATCCTCACCAACACTTATTTTCCATTTTTTAAATTATGATCATCCTAGTGGGTGTGAAATGGTATCTCATATGGTTTTTTTTTATATGGTTTTGATTTGCACTTACCTAATGACTAAATATGTTGAGCATCTTTTCACGTTTATATTAGCCATTTGTACATCTTTGAAGAAATGCCTAATCAAGTCCTTTGCACATTTTTAAATTGAGTTGTATGGGTTTTGTTTTTGTTTAGTTGTAGGATTTCTTTATATATCCTGGATACTAGAGTCTTATCAGATATATTACTTGCAAATATTTTTCTTCCATTCTGTGGTTATTTTTTCACTCTCTTGACAGTATCTTTTGATTCACAAAGGACATATCTTGGTATTATATTTAAGAAACCATTGGCAAGTCTAAGGTCTTAAAGATTTGCCCCTATGTTTTCTTCTAAGGAGTTTATCATTTCCACTCTATAATTTAGGTCTTTGATGCATTCTAAGTTAGTTTTTGTATATGGTATAAGAAAAGGGTCATAAAATAAATAACTTTATTATTTTATGTGGATATCCAGTTTTTCCAGCACCATTTATTGAATGTCCTTGACACTCTTGTTGAAAATTAATCGACTATTTATGTGAAAGTTTACTTCTGGGCTCTCTATTCTACTCTATCCTGTTGGTCTATTGTGTATCCTTATGCCAATACCACACTGCTTTGATGACAGTAGCATTATAGTAAGTTTTGAAATTGGGAAGTCTGAGCCCTCTGACATTGTTCTTCTTTCTCTTTAGCTATTCTGGGCCCCTTGAATTTTCATATGAGTTTTATCATCAGCTTGTCATTTTCTTCAAAGAGATGAACACATGGCTTTTGTCCTTTATTCTATTAAATAGATATATGATGTATAACATTAATTGATATTCAGATGTTAAACCAACCTTGCATTCCTGGGATAAATCCCACTTGGTCAAGGTGTATAATCCTCGAAGGCCAGAGCCTTAAGCATGCTGCATAACCCTGGTATGACAGTGGGTTTAGGAGGGATCCCTTTTTCTCTTCCCCTGACCACACCCAGATTTTAGGATCTACTCATTTCCAGCTGACTTCTCTATTGTTTTTGACAATGCTCTGAAACAAATTGTTCCAGTCTGATTCAGTTAATTTGTCCTCCCTTACAGGAGTAGTTCTTGAAGTCAGTGTTTGAGGTTTGTTCTGACCTCAAACATTGGATCTTCTTAGCTAGCTCTTTCCCTGGTTCTCTCTGGCATACTAACTGGCTTACAGTTCTGCTTATATCTCTCCTGATGTCACCAGCCTCCTCTTGATTGTTTACCACCAAATCCTCTACTGTTTTTGAGTATGCCCTTAGGCTTAAATGTCCTCACAGTCTGTTTCAGATAAATTAGTTCTTGGGGGAAGAGCTTCTGAGCTATTTGTTCTTAAGGCCTGCCTCTCTCCCTTGACAAAAACTCCAAGGCTGGATGGGGACAGAGACCTACTTCTATCTGAGTGCTTAAGGAACAGGGTACTGGATGGGGCATTAGCCTTTGGTCTTACTGACTTGCCACTCCTGGCATGTAACCTCTACCTAACCAATGAGATGGGGTTGGGTAGGTCAGGGCCCCAGTATTCTCACTGTGTCATCCCTGAAGTAGAGCCTCTGCCATGCAAGTGAGGGCAGAGTGGAAGAAGAGGGCTCCCCACCTTTTACCACACTTGCCTGGAATTTAGTCTCTGCAACACATAGCTAGAGAGGAATGAGAAATGCTGGTGGCCTGCCCCTTTGGAAGACACCATAGGCTTTGAGTGAGATCCAGGGAGAAAGGGAACCCTGTGTTCTTGGCTCCATCCACCTAGAGTGGACTTTCCATAACAGTGGGCTGGATGGAGGGAGGGAGAGAGCAGGCTGTGGTTCACATGCCACAAACTGTCACTATCCTGAGTTTTACTAGATTTTCTTGAATAAATGTTTCTTCACTGCTGTATCAGGACAATTTCCAGAGACCTTAAATGTTCTTTTGTTTATAACTTTCACAAGTTGTGCTTGTTTCACTAGGGAATGGGTCCACAGAGCTCCTCATGCTGCCTTTCCAGAAGTGGATCCCCAAGGAAGCTTTTTAATTCTACCAATCTCTATATTCCACCTTATATCTACTGAATCAGAATATGGAAGAGGAAGTTTAGGAGAATAAAAGGCAGCAATCTCTATGTTTTGAGAGTCCCTCAAGTGATTGTGATAGACAGCCAGGATTGGGAACCACCAGCCCAGAAATCTGTGTGTGTCAGTTGGGCCAGGTAGACCAGAGGGAGAAAAGAAAGAACCAGAGTGCCTTAAGTGTTTACTGTGTCCTTGGCACTCAATGTCCACTATGTCACTTTTAGTCCTTTCAGGCAGGGATGATGTTAAGCTGATACTTCAGTGTTTATGGCTGGCATCCATTCTGATTGGGCAGTGCTCATGCTACAACAGTCACTAAATATTTTGAAATTCATCTATTCTTGTAAAAAAAAAAAGAACCTGAATGTCAGAGAGAGGACATTATTTTCCCAAAGACGATAACTTATGAGGAGAAGAGCCAAGATTTAAACTCTGGCCCTCATTGCTCTAAAACCCTTGTTGTTGTGGAGTTTTACATTCTGCCATCTGAGACATGTCCCTTAAGGTCTACTCTTCTTGGTGACCCCAAGATTTCCTCAGGAGTTAGTGGACCTGTAAGAAGAAAGTCATGGAATCCCTTGAAGAATTATCAGAGGACGAGGCCCCCAAAGAACACCAAGTTTCCTCAACCCTACCCTGGAAGCTCAATACCAAAGAGATTCGGGCCACCAAGACTCACAACTACTTTACTCAGACCAAAAGAACTGAGAACATTTTGGTCCAAGTTGCCTTCTCTGTTGGGCTAAGCAGCATATGGCGTTTCCCTTACCTATGTCATCGGAACGGAGGAGGTAAGGCCAGGGTTAAGGAAGGAGTTTTAAGGCTGGGAGCCTAGACTCCTAGGTCCTGGGGGAGGAGATAACTGGAAGGGAGGCAGCCAGACTCCTAGGGGATAGAGAGGAGGGGGGCCAGGACTCCTGACTGCCTGAGCACAGCTCCTGGCTCCCTTCTTCAGGCAGCTTTATCCTGATGCACTTCTTCATGCTCCTCTTGTTCGGGATCCCCCTCTTGTACATGGAGATGATCATGGGGAAATGGCTGCGTGTGGACAACATCCGGGTCTGGAAGCAGCTCACCCCCTGGCTGGGCGGCATAGGCTATGCCAGCATACTGGTGAATGAGGGGCCCAGCCAAGAGGCATCCCAGTTCACCCCTTGTGGTCTCCAGGTTCCCTGTCTCCACCCATCCAGCCCCTCAGGCCCACTGTGTCCACCTCCAGGTGTGCGTCATGGTGAGCTTGTATAACAGCGTCATCACCACCTGGAGCCTCTCCTACCTGGGCAACTCCTTTCATCATCCCCTGCCCTGGGACCAGTGCCCACTGGTGAAGAACATCACTGTCAGCGGTGAGGAGAGGGAGAGACAGGGCCAGAAGAGTCAAGGGAGGCAGGGGCAACAAGGAGCAAGAGCCAAAGGGGAGGAAGTGAAGAGCAGGGGTAGGCACCAGGTGAGGTCGTATCTAAGCGCCTGGGTCCCCCCAGACCTCTCTTGCCTTGGGACTGTGTCCCACCAGTACTTCTGGTACCACACCACCCTGAGTGCCTCAAACCACATAGAAGAGGGGGTCAAGGCCCTTGTCCTGAATCTCAGCCTGGGCATCTTCGCAGTCTGGTTCCTCGTCTTCTTAGTCATGATGACAGGGCTAAAGATGTCAACGCAGGTAAGCCACCCTGACTGCTGATCCCACTACCACTTCACCTTTGCAAATCCAGAGATCCTCAGGCTCCCTGCCCCCTTCCCTTTGACCTCTCTTCTCCAATCCCCATGACCCTCCCACCCACCCAGAGGGCAAGCTCAGATGTGACCACCCAGCATCTCCACCAGGGCTCCTAAGGAAGGTGCTGTTCTCTCCCTAAGCAGCTATCAGCTGCTCCTCTCACAAAGAGCTGCTCCTCCCATCCACAGCATGGAAGAGCACCTTGTCTTGACCCCATTCCCTCTTCACCTTCCCTCATCTGCATGTCACTGCATGTGAAGACCTGCAGGCAGCTTTTAGATTAGGCCACAGACTCACGCCCCGAGCCTGGCATGTCCCTCCTTCCTTCATTTTGACTGTGACTGTTGACCCCTAAAGAGGCCAACTGGCACGGATACATTTCCAAAGTTTCTCATTTAGAGTACTTTATCCCAATCCATACTTCCAATCCATCCCCTTGGCACCTGGATATTCTCCTTCTGTGGAAAAGTTATTTCAATGTGTTTACTAGGTCATTTTGGTTAACATTACCTGTAACTTCTGGCCCCTGTATCTACACAAGCAATCAGCTCACCCCATACATCCCCGGAGGCCCAACTTCAACTTACCATTCCTTTGCAGCCTTCAAAATAAACCATTCACACAAAATGGTTTAGATTTTACTAAAGGCTTGGTGGCAGGGGGAGCTTCTCTCACCTATCCCTGAACAAAAATAATAATTCCTGTTAACCATGTTGTTTTCTCCCAAAGTTTCTTCTTCATTTGTTTTCTTCCCCCATCATCTATGAAGTTGTTCCATGCAGACTTCAGCCTCACTGGCTTCTCTCCCCTTTGCAGTTCCTGTCCCTAAACTCACAAATAGGCCACAAAACCAAGGTCTGTGAATTAACAGTGTCCAACTGCACCACCATTTAAAAACCACCTTTACCTGGGGCCTCATTCTTCACCCTTGAGCAGCTGATTAGAGGATTTTTCTTCCGCAAACAACACTGTTGCCTCCCTAGAAAAAGCCTCCCATAGCTCCCTCTTGTTACATCTGGGCCACCTTAACACTGCTTACCTCCATCTCTCTATTCCTGCTGACTGCAGTACCCTGCTAATGCTCACCTCTGTCCTGTCTTCCCTCCTCCCCATTTCTGACTTCTGGTTTGTCCTGACCCCTCTGGCCAGATGCTGGTTTTCTCAGTATTCCTCCCCTACATCCTCCTCCTCTGCTTCCTCATCCGAGGTCTCTTCTTGGAAGGTGCGACCACCAGCCTCAGACGTATGGTGACCACAGAGGTGAGGCTGCGGACTCCAAACCTCCCTCCCTCAACTACCCAGGTCTTCTCTGAATCTCCTTCCCCTGAATCTTCTTTCCTTCTGCCCCAGCCTACCCCTCATCCCTCCTGCTTTCCACCCCAGCCTGCCCACCTCTACCAGCTCATTGGGGGGTCCACACTCTGAGCCCACTCGCAAACTCCTCTCACCCACCTTCATCCACAGCTCTCTGCCTGGGCCTCGCTGGACCTGTGGCGTCAGGCAGGAGGGCATGTGCTCTACTCTTTGGGCCTGGGCATGGGCACCATCATCTTGTTCTCCTGCAAGGCTGGAGGCGACAGCTATGTCCAGGTGGCTTCTTTGGTGGCCCTGGTCAACCTGGTGACCTCATTGCTGGCCACATCCATCATCTTTATAGTGCTGGGGTTCTGGACCACCACCAGTGGCCACGCCTGTGTCGAGCAGTAAGTAATCACAGCCTTGCAGATTCAAGAGGAGTCTCCCTCCCTCTTTATTAGCAACCACCCCCCAGCCTCATGGACCTTTGAACTTGAACCTCTCCCATAATGATATTATACTTATTCTCAGAGAAAACAGCCAAAAGGGAATATTCTAATATCCATCACTTTATAGATAAGAAAATAGTCTTAAGAGTTGTGACTGTCCCAAGGTTTCCATAAATTGCAAACGGTGTAAAGAAGTTTTCAAAATCAACTATTTAACTCACCAAAGAGGCAGTTATAACATTCTGAGCCACAATCAGTGGTTGTGGCCTAGGCTGCATATTGGAACCATTTGGGAAGCTTTAGAAAACACTTATGTTTGAGTCCCACCCCCAGAGATTCTCATTTACTTGGTCTGGGGTGCATTCAGGCATTGAGATTTTTTTTTTTTTTAAACTTCAAGGTGTAATTTTTCTTCCAGTTAGGATGCTGGAAGGATGCAAAAGTTCATGTTCCCATAGTAGGAGCAATTTAAAGAATGGACAAAATAAAAATCATACTTTCCTATAAAGTTACTGAAGAGCAGTGGACACAAAGAACCCTATTAAACTAAATGAGCCCATCATAGGTGAGCAAAGAGTCATAAATGCCTTTATATTGGGGGTAAATGCCTAATCTGGGAGCATGTGGGTGGAGGAACAGGCCTGTCACAGATGGAGAGATTTTGCACAGATAAAAAGAAATCCAAGCACTTAATGACAGTATGGGCTTCCAACTGGTACTCGACTTTCAAGAAGCCCTCAACACACAAATAAATGGCTTGACCCCCTTTTCCCCTCACTCTGTTCCCAGGAATTGTGTTGAGGAAGTGGCAGAAGATGCAGCAGAGACAAGGCTAGCAAGCAGAGGAAGTGTGCACTGTCTTATGGTGCTCAGATTGTGGCCCCACTGGATAAACCAAAAACATCTAAAGCTATAATCCAACCCACTCCAACTGAAGCAGTGACAACAGAAAGGAATTAGTCCCTGATGTGGTTCAAAAAGTTGAGGGCATGGCTCATGGGAACAGTAATCTCTCTAATTCCACTTGAAGGCAGAGAAAAACTCAACTAATGAAAATTACCACCCAACCCAAACTCAACTGTACTCTTAAGAAATGTGAATAATTAGCCCTCATCCTAGCTGTCTGGTAGAATAAAAGGCTTAAACTTACTGAGACTAAGCAAAATAAAACAATATACCTTTCTTCTTTGTTCTTCTATACACAAAGTCCAGAATAAAATTAAAAATCTCAAGACATTCCAAAAACCAGAAAAATGTAACCCATGGCCAAGAGAAAAAAAGAAGGCCTAAAGATCATCAGACACATTAGAATTAGCAGACAAGAACTTTAAACAACCATTATAAATATGTTAAGGAATTTAATAGAAAAGATTAATAAAATGTGTGAAGACAGTGGGGATATTTTAGGAAAGCTGTAGAAACTCTAAAAAAGAACCCCATGAAAATTCTAGAATTTAAAGTAAATGAAAGTTTCACTGGATGTATGTAATATGGATTGGAACCGGCAAAAAAAAAAAGGATCAGTTAATGAAGACAACTAAATAGAAGTTACACAAAGTGAAACAGAGAGAGAGAAAAGGAAAGAAAAACTAAACAAGACCACTAGTGACCTGCAACAGTAATATATGTATATATTTTTTTGGTGGGGGGAGGTAGTTAGGTTTACTTATTTATTCTTAGTGGAGGTGCTGGGGCTTGAACCCAGGACCTTGTGTATGCTAAGCATGCACCCTACCACTTGAGCTATACTCTCCCCCTGTAGTATATGTATAATTGGAGCTGCAGAAGGAAAGGAGAGAGCATTGGGGTCAAAATTGTTTTTAAATAGCAGGCAAATTTTTTCCAAATTTTATTAAAAACATCAGCCCACAGATCCCAGAAGCTCAGAAAACCCCAAGCAGGTTAGATAAAAAGAGGATCACTCCTTGGTGTATTGTGGTCAAGCTTCTGAAAGCCAAATGTAAATAGAAAATGTTTAAAGCATTCAAAGATTTAAAAGTACATTGCATGAAGTGGTACAATGATAAGAATTATGACTAATTTCTCATCAGAGACAATGGAAGTCAGAAGACAATGAGATAGAAATGTTTAAGAACGCTGAAAGAAAGGATCTAACAACCTAGAGTTCTGTAGTCAGCTAAATACCCTTAAACAATGAAAGTGAAATGAAGACATTTTCAGATTAAAATGAGAGAATTCATCGCTAGCAAATCTGTACCAAGAGACTATTAAAGGAAATTCTTGAGGCTGAAGGGAAATACCTGGTTTGTATTTAGATTTCATAAAAGCATACAGTTGAAAAAGTAGTTTCACCTACCCAAGCTGTTCTTAACACTGTTGTGCTAAAGATCCCACCACCACCAACAGAAAATTAGCTAACATCTTATTTAAAGGTGAATTATTGAACAATTTCCCCTAATACTGAAAACAAGGCAAGAATATGTATCTCTTCTCATCACTTATGTTCAATATTATAGTGAAGTTCCTAGCCAGTGAAAGAAGGCAAGAGAAGGATTTTATTAAGCATAGAGGCCAGATAAAGTAAAACTGTCTTTATTCACAACTGGCATCAGTGTGTACTTAAAAACCTAAAGGAGACGGGGAGAGTACAGCTCAGTGGTAGAGCGCATGCTTAGCATGCACAAGGATCTGGGTTCAATCCCCAGCACCTCCTCTAAAAGTGAATAAACCTAATTACTAATTACCTCCCCCATCACCACACACACCAAAAAAAAAAAAAAAAAAAAAAAAAAAGAAAGAAAACCTAAAGGAATCTACTCAAAAAAAACCCTACTAAAATAAACAAGTGCATTTAGGAAGGTCACAAAAATAAAATTCACTCTATGAAAACAATATTTCTACACACTAACAACAAACAGTTAAACAAAAAATTTATAAACAAAACTGTTTACAATTAGATCAAAACCCACCAAATTCTAAGGCTATATTTAACAAAATAGGTGTAAGATCTCTTTACTGAAAACTGTGGAGCACTGCTGAGAGAAAAAGATCTAAATAAATAGAAATATTAAGTTCCTGGATTTGCAGAACCATTGCTATTAATATATAAGTTCTCTCTAAATTGCCAAGTGAAATGGCAATTCACATCCCAGCAAATTTTACTGTAGAAATGACAAGATGATTCTAAAATGTAGATGGAAATGCAAAGGACCTAGGTAGTCAGATCAGTCTTGGAAAAAAAAAAAGTTGGAGACACACTATCTGGTTTCAAGAGTCACTATAAAGTTGCAGTAGTCAAGACAATGTTATATTGGCCTAAGGATGACCAACAGAACAAAGTAGAATTAAACCAACACACATATGATCAATTGATCTTCAATAAAGATGCCAAAGCAATTCAACGGTAAAGGAAATTCTTTTCAGTACCTGGAAAAAAATAAACTGATCCCTACCACACACCGTGCCCCCAAATTAATTCAAGACGAATGAAAGACCTTAATGTAAAAGCCAAAACTATAAAGCTTCTAGAAGAAAACATAGAATATCTTGACCTTGGGTTTAACAAAGATTTTTTAGCCAGGATACAAAAAACACTAACCATAAAAAAAACAGGTTGCTAAGTTGGAGTCATCAAAATTAAAAACTTCAGCCCAGCAAAAGCCACCACTGAAAGTGAATAAGAAAGCCACAAACTGGGAGAAAATCACACATATACACACACACACGTGTACTGATAAATGATTTTTATCCAGAATATTTTAAGAACTCCTACAAGTCTATAAGACAAAACCAAACAATCAACAAATAGGCAAGTGGGAGTGTAACATGGTATGAACCATTTTTGGAAACTTTAGCAGTTTTTACAAAAATTAAATATACACTTACCATATAATTTACCTATTCCTCCCCTGCTACTTAACCTTATAGAAATAAAAACAATGCCACAAAAAGGCATGTATAAAAACAAACATTCACCTACTTAAAGACATTTTGGTTTCAGCTTTACTCATAATGGTCCAAACTAAGCAGCCTAGATGTCTATCAGGAGGTAAACATAATAAATCTTAGTATCTTTATTCAACCAACAGAATACTATTCATCACTTAAAAGAAGTGAACTAATGATATATGCAACCACATGGATGACCCTCAGACATTACATTGGATGGAACAAGCCAGACATAAAAGACGACACATTGCATGAATCTATTTATATGAAATCCAAGCACAGGCAAAACGAGCATGTAGGAATGGGAATCAGTAGTTGCCTCTGGAGTGGAGGGAACACACTGGAAAGGGGCAGAAGGGAACTCTCTGTAGTGATGGAAATATTTTTTATCTTGATTGGGATGTTGGTGACATGGGTAGTTGGTCAAAACTCATAGACGTGTCTTTAATATCTGTGCTGCTTATTGTCTGTAAATGATAGCTCAAAAAAAATTACAGCTCTTGTTTCTTAAAAAAGCTCCTAGTTGAAAAGGAAAAAAAAAAAAGCTCCCAGTTGATTCCAATGAGCAGCCTAGACTGAGAAGCATCCTCTCCCAGGGCAGCACTGCCCGTCAGAGCTCCGTGATGCTTGGAAGCCTCCACCTGCACCGTGTGTGGCCACCAGCCGTAGCACCTGAAATGTGAATGCGATCAAATATGGCAAATGGGACTGAGGAACTGGATTTTTCACTTTATATGATTTTTAGTTTAAATAGCCATATGTGTCTGGTGGCTACCATAGTGGACCACGTAGAGCTGAAAGGACTGCCATCCCGAAACCCCTGCCCTTCATTATATAGAGTCTCTCAAACTCTAATGGGCATTATGAATCTCCTGGGGATCTCAATCAGTAAGTCTGGGGTGGGCCCAAGCGTCTGCATTTCTAAAAAGTTCCCAGGTAAGGCAACTGCTCCACAGAACCTACTTTGATTAGCATTACCCTCTCTTTAGATAAGAAAATGTGGAGGTATAGAGTCTTACAGAAGTTTTCTAATCAGGAGCACAGAAGGCAACTGAGACTCTGGCAGCATTTCACTAAATTAACTAAGCACAGTATTTATGGTCCCAGTGACACCCCTCCCCCATTCCCAAGTGTGTATCCTGGAGAACTTCTCCCGGGAGCCCCGCAGATGGATGGTTGTCGTGGTGACTGGTGTTTGTGATCACAGGAGGTAGGGCCATTATCTGGGGAATCAAACATGACTGTGGATTGCGAATGCATATTATGCAATATGGTGCAGCAATCAGGAACAACAAACTAGATATACATTCAGCAACGTAGAGATTTTGTCAAAATTGAGGGGAAAAATAAAACGATTTATAGCACAATGACACTTAAGTGATGACACAAAGCAACATTTTTCACAAAGAAATACCCACATTTAATGTTAGTCAAGCACATGAAAGTGAGTATCTGCAGAAGGAGAGGAAAGACTGAAATTCACAGAGGAAAAAAAAAAGATTAAACAGACTTTGCTCTGCCAGTTGAGGAAAATGTATCATGAATGGTTTGATTAACCCAGCATTCTAAACTTAAGATCCAAGAAGACACAAAATTCTGAGATTATTAGTTTTCTAAGCTGCCGGAACAAAGTACCACAAACTGGGTGGCTAAAACACCAGAAATTTATTGTCTCACACCTCTGGAGCCCAGAAGTCTGAGATCAGAGTGTTGGCAGGGTTGGATCCTTCGGAGGGCAGTCAGGCAGGCTTTGCTCCATGCCTCTTCTGGTGGTTCGCTGGCAATCTTTGGTGTTCCTTGTCTAGTAAATCTCTGCCTTCATCCTCACATGGTATTCTCCGTGTGTGTGTGTGTCCAAATTTCCTCTTTTCATAAAAGGACACCATAGTGGAACAGGGGCCCACTCTACTCCAGTACTTCATCTTTAATTACCCCTGCAACAGCCTTATTTCCAAATAAGGTCCCATTCTGCAGTACTGGAGAATGTATGAGTGTGGGAGCAGGGGCACACAACTCAACCCAAGGCACCTTGGAATTAGCTACTGCAAATGTAACATCTTCTGCCCCCTTAGGTGGAAGCTCCAGGGCGACTCACCCCAAGTCTATGTGATTGACTTCCAGTCCCTGCCCTTGTTACTCAGCTGCACTCATCTTGGGCAATTCATGTCCCTCTCCTGTCCTCAGTGTCCTTGGTTTGCAGCTAGCAGAGGGACCAGTCTGTTCTCCACCACCTTTCCTTTTCTCTGCTTCCCCTTCAGGAGTGTCTCAAAGCTGATGAAGCTGATCGACAAGGGGGTGCTGCCACAGGATGTCAAGCCCCCAGAAGACATCCTGCTCCTGCCCACCATGGACTACCTAGACTGGATCAGCAACCTCCCAGGACACCTCCAGCACCAGGTCATCCACTTCTCCCCATCCTGCAGCATCAAGGCGCAAAAGGAAAAGGTGTGTTTGTGGGGGCAGGTGGGTGCTTCCCAACAGCCCCAGAGGCCCCTGGGAAATGTATTTCCCAGGGGCCTTGAGGGCTATCTACATACCTTCTGAGGCAGGTAACAGAATTACTCTTCCACCACCATTTAGTATGTGCCAGGGCCTTTGCTAAATTTTCACTCTAATTCTCACGTCAACTCTAGGGTCTCTATTTATTAGAGGAGGAAACTCAGGTGGAAACTTAATAGGTGATGCTCATACAGCTTATGAAACCAAAAAGGGCAAACACCCAACACTTTGGCCATCCACCTACCACTATGCCTCTCTCCTCTGCCTGAGACAGATATTGCTAATCGATCACTGCACCATTCCCCCCCAATCCAGCCCCACCACTGCCTCAGAGCCCTTCTCCCCAACAGTTCATGGAAGGCCCTGGCCTGGCATTTGCAGCCTTCTCCCAAGTCGTCTCATTGTTCCCTGGTGCCTCTTTCTGGGCCATCCTCTTCTTCATAGCCCTGCTCATCATAGGGCTGAACAACTTGATAAATATCTTGGAAGGCATTGTCTTTCCCCTCCAGAACTCCATCTCCATCTTCAAGAATTACCCCAGGATGCTCTCAGGTACTATGGATTCTCACCCCAGTGACCACCTTGCCCCTAGTGCCCCTCTTCACTAGGCCATCCCTAATCTCCTGGGCTCACTTTGACCCCTGACCCAGCTACACATAGACCTCAGTGTGGCCAAACCTGCCTCTGCCTTAGCGATCATCTGCTTGGGAGGTTTTCTGGGCAGCCTCGTCTTCACCAGTCAGGCCGGCAGCTACGTAATGTCCTTGTTTGATGACCACCTGGTCCCGCTGACCCTTGTCGTCATTGTGGCCTTCCAGAACATGGCCCTGACCTGGATCTACGGAGCTAGGAGGTGATGTTCAAGCCTCAGGGGACCCCACCCCGGGTCTCTGAGGAGAGCTGGGGCATGGTCTACTCCTTCAGTCCTTCCCACAGCAGAGGGTCCAGCTGAGAGCAGGAGGGAGTGATCTGAGGGGAGCTGGGTGGGTCCTGATGGAACAAGCAGTCAGGACCAAGGGGACTCAGGTTCCCCTGCCATTGGCCAGTTGGGCTAGTCTGAAGGCAGAGGGCTGGGAGCAGTGTACCCCCTCTGGATGGGAGGATTCCCACGGGGAGGCCAGATGCAGAGCCCAACCTCAGGGAGTGCCTGGCAGGACCTGACAGTCCCTAAGTGTTGAGAACCTGTGAGAGAACCAGGGGACTGGCGGGCCTACCCTCCCAAGGGCTCCAGGCCCTGGTGGCCAGAGGAGGGCTCCTTCCCAGACGTCCCTGCCCACTGCCCCCAACCCAGGCTCAGGGAAGAAATGTTCAGAGAGCTGGGCCGCCCTCTGTGGCCCTTCTGGACTTTCCTGTGGTGCTACGTGACCGTGCCAGGGCTGCTGGCCCTCCTCACCGTCTGCCTCATGCATCTCTACCAGGGGGCACACCTCTACTACACTGCCTGGAACAGCAGTGGGGTGAGATTGCCCTACCCGGGCCTCCCACCTGGACTTTCGGGACCCGTTGTCCAAATGCCCCCAACAAGCCCCTAAGTCTGGGCTCCTCCCATCCCCAGGGACCGTCTGGCCAGCTTCCCAGTCCCTGGGAAATCTGATCCCCAACATCACATGGACTGAACCCCCCCCCCCCACCGCCTCTTCCTCCCACCTTGCTGCCCTCTCTCTCTGCCCTCAGAGCCAGGAAGTAAAACAGCCCTACCTGCACAGGACCCTGGGCTGGGTCACCTTCTTCAGCACCCTCACCTTGCTGCCAATCCCAGTCCACCCATTTCATCATTGGTGGTCCCTCCAGGACTACACTGCCCCTGGTTCCTTTGAAAAGCTACTGTCCAAAAAGACTACCTTTGTGTCCCCCAAGCCCTTACAGTGGCCTAAGCAGCACTCGGTGAAGTCCAGCTTCACCCCCCAGGACAGAAGCAGAGAGACCTCATCTAGAGAGTTAAGTCTGTCCACCAGGGGGTGGAACCAGGACTCCCAATGGCTCAGCCCAATCTTGAGTAGGAGTGAGAGCTCTTCCTGGTTCAGCCTGCCTCTCCCAGCCTCCCTGACATCTGCCTTGTCCACGAGGAGTGTCAGCGCCCCCGCCTCGAGGCGGGCGACCCCAGCCTCAACAACCATAGACAGCACGCAACAAGGGCAGGAAGACCATGAAAAAAATCCACACAAGAAATCTGTTCAGTAACTAGCGACACACCCATTTTCTCCAAGGAAGCATCTCTGTCCAGTAACTGGTGGCATTAGTGGCATAGCTACAGAAACAGTTGGTTCTGCCAGAAAGGAGGGGCAGGGGCACGTGGAAAACTTGCCTAGCAACCAGTGACATCACTCATTTGACTTTGGAAGGAAAAAGACAACCTGGGAACTCTTTTCTCCCCTGGAATATTACTGCTTCTGCTAAGTGGAACCCTGCTCTGGGATTGAGGAACTCAGAAGAAGAAATCAACTCAGCTACACATAGGGTTAGACCTGGTGCCCCCTCATCCCCCTGTGAGGCGGGGGCACCATGCTGGCACGACGGGATGGGCCTCACAGCACTTTCCAGGACCCAGCCTTCTCAGCTATCACGGACAGTGTTCTCTCCAACACCCCACCTCCACCACCAAACTGGATCACTAGGGTGGCTGACTTCTCCAGGGCTGCCCTCTTGGAATGAGGCTGAGACAGCAATGTTGTGGGTCAATAAATGGGTTCTTTGGGACCCCATGCACAGGCTGTGGGCACAGTGTTCTTTTGGTGAGCAGCCCAGATGTCAGCCTCCTCCCACGTACACCAACCTCAGGCAAACTGAGTGTCCAGTCTGGTGACCCCAATTTCCCTCTGCCTTTGGGACACAAGTATGAGCCCCTAGACCCCTCCTTGTCCTGGAGTTGAGCCATGCCATGGTAGAACCTTGCAGCAATCAGAATCACCCACTCTAGAAAGTGTGCTCATCTCTAACTCAAACTTGGTCATTGGTGACCATACTAAATCTATCCCGTAACTCACCTCTCACTACTTCTACCAAGAGGGCAGCATGCCTGGAGCACTTAGACCCTCTCTAGCTGGCTGGCATTGCTTCGTTCCCCCTTGGAGAGGGTCCCCTCACCCACTTGAGCACCGAGAGGGGGGTCGCCTGGTTTCGGTGGGCTCGGGACCAAGGAATCTTGGGGAACTTGAGCTTATTAGGGTTTCCTGTGGGAGCAGGTAACACCGCTGTGCTGCTTTGAATGTCAAATGGAGTTGAGGCAACTCGGGATGGAGGCACCGGGGCCCCTGGTAGAAGACACACCCCTTAGTGACATCCTGGGCAAAAACTTGTCTCCCACTCCCTACTTGCAAAGGACATGGCCTTGAGAATCAATGTCAGCTTCCATCGCCACCCACCCTGGTTCCCAGTCACTTCCCAAATCTTCGCCTGCTTTTTCACACCTTTTATTTACCTCAAAGGCCTTGAAACACTCTTTAGCCACTCCCCTATCAGTGACTTTTTGAGAAAATATCCCCAACATATATATTTTACTTGTACACTACTGTCATTCTACATACTTGGTATCAGTAAAGTTTCATTTGTTTTGCTCATTTTGATTTTAAAAAACAGATGTAAATAGAAATTCTAGATTTTCCTTCCTGCATTCCCAATGTAACGGCTTCTATGACCCAACTAGAAGAGCCCTGAAAAGGTCAAGGGCAGAGACACCCCCAGTCCTTCCTGCCCCTGAGACTCAGCCCTTGGCCCCCTGCCTCCTCCCTCGCTCTCTAGGGACCCTGGGTCTGGGATGACCCAGCTCCCGGAACTGGAGGTGGGTGGAGTGGGCCTGGTCCTCCTCCCACCCTCACCCCCACCTCTGTTTCTCCTCCCCTCCCCGGGTCAGGATGGGCCACCATGAACCGGTATCGCCAAGTATCTGGCGGGGTTAAGATAAAAGCCACGTAGACAATGAGTCCTGCACGCAGAACTGTTGTTCTAAAGCCATTTTTGTGCAAGGTTAGGCGGGTGAGAAGTCCTGGCACAAAAGACACTTTCCCAGGTGCTGTGAGAAGCCCTGTGCCCTTGTTAATACCTGGACAAAGCCACAGACAGGCCCTGGGCTGGCCTCCTTCCCCTCATCCCTCCTTTCAGGAAGTCGATATTGCGGGAGGCTCAGAAGAGAGAAAGGACGGCCCTGAGGTCAAATAACTAGTCAGTGGCTGAGGCGGACGTAGAATTGAGGTCTTCTGGCACCTAGTCTGGAATCCTTTCATTTTCCATTTCCCCACCAGATTAAACACTTCTTGACCTTTGTGGCTAAGGTGAGGGCATGTGACCTATGTTCCCCAGTCTGAGGTGCCCCACGAGCTTGGAGGGGGCAATGAGCACATGCAAGGAGGCCCAGCGTATGGGGAGATTGGTGGCCTTGGTGAACGTGGGGCGGAAGCCTCAGGCCCCCCGGCCACGGGCTGCGTGGAAGGGGTGTCTCCGCTAGGCCGGTCCTGCAGTGGAGGTTTGGACAACTGGGACACCGGCGGGGGGAAGCCACACAGGGAGCATTGGCAAGCAGTTGCAGCTAAGACAGGAGCCTGCAAACTTTTCCTGTAAAGGGCCAGATAACAAATATTTTGGGCTTTCAGGACATGGTCTCTATGGCATACAGTTGTCCCTCAGGACTGGTTCCAGGACCTCCACAGATACCTCAATCTTCAGATGCTCAAGTCCCTCATATAAAGTGGCGTACCATCCACATGTGACCTACACACTTCCTCCTGTGTACTTTACATCACCTCTAGATACCTCTTAATACCTAACATGATGTAAATGCTATGTAGACAGTTGTAAATACGATGTAAATGCTATATAAATAGTAACCAGTGTGGCAAATTCAAGCTTTGCTTTTTGGAACTTTCTGAAATTAAAAAAAATATATTTTCAGTCCACATTTGGTTGAATCCATGGATGTGGAACATGTGGGTACAAAGAAGGCGACTGTACTCTCTTTGTTATTTGGTTTTTATGACTCTTAGAATGTAAAAACCATTCTTAACTCACAGGCAAGATTTATCCTGCACCACTAGTAGTTTGCCAACACCTGATCTAGGGCCAAGTCAGGCCTGCAAGAAAATGCCAGTGACTAAACCAGAATTTAGTTTCAACCCCCTCATGGGCCCATTTTGGGCCAGGAGGCCATGCAGAAGGTGTTGCCACCAAGCTGTCCCACAGAAAGAAAGGTGACCCCAGAATGGTCAGAGGGAGCAAATCCTAAATTTTCAAGATGGTCTATATAACTCCCCCCAGCTTAGATCTCAGGAGATTGTTATCCAAGAGGCAGTCAGGAAGAGAAGGAGCCTCTCTGGGAACACCTGTGCAGTGATCAAACTGTCCGGCCAAGCTGCGTGGACCAGGAGGAGGGAAGAAGGTAGAGTCAGAAATCTTTTTGAGCTGATTTTCTAGGAGATGCTTCCAACCATCAATAATAGCAGACGCACGTGGATAGGAGGGAAACTAGGAAGTCCCAGCCAACACCTTAACTAGCCATTGACTGCAGTCTGTCTTCCAAGGTTGGAGCTGGGGTTGGATGGCTGCTGCACCCCGGTGGGCATCACCAGCTTTTTACTCAGCCCAACCAGCAGTGAACCAGGCCCGGTCACTTATGGGAACCTCTGTAAATCGAGGGCCCCGCTGACGAGCCAGCAGCTTTGCAGGGGAGTAGGGGATAAAGTTTCCTCCAAAGGGAAAGCTGCTACTTCTCCATGGCAAAACTGAGATGACCCGAGGACCAGCCCAGCTGTGCTCTTGAACATACCATTTTCATCTAACCATTTCAGACCTTACTGGTTGTCAAGTTCAAGTTGACCTACCCCAAAATGGAGATGTCAGACCAGGGAGTCACAAGGCAGTCCCTCTCAACAGAGCTTGAATAGCAATTAATAGCAGCGTTTTCTCCAAAGGGGTGTATGTATGGGCTGCGTCAGGCAGGTGGTGCTGTTGTACTGGGAAATGGCTTCTGAGTATTCCCACAGCCATTAAGTTATCAGAGCTGTGAGTTCCCCTTCTCCTGGGATGCTCGCTTGCTTCTATAGTCTGCCATGGAGAGGACCACACATGCTACAGTCTCTGGATGGGAGAATCCCCTGACGCTTATGGGACAATCACAGTATGAACACATAAAACATCAATACCAATTATATATTCAATAGCAGAAGCCACAGCAGCACATTGAATTGGCCCAAACGCCCCTACCCTGCAAGGTCACATCAGCTTCCCTTCCTCCACAATGAGCCTTGTCAGTTGAATTCAGGTGATTTTTTTCCTGCTTGAAGAACATGCTTGAGCCAGGAACCACAAAATCAGCTTTAGTGAAATTTCCACCCAAGGGATATACTGTCTCCAAGAGCCACAAAGGCTGATCCTTGTTGAACATCCTTTGTAGCTGGAAACTGCAGGACCAACAGTGTCTTTTCTAAGCTATGGAATGTCTGTTTAAGCCCAGGCAGTCCTCAAGATGATGACTTGGATAGCAGGGCCTTCATTTTTGTCTTCATTTGAGACTCAGCCATCCTTAGCTAACCCTGATTGGATGGTAGGCAACGCTACACAAGCAGTGGAGGTCATTACCAAAAAGCTGTTCCTTCCAAAGGTGTACAGATGGCCAAAAGGCACATGGGAAGAAGTTCAGTATCATTAGTCACTAGGGAAATGCAAACCAACCTCACCATGAGATACCACTTCATACCCACCACAAGGATAGCTATAACCTCCCCCCAAAGAAAGGAAAATAACAAATGTTGGTGGGGATTTGAAGAATCTGGAACCTCATACATCACTGGCAGGAATGTGAAATGGTGCAGCCACTGTGAAAGTCAGTTTGGCAGGTCCTCAAAAAGTTAAACGTAGAATTACCAGCAATTACACTCTGAGTTAAAATACCTGAAACACTGAAGACAGGTGTTCAAACAGTAACTTGTATGTGAACATTCACAGAAGCATCAGTCACAATAGCTAAAAAGTAGAAACAACCCAAATGACCTTCAATGGATGAATGGATTTTAAAAAGTTATATATTCATACTATGGGGATTACTCAGCTATGGAAAGGAATGAAGTTCTGCTACCACGTGGATAAACCACTGTGCTAAGTGAAAGAAGTCAGACACAAAAGACCACATATTTAATTATTCCACTTATACGAAACATCCAGAATAGGCAAATCTATAGAGATAGAGAGCAGATTGTTGGTTGCCAGGGGCTGGGGGCAGAGAGAATGAGAAGTGAGTTCTTAATGGGTATAAGGTTACTGTGTGCGGTGGTGAAAACTTCTGGAACTAGAAGGTGGTAATGATTGTGCAACATTGTGAATGTTCTATGTAAACTGACTATACTTCAATAAATATATGTATATAGATATGTGTGTGTATATGTATATATATATATATATAAAAACATTGTGATTGTTCTAAATGCCACTGAATTGTACACTTAAAAAGGGTTAAAATGATAAATGTTATATATTATGTATATTTTACCACAATTAAAAAAATACAAATTGGAAAGGATGAAATAAAAGTGCCTCTATTTACAAACAGCATGACATAAAAAATCCTAAGCAATCTGCAAAAATGATACTAGAACTAGTAAAGTCAGTTCAGGAAAGTCACAGAATACAAGGTCAATATACAAAATAAGCAGTATTTCTGCATGCTAGCAATAAGCAATTAGAAATTCTAAAAAATTTAAACAGTATCATATATACCATCATACTATATAGGAATACATCTAACAAAATATGTGCAAGAACTGTATGCTGAAAACCACAGATATTCATGACAGAAGTCAAAGAAGACCTAACCGAATCAAGAGATATACAGTGTTCATTAAGATGTCAATCACCTTGAATTGATCTGTAGATTCAACAAAATCCCAAAGAAAATCTCAATGGGTTGTTTAGCAAAACTGACAATCAGATTCCAAGGTTTATATTACAAAATCAAAGGAATTAAAATAACTAAAACAATTTTGAAAAGGGAAAGCAAAGTTGGAGGACTCACACTACCTGATTTCAAGATTTAGTATAAAGCTACAGTAATCAAAACAGTATGGTACTGGTGAAAAGATACACATATATATGTGTACTGAACAGAACAGAGAGCCCAGAAATAGATCCACACATATATGGTCAATTGACTGGTCAACTGATTTTCAACAAATGTGCTAAGATAATTCAATGGAGCTAAAAACAGTCTTTTCAACTAATGGTGCTGAAAATTAAACTACCCATGTGCAAAATAAATAAAAAACCTTGCTCTAACATTACTCTGTATAAAAATGAACTCAAAATAGATTGCAGCTTTAAATGTAAAGCCTAAAACTATAAAACTCTGAGGAGAAAATCTTTGTGACCTTGGATCAGATTTCTCAGGACAACAAAAGCATCAACCATAAAAAAAAGGTTGATAAAATGTCATTGTTAATTTACAAATTCTGTTTTCCAAAAGACACTATTAAGAAAATGAAAAGGTAAGCTACGTATTGAGGGAAAAATATTTGCAAAATACAAATCTGGTAAAGGAATATCCAGAATATATTAAATTTTACAATGTGGTGGTAAGAAAACAACCCATTTTTAAAATGAGTAAAAGGTTTGAACTGAGATTTTGCCAAAAAAGCGATACAGATGGCAATAAGCACATGAGAAGATGCTCAACATCATTAGTCATTAGGGAAATGCAAGTTAAAACCACAGTGCGACACCACTACAAACCTACAAGAACGGCTAATTTAAAACACTGATAACAGCAAGTGCTAGTGATGATGCAGAGTAACGGAAATCCCCTCACACACTGCAGGTGGAGATGCAAAATGCAAAGGGTGCAACCACTTAGCTGAGTCGAGCAGCTGCAGATAAAGTTATACACACACTTATTATACAACCCAGACACCCCAATCTTAGGTATTTACCTAAGAGAAAGAAAAAACAGACATCCAATACCCAATTTTCTCCAATTCAATCTAGGTGTGCATATCAGCCCCTTGGCTCGTCTAAGTCTTTGCTCTACAGGAGCTACCAAACCCATTCTAGTTTTTGGATGCATCTTTGAGCAGCCTTTACAGCTGTCTTCTCTAGCCCCACTTGTCCCTCTAATATTTGGGTTCCTCAGCCGTCAGTCCCAAAGCACCTGCATTCTTGAGTCCTCACTCCACCCCGCTGCCTCCTTTTCTCTGACGACCTGCAGCTTCTTACCTGGGATTTTCTTTTTTGTATAAAATGCATCTCTCTTTCAAATGACCTGCTTGTTTAGAATTTTAGTGGCTTACGTATTCTACTGATGGTCACTCCCCCTTCCCCACATCTGAGGCTGGAGCAGATATCCTAGGGGTTCTTTTGGATCGCAGGCTAGTGAACGCCAAAGCTGTCCCACACCCTCAGCAGCCCCTCCAGAGGACCCTACACGAGCAGATCACGGCTATGCTGCTCACTCTTAGTTAATGGATACCTAATCACTTACTGGCCTTGCTGGTGACCTGCCATCAGTCCTAAGAGGGAACATCATCTACCTTTGGGATGGCCCAGTTAAACTAATGTGGCTTCCAAATGTCAGCACCAGGACAAGTGGGGAATTTTCCTTTGTGGCCACCAACTGTCATGCAAAGGGGTCAGGAGACCCAGCACTAGGGCTCTGCAAGAGAGGAGTGAAATCGGTTCATTGTAGGAAAACATACAAGTAGGAAAGATTTAGAATATAAGCTAATGGTAGTATTTTGTAATTCTTCTAGAGCACCTAGACTTCTCTTCAGTTAAGGGACTTCCGGTTTTGAAAATGATTTATGTGTGGAAATGAAGTGGAGGTTGTACCTCTCCACTTTGATGACATGTCAGATTTCTACCTGCCAGACCTGGAGTTTTCCTGTTATACAGATATTTCAGCAGAGATAAATCAATTCAAGAGTCTCAGATAAATTAAATGAGTCTCAGAAAACTGGGAAAGAAACAGAAGCACAGAGTTAGCAGAGGAATAGTAAACCGCATGAAGCCGATTGTCACCCCATGACTGGAGAGACAAAGGAAGAGAATCGCGTTATCAGAACCTAAAATCTTAAGTGTCCCTGCAGAGCTGAAACCCACGCTAGAAAAACGGGCTGCCTGGATGAAGCAGCTGTGCCCGAGGGCATCCATCAAACTTGTTCTGGCAGTGCTAAAAGAGCTGAAAACTGCAACCCACTGGTGCTGTCAGACAAGACACTGCTCTGTGACTACGCTCAGGAACCGATAGGAAGCAGCAAGTCCCTTCTCCCTCCTCCAGTTGGTCTCCCTCTAGTGCCCCCTTTAGGCAGAATCTAACAGGAACCCAGCCGCAGAAACACGTGACTTGCCAGAGTAACACAGAGCAGAGGATATATATAGAAGACCAGATTTGCAGCTGAGAGACAACAGTTTAATAAGCCAGCGCGCCCACTGAGTGAATTCCTAAAGCTTTGCAGCATTTAACATTTCTAAATACAAAAAGGCTCCGGATCCAGATTGCCCAGATTTCTATTCAAATTTGGCCACTTTCCAGCTGTGTGACCTTGTGTGAGTCACTTATCTGTGCTTCAGTTTTCTTATTTGCAAAATGGAGACATTGGTACCTACCTTATGTGGTTGAGAATATAAGGTAGGTACTAATGTCATAAGAATTCATTGGCTTAGCACGTGAAGCACTTAACCCAATGCCAGGCACATAGCACCCTGTGTTAGCTGTTGTTTGTCATCGCCAGCATCATCCTTACTGTTATTATTAGTCCTTGGCTTAGAAGAATTGATTCAGCATCTTCTAGAGAAATCTGGTTGCCACACAACACTTGGCAACGTTTCAAAGCTACTCTGCACCCAAAGTGGCAGACAGTTGGAATTCCTCCAATTTGGAAAAAGGATGTTTTGGTTTTCATTTTTGGATGTGTTGGTTGTTGGTGGCTTTCCTGCTATTTTACTAATAATTGCTGTCAGTTCAGCCTTTTCATTACCAGTTTAGTTTGTTATGGGTTGTTTAGTTAAACTGCATGTATAATGATGCATATTTGCCTCAATTCTGTGCGTGCGTGGCCTGCAATTTTCCACTAATTAGACTTTTTAAAGACACATATGCAGTTATCTACTCAAATTTGCATCATCTGTTCCCCTATTGCCAAGCAGATGCACACAGCGCCCACCCACCCCCACTCCAGGAAATAATTTGCTTTTTATCACTGAGTTCTTTTTCCACTGCTAAGTGGGAATGAGTTGGGGGGTGCAGATGGTTGGGGTTCTTGTCCCACTGAAGTAAGAGCCATCAAAATAGTGCAGACAAGAAGTGCTGCGCCCAAGTCAGACAGCAATAGTGGGCCTGAGGGGAGGGAACAGCCCCAGAAATACCTGAAATACAGCAGCAAACAGACCAAGGACCCCAAACACACCCTCAGTTTCAGCCCCATCCCCAAAGGATCTAGACACCCACCAGTTCCCAGAGAATCACGAATCCAGACCCTACTCCTCTCAAATGGCTTTATTTCCCCAGTGTGGGGAGCTGTGAGCGGGCCCTTTGGTCCCTGTACCCCAAAGACCCTGCAGCCTTCTCCAGCCCAGCAGGCTGTGGTACAGCCTTCAGAGGGGCAATACTTGGGCTCCAGAGGCTGATTCTCCCCGAGTGGAGCTGGTTCTGGAAGAAGCCAGGCCTGCAGTGGTCCTGACAGCGGCCCAGGTTCACCTCATGGACAAGGTGGCCAGGTGCGAGGGGCCAAGGATCTGCTAGGCCTTACTCTGGGAGAAAAACTCCCTATGGCGGCTCTTCATTGAAGTCCACCAGCAGGACTCAATCTAGAGGAAGAGAGGAGAACAGGTGGTGGGCATGGAGAGGAGGACAGAAAAAATAAGAGACCAGTGAAAAAGAAAGATGTACGATAAGCCCAAAGGAGACCGAGAGTGAACCAGGGACAAAAGGAGGGCAGTAAAAGTGAAAAAGACTCAGAGAGATATGGGAACAGAGACCTAGAAAGCAGGGAAAGAGACGTAGGCAGTGACAGAGGCTGGAGATACACCCAGGTAGACCTACACACTGACCTTTGGGCCCAGGCGGGGTTGGGGGCGGCGGACCCCCTGGGGGAAGCAACGCAGAGCGGCTCAAGGCCTCAGCTACCCAGCCTAGGACTCGGTTACAGTGCTGGACCTGGAGAGCAGGGGGGATATCAGAGCTCCAGACCGGAACCCTACTGCCCTTCACCCCAGCCATACCCACCCAGCCTGGCCCAGGTTCTCACCTCCTGTTCCAGCCCTTTCAGACGCTGCTCATACTCGCGGATCTGTCTCAGCTGCTTCAGTGCTGTGTCCACCCTGGAGATCCAGGGTTTCAGGTCTGCGCCAGCAGCCTACTGGCCCCGCCCACCTTGGAAGGCCCGCTCCCTGGGGCTCCCCTTTCCTCACTAGAGTTCGGGGACCCTGCCCCTTCAGGCTCTGCCTCTAGCCTGCGCCTTTGCAGGACCTAAGTCGTGGGATTCTCTCCTGTGGCCATAAGCCCCGCCCACCACCAGGCCCCGCCCTCACTTCTGCGATGTGCGCTTCAGACGTTCTGAGTCGCTCTCCCGCTGTTCCCGAGCACGCGCCAGAAGGAAATTCTCCTTTTGCACTGACTCCCACGTCAACAGCCTCCGCTCTGCTTCCTTTGAGAGGTGGACCCCTGGATAGTAGGATCAAGATACAGTCAAAGGGCCCCCCATCCTCGGGCCACGCGCAGTCCCAGACCCAGCTTTCTCACGCAAAACTGCTCTTTTGTGATCTCCCAGGCCACCCCCCACCCCACCCCGCGCCAGTCTAGGCCTCCCACTAACATCCCACGCCCAGCCCCCGGCAGACTAAGCCCTGCCCACTAGTGCTCGTGGGCGTCCTCCTCCAGCCGCTACGTGCTCGCCTTTCTCTCCAGGACCCGCCCATTGTGTTTCTCTCTTTAGGGTCAAGCCCAACTCTCACGAAAATGCTCGAAGACTGGGGAAGGTGGCAAGCGGGCCCGGCGCCTGCGCAATCGACGGATGAGGGAGTGCACGTGCGAGATGACAATAAGGGGCGGGGCCAGTGCGGGCCGAGAGTGAAATTCCCGGATGAGGCTGTAGCGCTGCGCCTTCCAGTAGAGGTCGCTGTTGCCTTGTACTTTGCCGAAGGTATGGCTGTGAAGACCCGGAGATCAAGAGTTACTGGAGGTCAAAAACCATTGGGACAGAGAGGATCAAGGTTAGCTATCAGGCAATATCTGTTGGAAGTCCAAGTCAGCAAGCAGATACCAGGATCAATAAAGTCAGAGATTACCACAGGATGCAATTAGTAGTTGGGTTAGGAGGGCCCAGGGTCAGACGTCAGAGGTAAAGTTGGGAAAGCTGAAATGAATTAGGTAGACGTTGTAGTCAGGTTCAAAAGTCAGTCTGGACATGAATCAGAAAGGAAAATTGGAGGTGGGGAGGGTATAGCTCAAGTGGTAGAGTGCATACTTAGTATGCATGAGGTCCTGGGTTCACTCCCGAGTACCTCCATTAAAAAAAACAAAAAACAAAAACGGTGTTCGCAGCAGCCGCCACCGCGCCGCCGTCGCTCTCCAACGCCAGAGCGCCCGAACCACCTCTAGCTTGCCAAGCTCCAGCCAAAGGAGAAGAGGGGTGAGTAAGGAGGTCTCTATACCATGGTTCGTACAAAGCGGACCGCCCGCAAATCAACGGGTGGTAAAGCACTGAGGAAGCAACTGGCTACAAAAGCCGCTCACGAGAGTGCGCCCTCTACTGGAGGGGTGAAGAAACCTCATCTTTACAGGCCTGGTACTGTGGCACTCCGTGAAATTGGACGTTATCAGAAGTCCACTGAACTGATTTGCAAACTTCTCTTCCAGCGTCTGGTGCGGGAAAGGATTTCAAAACGGATCTGCGCTTACAGAGTGCAGCTGTTGGTGCTTTGCAGGAGGCAAGTGAGGCCTATCTGGTTGGCCTTTTTGAAGACACCAACCTGTGCGCTATCCATGCCAAACGTGTAACAATTATGCCAAAAGACATCCAGCTAGCACGCGGCATACGTGGAGAACGTGCTTAAGAATCCACTATGATGGGAAACATTTCATCCTTTAAAAAAAAAAAAACAACTCCTCTTCCTGTTATTGGTAGTTCTGAACGTTAGATACTTTTTTCCCATGGGGTCAAAATGTACCTAAGTATATGATTGCAAGTGGAAAAATAGGGGACAGAAATCAGGTATTGGCAGTTTTTCCATTTTCATTTGTATGTGAATTTTTAATATAAATGCGGGGACATAAAGCATTAATGCGAGTCAAAATGTTTCAGTGAACAGGTTTCAGCAGTTCAACTTTATATCAGTTATAAATAAGCCTGTTAAATTTTTCTGGAAAAAAATAGTAATAAATCCTAAAAAAAAAAAAAAACCCAAAAACCCTCCTAGTAATAAATAAATAGGCCTAATGACCTCCCCCAAAATAAATACATAAATAAAATGGGATCATTGAAAGTAAAAGAAATGAAAATGGGGACATTACTATCAACCTAATAGAAATTAAAAGGATTATAAGAAAATGCTATCAAAAACTGTATGCCAACAAATTAGATAATGTAGATGAAATGGACAAATTATTAGAACCCAAAAATTAACTAAACTGCCTCAAGAAAAAATAGACAATATCAAAAGACCTATAACAAGTAAAGAGATTGAATCACTAATCAAAAATGTCCCACCAGCAAAAAAGGCGTAGGATCAGATGGCTTGACTGGTAAATTCTACCAAACATTTAAAAAATAATTAACACCAATCCTTCTCAAATTCTTTAAAAAAACTGAAGAGAACACTTCCTGGCTCATTCTGTGAGGCCAGCATTACCATGATGATATCAAAGCCAGATAAAGATATCACAAGAGAAGAAAATTAGACCAATATCCTTTATGACTATACATGCAAAAATCCTCAACAAAATACTAGCAAACCTAATTCAACAGCATATTAAAAGGATTATACATCATGACTAAGTGGGATATACCCAAGGAATGCAAGGGTGTTTCAACATACAAAAATCAGTCAATGTAAGAAACCACATTAATAGGACAAAGGAAAAACAACACATGATCATCCCAATTGACACAAAGACATAGAAATGACAGTTGACAAACTCCAGCACCCTTACATGATTAAAAAAGCTCAGAAAAGTAGAAACAGAAGGAAACTTCTTCAACATGATAAAAGGTACTCATGAAAAACCCACAGCTAACATCATAATGTAAAAAGACTGAAAGCTGTCCCCAAAGATCAAGAACAAAACAAGAATGCCGACTTTCACCACTTCTATTCATTGCACTGGAAGTTCTAGCCAGTGCAGTTAAACAAGAAGAACTAAAAGGCATCCAAATTGGAAAGGAAAAAGTAAAACTCTCTCTATTCACAGAAGATATCATCCTATAAATAGAAAATCCCGGAGAATCACAAGAAAGCTAATGAAGCTAATAAATGAATTCAGCAAAGCTGCAGGGTATGAGCTCAACAAACAAAAATCAACTGTGTTTCTATAACACCTGCAATGAATAGTCCAAAAAGGCAATTAAGAAAACAATTCCACTTATAATAAAACTTAAGGGAATAAAGCACCTAGGAATAAATTTAACCAAAACAATGCTGAAAGACATTTAAAAGAACATCTAAATTAATGGAAAGACACCCTATGTTTATGAGCACAAAGACTTAATATTGTTAAAATGTCAATACTACTTAAAGTGATCTATAGATTCAATGCAATTCCTATCAAAATTCCAACAGCCTTTTTCACAGAAATGGGAAATCCAAATCTCAGATTCATATGGAATTTCAAGATGACCTGGAGAGCCAAAACAGTCTTGAAAAAGGACAAAGTTGGAAGACGCACATTTCCCAATTTCAAAATTTGCTACAAAATCAAAACAGTATAGTACTGGCATAAAGACAGATTGACCAATGGAATAAAATTTAGAAGCCAAAAAAAAAAAAAAAAATCCATACATCTACAAGTGTTATGGCTTGAACTGTGCCCCTCGCCAAAATATATATATGTGTGTGTGTGTTAAAATCCTGACCCCTAGTACCTTAGAATGTGACTTTCTTTGGAAATAGGGTCTTTACAAAGGTAATCAAGTTGAAATTAGGTCATTAGGGTTGATCCCTAACCCACTATACTGATGTCTTGATAAAAATGGGACATTCTGACACAGATATGCACACAGAGAGAACATCATGTGAAAATGAAGGCAGAGATTACAAAGATGCGTCTATCAGCCAAAGATTGCCAGCAATCCACCAGAAGCTAAGAGATAAGCGTGGAACAAATTCTCCCTCATAGTCCGCAGAAGGAACCAATTCTGTCCATACCTTGATTTGGGACTTCTAAACTGTGAGACAATACAATGGCCAAGTGATGTTTAACAAGGATTCCAAGTCCATTCACTGGGGGGAAAAACAGTCTCTTCAAGAAATAGGCCTGAAACAACTGGATTTCCACATGCAAGAAGAATGAAGTTGGACCCCTGCCACACACCAATATATAAAAATTAAGTCAATGAACCAATGACCTGAATATAAGAGCTAAAGTCATAAAACATAGGAGTAAATCTTCATGACCTTGAGTTTGGCAATAGATCCCTAGAAATGACACCAAAAGTACAAGCAACAGAAGAAAAAAGTAGATAAATTGAACTTCATCAAAATTTAAAACTTTTGTGCATCAAAGGATATTATCAAGAAAAGGGAAAGACAACCAACAGAATGGGAGAAAATATTTGCAAATTATATATGTGATAGGACTTTAATATCCAGAATATATAAAGAACCGCTACTATTCAACAACAAAAGACAAACCACCCAGTTTTCTAAATGGACAAAGGATTTGAATAGACATTTCTCCAAAAATGTACAAATGGACGATAAGCACATGGAAAGATGCTCAACATCATTAGTCCTTAGGAAAATGCACGTCAAATCTACAATGAAATAACCAGTGCATGCCCACTAACCTTTTAATAAGAAATGTAACAACTGTTAGCAAGGATGTGGAGAAATTGGAACCCTCATATACTGCGAATAGAACTGTAAAATGGTGCAGCTGCTGGAGAAAACAGTATGGTGCTTCCTTACAAAGCTAAACATAGAATTACCATAGGATCCAGCATTCTATTCTAGAAATATACCCCAAAGAAATAAAAACTGAGACTCCAACAGCTTCGTGAACACCAACGTTCACTGCGGCATTATTCACAATAGCCAAAAGATGGAAACAACCCAAGTTTCCATCAACAGATGAATGGATCAACAGAATGTCTTATATCAATACAATATCTGGAATATGGAGTATAATTCAGCCATAAAAAGGAATAATGAAAACATTATGCTAAGTAAAATAAGCTAGACACAAAAGGACAAATATTGTATGATTTCACCTGTATGAGTCATCTACAATAGGCAGATTCACAGAGACAGAAAGCAGCTTAGAGGTTACCAGGGACTCTGGGCAGAAGGGGAAAATGGGGAGTTATTGCTTCCAATGAGTACATACTTTCTGTTTGGTGTGATGAAAATGTTTTGGAAATAGTGGTGATGGCTATATAGCATAAATGCAGTTAGTGCCTCGGAACTGTACACTTAAAACGGCAAAAATGGTAGTTTTTATGTTATATATATATATTTGCCACACTTTAAAAAAAAATTAATCTTCAGCCTGGGCTCAGAGAGAGGATCAGAGTCCAAAGTCCAGGTCCACAGCAGACTCTGGCTGAGTTTGGGGACAAACCAGCCTAAATTTAAATCAGAGTTCAAGGGCTAAAAATAGAATTGCTTAGACTGGAATCAAGGGTCAAGCTGGGGTCAAGGGTCATGTCAGGGTGAAGGGTCATGTGGGGAAGGTCAGACCAGAGGACAGTGGGGACTCACCTGAACATTGCAATGAGCAAATTGAGCAGCAGGATGTTGGCCACAAGCAGGAAGATGACAAGGAGAAGCACCACCAGCCAGTTAGCATAAAGCGAGACGCAGGTGCCTGCCTGGCGCCCTGGGGGGAGCCCCCATAAGCCCTGCTCCGACGAACAGTTGCCGTGATCCATGAGGGCCACTGTGGAGGGAGACACTCAGAGATGTGGCCCGAGAGACGTCTCTGTCTCTCGAAGGAAGGAAGACAGAAATGCAGAGGGGTGTGGGAAAGAGACCCAGCCAGAGGGAGACGGAATCCCAGAAGGAGGAGGGCAGGGACCCAAAGAGACAGAGGAGGGGTCGGAGACCCAGAGACGGGGGAAGGGGCGCACTAATCCCTCTCAGGGGGGCATTCAGGCTCTCTCATCCCTGTTTACCGTCCATGTCCTCCTGGGGGATCTGCCCAAAGATCTGCAGGTAGGGCCGATAGAAGACGCGGCGCAGGATGCCCGGGAGGCTACGGTCACGGGGCCTGAGGAGCCCCTCCGTAGCCACCCCGTAGGCAACGAGCCACACGCAGAGGAAGAAGAGGAAGAAGAACACATCCTTCATCTGCAGAAGAGGAAGATGAGACCAAGCCTGGCTCCGCCCTCCCTTACTCTGGCCCCGCGCTTGCCTCTGAAGCCCCGCCTCCACCCTGACTGTGCACCTGCAAGTTCCCAACACTTCCCTGGCCCCGCCCCCTTTCCTCTCTGGCCACGCCCACACCAGCCCCATCCCACCCTCACCATCTTGTTCACGATGACGATCTTGGGCCCCAGCTGTTTGTTGACTGTGAAGAGATGCAGCAGCCTCAGCGTGAAGATCATGAAGTCGAGGCAGAGGACAGTGCGGCCAAGGTCATACAGGCCTGGGGACAGCCTGGGGTGTGGGGAGACAACACGCAGCAGGGGTCACTAAAGGGCCACAGGGTGCCAAAGAAAACCCCAACTCTTCCCAAAACCAGTTCTTGACTGTGAGCATGTGGCCTCCCCAGGGCCAGAACTGGGACCCCCGATTCACCCGCGATTTATTTGAATTCTGGCACCATGACAGTGCCCAGCGGGGCCGCGCAGGGCACCCCACCCGCTAAATAATGGCTGCATGAATGATGGCCTTAGCAAAAAGCCGGGAGGTCCCTGTAAGAATCAGGTTGGGGGGAAACTGCGGGAATATCTGTCCAACTATAAAAGGCAAAATATAGAGAATTCCAGCAAACCCATAAGCAGAAGACAAAAGACCTAACAGGAAAGAGGATGAAGAATAACACACAATTCACAGAGGAAGGTCAAATGACCAGTAACATCAGCAATCCCTAAGGGGAAAGTTAAAATGATATCCCTATTTTACATCATCATGTACTTAAACTGAATGGATTAAAAACCTAGAGTAAAAGGCAAAGCATTAAAATCTTAGGAAGAAAATATAGAATTTCTTTATGAGCTTGAGATATGATAAATGTCATATAAGACAAAAAGTCTTATAAACAAGACACAAAAATCACAATAAAAAGACTGCATAATTTGACTACTTTGAAATATAAAACTTTCATGAATTATAGGATAACATAAATATAATGGATGGAGAACAGTCAAATTTTCTGCCAAAAATTCATAGCCTGAATTTGATCATGAGGGAACACCAGACAAACCTCAATAGAGGCAAATTCTACAAAATAATTGGTCTGGACTGTATAAAACAGTTAAGATAATAAAAGCTGTGTTTAAGATCAAAGAAAGGCTGAAAAACTGTACCACATTAAAAACAATTAGATGTGACAACCAAAGGCAACATGGAATCCTGGACCGGTTCCTGATATAGTAAAAGGGCATCGGTGGACAACGGATGAAATTTAAATAAAATGCCTGGGTTTTGATCATGTAAGAGATTAACATTTGGGGGACATGGATGAAAGGTGTTCAGAAATTCTTTGTGCTGTTTTTGCAACATTTAAAAAATAAGTCTCAGGTTTTTTCAAAATGAAAAGTTAAAAGAATGTTTAAGATAACGTACAAAAGTGAAAAGATAAGCTACAAACTTTGAGATGATGTTTAGAACAAAACCACCAAGGATTAGGACCCAGAGTGTAAGGAGAGTACCTACCAAAACATATACATGCAAGAGATCAATGAACACAATAAATGTAAAAACTGGGGCAAAGGATATGAAAAGACATTTGACAGAGTACATGTGGCTATTAGATATGAAAGATGCCCAACTTACCCAACTAGTAGTCAGGGATGCATGAATTAAAACAAGGAGAGGTCAATTTTACCCATCAGATTGGCAAAAAAAATTTTAAAGTTTCAATTGAGCACTGCAAAAATGTTCAAGATGGAAAATATCAGGTATTGTCAAGCATGTCCTCAAGGGGGCACTGTCTTACCCTGATGGTGGGTGTGTAACCAGAAGCTATATTAGAAGGAAATCGATCCACATCAAGATTACATACACCCCTTGACCTACAAAGTGTACAAGTTGGATGTAAATTTTTATTACTTTGGAATAATAAAGTAATAGAAGCAATTGAAATGAACACCCAGAAGGGATCGGCGAAATAAAATGATTCATCCATTCAACTCTGGAGACACTGGCAGTTTCTCCCTTATAACCCGAGATCTTTGGATTTTTTTTTCCCATGTAAAAATTCTTCCCCCACCTAGAAAACAGTGAGCTTGGCAATATGTCTGAAGTATCATGGGTATTCCTAAATCATGGTAGACATGGCCTGAGCCCTTTCCTCACAAAAGATACTTTTTACAAAATACAAGAGAAGGAAGCACAGTGTTCTGCAAAACATTCTTATCTTGCTGTTTGAATAAATTATTCAGGTTGAATTACTTTGTACTGTTTTCTAAACACAGCATAGAGGAGGCATGCATCTCAGTGTGTCAGCTGAGAAAAGACCAGCTAGTCTTTGCTGTCACCCATCCAGATTATAGGAAGAGGTGTCAGGTCCTTTTGTCCCCTGTAAATAGTTACAATAGGTTATGTCCACAAAGCTCTTTGTCTGCTCTCCTCAAAGGAGCGGCATCCTAACAGCTAGGACTTTATTTTTTAAAAAAAGAAGAAGGAAAAAAAACCCTTCATCATCAGAGTACTGAACCCAAGGCAGCTAATATTTGATTATAAGCTCATGTTATCTTAAGTAGGAAATGAAAAAGACTTTGTAGAGAAGCTTTTGGCCTGATTCCTATCCCTTGAAGTTCAGAAATTTTGTCCCATTGCCTTATGAAAAGAATTCATTCATTCATTAAGTCTGGCAAGGGTTAGTCTGTCTTGTCTGATCTTCAGTCAACAATGACTGAAACCCCTTCTTCAGGAATCTGATGTAGCATTTTTAAAGAATAAGGTATATTTGCAAATACTGACATGGAAGGAACGTCAGGACATATTACAGAGAAAAAGAAGAGGGTGCACAAGAATACATAAAATATAATATTATCTGTGTACAAAAGTATGTGTATCTATCTTTGTAAATGCACAGAAAAAGAACAGGCAGGATGTGCACCAAACTGTTGATGGAGGTAACTGCTGAGAAAAGGAGGAAGGTTGAAATGGCTGAGGGAAATAATCCATTTCTGTTCTATGCTCTTCTTCATTTGAATATAATCTCATTCAATAAGGACACACTTATGCATGTCTTTGGGACTAGACTATATTCAAAGATGTATTAAGTTGCTGGGAAACAAGATAAATGTGGCTTGAGAAGTTTATAATCTTGTGTGAGGAGAAAGACAGCATGAACCATGGTCAGAGCACTATTTGGGGGGCTCTCAGGATGTTATGGGAAAACAAAGGAGGGACCCAGAGTGTGGGAAGGAGAAGGGAAGGCTTCCAGAGGCAGAGACAGCAAAGCTGAGGCCTAAAAGATGTGTGGGAGTTGGCTTGGCCAAGGAGAGAAGAGAAAAGTGTTTTAGGAAGGGGGAACAGCATGTGCCAAGACCCAAAGACAACACAATTTATCCCCAAGGACATTTTGACTTGCCCTTTGCCCTCTCTCTGGGTACCACACAGTATGATCTAGAAACTATGGAAGAAATGGATATTATAATATAGTCCAAACTAGGCAACAGAAAATATTTGAGGGTAATTCCTCCCAATTTGTTTTTTATAAATTAGCTAAGAAATAAGTAGAAACAGTCAAGGTTTTTATGGAGGAAAAAGTTGACAGAACATTCAGGCCTCCCTAATGAAATTTAACTCTGCAAAATTTGACCCAGGAAAACTGGACGTGAAAGAAATAAAAACCACAGAGTAAAATTCACAAACACCAGATTTTGGCAAAATTTGATATGGACAAAAACACGAACAATGAATCAACTATTTGTTGTAAAAACTTAACCCGAATAATAACTAACCAAGTTGAAATAATTTCAGAAACTGAAAATGAAAAAAACTGAAGCTAGTGTCACTGCCCTGCAATATACAACCGAACAAGGAAGTTTAAAGTAACTGGAAAATATTTCCTTGGTAAGAATTTGTCAGTACTAGTAAAATTCTGAGTTTACAATTTTATAACTAAACAGATTCAAAATACCTAGGCTCAAGGTCAAAGTCACTGTCCTTGTGATGAAGGAATTGCAGGTAGGTCTCAGAGAAGACGCAGTGTAGACGAAGAAAAGAGAAAGAAACTGGGAGACAGCCCTGCAGAGAAGGGCAGACCCAGACCAGGTCCAGGGGCTGGGCTCTGTCCAGAGGCCCAGCGGAGCCCCAAGAAGCGGAGAAGGACAGGCCAGCTCTGGGTGTACCAAAGACCTTTGTGGGCCCTGTCGGGGAGGGGCTGGAGAGAAGAGAGTGGAGTCCAGGAGGCTGGGGTTGAGGTCCGGGTGGGAGAGGCAGGCTTGGAGGTGGAGGCAAGGATGGGACAGAGAGAGGCTGGGGGCAGGAGGACAGGGCCTGGGACCTCAGGCTGTGGTGGAAGAGGAGGCAGGAGGGGAGGGTGGGGCCCACTGTGTGGCCTGGTGCCTGGGAGCCAGATGAGGGTGCAGCCGCCGGGCCAAGTTGGGGGCCAGAGAAATATCTGGTAACATTCAGGTCTAAAATAAATAGCAGTGGGGGTTCTCACTTTAACCTGTCACCCCCAAAGCCATGTGTGAGCAAACTGCTTCTAGACCATCTTTATGCAGTGCCTGCAATCAAGAAGGGGTTTTTGTTTGTTGTTTAAGAATAAGCACAGTTATTTTTAAATTGTGAATCACGGTACCGTACACCTCTAACTTAGATAATATTGTACATCAACTATACTTCAGTTTTAAGAAGCGGGGGAGCCAAGAGTTGAGACACACCCCCTATGCCCCCACCCCCATCCTGCCCCAGGAGAGAAGGGTCAGAGGTCGCCTGGGCCGGGGTGGAAGGTCACCGGGCACTCACCGGCAGCCCACGCCCAGGAGGAAGCAGGTGAGGGCCACCAGGTCGCACTGGTTCCAGGTGTCGGAGAGGTAGAGGTGCAGCCGGCGGCTCAGGGAGGCCTGGTGGGAGTCGGCCCCGGGGCCCCCCCCAGCTAGGCTGCCCAGGCCGCCCCCCAGGCCCTGGCGGAACTCCTCGCAGAGCAGGGTGAAGGCCCAGAAGTAGAGCAGCAGCTCCGGGGTGCCGGGCAGCTCGGGCTTGAAGTCAATGAGCAGCACGTGGGCGAAGAGCAGCAGGAAGAGGAGGTAGGTGACCACGTTGCCCATGAAGGCTGTCACTGGCGCCCCCCAGAACTGGGGCCAGCGGCGCAGGCGCGGGGGGCACCCCCCACAGCAGCCCCTGTGGCGTGGCGGCCTCAGCATCCCTAAGGGCATCTTCTCAGGGGGGTCTGCTGGCCTGTGGGGGAAAGAGAGAGAGAGAAGGGAGGAGGGTTCAACCCGACCTCTGCACCTGACCTTCACCATGACCATAACCTCTAACCTTTCACATCCTCCTTCTCCTCCTTTCAAAGCATTCCCCACCTTCATGACTTCCGACCCTGCTCGACCCAGAATGGAGCCTGATGTCTACCATCTCCTTGACTTTTGACTTCTGTATCTAACTTCTGACCTCTGACATCTCCTACCATCAAGACTGCTGACCTTCCACCTCTGACTTCCTCCACCCTTCTGGCCCCAGGGCTGACCTCTGACTCTAATCCAACTTTTGTCTCCAAGTCCCTCTTCTTTCCCCTTCACAACCTCTGAGTCTCTATGTCTGACTTTGGACCATCTATCTGACCTCTGACCCTCAAATATGCCCTATGACCCCCTCACTTTCATGGCCTTGGTTTCCCAGGTTCGACAACACTATCCCTGAAAATTAACTTCTGACCTACAAATCCTGATACCAGATTATCCAGATTTCTCAGATAACCCTTCCCTATATCTGATTTCCGACTGTACAGCCATATTTGGCTTCTGAATTCCAACTTTCCTGGTCCACTCATATCTCTGACCCTTCTCACCTGAGTTCTGCTCCTCTGTCCCAATTTCATCCTGACTCTTAACTCTGACCTCAAATCAGAAACGGCAAAATGAATAACACTAAAAATAATACATTCTGAAAGCTAACAGGAAAAGCAAACTGGCTTGGAGAGGCATCTTCTCTTTATAAACCAAGCAGAAAGAAAACTCAAAAGTGGAAACAAACCCAAAGTCCATCAACTAATAAACAGATCGACAAAATGTGGTCTATCCAGACAATGGAATATAATCAGCAATAAAAATGAAAGAAACACTGATAAATGCTACAAAGTGGATAAATCTTGAAAACATGATGCTAAGTTAACAAAGCCAGTCATAGAAGACCACATAGTGTACGACTCCACTTATACGAAATGTCCAGAATAGGCAAAATCGGTAGGGACAGGAAGTAAATTAGTGGTTGCCTGGGGTAGGAGGAGTGGGGAATGACCGTTCATGGGTACATGGTTTCTTGTTGCAGTGATGAAAATGTTTTAAAATTAATTTTGATGATGATTTCAAAACGCTGAACTTACTAAAAACCCATTGAGCATTGAACACCTTAAATGGGTGAACTGAATGGTATGTGAATTTTATCTCATTAAAGTTGTTCTACAGAAAATAAGCAGAAAGAACAGAAAAGCTAAAGAAAGAGAGATACAGAGAAAACAAGTCCCTAATAACAGGAGGAAACAGACCGGGTATTTTGCATTGCACCCTCTGTGGGATCCTGATAACAAAAATGTATGGTGAGTCAGACTCTGGCCTAACATCCGCCATCCCGAATCACCCCCGGCCAGGCCACACACAGATTTCAGGGGCCTCCCTGCAGTGGGGAGCTCCCAGGAATCTGTCCTTTTATAAAGCTCTCCATAGAGGTGGCACTCCACAGTGGCTTTAGTGCACAGATTCAGGAACAGGACGATCTGGGTTCAAATCCCAGCTCTACCACTGACCAACCACATGATCTGAGGTGGGTGAATTAATGCCTCTGTTATTTCAGCAGTAAAATGGGGATAATTACAGACCCTATGGCATAGGGTTGTTGAGAGAATTAAATGAGCTGATTTTCAAAAGGATTTAGCACACTGGCTGCCTGCTGTAAGTGTTCTATGACATCAGCTATTGTCATCAGTGTCATATGGTGCACAAGTTGGGAACTCACCAGGCAAGGACACCATTATTGACCCTGACACTGGGGCCTTGTGTCTAATTTTTTTCAGCTGTTCAAATTTTTTTTCCTTAGTTTTCTCCTCTTATCTTGACAAATATTTTGTATCCTTTGTGCAAGGTCTCAGAAATATATGTATATGCATATATTTAAATTTGAATTGTTTCACGAAGTATGCAGTGGGTTTACAGACTTCTGGCAGTCTGATTATGCTTCTAACATTTACCAGGACATTTTTCCTTCCACAATATTGGGGCCGAGGTTCTTCCCTTGTCCTATTTATGTGGCTAAAGTAGAGATGGAAGGTGCAAAGATGGCTATAAATGTGGGCCTCTTCTTCTGTTTCCCTGTTACCATAGATTTAGACCCTTATACCTACACACACACACACACCATTCAACAAAATAAATAAGTATATTAATAATAGCAGAAGTAATTATAGTCCCCATTAATTGAGCACTTGCTTTGTGCTGGGCACTATGATATCCATATTTTATATATATTAGCTCCTTGAATCCTTCCAACCCCTCCATCAGGCATTGTGGTACATTGTATTGCTGTGGACCAAATATTTTGGTTCCCTCCTAGTGGGAGAATTAGGAGCTAAGGGATTACTGCGTGACTTGCTTTTGCCAATGAAATGTGGGCAAAAGTGACATGTGTCACTTCCACATGGAGGCTTCAAGCGCCAGTACCTGGTTGGTACTGTCTCTTTTCCATCTACCGTGAGACCAGCAACATCTCAGCTGGGAGGTGCTTGCTTATCCCAAAGTGAAGACCACATGGAACAGAGCCACAGACAACCCAGAAATGGAGCATGAGTGAGACTAAATCCTTGTTGTTGCCAGTCACTGAGAGTTTCGGATGCTTGTTATTGCAGTGTTACCCTACCTAATCTGACTACCACAGGCACAACCTTCTCTTTGCAGAAAAGAAAGCTGAGGCTCAGGGGTGAAGCCACTTCCAAAGTTAAAGTCAGGATTTGAAACTAGGTCTGCCTGACTCAGAGCTAAATCCCTCAGCGCCTCCACTCTGCAGAATTATCAGATTGATAAATATTCTATTTCACTTGCTTAGGGCTGATTTTGAAGATACCTCCAAGGGTACCACAGCACAGAGATTACGCGCAAAGACCCTGGAGTAAGAAAAAAAAATAGGCAAAGGATCCCTAAATGAACCAGATTCACCCAGTCCCACTTGCTCTGTCAAGGTGGAAGTACACGTAGCAGGAAATATGATTTCCAGTGATGAACCCCAATCCCTGAACTAAGCCTTGAGCTTGGCATTTGCGAGACTTCCTCAGTATTCCAGTGGCTTCATGAAACCACCATCTCCTGAAGCCCCACTTCTCCCCTCCGGCATTGCCCCCAGCACCTGGTGCTCCACTCACTCGACAGGCCCTTCCCCGTTGATGCCTTTATCCATGTCAAATGCCAGGTCCTTCTGCGTGGGCTCCTCATCTGACTTCCTGGCAGGGAGGCATGTACACAGTGAGAAACAGGAAGTGAGGGTGGGAGAGGAATTCTCCAGAGAGACCCAAACTTAGTCACCCAGAGACATGGCAGGGAAGGAAAGGAGAGCCCCCACCCGGAGTCACCCCAAAGGGACCTCCCAGCAAAGCTGTGGCCAGAGAGCAGAGGAATTGCCCCGAGAGACACTGCAGAGAGCCCCCCAAAAGCTCACCTCCCAAAACACACCCCCAGTGAGGGGAGGGGAAGAGAATGAACAAAGAAGGGAACCATTAGACAGACCAAGCAGAAAGGGGGTCAGAACTGAGCAGGAAGGAGAAACTGATCACCCTCCCTCCCGCCAATCTAACCCCGGGGGACTGACCTGAAGGTGATGAGGTTGGTGTAGATGAGTGGGGGGCAAAAGAAGGCGAGAACCAGGGCCCAAATGGGGGTGGTGCTGTCCATCTCCCCCCACCACTTCTGTGTCAGCAGAGACTGTGGGGTGCGGGGAAGATTAGGAGCCTGAACCTCCCCACAGCCCCTCCCAGAGACCCCAGGCAAGGATCAGGTCACAGCTCCTGAGCACAGAGCAGTGCTCACTGTGGGGACCATAACTATCAGGGGTGAGGGAAAAGTGGTCAAAGGCAAATGCCACCTGTCCCAGGTTTTAGTTAGTAGAGTTTAACAGCCAACATTTGTTAACACAATATACCAGATCCTGGGCTAAGCACTTTACAACTTTACGTAGATTACTTCAGTTAACCCTCACCGCACCCCCCAGGAGGACAGGTACTAGCATTTTCTCCCTTTTCACAGATGAGGCACAAAGAGGTCATGGAAGGGGCAAAAGCTGGAATCCGTAAGTTTAACCACCATTCGAAGCAAAGGACTCTGGGTAATTATTTGAAGGGCCAGACAAATCATTCCAAGTGAAGATGAGACTTCCTGCTCAGTGGGCAAACTTGTACTGAGGGTGGGACTCTCTGAGCCCCTGTCAGGTTCAGATTAAGGAGACAGAGAGTTTTCAAAATGTCAAGGCTTGAAGGATGGGAAAGACTGTGGGTAAGCAGGGCTTCCCAAAGGAAAGGATTTCCTATAGGAAGGGTAGGATTTCCTAGAGCTTGTCTATATCCAAAACACTGGGTAATTGTCCAGTGACATCATTCTAATTGTTGAACTCTGGAAATGGGGACCTCTTAAAGAAGCAGAAAGGACTTCCTGTGTAAGAGGTAGGACTCCTACTAAAGTTCCCAGGAATTCCTACATCTGTATCCTTTTTTTTTCCCTCCAGTTTTCTTTTAGGGAGGAGGTAATTAACTTTATTTATTCATTTATTTATTTAATGGAGATAATGGGGATTGAATCAGGACTTCATGCATTCCATGCATGCGCTCTACCATGGAGCTATATCTCCCCCCACATCTGGAATAGAACTTCTTAGGAGGGTGAGCTTTGCTGTGGGAAGGTTGGCTTTCCTGTGGTAGGGGGTGGGGCTTTTATGGGAAAAGCAACATCTCTAGGAGAGGGCTGAGAATTTCTGGAGGAGGAGTGGTCTCTGGGGGAGGGGCTGGTCAAGACCATGGACCGCCCATCATGGCAAGGGCTTAGCATCCATACTTCCCGGAGTCCAGCTGAGAACCATTTGGGATTTTGGTGTCTCAGATGCTCACCTGTACTCCGTCCTGGGCAAAGAAGGCACGGGCATCAGCCTGCGTGGCAAGCTGGAGGCAGGTGGAATCGCCCCAGAGCGGGCAGCGTCGAAGGAGCAGGCGAGCGGCCCGGTCCTCACTGCTGCGGTAGCACTGTCCAAAGAGGTCTGGGTGTGGGAGATTTATATAAGAGGGAGGGAAAGGAGCGGGAAGACAGTGTGAGGGAAAAGATGAGGGGACTGAAGGGGAGGGGGCAGGGTTATGAGAAGAGGAATGGGGAGATTTACAACCCCCTTTATGGTAGCTCCCTTGCCCCGCCCTAGGCACCCATGCCCCACGCACCAACACCCAGCCCCTCAAACTTGGCAGCCAGATCCTTCCTCCGTGCTACCTCCTCAGCCTCAGTCTCCAGGCGCGCCAGCACTCGGAGCAACAAACAGGCCCCAAGAGCTGAGGCCACGGAATTGGAACCCTGGAGAGACAGAGAGAGATGGGGTCACAGACAGGGTCAGAGTTTGGAGTGAGATTCATGGAGGGGTGAAGAAGGTGGAGGGAAAGCTTGTGATTAAGGGAAGGGACAGAGCCAGAGGTCAGAAATTAACCAAGGTCCTCAAAGGCCAAGGATGAAGTAAGGCTAGTACAGGAATCTGGAAGAAACTGGAAATGTCAGAAGTCAGGTGGTTCAGAGACCAGGAGCTGGGCTAGATTTAAAATGATATCAGAGTGGGAAGGGTATAGATTAAATGGCAGAGTGCATGCTTAGCATGCATGAGGTCCTGGGTTCAATCTCCAGTACCTCCTTCAAATAAACAAATTAATAAGTAAACCTAATTACCTACCCCCCTAAATAAAATAAAATAAAATAAAATAAAATAAAATAAAATAAAATAAAATAAAAGAGATAAATGACATCAGAGGCTATAGGCAGGCCAAGAAGCAGCTGGAGATGCCACCTAAAATGGCAGAGTAGAGAACTTCAAAACTCCATCCCTCCACAAAAGCAACAAATAAGCTGGCAAACACTGACAGAATCAACTTTTCCAGAAGTCTGGAATCTAACATAAAATTTAAAACAAACAGGAGAATGCTTAATGATGAAAGAAAATGCTATATTTCGGTAAAAGAGCACTGTGACATTTTAACTAACCTGCTTACCATTGCCAATTCCCCAGCTAAGTGGTTGCCTCGAAGGCAACAGCCTATATTCCTGCTGCAGGTTGTTGGTATCAGAGGGAACAATCCAGATCTTACCCTTAAATAATTGTGGTTGTGTGTAAACCTAGCTGGTGGCTCCCTGAAGGGACAGCTCAAGGACTTGCTTTTGTTTCACTTTTCCTGGAGCTTTTCCAGAGCAGAAGTGGCTTCCCAGGTAATGTTTGAAAGCATTTAAAGTCAAATGTATTAGCCTCAGCTAATCAAGGCAAAGAATACCAGTAAAGGTACGCAATAGATACCCTGAGCGGCTTGGGAGGGAAGTAGCTGGGGAAGAAAATATTTGGGGGAATATGGGATTGAAAAAGCTTCTATGTGTACCAGGGAATCTAGAAGGCTACACACATGACAAAGACTGGATGCGTGTTCAGAGAAGACTAAAGAAAACCCTAAACTTTCACCTCTGTCTGAACTTGAGGCTCAGCAAAAGCAGGAATTGAAGGCTAGAGCAGAATTGAAAACAGCCTGCCTAAGTGTTGAAAGACAGCTGCGACAAAGAGCCATTCTGCAAAGTGGGAGAGTTTTATTCCACACCTCCCCCTGCCCTGGGCATTTAAGGAAATCTCTGTCAAGTCACTAGCTGACCACTAAGCTAGCAGAACAGGGACTTCCGTGGCCATACATGACAAGTAATACAGACTTCACAAAAGTAGTTTAGAAAAGTCACTAAACAAACAACAACACCCCACAACAAGCAGCAACAACGAACCCTGAAGGGAAGAGTTAAGCTGATTTCCAGAGTTGCCATATTATAATATTCAAATTGTCCAATTTTCAGCAAAAAATATTATGAAGCATGCAAAGAAACAAGAAGGTATAATCCATTCACAGGAAAAAAGAAATTAGGAAGCTCAGCCACTGGACTCACTTTAAATCAACTGTCTTAAATATAGTCAAAAAGCTATAAGAAATCATGAACAAAAAACTAAAGGAAGCCAGGAGAATGATGTCTCAGCCAATGAAGAATAGAAATAAAGAAAAATAAATTATAAAAAGGAATCAAATAGAAATTTTGGAGCGGAAAAGTGCAATAATTGAAATGAAAAAATTCACTTAAAGGGCTTAACAGGGGAGGGATAAATTAGGAGTTTGGGATTAGCAGAGACAAGCTACTGTATATAAAATAAACAAGGTCCTAATGTATAGCACACAGAACTACATTCAATATCTTGTAATAACCTATAATGAAAAAGAACAGGAAGAAAAGAATATTTATATTATATATAATATATATATAACTGAATCACTGCTGTACATCAGAGACTGACACAACATTGTAAATCAACTAAACTTCAATTAAATAAATAAATAGGGCTTAACAGCAGCTTTGAGGGGGCAGAAGAAAGAATTTGTAAATTTGAAGATAGGTCAATTGCGATTATCCAGTTTGAGGTGCAGAAAGAAAAAATAATAAAGAAAAATAAACAGATCCTAACACACTGTGGGACAGCATCAATCGTACAATACATGCATAATGGGAGTCCCAAAAGCAGAGGACAGAAAGGGACAGAAAACATATTTCAAGATATAATAGACTAAAACTTCCCAAATTTGATAAAACACATGAATCTATACATCCAAGAAGATGAAGAATTCCAAGTAGGATAAATTTAAAAAGATCCACACTAAGAAATATTATAATCAGATCATTGGAAGCCCAAATCAAAGAAAGAATCTTGAAATCAGCAAGACAGAAGTGACTCATCATACATAAGGAATCTCAATAAGATTAACATGTAGGATTAAATAATTATATATAATAGTTATAAAACTACGAAACTCTCAGAAGAAAACATAGGGATAAAACATCATGACCTTGGATTTGGCAATGGTTACTTAGATATGACACCAAAAGCACAAGAAAACAAAGGAAAAAAAGAAAGACAAACTGGACATCATCAAAATTTTAAACTTTTGTACATCAAAGGACACTATCAACAAAGGGAAAATACAATCCACAGAAAAGGAGAATATATTTGCAAATAATATATCTAACAAGGGATTAATATCCAGGACATATAAGGAATTTAAAATTCATCAACAAAAAAGACCAACAAGCCAACTTAAAAGTAGATAAAGGACTTGAATAGACATTTCTCCAAAGATATATAGATAGCTGATAAACAGATGAAAAGATGCTCGACATCACTAATCATTAAGAAAATGCAAATCCAAACACAGTGAGATACCACTTCACCCCCATTAGGATAGCAATTATCAAAAAAGAAAAAGAAGGAAAAGAAAAGAACAAGTGTTGGTGAAGATGTGGAGAAACTGGAACACTTGTGCATTGCTGGTGAAAGTAAAATGTGCAAAACAATATGGCAGTTCCTCAAAAAAATTAAACCTAGAATTACATGATCCAGCAGTTCCATTCCTAGGTATGTACTCAAAACAACTGAAAGCAGGGACTCACAGAGATATTCGTACACCAACCATAGCAGTATTATTCACAATAGCCAAAAGGCCAAAACAACCCACGTGTCAATCAACAGATGAATGGATAAAGAAAATGTAGTACATCCATACGATGGGATATTATTATTCAATCTTAAAAAGGAAGGATATTTTAACACATGGTACAATACTGAAGAACCTTGAAAACATTATACTAAGTGAGATAAGCCAGATATCAAAGTACAAATATTACATGATCCCACTTAGATGAAGTGCCTAGCATAGTCAAATTCATGGAGGCAGAAAGTAGAATAGTGGTTGCCAGGGGCTGGAGGGAATGGGGAGTTCTTATTTACAAGGGGGAGGGTATAACTCAGTGGTAGAGCACATGCTTAGCATGCACGAGGTCCTGGGTTCAATCCCCAGTGCCTCCGTATAAATAAATAAACCCAAATTAACTCCCCTCCGAAAAAAGAAAAAAAAAAAGATTGAAAATTTTATTGAAAAAGGGTGCAGAGTTTCAGTTTGGGATGAAGACAGAGTTCTGGACCTGGATGATGGGGATGGTTACACAACAGTGTGAGTGTAGCTGATACCAGTGAACTGTATACTTTAAAAATGATTAAAATGGTAAATTTCATGTTATTTGTATTTTAGCACAACAAAGATACAAAAACAGAAAATAACAAGCGATGCTGAGGATATGGAGAAAATGGAACCCCCATACACTGCTGGTGAGAATGTAAAATGGTGCGGTCACTATAGAAAACAGCCTCAAAAACTTATATGCAGAGTTCCCATATTACCCAGCAATTCCATTCCTAAGTTGGTATCCCAAAGAACTGAAAACAGGTATTCAGTTTTGTTCCCTTCTGCATTGTAACAAGATGCATCTAAACTGCAAGTGTAATTATGATGAAATGACTCCCCCAGCCTCAGATAACAACTCACTTCTGCATACAGGCATCCATTTTGAAAGGATGAAATTGATGCATATGTATGAACAAGAGGAAACGCCCAATATATACTGTTAATGGAAAAGGCAAGTTACAAGAAATATATAGGTGGGGGGTGGGAGGGAGGAAGAAGCAGCACTTGGGGTCATATATAAAGAATGGAGGACGGATCCCCAGGACCTCCATCAAAATAAATAAATAAATAAATCTAATTACCCACCCCACCCCATCCCCCCAAAAGAAGGTAGGATGGGGTGGGACGTAGGTCAGGGAATCTTACTGCTTAGCCACTGGAGTCCAGTAGAAATAAAGGGCAGGGATGTAGGAGACAGTAGAATCAGAGATCAAGTCAGCGCTCACCATCTCCCAGAAGTACACGGCCATCTGAGCCCTGTTCAGGAGCAGTGCCCAGAGGAGCAGGTCACTCCAGGGGGCCTGCCCGGGGATTCCTTCCAGCAAGAGTTCTGAGGCAGGTTTGTCAGGCAGCAGATAGGACTGCAGGCAAGGAAGGTGGGATGAAGGTTGGCCCCGTCCCAGACGCTCCCTGACTCCGCCCCAACTATCAGCCCCGCCCCCTGCCCCTTCAGTCACACATCCAGTTCTCTAGTCACGTCCCTCCCGACATAGCCCCGCCTCCAGGTCCCTTTGGGCTTCTCCCACCCACCAGGTTCCTTACATCCTCCCTGTTGCCTTCGCCCGGGGGGGTGCCCCCGGCGGGGAACGTCGGCGCGCACGTCTTCCCCAGCAACATCCGCAGCACCTGCCCCACCTCAGGGGGTGGTGATTCCTCAGAGGATTTAAGGGCTGGGGTTTTGGTGCCTGCGCTGTGGGACACCTGGTCCAGAAGGCTGCGAATAAGCGAGTTGGGGGGTGCTGCGTTGTAGAGCTGGGTCAGGCGCGTCCGGGTCAGGAAGTGGCCCAAGCTGAGGCCATGGGAGATGAGCAAGCGAACGAACTCCGGCCGGTCATTCAGGAGCGCGTCCATAAGGGAGGCCTCCAGATGGAAGGACTGGTGGGGAGGGAGGAATGGGGGTAGAGGTGAGCACCGAGACAGGCAAAAGGCCAGGTGGGGTCAGAGGTTAAGGACAAGAGATGAGGATACAGAGCTATGAGTGACGAATGGATGGATGGATGGATGGGGAGGGAGGACAGATGGACAATCAGAGATAGATGGACAATTGAGAGAAGGCAGAACAGGCCTTAATGGAAAATAGAACCAGATATCAACGAAGTCAGGGAGAGGGGAGAACGCATCCCTTTTGTCAGGATCCCCAGCCTCCAGGCCCCAACCCCTCACCCGCCACTGGATGTCCCCCCGGAAGAGTTCACTCTGGGCAATGTCCACACGGTTCCAAGCCACAGCCAAACGCAACTCGTCCAGGTAAGCTGAGGCTTCAGAGCTCCCACAGGCTGAAAGGGTGAGAGGGAGAGGGAGCAAGAAGTCAGGGGGAGGTTGGGAACACCTGATGGATGTCTGTGTTACTTCTATTTGAGACACTTGACATCTGAAGTCTGTATAAGGGGAGTGTTGGTGGGCAGAGTCTGGGGTCTTTAAGAAGTCAGGCTATTACAAGCATAAGGTCACTCAGCTCAGGGTTTAGAGCCGCCAAGAAAAGGAAAGGGAATCATTTATTTATTAAACATTTATTGAGGTAGGCTTTGGGCCAGGAAGTGAGAGGGGTGGAGAGAGAAATCGGAAACAGTCCCCGCCCTGAAGTAGCTCATTCGGGGGAAATATGCCCCAGAACCACATAACTGCCCTCAGAGTGATCGGTGCCCTTGGTGGCGGGCATAGAATGTGATTAGGGCCCAGGCGAGGCTACAATTGCAAAGATGGAGAGATGCAAGGGGGGCCTCCCAGAGGACGGGCACTGAGCTAGGGCTTTTGAAAGTAGGACTTGCAAGTCTGCATCTAAGATGAGAAAAGAAACCACAGGGCAGCAGGAGCAGCTTGAGCAAAAGCCTGGGTGCAGGAAAACACAGGATATGATGGCAAATGTGAGTCACTCTGATTTCCTGATTGGGGAGAATTTGTGAGAAGCAAGAGGAGACGGAAGCGGGGAAAAAAATCCAAACATCAGAGGGACTCCATAAACCCTGAAGGTCATTAAAGAGAGCAAGGAAGAACAAGAGGCCTGTAAAACCCTGATCCAGCAATTTAATAGATTCAAATGTGTGGAAAGTCTGAAGCATCCAGTGGATCTAAGGAGAAGTAAAGCAAAGCCTAGACATCCCTGGGTCTCAGAGCACTTGTGCCATCGAGTTAGTTTTTCCCTCTGGCTAAACTTGCTCCACATCGGTCTCCAAAGCAAAGGAAGACAGATGTCCCTATCATCTCATCTGGTTTGTTCCAAAAAATCGGTTTTGCAGAACTAGGTTATCAAGTGGAGCGTGGAGGAGCAAAGGGCTTTGAGGAGGGCGATCCTGGGTTCCAATCCCAGCTCCACCAATTGTACTAAATGAATGGTTCAGGTCTCCCTGAACCTTGGGAGCCTCAGTTTCCTCATCTATAAAATGTGAATAATAATGGTACCCACTTGGAGGCATTGTTTTCAATAGTAACTGTAGGAAGATGTCCCAAACTGGGAGGAATCTGCAGCTTGACCAGCATAACTTTAACGTGGGAGAAACCAGAGGCCCAGAGAGAAAAAGTAATACGCCTGGGGCCACAAACTGTATATTTGTCTTCAAAACCCTAAAGCAAATTCAGAGTTGGATTTTCTATGATTCTATGAATCTCCCCTACTTCCCTCACAGTTTCAAGAGAAGGGGGAAAACTGATGTATCATATCTTGCTTTATATTCTGCCTTAATATGTTACCATTTGTCACCTGGGCCCCTCCCCCCAAGCCCTCGCTGCTCCCCATGTCCATACTGAGCTCAGTGTCTTTCCCCAAAAAGCTTCTGTGGGCTCCCCGTCTCAGTGATGGCACCTTTGTCCACCCAGTCATCGAGGCAGACCCTCAGGTGCTGTCCTTGTCCCTCCTTCCCTTCAGATCTATAGCTCATCAGTCCCCAAGCCCCATCTTTCCAGCCCCCTGACTCTCTGCCTAGCCCCCTTGACTGTCCCCAGGGCCCCAGTGCCAACGCCAGCTTCATCCTCTCCCACAACCATCACTGCAGTCTCCTCCTTTTCTTCATGGTCTCTTCTCTCTAGTCTGACACTGCCTGACCCCAGAGGGTCCTTCTCTACACAGAATTGACCCTGGCCCTCCTGTGCCTCTCAGGACAAAGTCTCAGTTGAGGTCCTGGGTGGTGTGGCCCCGCCCACCTCACCAGCCATCTCTCCATCCCTCCCTTCATGTCACATGCTTCCTGCCATCCACGTGGACCTCTTAGCCCTCCCTCAACATGCCCCACGCAGTGGGCTTGAGAGTCAGACCTGAATTCAAAGCCTGACCTGTTACCTTGTGTGACCAGGGGCAAGTCACTTTACCCCTCTCAGAGCCTCAGTTTCTTCATCTGCAAACTGCAAATCCTTACAGGTAGGGGTGGAGGATCAGGGGCAATAATGCGTGCCAACTGCTCAGCACAATGCCTGGCTGTTCATAGACTCTTAAGGAGCATTTATCCTCTTTCCTCTTCCTTCCTCACTTCCTGAAACCCCATCAGTTCGACTCTGCTGTCACTGAGCCTGTCCCGGTGTCTCCAGTTTCCCCAGCAGACTGCAATCACTCGCACTTCTGCAGGCAATGGACTTACAACACCAGCCCCTCAAACCACATCTTCCAGAGCCGCTTTGTTTTCTCCCAGGAGGCTGGTGAGTTAACTTCTGTAAAGTGAATCAGATCTGCCCACTGACAGACATCCTCTATGAAAGGATGTGTCCCCACAAGAAATGGAATCATATTAAAAAGAGCTCCCATTTACTAGGGACCAGGCACTGCCCAAGAGCTGACTCTGAGGCTCACCACACTCCTGCCAGATAGTATCTCTATTTTTCACACTAAGGCTCAGAGAGGGAAAGTCACTTTCTCAAAGTCACACAGCAGGGAGGGGGCCGAGCTGGTATTCAAATTTCAGTTTTATCTGATTCCAAAGTCAAAAGTAGCTACTCTTTCTGCATGAACTACAATGCAATTGGGGTGATGCAATTGGGGTGAGGATCTGAGGCTGAGAACACATCAGAAATTTAAACTGTGCCTCTTGGGAATTTTTAATCTAAGGGGGTGTTTTCCCTGTAAAACTCTTCTGACACCAAAAATGACCCTCCCCACCCACATCCCCACAGAGCCCTGGGAATCTTCCTTAACACTTATTTACCTCTTACTAACTCCAAATTCTACTAGTTCCTCAAGGCCCAATTTAAATACCACCTCTCCATTGAATTTCTCTCCCCTTGCAGACTACAGTTCCTCTCCCATGTTTTGTTTTGAATTTACTTAAGGGTGTGTCAAAATAATGCTGGAAGGATCTGGGGTCCTTGAGAGCAGGAAATGGGTCTGCTTTCATCTCTGGAGCCTAGAATGATGTTTGTTGAATAAATAATGAGCTCCATCCTCAGCCTCCACCAGGTGGCCAAGATGCTCCCTACCTCAGTTTTCACCTTCACTCCTCTAGTGAAATATCAGGAGTTCCTCACTGGGAGACAGCACTCTGGTTCATCTCTGACTCCATGGCCCCTCAGGGCCTAAAACATACTGGAGGCATGTAGGAAAGGTAGAAAGAGTAAGTGCGTGGATAGATGGAAAAATGGATGGATAGATGGATGGATGGATGAGAAGATGGATGGATAGATGAAAGATGGATGGATGGGTGGATGGACAGACAAAAAGATGGATGGGTAAATTGAAAGATGGATGGTTAGAAGAATGATGAGTAGACAGAATTGTTAATGGCTATGTGAATGGATAGATAGAAGGATGGGTAAATGGCAAGATGGATGGATGGCTGGGTAAAAGATCGATCTACATATGGTTGGATGGATGGTTGAAGGATGAAAGGATGGGTGGATGGATGCAACAGAAAGAAAGCAATGTTGGAACATAATGAAAGTATCTTAGGAAATCTGTCCAATAGCACCATGCAAAGCCCCAAAATAGGACGATAAAAGGAAAGAGATCAAAGGGGACACAACCTTAGGTTAGAGAGGATGGATAAAGTGCTGAGGCCAGGAGAGGTGTCCAAAGTTAAGCTGACAGTGGGGAAGATTCAGGGGTCCAAGTCTTACCCTTGACAAGGGCCTTCAAAACGATGGTTTCAAATTCCTCAGGGCCGTCTTCAGTTGAATAGACTGTCAGCAGCTCCTTCCGAGTCATGATCCTCTCCACCTGCAATACCAAATTCCACAACCCCAGCCCAACTCCACCTGGGCCTGTCCACAGAGATACGGGAGAATGCTCCCCTCCAGGACCTAGTAATCTCTACTCCCAGTACCGAGGAGTCCAGGTTCCCAGCCTCTCCTCCCTCATATCCATGAGTCTGAGCCCCCATCCCTCTTCCCTTGGATCCAAGACTCCAAGTCCTCAGTACCTTCACTTCTCAAGACCCAGGAGCTGAGGTCCCCAGCTCCCTCCCATCTCAAGATCCAGAGTGGGATGCCCAATATCATACCCGGGCCTGCAGGACCTCAGGGTCCCCTCTGGGGAAGAAACGCTTAATCCGATCTTGGGCTTCATGTCGCCTGCCCCCTCCACTTCCTGGAGCCAGTGTGTCTTCCAGGATCTCTGCCAGGCAGTCTGCAGCTCCCCCTGACCCGGCCACCAGGAGGCAGGGGAGCTGAGCCTGAGTGGCGTCCTCTATCCTCTACAGGATAAAAGGGGGAGTCAGGTTAGGGAAGGAAGATATTCACCTCACCTGGAGTCTAGAACCCCAGCCCTCGCCTCCCCTAAGACTCAGGACCCAGGAGTATGGCCCCCAGCCACTGCTCACTTAGACACAGACATCCGGGCCCCTATACCTGCAACATCTTCTCATCACCATCAATCAGGAGAAGGAGGACAGGGATGTCAATGCCAGTCCCTGAAGAGAGAATAGAGGGCTTGGTCACCTCCCATCAGCCTTTGCAGGGATGGGAGAGAACTACATTTCCCAGGAGGCCCTGTGGCAAAGGTTGGATTCTGCCTAATCCTCAATCCCAAGGCTCATGGGAATTGTCATGCCTTTGAGGACAATGGGAGGGGCCAGATTCTGAAGACAGTAATGATCAACTTCCTGAGGGAGGAGGGGGCTGGGAGCCTGGACTCCTGGGTTCCTGAAGGACGTGGGCTTTTATGGCATGAGTCAATCCTGTAACTGATTAACTGTCCAGGAGCCAGGAGATGATGAACGTTCAAACAGAAAATAAAGGAAATAAAGAATTATAAAAAGGACTATCCAAATACAATAAAGATATTTATCAGAGCCCAACAGCAAAATCATATGAGAGAGTTCTCTACTAACTCTATTCCCATTAAAATAAGAAATGAGACAACATTACTACTATTCACACTTATCTGGAAGTTTTTTTTTTCTTAACTGGAAGTTTTGAGCTAACATAATAATACAAGAAAATGAAAAAATTGAATGAAAACCTGTATTTTTTTAAACTGGCACAGACAAAGATGTTTATTTGAAGAAAAGATGTTTTATATTCTCAGAATATTGGAGGAACTCCGTTCAAAATAAGTATCAGTAAGCAAATTTGGTTAAGAGGACTGATACAAGAAAAATACACAAAAGCCAAAAACTTTCCTCCAACTGGTACTAATATGCATCTTAGCCATATTTTCATAAAAATAATAAAACACCTGGGAATTCATTCATACAGAAATACATGGTAACCTGTCACAATGTATCACATAACTTCAATGCAGTTTGGGGAAAGAGGGGGGTAGGAGGTGTTAGGTGATATTTTCCTTTTTTTAATTTTAATTTAAAATAATTTTAATTTAAAATAATTTTTAAATTCATATGGAAGAATAAATATCAGAAGGGCCAAGAAATTTTTGAGGAAGAACAGCACGGAGAAACTTTTCCTTATATGTATTCAAACATCTTTAAATTGCTGGTAATTAAAAAATATTTTTGGCACAAGAAGAGATAAATAGAGAGGTAGAAGAGAGAAAGGTTCAGAAACAGTTTAACATAGAGAGGAATTTAACCTATAACTGAATTAGCAATATCAAGTTAACTGGGAAAAGATGGTTTATTTATTAAATGGCCATGAAAAAAACAAAGCTTCCCATTTAGAAGAAAAAAAATGTAGATTCCTTACCTCAAAACATGTAAAAAGCATTTCCAAATAGATTAAAGATTTGAAAATAAAAAATACAAGGTATTAAAAAAGAAGGCTTGGAATATTTGCATAGCGTTGGAATGGAGTGGACCTTTAAAGAAAAAAAAAAAAACAAGGGAAACCAAAGGGCTATAAAAGAAATAATAAGTACATCTAACCACATAAAAATGATAGAATTTTTGTGGAAATAGACACCATAATTAAAATATCTGTTAAAAATTTACAGTACATATAACAGTCAAAGCATTACTAGTGACAGGCTATGAAGAATTCTTACAAAAACATAAGAAAGAAGTAACCTCATTCAAAATGTGCAAAGAATAGGAATAGCCAATTCATAAATGAGGAAATCGGATTGACCAACAAAATATATGTTTATATCTTTTAACAGTGGTTAGATAAATTAAAAGATCAAATTTAAAGTGAGATGTCACTCTTTACTCATCAAATTGGAAAAAAAAAAAATTAAAGCAAGAGTATCCAAAGCTGGGTGACACTGGACAGAAAAAGACACTCTCACATATTCTCGACAAAGTGAAAATTGCTCCAAATTTTTAGAAAGTTGTCTAGTACTATCTATTCGTATACACACAGAGCAATCTCACTTCAGTGATCTACTGTATAAACTTTAAAACACCTGGATGTTATTACGAATGTTCATATGTCAATATTTATTCAGCATTATTTGTAGTACCAAACACTGATAGAACTTTAAGTCTCCACCCATTGAGAAAAATTTAAATAACAGATGGTACAGCCATTACCAAGGGATATCATCAACTATTAGAAGGAGACGCAAGATAGCGATCTGCACCTAAAGGGATGGTAGTAAGAAAGTGATATGTATAGTATAAAAGAGAGAAAGAAACACCATAGAGGTGGAAATACAATTGCATAGGGTTTTATAAGCATAGAGAAAGGTATGAAAGGATAAACTCCAAACCAAATAACACTGATAACACTGATTACTTAATAGAGAGGGTTGGAGCTAGGAAGGGACTCTTTTAACTTTTTTTTCTTCTTTGACCCTTGGCTTATTTACAAATTACAACTCATGCAATAAGAATTTCCTTATGTACCTTCACACTGTTTGATTAGTTCCAATAAGCACATATTAAAGCTGCCATAAAATATTATGCTGTGTGGAAGAAGCCAGTCTCAAAAGGTCATGATTCCATTTATATGATCCTCTGGATAAAAAGGAGACTAGAAGGATGGCAAAGCCGGTAAGTGGCTGCGAGGCATTGGGTCCAAACGGAACAGAATCTATCTGTGTCCTGACTGAGGAAATGGTCACATGAATCCATACATATGCTAAAACTCATAGAATTATACACCCCAAAAAGATAATTTTTAAAAATAAGGTTAAAGGTGCCAAAAAAGCTAAGTAAAATTTAAGAATTAAGTGGACACTTTATAAAATACAGGAAATGTTTCAAAGAAGCAACTTTTGGTTTAGCTGATTTTCTCCACTGGACATTTGTGTCTGTTTTAGCAATTTCTGTCCTTGTCTTGATTATTTCCTTGTTTCTACTTTCTCTAGATTTGATTTGCTCTTCTGTTTCTAAGTTGGTTTTTTTCCCACTGGAGATTTAAATCATTAATTTTCAGACTTTCTTTTCTTTTCTTTTAAACATATATGTGCTTTTAAGTCTACAAGTATTGTACTGGCCTTATCCCAAAAGTGTTAGTATGTCATAACATCATTATCATTCAGTTCAAAATATTTTCTAGCTTTTTTTCTTCTTTGATGGGTGGGTTATTTACAAACTACCACTGATGCAATGATATGGATGAATCTCACAGAAATAACGTTGAGTATAAGAAGCCAGACTTTAAAACGTGCTGCTGTGATTCTGTTCATGTGAAACATGGTCAGAACTACCATACGTTGTGACAAGCAGGATAGGGTGGCCCTTGGGTGTGGGCAGAAGAAGGAGCTGATTATGCTCTGTTTCTTGATCTGGGTGCTGGTGGCATAAGCTGGTTCAGTTTTGTTTAAAATTCATCAAGCTGTCCACATCCACATATTGTAGATTTCAAGGTAAAGTTTTTTTTTTTTTAACACAGCAAATGATGGGAGAAGCCCATCACTTAACCATCACTCCTCCTGACCTCAACCCTCAAATTCCGACCAGATCAGCCCCCTGGGATCCTGAGCCGTGGGCCATGAATCTCCAGTGGAAAAAAGCCACTCACCTCCCACGCCCGTCTTTTGCTGGGCGACGTAGGACTCGAAGCCCAAGCGGAAGCGGTTCTCTCCGCCCAGCCGGCCGTGCGTGCCGTCGTCCACCAGGAAGAAGGCCGAGTAGTTGTAGTCGAGAGGAAACTGCACCCCATCCTCGGGGTCGCCGCGCCACCGGTACCTCGCAGGGAAGGAGCCCTGGGGGACAAGTGACCAGACCAGGGAGCCTTTCCACCAGAGCCAGGAGGACAGGCAGCAACTGCTCTTCCCTCGACCCTGAGCCCGGTTCCCAGCTCCTCCTCCCTCAGACCTGGGATTCCCAGCCCCCAGTCCCCTCCATTCCCAAGCCCCTGGGTCCTACCTTGGGGTTGATGAGTGTCTCTCTATTCCGAACCACACCCCAGGGAGCCACGCCCATGGCCACCACCTTGCTGCCCCCAGTGCTGGCCGTCTGGTGGTCCCGCACAGCCACACCAACATGCCGACCAATGCCCTGGTGCAGCCCTCCAGTGACAATCCAGGCCCCTACACGGCGACACGAAGAGTGGTGATGAGGTCCAGAGACAACACAGGCGTGTAGAGACAGAGAGACTAGAGAGTCAGACAAAAACCCACACAGAGACTGACGGGGCGGGGGTTGGGGGCGGGTAGACAGCATCTTAGAGAAGTTGAGGGAGGGCACAGCCCCCCTCCCACCCTCAGTCACCTGTGCTCTGGGCAGCGCGCACCAGACCGCGTCGCAGCAGGTCCTGCAGCCAGGTCTGGAGGATGGGGCCCCCCGACCCCCCCAGCACTGACACCACCAGGTTCGGGGCCCGGAAGCCCCATGTGCGCGTGACCAGATTATAAACTGTAGCTGGATCCGTGCGGTCAGAGAGCCGGAGGAACTGTGGACACACGAGAGGAGGGAACACGGGGAGGAAGACAGAGACAGAGAGATAGGGACAGAGACGCAGAGAGATGACAGAGATCCGGGGGCGGGGCGAGGGCAGCGGCGGGTGGGTGACAGAGACCCAGGGGAGAGGGACAGAGAGAGAAAGGGACAGAGATGCAGAGAGAGAATGACAGAGATCGGGGGTAGGGGAGCAGACAGGGACCCAGACGGAGGTGGACAGGGACCGAGAGAAAGGGAGACAGAGACCCAGAGAGAGGCAGACAAACTCAGATAGAGAAGGATGGATTCAGAGAAGACAGACAGGGGTGGAGGGGACAGAGATCCAGGAGAGGTAAAAACAGGGATGGACAAATGGGGAGACACAGTGTTCAGCTGAGGCACCCCCAGACCCTGGCTCTAGGAGCCCCCGTTGGCATGCAGCCCCGTGGCCAACCCTGGCCCTGCCCAGACATGCGGGTCTCACATTGCTGGCCTTGAGGCCGGCTCCCAGGAAGTCCAGGTCCCCGAAGGCATCTGTGGGCTTCTCCGTGGTGTGTAAGTTACTGTCCCACACGGTCACCACGGCTGCCCCGAACGCATCCTCCACGGCCACTGACGGGTGGGCACGCCGAGGATGCCCACATTGGCACAAGGTCCCTCTGAGGGGTGGGGAGGAGGAACATGAACCCGAGGGGTGTCCCCACCAACCCCAAGCATCCTAGAGAAATGTCCAAATTTCTGCATGCCCCCCAGAAGTGTTCACTGTCCATGCTGATGCTGGCACTGCCCCTCTCTGGTTCTGACTAGCTTGAGGGAGAGACTGGGGTGGGAGGTGACAGCCTCAGTCACCTAGCCCACCAGTAGGAAGCCACAGTGGCTCAAGTAAGCCTGAGCAGGGAGGTCTTCAGGGCCCTACCCTCACTGTTGCCTGTAGGGCCTGAAATGGGAACATGATTGCTGCCTGCAGACGAAATATATACTGACGTGAAAAGGAAAATCCAGAGAGTGATTCAGAGAGCACGCATGAGCTGGAGGCTGAGGCAGCTGTGTGACTTTGGGCAAGTGGCTTCACCTCTCTGAGCCTAAATTGCCTCCTCAAGTGAAAAGACAATAATAGCACAGCCTACTTCATAGAACTATGAGGCGTCGATGAAAAAACTCAACATTTCCTAAAATGGGGGTTGCATACCAGACCCAGTCTTCATGAACTCCACACAGAGCTTTAAATAACCTTGAATAACACAGTGAGAAAATCATTCCTTTCTGAGTTCTCGTGATTACTGTCAAGGAGAGAGGCTCAGCTGGGTGCTAGAATATTTTTAATGCCTAACCCTTTACTACTCTTTCTTTGTAACAGAGAAAAGCTGGCCTCAGGCTCAGAAAACTGAGCTGGCAACAGCATCCAGTTAGAAGGTAAATATTTTTATTTGCTTTTCATTGCAATTATCTTTTATTACAAGTTTCATTCTCTTTGTGGCAAATGGAACAGATTTTCCATTTACGATGACCATATATTCAACTTTTTCCACCTAAATAAATGTACAAGCATCCCTTGTTACCTGATGGGAATGGCACCTGAGTTTTAAAGAGCAAGCTCAGTGGTAGAGCGAATGCTCAGCATGCACGAAGTCCTGGGTTCAACCCCCAGAACCTCATTAAAATAAATAAACTTAATTACCCACCCCCAGAAAAAAACAACAACAAAACAACTAAAAAAAAAATAGAGATAGAGAAAGCAACACGAGTTGGGGGGAATGAAGGATTTATTTGAAAATGCATCTAAATCTCTTTGGTCCCTGATTCCGGAAGGGATTCAGATACTGGGTAGACCTGCATTGATGTAAATGGAGTGAGTCATGATTTAAAGACCAATTTTATGGAAAGAATAGCACAGGTGGCCTGTGGATTTGGCAAAAGTTGTAAAGACACTAAAAGAATGACCAACCAGTCCACACAGAATCCTAGCACAGTGAGAACTACAGGAAACACATGCCCCCTTTCTGAGTCTACCTCCAGGGTCCTGGCATGCCTCAGTTTATCCACTTAATCCTTTCACCCATCTCATCCCCATCCCTGGACCTCCTTCATTCCCTTCCATCTACTTCCCACTAGCCCTTCCTGACAAAATTTCTTCATGGAATGTTCCAGAACCTGAACGGTCCAATACAGTAGCCTCTAGTCATACAGCACTCTTTATATTCAAATAAACTAAAATTAAATACAATTAAAAATTCCATTCTCAGTTGCTCTGGCCACATTTGAAGTGGTCAGGAGCCACATGTGGCTGCCATATTGGATGTGGATATAGAACATTTTCACCATCGCAGAAAGTTGTGGTGGACAGCCCTGGCAGACTCTCCCTCCGCACATTTCATCTCCTACCCTTTTTCCTCTGTGTGGCCACCGAAGCTGAAATTGTTCCTGATAAAGTCAGCAATTACCTGCACATCCTCAAACACAGTGGCTTCTAGTCAGGTGTCATCTGACAGAGCAGCACTGATCACCGCTAAAAGGCTCTGATTCTAGAAAACTTTTCCTTTGGCAGGGCACACCCGTTCTCCTGGCTACTTTGTCTCTGCCTCATCTGTAGCTTTCTCTTCCTCTGCACCTTCCTTGAGAGCAGGCGTTCCCCAGAGCCAGGATCACATGGCTGCCCTACAAGGGTCTCAGACTCAGTGCCCCCAGGGGCCAGATCAGTAACTTAAGGGAAAGAAGCACCAAGTGGAAAATTATAAGTGAATGTGCCAAAGGCTGTGGTGACTTGAGGCAGCATGTTTGTCTCGAGGCATTCAGAGACAGGTTTTTAGAAATCCTCTTCCATGAAAAAAAAAAAAAAAAAAAAGATCGGGCATAGAATTGCCATTTTGCAATTTCCTCTGATTTTATGAGTTCTTCCCCCTACCCCGACCCTTGACATCTCACCAACTTCCACATCCACATTACATCTACAGCCAGGACTTCTCAAATCTTAAATGGAAATCACAGACCTTTCCTAAGTCCCTGATGCAGGTCTGCGATGCCCCTGGTTCCCCCCAGGCCCTTCCCATGCACGAGGTCCCCCTCTGAGCTCAGCAACATTTCTCAAACCTGTTCATCTCCCTGGGTCCCCATCTCAGGGACAACCCCACTGTCTCCCAGGCCCCAGACCAGATGTCTGAGGTCCATCCTCCCCTCTCACTCCCCAAATCCATGGGTCCCCAAGCTCTTAACCCCCTGAATCTCTTTGCCTTGTCCCCTCCACTCTCTGTCCCCACAGCCCTGATCTGGCTCAGACCTCTTCTCCTCCCACCCAGACCCTCACCCAGCCTCTTAAGCTCCTATTCATCCTCACGTGGCCCTCAGAGGGTCTTTCCACACCCAGAGCTGATCCTGACCCTCCCATGGACCAGGGACATGGTCCTTCCAGCCCCTTCCAGGTGGCCTTGGAGGCCTTGTGAGTTCCGGCTCCACCCTCCTCCAGACACTCCTTGCACTTCGAACTTCGCCCCATTTCCTAGTCACATTACATTGTCAAAGGGGCAGTTTACACCGTTCCCATTTCTGGAATTACTTTCCATGCCTTTCTCTCCAGTCCGCCTTCAACTGTCAAACTCTAGCTCATCCTTTAAATGTCACCTCACTGGACCCTCATCCTCCAGAAACTACTAGTGCCACCCTGTGTCCCCTCCCCGGTCTTAGCCAGATGCCCCCTCTTGGCTCCCACCTGATCCAGTGGCCTGTCCATTGCAGCTCCCATTTCCTTGCCTTACAATCGTCTTCCTCCCACCAGGCCACTTTTTTGATCACACTTCCCATCAGTAAAAGTTTTTGAGAACTCACCCCTAAATAATGTGTATGTTTATTTTTACATAATTCAAGCCATCCTGCACTAATGTAATATCTTCATAATGAAACACACACTAAGTTAGGAATGTTTGCATTTCCCACACCCCAAAGGTTGTCTTGGAGACAGCTAGAAAGCCAGAACTCACTTGAGAAACCATCACTGAATGCCAGAAGCGCCTAAGGGCAGCCACCCCCTGGCCACTCAGCACAAGCACAGGGCCTACACACGCTAGATAACTGCTACCTTCCAGTTAGAATCAGAGATATTTTCCAGTGCTTACGATGTGCTGGGCACTGTTGCAGAAATACCACAAGCATTAACTTGTTTAATTCTCACAATAAGCCAGGAGGGAGGGCCTGTTTTTATGCCCAGATGACAGATGAAGCCCAGAGAAGTGAAATGATTTCCCCAAAGTCACACAGCACATGCCCCAGCTGAAATTTAAACCCTGGCATGGCCTGTGCTCTTGAAAATCATGCCGCCTTGAGAATGCTGACTGAAGGTTTCTTGGAGGAATGAACGAACGAACGAATGAATGAAACAGAGACAGCCAAGAAAGAAAGTCAGAGATAGTGATACAAGTAGCCAGAGACACACAGAGGAGACACGAGGAAGGAAAGAAACAGAACCCAGCCCTGGGGCTTTAACACTGACCCTGAGTGGGAGAATGGGAAATTGCAAGCCTTTGCAGACTGACCCAAGCCCTCCGCAGGGTAAGAGCCACCAGGGAACGCCCTTGGGAGTGTCCGCAGTGACAGGAATGGGGGAGGGGAGGAGCCAAAGGGCGGGGTCTGCGGTGGGCGGGGTCAGCGGGCCCGGGGCGCTCTGGGGTCCGTCCCCGGGGCGAACTCCTCACCCCGGATCTGCGGGGTCAACGATGAAAGTCGTGCACGTCTTCTTCTTGAAGATCTTGGGGATCCAGCTCTGAGGACAGGAACAAGAAGGGTGGTGGGGGGAAATCCAGTTCAGTCCCATGGGACACGGAGTGACCCACCGGCGCCGTAGCCGGAGACCCAGGAGTCCGGGACCACAGCGCCTTTCTCCCCCAGACTCAGGAATCTCAACCCTCCAACCCTTACCTCCTATCTGTCCCCAAGGACCCAGGAGTCCGGGCCTCCAGCAACCCCTTCCTTTGACTCAAGAATCTGGGTTTCCAGCGCCCTCCTCCGTGGGAACCAGGAGACCAGGCCCCCAGCCCCCTGCTCCCTCAGACCCGGGGTCCGGCCGCCGTACCTGCTCCTTCTCCGCACCCACCATGCTGCTGCAGCCACCGCAACCTATCCGACTCCCCGCATTCCCTCCACTAACCCGGGTTTCTGATGCACCCAGGACAAACCGGATCCGCCGCTTTCCAGCCCAGTCTGGGGCGGGGCCAGGTCTGGGGGGCGGGGAATCTGAGAGACGCGTAGGGCGGGAGGCGGGGCGAAGGGTCGGACAAGGTCTGGGACAGAGACCCAGAGAGAGGGGTGCAGAGCCACAGAGTGGGGGAGGGGGACAAAGACTCAGAGAGAGGGTGAGACAGAGACCCAGAGAGGAAATGCTAGCAGTGAGGGAGAGGACACACTGACCCAAGTGGAAAGGTGGAAGACACTAAGACTTAGGTGGGAGCAGAGAATCAGAAAGAGGGGGACAGAGATTGGTGGGGGGCTAGACTGACCCAAAGAGGGAGGGAGGGGGAGGGAGGGGGAGAGAGAGAGAGAGAAAGACTTGGATGGAGGGCAGACGCTCAGAGTAAGAGGGAAAGACAGAAGTCCAAGAGAGACAGGGGAACAGAATCTTGGGGGTGGGGGGCACAGGGACCCTGAGAGGGTGGGTGAAGGAACAGTGACAGAGAGAAGGAGACCCGTAAAGAAGGATAGGGACCCAAAAAGCAAGGATGATAGAGATAGGATGAGGAATGAGAGATACTGACACACAGACCGGCAGGGCCACACGTCTCCTGCCAGCTCTCCGATGGACAGCTGCAGCTTCCTGGGAAACCTGAGTGCCCCACCCCCACCCCATGCTGTATTTATAGCCCTGGCCTGGCCCCATCCCCTGCCCCCAGATCAGAGTTCCAGGGACAGGAGGTCACGGGTACGTGTGCTGAAGCAAAATTCCTTTCACCCCTCTCCAGGGCCTCCATGTTGGCATTCACTGTCTCAGCTAAGTAGCCCCTTCCAGCCAGAAACTTCCCATAACCTAACCCCCAATCTTTCCTTGGCAGGGGTCTCACCCCTCAGATACATCCCTCCTGCTCACCACCCAGCTGGCCCAGGCTCCGCCAAACTGACCCACTAAAAATCTAGCCGTTGTCTTTGCAGCTGCCAAACATGAGCTTATTGGCAGTCTAAAGTCAAGTCTCTGGGTCCCCCTCTCCTGGCCAAGGGGAGGCTCCTTCACCCACCCACTCTCCAGCTAGGAGGAAGAGGAGCAGGAGGGGAGGGGCAGGCGGGGACTAACCCAGAATAACTCAGAGTAAATTTAGACACAGAGAAGGGAGGGGAGAGACCCTATTGGCTGGGAAGTGGGAGGGAGGGCCAGAGAGGGGGGTCAGGGGGCTCTGTAGGCGGCCTCAGAGGGGTGTCCAGAGTTTGGTAGTGAAGGCCAGAGGGCAGAGACAGACACAGCAAAGACACAGGGAGAAAGAAAGAGAAGGACCCCAGAAGTGACAAGGACCCCAACATTCACTCCTATAGCCACAGCAGCAGCAGGAACCAGCCCTGGGAGAAGCTCTGCTGCCTGTCTGTCCCCATGGGCCACCTTGGGCCATGGCTGCACATGTCTCTCCTCTGGGCTGCTGTGGTCAGCCTCCTCCTCCCCCAAGCCATGACCCAGCAGCTGAGAGGGGCTGCGCCGGGCCCCAGCAACTGGAACAACAATGCAGGAGTCTCGGAGCCTTCAGAGGACGTGTCAGGTGAGTTTGGTCATGCCACGCACAGCCACAGAGGCCATAGAGATGAGAATAAGGATGTTCCCACAGAGAATGGACATCATTTCTGGGGCCACGGAGACCATGGAGAGGAGGATGAAGATGTATCCAGAGAATACCATCACCAAGTCCAAGGCCACAGGTACCAAGGCCACGAGGTGGGAGATGAGAATGTCTCTGATGAGGAGCAATTCACAGAGCAGATTCAGCAGGCCCATGGGCACAAAGGCCCTGTGAATGAAGACATGGATGATTCAGCTGAGCACAGGCACCACTTCCCCAGCCACAGGAGCCACAGCCATCAAGACGAAGATGAGGACGAAGCTGTGTCTAGTGAGCATCACCATCATATCACCAGGCGTGTATACCAAGGCCATGGAGAAGAGGAGGATGAAGAAGATGAGGAGGAGGAGGGAGGCGTCTCCACTGATTACCGACATCAGGCCCATAGGCACCGAGACCATGGGAAGGAAGTGGATGAGGATGTCTCAGGTGAGCACCACCATCATGGCCCCAGCCACAGACACCAAGGCCATGAAAAAGAAGAAGAAGATGATGTCATCTCCACTGAGCACAGACATCAAGTCCACAGGTACCAAGACTATCAGAAAGAAGAGGATGGGGATGTCTCAGCTGACTACCACCACCATGGCCCCAGCCACAGACACCAAGGCCACAAAGAAGAAGAAGAAGAAGAAGGAGAAGAAGAAGAAGGAGAAGAAGAAGAAGAAGAAGAAGAAGAAGAAGAAGAAGAAGAAGAAGAAGAAGAAGAAGAAGAAGAAGAAGAAGAAGAAGAAGAAGAAGAAGAAGAAGAAGAAGGAGAAGGAGAAGGAGAAGGAGAAGGAGAAGGAGAAGGAGAAGGAGAAGGAGAAGGGGAAGGAGAAGGAGATGATGATGATGATGATGATGATGATGTCATCTCCACTGAGCACAGACACCAAGTCCACAGGCACAGAGGCCATAGGAAGGAAGAGGATGAGGATGTCTCAGATGACCACCATCATATCTCTAGCCACAGACACCAAGGCCACAGAGACAAGGAAGATGAGGATGAGGTTGTGTCCACTGAACACTGGCACCAGGTTCCCAGACATATTCACCATGGCCTTGGAGATGAGGAAGAGGAGGAAGAGGAGGAGGTCACAGTAAAGTTCAGCCACCATGTTGCAAGCCACCAACTCCAAGGCCACAAGAGCACTGAGGAGGAGGACTTCCCAGGTGAGTATAAAAGAGCAGCCGCTGACCATCACTACCACGGAGTCTCCACGGAGGAAGATGAAGACATCTCTGCCAAGCTTGGCCACCAGGATCCCAGTCACAGGCAGCAAGGCCATAGCGATGAAGGGACTGTCCACAGAGGATCCATCAAAGAGGAGATTAGCCACCAGCCCCCAGAACACATAGGGGTCAAGGATAGAAGCCATTTAAGGGAGAGTGATTCTGAGGAGGAAGAGGACCACAGCTCCCATGAAGGAGATGATGAAGGTTCAGAGGAGGGAGAAGAAAGCACCCACCATGGCAGACTGGACCAGGAGGATGAGGAAGATGAGGAGGAAGGTCATGGCCTCAGCCTGAGCCAGGAGGAGGAAGAAGAGGATGAAGAAGAGGCGGAAGAAAGGAGGAAAGAGAGGGCTGAGGTTTGGGTCCCACTGAGCCAAGACCACCAGGAGGAAGAAGATGAGGAGGAAGGGCTGGAGGAAGACAAGCTTCCCTTCACCATCATCCCCAACCCACTGGCCAGAAGGGAGGTGGCTGGAAGTGCTTCCAGTGAGGAGGAGAGTGGTGAGGACATGGGTAAGTGATCTGATTGGATGGGAGTGGGGAGGGGTGGTGTCAGCTTGGGTCATTGCTGCCCTCTTGTCCCCACAGATCCGCAGGATGCCCAGGAGTACAGGAACTACCAGCCAGGGTCCCTGTGTGGCTACTGCTCCTTCTGCAATGTATGTCCGCAACCCAGATCCATCCACCAAGCTGTTACTAGAATTTGTTCCAGGGCTGTGGTGTGCCTTGGGAGGGCTCTGAGCAAAGGAGGGTCAGGGGTAGTTCTCAGTGAACAAAGATACTTCGGGGGTGACGTTGGGGAGAGACTGGAGGCCAGGAGACCGGGGAGGAGGCTGGCGCAACGGTCCAGGAAAGAGAGGGAGGCCTGAGCTGCCCTTGTGGATGTGGGGACAGAGAGAAGGGTGCAAGGTGGAGCCAGGGGAAGTGGGACAGGACTGGAGACTGACAGACTGTGAGGAGAATAGGGAGGGAGGGGGTGAAGAGAGTACCCGAAGTTTCAGCCCACAGTGATCAGGGAACGTGGCAGCGCTCTCCAATAGGGAAACAAGGTGAGTGGAAAGCAGATCGGGGGGAAATACTGAGTTATGTTGAAGATAATGAGGGTGAGGTGTTGGAGAAACGTCCAGGGGGCAGGCTGGAGGACTGGCAAGTGGCTCCTAAATGGGGTTAGAGTTTCTATCTAACCAGGATCTTCTGGTCCCCAGCGATGCACTGAATGTGAGAACTGTCACTGTGACGAGGAGAACATGGGAGAGCACTGCGACCAGTGCCAGGTGAGACTTCCCTTAGATTCAAGAACCCACCAGGCTTCAGAATGGCCCGGGACCATCTGGGCACCTCCAGCCCCAGTTTCTGGCCTCTGCCCTTAAACTGACCCGCCTTACCCTGATGTAGTCTTGACTCCAAACCCGATCCTGCCTCAGCCTTAACTTCCACCTAGCTAGCCTCCAGCCCCTGTACGGCCCCCGGCCCAACCTGACTCCGCCCCAGACCACGTCCGACCGCCTTTTCTCTCTCCCCGTCCACGCCCTCAGCACTGCCAGTTCTGCTACCTCTGCCCGCTAGTCTGCGAAACTGTCTGCACTCCAGGTGAGCTTGGGCGGGGCCGAGGAAAAACGTGACGAAGGGGAGGGGCCTGGTGTGGAGGCGGGGCCAACCTGAGGGTCGGGCCCGGAAGGTTGTGGGGCGTGGCCAGGGCCGAGAATCTGAGGCTGGAACCGGAGGAACATGGAGGGGCGGGGCCTGGGCAGCGGGAAGGTTGGGGATAGGTGCCAAAGCCTAAGAGGTTAGACTTGGCTGGAGGGTTGAGGGGTGGGCCTAGAACCGAGAGGCCGGGGCCAAGGCAAGTGGAATTCGAAGGACAGGGCAGGGAGGGTGGGGCTACTAGAGAAAAGCATCTAGAGCAAGGAGGAAGGAGTGGGACCTTTGAAGGAGTCTCAATAGAAGAATTCTTTGAGGGGGGAAGAAATCAGGAAAAGGAGGCGGAGCTAGTCCTGATCCCAGACTGAGTGAAAAGTAGCCCCCTAATTCCACCTGTGGAGTACCCCTCAAGCCTCTTCTTTCCCACAGGAAGCTACGTCGACTATTTCTCCTCGTCCCTGTACCAGTAAGTGCGTGGAGGGGGAAGTTTAAGGGCCCTGTTTGGAAAGGTGCTGTCCCAGTATGAATTATTGGACGACCCTGAGACTATTTCCCCCTTGGTGAAAATGGGCAAGTTAATGATCTCCAAGCGCCCTGGGGTGAGCTTTGGACACCTCGGCTGTCTAACCTCTGCATCCTTCTCTCCAGAGCCCTGGCAGACATGCTGGAAACTCCGGAACCCTGACCCAGGCTCGTGGCTGCAGCGCAGACACATCTCCCTGGTCTCCCAACCCCTTTCCACGAGCCCTATTTATTTCTCTGAATAAATGTGCTCCCCGAAACCTCATTGTCTGGGGGGGATCTGGATTCTCTGGGCACTGGGGAACACAGGTGGGGACTGGGGACTTGAACTCCTGGATCTGAGAGAGGTGGGGCTTGAGACTCCTGGGTCCTCGAGGTGGTTGGTTTGCTTTCCTTAGGTTCTGTTAAATAAATCAATCAACACGGAGCTTTTTGAAACAGTTCTCTTTACCCGTGATCACTGAGTGACGCCTGGGGCAGGGAGGCCGACCAAGAGTCGGGGGCGAGGGCTCCCCCACCGTCCTTCCTCCCCCCACGCCACGTCGCCCAGTAGCATCATGGAAAGGATTCTCCCATGCAAACCCCGGAGCCGGAGCGGAACGGGGAGCGCAGTTCTGCGCCCACTGCCCCCGGGGCACGGACACGGCCACAGCACGGGGGGCAGAAGGGCCTCAGGGACACGAGACACTGGAGAGGAAGAGGGAACCCCGCCCGCAGCGGACCCCAGGCACCCGCGACCTGACGCGGAGGGGCAGGGCTGTGGCACAAGGGGCGAGGCTTTTTAGCAGCGCGTCCCCCCTCCCCTCCTTTCGGACGAGGAAGGAAGACTTGGGCCCCGCAACTGGGAAGAAGAGAAAGTGCAGCCTCTCCCCGCATGCGGCCCGGGAGGGAAGCCCCGCCCCCTTCCCGCGGGGATAGGGCACCCGTCTCCCATCGGAAATTGATCAATAAATTACAAAGTAGAGGAAAGGGAGGCGCAAGTTTGGGGCGGGATTTCTTCCTGCCCTCTTCTTTTCCCCTCTCAGTCCAGTGCATGTGGTTTGGTCCAGGCCCAGTCCATTTGTGAAGCAAGGACGAGCACTCCCCGCTTGTCTGTACAAATGGTCCAGTCCGCGGCGCGAGCTTCGCAGCACGCTCACCCCGGCGAGACCATACTCTGGGCAGGGGGGGGGGGGGACAGAGCCTCCGAAAGATTCTTCCGTCCGAATGAGGTCACCTGCATTGACGCCGAGCAGTACGTGCAGCTGTGAGGATCCGTCGTGCCGCCCCGAACCCCAAGGTCGCCCATTACAGTCCTCACCTGGAGGCCTACACTAGCAGGAATAGGTCCGGACAGAAACGCCGTCTGCCCGGGAACTCCCAGAAGTCTGGCCTGGAGGAAGAGCGAACAGCGGTTCAGCCTGGAAAGCCCCCCGGACAGAGAGACAGACACACAGACAGACACACACACACACTCACTCTCACTCTCTTTCTCTCTCTCTCTCCCCCAGTGTCCCCCAGTGTTTCTTCGATCCTCAGCCCCAAGCTTCCTCTCTTAGATTTCCCCTCCCGAGATGACAACGACAGCCGGGCTCCAAGCTGGTTTCCCTCCCTTTCCCACAGTCTTGGATTCTTCCAAAGTGCTCCAGGTGACACTGGACCAGTTCATTTCCCATCCTGGAAAGGGGGTGTGGGATTAATCCATTCCACACCCTGAGGATTGGAGCGGTCCATTTGTCATGGGTAGAGGGGAAAGGACTAGGCTGGAGGCTTCAGGAATGTTGAGTTCCACTTCCCACCCCAAGGGGATGGGAGGAGGAGCTGTCGCATTGGGGATCCGCCCACCTTCCGGCTGCAGCTTGCGGAGAGGGAGCCCTGGCGAGCCCAGGGCCCCTGCTGCGGCGGAACGAAAGTTGGGGGGCAACATCTCAGCTGAGTCAGGGGTTACGCCTCGGAGGTCTTTCTCTCGGAACATCTTCCTCCAGGATGGGGAGCGGCTGAAGGACTTGGCGCTGTCCTAGGTATAAGGGCCCGGCAGCCGGTGAGGTACCAGGGCCGCGTACCGATTCCGCCCCTTCCCTTAACTCCACCCCTCTCGACTTCACTCCTATCCTTGACTCCACCCCTCTCCACGTCCCTTCCCTCTTTAACCCCGCCCCTCCCCTGGACCGTCTTCCACCATCACTGGTTGGGAAAGTCAAGCCCAACCCCTTCAGCTCCGACCCTAGAGGTGCCGCTTAGAGTTGTCTCCTATTAAGCTACTAAAGCTGCGCCCACCTCGTCCAGCCGCCTGTCTGTGCCCAAGGAGATGAGGTTGCTGAATTCCTTCTCCAAGAGCTGCCGGGCCTGGGGGGAAGAGGTGAGAGAGTGGTTGCAGCGTGCAGTCTGCGAGGTGAGGATGCCCAGAATGTCCCGGGCCTAACTGCAGCTCACCTGTGCATTCTGCGTGGGGATCTGCAGGAGCAAGGCCAGGTCGGAGTAGTCGAAGGTTTCGTCCAGGGCGAGCAGCGCCCCGTGCACCCCGCTCTCCGTGAGGTTCGTGGCGAATTCCTTCAGGCCCAGCCCGGACACCCAACCCATGACCCGCTCATTGGACCACACCATCACGTCTGGGGACGGAATGGACCCTCAGCTGTGCCCCTCCTGGGGCCAGTCCCTTTCAATTTATCCCGTATCTCCACCCCCATTTCCTCTTTCTGACCACGCCCCTATGCTGGCTCCTCCCCCTCGCTATTTATGCCTCCTCCAGCCCTGCCCCAAACCCCTCCACTTAACTCCCTGCGACACTTACACTGTTCTACTCACCTCGGATCTGGGTCTGACTCTCTTCCCGCCTCCGCTCCAAGTCCTTCCGGTCATAGTTGAGCCTTTTCAGGCACATGATCCCGTAATGCAGACTCACCCTGAGCAGCAAAGGAAGTGGAGTCACAGGTGAGCCCTCACAACCCCAGTGATGGTCGCCTCTATTGGGACCTTCCCGCTGTTTGTGATCTCCTGGGAAAGAGCGAGGAATTGCTTCATTTGATCTGTTCTATTGATCGCTGATCTTCCCAGGAGTTGGGATATTTTCAACAGGCGGTTCCTATTGGTCATCTTGGAAGGGGTATGGGCTCAACTAGCCAAGCTGTCTCAGAATTTGGAATTTTCCTAGTGGGCCATCTCATGGGCCGATGAGGCACAGGAGTCAGGCTATTCAGAGAACCTGAACTAAAGGACGGAAAAATAGTCCAAGGGATTCCCCATCACTGGTCTTATTTGCCAAAGACTCTCTAGGAATGGGGCTTCCCCCCTTGAACTGTCATCATTAGCCAGGCAACCCCCACCTGTGGAAGCTGTCCACCATCTTGAGTTGGCCCCGGAGCTCCTTCTTGTTAAGATGATCTAACATGCGGGCATCCACCAGAGACTCCATGAAGTAGCTGCGGTATTGGGGCAGCCCCAGGCTGGGCAGCCAGTCGTTTCCCACCCACTCGTGGTTCATGTCGCCATATGCCAGGATCTGGGGCCATGGGCAGGTGGGGGAGGGGTCAGGCCCTCTGACCCCTTCCCGTGTATGTATGAAAGGGTACAGCCTAACCCCCTCCCCCATCCGAGGTTGTTCTTTCTCCACCCCATAGCAGGACAGTGGCCAATCTCTGCTCAGGCCAATGGACAATCCAAAATTGTCTCCTCCTTCATAATGACAGCATAGACCCATGTCTACTCCAACTGTGGTTCTTGGACCCACAGCATCACCATCACTTGTGAATTTGCTGGAGTTACAGAATTTCAGACCCCACCCTAGGCTACTGAATCGAAGTCTGCATTCTCACAAGATCCTCAGGTGATCTGAACTGTACATTAAAGTTTAAGAAGGACTAGTTTAGCATTGTCCCAACGCAGAACAATGGACCAGTCCATCACTACTCCCCCAAGTCAGGACAACGGATACTTCCAACATAGCTCTCTCCCCAACAAAGAATAATGTATCTAAACACCACTCTTGCACTGTCCCAGAAAATACTAGTCTAATGCTGTATCTGACCCAGACCAATATTCTGGATCAGCCCACAATCCTTTACTCCCTTTAGTATAAGAACACCATCTATACCTTCCCCTGAGGGAAACAAGACCCAACACAGCTCCTCTACCTCGTGTGAGCTCATACCTCTCCCCTCTTGAGAACAAAATGTAGCTTCTCCCCAACTTCTCAGCCTGAGGTGCCGCCCCCTCCCCAAATGCTTTCCCATTTGCTCCAGTGGAACAATCCCACTTCCCTCTCGACCAGGGGGAAAAGAGCTGCTCAGCATCTCCCTCTAGTTATAGCAATGAAACAGCCCCTGGAGCCTCCGCAACCCAACATACTGGAATGACCCGTGCACCACTAACAATGGAACAGTAGGGCTTCTACACCGACCCTCATCAAGCTGCAATGACAGTCCAGAGCAGAGCTCTGCGCAGCATTCCCCCCCCCCCACCCCTTGGTAAGGATGGAATGCTCTGGCGAGGGTAGGGGCGGGGCTCAGAGAAGGAGGAGCGTCCATGCAGCATGCACAGCCTGTTCATGCGCCCCCTTCCCGCCCCGCGCCCCCTACCTGCTCCCAGCTGATCTCCTTGGTCTCCTGACCAGTTAATGGGAAGAGGGGAGAGAAGGGGTGGGTTAAGGGGCAGGTGGAGGAGGGCTGGAGGGACAGAGAGACAGACAGACAGCCACAGAATCACCACTCCCCCGCCCCTCCCCAGGGAAAGTTAGTGCCACCCCCAAGGCTGCCGGCAGGGGGCACTCACAGGCTTTGTCGTCGCCGTGAGGGACTCCATCTCCTCATGTGTCATCCACACGTTTCCTGTGGACTGAGGGGCGAGGGGTGTTATGGAAGTTGTGAGAGAGCTTCTGGATAGGGGAGGGGAAGGGGGTCGTGGCTCCTGGAGGAGCCGAATTAGGCATGGGAACACATAATTTTCTGTATGGAACAAAATGATAAAATATTAGAAAGCAGTAAATGCTAAGGGAAAAAATAGTGTTAATGTGCTGGGGTGATGGGGCGGGTGGCTAGTTTGGCTGTTGAGTTAGGGAGGCCTCTTGGAGGTGGTGACATTTAAGCTAAGACCTCAAGGATGAGAAGGACCCAGACTTAGGGAAAACGGGAAGGAGGGCTCCAAAGGGAGCAGCAAGTGCCAAGGAGCAGAGGAGAAAAAGGGGGCCAGGGGCCCCTCATCCAGGGCCTTGTAGAGAACCATATGAATTTGGCTTTTTTCCAGGATGGGATCCCTCTGGCTGCGACGGCATGAAAGACAGAATGAGGGTTAGGAGTAGCAGGGAGGCAGAGAGACCTGAGGGGAGACCCCACCCCAGAGATAATCCAGGTCAGAGACAATGGGGAGTAGGGTCTACCCGACCAAGCTGGAGTGAGCCGGCCCAGGATTGGCTACTCTGATAGTGGGCGGGGCCCTAAGGCAGCAAGGGCTGGGATTGGCTCCTGGACACTCACCGTTCGGGAGGAGGCAGGAGCAGAGGGTGAGGTGAGCGAGACCATCTCCTGGATGGCAAGGCGCAGCTTGAGCCGGTGCAGAGGGTTGCTGATGCCGATCTCACGCTGGATCTCCGTGTCTGACAAGTTGGCCATGATGGCACCACTCTTGACATTTGCCCGGCAGGCGGCCACATACCACGCAGGCATGCCTACCCACAGCTGGACCGGAGGAGGGGAGGGAGGAAGGAAGAGAGGGGGAAGAAATGAAACAGAGGGACAGAAACATATCAGAGAAGAGTTGGGAGAAATGGGAGGAGAGAAAGAAAGGAAGAGAGGGAGACAGAGATGGGGAAACGCAAGTGGAGGAGAAACAGAAAGACATGGGAAGTTAGCAGTGAGAGGACCAGACAGGGCAAAGGAAAGAGATATGAGGGTCAGAGAGAGACACAGGGAGACAGAGGAGGAAAGTCAGAGGAGAGTTATACCAGAGTCAAAGGGGAAAGAGAGCGAGTTGGGAAAGACAGAGATGAGGAGAGACACACAGAGATGAGAGACAGAGATGAGGAGAGAAAGTCACAAAACACATTGTGAGAGAGATGGAAGAAATACAGGGAATGACCAGAACATAGAGATGGGGAGAGAGGCAGAAAAATAAGAGATAGAGAATCTCAGAGAGAGAAAGAGAGAGATGGGGAGACACAGAGACAGCAAGAGACAACAGGACCAAGGTGAACATGGCCAGAAAGACAGGGGTGAGGGGAGAAGAAAGAGCAACAAGATCTACAAGAAGCCTGACTCCACCCAGGACCTCACCCTCCACCCCCGCCTCTGGGCTAGGAGGATGGTGCTGGGTGGACCTGGCCAGCCCTCATGCTGGGATTCTCAGAGGGGTTAGGGATCAAAAGTCAGGACATTTCTGGGCACCAGTACCTCCAGCCAGGAGACCACAGTGGGCCCATCCCAGGCAGCAAAAGGCAGGCCCTGACGGCAGGCCTCTTCCAGAAGTTCATGCCTGGGGAGAGGGGGCCAGGGCAGGAGCTCTCAGGGCCAGAGATACCCAACCCTCTTGGATGGCCCTCCACGTCAACAAGCCCCCACCCTGCCACCAAAACACTTTTTCTGAATGTAGGAAACATGACAGATGGTTAAAAAAATACATGTGAATCTTTGTAATAGTCTTCCTCCCTACCCCCCCACCACACACACCAATAAAGAGAAAAGAGAAAAAACAAAAAACAAAAAAACAAAAACTCTGGGAGTTCCCAAGTCCTCAAGCAAGCAAGTTCAGGATACCAACACCCTCTCCCATAATTTTCTTCTCGTTTATGACCACCAACCTCCCAGAAAACCCTCACACACACACATACACACACACTCACTCACTTCCTCTTGTTCCTTCGGTCCTTGTCTCCTGGGCCTGTCAGCTTGGCTAGCCCCAGAGGGTCGGTGGCCAATGTCTCATCTGAGGGTGTTCCAGCTGGAGGCAGGGAGGGGCCAAAATTTGGAGAGTCTCAAAGGGGAGGCAGAATCTTTGATGCTGGGGGTGTTGAGAAGGATGCCAGGAAAGCAGAGGCCCAGAGGGATTAGTAAATGAGGCCACACAGAGGGAGTGAAAAAACCAGACAGGGACCAGTGTCACTACCTAGACAAGGAATTGGAGAAATCCCCAAAATAGGGCTGGGTTCACTGGGCTGGCCTTGGTAAGCTGACAGGGGTGTACTGGTAAATGTTTAACAACTGGCTCCCTGGGAAAGGAGGGGATATTTTCTGATTAACAGCATTTGCCAATTTCCATGATGTAAATAATTCCACCAATTTCCAGCTATCAAAGCAGTTCACAAAATTCCTGTAAATTTAACTAACTTGGATGTCACAAGCAGACAAGCAGGCTCCAGCATACCAGGTGCCCTGCCTTTAAGATGTCCCTCCCTCTTTCTCTATTTAAAAAATAGGTAAATGAAATAAATCCATTTGCCCGCCAGTCATTCAGGCAGGCCTTGGAGTGCCCTTTCCTTGTCCCTCTTCCTCCCCTCTACCTCTGCCAAGGTTCTAGGTTCTAAATGAATTACCAAATGAAGACAGGAATGAATGTCAAGTGAATATGTAAAGAAGAAGAAAGGAAGGGAGAAAGGAAGGATGGGAGGGAGGGAATCAGTGTACTCACCCAGAGAAGAGCTGTCCCGACCTGGTGGTCCCATTCGCCCCTTCTCCTTCTTGCCAAAGAGACGGCCTATGGATGACTTGATGCTCTTCTTCTTGGGAGCTTTGTGCAGGGAATCTGGGGTGCCCTCACTGAGTGAACAGGACAGTGTGAAGGTAGATCCCATCTGGAATGCCTCCTCTCATCCCAAGTCTTTGTCCACTCCCATCTTATCCTTCTAAGTAAGCCCCTCCCTGTCCCATCCCTTATCCTTACTGACCTTCCCCGTGACGGTCCTCCATCTTCCAGGGAACCCGCCTGCAGTGCCAAAGCCTGGGTCATTCTCTCAAGGCGGGCAGAGCGGGGAGTGGGAGGTGGGGTGTCTCCTGGGATTGCTGGCCCCTCTCCCCGTGGAGCCCCAGCTTCCTCCTTGGGGACATGATTCTGGGGACAGAGAGGTAGAGATGCTAGACTGAGTTGGAGGGGTCATGCTGGGGACCCTCACTAGTTGGGATGTCTACTAGGTGTCTGGGATGTCCCTGACTTGGGGCACTACTCCTGAAAGTAGCCCAGATTAAGTGGGAGTGAGCTGCAGAAATATAAAGGCAACTAGTGCAGTCCCCCTGGAGCTTGACAAGTCCATATGTATTATCTTAGCTTCTGGTGTCAGGAGTGGGATCTGCTCAACCTCAAGGAAAGCTAATGTGTTACAGGTTCTGAAAGTAGGAAAGCTGTGTTTAAGGCAATTAAATAGGGCGTATAGCTCTTGTGCCTCCCTCCAAGGTCAATTCTCAGGATGTGACGGTAGTTCTCAAACGTATATTTAGTTACAGAAACGTTTTTTTTAAATCCTATTTAGACACCTAATGTGTAAAGTAGGTAAAATTAGATCCGATCTGACTGAAGTACAAGTTAGGGTTTGGGAACCCCGTGGCTCAGCCTCCCCATTGCCCTTTGAGTTGGAACTTTCAGGGAAGCTAAAGTTGCTTTTGAAACCACTGGTGTGACAGTCATTGCTGACCGTTGTTAGGGAGCCCTGTTTATGACCTCCCGCCACCACCACCACCAGCAAGCTGAGGAGACTTAAGAACACTCACAGCTTTGTCAGTGCCCTCGCGGGCAGGGCTAGGGGGTGCCAGACGGGGTGTTGAGTGGCCAGAGCTGGGAGGGGAGGGGCTGGCAAGGGTAGAGGTGGTGAGGGAGGGGGGCAGTGAGCAGCTACTTCGGTAGCGTCCCAATGAGTCCAGGCCAGAGCCAGACACCCGGCTCTCCAGCTCCTCCGCCCTTTGTTCTGTTGTCTCCTTCTCCTCTTGGATTAACCTGAGGAAGGAAAGGGTAAGATGGGGTGAGAGGACTGAGGAAGACAATAGGAGAGGGAGTCTGGGGATCCCAGTGAGCCAAGAAGGCTTGGTGGGTCAAAAATAATTCTGGGGAAGGCACAATGAGGTTAGAGAGTGTTGGTGGATCCATGATGGCTTCACAGGTTCAAGGGGGAGTTAAGGGGCCACGATAGACTCAGGAGGTCATGGAGAGAGACAAATTGATCACAGTCTACACCAGGGTGACTGTGAGGATAACCAAGTGGTTCTGGAAAATCATAAAGGGATTACTATGGGGAAGAGGTCAAGCTCCAAGGAAGAGAGCAAGAGCAAGGTTTTAATAAGTTCAGGCTAAGATCAGGGACTCTGAGGTCAGCCTAGGATCTAGGAAGGTCATACAGTCATTTTGTGAGAGTCAACGCCTCAAGTCAGAATGTCTTTGAATGGAAGATTGTGGTCATGTTGATGTAGTTGCTGGGTCCCATGGAGAGTGTGTTATTAGAGAATTGCCAAATAGGGCAATTGCTGGAGAAGCAGGGTAGACTTTATGTGATGGGGGATTCTTAATAAATTGAAGATTCTTATTATATTAGGTAGAAATTCTTGGTATCTAGAGTTGAGGTTCTCCAGGTACTTTGGACTGGGGACCTGTGTGGTGTTGAGATTCTTAGGGCACTGGGAGTCTCTGGGTACTGTTTGTGTGAACCCATAGAACGTATGATGTATTGGAAGATTCTTGGTGTATCGGACTGTGAATTGTGGTATTTGGGGATGCAGCCTTTGCTACGTTGGGAATTTGAGAGGACTGGCTGTGGAGGGGTGTGTGTGTAATGTATACATATAGCACATAGGAGACTTCTGAATATATTCTTAGGGGTTCCTGGATAGTGGAGAGAGTGTTGGCCTGGGAAAATTCCTTGTGGATAGGAGGAGAAAGGTTAGGCTTAGGCCTTCAGATCAGTCTCCAGAGCCAGAGGGGCTGCAGGGGGAGCTCAGGCAGAGCAGAACAGATTTGGGCCAGTGCTCACTTAATCTCCTTATTGATGGCCTCCAGCTGTTCCTGAAGCATGATGGCCAGCGTCTGTACATCGGCCTGCCCACTGGGGGATAGCAGCTCGGCACCAAACATCCCCTCTGCTTCCTCCTCATCGGAGCCATCCAGCTCCCCTGGGAATGCAGGTGGCATGGACCCTGCAGGGGCAGACCGCTCCCACTCCTGCCTCTGTGTGGAGACAGAGGGATGTCAGGTGGACAGGGGCCGATGTAGGTGAGGGGTGTTCCCACACCTCTCCTGACCTTTTCCACCTTCTATGACCATGCCCAAGTCCCACGACCTGGGCTGCCTTCACCATATGATCCAACCCCCACACTTTTCCCAGCCCAGTTTTCTCTCTTGGTGGGTCCCTTTTCCTGTCCACCCATGACTCCGCCTCCTCCCCTGGGGGTTTCCTTTGACCCAATCCACTTCCTTTCTTCACTTGGCCCCACCCATTCTAGGATACTACACCCTGCACACCGACCCCCCAAACCCACCCCATCGTTCCTCTTAAGTTCTCACCAGGCAGTAGGACATCCACGTGAAGAGATGTCGAGGCAAGTGGGGGTGATGGAGTTGTGGAAGAAGGAGAGAAGACAGCGTGGGTCCTGGGGACTGCTTCTCAACTCAACCCCCGCTCAGAGCCCTGCATATCAGGATCCACTTCCCACCGCTGCCCTTCCAAGCCCTGCTAGGCCCCAGAAGTGGCTGCTGACCTTAGAGGGCTCATCCTTGACCCCCGACCAGCGGCCCCTCTTGCTTGCCCGGCCACTGCCAGCCCCATAGGGGTCCAGGTGGGCGCCAGAAGGTAATGTGGGTGCCTGGGAGTAACGGAGCTCCAGGGCACTGCCAGGGAGGGACCTGTGGGCATGAAGAGGGTAGTCAGAGACCATGGGGCCAGGAAAAGGACACAGATGAAACTGGTCATGGGGAAGACCTGGGGGTAAGAGGAGTGGAAGAGGGATCTCAAGTCGAAGGCCAGGAAAAATGGTCTGAAGTCAGGGGTCAAAAATAATAGGGATCAGTGGAAGTCTCAGGCAGACTAGGAGTGACGGGGGGAGACATGGATCGATGGGATGAGCTTAGCCAAGGGGGCTCCACAGGCAGAAATGGGGCAGGAAGACTACCATTACCTGGAGTAGGAGGATGGTGGCCTCCCCCGCAGCTGGTCAATCTCCATCTGCATCCGCTCCATCTCCGCCAAGAGCTGCTCCTGTGGGGAGGTTGGAGATGTCAGGTCAGAATCTTCCTCAACCCTGAGTATCTGCCCCTCCCAGCCAGGCTCAGACCATCTCCATCAATGCCTGCCCCAATTCCCTGGCCCTCAGCCCCAGGAACAGCCCCCCAGGCCTCTCCCTACCTTGTTGAGCAGCAGCTCATCTTGAAGCTTCTTCATGTTGGCAATCTCCTCGCTTAGCGAGTTCTGTTGGGGACGGGGGTGGGGGGGGGGTGTTGTGCAGTGAGGGGGCGGAGCCTGGAAGCAGCCTCCAGGGCACAGAGAGGACCCCAGGGGGAATGAGGGCATGAATGGTGAGCTGGAGTGGGAGAGGGTTGTAGGGCCAAAGATGCAGCTGGGGAGGTGTGTCCCAGGGAGCCCAGAATTCAGCGTCCTGTATAACCTCAGAGGAGTCAGAGTTTGAGAGTCCATAGGGTTAGAGGCTTCAGGGAGAGCTAAGAATTCAGGGTATAAGTGCCCCCTAGAATTCAGCTCTAGGGTGTTTTGGCTAGGTGAAAGAATGGTGGTCCCAGCAAGAGAGCAGAGAAATCAGTCCAATTCGATTTTGGGGGTGCCCAGATTTGAGGAGGTCCCCAATAACGGTTTGGGGAAAGGTGTGGGGCCTCAGGATTCTAACTTATCAGAGCCCTAGGTCGGAGCGCACCTTCTCCTCCAGTGCCCCCATGCGCTCCTTGAGGTGAAGCTGTAACCGTTCGTTGGACTCGCTCAGCAGCTTGTCCACTGTCTCAGACAGCCGCTTATTGTGGTCATCGTTCATCTTCTCCCGCTGCCGGGCCTGCCCAAAATAGACCAGAGCAGAGTACTCAAGCCCAGAGCGCTGCCCCTTCTCCAAGCTCCCGACCCCAGCAGCCCAGCCCCCTCATCTAGGCTCCTCTTCCAAGCCTCAAAGCCCCCGCCCTCACCCGCTGCAGCTCCTGGTTCTTCTCCTCCAACTGGGCCTCCAGCTGCCGAAGCCGCTCCTCAAAGTTCCCATGACGTTCCTCCGCCTGGAAGATGGAACTCATCGCATCTGACTTTGCCCGGCTAGAACCCGCTCAGGCTCCAGGCCCCACCTCCTCCCAGGCTGGGTTCCAGGCCCCGCCCCTGGAGCTCCTGGCTCCTCCCCCACGGAACTCCAGACCTTACATACAAGATTCAAGCCCTGCCCTCTTCGCTCGTCTACAGGCCCCGTCCCTTTCTCGGTTCCTGTTTCACTCATTCTTTCTGTCCGAACCAGAGGGCACCACCCCTCACAGAACCTCTACGTTCTTCCCCCATTTCAAGTCATGTCTCTTTCCTAGACCCCAGTCCCTGCCCTTTTCCACAGAATCCAGGCTGTAGGTCTCCTACCCGCCAGACTCAAGGCCCCCGCTTCCTCCAAGTTCTGCCCCCTCTCCTCAGAAACTCAAGGCCCAGTTCCAGGCCTCCTCTCACCTTGTTAAGCGCAGCCACGCGCTGGGCCAGCTGCGCCTCTATCTCAGGCAAGGTCTCCGCCTTCTGCAGCGTCTGCTGCAGCTTCTGCTTGGCGTCGTCCAGCCACTCGGCCAGCTGACGGCTCTTCTCTTCACTCTGGGTCACATGGGCGGGGGGAGGGGAGGAGTTAAGTCACACAGGCCGGGCCTCGCCCCCATTGCCCCTCCCCGGCCGTGCCCCCACCTGCCGGTACAGGGACTCCTTGCTGGCCAACTCATTCTCCAGTTTGTCGTTGGCATCGTGCAGAGACGTGGCCTCGCGCTGGGCACTCAGGTAGCGCTTCTCCAGCGTTGTGATCCGCTCCTCCATATCCTCCCGCTGGGCCAGCGCCTGCAGAGATGACAAAGGGCCACGTGGACTACAGCTCCCAGAAGGCCCTGGGAGTACCCTAGGCTTAGAACCCCAGGTCAGGTACCCCAAGGTATCCTGGGAAATGAAGTCCCCTGCCATCGGGCAGTCAGAATGATGGAACACTTGCCAAGAGCTCCCAGGAATAGCCAACATTAGATCCCCTGCGACATGATAGTTAAAATGGTGGTACAACACCTCCCATAAGGTCCTAGGGCATTACTGACTGAGCCTCATGGGATGGGAATTCCTCCCTCTTCTTGGCCCACTCGCCTCAAAAATCCAGGCCTTAATGGGGAGGGAAGAGCTCAAGTGGTAGAGTCCATACTTAGCATGCATGAGATCGTGGGTTCAATCTGCAGTACTTCCTCTAAGAATAAATAAATAAGTAAACCCAATTACCTCCCCCCACAGGAAAAAAAATTCCAGGCCTTAGATTTTTCAGCAACTTTGTCATAGCCCAGTTTAGAATCACAGAGCAAGAGCCCTAGGGTCTCATAGGAAGGAAAGATCCCTTCCATCTGGAAGGAAACATCTCCCAAGAGCCCTCAGGGTAGCACAGGATTAAAAAACAAGAGAAGGAGCTCCAGGACCTCATGAGAGATGGACTCCTGTCTGGGAGCCTGTGTGATAGGACCACACCTCCCATCAGGCCCCACGCTTAATATCTGAAGTAAAAGTCCCAGTGAATGATGAAAACTAAAGTGCTCACTCTTCTTTCTCATCCAATGCCTTCAGGAATCCCTACAATTCCCAGAAGGCCCTTGCAAGTGGGAGTTAAGATCAAGGAGTCTCAGCCAGGATGGGGTCAAATGCAGACAAAGGAATTAAACTGAGAGGTGCAAGAGAATTTCCCAATGATAACATAACAACTACGACCAGGATCTGGGGGACTACCATGTACGTGTAATGTGCCAACCCTCTGACAAGGGTCATAAATCCTATTTTACAGGTGAGGAAACTGAGGCTCAAAAAGAAGAGTCCATACAGCTTGTGGACTGAATCCAGGTGCATGAGCTCTGTGACTATGGGTAAAAAGACAGCGAGGGTTGGGGGGAGGGGAGGGACAGAGGGCAGCCCACCAGGGGCTCCGGCCTCACCTCCTTGAGGTCGCGCTGGAGCTTGGAGTTAGCTTCCTCGGCCTTACCCAGCTCGCGGTGGGCGGTGCCCAGCTCCTCCTCCAGCTGGCTCATCTGGCGGCACAACACCGCCAGGCGCTCCCGCAGCTGGCACACCTCCGCACGCTGCCGCTCCAGGGCTTCCTCCAGCTCTGCTGTACGCCGGTTCGAATCCCCTCCAGGACCCAGACCATTGGGAAGAGTCTGGAATGCGCACAGTGATGAAGAAAGGGACAGAACCCAGGGTGGGGGCACAGAGATATAGATAGAATGCAAGGAGAAAGTTGATGGAGGGGAGGGGGAGTCAAAGGCCATGTAAGGGCCGTGGAGGTCACGAAAGTTAGCTAGCTGACTTGAATCAGAGGTCAAAGGCCAGTAAGGGTCTTAGGGGTTCAGATGTCCTAGGATCAATGAGAATCATACCAAACATTAAAAGGGCTATTACAAAGTCAGGGGGCCAAGTGGGGAATCACAGGGATGAAGACCAATGAAGATTAAGGGGAGGGAAAGAATTCCACCTCTTACCTGCCCGTCCCCATCCTTCCCGGGCTCCTCTAGCCCCGACCGGCGCCTAGACAGCTGTTCTCGAAGGCTCAGAGTCTGGCAATGGGAAAGAGAGATCAGGGTAAAGGGGGTCCTAAAACCCCCGTTCTTCCCACTGCCACTGGTCCTGCTGGGGCCACCCCCATCCCACAGTCTACCCTTAGACCCTGTGCCCTCAGTAAGTCCACCCTTATTCTTAACTTTAGGAGGTGTCCTCTTTAGCCTTGACTTTCCCCACCCAACCGTTTCCTCCTTCAGTTCTTTCCCTCAGCCCCAGCCCCAGTTCTGGGTTCTCCTCTTAGTCTCACTATCACGGGGCAGTACTCGCCCCCCACTCCCCACCGCCTTAGTCCTTCCCAGTGAGTTCCTCCTTAGGAACCCCGCTGGTTCTCTCCATAGTCCAACCCCATTGGTCCTCTGCCCTAGACCTGCCCCCAGGAGATTCTGGAATCCACCCAATCAGATGGAGGCCATTTGTAGTTCCTTAGTCCCTCCCCCTTCTTGGCCACGCCCTCACCTCCTGATTGCTCAGCTCCAACTCTTCCTCTAGCACAGCCACTCTCTCCAGCGCCATCCGCAGCCGCTCCCGGACCTGGGGATGCGGACAAGACAGAGTGAAAGAGAGCAGATCCAATAGAGAACAATTGGGATGTTCTCGATGAGATAGGATGGGCCTGATGGTGCAACACTAGCATTCTTCTGTTTATAAGTGTGAAGCCCACCCACTGGTATCCCCTATCCTAGAACATTTTTCTATTATCAGCCACTCAGGTCCTAGTCTTCGTAGCCTGTCTCAATTAATTACAGTCAACTTTCTTCCCACTTGGGAGACCCCCAACAAATCACAGCCAGAATTTGTTCCATTCAAGAAGCCCCCCACCAACCAGTTCTGCATCCAGGCTCTTCCGATTCTCATACCTTCTCATCCAGGGCCTTGTGGTGCTCGAAGAGGGATTTTAGAGCTTTGAGTACCTCCACCTCGGAAGAGACCCCGCCCGGGGACTGGGCCTGGCGCTTTACCACAGTCATGCGCAGTGACCTCTCGTGCCTGGACACCAGGCACTCCAGGTGTTCTAGGAGAAGCTACAGGGATAAGGGCACCGGGCCGAGGAAAAAAGTCAAGGAAAAAGAGGCAGAGTAGAGGAAGAGGATTCAGACAGGTGGGGGTGGACACATGGAAGAAGTAGAGCCAAGCAAAGGGGTATGGAGAGAGACAGGTCAGGAAAAGAGAACAGGATAGCGGAGGTAGGGAAGGGGTCAAGGAAAGAGTGGTAGGGAAACAAGAATGGTTAAGGTGATAGGAGACAGGACATGAAGGAAGGAGGAGTCCGGCCGAGATGTGGGAGCAAGGAGAAGACAGAAAGGCGAAATGGGGAAAAAGGATGGGTCAGGCTACAACACCCCGGGGTCCCGCCCAGCGACTTAGGCTCCTCTCCCAAGACCACTCACCCGCGTATTGTTCCGCTCCGCCTTCAACTCTGCGATTTCTTCCTCCCGTTCCAGTAGCTGCTCCCGACACAAGTTCAGCTCCTTAGTCAGAGCCGCAAACTCCTGTCCAGACGTGGGAAGAATCGGGACGATTGAATCAATCCTTTGCGCATCTCCCTCATTCCCTAGGACCGGGAGGTTTGGAGACCCCGCCCCTCCTCTCCAAGCCCCGCCCCTTCAAGCGGCCCAGGCCCCGCCCATCACCCTCAAGCCACACACCCCCAAGTGCCAAGACCCACCCCTTCCGGACCGCCCTCCCGGCGCCCTCCCTGGTCGAGGCCCCACCTCCCGCAGGCCCCGCCCTGGCCCCGCCCAGACCTGGGGCAGCGCGATGCTGAGCTGGCGCTGCAGCGAGTCCTTCTCGTGGCCCAGCTCGCGCAGCCGCAACTGCGCGGTAGCCAGCCCGTCCTGCGCCTCGCGCAGTGTCTCCAGCAGGCGCTCGCGCTCGGTGAGCATCGTGACCATGAGGCGCTCCAGCTCGCCGCCCGCCTCGTCCGTGCCCAGCGCCGAGCCCCGCCGGCCATCCTCGCTGATGGTGGGCATCACCTCGCACATCATGGCGGCGGTGCTGGCCTGCGGGTGTGGGGAGGGGCCAGGGAACCGAGACCGTCCTGGTCAAGGCACAGGAAGGGAAACCGAGGCACGGTCACTGGGATACTACTTAGTGAAAACTGGGGCAGGGCAACCCAAGCACTGCCCAGAAGAAGCTGAGGCCCATCCATTCCGACCATGGCACAGAATAAAGTGAAGCTCATTGCTCTCAGGAAACCATACATGGCTACCTGGTTAAGAGCATTTGGAGGAACTGAGGTCAGACTTCATCAGACACTGGCAGCAAGCAAATCTAGGCCCATCCTATTCAGAGAAACCAAAGCCAGGTGACCCATTGCTTGAGCAAACATGGAAAAATCGGTCTACCTATTCTGGCCCTGCTGAGAATCCCCCTCAACCAACTGCCTGAGTGAGAAGACTCAGGCCCAGGTGAGAACCATGCCTTCAGGATGCCCCCAAAACAGGGTTACAGAAATTAGGTCACTGGTACCTAGTTAGCCATATAATGTCATAGGGATGGTTCTCATATGCTATCCAGCCCGATTCCTGCTTCCTTCAACTTCCCAGATATCTAGATATCTGGACCCCAGCTCCAGAAGCATCTAAAGACCCACTCCAGTTGGGAAAAAAAAATGGTGGGGGCCTGTCCAGTGATCTCCCACTCTGCCCGAGATCCAGCTCCCTCTTCCCTCAGGTCACATGAGTCTAGGTCTCTCTGTCGCTTCCTTCCCCCAGACTGAGCCTCCAGCCTTCTCCTCCCTAGTCCCAGGACTCAGAGACCATATCCCCCTCCTCCCAGGACACAAGAGTCTGGGCTTTCAACCTTCAGATTGAGACCCAGAAATCACAGCCTTCAGACTTCTCCTTCCTCAGAACCCAGAAATCCGGGGCCCCAGGCCCCAGGAGTCCAGGTGCATGAGCTGTGGGCAGAGACAAAGGGCGGTCTCCTGAGCCACCCCTTCAGCACACATCAGGTCAGACATCAGGTCAGACGGGTCTAGCTGGCAGAGCTGAAAGCAGGAGGGGCTTTCACTCTGTTCCCTCCTTTCCTTCTCTCCCTTTAGGCAGAGGCATAACCGGTTCTAAGAGTAGATAATTCCCAGCCCCACCCAATATTCAGACTATGCCCAAAGCCTGGGACTGGGACCTTGGACTCCTATGAGGAGAGGAGGGGACTGAGGGCCCTGGGACTTGGGAGGGGAGGCAGCTGGGTGCCTGCATCTTGGGTCTTTGTAGAGGTGCAACTGGGAATCTGGACACCTGAACCCCAACACTCAGAGAAAATTTTTATAAGCAGGCAAGCAAAACTTGGGCCCCAAACCAACATGGTATTGAAACCCCAGAACCTACTCATAAGGTGCAACACAGCATGTTTTACAGAGACTGCTCTAGAACTTCAAATTCACTGAGAAGGAAACAAGATTTAGCTAGGCTGGGTGTAGAATCTAGAAAGCCACTGGCATGAAGACACAGTACAGAGTGCAGAAAGGACATGTTTTTCCACATTTACAATGTGCTTGGGGTAAGATCTGCATGTAGGGCCAAATAGAGAGGCATTATCTAGAACCTAGGTCTGGAACCTTGGACCAGCCGAGAGCAGTCTAATAACTTAAAGGAGTATCTAGGTCACCCCAGAACCCCAAAAATAGAGAGGAGCATATCGATACCTAAGAACATACCTGATGCAAAGTGTAACAAACCTATCAGGAGACATAATCTGGAACTCAGAACCTACCAGGGATTAAGGTATAACACAGACTATAGCAAAGGTTGCATTCTTAGTTTTTATCATGTGTCTAGGTAATGCTGGAACTCAGAAGGGAGAATACATGCCCTAGAATTCAGGACATGCCCTGGAGGCAAAGGAAAACCTAGAAAATAGTTAGGAGCTTGCCTGGAACTCAGAATTGCCTGGAGGAAGATGCAGAAGGATGCATTCCGGGAACTGAGAATTTACTGGCATAAGGACTGAGCTGGCAAAGGGGGTGGAGGTGGGAGATGTTCTAGAAATGAGGACATTTCTAGGCTGAAGACTCCAGAAGGGGAGAGAGCCTAGAGCATGCTTAGAATGCTGAAGTAGCAGATAGAGGAAGCCCACAGTCCGCAAGGGGACAAGTTCTAAACGAAGGTCACACTTGGGAAAAGAAGGACAGAAAAGGTGGGAATGGATGGGCCTAGTACATAAAACCTGAGGCAGGAAGATGTAACATACAACACTTCAGTGGGAATCCTTGAGACTTAAGACTGTAGAATCAGATGGAACCTGAAATAGGAAAATGCATTCTAGAATTGATAGCACAATTTGGAAAAAGAGTAGAGCCCGTCAAAGAACCCACACATTTTAACACTTAGAATTCCCCTGGGAAGAAGAGAATGGACTCTAGAACAATGCCTAGGATGTGGCTGGAACCTAGAACACACCCAAAATGAAATTTCAGCAGAAATTTTGAGACTGTCTCTGAAAAATTGGAACATATCTAAGGAGAAGAGGGTGGGATCAGAATTTAGCTTGGGAGCATTATCTAAATATTTGAATTCACCTGGGAAAAGCCATGCCGAGAACTTAGCATCCAACCTAGAATTTAGAACATGCTTTGGGTGAAGAAGGAACAGAGATGCTGACTGGCAGTGTTCTAGGATCTAGAAAGAATCTAGAACATGGAGCATTGCCAGGACACATGTTTTGCTGGAAATGGGGAAAACAGTTCTAGATCACAAAATGAGCCTAGGCCATAGAACACATCTGAGGAAGGGATGTATGTTTGGTTCATCAGCCTGAGAGTGTACCTGAAGGATGGGACATCACTCAGGATAAGAAAACATCATGATGGGGTACTGGAAACATCTCAAGAAGCTCAGGGGTCTCTGGGGAGAAAGTAGGGAACCCAGAATCTGAGATATGGGGATGAAGTGGGGTTTTTTTCAAGGCCACCATAGATGTCAAGTTGATGGGCGATGGTGAAGCTGTAGGGATCTGGGTCCCTAAGAGTAAGAGCTGAGGGGCTAGGTACTTGGTGTGGGGAATGCAGGCAGAGTTGGGGAACTGGACTCCAGGATCTTTGTGGCGACAAAGGACAGGAGATGGAAGTTTGGAGCTCGAGTCCTTGTTGGAAGGGAGGGCAGGGGTAGTTGGCTTTGGGGGGCAGTACAGAAAGTGGGTACTGAACTCCTGGGTCCCTGAGGAGAGGCAGGATCAGGGACAAGGCCTCTAGGTCTCCAAGGGGGAGGGTGGGCGGAAACCAGAGAACTGCTTTAAGAATTGCATTCTGAGTCCCTGAAAGAGAGAGAGTCATGGCGCCTGAATCCCTAAGAGAGCAGATGCTAGGGTGCCAGGAGGCTGGGTATATTTATCTGAGGGGAACAGGGGCTGTTGAAGTGGGTCTCTAAAGGAGGCAGAGGCTGGGAAACTGGATTTTTAGATCCTGAGGGATGAGGGCTACCAGCTGGGGCCTTTAGCCAGAGGAAGTGAAGACTGACAGGGCTCCCAGAGCCAGGTGGGAGCTGGATTCTCGGATGCCAAGATTCCTAAGGTGGACCAGACAGGAACATTCAGAAGCCCTGACTCCTCAAGAAGCAGCTGGGGTCTTGGAAACCTGGGGCGCTGAGGACTGCCAGGGCTGAGAGCCTAGGCAGCAGAACCTGAGGCCCCGGTCCTCGAATCGGGGAGGGCCCGGGTATCCCCGGGTCAAAGGCGCGGCGGGGGGATCCCCGAGCAGCCGGCGCCCCCTCCCCGGCGAAGGCAGCAGGAGATGGGGGAGGCGAGGCTGCCGAGAACAGTGACCATGGACAGCTCCAGAGCGGGCCTGTGTCCAGAGCGGCCGCGGAGCGGGCCTGGACTGAGGGACTCGACCGGTTGTTCAAGCCGGAGGACCGGAGATGGGCAGAAGGGGTCGGTGAATGGGGGACTATGCAGACGCGACAGGGCGGAAGGGGGGGCGGCCGGCCCTAGACGGGGGAGTCTGACACAGACGCGGCCGGTGTCTGGAGCTGCCAGGACTGGGCCGAGGAGGAGGATCTAGGTCCAGAGGGGGTTTCTGGGGCTGAATTGGGAAACCCAGGCTCCTGGGGCTCCGGAGGAGGAGCAAGGCGGCAGTACGCCTGGGATTCTAGGGTTCGGTTGGGGACTCAGAGAGCCGGGAGGGGCACGCCTGAGTCTCTGGGGTCGGGCTGTGAAATCTGGGCTCTGAGGTCCCCGGGGATGAAGAAAGCTATCCAGGTTTTCGGGAAGGCGAGGGAAGCTCGGCGAAGGGTCCCCAAGGTGGGGGCTGCCAGGCGGGCCGGGCTGGGCTCTTACCTACCTGGTCCGCGGCGGCTGCGGGCGGAGCTGGGCTGCAGGAGGGACGTGGGGTGGGGTGGGGGGACCGGGCGGGGCCCCTGGCGGCGGCCGGGGCCCGGATCTGTGGTGCCGGAGCCCTGTTTCTGCCGCTCGCGCGGGCTCCGCGTCTCTTGCTCTGGCTTGGGCGCTGGGGACCCCCCTCCCCTTCACAGTCTCACAATCCTCTACCCACTAAAATAGACCCCTGCCCCTGTCACCGTTCAGCCTCCCCCCGCGAGGCCGCAGCCGCCAGATCCAGGGGTGCTCACCAGCGCCCCCAAAATCCCACCTTCCCCCGCCAAAAAATTCCTCCTCCCTCCTCCCCCCCACACCAGCTCCCGGGCGGTCGTGGGCCCTTTAACAGAAGACTGACGGACGGCGCCCAGTGGCCAATGGGAGGCGATGTCGGCGCCGGCCGGCGGCTAAACTCCACCTCTGCACTGGCTGGGAGGGGTCGCGCGGGCGGAGAGCGGGAGGCGGGGTTCAAGGTGCGTCGGCCAATAGGCACGCGGCGTGCGGCGGCTGGGGCGGGAGGCGGAGCCCGGCAGGGGGATGATGTCACCTGGAGCGAGTGGCGCGCGGCGTGGAACGCGAGTCGCGACCCCAGATTCCGGCGGTAGCGCGCGCCGGCCCTCGCGCCGCACGGGACGGGAGGGTTGGGCTGGCGGCGAGGTGAGAGTAAAGGATGGATTTTAAGGCGGGGGCGCCTCCTGGGACACGCGCTCAGGTTGGAAGGTGGAGTGAATACTAGGTTGACGAGTACACCTTATTCTGCACCCCTTGCGCCCGCCTCGGGAACTGCACGTGGCACCCCCCACCCCTGCCTCCCACGCGGACGATTGTATGGCCGGCAGGGCTCCCCCGGCGGACCAGGCTAATGGTTCGCTCCGCCCCGCCCACACAGAGGCCGCCCACTGACTCGCGGCGATTCAGAACTCCTCCGTCCGATCATCTGCGGAGGAAGGGGGCTCGACCTCCGCCCTCAGAATCTCTGAAGGGTAGGGGGCGTTGGTTTCAGCTCTGACTCTGCACTTGGACCCAGGCTGGGTCCCAACCTCCACCCTTGGACTTGTCACTAGGAAGCTCGACAGCCTCTGCCTTTGGACCTGGGGGAAAGTCTCTACCTCTGCTGTCAGACTCTAAAAGGGCTTCTTCAGGGTCTGGTCTCGACCTCAGCTTCTCTCCTTCCCCCACATCTCCAGACACTCTAAACCCCGAATGCTGGACAGACACGGACGCTCAGTGAGGGTTAAAGATCTTTAAATAAGGAGCTGGTGACAATAAATACTGTACAGGGGAGGGAGTTAGGGAGGGGGTCCAGATCTGTGGTTTCAGCCTCGAGACTCCAAGGACCTGCAAGGAGGGTAAAGAGAGGGGAGCCAGGCTCAGGGGAGGGGAGGGGAGGAGGCATGGGAGAGAGCTGGGGCTGGGGTTCCAGAGCCAAGGGCCCAGGGAAGTGGGTTGAGGGATTCCTGAGAGAGTAGGTTCCCGATCTTGGTATGGGAGTGAGCTAGGAGCCCCCAAAGTATTAAGGCAGAATGGCTTGGGGTAAAAGAATGGCCTGGATCAAAAGTCAGAATCCCAGGGGAAGGAGCCAGGGCTGGGGGAGGCAATCAAGGTCTCAGAAGTCATTGGCCTGGCTTGGGGAGTCTGGGGATAAGGGAGGCAGGCAGTAGAGGCCCCAGGGGTGCTGTGGCAAAGGGCTCACGAATAGCTCTGATGTTGGCGTCGGCGGGCAGAGCGCATCTTCTCAAAGCGGGCCTCCATCTCCTCCAGCACCCGAGGTGTGTAACGCACCACCAGCTTCACGGAGCCCTGGGCAGCCTTCAGCAGCTCCACTGCCTTCTCATGCTGCTCACCCTCAACGCTCTGCAGGGGCGGTGCACAGACAGCTGGGCCTGGGGCCCACCACCCTCACCCAGCCCCAGCCCTGGAAATGGGACCAACAGTTGGTGAGACTGGTACCTGCCCCAAGATGCCAAGGCCTCACATCCTCATGGGACAGTCACTAGCTCTTGGCTCAGTGTCCTTCCCCCAAACCTTCCAAGTTCCCCATGTCAGGGACAAGCCCCATGTTAGCCTTCAGTCACTGAGCCAGACCTCCAGGCCCATATCTTTATCCCCTGCCCCCAGCCCCATCCCTCCTGCCCAGACTACCTCTTCTCTGTTCCCACCACCAGGCCCAGCTCAGGCCTCATTCTCTCCCCCTGTGGACTCTCACCCTACCAGCCTCCTCCTTGGCCTTTTGGCCTCCAGTCTCTTCCCTCAGTCCATCCCCTCCAGAGTCCCAAAGAGGTTTTTCTAGGTCTCCAGGCTGAGCCTACCCTTCCCCTACTCAAAGCCCTTCCATGGGTCCCCAGAACCCTTGAGACAAAGTCCCAGCTTCTCAGGCTGGCAATGAGGCCCTGCATGGCTGGCCCCAACCACCTATCCAGCTGTGTCCCCATCTACTCTAACCACAGCAATTTTAATTACCTGCATGCCCCAGTCCTCCATCGGAACCAAGCCCTTTCTCCTCAGCTCATAGGAAAGCAGAGTCACAGCCCCTACCTATCACATCTTCAGCCAGTAACACCTTTCTTCAACTTATTTGCCTGGAGAACTCCTACTCATCCTACAAAACCCAACTCAAATGTCCCTTCAACTTCCCACATCTACAGCAGTCTGGTGCCATATCTGGGCTCTCACAATGCTTTGTGCTTCCTCATTATTATCTTCCTGGTTTAGAATTCTTTTGGTCAGAGTCTATCTCTGTCACTAGAGAGGGGAAGTCCTTGAATGTAGGAGCTGAGGTCAATTACTCTCAGAGTCTGCAGTAATGCCCAGCATAGGGCTGGACACAGAGGCAGTGCTCTGTCAGTGTGCATTGAATGAATGTCAAAAACAGGGACTGTGCTACCTTAGACAGACTGGGATCCCAGCCCTGCTTCAGCCCCCTACTCACCACACCATTCACTGACAACAGCTGGTCCCCACGCTTGAGGCCTCCGTGCCGGTCAGCCACGCCTCCAGGGATGACACGGGAAATGTAGATGGGCGAATTCTGCTCCTTGCCCCCCATGATATTGAAGCCCAGGCCCTCATCTGTCTTGGGCAGTTCCACTACCCTAGGATGTGCATGGCCCTCACTGGCTGTGAAGGCGGCCACCGTGGCCTAGGAAAAAGAAAACCTCAGGAAATGAGGGCCCCTCCATGATGGGCAGGCCAACGAAGGTGGAGAATCTGCACCAGGGAGAGGGATTTAGGCCAAACAGCTTTCCTCAAGCACAGAACGCCTGCTACAATTCAACACAAGATGACTTGGTAGTGATAGTATGTCCCTTTTAGTCACTTTGGACACTTCAGACTGTCAAAGAGAAAGTCTCCATTTGGTGTGAGGGTGTTGTCCTGAATACTCAGCACTTGCCAATATCGCTTTTTAAAGAGAAAAGCAAGGCCTGGACAGAGCCGAGAGCCTCCAGGAAGCAGCAAGAACTTGCATCTAATAAGTCTGATAAAATTTCAGTGTTTAATGCTACTTCACTGTTTTCATTGTATGAATGTTTAAGGCTATCTTCTAGTCAGGCATGCAGTACTAGTTTCCAGTTGTAGTGGTTAAAGATGCCTTTATATGACATTTAAGCTAAAAATGTGAGATTACTTAAAATAAATTATAAACAATAGTAAGGGTGGTATGTAGATTTGGCAAAACTCAGAAAAGAGGATCAGAAATCAGGAATGACTGACGTTAGGAAGATACTGAACTAACCCATGTGGTTCAGTGGGTACCATGGGCAATGGGGTGGGTGGGGGACACCTACCTTGGCTGTGGCGTGGGCCCGGATCTCAGCACTGCCGGTGATGTCCAGCGTGTCATAGAGCTGCTCATATACCTGGTGAGGACGCAGCAGCCTCAGGGAGCCGCCAGGCCCCTCCTCCCTTCTACACTGAGTCCAGGCCCGCAGACCCGCCCACCCAGGGATCCGCCCCGCCCCCGCAACCGGGAGGCCGCAGAAACTACAACTCCCAAAGAACCCCTGAGCTGAAGCGTCGGCACCTCAAGGAGGGCCGCCCCGGTCGCTGCTGGGAGACGTAGTCCCCGGGCTCGGGGCGACCAGGAGGACTACGGCCGCCCGCTCGTGCCTCGGCGCTGCGTTGCTCTCACCTCCCGGATGGCTGAGCAGAAGCGGCTCTGCAGGACTCTCTGGAGGGCCTGCAGCTTCTGCGGGGGCAGCTCCCCGCTACGCTGGAGCCGCTCGAGGAGCTCCACCGCCCGGGACACGTCTGTGGAGCGGGGGCGGGGAGCATAGACCCAGAGTCAGAGACAAGAAGACGCAGAGAAACACGTAGAGATGCGGCCAGAGACCAAGTAAGGGCGAGCGCAGACCCCGGGAAGGACAGCCGAGTCCCAGTCGGACACCCGCAGAGTCACCAGTGGCGGGGAAGAGACTGCAGCCAGCCGGGCGCACTGCGTCCCCAAGATCCCCATACACACACACAGGCAGGGGTGTGCAGCAGACGCCCCCTCCCTAGCTGGCTCGCCCACGGACCCTCCCACACCCACCGACGGCCCCACTCTCGGTGCCCCGCCCCGCCCACCCCCGCCGGGTCCGCCCACCCGCCTGGGCCTTGCAGTGGTAGGGACGGCGACCCGGGTCTGGGACGCAGGCCGCGACCGGGTGGGCAGGGCCCCCTGGCGCGCTTACCCCGCTCCAGCCCCAGCGGCTCCACCAGCGCAGCCATGTCCGCGCGGCCGCTGCAAGGCACCCGCCTTCCCAGTCGCCGGCGAGGAGGGAGGGGCTGCGCGAGGCCACGCCCCGGCGACGAGCACCCCCCCCTGCGGAGGCGTGGCCTGGCGTGTGCACCGCCCCACCTGCAGCCGCATGGGTCTTGGAGCCCTGCTCTCAGACCCCATCGGTCTGTTGGGTTTGTGACCCCTCCTACTGCAGCCTTTGTCTGTCTGCACCACCTTCCATCTCAGCCTGTCTTGCTTGCCACATCTGTCTGTCCCCTGCCTATCATTTTCCCCCCACATTCGTTGGACAAACTTATGTTAACATCTGGGCCCAAGACGATGGATACGACACTGAGCAGGGCGGATAAGTCCACTGCCCTCCCGGAGCTTAGTCTGTGAGCGAGGGGAGGTAGACAACTAACCATGACTGTGATCAGAATTGGGAGCAGGGAGATGACGATCTAGGGACACTGACAGAGTCCTTGGAGGTAAGATCATCAAGAGGTGGGGCGTGGGTCATTTTCCAAGCAGGAGGAGCCCACATGACTGGACAGCAGAGTAAGGATTAGAGTAGTTTATGATGAAGGTGAAAAGGTTGGCAAGATGGACAGCCTTGTGTGTTGGCATACTCGTGTTGAGGATTTTGAACTTCATGGTAACTCAGAAGAGTAAAATGTGATATTCAAATATGTATTTTAAGATCACTACGGGGAGACTGGATTGGATGGGAGCAAGCGTGGGAGCAGAGGGACCGATCAGGAGGCCATGATGACTGGGACAAGGGCAGAGGCATGGAGGACAGATGGACAGATTTGGAAATGTGTCTTGGTGATTAACTGTATACAAGGACTGGGAGGTGGAGAAGGTGGGTATTAAGTCGCCTGTGGGCCTTTTGCTAAAAATGGTCTATGCTGGTGGTGGGATATGGGATATTCTGACTTTGAAGAGCCTGTGTAATATCCAAGGCCTGCATGCAGTTTTGAGAATTTGGGCAGAGGTGGTTAATAAAACCATAGGAGTAGACAGGAATGCTGGAGGCAAGAGAACATAGAATGAAGAGGACCTAGAATGAAGAGGACCTAGGACAGAGTTCTCAAAACTCCTAACATGTAAAAGCCAGGAAGAAATCAAAGAATGGCTAGAAAGGTAGGAGGAAAAGTAGGTGGGAGAAACCATGAGAAGAGTTTCTGAAAGAGGAAGTGGGCTGTGGCATCAGATGCTCTTGAGAGGCCAAAAAAATGTAGATGTAGACAATACTGGAGAAGTCTGGTGTTATTTCACTATTAGCTGAATGGGTAAAGTACATCCTCAGTTAACGTCACCATTGGTAGGATGGAGAGTCCAGAAAAGGGCTTTTGCAAAATGAGAGGACTAGAGAAGGTTTGTCTGTCCCTCTGTCCTTCATATTTTTCTCTTATTTTAATAATAACATTTACAGTTAAAAACAAAACCAAATAATACAGAAGGACTGAAGTTGCCAAGCACCAACCTCTGTCCCTGTTCCTAACCCTCCTCACTGCAAGAGGCAACAGGGTATAGATGTTTCATCTACTGGTTGCTTCTGTATCTAAATAACATAGCATTTCTCCAATTTTTAAATTTTAGATGTTAGCAATATATTACATATTGATTTTCCACCCTTACAACCTTGCCCCTCTCTTCCTGTGGTTGCTTTATGGTCCCAGTTCTTAGATCAGTCAATAAAGTGCTCACATTATGTCTAAGTACTTTCGGTTTACTGTAGAGCTCAAGTAGTGTTCTGTGACATTTCCTACCTTGAACAGCTTCTGTTTTTTTCTGTAATGTCTAACTACTTTTGTTTCTTTCATCACAATCTCAATTTCTTTCAACATAGTTATTTTAGTCTCTCTTAATTCCAACCTTGGAATCATGCCTGGGTCTGTTTCTATTGACTATTTTTTTCTCTATGAGTAGATGCTAAGCATTGTGTACAAAAAACCAGAGGCTCTAGCTTCTTCCAAAGAAGCTTAAATTGTCTTCTGGCAGGTAAATCACATACATCCTGATGAGGTCTGGTTCTAGGCTTTCTTAGGCCTGGTCTATTTAACTGGCGGCCTAACTCCAACACTGTGGCACTCTGGGGGGTCTCAAGCACAGCCTCCTTCCACCACAGCAGGACTTGAACCCTAACCTGCCCCAACCCCCGCCCCGGTCTACATGGCTCAGATCTCTGCTCAGCAGCTTAGCCTCCGTCATTGCTGAGGAGCCCTTGGAGGGGTCTTGCAACGACAACGCACAGCTGAGGAGCTAGCAAATGCCTAGAGGAAAGATTGCAGGTAGATTCTGGGGCTCAAGTCCCAGCTGTCTGGTCCAACCTCTGTGAACTTAGCCCAGCTGAGGACTGCCACTTTCTGAGTCTACTCTGTCATGCTAAATGGGCAGATGTCCTCAAAGAAAAAGCAAGAGAAAATATTAGTCACCTCTGCATGCTTTCCTTTTCTTGGGGTTCAGACCTGCCTCGAGTCTGGCCTATACTGTTTACTCCCCAAAGACTTTCACGTCACTTTTATGTGTTTTGTCCAGTCGTTATACAAGTGGCCTGTGCCAGGTTAGTCCAAAATGGGCTGTTCTTCATAGCCAGTTCCAGTAGTCTGGTTTCAACACCTGGGATATCTATGAAAAAACACTAATTAGAGGTATTAAGTTCTTGCAGGACCAGTTTCTCTATCTTATGGTCTCTTTTGGCAGGACTTTTTCAAGTGTCTGGGATTTTTGGTTGTTTGTAAAAATTGAGGCAGTTAAATAGCATACTAGAATCCTGGTGGATGTCAGCCAGATTTCACGGACAGACTGCCTCTGGGTTACCAAGCCAAGTTTGCCTTTAGGCTGAGGAACTAATGAAATACAAAAGTAGGTCTTATATTTGCCTAGGCAGCAAATGTCCAGCTTCTAGACTGTTCTGGGTACAAATCCTGCTCCAGCCTCCTACCTGTTATACCTGGAGTTTCAGGCTTGGGCCTCTGGAGGCTCTGCAAGGCCAATGGCTTCCTTCTCAAATGGTTACCAGACTGAAGCTTTCCCACCACCATCTTATTTAATCTTTAGTCTGGGAATGTGTCAACATCTCAACTGCTGACGGAACCTCTTGTCCCGTTATTCCTCTCCTATCACTAGATGTGAAAAACAGTCGGTGAAGCTGCAGTCATGAACTGTAGGCCCTCCTCCATCCTGGCCCTGTGAGGACTTTCAGCTCTACCCCATCTTACCCTTTTATCTCGCTCTCATGTTTCATTCCCTTACCTTTTCCCCTGCTCTCCAACTTAGACAACAGCTCCCCTTGCACACAATGGAGTTGTAGTTTCTACTGAGTCTTCTAGTGCCTAGAGCCCCCCATCCCCCAACCAAGGCAGGGTTATGCATAGTCCCACAGGGGATGTGAGAGAGGTGAAAATAGAAAGACATAAAAGGATCAAGGACCCTTCCAGAGGGCTTCCTTGCCCCACTGTAAACAGCTCTGGTGTACTGGGCTGGCCCAGCCTTAAGTCATAAAGCTCAAGTTCTATGCTTGCCCTGGAAAATCAAGCAAGGTAGGGCTATCAAAAATCAGGTGACAACCTTCTGGGGAAGACAGTAAGAGCAGCGAAGAAACCAAATGCCCATTATCAACAAGAAATTAATTTTATTTTTAAATCCAAGGGACCAGAACAAATGAGGAAACTCCTACCCTTGGCTAGCAAACTTAGGTGGTGGCCAAGAAGGTTGGGGAGAGGACAGCAACAGGGTGGGTAGGAACACGTCCAAACCGAGGCTTGCGAGGCTCTCTTCACTCAGGCGCAGCCTCCATCAGATACCCGTTCTCCGGAGCGAGATAGCCGTCCCCTCCCTCAGGCTCCATGTACATGTCTCGGCCGTCGTTGCCCAGACCTTCCAGCCCGTTGTCCTGGCCGCCGCCGCCACCCCCACCTCGGGCCTCATCCCTACCCCGTTCACCACCCCGCTCCCCCCGCTTGTGCTCCCGATCCCGGTCTCGATCGCGGTCCCGGCGCCGCTCCCGCTCGCTCCGGTGACTCCGACGTCGTTCCCGATCACGATCCCGGCCCTTCTCCTCAGGGCCATCGGGGCCGTCAGGACCCAGCTCCCCAGGAGGCCCATCATCAGGAGGCGCGTCACCAGCCTCGGAGGGCTCCACCATGTCGCCGCCACCTCCACCTCCGCCACGAAGCTCCTCCTTGCGCTCCCGCTCCCGCCGTGCCCGCTCCCGGCTCCGGCTGCTTCGCCTCTTGCGGTCCCGGTCCTTGTCCTTGCTCCGCTCCCTGGAGCGCCGCCGTTCGTCCTTGTCGCGACTCCGGGAGCGCCGCCGCCGGTCCCGAGAGCGGGAGCGTCGTCGTTCTCGCTCCTTGTCTCGCTCGCGGCTTCGCTCCCGGCGCTCCCGCTCGCGGTCCCGGTCCCGGTCCCTGTGGGGAAGCGGGGAGGGGCCGGGCCTGGATGAGGTGGGCAGAGGTTTGCGGCAGGGCTCCCCAGCACGACCACCCCGGCCCCGGACGCCGGCTGCCCCCTCTCACCTCTCATCGTAGCGGGAGGTGTCGTCCCGGCCCGAGTGCCGAATGTTCACGTCGGCCCCACCTCTCCTGGTACCACCGAGGCCACCTCCTGGGGGTGAGGCAGAAGACAGCAGGTCAGTCTGGGCAGGGAACCCCAGGAGGGGTGGGGAGGGTGGCAAAGAGCAAAGGGAAGGACAACCACCCCCTCGGCCGCCGACTACAGCGCGGACTCCTCTAACATGACCAGCCAACCTCACTCAGATCACAAGGCTTCCCTAGCGCTGGCTGGGAAACACCTGGTACTGAGACCCCAAAGCTCATATTCTTTACCACTACGTCCGACACAGCCTTCCGGCAAACCCTCCTTTCTGGTCATCCTCATCCTCACGCAAACGCGAAGCTGCTGCAATCTTTCTAACTGAAAACGTGGCCGGCTTCCCAGCCTTCACTGGCTCCCCACCGCCTACGGGCCACACTCCCTATCGGGTGACTGGCTCCTTCCCATCTTCCAAAGAAGGGCCCCTGGCTCTTTTATGTTCCAGGCATTTTCCCATTTCCTCATAATGTCCATTTCCTTCCTGCCCCAGTTTTTGGGATCATTCACCTCGTTCCATGGAATCTCATCTCCCTTGTCTAGTTCACTCCTACTTACCCTTCACATGTTAACCCAAACATCACTTCCTCAGCCTGCCTTCCCTGACCTACAAGGTAAGCCGCTCTCCAATGCTCACAGACCACAAACATGTCCCTCCCAGAACTTCAAGTAGGGTTTCCAGTTTTGTATGTGCTGTGTGAGTTGACTAACAGCTGCCTCCCCCACCTGCCTGTGATGCATCATCCAAGTCAGGACAATATCTAGCTTTGCTCACTGTAACCTGCACCTAGTACAGCACCTGGGATATAAAACTGTACCTGCAGCAGTCAAATGACTGACAGCCCTAAGGAGCAGGGGAGTCTCCTTCAGATGGGAAAGCAAACTCAGAGTCACCTGCCCACGGTGACAGCAAGGAAGGGCAGAGCTGAGCTGGACTCACCACTGACTCCAGACCCTGCCCTCTCCACTCTCCTCAGTGCCTCTCTGCCTGGAAGGAAGCATCAGTGAGGCAGGCCTGGGTTCCATATAAGGCATGCCTTTCAGCAGTGAAGGTGAAAAAGGAAAGCAGCTGCTTGGGTAACAAAGACATTCAAACAGGGACAAGTAACCGCCCGGGCGTCTGGAATGTCCCAGGTACAGGACAGAATGCACTAGTGTTTTCCATTTTCAGATCATGACCCAGCAATGGATCATATCATTAATTTGATGGGTTACAACCAATATATTAAAAAATAAGATAAAGCAACAGAATATAAAATACTAGTATGGCTCTCTCTCTCCAAGATGGCCTGCACCCTGTCCAGGGAGTGTATACCTTTCTAAATAAATCTACTTTTACTCAAAAACAAACAAACACAAAAAAACTAGTATATACTGACTGTAGGAAAGATCATTACTATTAGTAATAAAGTTTCAAAAAGCTTTCTTTTTGGTTAAATTTTTTTTTTTCATGTACCCTGGCCCAAGATGCACTGGGTATCACCATCGAAAAGCTTGAATCAAACTATAAGATTCTGGGATTCCAAGATTCTACCACAATAGGAAACAGCAGACTCTGAAAGACTCACTCCAACCCAGAGAGCGAGATAAGAACCTATCTATTAAGTTCAGAGACTCAGCAAATGAGTAGTGTGGTCTACTCAGCAAAGGCAAGTCAAGAGTGAGAACAGCCAGTTCATGTGTAACTGAAAAATTATGCTCTACGCTGGAAAGTGACACAACATTGTAAACTGACTATAACTCAATGAAATTAAAAAAAAAAAAAAAAAGCGAGAATAGCTGGCTGGGAGGCAGAAATAAGAGCAGAGGTTTCTGGACCCACGTGGGTGTCTGCCCAGGGAAGATCATTTTCTCTGACAACTGTCACTCGCCGTCATAGTAGCTGGACCTCAACAGCCATGCTTGGATGGCAAGATCTCAGCCCCAGGTCCAGGCCCAATCCTGAGCCACTAAGATCCACCCACCCTGAAACGGAGAGACTCCTCCAGGACTGCGTGCAAAGCAGGGAGCTGTGGAATGCCACACTGGGCCACTGTGGAGAGACAAAAGAGCCCAGTCTACACAAGCAGTGAACAAGGCCAAGGTGAGCTGCAGACATGCCAGAGGTGGCTCTTGATAGTTAAGGGCCGGCTACCAGGTCCAACTGAGGCCCATAGGCATCATATGTCTCTGGGCTCTGAGAGACACCAGGGTTCTCATCAAGGCCCCTTTATGCTCTGGGAAGCTCAAATCTATGTCTGATAGTTGCTATCAAATTGAACTTGACTAAGATGGTGACTGACAATGAGAAACAGACAGTGAGGAGGTCTGAACGTAGGAGGCTGTGAGGGCAGAGGTGACCTATTTATGTCCTACTCTTGACTAGAAGCCTGGTACACAGCTGGTGATCAAACTGGCATTTGCTGAACCAAGGAATGAATGAACATATGAGCAGGAGCAAAGTATAAGTGGATGAGAGAGTGACTTTTATAAGCCCCACCAAATGCCAGCCACTTGGCATTCGCTGAGCTCAGTGAATTCTGAGGTTATTCCCACTTTCCAAGATGAGGAAAACTGAGGCAGGAAGAGGGAAAATCCACCAGCCAGAAAGTATGCAAGCTGGAATTTGATCCCAGATTGGCTTCTGGCAAGGTCAGTACTCTTGCTCCTAACTGAAAAACCAGAATGAGAAAACAGACCAGGAAAATGATAGTGATGAGAAAGGGTGGGCTGGAGAGAGGGAGAAAGGATGTGAGCGGCCGGTGAGCTAGGAGAGGAAAAGAAGACAGGAAGCAGCAGAGGGTGCAGAAAAGAGGTGAGAAAGAAGCCACAAAGAGCAGAACCCAAGCCCAGTCTGAGCAGGATGTGCTCACCCAGCCGCCGGGGCCTCCAGCCCTTCACAGTTCGGCCCCGCTCCACGTCCACAAGGACTCTCCGGCCGTCAATCTTCTTGCCGTCTGCGTGCTTGTAAGCGGCTGCAACAGATGTGGGGTGGGGGGGAGGGGGAAGAGTCCCCAGAGGGTCCTCTAGTCAGGATAAGGCCCAGCTACATGGCATCCCCCAGCCCGTGTCCCCATCAACACACTTGCACACGCACACACACATACACACACCCACACACATACACACGCCCACCAGCCAGCCAGGCAACTGACAGCCAGACCAACCCTCTCCCCAACCAGGAGGGGCCTGCTCCATCTCAGCGCCTGTTTCCTTATCACCCCCCAATCACTATTGGGGGGGCAAGACCGCTCCCACCATCCACCCCCAGCCTTGTCACACTCCCATTTGACAGAGCAGCCCCCTCGCATCAAGGAGGCCAAAGTCGCTGCAAAGAAACCGGAGGTTAACTTAAGGCTGGACTCTGCTGTGGGGGAGGGCTCCTCCACAACCCCAGACATGCACCCTGGAACATCATGCTGGGGGAGGAGGCCCGGCCGGGCCGCTCTGCACCCCAGTTCACGCCGGTTTCCTTTTTCTGTATTTTTTTTGGGGGGAGGATGAGCGTGGGGGGGGGGAACAGACATCAGAACAGAAAATGAACCAGAAGGGGGGTGGGAGAAATCTTTAGGAGGTGGCAGGGAGCAGAAGGGTGGGTTACGGTGCTCCCAGGGGGCCTGGAGGGGCCCCCACAGCCAGTAGGCGAGAGGGAAAGTGAAGGGAGGCATGGGAGACGTGCGGTGCTGCTGACGATTCCTGCCTTACCTGAGATGACTGCCACCCAACCCCAGCCCCAGCCCCTCTCTCCCTCCACACCCCCAGCTCAACACATGCTGGGAGGCCAACCTCAGCCTGAGCCTCTCAGGAAGGGTGAGGAGTAGAGGCAGAGATGCGGGGAAAGGCGTGTTCCTGCTCCTGGGCAGGGCACAGCAAAGGACAGGCCCAGTCCCTGGCCTGTCTCACATGGGGCTGTCAGGAAGGCCAAAAAAGTCCCTATCTCCCACCCCCAGCCCTAGCCTAGGGGCTTGTCCTCAACCAACCACAATACCCTGCCCCACCCCAGCCCTCTCCCCCCCAATAACAACCAGAGGAAGAGAAAAAGGTGCCATTTACCGATGCCGGCCTTGCGGGTGTCCAAACCGAGCGGGATGGGGGGGGCTCGGCAACTCCTGGGGGCCTGGCGAGGAGGCGGGCTTCCCGGGGGGGGACACGGGACCGCTTACCTGGAGCCCCCAAGCTTACCTGAGCACGCGCATAGACCCCACACCCACCACCAAGGGGTCAGCTAAAGCTACAGGGAAGGGAGCTGAGGGGATTCTAGGGAGCCAGAGAGGGAGAGGAACCACATCTGCTACACCGCCTGGAGACAGGCAGAGGAAGTGGTGGACCCCAAAGAAACCTCATGGAGGCCTTGACCAAGGGGGAGACAAGGATTAACATCAAGTCTGGGAGCTAGAAAGCCGTGGGACTACCTTGTTTGAATTAAAAAAGGCGGCTAGGGAGAACTTAGCAAACCTGTCCACCTTCACATTTGCCCAATAAAGTCCACGTTCAACTAGGCACATGCCCCACCCTCTCTCAGCACATGGAATGACTTTCCACCTCCAACTCCACACTCCCTCCCACCACCTGCTTCATCCCAAAGGCTGGCACACAAGGGGACAGCCTTGAGGGTCCAGGAGATGGAGTACTGCCTATGATCTGAGGGGAAGGGGCCACTTGGCCCCTGAACCCAGAGGAGGGTGGTGGGGGAAGGAATTTAAGGACTGGGAACACAGTCAAGCAAAGGAACCCTGCTCTGGTTCACTGTCCCAAACCCCAGAAGAGGCCCAACCCGGGAGTAACAGCAAAGAAAACATGTGACGTGTGTATTTCTAGGCTTCTCTCTCTCTCCCTCTCTTAGGTCTCTATTCGGTGGAAAGGTCTTTAGTAAAATCCACAACACCTTCAGTTGCTGACAGCCTGTTACTCGATCCCTCCCACATCCCAGTCCCCAATTCCATGCACTCTGCGGAGCAGCTGGGCTCCACAGCCCTTTGGGAGGCCTCAACCATGATAAAGCAGACAGGAAGGGGGCAGAGCACCCCAAAGCTAGTAAGCAAAAAGACTCTCCAGGGCCACCACGGTGACAGCCCCGCAGAAGGTGTGGGGCCGGGGAGCGACGGGTTGCAGGGTTCCACCCAGAGCCCTGGCCCATCCCGGCTTCGGTATTCCCGCCACCTTGCCGCTGCTGCCATGAAGCCAGGTAAGTCAGGGCGTTGGGCTGAGCCCAAGTGGAGAGGCCAGCTGCCTTTCCCGTCGGGGTTCATCTATCCCCTCCTGGGATCAGCAAGATTATCGGAACATATGGATCAAGGGGCAGAAGGGACAAAGGGCACCCAAAAGAGGAAAGGGTTCTGGGTGCGGGGAGGTTGAGGGGCGACTAGGGACGGGAGGAGGGAATGCCTCGCTGCTCCTGAGCTGCCTGGCTAAACTGGGCAGGTGTGCGGTGCTGAGTGATCTTACCCATGATACAAACCCTTATACCAACCATACACTGAGGTGTTGTAAGGGGAGCGTAAGCATCAGCTGCAAGCCAGCTGCGTGGTGGCTGCAGTGACAATAAGAACAGTCAATTAATACGGCGGCCCCTGGACACGCCGCAGCCCTGCCCACCCCCACCCACCCATCCCTGCCCATGTGGACGCCGCCGCAGCCTCAAAGGGGGCTTTGGAGATGGGGGGGCAGGCGCTGAACACGCCTACCAGCCCACTGCCCGCTGAGGAACAGGGTGGGGGGCTAGGGGTGGGGAGGCAGAGGGTCGGGTGGCCCAGCCCCAGCTCTGCTGAGGGGAAAAGAGGGCAGGTTCAAAGGCCAGTCCTCATTCCAACCTGGCTGCCCCCAACTCCAGTGGGGACGATGGGGAGAGGCTCCCCAAAAATCCGACCCTTCCCCCCACCTCCAGCTAGCCCCAGCCCCTACCCAGTTCCCTCCTTGCCCCTGAGGTTCAACGTGTGACACTTACCTCCCCGGGTTCACACACACACACACGTTGTGGGGGATTTTGGTTTTTGTTTTTTAAAAAACACGTATATATAAAAAAAAAAAAGATGTATCAGAAACAGAGGGAGGAGGAGAAGAGACATCGCTAATGTCAGGGCCAGCAGGGTGGGGCTGGGGACAGACGGCGGGAAGGGGCTGGGGAAGCAGAGAAGAGAGAGGTCAGAGGGCAGGGCTCAGGTGGGAGGTACTCACAATGCATGTCTCGCTCGTGTTCATACTCGATGAAGGCATAGCCTCGGGGCTTTCCTGACCGCTTACTGTAGACCATGTGTATCTAGGGGGGAGGGGGCGGCAGGGACAGAGGTTGGTTCCAACATAGGGAAACCCCACCCCATCAGTCACATGGCCTGTGTGGCAGGCCCGGGCTGAGTGGTGCCAGTGACAGATGCCTCAGACCCTCTGCCCTTCAAGGACCCAGAGTCACTGATGCTCTAATGGCCCTGGGTTTATCAGTTTCTGTGCATGATGACCTCAAGCTCTCACTACACTCCAGAGCATGTGAGTGACTTTTAAGTAAATAAAGAAATGTCAGTTGAACTTAAAGCCTTGCTCTAAAACAAGAATCAACATACATTTTCTATAAAGGGCCAGACAGGAGCTATTTCCAGCTCTGAGGGCCATACAGCCAAAGACGTAACGACCCAACTCTGCCTTACAGCAATAGCAGTCACAGATGATAGTAAACAAATGGGCCTGGCTGGATACCCATAAAACTTTATTTACAAATACTAAGTTTGCAGTTGGCTAATCTGTGCTCTAAACCAGTAACAAGCAGTCATTACTTCTTAATTTTACTTCCACTACCTCAAGTCTACTGCATGGAAGTGCAGTCAGCATATGAGCCCAGGCCATGGAATCAAACCCTGAAATAATGCGGTGGTCCTCAGGGCTGGGAGCCAGCCTTCCCCCTCCCTCCACACACCTCCAACTTAAACCACCCCCGCCCCAGTCCACTCACTCTTTTGATAGGTCCGTACACCTCAAACTCTCTCCGGAGCTTGGATTCTGTTGTGTCATAGTTCTACAAGGAGACAGATGTGAAGTTAAGAGGAAGCAGCTCTCAGAACATTCCCAGGACCAGGTTACTATCTACACCCAAACTCTCTAGAGGAGTTCCCCAGGGTTCCAAGCTCCTCTGGAGTTCCAAGGGTTGGGAGCTGGGTACTCACCACTCTGGCCACAAAGAGAGTCTTGAAGGCATCACCCTGAGCATTGGGATCATTGTGAGGGTCCCCTGTGCAGGAAAAAAAAGTATTTGTAAGAAAGTGTCCACAACCTTGTGTAACAAGACAGACAGAGACAGGTGGGCAGAGACCCAGAGGAACTTTGGTCACCTGGCGACCTTGGGCACGGACCCTCTAAGCCCTGCTTTCCCTGAAGCACAGCAGCCATTATCAGCAACCTTTATCTTATCCAATGATGGGAAGGAATAAGGCTGACTTCACACTGACAGTATGGGGGCCAGCCTAATAGCCATTTCAGATCTACATATTCTGAGGTTGAGGTCCCTCTCAGGTATGAGTAACTAAGCCCAAAGGGGCATCTCTGGGGAAGCAGCCTGAGCCTTCCAGGTACTGAGCTTCCTCCTTCACCCATAGGGCCACAGTGCCACCCACTGGCATGGCCCACAACTACAGCCTGCAATGAAAGCTGAGATCAAGCACCCCTAAGGCCTGGAGTGGGAGCCTAGCAGGGTCCAAGCACTGCTCTCTTCCCTGTCCTGTGGTCTCTGGGAGGAACTCAAGGCTGGCATTGGAGCTTCCAATAGGCTGATCAGATGCTTACTCCCAGCCTTACTACCACTAACCATTGAGGAATAACCACCTCCACAGACAGAAGCCAGAATCTTGTCACAAAACCAACGCTACAGGTGATTCTGATGGGTCAGGCCTGAGAAGAAGTCCTTTTCACAAAGTCTGGTGGTCTCACCACACACAATGGTTTCTGACTCCTGTCAGGGCCCCAAAGGCACCCTGCCCATTGCACTGTGAGGCGGTTCTTCTACCCAACAGTGCTACCTTCAGGAGAACTTGACATATTCTAGAACTTGCCATATTCTAGAAGAACATGAGAAAACAAATGTTAACTAATTTATTGAGCACATAATTAGGCCCAGACACTGCTAAACACTAAGAATTGTTTACCATCATTCTGCAAATGGAAGAGAAGTGTCAGAGTAGCAGAGAAGCCAAGCTCGGCTTTACATCCCGGCCTGACCTCACAACCCAGGCTCATATGCTGAACCCCTAAGCGTTAGCTTCTCAGGAAGAGTTTGTGTGTTTCAAGAAGCCAGAGAATTAAAAGCCGTATGTGTTTTCCATGAGAGGGTTTGGCTGCAAACATAAACTAAGTTCAAGATGACTTCAGGGAATTTCTTGAAAAGCAGAAGACTGAACCCAAATTTAAGAGAGTAACTACCTGGAAACTGATGGTTGCCCTCGAAGATAACTCTGTCCCCTGAGCCTGCCCCCTGAGTCCCTCACCCTACCTCGTCCCTCTGGGGCTGTAATTTTCCAGGCCTGGATGTCTCAGTCTGCACCCATTCATCCAACAGATATTTGTTAAGCACTACTATGTACCCAGAACTCCTGTAGGAGCTGGGGGTTCAACAGCGAACAAGACAAAAAAGATCCCTACCTTCTCGGAGCTCAGACATTACTGGAGGAAGGCTAACAGTAAACAAGGTAAATGAGGCAATCATCTAGTTTTAGCAGATAATCACAGAGATGGGGAGAAGAGTTTTAATGGGATGGTCCAGAAAGGCCTCACTGAGATGACAGCATGTGACCTGATGGCGTATTTAATAGGAAACGAAGCCTCGCCAATACCAGGCAGCAGGTGGTCTAACAGGTACAGCAGGAACAGAACAGTGTTACCCTGACCACTGCCTGGCGGGGTGGACAAAGGCCAAACAGCAGAGAGCTGAGCTTCCTGACAGGCAGCCTGGAGGTGCCCAGCAGACGGAACGGGAAACCACCCCAGGCACCCTGCACGAGTCTCCACAGTTCTTGTTTAACCAAGAGGCTCAGGAGTGTAACCAAAGGTAAAACCTTGTGCATCTGAGCCAGTACCCACGTATCTGAAGAAAGGACCCATGAGCTAAAAGAAGGTGGCAAAGAACTGCAGTTCATCAGCAGTTTACCCCTCAGCAAGCACACAAACCCACTCCATCCTGCTGGCAACTCTGCCCTTGGGAAATCCTTGGTTAAGGATTATCTACATAGCAGCCCAGAGCAGGGGCTCCAAGGACTAGACTGTGGAGCTGGGAAACCTCATTAGGCTTTTAGAAGGCAGAGAAACTATTTCAGAACTCTTCCTCCTGGTAAGCATGCTCTTCACCTCCACAAACCTCCATTTCCTTAAAAACTAGGAGTAACAACCCCTGCCACATTTAGAACCTGTTAGGAAGTAAAAAACATGAAATATATTAAGTGTTCAGTAAGGGGCAAGGTCCCCTTGAATGGTAGCTGTTAACTGTGACAAGGCACAACAAGTCTCTATACTCGGGGACCGAGGCTCTCAGGGGCAGAGAAACCCTACTGTACTTGATCCATCCTTTCCTTTTCCTTTCTACTATACGGAAGTTCAAACACTTAAGGAAACACAACAGCATAATGAACCCCTATGAACCAGCTTCAATTATCACCAGAGCTACACCTATTACATCTCTACCACCACCAGCATATTTAAAATCAGAGTACTTTAAATTTTAAGCTCCAGATATACCATTGTAGTTCTATAAGACTTAAAAAAAAAAAAAAAAGAGTAACGATGGTACCGTTATTACACCTTAAAAAGTTAACACTAGTTCCCTAACCTCACTAAGACCTTGTGTCCAATGTTCGTATGTCCTCAACTGTTTCAAAACTAGATTTTTACAGTTGGCTCATTTAAATCAGGACCCAAGGAAGCTCCACACTTACCATTTGGTTGAGGTGATTCTTTAATCCATTTGGTTCACTCCCTGCCCCTGCCTTTAACATTTATTTGTTAAAGAAACTGGGTCACAAATTTGTCTTCTACAATTCTCTACATTCTAAATTTGGCTAACTGCATCCTCAGGATCATTCAACATGTCAGGATCCCACTTTTAAAGTATGGAAAACAATTTCCAGCAGAAGTGACTTATCCAAGGTCACAACAGCTGTAAGCAGCAGAGGCGGGCTTAACACTCAAGTGGGTCAGACTACAAGGCCTGTGCCCCCGCAGCAGAGCTGAAAGGCTCCCCAAGTTAACTGCTGCCAACAGTTCTCTACCAGGTCCCACTGGAGCGGGGGCCACAATGGTGGGCAAATTCCATCCAAACCCTGCTTTCCTGGAGTAACTATGAACCAAAGTAGAGATGAATGTGTATCAGTGAGCCCCTCCTACAGACTCAAGTGACCAACCTGCAGCAGGACCTAGGGCTTTCAGTGCACGAGGGGATGCGACTTAAGCAAGGGAGTCACAAAAGGCTTCCCTGAGGAGTGACGGCTGACAGAGACACAAAGGGCAGTTCCATATAAACCAAGGTATCATCTGAGACAGGGGAACAGCCTGGGCAAAGACCCAATGACAGGAGACCATCTGGGAAGGATGAGGGGTGAGAAGAGGCCAGTGCAGGCTGCAGGGGTTGGGGGCAGCATGGGCAGAATGCATCCTCAGTGGGCAGGAGAGGGACTCTGGTCTTTATGCTGAAAACAAAAGGAAGCTGTTAGCAGAGAAAGGTACAATCAGAGTTGTATTTTAAAAAGCTCCACAGAACCTGGCAGGGACAGAGATATAGGCAAACCAGTCAGACTGTTATTGTGTGTCCAGGCCGGAGGGGCCCTGCATGGTGGACACAGAGAGAAGGCTCAGAACTGTGACATTTAGAGAGTAACAGGGAGAGATCCTGGTGACAGGCTGGGGAAACAGTGAGAAAAAGGTGTTGAAAGCAAACTGGGTGGCAGCAACTGAGGTCCTGACTTGCAAAGCTGGATGACCATGTTCCAGCGAAGGAAACAACCAAAGACCAGATTGGTAGGGAGAGAAAATAACGATTGTGGTTCGGACACTGAGTTTGATATGCCTTTGAGGCATCCAAGAAAAGACAGGAAAGCAGTGAGAGTCAGGGATCAGAGGGCTCTCAGCTAGGTGCCCAGGTATTCAGCTGTCAGGCATTTGCATAAGCTCCCTGAGGAATGTGCCACACCAGGGAACGAGATTCTGAGTGAAGTGATTCACCACAGCCTCACATGGAAAACCCAAGTCTTCTGACTGCAAAGCCCCCGCTAACAAGAAAGGGCCATTAGAGGTTGGTACGTGACCCTCCTGTGAAGCCTGGTTAACGGCTACAACGTACTCCAATTCCTCCTGTACCCAGAAGGGATGAAACACCCCCAGCCCAAGGGCCGGGGAGCTAAGGTGGAGTCAGGACTGCCTCACCAGCCCAACCTCACCACCTCTGCCTATGAGGCCCGGCTAGTGTAGGCCCCTGCAGGATGCAGCCCAAGGCACCAGGATCCCTTCCTGCCCACCCTTACTCCACGCTCTGCTGCTTAAATACCTAAACGAAACAGAGTGCTGGCAAACAGGGTGCTAAAAAAGTGAACTGACAATCGCATTTTCCCAAATTAGAGTCCTGGGCTGTCCTTGGGGAGAGAAACACAAGAGTGAACAAGAGACATGAAAGGAGGAAAGAGGGACTTACACATTTTTAGCTCTGTCTCCACTTCTTGCTGTCGCCGCTCAATCTTTTCCCGTCTCTGTCAGGAGAAAAGTAGACAACTAAACACAGACAGAAGTGCCCCGATGTCACGGAACTTTCTGAAGAAAGTGGGAAAAAAGATGTGGTGGAGTCAGAAGGCAAACACTACATACCTTCCTCTCCATGCGTTCCTCCCGGGTTTCTGCACGAGTTGGAGGAGGGGCATCTCGAGGGTCCTGGGAACAAGACGTGACAGAGTGGGAGTGACGGGGGGAAATAGCAAGAGACACCCATCCAGGAAACAGTAAGCATCTCGACCATGCTCCCCTACATGTACACATGTATACACACACACACACAAACACGGACAGTTCCCAGGCCAGTGGAGGTAGGGGAGTGGCGCAGATCAAAGCATGGTCCACGGACCAGTGATATTTGCTGCTACTTGTCTGTGACAAGAGAAGTACAGAAACTAAGAATAAGTATTCAAAAACTTCTACAGCAATCTGAGTAGTTTTATGCCCACTGAACTTAATAAAAATTTGATTTTTTACTTTGTATTCTTTCTTTAAAGACACTAGAAAAAAATGAAAATAATTCTCCTATGTGTTCAAAAGCATCAATCTCCAATGGAGTTGTCCTTTATTACAGGTAGGAATTGGGACAGGCCCTAAACAGAAAGAGCTGACAGCGCAGTGCTCAGAGGAAAAAACCAGACACCCCCTGAGGGCCAGAGCCCTTCCTGAAGGTCTCAGCAAGCACTCATTAAACAGTAATTGGCACATGACCCACGCCTGCCACCTGCCTGTTGACGTTAGTTTAACTGGCTAATAACATTTTCCAAATACCGGTTCACTGAGGGTGGCAAATCCTACTAAACAGCCAATCTACCATCTCTCTACTAGCTTCTGCTCTGCAACTTCCTCCACCTCCCCTTTCCCACTCGATGCCAGAACTTTCTTCTTCTGACCTCTGGCTGTGTGCCAGCATTTCTCAGGTGTTCTCTGATGCACCTTAAGAGGTGGATATTGTCATCCTAATTTTACAAATGAAAAAACTCAGGCCCACGAGACTAAGTCGTTTAATCATGTTTATCCCGCAGATACAAAGCTAAAATTCTCACGCCCATGGTCTTAAGCAACCCACCACCCGGTGCTAACCCTTTACAAATATCACCGTATAAACAAAAATGGCAAGTACGATAAGAAATACTAATATCTGCTAACTGCTTAATGCCAAGCCCTGTAACGTAAGTTTTTTCGTCAATTCTCCATCAATATTACAACGAAGATACTAACATCCCCTTGCAAAAGATGAAGAAATCACAGCACTAAGAGGGTACACCTCTTGCCCAAGTTCACACAGCTGATAAATGATGAGCCAAGGACTACCTAGCTTGAGAGCCTCAATCCTTAACTGGTAGTTACTCAATTTTCACAAAAACCCTACAAGGGATGCATCATCTACCCCAATTAAGACAGGGAAACCGAGGTTAAAAGTCACCTGCCTTTATCACACAGCTAGAAAACTGGACAGAGACTGGACTCCCAAATCCAGCCCCCAGGCCCCAAAGAACCCAACCAGCTCCAGGTCTGCTCAGTGAACTCACCTCAAACTCTCGGATGTACGGTGCGATGCCACAGTAAGGTTGATTGTGGTGTTTTTCATGTGGCAGTTTCTCCAGGGGTGGCAGGTATGGGATGGGGTCGCGGGGAGCAAAGAGGGCCAGAAGGTTGGGCGGCAGGAACTGAGTCATCTTGCCAAGTCTGAGAGCAGAAGCAAAACCACCTTATGTTAGGGTGAAGTGGGAGAGATGAAGCCCCTATAACTCCTTGACTCCCAGGAAGAGAGAAAAACAGAGGCAAAATCTTCAGTATCAAAATAGGTTCTTTAAGGGCAGAGAGCAATCCTAAGTCACGGGGAACGAAGGAAAAAATCTGAATGAGAAAGCAAGTTCCTGGGGAAGGACTGTGTGAAGGGGTGGGGTCAGGCCGGTAAGGGAAACAAAGACTGAAAAAGCGTTTCTGAGTAGTGAAGTCTCAGACTCCTGAGCAAGGATCTGCGGGGCTGAGAGTCCCTGGGGGCTTGTAGAGGCATCAATGATCCTGAGAAGGGAAGTTCAGGACAGTGACGGCTGGTGGTCCCGTACCTTGGATAACAGATTATGGGGCGAGGGTCGCAGGACGTCTCCGATCAAGGGAGGGAGTCATAAGTAGCAAACCCCTCAAGCCAGGGGGTTGTGGGTAATAGATCCAGGCCCCCACAGGCAAAAGGAATTATGGGTAAAGTTCCAGGACGCAGCGGAGGCGAGGGAAAAAAAGGCAACACACCGCAAGGGCCTGTGGGTAAGTGACCGCTGAAGGGGGAAGGGGGTCTATGGGAAGAGAGCCTTACTGCCCAGAGAACTCTGGGTAAAGGGTGCAAAAAGGTACTGTGGCGGTGGCGCGGGAAGGGGACCCGGCAGCTGGGAAAGGACTGGGACCCACCGCAGGGGCTTGTGGGTAGCGGCCCCGCACCTGGTAAAGCCAGTCAGTCACACTCACCCGCCGCGCGGCGCCCTCCTCGGCCTGGCGACGGTCCCAGGGCTCGCGGCGGCTGCGGCAGCCCCTCAGCAATAGGCACGCCTGCTCTGGCTTCGACTCTGGCAGGGTCTACGTCCCTCAGTCTCTGTCGCCCGCCCACCGCGCGCACCAGGCCGCTGCTCACAAGCCCGCGCGGCCCCAGCTCGCGGCAGGGGCAAGGGGTGGAACCAGCCTCAAATCCCTCCGCCGGCCGCACTGCGCACGCGCTGCGCGAGTCAAGTACAACCCACACACAGGGACTCTGACGCCGCCGCGGGTACTACGCACGCGCGAGGTCACTGCTCCGCCTTCGGACACCTTAAATTCCTTTGCCGCGGCCGGCTGGAGTCCGTAGTGCGCACGCGCGCTCCTCCCCACGCTCTGCTTTTTCACCTCGCGCTCTGGGCTCCAACCGCCTCTGTCCGCGAGACCCTTTTCGATGCTCCACCCCTTTCCCTAACTCACTTCCCGGATCTTGTGCGCATGCTTATATTGTTTTGTATGGTATATACCCTTCCGCCGCCTGGCAAAGAGTCCCTACATGAACAGTGTGATTACCTAACATATTAAATCAGTAATCGAGCGCCGGCAGTGTGCTCCGCAGTGTTTGGCCACTGGGGTTGTAGCATGTGACTAAAGCAAAGTCTTTTCCTTTTTGGAGCGTACGTTGTACTGCGGGAGACAATAAAGGCATTTTAAAAATAAATTTAATTTAGGATAGTGGCCAGCACAATAAAGGAAAACAGGGCAGAGTAAGGTGTTGGGCAGTGAAAGAGGGTCTATTTTAGAAAGGGTGATAACGGAAGGCTCTTCTTAAGAGGTGACTTTTGAACAAAGGCCCGATGGAGGGGAGATCTGGGCGGGGTTAACAGCAAGTGCAAAGGCCCTGATTTAGGAATCCCATGTTGTTGGCTGTGAGAGCAGAGAGCTGGCGGCCGTGTTATTTAGGATCCTGTAAACCTGTAAGAAGTTAAGTATTTTAAGTTTTGAGGGTAGATTTAATTGCCTGTTTAATAATAATTACAGAAATTATTACAAAATTTAAATGACTAAATTCATATTACTTAAAAATTTTTTTTATCACATTTGCTTTATCAATGTGAGAATTCTGTGCTATTTTTTGGAGCTTTTCTGTAATTCTAAAATTCGTTCAAAATAAAAAGTTTGAAGAAAAAGCTAAATCTGCTTTAATAACATATTTTTCTTTTATGCTATTTGAAAGTAAATTGCCGAGGCACTGCGTCTCTAAATGCGTCAGCATGTAACTCCTAAGAATAAGAACATTCTTTTACATAACCGCAAAACGATTTTCACCTCTGAGAATATTTATCCAGCCCCTATTCGGATTTTCCCAATTGACCCACAAGTATTTTGCTTTAATCCGAACCAGTAGCCAATCAAGGTTCACATCTCTTTAGTCTCTTTTAATATAGAATAGATACACGCATGTACACCTACACACTTTTTTTCTCATTAGTTGTTGGTTTTTCCCCAGAGTTCAGAGCAGTTTCCAGTAGAATGTCCCACATTCTGGATTTGTCTGATTGTTTCCTCGTGTTTAGTTTATTCCACTACCCCTGTTTTGCCTATAAAATGAAAATTGAGTTGGAAGCTTTGAATAGACTGACATTGAGCATTTTTGGCAAGAACGCTTCCATGGTGATACTGCAGGCTTTGTATTTGCATCACATCTGGGAGGTGCATAATGTCAGGAGGTCCCCCTATTATGATGCTGAGTTTGGTCACCTGGTCAAGGAGCTAACTGCCAGATCTCTCCTTGTAAAGATACATTTTCCCTTTGGTAATCTGAGCAGTGAGACTCTGCCACTGGGCAAATATTCTGTTCCCCAAGCATCTCTCACCCCATGGTTGTAGCAGCCATTGCTGATCCTTGACTGAATCAAGTGTTACCTGGGGGAGAGGACAGATTTTATTTGAAATGAAATAGGAAGTATCTAAAGAGTTTTGATCAGGAGGACAGACCTAATTTACATTCTTAAAAGATCATTTCAGGAGGAGGAGGTGGATGGACAGAAAAAAAAACGTAGAGAAGAGGCTGAAGAAGAACAGTAGATGCTTAGAAGGCTACAATTTCCAGGGGAGAGATGGTGGCTTGGCCTGAGATGATAGTGTTACCCAACTCACTTTGGCTGCTTACTGCTTGAAAGCCAATACTGGAGAGACAGGTGTTGGTAGGAAAGGAAAAGTTGCTTTATTCAGGAGGCCAGCAACCTGGGGAGGAGGTGGACTTATGGAGAAAAGCCAACTTGCAGTTGCCAATCAGGGGACAAGAGCTTTTAAAGGGGAGTCTCTGGGGTGTATATGCAGAGGGAGGGGGCTACATGCAGAACAGCACAGTCAGGTCTGACAATTGTCTTGAAGTTAGTCCTGTGGTGGTCTGATCAGTGTCATCTTGATTGTTTTAAGTGCAGTTAATCTTTAGTTCCAGGACTGGGTTTTTCCCATTTCTTTGAGGACAGTTCTTGAAATTGTGCAAGATGGATCAGCTTGTCATGGCTACAGTCTGGTTATCATGTAGGTAACTTCTTCCACCTGGTGGGGGTTTCAGTATCTGCAAAACGGCTCCAAAAATATAGCTCAGAATACTAACTATAGCCCTTGAGGAGGAACTAAAGGTTCTTGAGTGTGTTTAATGATGAAATTGTTATTATTTTGTCCTGTTTGACTGCTTTTCTTTGCTTCTTCATTTTTCATTTTTTTCTGGTTAAATTTATTCTTTGGCTAAAGTTTTTGTACAGACAAAAAGCAGGCAGAGGAGATGGTGGGGAGTCTGTCCTAAGAAGACCCCGTAGTGTCTTCCTCCATCACAGTAGCAGTGGGGTGGAAAGGAGTGATGAGATTCAGGATGTATTGTGACGGTAGGGCTCACTTATTCAGTTGCTATAGGAGTGGAATTAGAGTGTATGGAAAAGAGGGATGTTAAAAATAATACTTAGAGGAAATTAAGGAGAACTAAATGCAATGTGGGATCCTGGAGAAGATTCTGACCTGGAAAAAGAACACTAGTGGAAAACTGGTGAGATTCAAATAAGGTTTGTAGCATTATTGGTTAACAGCATTATATTATTGTTAATTTCCTGACAAATTATTGTAGTATGGTTATGAAAGAAGTTGACATTGGTGAAAGATGGGTGAAGGATATATGGGAATTCTGTACCGTTTTTGGCAACTTTCCTGTAAGTCTGAAATGATTTCAAAATAACAAGTTTAATGAAAACATTTAAATGAAGTTGATCTTCCCTTAATAATAATCCTCGCTCCTAGATTTGTTGACTAATCAACTGGCTCATTGATGGTGCCATTGATTTAGAGAGGAAAGACATGTAATGGTCGAGGAGGAGTTCTGGGTTTGGACATACCAAAGATGTCTGACACTCAGGTGGAGCTATGGCCTTGAAAGTTGGAAGATATGACAATCATGGAAGAGTTTGAGGCTGGAAACCTATATTTGGAAGTCATTGGTGTAGAGATAGCATTTGAAGCCATGTGACTGGATGGACTCAGCTAGGAGGGGAGAAAGGATGGATAAAGGAAGAAGTCTGAGAACTGAGTCCCAAGGCCCTCCATCAGAGCTCAGATAAAGCAGGAAGACCCCGTAAAGGAGATGAGGGGGAGTGATGGCAAATGTAGGAGAAAACCCAGGAGAGTCAGGTGTCCAGGAAGCCAAGAAGGAAAGTGCTTCAAGAAGACAGTGTTCAGTGTGTCTCATGCTGCTGAGAAATGCAGGACCATAAGGACTGAGGTTTGGCCACGGTAGATGGCCTTGACAAGATGATGGGAGATGAAGTAGAAACCTCGGGTAGGGAAAAACCTTTAGAGAAGCTTTGCTGCCAAGGGAGCAGAGAGAAGCAATAATAGTGGAAGAGGAAAGTAGAGGCAAGGAAGGTTTTTTTTTTTTTTAAGGTAGAAAATATATTAAGTTGGGGAGGGTATAGCTCAATGGTAAAGCTTATGCCTAGCATGTTCAAGGTCCTGGGTTCAATCCTCAGTACCGCCATTAAAATAAATAAACCTAATTGCCTCCTCCCCTCCAAAAAAAGGCATTAAAAAAATGAAATGAAATTCAAATGTCCTTCCTACAGTGAATGGATAAATAGATGGACACACGCTCATAACTTGGAATAGTACTGAGCGTTAAGAAGGAAAGAACTACCAGAGGGAGGGTATAGCTGATGGTAGAGTGCATGCTTAGCATGCAGAAGGTCCTGGGTTCCATCCCCAGTGCCTCCATTAAAAAAAATAATAACAAAAATTTTAAAAAGAAGGAAAAATAACTGATACGTGCAGCAGAAAAGAACCAGTCTTCCATGCATTATGCTAAGTGTAAGAAGCCATATTGAAAAGGCTCTGTACTGTATGATATCACTTACAGTTGACCCATAAACAACACGAGTCTGAACTGCACAGGTTCACTCATATGTGGATTGTTTTCAAGAGTAACAGCTGCAGTACTGAACCATCCAGTTGGTTGAATCCCTGGATGTGGAACCGTGGGTGTGGAGGAACCACGTGCACTCAGATTTTCAACTGCATGTACTGTCCAAGCTCCTAACCAACCTTGAGCATTGTTCAAGGTCAACTATATTTGATGTTCTGGAAAAGGCAAAACTACAAGGACAGAGGGAGAGAAAGCAGAGCATTAGTTTCCAAGAGCTGGAAGTGGGGGAAGCAGTTGACTACAAAGGGAAGGAGGGAACTTTGAAAGAGGGACAGATGTGTTTTTTATTCTTATTGTAGTGGCAGTTACCTGACTCTATACATGGCCAAAATTCATAGAGGTGTACACTATTAAGGGTAAATTTTATTGCATGTAAATTAAACCTCAATAAACTTGACAGAACAAAACAAGTGGCTTCCCCAAATACTCACTAATTACAAAGGGAAAACAGTAATAACTCCAATGGAGAAACCTAGCAGATGCTACCCTAACCAAATGATCAAAATTAACATCACTCGTGTAAGATATATCAGAATCTTATGCCTCCAGTTTGATGTGATGAGAAGAGAACTTCACCTCCCATTTTCCCTCTTCCCCCCAAAAACCTCTGTAATCTCAATCTAATCAATATAAAACACCAAAGAAGTAAGTCAGAGAAAGACAAATATCATATAATATCATTTATATGTGGAATATAAAAAAATGACACAAATGAACTTATTTACAACACAAAAACAATCACAGACATAGAAAACAAACTAATGGCTACCAGGGAAAGGAGGGGAAGTGGATGAATAAATTGAGAATTCAGGATTTGCAGATGCTAACTACTATATATAAAATAGATAAACAACAAGGTCCTACTGTATAGCACAGTATTCAGTACCTTGTAATAGCCTCTAGTGAAAAAGAATATGAAAAGGAATATATATAAATATATATTTGAATCACTGTGCCGTACACCAGAAATTAACACAACATTGTAAACTGAATACACTTCAATAAAAATAATAATAAATAAAAAACAAACAATAAATATAAAAGACCAAATAAATGTAAATTGAGGAGCAGTACAGAGTAACTGACCAGTAATCTTCAAAATGTTGAGGTCATTGAAGACAAGGAAAAAGTAAGAAATGACTGCAGAATTGCAGGGGACTAAGAGGGTATGACAGTTAAATGCCATATGGAATCCTGGATTGGATCCTGGAATGGAGAAAGGACATGAATGGAAAAAAACCGAGGCAATCTGAGCATCATGTAGTCAATAGTATTGTACCAATGTCAGTTTCCTCATCAGTTCCTTCATTTTAACAAACAAACCACAACAATGTAAGTTGTTAACATGAGTGGGAAACTGGGAGAAGGGTATCACGAACTCTCTGTTATCTTTCAACTCTTTTGTGAGTCTGAAAATATTTCCAAATTAAAACAAAATGATTTTATTATAGCCCAGGAATGACAGGAATGATACTGAGGAATGGGGAACCATCTGTGTTAGTTTCCTATTGCTGCTGTAACAAATTCCCACAAACTTCGTGGCTTAAAACCACATGCGTTTATTATGATATAGTTCTGGAGGTGAGAATTCTAAAATGGGTCCACAGGGCTATGTTCCTTCTGGATGCTCTAGGAGAGAATTCATTTCCTTGCCTTCTTCAGCTTCTAGGAGCCACTTACATTCCCTGGCTCATGGTCCCTTCCTCCATCTTCAAAGTCAGCAGTGTAGCATCTTCTCTCCGCTCTGACCTCTGCTTCTATCCTCACATCATCTATGAATCTGACCTTCCTGCCTCCCTCTTATAAGGACCCTTGTGTTACAATGGGCACATCCAGATCATCTGCGATAGTCTCCCTAACTCAAAATTAATTTAATCAAATCCATAAAGTCCCTTTTGCTACATAAAATATCCTAAAGTTCCAGGATTAGGACATGGACATCTTTGCAGGGGGCAGGGGAAGGCATAATTCTGCCTCTCATACAAATGACACAGGAGAATTAGGAGTGATGACTGGAGCAGAGTCTGCAGGTAGAACAGGAAAAAGGGACCCCAGACACAAAGCAAGACGTTGGTCTTGGGTCTGGTGGGATGGATGAAAAGCAGAGCATCTGGGCAGCTGACAGAATGAGCTGTGGGGAAATAAAGTGTTCTGGCAGCTTCTGTGTTTTCAGGGGAATGAGGTGTGAGCGGACCTGCTGACTAAATGAGGGTGAGGAGGGCCTGGGTGTTGTGGGGGTTTGAGGAGAAGGAAGATGGGTAACAACCATCTTGAGGGAGCTGAGGGTACAATGACGAGGAACCTGGAGCAGGGTGGCAGGCAGGGGTCCAGCCCCCCTCAGGGCCCCCTGGGAAGGCACGAAGTAAGTGAGAAGATTTACTAGGGTGAAGATTTGGCCCCAACAGTGCCCTGGAGGGGGTCATAGGCAAAGGAGGTAAAGACATGCACAAGAGAGTGACTTTATTGGTGGACTATGGAACAGTGGGAACCATGACAGAGAACCGGTGCAGAATTTCTTTGGGGGGACAACAGAAATGTTCTAAAACTGATTGTGGTGATGGAAGCACAAGTCTTATGAATAGAGAAAAAGTCATTGTGTCACACACTTTATTTTTTTAAATTGAAGTATAGTTGATTTACAATGTTGTGTTAGTTTCTGTTGTACAGCATAGTGATTCAGTTATGTACTTTTTCAGTTATCTTCTTTTTCATTATGGGTTATTACCAGGTATTGACTATAGTTCCCTGTGCTCTACAGTAGGACCTTGTAGTTTATCTATTCTGTATCTAGTAGTGTGTATCTTCTCATATCAAATTCCTAATTTATCCCTTAACCCCCACCCTTTCCCCTTTGGTAACCATGAGTTTGTTTTCTATGTCTGTGTCTGTTTCTGTTTGGTACATAAGCTCATTTGTGTCATTTTTTTTTAAAGATTCCACATGTAAGTAATACCATATGATATTTGTCTTTGTCTGACTTTCTTCACTAAGTATGATCATCTCTAAGTCAATCTATGTTACTGCAAATGGTATTATTTCATTCTTTTGTGTCGTATACTTTAAATGGGTAAATTTATGGTAAATGAATTGGAGCTCAATAAAACTTAAGAAAAGGAAGGAAGGAAGGAAAGAAAAAAGGAAAGAAGGAGAGAAAGAAGGAAGAGACTGGGGTAGGGTGAAGGGCAGGATGGATAGAGATGATGGGCTCAGAGTACCGACGGGCCATGTTCGGATTATCTATTATTGTGGTGTGTGTAACCAACCACCCAAAGACTGGGTGACTGAAAACAACAAAGATCATTTATTTAGCCCCCAAGCCTGCGATCTGGCAGGGCTTGGAGGGGGAAGGCTTATCTCTGCTCCAGAAGCATCAGGGCAGGTAGCCCGCTGGGTGGGAGGACGTTCTTCTAAGACTGCTCAGTCACGTGACTGCCGGCCAGTGCTGGTAATCAGCTGTGAGTCCAGTCAGGACCCGGGAACCTAGGGTCCTCTCCATGTAGGCTTTGCACAAGTGTCCCAAGGAAAAGGGTGGGGTGGAAAGTTGCCCTTTAGGCTCTAACCTCAGAAATCACACAGTGTTCCTTATGAGGTGGTCTATTAGTTGAAGGACTCACCAAAAGCCGGGGACAAAGACTCCACAAGATAGGGCGAGGTTTGGACTATACTGTAGCACAAAAAATATGGCCCTTTTAGGAAAAGACAATCCATCACAGGCCAGGTTTTGGCAGAATCATCTATGGGGCTATTAAAATGACTAAAAGTCATGACAGTAGTTTTAAAGGGATGGATGTGGAGCCAGGATCTAAAATCTTCTACGGGAGAGTGGGAGTGGCCAGAAGGGGAAGGGATGAGTTCTTTAGGGAAGGCTGGGAAGAGGTGTCCATGGATAACTTGAGCTTCAAAGGGGCTGAGAGAGGGAGAGTTGTCTGGAAAGGGCAAAAAGGAACACCCACCGCCAGGCTCAGTGGTAGGAGGGTGTAAGAGACAGGCGGCAGGTGCAGGGAGGAGGAGGGGTCAGTTCACACAGAGAGTTCAGAAACCCACAAAGAGGGGTCTCTGTAGGTTCTGAGAATGAGAAAATAGAGAAGACAGAGGAGAAAGGGGGCTGACCAGAGAGGGAAGGAGAAAGACCTTTAGTGTCTCTCTCCACTCCTCCAGCAGAGGGCGCCTAGGGCCTCATTCCTTGGAGTCCGGGTGACCAATCCGCACCAGTTCCCCTCAAGCGCATCCGAAGGGGCTATTTTTAAGCGGTGTCATAGGACACCGGTGGCTGGAAGGCCATCGTCTGTCTGTCCTTCGGCCCCTTTGAGTGACCCTGCGGCATCTCTCCAGCCCACCCCCCACCTGTTCCTGGTAGGCCCGGTCTCCTTTTGCACTATTCAGGGCTACGGCCCAGGCCTTGCTGGGTCAGAACGTCTTCAGGTGGAGATCCCGGGGGAGACCCGAGCGAGGGGACCCGGTGTGTGTGTGTGGGGGGGGGGCACATGCTTGTGATCGCAGCTGCTGGAGCGTCCCTAGGATGGGGCCACCACCAGGATGTGGCAGAATCAACCTCGAATGATGGACAGAGAGAGATTCAGAGATAGGACTCCGGAGACCCTGAGTCCTCCAGAGGCCCTGAGACAGAGACTTGCAGTAATTCAGAGATACAGGGAAAGAAAGACCCAAAGGGCTGAACGATAATGAGAGAAAAGAGACCCAGAGAAGAGACAGAGTCCAAGGGAGACAAGAGATAAACAGACAGAGATCCAAGAATCAAAACGAAGACGGAGATTCCGAGAGACCAAGACACAGAGACTGACAGGAATCCCCAGGCACAGGTGACCCTAGAACGGCAAAACTCAGAGATAAATGACCCGTTGAGATACTCAGAGATACATTCCTGAGGTCAGAAATACAGAAGGATACATAGCTAGATGCGGAGGCATACAAGAGGAGAGAGACAGACAGAGACAGAAAGAGATGGAAATTTGTGACTGCAACAGAGGGACTCAGATACTCATTAAAAAAAAATAGACGAGACACACATGGAAATCCGGAGAGACGCAGGACAGAGATCGCAGGCGACAGAGAGACAGAGGGAAAGGGGATGTGAAGACTGGATGGACTCGGAGAAAGCACAGCCCGGCGGCGGCTTGGGGGAAGGGGCGGGCGCCCCGGCAGAGGGCGCGCGGCCGCCCTCTGCCCCGCCAGGGTCACGGCGCCCCCTCCCCCGCGCCCTGGCCGCACGGCCGGGCTATTTTTACGCGTGGACACCGGACACCAGGCTGGGGCGGCGGCGGCGGCGGCGGCCGAGGAGGGGCCGGGCCGGGCCGGGTCGGGCGTCGGGGCCACACGTCCGTCCGCGGGTCGCCGGGGCTGCGCGCGCCATGGAGCCGCGGTGCCCGCCGCCATGCGGCTGCTGCGAGCGGCTGGTGCTCAACGTGGCCGGGCTGCGCTTCGAGACCCGCGCGCGCACGCTGGGCCGCTTCCCGGACACTCTGCTAGGGGACCCTGTGCGCCGCAGCCGCTTCTACGACGGCGCGCGCCGCGAGTACTTCTTCGACCGACACCGGCCCAGCTTCGACGCGGTGCTCTACTACTACCAGTCCGGCGGCCGGCTGAGGCGGCCGGCGCACGTGCCACTCGACGTCTTCCTGGAGGAGGTGGCCTTCTACGGTCTGGGCGCGGCGGCGCTAGCGCGCCTGCGCGAGGACGAGGGCTGCCCCTTGCCGTCCGAGCGCCCACTGCCCCGCCGCGCCTTTGCGCGCCAGCTCTGGCTGCTCTTCGAGTTCCCCGAGAGCTCGCAGGCCGCGCGCGTGCTCGCCGTCGTCTCTGTGCTTGTCATCCTTGTCTCCATCGTCGTCTTCTGCCTCGAGACACTGCCCGACTTCCGCGATGACCGCGACAACCCGGGGCTCGCCGCGGTGGCTGCCGCTGGCCCGGTGAGGGGGCGGGGCCTGAATGGGAAGAGGCGGGGTTTGGGAGGAGCTAGACGGGGTCCACAGGGACCTGACCAATCATAAGATGGGGTAAGGGGCAATGGGAGGCGGGGCATCTCAGGAAGGTGGGGCCTGGATCTGGGTGGTCAGGGCATTGGGGGGCCTGGGTGGGAAGACCTAGCCAATCATAGATGGGCAAGGGGCCGTGAGAGGTGGGCAACCCAGGGGTAGTGCCTGACCAGGGGGCTCTACCGTGAAAAAATGGGCTGGGGGCAAGAAGATATAGCCTGAGGATCTGGCTAGGAGGACCTGCCCTATCTGAAGGGGGGAGATGAGGTAGGGGAGAAACATGGCTTGTGGAGGGCAGGAGGGCTGGAGGACAGGTACATTAAGAAATCGAAACTGAGAGGGAGGGTATAGCTCAGTGGTAGGGCGCATGCTTAGCATGGATGAGATCCCGTGTTCAACCCCCAGTACCACCACTTAAAATAAATAAACCTAATTATCTCCCCTCGCAAATTTAAGGGGAGCCTGAAAAATAAGGGGTCTATATGGCTGGCAGTTCCCAATGGTAAGGATGAGCTGGAGGTGGAGAGATCTGGGTCCTGAAAGCGGCTGAAGGAGCTGAAGATGATGGATGGGGCTTAAGGGCTGGGTCAAGAAGACTCCATCATAAAGAAAGTCAAACTGAGAGCAGTGAGAGGAGGGGCCCGGATTTTGACATACAGATAAGGTCTGGACTGGGTTTGGGGAGGGCAGGGCACAAGGGAGTGGGGCCAGGGCGGGGCCCCCCTCATCTGGAAAATCAGCTGGGGGCCAGATTTTGGGAGGGAAGGGGTTCAGCCCTACTCAAGCATCATTTCAGGAGGCCTTGCCAGTGAAGGATCAAGGAACCTAAAGTCAGCCTTCCAGGGATGATCCCTGTGGTCCTGGGAAGGAGTCTGTGACAGCTGGGTCACTGGGGTTCTAGGGAAAGCAGCTATTGACCAATTTTTAAAGAAGTAGTTGAATATTTAAACATTGAATATGGCCATTCCAGTGTGTCCCAGCCCTGGCATGGTCCTCCCTGAATCTCTTCCTCCCTACAGTTCCCGGCTCGACTGAACGGCTCCAGCCCAGTGCCTGGACCCACACCTCGCTTGCCCTTCGATGACCCGTTCTTTGTGGTGGAGACGTTGTGCATCTGTTGGTTCTCCTTCGAGCTGCTGGTGCGCCTGGCAACCTGCCCAAGCAAGACAGCCTTCTTCAAGAATGTGATGAACCTCATCGATTTCGTGGCCATCCTGCCCTATTTTGTGGCACTGGGTACTGAGCTGGCCCGGCAGCGGGGGGTGGGCCAGCCAGCCATGTCATTGGCCATCCTTCGAGTCATCCGACTAGTGCGCGTCTTCCGCATCTTCAAGCTGTCCCGACACTCCAAGGGCCTGCAGATCTTGGGCCAGACCCTACGAGCCTCCATGCGTGAGCTGGGCCTCCTCATCTTCTTCCTCTTCATTGGTGTGGTCCTCTTCTCCAGCGCAGTCTACTTTGCTGAGGTTGACCGGGCAGACTCCCATTTCACCAGCATCCCTGAGTCCTTCTGGTGGGCAGTGGTCACCATGACCACAGTTGGCTATGGAGACATGGCACCCGTCACTGTGGGTGGCAAGATAGTGGGCTCTCTGTGCGCCATCGCAGGCGTGCTGACCATTTCCCTGCCTGTTCCAGTTATTGTCTCCAACTTCAGCTACTTTTACCACCGGGAGACAGAGGGTGAAGAGGCTGGGATGTTCAGCCATGTGGACACACAGCCCTGTGGCCCACTGGAGGGCAAGGTCAATGGGGGTTTGGTGGATCGAGAGGTGCCTGAGCTACCACCTCCACTCTGGGCACCCCCTGGGAAACATATGGTCACTGAAGTGTGAGGGACAGTTGAGGTCTGCGGGACCTCATGTTTCCTTGGAGGGAGGGATGGAGGGAGGGGCAGAGGGGAAGATGGGGGGAGGGGGTTGGGTTTAGGAAGAACTAAGTTAGGTGGTAATGAGCTGGGAACACTAAATCTTGTTGGGTCTTGAGTTGTGGTTTGGTAGCTCCTGTGGGTACCTCCTTAGGTGACAATGAATGGCAATGGCTTGTGCTGAGTTGAGGGGGAGATTCCATTGGTTTGTATTGCATTGGGCTGTGCAAAACTTGTGGAGCCTTTGGGGTAGTGTTGAGATAGGTTTGGTCACATAGTTTTGTGAGTTTCTTAGTTCCATGTTGGGTTGGGTTAGGTGGCGAGTCTGGGTGAGTCTTGTCCAACTGCATTGTGCAGGACTCTGTGGTTTTATGAATCCCCTAGGGCCATGCTAAGGTGGTCACCCATGGCATTGTTGGGACTGCATAGTGTTGTGGAGTTGAGTTGAGACATGGTGGAAACCGTGTGGCTTTATGATCCTTCTAGGGCCATGTTATTTTAGGTTCTGTGAACTTGTGAGTTATGTAGAAATACAAATAGTCAAGTGATAAAATGGGAGCTTTCTAGGTCACATTAGGTTAAGTTGGGTTGGAATGTATGACCATGGGAGTCTTTCAGGGTTCTGTTGTGCTGAATTGTGTAGAGTTATGTGGCTGGAAGTTTCTCAGGGCTACGCTGAGTTGAGTCATAATGAGTTGTATAATCATGTGAGTCTTGTGGGGCCAGTTCAGTTGGGTGGTACAACTGTTTTGAGTCTCATAGGGCCGTACTGAGTTGAGTTACAAGTTGTATCGTTGAGTCCTGCAGGAATGTTGGGTTAAGTTGAACTGTATGTACGAGCTCCATAGGGCCATGTTGGTTTGTGTTTGCATTTAGTAGCAGTACTAGGACCCAAGGATAAGAGCACTGAGAAGGAATCATGTATCAAGGAGCGAATGTGGTGTGTGGGCAAACTGAACTGGCTTGCCCAGTGTCACTCACTGTAAGGGGCAGGGCTGGGGGCTGTAGATTCAGGTGTTCATGCAGAGGGACTCTGGATAAACTAGGAAGATGTAGCGGCTCCTTCCATTTACCCCACACCTGCTTTGTTTTGCCATTCAAACCTCTTCTCCACCTGTCTTCTCCACAGAGTTTGGCTTACAGACTCTTGAATGGAGATCAGAGCCACAAGGGCAGGGGAAATGGGGAGAAAGTGTTTGTAGAAAGTGTTTGGAGAAAATGTTTCTGTCCCTGTCCCCCCCAACATGATGGGGGGACAGAAACTCAAGAGAGGGGGACAGACAGCTGGAGAGGGATAGAGACCCAGAGAAAGAAGAGATACCCAAAGAAGAGACAGAGACCCAGAGGAAGGAGATAGAGACCCAGGGGGGCGGGTGTCAGACACCCAGAGAGAGAGGATCAGAGACCCAGAGTTGGAAAGAGACCAGAGCACCCCAGAGAAAGAGAACCAGAAAAGAAACAGGCAGAAAAAGTCAGTGCCCCCGAACTGAACCCAAGAGAAACGCTGTCTCTCTTCCATAGGATCACAAAGGAATCCCAAATCATGGCAAGCCACCCCCTCCTCCTGCAGCATAAGAAGTCAGCCAGACGAGCTTCAGGGCCTGCTCTCTTTTCCTGGGGAGAAACCAGATTCTCAGAGCATGGGAGTGGCTTCCCGAGGTCCCATGGCATGTCCCCGGGGGCCAAGACTTGTGGCCAGCCGCGTGACCCCACATGTCCCCATCCGCCTGCCGGTACACACAGGACCTCCCCAGTCCAACAGCTTCACGTCTCACAAATGAGGCAACCGAGGCTCAGAGGGCAGGGTGTTATCCAAGGTCACAAAACCTTTTCAGAGATCTTTCAGTACTAAAAGGGCATTTGGAGGACGAAGAGGACGGTTAAATCACTAACACATATAGGACTTCCTATGTGGCAGGTATTATTCAAAGTACTTGTATAAATTTATTAAAATCCATTCAGTGGTTTACAGAGAGTTGTCATTGTTATTTTTAGCTCTAACCCCCTCCCCCTTTCTTTTTTGGTCAAATGAAAGCTTACTTAGAAGCAAGAGTGTCGTATCAGAAGGGAACTGTTTGAGGGGGACGTTCCCCTCACGGAGTCTCTCTTGGCAACTCAGAAAGCAGCTAGGAAATTCAGTCTGGAACCCCCTGATTTAATCCAACCACCTTTTTCACAGAGCGAGAGAAGAAGGGACAGATTGTGGGAAGAGTTTGATAAAGGTCGAAAATAATATAACCTTTAAATAATATAACACTTCTCTCTGAAATGGAGAGGAAGGCACATTTGGAGACAGAAACGGAGACAGACCGTCTCCCCTTCCATGGTGACAGACACAAGGCAGAGTCTGGGAAGCAGGCACAGAGCCCAGTACAGGGACCTGAGGAAGAGACACATGCAGAGAGGACCCAAGACCCAGCGAGAGGACAGAGATGCCCAAGGGGAGTTGGGAGAGCAGGAGAGAAGAGGGGATAGGGACTCAGAGAGAGAGGGTGGGGACAGAGACTGTTTCCCAGTTAACTCTTCTGTGAAAACTCACCCCTCCTACCCCATTAGAGACTGGAGATTCCACAGAGATCCTCTGGTGGGGGGTGGGGCACGTTGGGTGCTTAGGGATGCGGGAAGCATGGAGAGGTCAGGGAAGTGACCTGAGTGGACACTCAAAGTCTGGGAAGTGCCCCTCCCCCACCCCCAATAAACAACTGCGGCCGCCTTCTATGTGGCCTTGGCTGGGATGGCAAGAGGTGAGGGGAACACCCTAATCCGGGGACACCCTTCCTGCCCCCTTGCCATGCTATATTTAGGATGAGGGAGGGGTACGGGGTGACCCCCCCACCCACCCAAAGCGGGTGTCAGCTTTCCTCCTGAAAATAGCTCAGGGGTAGGGTGAAGGGCCCCACGGTAGGTCTGTCCTGGGACTCCAACTCCTGTCTGATCTCCCTCTGTCTTAAGGTCTCTTTCTCTGGGTCTCTGTCCACTTTGTGGGATTCTGTCCCCTTTCCTCAGTGTGTCTTTCCCCCTTTCTCTGGGTCTGTGTCTTCTCTCTCTGGGTTTCTGTCCCCCTCTTTCTCTTGGCGTCTGTCCCCTCTTCCTCTCTGTTTTTGTCCCTTTTCCAGTCTCCCTTCATCTGTCACTATCCCTTTTCTTTCTCTAAGCAGGTCATTCTCTTCCCAAATCATATCTTTGTCGACAATCTCCGAGTCCTGTAACACCTTGAATTTCTCTTATCTGAACTCAGGACAAGACCCTCTCCCCAGTCCCCACCCAGGAAATTCCAGCAGAGACGACAATGTGGGAGAGCCCCCCACATCCACCCCACCGTCCCCTCGGGCCTCGGGCCTTATCTCTGCCCAAGCCCAGCTGGTTAATGTCTGGCCTGGAGCTCCTGGGAGAACTGGGGATGAGAGCAGAGAGTGGGAATCTGCCCGGGGATTGACACTTAACTGGCAAAAGTACGCAAAAGAATCTCAGGCCCAGACTCCTGGGTCTGAGGGAGGAGGGGGCTTGAAGGGTCTGGACTCCGGGGTCTGAGGGAGGGGGCTGGGGGCCCGGACTCCTGAGTCTGAGGGAGGAGGGGGTTGGCGCCTGGCCTCCTGGGACTGAGGCGGGCCGAGGGCTGAGGGAGCCAGGCCGGGCTGCCGAGGTCTCGGCACGCGTGTGGAAGGCGGGATCCCCCGGCCCCTCCTCCGCCGTCGGGCGCCGCCCCGCCCCCGCCCCCGACCCGGGCCCTCCAGAGCGTGTGCAGCGAGGAGCCGGCGGGCGAGCGGGCGTCTCTGCAGCCGGCGAGCAGGAGGAGGAGGAGCCGCCGCCGCAGCGCCAGGGGCAGCCAGGGGAGCCGAGGAGGGCGCCCCAGGTAAGAGCCTCCACGCCTCCTTCCCCGGGATTCCGGCGTCTGGATCGCCCTGCCCCCGGGTAGGGAGGTACGGGGGCGGGGCCGGCAGGGGCGGGGCTTCGCGGAGGAAACTGAGGCAGGAGTAAAGTGTCCCAGATGGACCGCCCGTCACCCCCAGCAGGACCCCAGAAGTCCAGACCCCCGGCTAAACCTTCTGGGGGCGGAGGGTCCTAGGAGTCCGTATTTCTCAGTACCTGGGGAGGAGGGACCTGAACTCCAGAACTGCAGAGTCCGAGGGAGGAGGGCACTGGGGGTCTGGACTCCTGGGTCTGAGAAAAGGGATTTGGGGGCCTGGACTCCTGTATCTGAGGGTGGAAGCTGGAGGCCTGGGCTCCTGAAGGAGGAGGCAGCTGGGGCCCAGGGCTCTTGGGTCTAAGGGAGGAGGGGGTGATAGCCTGGACTCCAAAGGAAGGGGGCAGCTGGAGACCAGGACTCCTGATCTGAGGCGGGAGGCCACTGGGGACCAGGACTCCTGATATGAGGGAAGAGGCAGCTGGGAACCTCCACTTCTGGTTCTGGTTGGGTCAACATGTGTCCCTCTTCACATTTCTCCCTTCCCATTCCCCCATCTCCCAGCCAGGGCAGGCAGCTACTCCAGGTATGTGCAGTAGAAGTCTTGGACGGGCCCTGGCCTGTCCTGTGAGGAGAGAACATTCCAGGAAGCAGCCTCGGGGACCCAGGGCTTCTTGAGTGTGGGCCCTCGGGGACCCGGGTGTCCAGGCCAGCCCCACCCCCACCCCGTCTGAGAGATGAATGAGCTGAGGAGGATGTAATCTTTTCCAGCCTCCTCCATCCTCAGCCCCTCCCCTCCCCTCCCCTCTCCGCCCCCCATCTGCTTTCCATCCAGGAACCATCACCTGAGCAGGGCAGGGGCCTCTGGGAGTAGGGGGTGCAGCCTTGACTCTTGGTACCCTACACTTTAAGAGGAACACGGAGAAGGGGAGTGTTCAGGCCTCCTCCCCCACCTGCCTCTAACCTGCCTGTTTCCTTCTTCCCCTAGGTGGTTGCCCCCTCCCTCTCCTGAGATGTCAGGAAGGAGGTGGCGTCCTGCGTCCCCCACAGGGGCTCCCCGGAGCCTGGGGGCCCCCAGCCCTGGAGCTCGGAGGTGGAGGAGGTGCTGACAGGTCTGGTAACCACCTCGTCGCTTCTCAGTCCTCTCCAGGCCACCTTTTTCCAGAACCCACAGGCTTCCAGAATGTTCTAGAGAATCTGCAATATCCATGCCCTTGCCAGCATCTCTCAGCCCTGGGTCAATTTCATGGACAGGGAAACTGGCACCCCACCTGATAGCAAGTGTCTTGCCTTCTCAGTAGCAGCTTTGAGTTGAACTTGGGTCTCCCTAAGATTCCAGAATATGACCTTTCTCAGAATTTTGGAACCTCAAACCTCCTCCAGGCTGCAGGACTTAGGGTTCATTGGTATTGTTGAGGCAGGATGTCAGAGTGGAGTTGCTCAGACTAGGTTCAAGCCCCACCTCTGGCATTTGCTGGCTGTGTGACCTGGTGCAAGTCACTAACCTCTCTGAGCCTGTATTTCCCCATTTGTTGGCTATAGTTAGTAATAATAGTAGAATAATTATGATTACTCTAGAATTTGATCATTATCAAAGTCCTAGAATATAGTGTCCCCCAAGGTTCTAGAAAGGGGTCTCCTTGTGGTTCTGGCACACAGGTCCCCCTGGAGTTCCCTTCTGTCCCTCCCTTCTGTTATATCCTCCTGTCTAACTCCAGCTCCCCTCTCTCTATCCTCAGGTGCTCAGCGAGATGCTCCCCCACCCCTCAGGCTCCCTCCCCATCCTCCTACTTTTCCTCCTCCCCAGTGTCCCAATGGAGCCCCATCCCCCACCCTCACCACTGCCCCCATTTCCAGCCCCTGAGTGGGACCTCTTGTCCCCCCGAGTAGCCCTGTCGAGGGGTACCCCCACGGGGCCCCCTCTGCTCTTCCTGCTAGAGGCTGGGGCCTTCGGGGAGCCAGCCGGCAGCCCAGCCAACCGCAGTCGGCGGGGGGTGAGTGAGACAGCACCAGCGAGTCGCCGGGGAGAGCTGGCTGTGTGTGATGCAGTCAGCGGCTGGGTGACAGACCGCCGGACTGCCGTGGACCTGCGTGGCCGTGAGGTGGAGGTGCTGGGCGAGGTGCCTGCAGCTGGTGGCAGTCCCCTTCGCCAGTACTTCTTCGAAACCCGCTGCAAGGCTGACAGCACTGGGGAAGGTGGCCCCGGTGGGGATGGAGGGGGCTGCCGGGGTGTGGACCGGAGGCACTGGATGTCTGAGTGTAAGGCCAAGCAGTCCTATGTGCGGGCACTGACCACTGATGCCCAGGGTCGTGTGGGCTGGCGATGGATTCGAATTGACACTGCCTGCGTCTGCACGCTTCTCAGCCGGACTGGCCGGGCCTGAGGGCCCCTACCCAGGAACTGGGCAGGCAGAGGAAGAGGAGAGCTGGTTGCTGTAAGACCTCAGAGGTGGCCCAGCTGTTGTGGCCTCAGTTTGGGAACTTGTCAGATGGTCACAAAAATAACAGCTCTCTGACTTTTGAGAGCTCAATCTGGGCAAGACAAATGGTGAACAAATGGGGTTTTGAAGGATGAATAGGAGTTCTTTTGGATGAACTTGAAGGTAATGATGATGATGATGATGATGATGATGATAGCCAATATTTTGAGTGTGTACTGTTTATCAGCTCTAATACACAACTTGTCAGATCAGCTCTGGTGGATTTGACCATTGAAAGCCCTCACCTTCTGAGTTGATGACCATGTGATTTCAGAGGGTATCACTTCGCCCACCCTGGAGAGCATAACAAGGAAGGGCTATGTTAAGAAGAGAAGCATAAAAACTGGAACATGTAAGCAAGTAGTTGGGAACTAGGGTTCGAATGAGACATCTTACTTGGTCACATGGGGCAAGTATTGGCTTAGAATGTTCTGTGTTGAGGTAGTGAGCCACGCATCACAGTAAGAGCACAAGCAAAGTTGACTGAAAGGCAGTCAGGAAGTTTACGAGCCATTCTCTTCCCAACCTTTATCCTATACTCTGAAAGAAAGAGATCTCAACATTGTCCAGCCTGAGTAGGGCATAAAGTTTTGACCACGGGGATCAGGGGTCATTTGGACATAGGTCAGCCTGGAGTGAGCCAGGAAAATCCAACAGAAGAAGTGGCCCCAGAAACCTGAATGAAGGAATCAGTGGGAATCTGGGCCAGGCTACAGAAGGCAGCCTGTTTTCCCTGTCTGAAGAATGGGTTAGTGGGATGAGCTAACGGGGGCTGAGGAGGCAGAGACATTAACCAAAAGGGCTTTAAAGTGAGGAAGTGACAAGGGAAGTCAGGGGTAGAACACACACCCTCAGGACACCCCTTTGTTTATTACCACACCATAGCCTCACACCTGTTGCCAACGCGTGCAAACACACACACATTCTTTTGCCTTTGTTTCTACATCTCTGTGTTCTAGGTCTGTGGTTCCCATTCTCTTTTCTGCTGCTTCCTTTTCTGTTCAAATTCCTGTCCCGTCATCTCTGGGTCAGTAGCACTCTGTCCCTGTTTCTCACTGTCTCACATGAATTCTTGTATGTGTTTCTTTCTTATTTATCCAAGCTCTTTCCACACTCCCCTCTTTTTTGTCTACTTCCCTGTGGGTCTTTCCCGCTTCGCCCACCCCCTACCCAGGTGGAAGTTTTCAACCAAATCAAAGGCAGGCAGGACAGAAGAAGCTGATGCTGACTCCTCCAGCACATGCAGGGAGGGGGGGCAAGCCCCAGGGAAGTCTGGAAATCGTTACCCCCACTCCTTCCCCCCTGAAGGTGGGCTGTCCTGGCAGAGGGAGGAGGTGGCCAAGAGGACTGGATCCCTAAAGGAATGGGAGGTGTTTTTCCAGGATTCCCTGATGCTCTGGGTGGCTCTGTCCTCCCCTTTTGTTCCTCAATTTCTGGCTCTCTTACATGCCACCCCCCCACCCCAGGTCTCTGTGTCTCAAAACTCTCTAAACTCTGAACTTCTCTTTCTTCGTCCTCTCCCGTTTCTGCCCTCCTCTCCCTCTGGTTCACCCTCACTCCACTTCTCTGAGTTTCTGTACCCCTCTCTCAGAGTCCCTGTCCCTCCAGGCCTGGGTCTCTTTCTCACTTCATCCATCCATCCACAGGCCTGCAGGCCCCTTCATTGGGTGAGTTCAGGGTGGGCGGGTTCTGTTACCTGGGGCAACAGCAACAACAAGCCTGCTTCTGCTAGGCTACCGGGCGGGGATGGGACCATGGCGGGTCGGAACTTAGCTCTGCGCTATGGTGCCCCCTGGTCCCCCATCTCTGGGACTGAGGTACCTGGATTCTGGCCCAGCTGGCATCTCACCAGCAGTGGCGTCGCTCACCGCTTTATCCCGCCCGTGCCCTTTCCTCCGCCCACTGTGCAGGTGAGAGGACCTTAGGCTCTAGGCCAAGAGGAAACTGGGGCCCAGACTGAAGGAGGGGCCTGGCGATCCAAACACCTGCTGAGAGAAAAGGGGACTGGGGGCTTAAATTCCTGTCTGACTGAAGGAGAAGGGTCCCAGAGTCTTGGGTGTGAGAGAAGAGGGGCCAGGGGAGGAAAGGCCTGGGGACTCACTGGAAGAGATCAGGGATGGCGGGCCAGATTCCCATGTCCTTTCAGCTGACGTCCCTCACCTTCTCCCCAGTCCACGGTCGCGGAGCCCCTGCCCGCAGCCGCAAAGCAGGATTTGCATATCTGGGCTTTCGACGAGGTCATCAACAGATGGGAGACAACCTCGGGCTCAGCTTGTGTGCCCAAGACCCACGGCGGGCCCTATGCGCAGCCCGAGGCCCCAGATCTTGCGGACCCCAGGCGGACTGTGGGGATCAAGGATTTAGGGGAAAAAGTAAGGCTCTGGGATGCCCAGATCCACGGGAGACAGGGCTGAGGACCGCCCTGGAATCCCGTGCACCCTCACGTTGGGTCCCCGCGTCGCCTTCCCCAGCTCAGACACCGCGGCTGGCGCCTCCCTCTGACCACAAAGTACCAGTGCAGTGAGACTAGGGCGCAGTACACCGGCTGGCCCGGCCTGGAGCCGCCCTCCACCACCCATGTCGGTCCCCAGCCCCTGGAGCTTGCAGACCACCACCGCGGGGGTCCTTCCCAGGTAGCTAAGACCGCGCTGGCAGGGTCTGGCAAAACTTGGAGCGCCCGGGGAGGGGTTAGGGGGTCTTAGAGGCTAGGGACCCAACTGAGACCCTGGGGCGGGTTCGGAAGGAATTTTAAGTCTAGAGGTGTGGCCAGAGAGTCTGGGGCCAAATCAGAAGGTTATGTACACTGGGGGAGGGGCTGGGACCTTTGTAGGTGAGGCCAGAGGAAGAGGGGACTGGAAACCAGAAACCCCAGCTCTGAGGCTGGAGGCGCAACATGTAAACCCTGAGGCGGGCCTAGGAGGCTGTACTGAGGCTGGGGGCGGAACTAGGCGGTGGACAGGACGTGTGGGCGGAGCTTGAATATTCTGAGACTCATTTGGGGCTGGAGGCGTTGCTAGGCTTTGCCGGTTTGGGTGAAGTAAGGAGGAATGGTTGCCCAAGGCACTGCTGAATTCCAGTGGCGGGACCTGGACGGTTGGAGTCTGGGGCAGAGCCGGGGAGGCTTTTTGGTGGCTGGGGGCTTGGCTTTGTGTTCGAAGACAGGCAGAAAGTATTTGGATTTTGGATGTGAGGCTAGTAAGAGTTCTGATTTGGGGACCGATGCTGAAGTGCACTGGCGTGCGATTGGTCAGGAAGGATTCTGGTTCTGGCAGCGGGTGTCTGGGCCTGGTTCAGAAGAGCTGTTGAGGTAGAAGGAAGAGAAATTCTCAGTCTGGGACACAGGGCATGGAATGGGGTTTGAAAACTTTCTTGCTAATCCCTCCTCAGGCTCTAATCCCCTGGACGAAGAATTCCAAACTGGCCGGCCGGCCTTTCACAGTATCTGACCAGGGCATCCTGGATCGCCATCAGCCCTATCTGACCACGACGGCTCGGGACTTCAAGGCCTACTCGAAGTGAGCCTTGGTTCTCGCTTGGCACAGCCCCCTCATAGGCTGGTGGGACCCCGAGTCACCTGGTGTTGGCTCCCCGGTCTGACTCAGTAGTCTTGGCTTTCAGCCTGCACGTGCAAGAAACCAGCCCCTACTTTTTTCAAGGGGGGGGGGTGCTGGTATCCTTAGTATCAACTCTCAGGAACATGAAGCCTGCAAAGGGCCCAAGAGGGAGTTCTGGATCTAGGGGTGTGGCTCTGAGGGTCTAGGACAGGCCTCCTTTGGTATTTGAGTCCCCAGATACTCCTTTCCAAGGATGCGAAAGTCCTAGATTCCAGGCCCTTAAATACCTCGAGGATGCAGGAATCCAGGCTAGGAGTCACCATCCCCATGCTTCCTAAAGGGTCCCCGATTCCTACAAATGTGTCCTCGCCTCGAAACGCAGGAGTTCCACAGCCTCCTCAGGTCCTGAGGTCTGAACCTCAGCCTCATCCCGTGGATCCAGCTGTGCCCTCCCCATCCTGCCTCCACCCCAACCCCCAACAGCAAGGAGTTGTCGGGATGCCCTCCCAAGGGCTCGCTGACCTACTGGAGCTTCGAGGAGACGCCCCAGGTCTGGGGCCACGGCCCGAAGCAGCAGCCCAGTCCGCACTCTTCTCGGCTGCCTCGGCCACCGAAAATCCGCGTGCCTCGCGGCAGCCTAATGACGCCAGCTGTGCCGCATTGCGGGGCGCTGTCTCTGGCTCAGGAATCCTACAGACCCCCGCTGCACCCACTCCACCGGCTCGACCGTTTCTGCCCGCTAGAGCTGCCCTGGGGCGGCCCCCACTGGAAGCCCGTGTCAGGCATCTACAGCGTGCCACAAGCTTACCGCACCGAGAACTCCAACTATGGCAGCTTAAAGCTCGCGCTCGTCTGAGACAGACAGACCAGCCCCGCCCTGGACACGCCCCCCCGAGCCTGGAAGTCAGCGACTAGAAGCTAACCGGGCGGGACTAAGACCTGGAACCCCGCCCGTCACTTGGGGGCGGGGCAGATCTTGGGGACCAACCCCCGAGCCGTGGGCGGGGCGAATCCCACATCCCTCTAGTCGATTGCGGGGGCGGGACTGAGCCTGTTAAGTATACTCAGGGTTGTGGGCTGGCGGATGGGACACGCCTTCTGCGGGACAGAGCTTAATGAGAGTTAAATACCCTAAACCACTCTCTTTGCTGGGTTCGGTTCCGGCATTCTGGCTGCTGGGGCCCTGAGTGTGAGGGAAGTGGGGTTCACGCTGAATACCCTGTGGAGGGGCGGCTCATCTGGTTGCCGGCGGATCCCCCACCTCTGGTTACAGAATCCAGTATTGAAGCCATGTCCCTCCTAAGAGGTTGGAAAGTCTATGGTAGATGGAGCAGGGTTGAGGCGTCAGTCCCTCACCATTCGAGGGTTGTCAGAAGGGCCCTGCTCCAGCCTCTGCCAGGCTCCCCTCTTGATAGAGGCAGGCCAACACAGCAGAAGGCACAACTTAAGGCTTCCTATCCCCTATTTCTTATGACCCCAACACGACTGCGCTAGCACCGGGGGACTGAGTCTGCAAAGTTAGCCTCACCATGGGTGTCTTCGGCTTCTTGGTGTGGGAGCCATTCAGGGAGCGGGTGGGGAAGGGGGGTGGAGTGGGCCACTGAGCCACTCCTTCACCTCCCTGACCTTGTCTGCTTCTCGCCCCCGAGGAGATTAGTGTCCAGGTTACCCCACCATGCTGCCACCCTCAGTGGCCTTGCCGCCCCCACAGCCTGCAGGTATAAGACCAGGTAAACACGACAGAGGAAACACCAAAGATGGAGATGCTCCAGGTAAGACTGTAGGGCCCCTGGGCACCTTGCAACCCCATCCAGGCCACAGCTGACAGGAAGACGGAGAGTCCTGTGACCTTGTGAAGGAGGCCTCTTTCTAGAAGGCTGTGGACAGCCAGCAGGCTTACTGTCAGGAGAAGGGAAGCAGGTGGAGCAGGGCCTGAGGGCAGTTATCTGAGGTCCCTGGGTATGGGGATGGGAGACCCCTGAATGGAAGCTGTAAGGCAGAGGATAGGGGTCCCCAGCAAGGATGGGGGCTTGGGCAGAGGTCTCAGGCTGGCCCTGAGACACTGGCCTTCTCCCAGGGGCTGCTGCTGTGGGTGCTGCTGGGCGTGGGTGGGGTGTGGGCATCCAGGGGGCCACTGCGGCCACTGTGCCGGCCCATCAATGCTACCCTGGCTGCGGAGAACGAGGCCTGCCCTGTCTGCATCACCTTCACCACCAGCATCTGTGCGGGTTACTGCCCCAGCATGGTGAGCTGCTCAGGGTGGGTGTGGGCCAGGGTGCTGCCACCTCAGCTCCAAGTGGATTACTCAGGGCCAGGCCCGCAGGACAGGAAGTGGCACCAGGGGCGGAAGGGTGGCCTGTTGAAACTCCCTACCCGAGGGGCTGGGGAATTGTCAGAGTTGGGCATATGGGAGGGAGAGCATACAGGGTTCCCTGGACACCTGAGTTAGGGATCTGCAGGGTGTGGTGGGGGAGCCTGGGGAAGGGCTTGGCCTCAGGCAGACCCCCAAGCCATGTCCCCACCACTTCCAGGTACGGGTGCTGCCGGCTGCCCTGCCACCTGTGCCCCAGCCGGTGTGCACCTACCGTGAGCTGCGCTTTGCCTCCGTCCGGCTCCCTGGCTGCCCTCCTGGCGTGGACCCAATGGTTTCCTTCCCCGTGGCCCTCAGCTGTCACTGCGGGCCCTGCCGCCTCAGCAGCTCTGATTGCGGGGGTCCCAGAGCCCAACCCTTGGCCTGTGACCGACCCCTGCTCCCAGGCCTCCTCTTCCTCTAAAGCTCCCCCACCTCAACCTCCCACACCCACCCCAACTCCTGGAGCCAGCAGATGCTCCCCTCTCCCCTTCCCTCCCCTCCCAATAAAGGCTTTTCAAACTGCACTCTGGGGTTGTCTTTTTTGGGGGCTTGTACACCTGTGTACACACACACACACACGGTGGGTCCAGTTTCAGAACCATTTTATATAAAGTCACAGTGTCAGAACTCTGGTAGAAAACGGGCCAGGTGGGGGTGAGGGTGACATCAGCTCAGGAGGTGTCCATGGTTTCACCTTCTGTGGGGAGAAAGAAGGCCAGAGGGGTCAATGTGGCCTAGAGGGCGGGGCCTGAGCTCTCCAGGCCAGGTTCCCTCCCCAAAGCGGGCACTCCCGGGGTGGGGGACAGCAGGGACACTCACTGAGCTCGTTGAAGAGGAAGGCATCCTGATACTCCTTCATGTACTGCGTAGAACGTGACTCATCCAGGAAGAGCGAGTAGACCCGCTTGATGTCGTCCACCTGCACCTCTGTGCCCTGCGGGGGGCATTGAGACCTTAGTGGGGCCCCTCTTGGGGGGGGTGTCAGGGTAGGGACTCTGGGGCCAGGTCTTCTGGGTTCAATTCCCACTGTGGCCACCTCCTGGCTGTGGCCCCACCTCTCCATCCCTCAGTTTCTTCATCTGTGAAATGGACTTAACAGCACCAACTTGCAGCCCATAGATATTTACTCAACACCTTCTGTGTGGTACAGAAATCAACCTGAGAGACCAAAGTCCCCTGCCTTTGAAAACCTAAGGTCTAGGACTAATCACAACCACCCACGGAAAGCCCTGGGAGCAGCGAGTCAGCCACTTGCTCATTCGACACCCATGGGCGGACTCAGCCTGCTGACCTTGCGTTTCCGGCACACCAGGCTGGCAGCCGTGATGAGCTGGATGGCGTAGCGCAGTGAAGTCTCCAGCCCAATGCGGGTCAGCACTGTGTAGGCGTCCTCACTCATTTCCACATCTTCTTCCTCGCACCTTCGGGCAGGCAGGGGAGGGGGCGTTCAGCCAGGACTGGGGCTCTGACTGCAGCCACCCCATGACCCTTCCCTTGGGGGCCCTGCTAGATCTCCCAGGAGGACACATGGAGTCCACATCACACAAAACGCTGAGCAAGAAGGGCCACTGAGGCACTGGGCCTAAACCTGGGCCTCCTGACCCTCTCTGTTCCAGGGCTCTTTCCCTGGTGTCAGTCACTAGCACGGCCCCTCAGAGCCCCTCCCCCATCAGAGGCCACTGCTGGGATGCCCAGTCCAGCCCGACTCCTTGCAGGCCCAATGGCCTCCCCCTCAGCCCTCAGTGTCCTCATGTGTCAAACAGAGCGGACACCCGTGCTGCCTCTCCCGCCCACCGCCTGGTCCTGCACCCAAATGCCAGGGGGCCCCGCCCACACCGGATGCGGAGGATCTGCTTTGTGTCTTTCTCGCTGTAGGGAGAGGTAGAGACGATCAGCAGTCGGTCCAGCAGGTCAATGGGGATGCCGTGGGGGCTCTGGTAGCTGGTGCCTCGGATCCTGAGTGTGGGGAAAGGGAGGGCTGTCAGGGTGATGCTCCCAGGACCCAGGCAGCCATTCCTTCTATTCCCAATACCCCTCCCCTCCCCCTCCATCACAACCCACTCACTGGGCCAAATACCAGGTGACCTTCAGCTCCTGGCTGGCGTCACCGCCTGGCTGTGCAGCCAGCCCCTGACTGCATCAATACCCCTCTAGAGCCAGGCTCGCTTTAGCTAGATATCTATGTCTGGGATTAAGGGATCAAGGTCCCACTCCTCTGAGCGCCACAGGGGAGGGACTGTGCCCATCCTGTCCCCCACTGCCCCTGGCCAGCCCAGGGCCTGGCCCATGACAGGTGCTAGGAAACAGCAGATTCCCATTATTCATGGTAATTCCATCATGCAGGGGTGAACACTCAATTAGCGAACAGTGAACTACCGCTCTTGAGGGAAATACATGGTTAGGTTCTTGTGAGCCTTTGGTCACCATTTTTGTCAACCAACCCACACATAACCTGGTTTCATGTGTTTCTGTTTATAGTCCCCTTGTCTAATATATATTATTCACGACTTATTCATGCTGAACTCATATCCAACAGCACTTGAACTTGTGCTTAAGAGACACTGGACAGCTGGGAGCCATTTTATCTATTTATTTTTATTTTATTTATTTATTTATTTTTAAATGGAGGGACCGAGGATTGAACCCAGGACCTTGTGCATGCTAAGTACGTGCTCTACCACTGAGCTATTGCCCATGGGGGCCATTTTAAATGGTGAAGTCACCACAAACAAAAAGCATACAATGTGACAAATATGGCACTAAAGAGATCTGTAAAAGGACACGTGTTTACAGCATGTGAGCTCAAACCAGAAAGCAGAGTGTGGCCCAGTTGGACCCTCATTTGGAGCGTCTACGGTGGGCAATTTGATCTTGTGCTGCTCTGCACATGTCCGCGAATGACTCAAAAAGTGTCGTGAACACCGACTGGGAGGTTACAAATAAACTGTAGCGTGTGAGCAGGTTCACAAATACGGAATCTGCAGACAATGAGGACTGACTGGATTTGCTGACTCTCAGAAAGGCCCCTGTTCCCAAGGCCTGACCTGCAGTTGCTTCAAATGTGCTCCCAGCTGGTCTTCATCTAACCCTCAGGCATTTGGATAGCAAATTCTGGTCCTGCCACTGTCTCCATGTGACTTTGGGCAAGTCACCGGGCCTTGCTGCCCCCATCTTATAAGGGGGGCTGAGACACTCTCCAGCCCCTGAGCTCCTCTGGAGGGCCAAGCAGTTCATCCCAGAAAAGTGCCGAGCACAGAGCCGGGGACAACCTGCCCGGAGCCCCCAGCAGCCACGCTCCTTTCTTCCCTGTGCTTCAGCGGGCACGTGGCCGCAGCACCGGAGGGACAGCCCTCAGCCTCATGCAAGGCCATATACCCGAGCAGTGCTCGGCAATGGGTCCAGGTGGCTGTGCTGGCTGAAGCCTCCAGGCCCCAGTCACTTGTCCACCACTTCCTTCTCCCTCCCTGTGGACTCCTGACATGGAGGTGAAGCGGGGAAGACCCAGCTGGGGGGACAGGGCAGGGCAACACCCCAGGGCAGAGGTTCCCAAGCTTTATGGTGTCTGGTGCCCTCCATGTCTTAGGAATCTTTCTGTGGTATCCTCAAGCCAAGAGAAATACTAAGTTTCATTCCCTTTACTTCCATTAAGCAGTTAGGTAGAAGTGACTTAATTATAGTCGTTTACCCAGCATCCAACACACGTCACTGTGTGTCCTTCAAAAACTGAAAACATCCCACAGCCCTCCTGTGTTTTCTGTAGCACCCTGGGGTGCCTCGGTAGGCAGTTAGGGAACTGTAGTACTCTTAAGGGCTACAGGAACAAGACAGAAAGAACACAGCCCCTGGACTTCCTTGTGGAGCAGAGCTGCCCACCACCCACCATGTTTGAAGGAAAAGTACACCATCTCCTCTGGGCCATCGCATCCTTGTGGGCATCCTTGCTACAGCAGCCGAGCCAATTCCTCTCTAGTGAGGTGCTCAACAAATGTGCCCTGTCTAGCCTGTGGGACATCCACCGCCAGAGCACCCCATCCTCCACAGGGGCCCTTGAGGGGGCCGGCAGTGCTCACCGGGTGATGCCACGGTTGGTGGCCATGATGAGGACAGGCGCCATGTCACTCTCCAGGGCCCGGTTGAGGAAGGAGAAGCTCTCAATGTCCAGCATGTGGACCTCGTCAATAAACAGCACCTGGGAGCCATTGGGGTGGATGTCAAATCCACCACCCGTGGCCCGTCTTCTCCTGTGCTTCCCCACCCACCACCGCCACCTGCCCCAGTACTCACACCGGGGATGATCTCTGCTTTGCCCTCCTCCCGCCACTCGGCCACTTTGGCATTGATCTGCTCTCGGACTTCTGATTTGATCTCCCCTGTGTCGCCTGTGAGAGGCAGGGGTGGCGGAGGGCCGTCAGAGAGGAGACAGGGATCCAGGGCCGGAGGGTGGATGAAGACGGAGAAAGATGGGATGTGGGGGGCAGAGGGAAGGGAGACCAAGGCCAGAAAGACAACGTAATAGGAGTGCGGGGGAGTCGGAAACAGCCCAGAGAGGAGGAACAGTCAGAGAACCCAGGAGGGAGGAAGGGTAGCCACCAGGCCAGGGGGAGTGGGACTGCCTCACCTGAGAAGAGGGCCAGGAAGCCCTGGGTGCGGGAGTTGATGACGTCGATCTCATGCAGGGACACAGTGTGCACCACCTCCTTGCGTTTCTGGAGCTCCCCATCTGGACACTGCACGAACTTGGTCTATGGGGGCAGGGTGCAGCGTAGAGGGCAGAGTCAGAGCAGAAAAGAGCATGAAGTGGGGTCCAAAGGAGCTGTCTGGGGGAGATTGGGGCTCCCTGGAATGGGGCTGGGAATCCAGATGGGGGTTATCCAGAAACCCCAGGCGAAGAGGTAGTCAAGGCTGGGCATTTAAGAACATATGGGGGTCCCTGGAGGACCTGGAAACCATGAGCAAAGTGCCCAGATAAGGAACTTCAGCTGTCCCAGCAGGTACAGGGAAGTGGTTGGGGTGACAGGAGGATCCAGACCCTGTGGCCCTGGGGGTGATGGAGAAGACAGAAACATCCTGGTGCCTGGATCGAGGAGACCCCAGAGCCCCAACCCACCTGGGAGCCCATGGCATCATAGTCGCGAGCGCGAGTGAAGGAACGTCCCAGCTTGGAGATCTTGCCCGTGGCCTTGTCAATGGTGATCACATCCCTGCAGGGAAGAAGGGTGGAGGTGAGAAAAGGAAGGGCCGAAGCTCCCCGCACTGGCCACCTGGTGCGGCCCCCAGTGCTCACCCAGCCTGGACCTTGTCTTTGGTCAGGGACTCGATCATCTTGGTGCCCAGGTCGTATATGGTCTCCATCTCTGTGGTCTTGAGGGTTAGCTTGCCCACCTTGGAGCCCTGAGGGGTGACATGCCAGGCAAGGGGCTCAGAGAGGGCCCCAATGTCTCCCCAACACAGCTTCAGAACAGACAAGACATGGGGCAGCTTTAGGGTCTTGATGGAGATGTTCAGTAGCACAACCATGGTGATAGCTTCATGGGTGCACAGGTGTGTCAAAACCTAACATCCTGCAAACCTTCAAGGGCGTGGTTTATTGTATGTCAACTGTACCTTAATGAAGTTATTACTTAAAAGCCAGTCAGAAAAACGAATATGTGTATATTCATGCATAACTGAAGCATTGTGCTGTATACCAGAAATTGACACAACATTGTAAACTGACTATACCTCAATTAAAAAAAAAAAAAGCTAGTCAGGAAACAAATGAAAACTTAAAAGACAAAGTCTATAAAAACAACAGGTATACTACAATTTAAAAAACAACAAAACAACAGGGATCTTAGAGCCCACAGAATGGTCAAGGGGGTCCCACTCTAACATTCCTTTTTTATACCCAAATAAAAGGCGGTTTTTGTTGATCACAAACCCAGAAGACAGAGCTAAGTTAAACACAGCTAAGAAAACAAAAATGCCACACCCCTTCCCGCAAGATAAGCTATGAAAACAAAATGCCAGATTCCCTCTCCACAGGATAAACAGTCACCAAGTCTAGGCTTTCCCCCAGCATATCCAAGTCTCTCCTGTTTCCTGGAATTGTTTCTACAGTGAGTTGCTCCCTTTGTAGGGACAGGTGGCAGGATAAAAGGACAGAGGTTGGGGAGGGAGTTATTCCAATTAAAAATAATAATACTAATAAAAGAAGGATGTATCCATGGGATTCTTTGTAATTGGAATCTAATTTAAAGAACTATCTAGAGAATAGCTTTCCCTATACGTAAATATTCTCCTACCACCTTTTTTTTTTTTTAATTAAAGTATAGTCAGTTTACAGTGTTGTGTCAATTTCTGGTCCTACCAGATTTTTACAAGTCAAAATTTAATTGCCAGTAGATGGGACTAATTTAGGAGGCTGTTAAGAGTGAAAAGGGCAAGTTGTCAAGAAATAGTAGTTTTTTCAATAAACAAGTTTGCTATTACTTTTTTTTAAAAGTGAAAGTTGCTGTAATTACAATTTCCAATGAAAATGATGAGTAAATGAAAAAAAGAGAATGGTGTCCACGTGACAAGACACAGAAACACGGAGGGCGACTATGCATTAGGTTAATGGTTGAAGCACGTTTCAGATTTATTTAGCATTTTATTAGCAGTTGTAACTTGATAATTAAAAGAGAACTATGTATATAGATGAACCTCAATAACACCACACTAAATGAAAGAGCCAGACACAAAAAATCATACATTGCATGATTTCATTTATATGAAATGCCCAGAACAGGCAAATCCAGAGACAGAAAATAGATTTGTGGTTGCCAGGGGCTGGGGGCCAGAGGGGAAGGACAGAGACTTTGAAACTGGTTGATGATTAATTTTGTGTTATGTGATTTTACCTCAATTAAAAAGAGAGACCTATAGAAAACTGTAAGACAAAGGGAAACCAGACTATGAAAAAAGACTTAAGAGATATGAAATTTTTTAGATGGGCAATAGAGTGTCTTGGAATGCACAGTTGGGTGATTAAACTAAGGAAACTCAAGCAGGTGAGGGCAGCTACTTCTGTGGGGAGACTTGGGGGTACTGCAGAAAGAGGCATAAAGAAGGGGCTTGGGGGGCAAAGTTCTAGTATTTCAACTTGATGGCATTTATGAGGATTTTTGCTTTATAATAATTTGACTACATGCTTATTTTACATGTTTCTTTGTATCTGCTTTATTTTACAAGGTTAAAAAAAATCTTAGCTTAATCCATTAAATAAATAAAACAAATAAACCTAGTTATCTGCCCCCACCAAAAATTTTTTTTTAATCTTAGCTTAAAAAATGGGAGTGAATCATACCTCACTTAAGCTGGGTGGTAAACGCCTTTTGGGTACTAGGCTGTATAAATCCCACAGAATGGGTTTTCAAGCCTAACTGTCAGGAATTAACTGTGAGAAAATTCTAGAACTTCTTGGTCATTCCACCACTTGGTTTTAATTTCTCACAGTGCCCCTGACAAATGGATGAACTGCTGTCAACTCAGCTGGCCCCCTGTGGTGGGCACACAGATAGCTCCGTCCTGCATCTCTAATCTTCCATAGGATTGGGACCTGAGTGCAGACCTGACACCCCCACCCTCCAGCTCTGGAGGTGGCCTAGACTTGGGAGCAGACTCACCGTCCCTGTTGCTGGCCGATCTATCTGGATCTCCACCACCTCCCCTTCGATGATCTCGGTCTCCTCCCTGGCCAGAAAACAGATCTAAGGAGACAGCCCTGGGCACTCAGGCATCGCTCACTCCTATGAGCCCTCGGGCACAGGACAAGCTGGCCAGGGCCAGGCTGGGGGCAGGGGGGGCATCCCAAGGCTGCTAGGAGCCGGCACCGCCCCCTGCTTACTTGATGCGAACGCCGATGGAGCGTCGGAAGGCCTGTGTCAGTGCCTCTGTCTTGCTCATCTCCAAGGAGAAGATCTCACTGCCCGCGATGGCCGTGAACGGGGTATCGGGGCCCAGGGCCTGCGCCATGCCTGGGGGGAGGCAGTCTGGGTAGAGGGGGCAGGCCTGGCACCGGGTCCCCAACACCCACTCTGTGGTAAACCAGCTCTTCTCCTTCCTCAGGAAGGAGAGCAGAAGAGAGGGGCCGAGCGCTAGGGGCAGACAGGGAGACACGGAGGAAGGGAGGGAGAGGATTCTAATCTGGAGGCCTGGATTAGAATCCCATGTGCTCAGAGGGTAAACCTTATGAATTTATAATCTTTCGAAGCCACCTCACAGGACGTGGGAACTCTTCTTGGTCCCCTTCACAGACGTGTGTCACACTCTACGCCTAGGTCTCCTGCCTGCTACTGTCTGACCAGGAGACTCCCAGACATCCTGCAAGTCTTAGTTCAGGCCCTGACTTATCCGGGAAATCTCTCCTGACAACTGCCACCCCGTCCTCTCCCCACCATCCCTCGCTGGGATGGGAGCCTCCTCTGTTCATTACCCTGAATGGGACCCTGTCCACGAACACTTGCCCCAGACTGGAAGCTCCTTAATGTCCGGGCTTTGGTCTTACTCATCTCAGTGACCTCAGTGTCTAGTCCAGGGCCTAGCACACCAGGGCACCCCAATGACTGCTACTTTATCTTAACTGGAGACCTAGCTGTTACCTTGATTCTCACTGCCTGGTGGGAGTGAGTGGGAAGAGAGGAGAGTCCAGGAAAGCTCAGGAAACTGAGGAAAAGATGCCTGAATAGGGTTTTGAAGGGTGGATAGGAGCTCAACAAGGATGAGGGACAGTTGTGAGTAAAAAGCTCTTAAGTCAATAATGGCTTTCAAAAGAGTCTGCTGGTTGTCTATACAATGCCCACCTTTCCCATCTTCCTTAGTTCGAGAACTTCCATTTTACTAAGGAAGCAGTGGTCCCAATTAAAATACAAAAAAAAGTTTTAACGTCTTACTCTCCCATGCAGCAAAGGGTGGCCATTTGATTAAGGTTTAGTCAATAAAATAGAAGCAACAGTGCATGGGAGTAGTAAGGCAGCTGCTCAAAGGGAGCTATCTCTAGGAGGTATCCCCTCATTGCAATTTCTCTTTCTCCTTCTACCTACGTGGAATATGGGTGGGAAGGCTGGAGCCTAGGCCACCTTCTTGCAACACGAGGTGACCTTGCCATGGAATGAAGCTGGAATGTTAAAGCCACTGCCATTTGGGGCTGTCTGTTAAATGTGGCTGAACCTGACTTGACTTACACAGGAGGGATAAGCCCAGAAGAGCTCCTACCCCAAGAGGTCACTTACCCATGGCGATGGCTGTCTTCCCGGTGCCTGGCTGGCCAGCAATGAGGACTGCCCGCCCAGCAATCTTCCCTTCCCGGATCATCTCCAGCACCACGCCGGCTGCCCGCCGGGCTGCCAGCTGGCCTACCATGCCCTGGGAAGCCTGGGGGTGGGAGGCGACAGAGTACATAAGGTGACTTCCTACTGGGTGACCACTGCATTTCCACCACCTCCAGGTTAGCGAGATGAAAGAGTACATTGTCAGCTGGTACTTCAGAAAAAGGCCAAGAAAGCCTTTTCTATCCCAATTTTTTTTTAAGACCAATAAAACTCCACGTGTGGCTGAATTTTATAAATACACAGCCAAATGTGTGGAAGATCCTAACACAGCCCCCACACTCCTCAGGGCCCTGGGTACCCTCCTCCAGGGAGCAGCCGTCCACCCCGGCCTCCTGGGCTCTACCTGTCGTGGCTCCAAGGCATCGTCTAGCCCCAGTCCCCGGATATGGGAGTGAGCACCTGTGTGCAGGAATAGAACCAGAAGACATGGTTACCAGCCAGCTAGCGGCAATGCGTGGCCTGAGGGAAAGGGCTTCCCCACTGAGGCCTGGTTTCCTCCTTGGTCATGTGGGGGCCCCAAATCCCCATTTCACCGGGAGGACAGCCTGGCAATGGTAAAGGCTCCATATACAAGAATGGCTCTTGGGATGGAGAACAGATTAGTGGCTGCTAGGGGTTAGGGACTTGGTGGGAGGGAGCGGAAAGAGGAGGAGATGGGTATGACTATAAGACAGTATTGATGGAGATGTTTGTGGTGATGGAATAGGTCTGTATCCTGATTACGGGGTTGATGTACAAATCTACTCGTGATTAAACTGCACAGAACTTTATACATACACAAGTGCATATAAAACTGGCAAAGTTCAAGTAAGATTTGTGGATTGTACTAATGTCAATTTCCTGGTTTTGTTATAGTTATTAAGGCGTTACCATTGGGGGAAATTGGGTGAAGAGTACATGGAAACTCTCTGCACTTCTTTTTAAACTTACTATAAATTATCTGTAATTGTTTCAAAATAAAACCATGATCAAAAAAAGAGTGGCCCCTAGGCTACTCGTGGCCTAAGTGACCTCACAGGTTCTAATCTCATCCCATGTAGCCCTAAGAAATGAGAGTCCCAGCTATTACCACCTGGGAGCACGCCTGAAGCTCCCTCATTGATTGACACGGACTCAGGGAGGAGTTCAGAGAGGTTAGATCCCTAGTCTAATACCACACAGCCAGTGAGAGGGCACTTGTTTTTGTAAATAAAGTTTTATTGGCACCCAGCCACGTCCATTCACTTATACACTGCCTGCGGCTGCTCCCACACTACTGCAGCAGAACTGAATGTTTCTGATAGAAAAGATTTACTTTCTGGCCCTTTAAGAAAAGATCTGTCAGTGGGGAGGGTAACAGCTCAGTGGTAGAGCACATGCTTAGCATGTATGAGGTCCTGAGTTCAATCCCCAGTACCTCCACTGAAAAAAAAAAAAAAGAAGAAATAAAGAAAAATAAAAAAGATTTGTTGACCCCTGCATTGGACCCTGAACGCCCCGAGGGCAGTGACCAGGTGCAGCTAGTGTCTCCTGGGTCCTCAGCTCCCAGCAGGGCTGGCCCGTGATAGCTGAAACCATGGCAGCTCCTGCACATTAAGGACTTTACCTTATTCAACCGTGTATCAACCACAGAGGTGAATTACTCTATCTCCTTTTTGCAAATAAGGAAACTGAGGCACAGAGAGGAACCAGCCCCTCAGGACACGGCTCAGAAGTGGTACCAGCAGCGTGCTTCGAGAACCCACGCTCATAGCCAAAAGCCCTTTACTGCATCTCTCGGAGACACTGAATGAATGAATGAGTGTAGTTTCTTCCCTGCAAGTAAAGCTCTTTGCAAAGTCTACACCCCACTGCCCCTACTACACCCCAACTTCCTGCTCCTGGGGGAGCAGAAACTGGGGGCTTGACTGCTCTGAGTCTTGGTCACCTAGGCTAAAAATGGGATGACAGTCACGTGAGGCAACTTGTGGGGCTATTGCAAAGATTCAGGGGATGCAAACTCACGTATTCAGTGGTTATCTGTAGAGCATCTGGTTGGCCAGGTCCCATGCTGGGGGGACAGCTAGGAAGGAGCCAGACCAGGTCACCGCCCTCACAGAGCTGATGCCCCCAAAGGGACAGTCAGTGCAAAGGCAACCCCAGAAAGCACTCAGCAAATATCCACAATCACGATTTCTAAGCAGGATGCTGGGGAGTCTGGGAGCCCCACCAAGGGCTCCTCTGCCAGGGCAGCTAAGCCAGCATCAGTAAAGCCTGGGGTTTGGGCCTGGCATGGTCTCCCCTGAGCCTTCTGACCCCGCTTTGGAACTCAGGGCCCTCCCTTCTTCGACAAGGTGGGCATAGTGGGGAGGAAGAGTGCCCAGGCCGCCTCCCTCTCGGGGGTCCTGGGTAGGTTGGCTCTGTCAGGGTGCAGGGGCAGGCAGGGGCTGGATCCTGTTACTGAACCACACTCACTCACCGATACGCTCAATCCTCGTCACATCACGGATCTCTGGGACCTTGGTTGTGGCTGTCTGGGGTCAGAGGAAGATGCGTCAGTAGAGCCTTCATGGTCCCGGTTTTCACCAACCCCTCCTCTGTCCCTCCTGCCAGCCTTCCATGAGACAGTCCTCTTCACTCCTCCTCATGGGTAGGCTGGCAGCCCAAACACCAGCCCCCCCCTCAGTTGTCACCCACTAAGGCTGGCTGGTTGACCCCATGACACTGTCAAGTCCCAGGAAGACAAGGACTGTGTCTCTCGTTCACAGCCCCGTCCCCAGGGCTGGGCACACATTCGGTGGCCAGGAGTTATTTGCTGAAGGAAGAACTCCTCCCAACCCCCCAGGGCTGTAAGGACAGGTGCAGAGCAGGCGTCAACTTGGACATGTTCTGGCCCCTGCTGATTTCCCAGCACCCCTGGCACCTCTCTGCCCCAGCCCTGTCACGAGGCCTTAGCATGTGCAGGTGCCTGAGTCCAGCCTGCTCTCCCCACTGCCCTCACTGAATCTGAACAAGCATCATTTATCAAGGGAGGCCCTCCCTGACCTCAGCCTCTGCCTGGCTAGTTCTAGGGTCTCTAGATGTCCAGACAGAAGGAAGGGCCTCCTCTGGGAGCCCAATCTCCCTGTGTAACCTCACATTCACAAGGGAGACTGCTGGATTGATGTTCTTGGCTTCAACGGATGTGAGTCCCAAGAAGGGCCAGACCACATCTCATTGGTTCCCTTCAGGGCTCAGTGTTTAGGGTCTCAATAAACGATGTCCTGACATGCTGAGCTCATTCAACAAGCCAGTAGAGAGGCCACCTGTGTCCCCAGTTCTCCAAAGAGAGAAGTCAGCCACTGTCCCTTCTCATGTGGGGGAGAGAGATGAGTCAACACCACCTGGGACAATTCCAGAACCCAAGGGAGATCCACTCAAATATTCATGGCAGCGTTAGTCACAATCAAGAGGTAGAAAAAACCCAAAATGTCCATCGATGGATGAATGGATGAACAAAACGTGGGGTAGCCATACCACAGATTTTCAGCCATGAAAAAGGAGTGGAATCTGACCCATGTTACAATACGGATGAACCTGGAAAACATGCCGAGTGGAAGAAGCCAGACATGAAAGGTCACGTGTTGTAGGATTCCATTTATGTGAAATGTCCAGAATAGGTAAATCCAGAGACAGGAAGTAGGTTAGTGGTTGCCTGGGGCTGACAAAGAAAGGGAGGCCTAAGAAGCCAGCTTGTTGCCCCAGCTCCTTGGCCACTTGCCCCCAACCCTCTTCCTCCTCACAGGTCTCCTAACCAGAATGAGAGGAGATGCAGGCATCCAACCAGAGGAGAACCCTCCTCTCTCTGGAATCAAGAGTTCAGACCTCCTTGTGACCCCACAGGGTCACAAGCCTCCTCCGTTGCTGTTTGTGACCCGTCCCACTTACTCTCATTAGAACTTCGTCACTGCCCCTAAACCACTATCAGAGGATTGAGAACATTCTCCCATCCACCCCTACACAGCCTAGCAGACTCTAATCCAGGCAAAAAATAGAGACACTGATCCAGAAATCCAAACCTTGGGCAATCCCAACATAAACGTACCAGCCTCCATAAAACCTTTCCTTTCACCATAAGCCTCTCCCACCCACCACTGCCCCCAATTCCATGGAAACAGAGGTCATTAGAGAACTCAGATCCTACCATCCCCTCATACTTCCAATACTTCATTCACATGCATGGGAACTGGGTCTCAGGAGTGTGGTTTCTGCCCTTTCCTTTTCCACTTCCCTATTCACCCCTTTTGCCATGGCAACAGAAACAGACTCAAATTTCACCCCTCAGACACCAGTACTCTCACCTCGACCCTATCTTCACCTTGACTGGGGTCACCTTGGGAACCTAGGCACCTGGAAGCCATGTCCAACCCCCAAGGTAAGGACACATTCCTTCTTCATTCAGATGTTTCTCGAGAAAGTACTCGGTGCCTGGCCCCGTGTACCTAGTCTCTCCCTAATGGAGTTCACATGCACTCATTCACTGATCATCCAAACTGAGCACACCCCTATCAGGTGCTGGAAATATTAAAATGACCCAAACCATCCCATGACAAGATTCCAAGCCAGTGTGTCCCTGGCCCTTTCCCCTCTCCACTGACACCCTCTGGGCTCTCAACACTCTTACCGCTCCGGATTCAATAAGCAACTCAACGATCTCAAGCACACAGGACAGGTCCCCAACTGCACTTCCTTCCTGTACTCAGGTACCATTCACGCCATCAACAACCCAAGACTGCTGGATGGCTTGGAGCCCAAGACACTATAACCTTCATCAGATTTTAAGGCAAAGGACTGCAGAACTGGCCACTGATTGCGCCCAGAGGACTGGACGTTGTAATTCTTATAATATGATGGATTCAGATTTGACCATTGAGACCGTAAATATTCGCTTGAACCCAGGATTCCAAGATCCTAGTCCCTTCTTTTTTCTACCCTCAGACCCAGGAGCCCAGGCCCCGGCTAAGATCCAAGAGTTCAGGTCCAGCCCCCTCCTCCATGAGACTCCTCAGCCCTCCGCATGCCGACACTCACCACGGTTGCCATGATGCTCACCAACCGCCAATATCCTAGCGGAAACGGAAACGAGCTAGGAACGAGGCGTCCTGGCCCCTCTAGACTGCCAGGTCCTCCAAAACTCTCGATGGTTCTTTATAAATATGCAAATTCTCCTGCTGGGGCGTGGCATCACTCTTTAGGCCCCGCCCATCCGCCGCAGCTGTACTGGAAGATGAGTTCCCAGAACCTCTAGGTCTATAACCCATGCCTCATGGCTCCTCCTCCTCTTACCCAATCTTCCTTGCTGAGGTCGATTGCAAAATTCTTAACACTTCTTTGGCAACCACACGTCCCCCACGCTTCCTTTCTTCCTTATCCACCGTCTTCCCTCCCCCCGCCAACTTTGGGGCGGCCTCAAGCTTCGGAGTTACAGAGCTGAAGGCCAATCAGCTAGCCCAGCGATAAGCCCCACCCCCTGGAGCTCGCTTCGACCACCAAGGCGGTGGAGGGCATGAGCGAACTCTACACCGTCCACCAATGAGGAGACACGAGAGCCCCGCCCCCGGGCGCGGACCAATGGCGCTGGCCGGGGGGCGGGCCCCGCCTCCTGGCGGCCGCAAGGTTTCATTGCAGGAGCCCCACTGAGCTCAGTGACGCTGCGGCCGCCTCCAGTCCAGGTCCGAGTACTGCGTGCGGTAGTGCGGTCGTGCAATAGGAAGCCGAGGGCGGTGCAAGCTTCCCGTCGGGCACCAGCTACCTGGCCCAGCGCCCTGCCTAGTGCATTCCTCAGACACCTCTGGGGCCCCCACCTGTGGCCCCCGGGGCCCTCTTCCCGCGTCGGCCATGCCTCTAAACCGCACTTTGTCCATGTCCTCACTGCCAGGACTGGAGGATTGGGAAGATGAATTCGACCTGGAGAACACAGTGCTCTTCGAGGTGGCCTGGGAGGTGGCCAACAAGGGTGAGCACGCCAGGCGGAGGGGCCCGGACGAGAAGGGCAGTCACGGGTCGAGGCCCAAAACTACTGAGTAATTGGGGGACGAGGCTGCATGGTATGACTCTTGGGTCCTGGACAAGGAGCCTGTGACTCATGTGTCCTTGGGGAGGGTCTAGCGTTTGTCTCCTGGGCCCTGGAGGGAGGGGATATGTTGCCTGACTAAGATGAAACCCAGGCTAGAAACCCAAGTCCTGGGTCCTAGAGGAGAGAGGGGCTAAAATGAAAGAAACGAGAGACCCGGGTCCTGAATAGGGAAGGAGATGGGAAGGTAGCGGTTGGCACTTCGAACTGTGGCCCCGGGGGAAGGGTCTTGGGATGTAACTCCGGTTTGGGAGAAAGCCGCCTGGGGGATAGGATGCCTGAATCATGGTGGAAGAATTTGGGGAAGTGGCCATTTGAGAGTAAAGATGGGAGGAGGCTGGAGACCTTAATTCTTAGATCCTAGGATGACAGAATTTAGGCGTGGATGCCTAGGCTCTGAGGGCCTGAGCTCTGGGTTCCTAGGAGTAGAGGAGCCCGTGGCCTCAAACACATGCGCACTGGAATAGGGGAAGGCTGGGAAGTCCTAAGTTGGTCAGGGGCTGGGCCCTGGGATGGGAGTGGCTGGGGGCCTGGATTTCTGGGTCCCGGGCTCCAAAGGGCCTAAGGTTTTGGGTTTGAAGGAGGCTGAGGCTGGAATCCCAGGAGCTAGGCAGTCGTGCTCCACAGAAGGAAGGGAGCTGGGATTTTGCTTTGCTGAGTCTTGGGAGAGAAAGGGGGGGCCTGCGAACACAGAGCAATGGATCTCCAGGGCCCAGGCTCCAGAAGGTAAGGAAGCTGGAGGCCCAGACTCCTGGGTCTGGAATGGAGTCATGGCAGGGGCAGGGACCTGCATGCCTGTGTCCCTATTTGGAGAGAGGAAACTGGGGGACAGGTCGGCAGAGTCCCTGAGGGGTGAGGAGGGACAACTCTGGCTTCTTTGGGGCAACTGTGGGAACCTAAATAAGGCCATGAAGAGGGAGTCTCCCTTACTGTGTCCTAGAGCCTGATTGGGAATTTAAACCCAGCTCCTGTAAGCCAGGAGCTCGGGAACATGGATCTTGATGATTCTTGTCAGCTTCTGACATCCTTGGCCCCAGCCCCCTAATTCCCTCACACTTAGGAGCCCAGGCCCCCAGCCCCTTCTCTCAGACTCAGAAATCTAGCCTGATCCCCCTCCTCCCTCTGAGTCCCGACCCCAGCCCCCTTCTCCCATAGACCCAGGAGTACCATCCTCCAGCCTCCTCTCTCCTCCGCCCTCTGACTCCAAAGTATGGGCTCCCAGTCCCCTTTTCCCTCTGAGCCAGAGGTCTAGGGCTTCCATGGCCCCCCAGCCCTGCTCCAGGCCCCAGACCTGTGGACCTCGGCTGGGGCCTGGCCTCACGCACTTGGGCCCACAGTGGGCGGCATCTACACGGTGCTGCAGACGAAGGCGAAGGTGACAGGGGATGAGTGGGGCGACAACTACTACCTGGTGGGACCGTACACGGAGCAGGGCGTGAGGACCCAGGTGGAACTGCTCGAGCCCCCGACCCCGGCCCTGAAGAGGACGCTGGACTCCATGAACAGCAAGGGTTGCAAGGTGGGACATGGCCTGGCTGAGGGCAGGGTGGGAGCAGTGGAAGAGAAGGAGTCGGTGGGGTTGTGGGGTGAACAGCCCCAGGGAGAGGAGGCATGGACAGAAACTCAGGATGACCCAGTACTTACCCAGGCAGACACAGAGAAGGAAAGATGGACAGACACTCAGACAGATGCAGGGCCCCATGAAGTAAGTGGGTGAACCCCCAGCTCTCAGAAATTAGTGAATGGACAGACAGCAGGTACAGGACAGACTGAAAAATGGTTCCAAGAGGCCAAGAACCTCAGATCCAGGGAGAGAAATACAGCTAGATGGACAGCCAGACAGAACCCAGGGGAGGTGGGCTTAGGGTGAGGCAGGAGGCCAGAGCAGGGGTTCTGAAGCCTGAAGCTCAAATTCACCTTCTCTGCTTCCTGTGGTATGACCTTGGCAAATACCGTCTACATTATAGGTTTCTTGGGAGGATGACCGAGTTCATAAAAGTCTTCAGCACAGGTCCTGGGATGTAGTTAGCACTGTCTGTGAGCTGTTATTGTCATCATCATCATCATTATCCCTAAAAACAGCCAAGCTTGCAGGTGAGGTGGACAGGCGGACAAAGGAGAGAGCCGGATGGAGAAAGTGATGGTAGCCCGAGGGGTTAGAGCAGTAGGGACATAGACAGAGTTTAGATACAGAAGGGAGGTAGCCTGATGTTTTAGAGAGAAGGATCTCGAAGAAGAGAGAAAAGTGAATTACTGAGGAAGAGAGGAGAGGTAGCCAGGCCCACCAGGGGACAGAGTTTCAGATGAGCAGAGCCAAGAATTAAAGAGCTCAGGAGGGGATATTCCCAGGCATCAAATGAGGACTGAAGGGTGAGTACAGAGAGGTGGCTGTCCCCCAGGGAGGGGGCCACAAGGTAGCAGGGCTGAGGTACAGACAGGTTGGGGTCTGGGAGAGGGAGATCCAATGCTGTCTTGAATCATTCACAGACTCCAGTTTGGGGTGGGGTCTGGAAGCCAGCCAGGCAGGACTGTGTCCCTAAGGAACCCTAGGGCAGCCCAGTCCTTCCCCCAGGGCAGCTGCTGTCCCTATGCTGGGGGCCTAAGAATAGCCCCCCCCAACGAAAGGGCAGACAACAGCTGGGAGGGGGAGGGGCCTCGGGGGCAGGCTTGCAAAGCCGGGAAAAGCCAGGTTGGGGAGGAGTATGACGGCTTGTTGGCTGGATAGAGCTGTGGCAGCAGGCCCAGGATCTGGGCCACAATCTCAGGAGAAAAGCAACCAGTCAGAGAAATGTGGCAGGGGCAGAAATGAGACCACAAAGCTTAGAAACATGGCAGTGGGTAGAAAAATGCAGCCCCCGGGCGTGGAAAGTGGGTGGGCAGTGTTAGAAATGAGGCTGTGGAGTATAGGCCTCTGGGTGGAGGAAAGCGGACACAAGTGGCAAATATATGGGGTAAGGATCCGAAACAGGGAAGCGAGTGGAAGAAAGGTGGCAGTGAGAACAGTAAAAGAAGCATCCAGTGGTAAGAGTGAGCGGCTGAAAGAAAAGATGATGGGAAAAAGCAGCTGGATGGTTGGTGAGAGAAATGTGGCAGCAAACACAGAAAAAAGGCAGCGGGTTGGAGAAATGACTAGCAGGGTGGAAAAACAAGGCAGTGGGGGCACAGAGACAGGATGTGCACAAGGTATGGTTTTAAGTAGAAAAGGGGGGCAGCAGTGGGAGAAGGGCAGCTGATACAGAAACTAAGCAGAGGACGGAGAGATGCTGCAGCAGAGATGGGAAAAGATTATGGTGAGAATAACTACCAGCAGGTAGAGAAAAAAACCAGCAGGTGAGAAATTAGCAGCAGAAACAGAAGGTAGAAGAACCAAGGCCGTGACTCCAGGCCTCTGCCTGAGGATGGGAGAAGCTCAGATGCTGTGTCCAGAGACCTGTGGCCAAAACCCTTAGCCTCCCTGTGGCCCCTCCAGGTGTATTTCGGGCGCTGGCTGATCGAGGGGAGCCCCCTGGTGGTGCTCCTGGACGTGGGGGCCTCAGCCTGGGCCCTGGAGCGCTGGAAGGGCGAGCTGTGGGACACGTGCAACATCGGGGTGCCCTGGTACGACCGGGAGGCTAACGATGCCGTCCTTTTTGGCTTCCTCACCACCTGGTTCCTGGGTGAGGTAGGCCCCACTACTGGTCCCTATGTTACCCCTTTCGACCTCAGGCCCCAAATTACAGTGGCCATGAGCCCCTGCCCAGAGGGTGGCTGGTTTCTCCCAGAGAATTCTGGGAGTTGTAGGTCCTTTAATCCAAGGATTAGCTCTGATCTTTGGGAACATGGACATCCAGGGGCCCAGATTCTTCTTTCCTCGGAGACCCAATGTCCCAACCCCAGCTTCTTTCACTCCAATCTTCCAAATGTAGGAATCCTAAGCCGTTGGCCCTTGGGGATGCTGGTGTGAGGGGAGGGCTCACCCCAGAAAGTTCTGGGAGTTGTAGTTCTCTAATTGTATCAATATTGGTGGGACTTGGCTCTCAGATGGGTCCCTGGATGTTTGGGAATCTCCAGCCTGTCTGAGAACCAGGAATCCTGATTCTGACCCCCATTTAGGTTTTAAAAGGCTCAGAAAACTCTTTCCCATAGCCTAGAACAAACAGTTGATGAACGAACTGGTCCTAGGGCATTCTGGGAGTTGTAGTCCTTCGGCCCATTACTGGGTATAGGTCTGTTCTTGATCAACATAAAGAGTCTTCAGGAATTGTGCACGGGACCTGGGCATACTAAAACTTCAGTCTTTCCAATTAGTCCTGGTGGGACTTAGAAGGCTGGCCAAAATACTACAGCTCCCATCAGCCTCTGAGGATGAGGTCAGCTAGTCTGACTGCCTCAAGGATTTAGAGTTCCTTGCCTGATGGGGATTGCAGTGGGCCAGCACCCATTCTGTGCAGTAGTGGAGACAGTTTGACCTCTCCCCTGCTTCCTCATCCATCTTGGGGTTGACTGGTTGTCTTCACAACACACATAGAGATAAAGTGGCCCTTTCTCTGTTGCCCCACAGTTCCTGGCCCAGAGCGAGGAGAAACCACATGTGGTTGCGCACTTCCATGAGTGGTTGGCGGGCGTCGGGCTCTGCCTGTGCCGTGCCCGGCGGCTGCCTGTGGCTACAATCTTCACCACCCATGCCACGCTGCTGGGGCGATACCTATGTGCCGGTGCTGTGGACTTCTACAATAACCTGGAGAATGTGAGCTGGGAATGTGGGAGATGGGGGCTGCCAGCATTCAGACAGCCCAAAGCTGTCCCTCTTCCCTCAGGGGATCAAGTTCCCTCTTCCCTCAGGACCCAGGAGTCCAAGTCCCCAGCCTCGTCCTCCATCTGACCCAGGAGTCTAGCTTCCAAATCCAATCTCCCCTAAGACCCTGGAGTCTGGACCTTCTGTCTTCTCCCCAGTTTTTCTAATCTGATTGCCCTCCCTCCCTGGTCAGTTCAATGTGGACAAGGAAGCAGGTGAGAGGCAAATCTATCACCGCTACTGCATGGAGCGGGCAGCAGCCCACTGCGCTCATGTCTTCACTACCGTGTCCCAGATTACCGCCATCGAGGCTCAGCACCTGCTCAAAAGGAAACCAGGTAGGAAATAGGCTGGGGTTCATAGACATGTATGAGGTAGGCTGTACCAAGGCCAGTACCTTTTTTTTTTTTCTTTTTTTTTTTTTTTTTTTTGCTGTAAAGAGCAGAGAACTACAACTCCCAGAAGGCCCTAGGTTGGTGACCTGCATATGAGACTGCCTGGCTATGTACCCTAGAGGCTAATAGGAGGTGTAGTTTCTTTAATATTTCAGAAATGGTAAAATTATTTTATTGGCTAATGTGGATATTGGTCTTCTGAAAGAGGAAGGAAGCTCATTGGCTTTTGCTTTTGAGAAAAACAGTATTGGAACCAGTTATTCTTCCCAAATTATAGTGTCCATTCTCAATGGATATAAGGTGAGAACTACAACTCCCAGAAGGCCTTTGGCTGGTCAGCTTCTTATGTTTCTGCAATTTTGCCCCAAGAGCTAATGGGGGTTATGGTTTTTCACTGATATGCTTTAATTTCTCTGAGAATAGGAAATGGTTGGGGCCCCAAAAGAGGCTTGAAGGTAGAAAAGCGGGAAGGGGATGTTGAATCACTCCTCTAGCACAGGTTGGAATAGGGGAAACAAAAGAACTACAACTCCCAGAAGCCCCGAAGTTGATTGGTTCCCTGTCTGGTTAGCCATTCACAGGGGCTGATGGGAGCTGTAGTTATGCTTGTGAACATAAACAAGCAATATTTGGCAAGAAGGTATCTGAGTGGCAGGGCAGCTGGGTCACCACAGGAGCTCACAGAGGAGCTATTGAAACAGAAATTTGGAAAGGAAAGGGGTCTTTCCTTCATTTATTCATTCAGCCACATTGATCTGAATGAAGAAATGAAGAAATGAAATGTGGGACCTTCTCCCCCAATCCCAGATATCGTGACCCCCAATGGACTGAATGTGAAGAAATTCTCTGCCATGCATGAATTCCAGAACCTCCATGCTCAGAGCAAGGCTCGAATCCAGGAGTTTGTGCGGGGCCATTTTTATGGGTATGTAGGCCAGATACCTAGGTTTTGAGAGAGGAGGGGGTTGGGAGCCCAGACTCCTGGGGCCAACAGAGGGGACAGCTGAGGGCTCAGCCTCTTAAGTTCTTGAGCATCAGAACAACAGCTGAGAAGTTAAGGATATCCCCATCTAAGGAGAAAAGAACCACAGTTCCCAGGAGTTCCCATGATGCCTCTATCCTAAGATGTTCTTTGCCCCCATGGCTTCTGGGGTTTGTAGTTTCAAGGCCGGGGCTAAACGGTGAGGTCTTGGCTTTACCCAACCTTGTGGCTTCTTTAGGCACCTGGACTTCAACTTGGACAAGACCTTGTACTTCTTTATTGCTGGCCGCTATGAGTTCTCCAACAAGGGGGCTGATGTCTTCCTGGAGGCTTTGGCCCGGCTCAACTATCTGCTCAGAGTAAGGCCTGGGCTGCAAGGGGGCGAAGGAGGATGAGAAAAACCAGTACACGACTGGGGAGAATGGAGACCCAGGGAGATGGGGACAGGGAAACCCATGTGTGAATGGGTAGCTCTGTTTTATAATTCTCCTTGTCAGAAAGGGGCATGGCAGGGTCCTAGTGGTCTTGGGGGTGGAAAAGGTGGGCAGCTTCCACCTTCTCCCATGTGATCCTCACCCACACGTTTCCTTTGCCCCAGGTGAACGGCAGCGAGCAGACAGTGGTCGCCTTCTTCATCATGCCGGCTCGGACCAACAACTTCAACGTGGAAACCCTGAAGGGCCAAGCCGTGCGCAAGCAGCTTTGGTTGGCATCCCTTAGCCCAGCATTCCTGCGGCTCCCACTCCCCGCTGTGTGCTTTGGGGCCCCTGTGTCTCCTGGCGTCTGTTTTGTTACCTGTAACACGATCGACTGTCTGCTACCCGATTCCTAGTAAAGTCACTTGATGCAGATGCCTACAGCTTAGGGGCAGGATGAAGTCACAGCTGCAGGCAGGACAACTGTGACAGCACAGCCGAGGCTCTGATACAAAACTGGCACGGTCTCGCTTGTGCCACTGTCCCTCTCTGGCTTTGTATCTTTAGGCAAACCATTCCCTCTCTCCCAGACTCAGTTTCCTCATCTGTAAAACCCATTCCCTCGCCATCAGATACTCATTGAGCTCCAACTGTGTGCCAGGTGCTGTTCCAGGCACTGGAAACACGGCGGTGAACAAGAAAGATAAAATCCTTGCCCTCACTGAGTTCACATTCTAGAAAATTCTATAGAAAGTGTTCTGTCCAAAAAAGCAGGACTGTAAGATGAGACTGGGTTGTCAGGACAGCCTACATTGAGAAAGTGCCATAGGGTAGAGACCAATAGAGGAAGTGAGGGAGGGAGCTCTGTGTATCTGGAGAACAGCAAGTGCAAAGGCCCTGAGGTATATTTGAGAAACAGCAAGAAGGCCAGTGGGGCTGGAGCAGAGTGCCCTAGGGAGCTGGGGTAAGAAAATGAGGCCAGAGCAACGAGAGGACTGTGAACAGAGGACTATCAATGAAGTTGTAGGGTCACGCTCTTTGCTAGCTTTACTTGGGTACATACATTTTCCTTTTAATAAAATGGGGCTTAGCATCACCACTGCCAGGACTAGCACAGGTCCTAATAATAGCTGACATTTCTGGAAGGCTCGTGTGCTGGGCACTGTGCACTTTTTGTCATGACCTCATTGAATTCTCATTTCAAACCTTTGAGGTTGCTTCTATTTTTATCCCCATCTGACAGATGAGTCATTGAAGTCAGAGAGGGAAGGCCACCTGTCCCTGGCCACACAGCTGATGCAAGGCACAAGGGATCTGAGCCTTCCAGGGCCTATTCCCCGAGTCTCCATCCTCCAGCCAGAAATCTCCAGGGCTTCTCTGCTCAGACCTCAACTCCCCAGCTGCCCCAGAAGCCTAACCATAAATGGCAGTGGGTGTGTATGTGACATTGTTGCTCTTCTCCTTCCAGGGATACAGCCAACACAGTGAAGGAGAAGTTTGGGAGGAAACTTTATGAATCCTTGCTGGTGTGAGTGTCCTGCCCTCAGCCCTACATCCTCCTGGGTTCTAATCCTCTCGTCACCCATTCCCAGATGCAAACCCCTGCTCGCCTTACAGGGGGAGCCTCCCAGACATGAACAAGATGCTGGACAAGGAGGATTTCACTATGATGAAGAGAGCCATCTTTGCCACACAGGTATGGTTTGGACTCCTGAGCAGAGGTGGTGAATCCCAGCAGCCCTGGAGGCAGCTTGCCATTTTAGCTCTGACCCCAGAGATTGCTGGGAGTTCTGCTTTATTAGCAGCCCTTATTCTAGGAATCCACATTAGGGTGTGAAACTGGTAGAACTTCAATTTCCAGAAGCCATTAGGGCAGCCTGCTTTCCTACAGCTTATTCTGCCACAGGAGCTGCTGGGAGTTGTAGTTTCTTGGTGTCCTGGAGGGGTGATCCATGAACAAAAGGTGAAAGGGGCCTTAAAAGTCAAGATAGTCACAAAAGGAGAACTACAACTCCCAGCTGTCCTTGGGCCTTGCTGCAGGCTGCCTCCACCTCTTCCCCCAGAGACTACTGGGAGTGGTCATTTTGTCGGACCTCTAGGGATAGAACCAGGAGTTCAGCTAAAACACTTATTCCCTGAAGAATATTGAAAACTCTTATGTGTAGTTCACTGTACAGGAATCATACCACAATAAAGGTTTAAAACAAAACAAAACAAAACATTGAAAACTCTCAGCAGCTGCTGTTTCTTATCCCACTGGCTGTGTCTTAGTCCCCAGATGCTCCTGGGAGTTGTAACTTCTTTAGATACCTGGGGTTAATTAGATGAATGGGAAACCTTAGAGAAAATTGGCGGTCACAAAATGAGAACTGTAACTCCCAGCAGCCCCTGGAATTTCTGCTACATTGACTCTTCCGTTGCCCCAGAGACTTCTGGGAATTAGAGTTCTTTTATTCTCTGGAGTTGAGAGTCTTTGGTACCTGTGATCAGTGTTGGTGATCCATTTCCTGGGGAGTGGAAGCCTAGACAGCCAAGTTACCCAAACAGAGTGTGAACTGCTTTTGGCCAAACTATAATCTCCAATACCCAAAAAGCAGTCTGCCTCACTGAGGATGGTTCAGCCATGGTGCTTGCTGCTGGGAGTTGCAGTTTCCCAGGCTCCTGGAGTCAGCTGACTGAAGATGAGTAGATTTTTTAATGAGAGAAATCATGGGACAGGGGCAAAGAACATCCCAGCAGCCCCCAAGGATGCTATCACACTAGCTTTGTCTTCCTCCAGTGACTCTTGGGTATTGTGGTGTCTTTGGGCCTCTTGAGGGTGGAGGTGGAGGGATTTACATGATGGAGAGTAAAGAGGACTTGGAGAGAAAGAGATCCAGGATTTTCATAACAAAGCTATACCTTCCAGCAGCCCTTGAAGCTTGCTATCACATTGGCACTATCTCTGCCCCCTTTCTATTCCTTTGAATTTCTTTGATGACAGCCCAGAGTATAGAACAAGAGAGCTCCCTGTAGTCCATGAGGCATATTAGCCCTGGCTTTGCTTCAAAGACAACTGGGAATTGTAGTTACTTTTTGGCTCGTGGTGGTTAAGGAGAAAAAAAAACCTTTACAGATAGAACCAAGTAGGAAATTGACAACTCCTGGTAATCTCTTGGGTTTCTTGCCCCACAACCTGGTGGGAATTGCGGTCTCCTTGGGTCCCCAGGTTCAGCATGGCTCATGGGAAGTAGGGAGCCCTCTGTCCCTTCCCTAACCCCTCACCCCACTTGTGGCCTCTGCAGCGGCAGTCTTTTCCCCCTGTGTGCACCCACAATATGCTGGATGACTCCTCGGACCCTATCTTGACTACCATCCGCCGAATTGGCCTCTTCAATAGTAGTGCCGACAGGGTCAAGGTGAGGGCCTGGGCCAGGGTGGGTTGGACATGGTAAAGGATGGGGGCAGGGGATGGGGGAGTCATGGAGGGAGTGGAGCCTAGTCCTCACATTCCCCATCTCTCCAAGCTTATGAAAGGATTACTATGTTTAGAAAGAACCTTAGCTTCCGAGGCAGACAGACTGCGATTCAAATCTTTGTCATGACACTGACTTGTGTGACTTTAGACAAGTTTGTCTCCCAGCCACTCTGGGATCCCAGGGAGTAGCTACATAAGGTGCTTCGGCTGAATCCTTCTTTTTCCCTGCCAGGTGATTTTTCACCCAGAGTTCCTCTCCTCCACAAGCCCCCTGCTCCCCGTGGACTATGAAGAGTTTGTCCGTGGCTGCCACCTTGGGGTCTTCCCCTCCTACTATGAGCCTTGGGGCTACACGCCAGGTGAGTGTAGTGTCTGGCATGATCCTGGGACAAGGCACTTGCCCTCCCTGATCCCCAAGCTCCTCCTTTGCAAAACAGAAACAATGGCAACAGTCTGTTCTGCTGTAGCATGTGTTTTTGTGACACAGTAGCTCATGTGATGGATGAGTCATTAGAGGCTTGATGTCAGAGTTCACATGTGATTTACCCCAATTTGCTACTGTTTGGTCCCCCAAACAACAAAAGCTAAATTCAGTTCATTAACACAACTGAGTGTGACGGAGACTGTGCTTGTGTGATAATTAGGAATTTTGCCAGTTTTGTTTCGGCCATGGTTAAAATGGTGCATAGGTTTTGTGTGACCAGCCCCAAACCTATTTTTCCTATAAGCCTTATTATATTTAGGGTCTAATTTTTTAGAAACACTTGTATAAGAATTATAATAAACTCCTTGAGGCATTTCTCAGCATTATTTAGGGCAGTGAAAGTGCTGCATACACAGTGATAATGATAATATGAGACCTCATCTTACCTCGTGTTAAAACAGACTCTGAAGCTATATGCTAACCAAAACAGTATGGTCTGGCACAAAGTAGCTTATAGTTTGTGAGAATTAATTAAAATGGTAGACGTGATCCAGAGTACCCTGATCCAATAAATTAGCATTCTTATCACCCAGTTATAGACACTTCCTTACCCTCAGGACTTAGGGCAAGTGAATTCCCTTTTCTCAGCCTCTTTTTTCCCCTCTTATCTCGGCCTCTTAGCTTCCCCTCTAAGAAATAGGGACTATGATATTTAGTCTAACGCACACCCTGATTTTTCTGGCTCCTGGCTTGCTCCGCACAGTGCCCAGCACTTGGTAAAGTCACCAGTAGAGGGCACCATTGGAGCTTTTATTGGAGTTCAAGACCATAAAGAGGGGAACGCTAACCGGGCCTTTCTCGTGCCTTCCCGCAGCTGAGTGCACGGTCATGGGTATCCCCAGTATCTCCACCAACCTCTCCGGCTTCGGCTGCTTCATGGAGGAACACATCGCAGACCCCTCAGCTTACGGTCAGAGCCCGGATTGAGTGCCGGGACTTGGATCTTGGGGAGGAGGGGCGTAGACTCTTGAGTCACTAAGAGAAGAGAGGAGTGGGGTGGACTCCTGAGTCCCAATGGGAAGACGCGTCCTGGTGCCGCAGAGTCTCAGAGAGAATGAGGGTTTCCTCAGTCTGTTTTCTGAGACCCCGTCCTGGCCCCGACAGGCATCTACATCCTGGACCGGCGGTTCCGCAGCCTGGATGATTCCTGCTCGCAGCTCACCTCCTTCCTCTACAGCTTCTGCCAGCAGAGCCGGCGGCAGCGCATTATCCAGCGGAACCGCACGGAGCGCCTCTCTGATCTTCTGGACTGGAAATACCTAGGCCGGGTATAACTCCCTTCCCCATTCTCTGCTGGTGAATCAGCCTCTCTGGGTCCCTGGTTCCTCAGCATCAAAGGCTGGCGCAAAGGGCGCGGTTAAATTTCTACTTGTAACGGTTGCTGTCCCTTTAAGAAATTAATCAACTTTGGCAGGAAGACCAACTCAAAATCCTCTATTTGCATAAGGGTGTGGCCAAAGAGGTCCCTGAGTGGAGAATTCCACCTTGTTAAGTGGGTGTGACTCAGACTGTCCATTCACAGCTCTGCTTATCTGCATAAGGGGTGGGACCAGAAAAATGGATAAGATAATTGGCTTAGGTGCCAGCCGTGAACCCACCGTGAACCCACCGCAAGACGTGTTTATTTGCATGAATGGTGTAGCCAGGGCTCAACTCACCCTTTCCAAATCTGGGCGGGAGCCGAGTCCGCCCCTGATCCTTGCTCCCTTTCTTTACCCCCTATAAGTACTACATGTCCGCGCGCCACATGGCACTGGCCAAGGCCTTTCCGGAACACTTCACTTACGAGCCCCACGAGGCTGACGCGGTGAGTGGACCCGGGGTCTCTCTAGTGGGCCAGGAGCTAGAAGGGTGGGGTGGGGTAGGGTGTCCGGCCCTCCAGAAGGCCTCAGGAAAGCTAGACGCCCAGGCAGGCTGTAGGGAGACACTGCTCACTCTGTGGTTTGTGCCCACACCTCTGTACACAGACCCAGGGCTACCGCTACCCACGGCCAGCCTCAGTGCCACCATCACCCTCACTGTCACGACACTCGAGCCCGCACCAGAGCGAGGATGAGGAGGAGCCCAGGGATGTACCACCGGATGAAGACGGTGAGCGCTACGATGAGGACGAGGAGGCCGCCAAGGACCGGCGCAATATCCGCGCTCCTGAGTGGCCGCGCCGCGCCTCCTGCACCTCTTCCTCTGGCGGGAGCAAGCGCGGCTCGGTGGACACAGCGCCCTCCAGCTCACTGAGCACCCCCAGCGAGCCCCTCAGCCCTGCCAGTTCCCTGGGCGAGGAGCGCAACTAAGACCCCTGCCCCACACTCCCTGCCAGCCCTGCCTTCTTTATCCGGAGGGTGGATGCAGAATGGCACTTTTCCTAAACTCCACTTCAGATCCCTAACCCTCCATGGGGTCCACAGCCCCGTCCCCTCCACCATACACTCCAGCCCCTCTAGCCCCCCTTTTGGAATCCCCAACACTCCAGAATCCACTATGCGTGCCTTTCTTGGGTTCCAGAATGTACAATCTGTGCCCTGGAGTCTCCCAGGCCTGGCCCAAGTTCCAGAGGCCAGGAAATCTGCCATTACCCTGCTGTGGTGCCAGCGGTTTTCGGAAACCTGGTCTATTGCCTTCCATGCTATGGCTCCTAGAGCCCTTGACGGCTTGCTAATTCTACAGCATACCTAGCATGCCAAGCTCAGGCCTGGCCTAGGGGCCACCTTGCACTGGAAACCACGTGGAGTCCCTGCTAATAAGACAATCAAGTTCAGAGCTGGGGCTTTTTCAGGGACATAATTGAATATACATCCTCCATTGTAACTCCAGAACTTGGGCTACAGGCCAGTGCACTCCTGTTTACTCTGATCTAGCCCTCCCTGGGGTGCCCAGCTCTGCCTGGAGGATTCCCTCTGCCTCCACCAGTCCTCCCCTCTTCCGCCACACTTTGGCCAAGCAAGTGGGGGCAGACCACTTGGCTTCTCATTCCTCCTGGAGAACGTGCTGTCTTGGCCTAGATGCCTTTCTGGCCTTTTCTGGACCAGACCCATCTCCTCCTTTTGTGCCCTCCAGGAAATCCCTCTGCTGAGGACAACTGGCTGTCTTCCCCAGCAACCCCACACACAACCCCAGCTGCTAGACCCACCATGAAACCACTGGGTTCTAGGTCCCGGCTGCTGAATCTGGAACCTTGCCACTGCTGCAACCCAGTAACTTCCCCAGGTCTAGAACTCAGCCCACTGGATTCTAGAACCTCATATTTACCTCAAGCCTCTTCCATCCCCAAGCTGTGCCCTGCCCCCAAATTTGGTGAAAGGGAGGGGCCCCTCATGTGTGCTGTGCTGTGTCTGATGCACTTGGTTTGCAGTTGGGAGAGGAAGGGCAGAGGGAGTGTGATTGAAGTCTGTCCAGAGATGAAAAAATACAGCTATATTTAAGAATCTCAGGTCTAGTCTGACGTGAGGGCTCGGTTGGCTTCTCCCTCCTCTTTACCTCCTATTCCTCCTGCCCACCAGTGGGTCCCTGACCTCTTGTCTCATCCTGTTGCCTTAGAGACTTGGATTGCCATTGGATTCCAGGGTTATTTCAAAGGAAGTCACCTCTCATTTTTGACTTAAGCAGCAAAAAGTTGGTGCAAGCTCTTTGACACAAAGGGGCTGTGTCATTGGAAAAGCTATGAACCATATGTGACTGTTTAAATTTAAATTAATTAATTTCTTCAGTAGAAAGGGCTCAACAGCCACTGCAGCTACATGTGGCTCATGGCTACCCTATTGGACAGTGCAGATACAGAACATTTCCATCATGGCAGAAACTTCTATTGAATTAGCTTAGAGCCTGTTTCCAGGACTCTGTGTCCTCTGGACTTTGGCCCTACTGTCCACTGGATGACTGAAAACAAATATTTCTCCTTTCAGTTCTAGTCTTCACTAGGCTACATGTTCATCTCTAAACCAATGGCTTTTCAGGGGAGTAGAAAGCTCCAATTGTTTGGATTTGGACGTGTGATCATCCCTCCTGTTACCCCCTCCCCCACCAGAAGCCCCCTCCCCCACCAGAATCACCAGCAGGAGGGGCTGGTGCTGAGCAGACAAAAGAACACATGTCCAGCAGCCATTTCCTCTTTGATTAAGACAGAGAAAGGGTACAGGGGTCAGAGTTGACATTGTCTTGTTAGGCCCAGGAACTGCCTGCTAAGCCATCTTCGAGCTTCTTCAGTTCCCATTTGGACAATTTCACATCCTGTTTCAGTGCTGAGCCCTAAAGCCCTAGCTCAGCACCTCTTTCACATCACATGCTCCCAGCTGCTCAGATCCACTTGCTGGATTCTACCTACTATTCTTAGAATTTGAGAGGGGTATCAAGTAGCCTTTGGAAGTCAAGACTTGAGGGTGAGTTCTGGTTGAGATGCATAACTTACATAATTGCCTCAACTCACCCATATAAAGGAGCTCACAATTCTCAACCTCCCAGAATTGAGCCAGAGACAGTTACTTTCAGAGCTTGGCAGAGCCTGGCAACGCAATCACTCATCTGAACAAGTTTCTAGTTACAGTCTGGTATCTTTAACAGCATCTGCTTCCAGTGACCAACCCCAGGTCTTACTAGACTCTCCCTGGAGTCTGGGTTCTACCGTCGAGAAGGGGCAGCAGGCAACAGCCGGGCAAAGCAGAGAACCCACTACTGCAACACTCCACAGGTAATAACTTGCCTTAGAACAGTAAAGAGAACCAACTCCTCTCTTCCTGCCAGCCTAGTCCAGCCAGAAGCCTAGCTTCTGTGAGATCCCACCCCATTTCTCACACCACACACACAAAACAAGCCATTGCAAAAAGCTTTATTTCTATTTGGTCCTAGGCTTGGGAGAGGGCTCCAGGATGGTTAAAAAGCTGCCTGGTGACTGCAGAGAGGCTTCAGGCAGAAGCCCTGACACCAGAGGGGCTCTGTAAAGGCCGCTGGGTTGCAGAGGCTCCTAGTCGTGCTTGAGGGTGAGCCTTTCGAAGAGATACTCGCCCAGCCCAGCCTGAGGACCAGAGAGCCTGCGGAGGTTAGTCAGGTGGTCGCCCATCTTCTTGATGAGTTTCACCTCCTCATCCAGGAAGTGGTTCTCCAGGAAGTCACAGAGCTGAGTGACAGAAGAGAAAACTGTTGCCACTTACCGATCTAACAATGTGACAGATGGGGCAAATGAGGCTCACAAAGAAATCTGCCCCAATCAAATGAGACCAAAGCTTTAGTTAGAATGTAAGCTTGGGGGAGAGGGCATAGCTCAAGCAGTAGAGTGCATGCTTAGCAAGCACGAGGTCTTGGGTGCAATCCCCGGTACCTCCTATTAATTAATTAATTGATTGATTGATTAATTAATTAATTAAAATTTAAAAACCCTAATTACCGCCCCCCCACCCCAGACAGAATGTAAGCTTCATTCCAGGGAAGGTTTAAGGGTGGGCAGACGTGAACCGGGACACTTACATGTGGGTCTGCACGGGCAGAACCCAGGGCATGCAGATCCAAAAGGGCCTGGTTCAGGTTCTTCTCCAGGGCAATAGCAGCTTCCATAGCATCCTGGGTTTTACCCCACTCATCTTGAGATGGCTTCTATACAAACAGACAAGAGAGGGCTCAGTACAAGCCACACTCTGGAAAGGACTAAAAGCTAGTAATTTTCCAGTAGCTGCAAGAGTAACGGCTTAGTCCGAAAAAAAGTTGCATCTATCATCCATCAGTGTTCTATAACTACACGTTCCACGATACCACACGCTGTGGACTGGACTGCCACGTCTTGAGGGAACCGTGGGCGCCTCCATTTGCAGCCCTAACAACTCACACAAGACAGAACTCAATCTCCCAGAAACCTCGGCGGTACCTAAACAGCTATGGTCTAGTGGCCTCCAGTGCAAGGACAGTTGGGAGATGTAGTCCGCTGCCCCACATTATTTACCTGCACGTCCTGGAAGAGGGCGCGGCCGCCGCGCTGGTTTTGCATTTTCAAGAGACGCTCCGCGCCCTCGCGCTTCTCCTCAGCCAATTCGCGGAAAAAGTGGCCAACACCCTCCAGAGCCACATCGTCGCGGTCGAAATAGAAGCCCTGCGGGAAGAGATGGCAGGAACAATGGTTAGCAAGATGTGACGCCAGGAGTCCTAACTCCGCCTTCTGAATACCCAATCGGACAAAGGCCAGCGCCTGCGCAGAGCGCCGAAGGCGCGCAGCTGAGGAAAACTTGGGCCGGGGGCGTCTTGGGGACCCTTACCAGAGAGAGGTAGGTGTAGGAGGCCCGCAGATGCATGTTGACCAGGTGGTTGACAGAGGCCTCAACCTCGCTGGAATAATTCTGACGAATCTGGGAGCTCATGGTTGATCCGTAATAAGGAGTTAAGCTCACAAAACGGTGTTGGCTGGTCCCAGAGGCTGAAGATAGCACAGTGGCTGGTTCTGAAGGATGCGACTGGAAAAAAGGTTGAAGGGTGGTCGGAGGCTGGAGCAAGGGGCGTCCCTGGGTCTGTTCCGTCCAAACACTGTTGAAGCAAGAGACAGATCCGCAGGACCGCCGAGCGCACTGCAAGGGGGTGTGGGCAAGGCGGCTTCTTTTATAGCGCGCGGGCCCTCGGAAGTGGGGCGGTGAGGGAAGGCCATTAGCCAATCTGCGGTGGTGGGAGGCGGGTCCTGGAGCCCACACATGACCAATCAGGAGCGGGGACAAGTCCCAGACCCCCCACCCCACCCCCCCGACTTCGGGAGGTGGGGAAGTCACGCGCCTGTAGCGCGAGGCTGTTGTGAAACGGGGAATTGGGGGTTGGGGGGTTTTGCTGGATGCATAGACTGTGGGGCTAATTTTGGGAAGTCAAGCGATACTGGGAGGACTCTGGTAGGTGAAAGATTAATAAGAACACTGGGAGCCCTGGAAAGTAATGATCCCTGGGTCCTGGGGCTGTCTCAGGAAAGTAGGTTGGATTCTGGGGTTGTGTCAAAGCATGTACTTTTCTGGAACCCTGGGAGTTCCTCTGAAATGCAGAAATCTCCAAATGATTGGGGTTTGCTCTGGGAGATAAGGGCGTACCCAGATCATTGGGAAGTTTGGAAGGCTGCGAGATATTATTTCTGGAACCTTGGGTCACTTTCTGAGAGGTGGGTTGGTTGGGGGTTCTGGAGCCCTGGGGTTTGTTCAAAGGTAGAGGGGTTTCTGTAGCCTTAAGAGTTCACAACAGAAGTCCATGTTTTCCTGGAAACTTCTTGGGGGAGGTCTTTACACCCTTGAGGTGATCCACAAGATTAAAAGGACGTGAAGAGTCCTGGGGTTCAGCCTCGGAGTTGAAGGGGGTGTTTCTGGAAGCCTAGTGAGGGCTTTTAAAAGAGGCAGGGGGTCTTGGAGAGCCCTTTGGAGCCCTGGAAAGATGATCTGGTCTACTTGGAATACCTAAAGGGCTATTTTTAGGGGCTCATTATTTTGAGGGGAACTGCAATGGGAAGAGGTGCAATGACACTGGAGCTTTGGGGGGGGGGTCTCTCTGTGAGGCTGCACTTCGTGGAGACTAGTTTGAAGGCAGCCAGAGACTGGGAATCATTTTTGCTTCTGAAAGCGATCTCTCTGAAGTTGTCCCTGTTTTGTCGGACACAAGCTCCTTCAAGATGACAGAGAAGCACTGGGTCCTAGGGAAACAAGGAGGCACAGGAGACCTGTGGATGGGACATCTGTCTTCAACCAATGGACATTTGTAAGGTGTACCCAGTCCAGGCTGGTGTCTGGGTGGCAGAGCTGGCTCCCATCAGGAGCTCCCTGTTGTTGGTTGGGGAGGGGAAGAGAAACAAAGACAGGAACTTGACCCTATTTAAGTGCCCTAATAGAAATAACTGGTGGGCTGGGGCAGGGTAGCTGAAGCTGCTGTGGCGCTGGGGGAAGAGGTCAGGGCCTGCTTTGCAGAGAAGCCTCTCCAAGAAGTCCAGGCAGGGCACCCCCCCCAAGCAAGGGGATTCCAGCTAGTTCAGTATCTGGGGTCCTAAGGGGGTGTCTGGGCCAGTGGCCAAGAGAGCAGCTGTGCTGAGTCATGCTGAACTCAGCTCCGCAAGGGGCTCCAGCAGAGGGGCGGGGTGGGGCCCCACTGACTGACATCATCTCCTCGGGGTGGACTACAGTCTGGCTGGGACCCTGGGAACTAGGCCTGGCTCGGCCGCAAGTCTGGCCCCTTCCCCCAAGGTGCGGCCTTGAGTGAGCTTTGACTCAGGGTCTTACTGTCTTTTTAGTTCCCTTGATGTTTTCCCTGGGCTCCCGCCTGTGGCCATCCTGTCCCCTCTCTCTGGGTGGTGACTCAGTCTCCCCTCACGGCTATCTTATCTGACACCTCTCCCAGGACTTGGTGTCTCTGGTGAGAGTCTCTGGGGGAGGGGCCGTTGCCCCAGGCACACAGTCACAATGGGACCTGAGTTACTCATTCACCAAATTTCATACCTCAGCCGGAAGACCTTTAGCCTCCGGCAGGTTCCATCTAAGCAGAGGTGACCTGGTAAGTGTTCACAGGGGTGGGGAGAGGAAGGGGGGAGACAAGATGGTCTGAAGAAAGACAGTTGGGGGGAGCATACGGGGTATGGTGTACAGAGACCCAGAGAGACAGGGACAGAGAAAGGGGGACGGAGACCCAGAGAGGGCCAGAGACAGAGAGGCAGAGGAACAGAGACAAGAGAAGGGGACAGAAAGAGCCAGAGAGAGAGGAGGACAGAAACAAAGAGACGGAGACAGACACAGAGGAGGTAGAGAGAGCCAGAGAGGAGACAATCGTGACTCTCTGAGTGAACTTAATCTCTGTAATCCCCTTTTCTGATTGCTCTTGTGTCTAAATCTACTGTGAATCTTTAAAAAAAAAATTTTTTAATGGAGTTACTGAGGATTGAACTGAGGATCTCGTGCATGCTAAGCAAGCACTCTTACCACTGAACTATACTCACCCCCCTTTTTTCTTTTTTTACTGTGCCTTTTTCTAAGCTTGGCATCTTTCCACCCCCTACCCTCTCCTGGAGGGTCCCACCCAGGTACAGGGCCAGACCTCAGAGCTCCTCCTCCTCTTCCAGCCCCTCCTGGCACACCCTGTCAGCCTCCTGCCCGTCCCTCCTCTCTGGCCACACCGCACAAGCTCAGGCCTCATCTGGAGTCTCCTTGGACCTTCTCTCTAGCCTCCTCAGTCTTCCAAACCCCAGGAGCTTCCCCAAAAGGCTCCAGAACCCTCCCCTCCTTTCTAGTCCTCCCGAGGTCTGCACCCCCATCCCTCCTCCCCCATTTCTCCACCTCAGTACATGTGCAAGTTCCTGTGTTCCCATATGGTGGAAGCTTCCAGGCCCTAGTTCCTGGAGGTCCAGGAGGCTTTCTCTGCACCCTGCTGCCCTGATCTCTAACCACCACCACCCGCCCCTGCCTACACCCCCCATCCCAGGCCCCAGGCTCCTCTGCTGGGCTTGGGCCTTGCCCAGTCCTTCCTCCAACACAGCACTCTAGGCTGCGACACATAACACATGTGATCTCAAGTTGCCCCCATCCCCCTCAGGACTGTGGGCTCTTTGCAGGCAGGGCTGGGACCTAAACTCATCACTGACCCAAAGAGGGCACCAAGGGCCCTCAGAAAAAACATGTGTCAGCACATGAAGACTGGTCTCCTGCAACAACCAAGGAGTGGCCCCAGTGACTCAGACTCATGTGTGGCCCGAAAGAGGTTTATTGCCCACCCCAGACCACTTCTCCCCATCCCACCCCACCCCACCCCAATAATTACAAAAGTAAGAAAAATGCCCATGGCCCCAAGTCCCCCCTCCCCCAGAAAAAAGCCATAATTTATGCAGAAAAGACACAGTCCAAGGCTGCTGGTGGCTTCAGCCCATCTTCTTCCAGATGGTGAGTGAGGCGGTGAGCACTCCGGCCACGAAGATGGTCACTGTCTGCCACGTGGGTGTCCCAAAGTAGGAGAGGAGGCCGTCCTGGGGACAGGGACATTGGGCACTTCAGCATCTTGGCCAAGGGATAGCCCCTGGGCCGGCACATGAGGCATCAGGGAGGGAGAGGGGCAGGGAGAGGTCAGAGGGCAGGAGTGGGGGAAAGGGCCTAAGATTAATGGGTACTAAAGACTTGGAGTCAAAGAGTTATCATAGAATTTGATAACTGCAGGGAGGGCAGAAGGCACTAGTCCAGTCTGGGGTCACTGGAAGGTCAGAGATCACCAGGAGGTCAGGGGTCACAGAGAGGTCAACAGAGATTAGATGAATCAAGAGTTGATCAGATACACAAGAAAACGCATTATAGAGCACATCTGATGATTTGAAAGTGGGGAATGGGCCTCCACTGTGGTGGGCTCAGGAAGGCCCAGGGATCCCAGAGGACTGGGGGACGGGATGGCGTTAGGGGCCTCACCCAACCACCCTGGTCCTGGATCCAGCCCAGCAGCCGCTCTCGAAGGAAGTCCAGTGTCCAGCGCATGATTGTCCTGATCAGTTCAGGCACCTTGGTGCACAGGGCCTGCAGGGAGCGGGGTGGGCCTTAGGGACCAAGCCTTGTCCTCACTGTCTGGGGACAGTGGCCCCAAGCTTCATTTCTCAACTCTCTGTCTCCCCTTCTGCCCTTCTGCAGTCTCTTTCCCACTCACAGTCAGAATGAGCTTCATAAATCATAAGCTGGATCTCATCACTGTCAATTGCCATGCTCACAAACCTTCTGTGGCTCCCCAGTACCTCTGGGATAAGCATCAAAAGCGTAACTTGGCCCACAAGGCCCTGTGTGAAGGTTCTGACCTGATCCAGTTTTCTGCTGCTTTTCTGTACCTCGTTACCCTTCTTCCATATCTTCATTCCCACCAAATTCTTTCCCTGCTTCAGGATCTTTGCACATGCTGGTTCTTTCGCCACAACCAAGGGAATTTTCATTCATCCCTCCAAGCTCAGGTCTAATGTCACTTCCCAGATAAGGCTTCTGACCTTCAGACCATACCTATGACCTGCTCTTCAACTCCCTAAGCTTCCCTTCCCACCTTTTATCTGTCTGCTTCTCACCTGTTGTCCCCAGCTCCACATTCAGCCCTGCCATCACCCTGATTGCTGTCCCCCTCACCTCCAACCCCATCAGCCCAGTCTTGCAAACACATCAAGAAATCGACTTCCCCACATCCACTGCTACTACCTGAGTCCAGGTCAGTCCTTTGCCAGTATGATTAGTGGTACCCAGCATCCCAGTTTTTGCCCTTGTCCCCCCAAATCCCTTTTTCTACCCACTGGAGGCAAAACAATATTGTGGAGCTTCCCCTCCCCCAATATTTGATCATGAGAATCTTCAGAGAGAAAATTTTTAAAATTTCACAGTGAACTGGCATATACACACAACCTAGATTCTACAATTAACATTTTGTCATACTTGCTAGAAAATATTTTTATAAATCAGGTCACCTCACTCTCTTGTTTAAAGCCAGCCAGTCACTCCTAACTCTCTGAGTAAAGCTAGGCTTTGCAATGGCCCACGACACCCCTCAGTCTACCCTCATCTCTCACCTTATCCGCCTTCTCACTCTGTTCTAACCATATGGGCTGCCTCATTGTCCTCAACACACCAGACTTGGTCCTACCTCAGGGCTTTTGCATTTGCCGTGCCCTCTCCCAGATGCCTTTTCCCTCATCCTTACACATCACTGAATCTATCTTGTTATTCCAACTTTGGCTGTAATGTCACCTCTTCTTAGAAGTCTTTCCTGACCATGGTGCACAATCACATGACTCTAGTTTATTTCACTTAACAGGCACTGTGCATTGTGGGCCCCATGAGAGTAGGGACCTAGCCTGTTCTGTCCGGTGCTATGTCCTGGGTGCCAAGTATAGGTCACACACATCATAGCCCCAATAAATGTTTGTTGAATGAATAAATGAAAGAAAAAGCAGATAACTGGCCCACAGCTGTCTCTCTCCGTTCCCTCTGTGGTTACAGGGCTGCCACAAGGGTTGACCTTGCAACTCCCAGGTCCTTGTGGGTCCGAAGGGAGCCTCCTGGAGCTCACAGCCTTGCAGCTGCCCACCTTGAGCACCAGTTTTCTGGCAAAGTAGAAAAGGGCTACAACCCGGCCCCAGTTGAAGGGAGCCTCCTGGAGCTCACAGCCCTGCAGCTGCCCACCTTGAGCACCAGTTTGCTGGCAAAGTAGAAAAGGGCTACAACCCGGCCCCAGTTGAAGTTGCCGTCAGAAAACATTTCGGCCGCCACTCGGAAAAAGACCTCTCGGGGGGAGTCTGTGTCCACAGCCGCGATCATCCTGCAGGAGAGAGGAGAGCCGGTGCTGGGGAGGAAGGATCAGGCAGAGTGTGGAAACTCTGGCGTCCACTCCATACCAAAGATAAGGAAACTGAGGCCTGAGCCAGGCTCAAATGAATGGCAGGAGGCCATCATGGGGAAAAGGGACAAGATGGACATTTAGGGCATTGGGAGAAATGACTCCCTGAAGGAGGGTTTCAAGATCCTAGGAGAGGGGAGGGCTAGGGGTCCAGAGTGCTGACTTGAGTGCTGGGGCCCTACACCCCAGGTCTGAGGGGAAAGGGGGCTGTGGGCCTGGACTCCAGGCTCCCAGGGGAGCTGGGACTCCTGGGTACTGATGGAGAAGGGGGACACTGTCCTGACTCCTGGGTCCCAGGGGCCACACCTCTGCAACTCCATGTTACTGTCGAGTTCATCTCCGATGCGCTTGAGACACTCGCTCAGCTTCTTGGTGGACGCATCCTGGGGAATCTGCTCCAGGCCCAGCTCAGGTGTCTCTCCCCCCATTCGCCCTGCTCGATCCTGGATGAAACTAAGAGTGGGAATGGAGTTGTGGGGGGGGGGGGGTGCAGAATCAGAATGGGGCATCACTCCTTAAATCCGCTCCGCAATAATGAGACCTCAAACTCACCCCTGAAGCAAAAGGGCCCCTGTCTTCATGATCTGCTCAGAGCTGGTGGGCCCTAGAGGAGAAAGGAGGGAAGAAGTGCCTGGACTCCTGGGTTCTAAGGGATTCAGGGAAGCGGTAAGGCTCATGATCCCTGAGGGAGGACAACACTAGGGGGCCCTGCACTTCTGGGTCCCTGGCAGATAAAGTGACTGGGGACCTGGGCAATTGAGTGCCTGATGCAGAAAGAGGCAGGGGTCCTGGGCCTCTATCTTTCATTCTTCCGGGGGAGGATGTTGAAGAAACACTTCATGCATCCAGACCCCTGGCCTGAGGGGACAGAGGGGAGACCCGCCCCTCCCACCAGGAAGTGGTGCCGGCAACAAGCCCGGGCCTGCCCGGGGGCTTGGATTCTGGGGTTCTCTAGCCTCTCGGGTATCCAAGAGCTCCAGACTGGAAGGGATTGGGACGCGGAGGCCAGAGAGCCGGGGACCCCCGGGGAGGGAGGGGGTGGAGGCTGGCAGCTCCGGATCCGGGAGTTTCTGCCCCGGAGTGCTTGGAGATCGCACGGCCCCAGACCGGCAGGAGGGATGGGGGGGCGGGGGTCGGCCGGCGAGGGGCTCGCCCTCCTCCCGCCCGTCCGCCTCCCGCCTCACCCCCGCCTCTGGGTTGCTCCCCGGACCCGTCCATCACCGCCGCTCCCGCCGCCGCCTCTCGCCGGGTCCGCCCGGGCGGCCGCAGCGCGCCCCTGGTCACGTGAGCGCCCCGCTGCGCGTGCGTCCTCTCACGTGAGCGCCCCGCAAAATGGCCGCCGCGCGCCGCTGCCCCGCAGGGCCGCCCGCACCTGTGCCACCTGCTCGGGGGAGGCTTGGCTCGTATCACGTGATTGTCCAGTCGGCACTTCCCTTTAGGACCTGGTCGTGGCGCCATTCCGCCGGCTACACGTTCAATCGCAGCTATAATTTTTAGTCAGGTATTCAGTCCTGCGGTATTTTCAGAAGTTTGAAAATATTGAGCCCTTGAGCCCTTCCCGGGGCAGAAAGAACTTAAGAGTTAAAAAAGTGGCAAAACTTATCCATGGTGATAGATCGGCAGGGTGTGGACAGGGAGGGGCTCCAAGAGAGGCTTCTAGGGTGCCCGAAATACGCTATATCTTGATCTGGGTGGAGATTATTTGGGCATACACATGTTAAAAATTAATTGAGATGTACACACAAGACGTGTACTTTATGAAAAGCATTATATCTCCTTTAAAAATAAAATAGTAAGAAAAAACGCTCAGATTTAGAAAAATAGGCTGGGGTCAGATGATGAATTGTTTGGGCATGTAAGAGAAGGGAATCTATGGCCCAAGGGTGGCTGGAAGCCATGCAATTGAAGATTATAGGTGTCTTAGTCCCTCAGCCTAATACCACCAGGAACATAGTCAGACAGTCAAGTTTATTGATCCCTTGAGATGATGGAGACCACACAACAGAGAAATCATGGAGCATCTTGACAAAGGAAAAGGTATAGTTATGATAGGATTTGGAGGAAGAGAGGAGTTTAAGTTTAGACAACTAAATGATAGGCTTAAAGCAAAGCAGGGTCAACATCAAGTGTGGACAGTGAAGGGGACCAGGGTCTTTTATCCTTGAAAACTACAATGAATGTAGATGTGGAGTGTTGGGTCCAGAAATCCTTTGCTCTGCACCTGGGTTGAAAATTGAGGCTGCTACTCTGTATCAAATGACTTAGATCCTACAAACAAGAGGGGATGTATCATTTTTACTGATAGAATTTCCAACATTTGATGATTTTAAAGAACAATATTTCTCTGTAAGTGAGAAAGTATGTCCTTGAGAGAAAGAGTGTTTCCTATTAATCTTGAAGCTGGCTTTGTGTCTGTTAGTCCAGCCCAATGAATTAGCCCTTCCTCCCTCCCTTCCAGTTACAGAAAAGGAAGAAGGGACTTTTAATGCAGACATGGACCTCTCAAAAGTACAGCTGTTGAGTAGAGGGGAGAAAATTTTGAGATAATTCTGAAGTTAAAATTGTTTGTAATAATAAAGATGCTATATCAGCATCTGTGAGGCCCACCTTCAAGATGGGCTCCAAAGATTCTCACCTCCAGGTACATATGCCCCTGTGTGTCATCCTTTCCTACAATGAATAGGGCTGACCAGTGTGATTAACAGGATGCTGTGGAATGACAGAGTGTAACTTCCAAGGTTAGACCATAAAAGTCACTACAGCTTCACCCTGGCTCGCTCCTGGATCACTCGCTTTAGAGGAGGCAGCTGCCATATTTTGAGGACATGCAAACAATCATGCTCTGGAGAACACACATGTGGAGGAACCAAGTCCTCCAGCCATCTGAATGAGCCACTTTGGAAGCACAGCCTCCAGCCCCAGTCAAGCCTTCAGATGACAGCTGTCCCCATCAGCATTCTGACTGCAGCTTTATGAGAGATCCTAAGCCAGAACTACCCAGCTAAGCCACTTGTGGATTTCCAACCCCCAGAAATTGTGTGAGATAGTAGTAAATGTTTATTGTTGCTCTAAGCTGCTAAATTTGGGGCTAGTCTGTTACACAGCAATAGATAACCAATACATCTAGGATAATTATGGCCTGTTTACAGATGAGGAAATCAAAGCTCAGAGAGGGAGATAGATGTGCCAAAATTGTCTGGTCTTCATGGGTGCTCCTAAGAGTTTGTATGAGGCTCCAGCTTGACCTGTGTCACTTGGATGGGGCTTTCTTACGCAGCCCCACTCATAGGCTCCAGCCTTCTGTCCCTCTCCTCCAGCTCATCCCCAACATGGACCTAGAAGGGTCTTTTCATATCCAGAGCTGACCCTGGCCCTCCCCTACTCACAGCTCTCCTATGGTAATTACAAATTTCTCTTGCACATTACTTTAAGACAATGAATCTAGTAGAATTTGTTATTTATTGTACACGCAAAGGGAAAAGGGAGAAAATGATATAGTAAGACTCTTCTAATAAAGGAAAATATAATGTATGGGTATTTTAAAGTTACAGATGTATATTACAAGATGGAAGTTATAGGTGGGGCCTGTGTGTGGCTTACTTAGGTCCTCTGCTTTGCATTCTTCCACAAGGCTATAAAAAAAAATATGTTGACTGGGGTTCTGGTCCCATCCAGTGACTCACCTGGGGAAGGATCCATTTCCAAGCCCATGGTTGTTGTATATACATGGTTTGGGGGAAGATTCAGTTCCTTGAGAGATCCTGGACTGAGGGCCTCCATTCCTTGCTGGATGTTGGCTTCAGGCTACTCTCCTTTCTTTATCTTGGGACCTCTTCATAGCATAGCTCACAACATGACAGGTAGCTTCATCAAAGTGAGCAAGCAAGACTAAAGTCATAGCCTATTATAACCTAGCCTTGAAAGGGACATCCCATCCCCTTTGCCATGAACGGCAGGTCACTAAATCCAGCACACTCACAGGAGAGGGGATTACACAAGGACATGAATACCAGGAGGTGGAGGTCTTTGAGAGCCATTTTAGAAACCATTTACATGCCAGGAAAGGAAGAACCTTCATACACCAAGGAAGGGCAGCAAAAGAAAGGGATAATGTATCATAAATGCTAAGTTATTCAGGAGCAGAGGGCCCTGGTGGCTGATTTAGAAAAGTTTCTGGAATGAAAAATGGGTAGGATTTCTCCTTAGATTTATTAAAAATGACTCCATCTCTCACATTGTAAAAGTTATACCAGATGTTCTGGTTTGCTATTGCCGTGTGACAAATCAGCCCCAAGATTAGTGGCTTAAAACAACAATTATCTAATTATCTTTGATAGGCCTGTGGGTAATAAAACTGGGAAAGGCTCTCTGGGCAGTTCTAGCCTGGAGTCACTCCGTGTTTGCTGTCAGACAGTGGCTGGAGCTAGAAGAGCAGAGAGGCTAGAGGGTGTCAGGACCTGATGGAGCTGTCTCTATTTTCATGGCGCCTCAAGGCTTTCCGTGTGGTTTCTTTGTGTAGGATAGTTTGAGCTTCTTTACAGCTTGGTGGCTTCAGGGCAGTTGAATTCCTTGCCTGATAGCTGAAGTTTTGGAATATTTCAGCTAAGAAAGAAGAAATTGCATTGCCTTTCCTGATTTGATCTCAGAAGTCATGCAGCGTCACTTCTGCTGTGTTGCAACAGCCACACGTGAGCCATGAGCCCATTCAACTTCAGGGGAAGGGGAAGGAGACTCTGCTTTTTAATGGGGGAAGTGAGGGCATAGGAGATATCTTTGGAAAATATAAGGTAGCACACTAATTCAGTTGCTTTAGCAAAGACTAATGTAACAGTGGCTTAAATAACACAGAAGTTTATTTCCCTCTCATGTAATAGCCCAAGAATAAGCAATCCTAAGTGATATTATCAGTGAGTAAAATTCCACAGTATCAGGGACTACGATGGTTAATTTTATGTAGCAACTTGACTGGACCACAGGGTGCCCAGATATTTGGTCTAACATTATTCTGGGTGTTTCTGTGAGGGTGTTTTTGCATGAGATCAATATTAAATCGGCAGATTTAGTAAAGCAGATTGCACAAAAGGCCTGAACAGAACAAAAAGTCTCTGAATAAGAAGAAATTCTTTATGATTGACTCCCTCAGAAGTAGGATATCAGCTTTCTTCCTGCCTTCTGACTCAAACTGAAACATTGGCTCTACCTGGGTCTTGATCTGCCAGCCTTTAGACAACAACCACACCATCTTCTCTCCTGGTACTCAGGCCTTCAGACTTGGACTGGAACTAAATGTCGGCTCTCCTGGGTCTCCAGTTTGCCAGTTCATCCCAAAGATCTTGGGGGCATGCCTACCTCCATAATCATGTCTTTCCTCTAACCTTCTAGCTTGTTGCCCCACCATTCACAACACAAGGCTTCCATCCTATAGTGGAAGATGTACACCGCAATGTCCAACACCCCATCCCCTGTACAGTAGCAGGAAGGGAGAGGTTGAAAGGGATGTCAAGTTCCTTGCCTTTGAAGGCTATGCTATAATTCAGATGCTGCATGCATCTCATTGGCCAGAAGCCATTCAACATGGCAAGAAGCTAGTTGCAGGGGGGCCTGGGAAATGTAGTCATTAGCTGTGCAGCCATGTGTCCAGTGAAACTTTCCTATCATAGGTGAATAATTATTAAGGGGACATCTAGGCATCTCTGCCACACAATTAAATGACTGAACCCAAGCAAGCCAAGGACAGAAACTAATGTGGTTATAGCCGAATGATGTGTAATGGGACTTGGAATAAGCAAACAGTAGAAAACTCATTTGGCTGATGTCTTCTCTCTCAATATTCTCAAATTTCTACCAAATTACTGATTTTCCCAGAGTGAGAGTTATTAGTGTCATATACCCAATATATCCATCTCCATCTGTAGAATTGAACTTCCCGGACTCTGTGGTTCATTCAGGTCACATGACTAGGTTGAGCTAACAAATTCTAAGAGGTTATGTATATCAGTTTTGTGTCAGAGCCTTTAAGTATTGGTATAAGAGCTTTCAGGGTGTTCTTTCCTTGGCCACATTGATCTGCAGGATTCCAGATGGTGATGGCTTTATCAGCCTGGGTCTCAGACATATACAGACCAGAACACAAGTGAGGAAGAAACTTTGTTATGCTAAGCTAAGATTTGGGGGTTGTTTGTTACTACAGCTTAACCTAACCTATACTCACGACTGTAGAAAAATATGAAAGTTATATTTTTCCTAGAGCACAGAGTTAACCCTAATCGGTTGACCAAGCACCTGCATATAGACCCCCTTCAACTGCTTGTAATTTCGGTGGGAATGACCTCCTACCTCTGCCACACAGAGGTAAACATTTCTTTTGAAATGACTCTCTATACCTTAATGGAGGCCTTACCTCAAAGTAAAGGGCTATCAGCTACCATCTGTTGAGAATCTACTGCGTGCTGGGGCCTGTTCATAAACCATCCTATTTAATACTCACCAGAGAGGGGTTTGTATGGTATCTCCCCTTTACTAATGAGGAGACAAAGGCAGAGAGAGGCTGGGGAGAGTTCAGTTAGGGACACCTCCTACCCACACACAATTCCCTGCCCCAGGGCACACGGGCTGAGGAAGGCAACCGTGGATCTGTCCACAGGTGTCTGCTCCAGGAGCTTGTGAGCAATGTGGTCCTGATCCCACCTTCCTCCCCCTCCCCACATCCTTCCACCCAGTTTATTCTCTAGTGACCCGTTTGATGGTGGGCTCTCTCCAGCTCCCACCAAACCACCACCACCAAGATCTCTGTGGAAACCATGTGTTTCTTTATTCAGGGCGTACATTAATGTTTGTCTTGGGGGAAGGTGATTCCAATGGCCTTCCTCACCTCGTCAAGGATGTCAGCCAGGAGCTCACTTTCCGCCAGAGGAATCACAGGACTTTCCTTCAGGCCTGAGGGAGAGTGCAGTTAGAGACCCCTCCTGCTCACATCCCCAAAACCCAAAGAACTATAATTCCCAGAATCCCATGAGGCACAGTAATACTGGTTCAGGCATATGGATGCCCCAGAGGGGTGCTGGGAGATGTAGTTTTAAACAGCTGCTTGAGTGGCAGAGGGATGGGGAGGATACCCACCTCCCCTACCAGGCTTACCCTGCCACCCTGTCACTCTCCCACAGCTGTCCTCCACATCCTTACCCTTCTGTAGGCATTCCCGGACATGCTTGGCTTCATAAATCATGCCCATTCCATTCGTAAAATTGAACTCCTTGTCTGGGGCTGGGGGCAGTGGAAACTCCTTATGCTCCCCCTTCACCACCAGCTCTGTCGGGCACCAGCAGGGGCTGAGGATCTGAGGAGAGATAACAGGTGGCCCTACTGCCCTCACCAACAGGGCTGCTGGGGCTCCCGCTTGGGGATGCTCAGGACCTTCCCTCTCACACCTGGTGGCTAAGGGCTGATCTCCCTCCATCCTCAGGGAGGTTTGGGCCCCCCTCCTCACCCCCACCCCTGCTCTGGCTGCTGGGGGACTGTTCCTCAGCAGCACAGATGCCGCACCAGATGCCTATCTTGTTGTTTGTTTCCCCAGGAACAAATCCTTCTTTAACCCCATGCTCAGGCCTTGTGAAGATGGCTTAGCGAATCCCCCCCTTTTTTTTTAAATTATAAGTTCGACTGCACATACACATTATATTGCATGTAAATACATATATACAGTATACCGCACGTTTTTAGGTTACATATATGTACTAATTATTGTTCCTAAGAACAGATTAGATCTTTAGCTTTTTAATTATCAAATCCCTTTTGCAAGGAAGAGGCTTAGACAACCCAGTACCTTCTCATCCATTAGGAGACTTTTTTTTTTTTTTTTTTTTTTTTTTTTTTGCCAAAGAGCCCTGGGAAGCCTAAACTAATTCAATATCTAAGTCTAAATGAAAATGTAAACAGAGGTGCAGCTGGGTCAAGGTCCAAATTCTACAGTCCAAGATTGGGGCAAGATCCAAATTCTTCTGCTGAGAATAGAATTTCTTTTTAGCAACAGGGCTCCAGGAAGCCCGACGAAGCTGTTCTTTGATAACGCCCGTATCCTGTCCTGAAAGCAATTTGAGAGGTTAAAGCTGCTCTCTGAGGGTGGTTTCAACTTGGGCCTAAGGACTTTTGAAAGACCAATGGGTTCACCCTCAGGATGGAGCCTGGAGATCCAGACCCCATCCCATGACCTGGTGATTAAGGATGGATCCCTGAGCAGTGGTGTGGGAAAAGGCTGGTTCAGTCCATATCCAGCTCCAGAAGCAACAACAGGCCTACCCCTCTTGCTAAGGGCCATGGTTCCTGGGACTTGGGCCCAGCCCAGCCCGGCCGATCGTGCCTCACCTGGGCCAAGCCCTTGGTACCGCTCACAGAGACCATATTGGAGAGCGGGGCAGTGATGCTGCAGGTGAAGCTGCCGTGGACCCCTCCTGGGTACTGGAGTAGCACACTGACAGTGTCATCCACACCTGGAGGAAGGACACAGGACAGGGGCAAGCATGGCCTCAAATCTTGCCTGTGGTACCTTGGGTAAGAGATCTCATCTCTAACATGGCAATGAAAGAGACCAAAGCAGTGATGTGTGCTCCCACACAGGTGAGCCCTGAAAACACTTACACTAAATCAAAAAAGCCAAACATGAGTGGTCCCACAGTGTAGGAGTCCATTTGTGTGAAATGTCTGCTGTTTGCAAATCCATAGAGCCAGAAAGTAGATTTGTGCTTGTTTAGGGCCCAGGGCAATAGGAGAATTGGGTGTGGGTTATTTTTTTTTTTTTTTGAGTAATGAAAATATTCTAAAATTGATTGTGCTGATGTATAACTGTGACTAGACTAAAGCCACAGAATTAGACACTTTAAAGGAATAAATTGTATGGCATGTGACATATCTCAGTAAGTCTATTATCAAAATAAATAAATAAATAAACAAAAATATGCTAAAAAAAAAAAGAGAGAGAGAGAGGGAGACTTCACCTCTCTGAGCCTCAGTTTCCTCTTCTGTAAATATCTGTTGTGCAGGTTTGTGAGACTCAAGTATCCTCATATCCAAAATGGGGATATTCATGGAACCTGCCTCATAGGGCCATTACAAAGTATTACATTAAATGAGATAAAATGTCCAAAAGCACTTAGAAGGCTATTTAGATTACAATAAGTGATATACATGCATCAGTTAAAAATTACATTGGGGGTGGGAGATATAGCTCAGTGGTAGAGCGCATGCTTAGCATGCACGAGGTCCTGGGTTCAATTCCCAGAACTTCCATAAAAAATCAAAACACAAACAAAAACTCTTAAAAATTAGATTAAAGTACTAGCCTGGTCTTGGAACACATCAGGCAGGTCACAGATGGAGGAATTTACTGACCTAGTTCTCTTTGATTTCGGGTAAGTTCAAGTTCTTATCCTGGATCTGCTGTGTGAGCCTGGGTAAGTCACTACCTCTCTCTGCACCTAAGGTTCCTCATCTGTAAAATGGGGACAACCTTCATAGATCAGAAAGATCATTTGTATAATAACCCTAATGTCGAGGTAGCACTTGAAAAGTGGGATCTGTTGTTACAGCTACTATTTAGCCTAGGAATTGGCCAGATGCTAGACTGAGACAGTTTTTTCTAAAGAGCGAGTATTATTTTCCTGGTTGTTCATTGCCTTCTGTGGTACTGCTTGCAACGCTGGCCGCAGTAATTCCTCTCATTCCTCTATGAATGCCCCTTTGCAGGTACTCCTTCCATCCTCCTAAGAGGTATAATCTATTTGCCCTCCTCAAAATCTGAGCTGACTTTGGGCCATGGAACAGTAGTAAATATGATACAAGCCAAAGTTTGAGAAGTGCTTGCACATTGGGGTGTTTTTGCTACGCCTGCAACTCTGAGCCCACAATGTGAATGAGCCTGAACTAGCCAGCTGGAGAGGCCACGTGGAAGAGAACCAAGACTCTCCACACAGTAGCCAACACCTGTAAGACATAGTGAGGCCATCCTAGACCATCCAGCGCCAGTCAAACAGCCAGTTGAGTGCAGCTGCACGTCGAAGACCAGCAGAAGAACCACCTAAGCTGAGCGCAGCCCAAACTGCCAATCCACAGAATCACAAACTAATAAATAATCATTATTGGAGGTCATTACGTTCTAGGGTAGTTTGTTATGCAGCAAAGGCTGATGGAGACAAATTGAAAAATTAACCACCATTTATATTTAGTAACTGCTTACAATTTGCCTCAATAGTTATTTCATTAACTCCTTCTGACAACCCTATTTGTGACATTTTACCAGGAACTAATTAAGACTCAAAGATGTTGTGTCCTTTGGCTAACATCACACAGCAAGGTCCCAGCACGAAGCCTGCCCACCCTCTTAACTCTGATCCTCTTTTGATTTCATACAGGAAGTTCCTCCAGCTGTCTAACTTGATTCTCATGGGCTAGGAGACTTAGTCCCAGAGCAGTGCTTCCAGGAAGAGAGGACCACTCCTATCACCATTATATCATTCAGGATAGACCATACCTGTTTCATAGTGCCTTCCCACAGCTGAAATCTTCTCTGGCTTCTGCCCACCAAAGACCATGGAGATGAACTGGAGGCAGTAGATGCCAAGGTCCAACAAGCCACCTCCAGCCTGGGCCCAGTCTATGCTCCGAGGTACATTGGTGAGATTCTTTCCAAATTCTGCCCGAATCACTCGAAGGTCCCCCAGGGTTCCCTGGGCCAAAACAGATCTCAGAGCCTCTACGGCAGGAAAGAAGCGGGTCCAGATGGCCTGTGGACCACAGAGGGAAGAAAGCAGGATGTGGAAAGGGAAGGCAAAGGGTCAAGACCCAGGAGTTAACCAACCAGTTCTTCTCCCTTCAAGGATCCAATCTTGATGGGGTACCCGCTGCTCCAAACAAGATCCCTCCCTCTTCCTTCCACAGCCTGTTAGTCCTCCAGTTGTGTGGTCCTGACTCTCTCTGCCCTCTTCTCTCCTCTCCGTTCCCATCTGGCCCTGTCCTTTCTCATCTGGACTAAAATGGGGATATTCATGGAACCTGCCTCATAGGGCCATTACAAAGTATTACATTAAATGAGATAAAATGTCAATTACACCAGGCTCCCAATGTGATGGGCTGAATTGTGCCGTCCCCCACCAAGTTCATGTTGAGGTCCTAACCACTCCCCCAGTACCTCCCAATGTGAGTGTATTTGGAGACAGGCTTTTAAAAGAGGTAATTAACTTTAAATGAGGTCAGTGAGGTGGGTCTTCATTCAGTCAGACTAGTGTCCTTATAAGAGGGGGAAATTAGGACACATTCACAGAGGGAGGACCAAGTGAAGACACAGGGAGAAGACGGCCATCTACAAGCCAAGGAGAGAAGCCTCAGGAGGAACCAACCCTGCTGACACCTTGATCTCAGACTTCTAGCCTCCAGAAGTTTGAGAAAATAAACCTCTGTTGTTTAAGCCACTCCATCCGTGGTGGCACTTTGTTATGGCAGCCCTAACACACTAACACACCGAGTTTCCCTGCTCCTGTCTGTTCCCTACATGACCTGGAAGGAGCTTTCCTTCCAGAGCTGACTCTGTCTCACCCCTGCCCAATACTCTTCTAATGCTCCCCTTTGCCTAATATCAGCCCCAGTGTATTTGGTATACGTTATGAGCAAGACAGTATGTACAGGCTTTGTATAATTAGTCCTCCCAACATCCCTCCCATGTAGCTATCATGTCCATTTTATAGATGAGAAAACTGAGGCCCAGTTAAATCAGATTTCCTGTCCAAGGCACAGAGCCAGGAACTGGAGGACTGGAGTCTAGAGTGCTCTGATTCTCAAGCCAGAAATCTTGACCTGTCCAAGATATATTTCATACTAAATACATGAAATCTGCCCATTCTTATTTTCTTTAAGTCTTAACTCTGCTTTCCCCATCTGGCATATTTATCTAGGCAACTGATATTTCCTTTAAGGCATAGGTCAGTCCCTACCCACAGGAAACCTCCTTGACCATCACCCAGGCTGAGCCAGGGCCTCTGTGCTCCATCAACTGCTCAGTCCTATGTCCATGAAGTCCATGCAACTGGTAATAGAGATTGCCCATTTCCATGATCATAACGGACCTTGAGTTCCTGCAAAAGTGAGTCTTAAACATTATGAGTCCCAAGTTCCTAGGGTTGGATCTGGCACACATTAGGTGCCAATAAAAATGAGGAGGCGATAAACTCAGAATTTTGGCACTGACAGGACACAGTGAGCACCAGAAGGCGCTGAGTAACATAATGAATCTTGACTACTTGTTGGGCACATAGACCTTTGCAGACTGGGAAGCTCAGCAATGCTGGGCATATGACACCTAGATAGGATGTGGAGAAGTTAAGAGGCAGCTATAGCGACTACTGGCAGAACCTACAGCAAAGTATTTATGAACCTAATACTCCTTAACATGAAAATAGCTTCCAGGGGTCATCTGGTGGCCATCTTTACTGCTGGCACTATCCATTGCTGTTTGGTGGCCATTTTAATTACTGGCAATCTGTGCGAAATCAAAGACCCCTGTAGGTAGGCAAGTCTGATAAGGGCAAAAACAGAGGCAGCTTGACATCGAGGGTTGGTAGGGGTTCCTTGGTACTTCTGACCTCTATCACTGGAAATCCACCCAAACTAAGCCCATTGCTATTTTGTGCCACTTTTTCTTACTGGCATCTTCTTCTGAAAGGCTGACAAAGGATCTTTCAGGCGGCCATGTTTGCTAAGAGCCCAAAGCAGTGGCTTCCAGCTATGGGAGATGTTGCCAGTAGTTTCCATGGCGTAGCGCAACTACCTCCTGACAAACGGCAAAGACCTGGGTTCATTTTGTGGCCATCTTAACTCTTGGAAACCCCATCCCCCTTATGTTCCTCCAAAAATGTCCACCAGCCACCATGTTTAATAATGGCAAGTAGTGCTGCGATGGATGTTGGAAGGACCCCCTCCGCCCTCACCTCCATAAGGAAGAGGCCTCGGGACCGGGCCTCTGCAACCATTTCGCGCACTTCCGCGGCGTTCACGCCCATGGGCTTCTCGCACAGCACGGCTTTGCCCGCCGCCAGGCAAAGCAACACCGTTGGCTTGTGCTGGGGGTGCTGGGTGCCAATGTAGGCCACCTCTAGGGTCAGAGGAAAGTCAAGAGATCAGACCTGCCCACCGAGTCCTCCGGGGCCGCCCATAATATAGAAGCCCCGCCCCCAACATCCCAGGACGAAGTCCCACCACAGGAGTCAAACCCTAGCCTCCCATTAGGGCGGAGCTAACGGTTCTCTATCATCACTCTATTTCCTTCAGATTATTTCCAGCCTTGTGAAATTATCGTATTAAATTACTTAAGCCTCACAAGTCCACCAGGAAGTAGAGATTATTCTTTCGCCCGTTTTACAAATGAGGAAACTGAGAAGGCAAGCAAAAGAGGAAAATGCCAATTCAGGCAGCCTGACTCCACCGCCGGGCTGTTGTCCAACTACATTGTCCTGTCTCTCCATCCAGGCAATTCCAGAACGCAGAAGCCCAGGCCACAGGGTTATTTTTAAAGCCTGGAAGGCCTCTCTCAGAAATTCAAACCCTGCCTTTACCGCGGAGGTGTAGCCCCTAATCACAATTTCACGCCAGTTAATTTCAGACCTAACCGGTTCCTACAGCTCCGCCTCCCAGCTCAGAGTCCTTCCAGGGCCCAGAGGGATTGGCTCATCCCCGGGGAGCCTTGCATCTCCTAGGCAGCATCCAGGAGGCAGCGCCCCAGTGGCCCCCCCCCGCAGCCCTCGGGCCACTCACCCACGTTCAGGTCCTTGGCCAGCTCCTCATAGGAGCCATAGGCCTTTGGGATGTCGTGTTTCCGCGCAAACTCCTCCGCCCGGCTCAGGTCACGGGCCGCTACCGCCACCACCTGGAGAGGCGCCAGGGTCAAACATGAGGGGCAGGTGTGGAAGACAGGTGGATGGAAGGAAGGTGATGGAGAAGGCCTCGGCGTAGGGAGAAATTACATCTCCCAAGATGGGAGAGGCGGAATGTGGTCCTGGAGGTTGAAGTGACGGGTGAAGGGGCCGCTGGATAATTGGGTCCTGAGAAAGAGAGATCTGGGGCAAGCAATTATTAAACCCCCTAGTATCTAAATTTCTTCTTTTCACAGCAGGTCAGATTAAGACCCTCCCAAACCTCATGGAACTCGTGTTTAAAAGACAGAAAGGGAGAAAGGAGTAGGGAATTTGAGATTGCTTCACTGCCTTGGGGACTCAGAAGTCCGGAACCCTCCAGAAATTAACATGACATTGTAAACTGACTATACTTAATTAAAAAAAACAAAAACAAATAAAAAGAAGTCCAGAACCCTAGCTCCCTCCTCCCTCAGACCCAGGAGTTCCCTCCCACCCCGCCTCGGCCTGCTCTTCCCTCCGAAGGGAGGGCCGACCTGGTGCTCAGAGCGAGGCAGAGTCCGCAGCACTGTCGTGAAATCGCTGGAGATAAGGCCGACTGACACGATGCCCCAGCGAAGCGCCATCGCTGCAACCCGGAGTCCCAATGGTCCCTATCTTACCCAGGGGGGATTTAAAAAGACCAGATACCCGGCTCACGGGGGCGTGGCCCTTTTCTCCGCCCCCATTGCCCCTATGCCGCTCCTCGTTGGTCTCCGGGCTTTCGCGCCCCTACAGTCCCAATGCAAGGGAGCAGGTTATTTAATTCTAGCGTCCCCATTGGAAGACCGCACCGTTGGCTCCGCCTAATAGGGGTGGACCAGAAACACTTCGTTGCCTCTGGAGACTTATAGCCACGTGACCAAGGGAAGGGGCTTTCTTTTCTTGACAATTTAGGTCCTTGGAACCTGTCCCCTTTCCTCCTTCCCCCCGACTCTGGCTCAGAAAGCCGCGCACCCTTAGGAATTGTCCAGAGGGAGAGAGAGGACAGTAATAGCAAAGATAATTTTTTTTTAGTAATTTTTTACTAATATGTATTAATGACTGACGTTTGCAGAATGTGGTAGCCCAGGCCCCCTGCTCCGCGCTTTGCTTTCTTCGTTGCTAATTTCTCACCACTGAACTGCGAGGAAGGTTCTATTGCGCCCTAATTACAGAGGGAAAAACAGATCCAGAGAGCCATGCTAATTTTTTTTCCGAGGTCTTACAGCCAAGATGCAAAGACCTGCAAATTGGCTGCTTCCGGAGAAACCAGGCTGTGCTGCTTAGAAGCCCTGGAGTCAGCCTGAATCAGGATTCCAAACCCCTCCTTGCCACTTCTTGGTTGAATGCTTTGCACGAGGGATTTCGGTCTCTGAGGCTCACATTTCTATTCTGGAAAACGGAGATCACAATAGCATCTACCTACATAGGGTTAAGAGGATTAACTGAAAGGAGACAGATGGTTTTGATGTCCTCATGGAGGTGTTGGTAAGTCTAGTGGGGTTGTTAGTGTGGGGAACAGCAGCAGAGGGAACAGCATGAGCGAGGGCTCTGAGTTGGGAAAGAGCACTGTATGTTCTAAGACCTGAAAAAAAAAAAAAAAAAAAACCAGAGTGGCTGAGGAAAAAAGATGGTGGAGGAGTGGTGGAGGAGTGTGATGGAAGATGGGGCTGGGTAAGCTAGCCGTGGAGAAGTCTTGGAGGGCCCACAGAGGACACTGCCAAGTGGCAGGAACAAAGGTCTAGTGTGGGTGGCTTCTGATGGAGTCACCCACTGTTGGCATGCCTCTCATATTCATTTTGCAAACATTTTTACTCATGACTTGGCCATGTGCTGGGTGATTCTGGGGGACCCAGAGATGACCCTCATGTCACTCACTGTTTTCCTCTGTGCTTGGCAGAATAACGCCCACTTCCACAGATGTTCACGTCCTATTCACCAGAACCTGTGACTATGTGACCTTACATGGCAAGAGGATCTTTGCAGACATGATTGAGTTAAGGATTTTGAGATGAGGAGATTATCCTGGATTATCTGGTGGGCTCACTATAAATACAAATGTCCTTATGAGAGGGAGGAAGGAATGTCAGAACCAGAGAAAGAGACATGACAACGAAGGAGAGTAAGAGATTTTAAAATGCTACTCTGCTAGCTTCGATGATGGAGGAAGGAGCCACGAGCCAAGGGATGCAGGCGGCTTCCAGAAGCTGGAAAAGCAAGGAAACAGATCCTTCCCTAGAACTTCTAGAAGCACCACAGCCCTGCACACACCTTGATTAAAAAAAAAAAAATTTAATGGAGGTCCTGGGGATTGAACCCAGGACCTCATGCATGCTAAGCCTGGGCTCTACCTCTGAGCTATAGCCTCCCCTACCAGACACCTTGATTTTAACCCAATAAGACCATTTTATACTTTTGACCTCCAGAACTGTAAGATAATAAATTTGTGGGGGTTTTTTTTTGAGGGGGAGGTAATTAGGTTTATTCTAAGTGCTATGGGACTGTTAGCTATTATGTATTAGTATGTACTAGTTTCTGCCTGCTGCTGTGAGAAAGTACCACCACCAGCAGAAATATTAGTGTTTATGCTATAAGAGTTCTGGTTGCTGCCCAGAGCTCTGACCATAAAAATGCGAGGCGATATGTGAGGGAGAGTTTAGAGTTTTGTGTGTGTGTGTGTGTGTGTGTGTGTGTGTGTGTGTTTTCAAAAAAACAAATTTTTATTGAAGTAGAGTTGATTTATAATGTTGTATTAGTTTCAGGTGTAGAGCACAGTGATTTAGTCATATATATATTCTTTTTTGGATTCTTTTCCATCATAGGTTATTATAAAATATTGAATATAGTTCTCTGAGCCATAGAATAGGTCCTTTTGTTTATCTATTTTATACATAGCAGTGTGTATCTGTTATTCTCAAACTACTAATTTATCCCTTCCCTGAACTTTCCCCTTTGGTAACCATAGGTTTGTTTTCTATGTCTGTGAGTCTGTTTCTGTTTAATAAATAAGTTCATTTGTATCATATTTTTAAAATTCCACATATAAATGATATCATATGATATTTTTATTTCTTTGTCTGACTTACTTCATTTAGTATGGTAATCTCTAGGTCCATCCATATTGCTGAAAATGTCATGACTTCATTCTTTTTTATGGCTGCATAATATTCCATTGTGTATATATATCACATCTTCTTTATCCATTCATCCATTAATGGGTACTTGGATTGCTTCCATGTCTTGGCTATTGTAAATAGAGCTGCTATGAACACTGGGGTGCATGTATCTTTTTGAATTAGAGTTTTCATCTTTTCTGGATGTATGTCCAGGACTGGGATTGCTGGATCATGTGGTAACTCTATTCTTAGTTTTTTAAGGAACCTCCATACTGTTCTCCATAGTGGCTGCACCAATTTATATTTCCACCAGCAGTGTAGGAGGGTTCCCTTTTCTCCACACCCTCTCCAGCATTTCTTATTTGTGGGCTTTTAAATTATAGAGTATTTTAATGAATGAAATGAAGACTCAGAGAAGGGAAGTGAGAGGGACAGGGATCTGGAGAAATAAAGATAAAAACTATATTAGTTTCCTGCAGCTGCTGTAACAAACTACCACAGATTCACTGGCTCAAAACAACACAAATGTGGGGAGGGTATAGTTCAGTGGTAGAGTGTGTGCTTAGCATGCACAAGGTCCTGGTTTTAACCCCCAGTACCTCCATTAAAATTAAAAAAAAATGCAAACTCTTATAGTTCTGGACATTGGAAGTCCAAAATGGGTCTCAGCGTGCTCACATCAAAGTGTCAGCAGGGCTGGTTCCTTTTGGAGATTCTGAGGGAAGAATTTATTTCCTTGCCTTTTTTGGTGCTTAGGAACCACGCATATGTCTTGGCCCTGAATTACTCTGACTATCTGTGGTCACATCTCCTTCTCTGTCGGTCACCCCCATTGTCTCCCTCTAATGCAGACCCTTGAGATAACACTGAGCTCACCCAGATAATCCACGATCATCTCTCCATCTCAAGAGCCTTAACTTAATCACACCTGCAAAGTCCCTTTTGCTGCAAAAGGTGAAGGGCCACAGGAGGAAGCACCAGGGTTGGTCAGGAGACAGAAAGTGAGGGGAAAATATGGGCAAGAGATTTTATTGAGGTTTCTATGGGAGGGAAGGGACAAGTCAGTATAGGCAGGTGTAGGACTGGCAAGTTTGAATCGCTTGAGCAGGCTCTGGGGTATAGCGGCTGTCCTGAGTTGTCCAGTACCTGATTGCAGTGTGATTAGGACAGGGAAATATTGCTGGAAGTTTGTAGGTGCTCTATAAAGGAGGTGGTTGGGGTCTGGGCTCCGAGAGGTTGGTTTGCTTAGGAAAGGTGCAGTCAGTAGCAGGTGAGTGGTTGACTATCTCTAGCAACTGGCTGACCGTGGGAGTGTGTCTGTAAGACCCCAGATGTCAAAACATCAAAATCACATGGTTACTACAAAGCGAGACAGAGACCCAGAATATGGGGTGAAGGCAGAGTTGGAATCCCTGGGAAACACGAGTCCCCCATCCCCATCTCCCCATTTTTGTCTCTTCCTTGAGATTCCCAGTCCTCTCTCTAGCCACCCCAAACCCTGTCTATAGCATGAGCTGTGGCTCCTCTGGGACAGGATATTCCAAAGAGAGTGTAATCCTTGTATAACCTTTGCAGAGAGAGTAATCATTGTAAAATCTTTGCGCACAGATCAAAAAGAAAATTATTTTCAAATTAAACATGAAGGGCCATAATAATTTGTTTAAGACTGGAAGGAGGTCAGGTGGGAGGCAGGGATGGGATGAGGGTTGCTCCGGGGAAGAGGTGAGCCTGTTCTTGACCTTGTATGCAGGGTACTCTGTTGTCTGGGGTAACGGACTAGATGTGAACCTCCCCCACTGCTTTTTGGAACTTAGAGTCTCTTGTGGGGAGAGAGAGTAACCAAGTGGACACAGTTACAGATAAAGAATTGCAAAATGTAAAAAGCATCCTGGGAGGGCTGGATTCGGTTTCCTCAGATATGGGAGTCAAGGACTGGCTCCCAGAGACCCTGGTTGTATAGACATGTCTATTTCATAGCAACAATAACAGCTACTGCTTGCTAATCTCAAATTTCAGGGCAGAAGCCATGTCACTCATATGTATTGTTATTATCAGATCCTTCAAGGAATGCTGGAGCTGCTACCATTTTATGCCCATTTTCCAGGTTGCATCACTGAGGCCCAGCACCGAGTTTTCCAAGAGCAGAGAGAGGCTGTGGCTAATGTTTGTGAAGCTCATGGTTGTTGAGGTTCAGCAGGGGAAAGGTGGGGGGTCACAGCACACGTATCTTCCCAGGACCCTTCCTTGGACATTCCAGGGTTTGGGAATATGTATTGGTAATGAGCCTCCCAGATAATTTTTTTTATCACTGGGGCTTCCTTTACACTTCTTCCTCTTTGTGGATGCCAAACTAGTCCTGCCTCATGCCCAGTGATGTGTTGGTAAACAGGCTGTGGCAGGGGGCGGTGGTGGTGGTGGGCCTGTAATTTGAAGCCTCTGCCAATTTCCTTTGTTAGCTGTCAGTACAGACAGGTGTGACATCCAGAGCAATTGCAGCCACTTTGGGACAAGAAACGTGCAGCCCCCACACCTACTACAGCAGAACTGGGAGATAGGAGAAACCGGTTCCCTGAAGGCTTTGGAGTTACCCTACCTTGGGACTTCTAGTTTTGGGTAATAATACACTTTTTTTTTTATTGTTTAAGCCTAGGTTTGGGTTTTCTATCCTTGAGGCTTAAGGGATCTTACTGAAGGTGAGTGTTTGTGTGTGTGTGTGTGTGTGTAGGCAGCAGATCCATCATGAGAGGACAAAGATGCCAGGATGGAACCTCTCAGAAATGATGTTTGAACTGAATCTTAAAAAATGAGGACTTTGGCAGGTGAAGTGCATACGGGATTTCAGAAAGAACAGTATTTACAAAGAAACAGAGGCATGGATTTATTCCAGAAACTGTATTTGGATGGAACCAGAGTACAGAGCAGGACAGGGAGCCATGTGAGATAAGGCCAGAAAGGCAGGTGGGGCCTTCTGCATGAGGCAGAGGGGCTAGAACCAGATCCTGGGAAAGGGGCGAGGGGCCAAGACATTAGGGAGGGGCCTGAAGCTGAAGCGGCTTGAGGTCAGGGGTCAGGGGGAGTTGGGGCTCCTGGGATCAGAGTTGAGCAGCTCTGCTGAGGACTCTTCTAGCCTCTGCACCCAGCCATGGGGAAGACATCTTTGAGGCATTGCTGGCCCCACAAAGGGTAGAGAAAGGTCTCGAGGGACCAGCCAAGCCCCGTAAACCAATAGAAGCTGGACCCAAAGCAGCAGGCAGGATTCCAGCAGCTGTGAGGATGTGGGATGCTGAAGTGGTCACAACCTGGGCGGTGAGGCCACACCATCTAGCAAGGCAGGCGTGGAGCAGACCCTCTTGGGATGGAGGGGCTTCCCTAAGTTAGGTTGAGCCAGTGCGCACTTGACTGGACACGAGAAGGCAGGTCCCTTGGAAGGGGAGAGAAAGAAGGGACCACAGACTGGAAGGCGGCAGATATGGGGGCCTGGGCAGCAATTTGGGAATGCCATCCTGTTCCCCTCCCCGAGGAGGCCATGGGTGATGCCGGGCCCCCAGAGGAGGTTGACTGACACCTCATCCCCCTTCCAGCAGCCTCAATAGGAACCCAGAGTGCTGGCATCCCAGAAGGATCACAGGTTCTGTGAATCCCCTTGGGGCAGCCCTGGGGTCTGTTCAGGAACCTTCTTTTCTGAAGTGTCCACATCCTTCTGGTCACCAGCTGGAGCTGGGACAGGTGCATCATCTGGAAATGGCAGGCGGGGAGGAAATGGTAGAACTTGACATCCCAATACCTCCTCCCTCAGACCCAGGAGTCCAGGCCCCCAGCTCCCTCCCTGCCCCCTGGGCCCAAGACCCAGCACCTGTGTTGGGGTGGAACTTGAGCTGTCCTTCAGGGCCGACAGCTGGGTCATTGTGGCTTTGCTGCTGCTGTTTCCTCTGTTCCATTTGCAGAACAGCCTGCAGGGGGTGGGGGAGATCACCAGGCTCAAAGGGATGACCTTGAGTCTCCATGGCAATGCGTTAAGCAGTCATGGACCAGTCCCTTCTCCATGGGCCTCAGTTTTTCTCTCTCATTGAGAATTGGGCTTAATACTAGTTAAAGATCCAGTTCTCCCTCCCTTGTCATGGCTTGAGTTACACCTTGGGACATGGAAGCCTTCTTCCCTCCTTGGCCTTTCCCCCTCTACAGCTTATAACCCCACTGCCCTTATCCAACATGGCAGCCGCAGAGCAGTCAGGGATGGGGGTGTTTGCCCTTCCTCAAGATGGCGGCTGCTACCCAAGGATCTACCAATGATTAACAGAGCAGATGCAGGCCTTCCCGGTCTCTGGATACACAAGGACAAGAGCCACCAGGGCCTTAGAGGATGAACCCACTTCCCTGGCCAGTCACCTGCTGCAGCTCTCGTTTCTGGGCCTCCAGGCGGCCCTGGGAGCGCCCCAGAGCCTCGGTCTCCTGGCTAAGGCGCTGGGCCTTGGCATTGAGCTCTGCCTCCCGGGCAGCTAGCTCCTCCTCAAAACGCCTCAGCTCATCCTCCGTGTAGGCAGGGTGCATCTCCACTGTCTGCCGGGGTGAGGACAGAGGTCATCAGCAGGGTGACTCCAGCCTTGGCCCGCCCATGTTGGAGGGGGTTCAGAGAAGGCTGGGAGGCCTGGGCCATGCGTGGGGATGGGAGAGACCAGAGTCGGAGAGGGGTGGGAGATAAAGACCCAGAGAGGAGGAGACAAAGACTCAGGGGCTGGGAGATCAGAGATCCAGAGAGAAAGTGGCCAGAGACCCTGAAAGAAGGGTTAGGCCCGGGAGAGAGAGATACATTCAGGACCCAGAGTATCCCCGTGTCCTCACCTCCCAGCCCTCCCCCGTGTCCCCAAACTCCTTCCTCTGCGTAGATGCGAGGAACTCCTCCAGGGTCACGAGGCGGTCCTGGTTGGTGTCCACCTGGGGAGCCAGGGAAGGGTAAGCAACAGAGCTGGACGTCCCTCCCCCACCTCCACTGACCCCCACCTTCCCCTACTGCCACCCCTCTCACGTTCTTCATCACGTGTTCCCGCATGCGCAGCCGCTCCTCCTCCATCTCCCGCATATCGTCCTCTTCGTTCTTTGGGTCATACACCTTCTCCAGCTGCAGGGTCAAGCGAGAGGCGGAATGTACTGAGAGGCCCAGGGCAGCCTCCTTCCCAGGCTACTCCACCCACCTCCTTACACAGACAACTTCAACTCCCATCAGTCCTGCCACTGCTGGCAGCCTCTTTTTGCCCCAGGGGCTGCTGAGAGTTGCAGTTTTCCCCTGAACTCACATCCAGGGGAACCTGAGGGGACCACTAGGATCACTGAGGGGACACATGACTGATCTGGGCATCCTCTGAGCCCACAGCTTCCAAGATGCTCACCTCCTTGGTGAAGAGGGCCTCCAGCTCCTGCTCATCCAGGACCCCATCGCTGTTGATATCTGGGGAAAAGACAACAAGGTGTCTTGGGGGATCGAGGACTCTGGGTGGGTCAGGTTCCTGAGGGACCTGCTGGAGAAGGAATTTGGGGCTGATGCAGGGTCTGTTCTCAGGGGACAGGTAACAGTGGGTTTCTGAAAGTAGGATGGTGGCTTTCAGACTTCAGTGCCCCACAGGCCCCTTGCTAGGATAGCCCTTTACCTACCAGGGTCCCAAGAATGGGGAGCAGATGAAGATCAGGCTCCTGTGGGACCATTCTTGGGCCCAGTGTCATGCAAGATGACTTGATCCCTAGCATCCAGTGACCTGGGCAGAGGATCAGCCCCTCTGCCCAGGATCCAGGGGTGTCAGAGATCCCTGCCTCCCAGAACCAGCCCAGGGCTGACTCTGGTTGCCAGAGGAGCATTTCCCTGCCAGTCTGGCCCACTGTTTCCACCTCCTCTGCTCACTCAGATCAGCTCCCACACTAGTCCTACAGAGGTGGCCAGGAACCCCAACCTTGCAAATCCGATGGTTAACTTTTAGCCTTTATCTTACTGGACTTTGTGCCTTTGGGTCCCAGAATATTATCCTCTTCTCTCCAGCTGCCCTTCATTTTCCTTTGCTGGCTCTGTCCTCTTCCTGACCTCTACACGTTGGTGTACCCCTCTTCTCTACCAAATATTCAGATCTGTCCAGTATGGAAGCCACTAGCCACATGGGCTGTTTAACTTTAAACTGATAAACATTACACAAGACTGAAATTTCAGTTTTTCAGTCCCACTTGCCACACGTCAAACACCCAACAGCCCCATGTGGCTGGTGGCTGCCATCTTGGGCAGCAAAGGACATTTTCCATCGATACAAAGAGCGTTTGATTGGCCAAGACTTCCTTCAGTGGGCTCCTCCAGTCCCTCCACTTTAATGCTAACTGCAAGCTGCCTCCATACCTGAATATTCAACTGCCTACTCTCCATCTCCACATAAATGTCTAACAGACATCTCTAATTTGACATGAACAGACCAGTTCCCAATCTTCTCTGCCAAACCTGCATGCTCTTCCCTCACCATCTTTCCAGTTGTGCCAAATACCTGAGTCACCCTTCACTCTTCCATTCCATTATAATCCTCATCCAGTCCGTCTGCAAGTCCTACCAGCTTGACCTTCAAAATGAATCCAAAATCCAACCACTCTTCCCTACTTCCATGATCTAGCCACCAGCATCTCATGCCTTTCAACATGGCTCCTGGCTTTGGACCTTGGCCCCTACAGCCTGTCCTCGACACAACGCCCAGGTGGATTTTGTCAGCAACTTATGGCAGATGGTGTCAGTTCCTCTGCTCAAAGTCCTTTTGTGGTGTCCTACCCAAAACAGAATAAAACCCAAATTCCTTATCCCAGCTGTAGAGCTGCTGTAACCTCCCCAAGTCTTTCTTACCATTCTTTTCTTCAAGCATTCTGCTCCAGTGACCTTGGAAACCTATCAAGTTCATTCCTCCCTGTGTGTGCCTGCTGTTCCCCACAACCTAGACCCTCTTCCCCCAAATATCTGTAAGACTCAACCCCTCAGTTCACTGAGGTCTTGGTTCAAATGTCATCTCACTAGAGCTGTGCTGTTCAATCCAGCAGCCATGAGCCACGTGGGGCAAATGAACTTTAAGAGCAACCAGATACAATGAAAAACTCATTTCTTTTACATTCTGCTAAATGAAGTAAGCCAGTCACAAAAAGACAAATATTGCATGAGTCCACGTATATGACATAGTTAGAATAGTCGAATTCAGAGAGAGAGAAAAGAGAAGAGAAGTTATCAGGGGCTGGGGGAGGGGTAATGGGGAGATGATTAATACAGAGTTTCAGGTCTGCGAGGATGAAGAGAGTTGTACAACAGTGTGAGTGTACTTAACACGACTGAAACATACGCTTAAAAATGGCTGAGACATTAAATTTTATGCTATGTGTATTTTACCACAATTACAAATTTTAAAAAATTTAGTTTATCAAAAAAAAAATTAGTTCCTTCATTGTAAAACCCTTATTTCAAGTGCTTAATAGCCACATGGGGCTGGTGGCTGGGTACTGGGCAGTACAGACGCGGAACATTTCCACCAGCATAGAAAGTTCTGTTGGACAATGCTGGTCTAGCAAAAACCCTTTCCAATCAGGCTCTCTAAAGTCATCACTCTAGGCCCTTAATCCCGCTGCCCTTGTAGCCACAGTACATGTTAACTACCTCAGCATCTATTATAGAACCTATTTCACTGATTCTAAAATGTAGTTTTTGGGGGTGGGTATAGTTCAGTGGTAGAGTGGGTGCTTAGCATGCATGAGGTCCTGGGGTCAATCCCCAGCACCTCCATTAAAAAGAAAAAAAATTAAATAAGTAAATAAACCTAATTACCACCCCCAAAACCCCCTCAAAACAAATATTAATAAATAAACCTAATTACCTCCCTTTCCAAATAAGATGTGCTTCCCCCACCCCGTATTTTATTATTTTATTATTTATTAACTTATTTTCTGGGGTAGGGAGGTAACTAGTTTTTGGTTTTTTTTTTTTTTTTTTTTAATTTTTAGAGCAGGTACCGGGGATTGAAGCCAGGATCTCATGCATGCTAAGCATGCACTCTACCACTTAAGCTATACCCCACCCCCTGTATTTTATCATCCATGAAATTGGGGGGCATCTTATCATGATAGTGTGTCACTTCAATGGACAGCTTATGTAACATTCAAGTGTATTTTACACTCCACGGCCACTGAGAGTCACTGAAATACAGAATTATCTGTTTGCCTGATCACTGGCTCTGTAATGGCAGGGGGACTTTGTTTTGTCCACAGCTGTTTCCATGGGGTCTCTGTGAAGCTGGGTCCTTAGAGGTCGCTTAGTAAACATTTGCTGAATGAATGAATCAGGCTCTGCTGAGCTCTGGTGACAGGCTGTAGCTTCTGGGTCAGGGTCCTGGGCACCCCTGAAGGTGTCTGGCAAGCCCAGGCTAGGTTTCCAGACAGGAAGAGAATGAAGGGAAATGTGTCTCTGAACCACCCTGGAGAAGGGGCTTCCTGGGTCCCTGGAGGCCTATTTATCAGGGAGCAGCCTGCCCTGAGTGACAGGGCTCCCAGAGGGAACCAGGGCTTCTAGGCTGCCATGGGAGGGGGGCCTAGGCCTAGCCAAGCCTGGTTTGCCCAGTTAGAGGATACCAGCCAGTCCTTAAAACCCAGAGGTGGAGTGTATGCCAGAAAAAGGCCCAGCTCTTCCATAGAAGACCCCAGCCTTAGCAACAGGGAGGGACAGGGCCTTCTAGATCACCAGAGGAGATGGGCTTAGACTCTCTGGCCTGCCTAAGCCCCATGAGATAGGGAGGCCCCTTCTTAGCGTTCAGGCCCCAGAAAGGTCAGAGCCCCAGAGTTAGCCTGGGTCTTGGGACTCCCTCCCCACCTTACCATGCAGTATGAAGAAGGTCTTGGGGTTAAACCTGTTGGGGTCCAATCCATCCAGCTCCTCCCATACCTCCTTCAACTGGGCTTGGCTGCCCTGTGGAAGGGAGAGCCAGGGGCTCATGAGCAAGAAGTCTGGGTCCCACAGGATAAAGCTAGAGAACCCTGTACCCCCATCCCTCAAGTGTCATGCCCTTCAAGCAATCTAAGAAAACTACAACTCCCAGCAGCCCCTGGGGGTAGCTGGACACCTCAGAAGAGGCTTTTGCCTCAAAGTCTGCTGGGAGTTGTAGTTTTTCAGCTACTTTCTTCCGGAGCTTGGTGAGTTGGACATAGTGGGAGGTGGGCACGAATGCGGGTCCTTACAGGCACGTTGACTTTGGGGTGTTCTCGGTGCCGGCGCTGTTGCTCTTCCAGCTTCCTCTCTGCCTCCTTTCGCTGCTCCTCTCCCAGTGACTCTAGATAACGGCGTCTCTCATGTTCCTTGAGCATCTCGTAGCGTTTAAACTCTTCGTGATGGGCTGCGTCATACTGGGCAAGGTCCCGGGTGGCCTGGGGAAAGGCACACGGTCACTCTTGTCTCACCTCTATGCCCAGCCCCTAATTCCAACCTCCAAATGCCAGGCCTTTGGCTCTGAATCTGGCCCAACTTCCACCTGTGCTGGGTCTCATGTCCTGATGTCACTTTTTGCCCCATCACACATAACCTTCTCTCTCTGCTCAAAAAAGATTAGGATAGTTAAACAATGACAACTTTAACTCACCTCTTTCAAGTCCTCCACCATCTCAAGATCATGGAGGAATAAATAATAAACAGCACACAAGGTGGACTTAATACAGAAAGCAGTGCAGCTAGGTAGTAAAGAACATGAGGCCTCTAACTATTCTGCCCAGCGTTCAAATCCAGGCCTTGTCGTGTAAACAAATCCCACTAGCTGTGTGACCCTACGCAAGTTACTCAGTCTCTCTGTGCCTCAGTTTCCATCTCTGGAAAATGGAGATAATAATACTATACTGGGTTGTACAGTGTCCCCCCAGAATTCACGTGCACCTGAACCTCAGATTGTGATTTTCCTTGGAAGTAGGACCTTTGCAGATGTAATCAGCTAAGATGAGGTCCTACTAGATTAGGGTGGGCCCCAATTTTAATGACTGGTATCTTTATAAAAGGCTACAGAGAAGATGCAGAGGGACACAGGGAGAATACCAAGTGATGATGGAAGCAGAGACTGGAGTGATGCATCTACAAGCCAAGGAATGCTGGCAGCCACTAGAAGCTGGAAGAGGCAAGAAGCAGATGCCTCTAGGGAAACCCTGGTTTTGGCCTGGTGATACCAGTTGTGGATTTCTGGCCTCCAGAACGGTGAGAGGATACCTTTTTGTTGTTTTAAGCCACTGAGTCTGTGGTAGTTTGTTACAGCAGCTGCATGAAACTAATACACCCAGGAAGACCCTTCTTGACTTGTGACCTACACTGCAAGGCAACACATTCATGTTGTTTAAAGCTACTAAGTCTGTGCTTATTTGTTATACAGCAACAACAGAAAACCAATACAGCTGTTGTATGGGGAACAGATGGAACAGCAGGGGTTCTAAACCTGGGGTAACTTCCACCCCCAGGGGACAGCTGTCGACATCTGAAGACAGTGTTGGTTGTCGCAACTGGGGGAGTCTACTGGCATCAGGCGGGTGGAGGCCAGGGAAGCTGTTAAACATCACACAGCACAAACAGCCCCCACAACCAAGGAGCCCGGCTCTCAACATAATGGTTAAGACCAGGAGAATGACAGTGGGGCTGGAAGAAAGTGGACAGTTTCTGGAGTGTTCTGGAAATAAGCAGCAAAAATATCCCACAGGGATCAAGGTCCAGGCCAGGCAAGGATTAAATCAAATGGTTGCTATTATCTTCATGGCCACCAGATGGAGCTCCAGCAGGACAGAAAACAGCTGGCTGAGGTTCAGGCCTCAGACTCTGGGGAGGATTTTTAGAAAATACTGGCCCTCTGCAGCCGCTGGCCGCGGAGAACACTGGGCAAGGGTAAGTGGGCTCGTGCCCCAGGCTCTGCTCTCTTCTCCCCCTCTCCAAAGCTCCCCCCAGTCCTCTGCCTCTAGGTCCCCGACACACTACCGTCTGGATGAGCAGCTCCAGGTCCCGGGCCTCGAACGTGTGCTGATTCTGAGGGTCCAGGTGTTCAAACTGCTTCAGGAGGCTCAGGTGATCCAACTGTACATCTAGATGAGAGAGAAGATGGGGGGGAAAAATGAAGAACTCATGCAACATTCTTTCTTTCAAAATCCCTATCCTGGGCCGGATATGCTCTAAAGGAGGTCACAGAGGGCACTGGGGAGGCCCAGAGAATGGCTTGAATGAGCCTGGGGCAATCAGGAAGGGCTTCTTGGAGGAGGCAATACCACAACTGAGTCTGATGCTTAAAATAATAATGACCATGATAATAACCAACATATATCAAACACTTACTAAATGCCAGGCCCTGATCTAAACACATTAAACATGTTAAGGCATTTACTTTTCACAGAAATCTTAAACATAGGTTCTGTGATTATCCCATTTTATGGAAGCGAAAACTGAGGCCCAGAGAGAAGTGATGTGTCCAGGTCACCATCTGGGAAGTGGCAGGGTGAGGATTAGCACAGTCATTGGGCTCCAGAGCATGTGACCCTCAACCTCTGTTCTGGGTTGAATCTCATGCCCTGACATTCACATGGGGGCTGAAGTCCTAACCCCCAGGACCTCAGAATGTGATGTTATTTGGAGAGAGTCTTCACAGAAGTGATCAAGTTAAAATGAGGTCATTAGGGTGGGTCCTAATCCAATATAATGGGTGTCCTTATAAAAAGGGGAAATTTGGACACAGAGACATGCACTGAGGGAAGATGATGTGAACAGACATGGGGGGAAGATGGCCATCTGCTCATCAGAGACCCAGAACAGAGCCTCCCTCACAGTCCTCAGAAGGAACCAACCCTGGCAACACCTTGATTTTGAACTTCTGGCCTCCAGAGCTGGGAGCCAACCAACGTCTGTTATTTAAGCCACCTGGTGTGTGGTACTCCGTAACAACCCTAAAAATGCTAATGCCAGAGGGGCAGGCGACAGGGCACACATGCGAAGGGAGGAGCTGGGACGGGTGTAGCAGTAAGGGTGGACTTAATCCTGAGGACACTGGGGAGCCATAATGGGTATTTTTTTTTAAATTTTTTGGGGGGGAGGGTAGCTAGGTTTTATTTATTTAGTTAGTTAATGGTGGTCCTGGGGGTTGAACCCAGGACCTCATGCATGCTAAACCTGCACTCTTCCACTGAGCTATACCCTTCCCCCTCATAGTGGATTCTGAGCAGAGGGACAGGACTTGAACTGGGTGCTGTGATAGGTTGCATGCAGCTCCCCCTCTCCCCCTGACATCCACATCCAGATCCCTGGAATCTGTGAATATGCGACTTCACGGAGCAAAAGGGAATTTGCAGCTGTGATTATATGAAGGATCTTGAGATGGGGAGATGATCCTGGATTATCTGGGGGAGAGGGGTTAAATGTAATCCTTCTAAGAGGGAGGCAGCAGGAGACCTGACTCCAGTAGGAGGCAAGGTGATGACCAAAGGAAAACGCTATGCTGCTGGCTTTGAAGAGGCTCTCAGCCATGGAATGCAGCTCTCGAAGCTGGAAAAGTTAAGGACACAGATTCCCTGCCCCCCAGCCTCCAGAATCAACGAAGCCCAGTTGACACCTTGATTTCTGCCCAGTGAAACTGATCGCTGATTTCTGATCTCTGAACTGTTAAGAGAATGAATGCTTGTTGTTTTAAGCCACTGTTTGGTGACTTGTTCTATCGGCCACAGGAAACCAACCGAGGTGTTTACGGGATTTGCTAACACTGGCTGCTCTCTGGGAAATAGAAAACACTGGGAAAAGCAGGGGTGGTGGCAGGGAGCCCAGGGAGGAGGCAACGGCTCTGATCCACGTGGGACCTAAGTGGCAGCAACAGCTGTGGAGGGAAGTGGTCAGAATCTAGAGATATTCTGAGTTGTCCAAGGGACAAAAGTGGAAGTATGCAGCTTAGCACATGGAACATAATAAGCAGTCAATTGACAGGAGAGATTTTTCTCATTCGTGACAAGGGAACACTTAATTCACCAGAGATCAAGTCAGAATCTGAAACTATAGTAATTAAAACAGCAGGACAGAGAAGGCGTGGATGCTTATGTCGAAGGAAACCATGCCTATCTGGTCACCTTAGAGCCCCAGCACTCAGCTCAGCACCTGGCACAAAGCAGGACTCAAGTCATATTGGGTCAATGGATAAAAGACATCAGATAGGAAGGAAAACAAAGCTCAGCTCTCTGACCCTCAACACCATCTGCTCAGGGTCCCCATCTGTAACATGAGTCTTACGAGGTATCAGGAAATGAAGGGAGAGGCAGAAGGCAAATCTCAAGAAAGTGGGCTTGTTCTTACACTTAGTGATGGGCCAAAACTTTCCCCACAGTACCAGAATACCCCACAAAGCTACCATGAGTGAAACAGCCCGGTCCGTCACAGACAATGGGTGCAAATAACCCATGTCCATCAATAGATGAATGGACAAACCAATGGTGGTAGAGCCAGACAAGGGAATATTACTTGGCCCTGAAAAGGAATGAACTAGTGATATAAGCTGCAGGATTACACTAGAAGAAGCCAGACACAAAAGATTACATATCGTATGAATCCATTTGTACTAAATGTCCACAACAGGCAAATCTAGAGACAGAAAGTAGGTTCCCAGGGGTTGGGGGAATAGTGGGGTAGAAGCTACAGGGTCCAGTGATTCTTTTGGGGATGATAAAAATGCTCTAAAGTTGACTTTGATAATGGTTGCACATACCTGTGAACATACTAAAAAACCACTGAACTGTACACTCTAAATGGGTAAATTGTTTAGTATATGAATCTTATCTCAATAAACTCATTTAAAAGAAAGAGCATGGTCAGACACAGATTATAACAAACTATATCTCTAGGAATGTTAGAAATAGGATGGGATCTTGGAATGTGAATCCACTCAAACCTCTCTCTTCCAGGCACTTTTTTTTTCTTTTTCTTTTTTAGCCAAAAAATTAGACTATAAATTACAGCTTTACATATAAATGCCAGGAAATTAGAATCATTTCAGTGAGGGAGAGAGAGAATAAGCCAAGGAAAAATACAGTGTAACCTGTTGAACTTCCTGACTCTGATCACTGTACTATAGTTTTGTAGAACATTGTCATTCTGAGGAAAATCACGCCGAAATACTTAGGCATAAAGGAATACGGTGTCTGCAAGGAACTCACAAATGTCAAGGGCAGTTAAATGGTGCAAATGTTAACAACTGGAGAATCAGGGTATTGGGGAGTTTTTGGTGGTATTCTTGCAACTTTTCTGTTAAGTTTGAAGTTACATCAAAATTTTAAATGACCCTGATTTGTTAAAATAAAAATTAAAAACCTGAAACAAAAAAAACCAACCGAGCAACTAACAACAGACTAATGTTAATAGTAGATTGTGCTAGGAAGGAAACTTGATCAGTCTTCCACGCAGATTTTACGGGGGTGGAGAGAATGAGGCCACCCCGCCCACCCGCTGGCCACGCCCACCCACCGGCCTCTGCTTACTGGGCTCCTGCTCCGCATCCATCTTGGCCTTAAGCAGCATCCGCAGCCTCGACACCTCCTGCCGCTTGAGCTCGTCCAGCTTGGTGCGGACGTGGTGGCTGACAAAGTCCAGCTCCCGGCTCAGCTTCCCGCTCTGCCCGGAGAAGGAGGGACACTGGTCAGGCTGCCCTCTCTGGAACCTTCTACAAGTTTTCTCATGCCCCACCCTGGGGCTCCCCAGAGCCCCTGAGACAAGATTCCAACCCCTCAGCCTGGCAGTCAAGGCCCTTCTCATCTCCTGTCACTCATCAAATCACACTCTTGGTTCCAGCAATACTTACATGGGGGCCCCATGATCATAGCTCTTTCCCACCTCCCGGCCTTTGCACATGCTGGTCCCTCTGCCTGGGATTCTCTCTTGCCAATGCTTTTCAGGCCTAACCAAATCATCCTGACTGTCCTTCAAAACTCTAAGCAGATGGCATCTCCTTTGGGAAGAATCCTCTGACAAACCCCTTGGCCCCACTACACACAAACACACATACACACACACAAACTGAGTCAAGTGCCTTCTCTGAGCGACCTGTATCATTGCTTTGGCTTATGTCTGTTTCTCAGTCAGAGCTGACCTCATTCCTTTCCTGCTCACAGCTCCCCATGGCTCCCCAGTATCAGCAGGACAGAATCCCTGGGCCGAGCACTCAAGACCCTGCAGGAGCTTCCATCTGCCCATGCCCACCCCCCACCCTGCCCATGCCCCATCCCCCTTGTCTTTAAGTCAGTTTTAAGGCACTGCCAGCCACCAGCTGAAGGCACCAGAATGCTTCGTCAGCACACATGGTTCCTACTGTCTGAAATGTCATCCTTTCCCCCTCCCACATATACACATTTCAACTTCTATACCAGACACTCCCACTCAGAATTTCAAACCTCACTCGGAGTATCCTTTTCCTCACTTGTCAGACAGACTGGGTCCCTCTTGGGGCTTCCCCAGCACCCCCACTACCTCCATTATTGTTCAGAGGGCTTTCTCAGCTACTCCTGACTCACATCTGGTCTCTCCAGCCTGTGAAGGGGTGTGGCCTTTGCAGAGGCAGCAGGACAAGGGATCCCAGTGACAGTCATATTAACCTCAACTAGTCAAACACCTACTATGAGCCAAGTCCTGTGCTGAACTCACTGAGTCAGTCCTCTAATCCTGCCCTCCACCCCATTTTACAGATGAGCAAACGGAGGCCCAGGAGGAGAAGCTGCTGGCCCATAGTCCCTCAGTGAGGATGGGCAGCCAGTTTCCAGCCTGGTGACCAAGGCAGTGTCATGGCTCCCCAGAGTGGGAGTTTTTGGTTCAAATCCCAGCCCTGGCACCACTGCACTGCGTGACCCCAGCACATCTCTTCTCTGCCAAGCCCTTGAAGTGGGGATTATCGCTGATTTGCACAATCCCCCCCTCACCCCTCTCAACAGAGAAATTGCTACACGAGCCTCCTGGTTTCTTGAGAAGGAAACCAAGGCACAGAGGGGTGTGGCCACTTGCCCAGGAGAGCATGAGGTGGAGATGAGACTGGAATGCGGCACCATCCCACTGCAGAACCTGCCTGTCTATATGGCCACTCTGTTTCTGATGTCACTTCCCAGCTGTATGACCTTGGGCAAGCCAGATGGCCTCTAGGATCTCTGTTTCCCTGGCTGGGCAGTGGGACAGTCTGGGCTCAGCAGTCTCTAGGTCTGCCGTCCACTGCCCGGGGCCAGGCAGATGGGGACAGACAAGAGTCCCAGGAAGGCTGGGAGGTCTTGGGGGGAGCAGGGCTGCCTCCCCATCAGTCCCAAGTCTTGGGGACTTCCCTGGGCCGAAGTGTTTGGAGAACTCAGGGTGGATTCCCTAGGTGGGACATTCCAACCTGCACCCAAATGGGGAGGGGGTTCAGGGTGGGATGGAGGAGTGGGGGCAGACAGCCCTCTCTCCTCACAGAGGGTGACACCATCCTTTCTAAGGGATGCTGCCCCGGGGAATGGCGGGGGTATGATCTCCGGGTGCAGCCAGCTCAAGGGGCCTACAAGAAGGACAGATACTGCTATCAGCATCTGCCTCTGTAAAATGGGGAGAATCATGGCTCCTTTGGGGGCCTAATGTGAGAGTTAGGGGTGACATGAGTGATGACAGCATCTCCCCTATTTTGAATTCTTCCTGGGTAGAGAGTGCCCAGTACCCCCGGACCCAGCCCTCACTCTGTGCTTACTGAGGATGACCACTGTGCACCTCGAAGCCTTTTACACATCTTACCTCGGAGAGTCCTGTGAGGCAGGTTCTATTATTACCCTATTTCACAGATGGGGAAACTGAGGCACAGTGAGGGGCGGTCACCCAGCTGGTAAATGGTAGAACTGAGACTGGGAACCTGTGTCATGTGTAGCCACACTGAACCACACATCTGGTCTTTCCCAGATCCCTTCCCAGCTGTGTGACCCAGAGAAGCGAATCCCCCCTCCAAGGCTCAGTTTTGTAATAGCTGGAAGATTTCCCTTTAGGGAACTCAGTCCTTTCCTGAGCTCTGCCCTCTGAATGCGCATCCTCTCCCATAGCGCTGGCACACAGCCGCACCTTGATGTCCTCGGCGTTGGCAGCCTGCAGCTTTTCCCGGAAGTGCCCGTCGGTCTCCAGCACGTTGATGACCTCTTGGAGGTACCGGTGATAGTACAGGCCTGTATCCTGAGGCGACAAGGATGAATATAGTAGCCCCAACCTTTTCTGGGTCTCCCCTGCAGGTAGGATCCAGGTTCTGCTTCCCTGGGCACCTGCTGAGGGACCCAGAGACCACCCACCCCACCCCTCAGCAGGAGGCCTACTCTGTGGGACAAAGACTCTGGAGCCAGCAGACCCCAGCTGCTCTGTAACCCTCGGTTAACTGCCTGATCCTCTGGGCCACAGTTCTCACCTCTTCCCAGGTCTGTCTGTACTGAAGATGAAATGGAATTCACATGGGTAAACACCCAGTCCAATGCTGCCCACAGAGGGAACACACTGGTACTTGTTTCCAAGAAATGACATATACATCCATTCGTTCATTCACTCAAAAAGCATTCACTGAGCTCCTACCATGTAGCAGGCACGGTTCCAGGGTACACAGCCAAGTGAACAAGATAGAAATTCCTGGACTCCTGGTCGTAGCCCTGCCATGCGTAGATGGCTGGCCTTTTCCTCTTCTGTTTGTAAAATAGGCAATAAATTCCCTACCTCGCAGAGCTGCGGTGAAAATTAAATGAGATAAAAAGCCTGGCACTATGATAAGGCTGTGGAAGATAGTCCCCATCTGCTAGTGCTATCATTAGATATGTTGTGGAACACATCATAGGTAACAAATGATAACAGATCACCAGCCATGCCGCTGTGGGTATACCAACTTCCCACTGCTGCTGTAACAGAGTACCACAAGCTAAGTGGCTTAGAGCAACAAAAATTTATTCTCTTAGGAGGTCAGAAGTCCAAAATGTGTCAGCCGGGCTGAGGTTATTCGGGAGACTCTAGGGGAGAATCTGTTTCCTCACCTTTCTGGCTTCTAGAGGCTGCCTGCCTTCCCTGGGTCATGCCCTGCATCACTCTGACCTCTGCTTACATCATCACATCGCCTCTGACGCCAACCTTCTGGCTTCCCTCTTATAGGGAACCCTTGTGGTTACCCTGGGCCCACCTGGATAATACAGGCTAATTTCTCCACCTGAAGATCTTAACTCAATCACACCTGCAAACACTGCTTTGCCACGTAAGGTGATATACTCACAGGTTCTGGGGATGAGGGCATGGACATTTTGGGGGGCCATTATTCCAAACACAATGGCTGAAATCCTAAATCTGCCAGTTACTGGCTATATGACCTTGTTAAGGACTGCTGGGATGCCTAGCTAAATTTAAATTTCAGATAAAACAACAAATAACTTTCAGTATAAGTATACTGTGTGGAGTGCACTTATACTAATAATTTTTCTTTGTTTATCTGAAATTCAAGTTTAACTGGGTGTCCTGTGTCTTTATTGGCCCAATCTGGCAATCTTAGTCCTTGGGCAAGTTATTTAATCTCTCTGTGCCTCAGCTTCCTCACCTGTAAAGTAAGGGTAATGAGTACCCACCTCATAGGGGCTGTTGTGAGGATCAGAGGAGTTAATATCTTTAAATATTTAACTCGCTACTTAGTGGGAGCTGTCAATGTTGTCATGATTGCTATGATTGATGTTTATAACCCTGTGTGGTTTCCATTAGCCCCAGAATAAAGAAATTCTCCACCATGGCCCACAAGGCCCAGTGTGATCTGCCCTGTCCCCTCTCTGACCTCAGCTCCCCATCACTTGCCTCACTGGCATCCTCCAAGTCCCTCTACCACTCTGCTTTCTCCTACCAGACAGCCTTTGCCGGGCTGTTCCTTCCGTCTGGAACATTCCTTCCCACACTTTGGATCTCAGCTTAAGTGACCCTTCCTTCCTCCCTGACCATGTCACCTGATGTCTGTTCTCAGAGAGCCTTGCTGTTTGTCTTCCCAGTGAATCAGGCATGGGGCTTGTTCCAGCACTGTGCCTGGCTCGTAGATGCTCAAGAAATGTGTCAAAAGAATGAAAGGAAAGGGGACTCAAGCAGCCCTTCTGTGACTGCAAAGATTTCATGGAACAGAGACTTAACTTGCTAGGTGGGGACCTACCACACGTGGAAAGATCTGTTCCACAGATAGTGAAGTGCTCATCCCTACTGGGAGCTGCAGGATTCCGGCCACAAATCAGGGTATTGGCCTTGAGGATCTTTAAAGTTCCAAATTCCCTAAAACTAAAGGTTTCATAGGGTTCCATAAACGCTCGTTGTAATAAGCAGTTTACACGCCCCAGTCATAATTTAAACTACAACTCCCATGAGCGCCATGATGCGAGGACACCCCAGTTAGCTAACACCACCTGCTCAAGGTGCTACTGGGAAATGTAGTTCTTTTTTTCCAGATGCCTTCTTAAGAGGAGGGCGTCGTAAAAGAGCAGAGAGGTTTAGATGGGGATGTGATGCAGATTTTTTTTTAATCTAAAATCTGACCTGGTTTCCCATACCTCAAAGTCAGGGGCTTAGAAATCTGACCCCCTCCCCCACACCCCAAGTTTTTCACCACCTCAAAGCCCTGGGATAGCAAAGAATGGCAGGCAAACTACAAGCCGCATCCGTGGGTTGGAGTAGCCACCCAGGGGCCACCGAGGACGCAGGAATTGTAGTACCACTGCAAACACCTGGCTGGCGAGCAGGGCAGGGCCACTCACGGGGCTCTCGGTCGCGGGATTCTCCTTCTGGGTAGCCCCCCGCTCCAGAGGCACGGCCAGAATAACGCGCAGCAACAGCAGAGGTGGCAGGATGAGGAGGGCGGCCCAGGGCCCAGAGGGAGGCATGGCGGGGTGGTCTGTGGGAGGCAGAGAAGTGGAATACGTCTGTCCCAAGCCTCCTCCTCCCCTGGACTCTGGAGTCTGGACCCTCCCCACCCTGCCCTGTTCCAAGAGTCATGACTCAAAGCGTTTCGTTTCCCGGGACCCAGGATACAGTGCCTCTGACCTTCCCTAACTCAGACCCAGGAATCCTGGTTTCCAGCACCCGCTTCGCTTAGACTCAGGAATCCGGGATTTCGACCCTCTCTTTCCCCTGACCCAAAGGTCCAGGGCACCAGCCTCCTTTTTTCTCAGGATCTAGAGGTACTGGTGTCTTCCTCCGAGACTCAGTTTTCCAGCCTCTGGTCCCCTGTCTCCCTTCTTCCCGGAACCCAAGAATCTGGGTCCCCCCAGCCCCTCACCTCTCCTTCACCGCAGAGGGCGTTTTCCTGAGCTAGGACCTCCGCTGCGTTCTCGGTGATTTCCCCCCTAAGCCACGCCCACCTTCCAGCAGAGGACCCGCCTTCGGCAGCCAGATTGGTCTACGCTGGCTCCAAGTCCCTCCGGCCTCTGCCTAGCGGCCCCGCCCCTCATCGAAGTCGCTGGCCTTTTCTCGAAAGCCTGGCTTACTTTCTTGGAAGCTCTATCTTGTGACGCCACATTTCCTGCTTTTTAGGCGAAAGGAGAAAAGGGGCTTTCAAAGAGAACTACAACTCCCTCCGGAACGGGGGAAAATGAGTCAACTTCCGCGGGCATATTGGCCCCTTCGCCTCATGGGAGTTGTAGTTTTCCCATTTATTTTCTCCCCAAGAGGTGACTGTGAATTACAGATCGGTAGCAGTGGGCACAGGTCACCTTTTAAGTCTCTCATATGAGACAGAGCCTGAGATGCAGCCTCTCTTAGGTCCCTTTAAGGAACACCCACATCCTCTTCCAATTCAGAACCCCTGGAGCAGGGTTACCTGGCTGCAGCAGAGGCCAGGGGTCATTGCTTTGTTGGAAGTGGAGCATGGGAGGCCAGGAGGCAGGTCCCAGGGGGAATCCCCCCTCCCTTTGAGCATTCTTATTTTCCCCTGCTTATTTCCCAGAAACTCAGAAATTAGGTCCCCAGCTCCCAAAGAGAGGGTCAGGTATGTTTAGAAATTGGCCAGAGAGGCAAGACACTGAGGTGTGAATGTGAAAAGCCTCTCCAGGCACCAAAGGAGGAGAGGGAGTCTCCAGGATCCCAGGCAGGTGGGTGCTTGGGGTCTCAGGTCTCTGGAGGTGGGGTGTTTGGGGTCAAAAGTCCTGTGTTCCCATGCCTGGGTTTAGGAGAGTTAGGTATTTGGGGAGAAGAGAACTCCTCATAGTGATAAAAGCTAGAAACAGACTGCTGGGTCCGTAACAAGTGTAGGTACTGGAATTTGGGCTGTATAGGTCCAGGAGAAAATCTTAAAGTTTAAGATCAGGTGTTGGAGGGCAGAGTCCATTGGGATGTTGGGTCTGGGTCTTGACTCCTCTTTTTGCTTCTCTAGAATGTCTCAGGAGAATGACATATGGAAGAAAGAGTGAGTGGGGAAATAAGGTGGGCAGGAGTGGAAATCAGGTGCAGGGGGGAATTCTCAAAGTTTCATTATGCCCACACCCATTCAGCTCTGGTCCTTGCAGGAAGGGGCTGGGGGCCTGGACTTCTGGGTCCTACCTAAAGAGAAGGAGCTGTAGATGGAGACCCTTGGGTCTGAAAGAGGAGAGGCTGGGGGCTTTGAGTCCTGAGACAGGAGGGGCCTTGGGATCTCTGACTTCTGGATTCTAGACAGACAAAGTGCTGGGAGAAAAAGCTTCAGAACTGGTGGAGCAGGCTCAAGTTCTGCCCCTTCTGTGACCTCACAAGTGCTCAGAACCCTAAGTTGAGCAGAGGGAATGAGGAGAGGGAGGGGCTCTTGGGCAACTAGGGTGACCTGCTTGCTGTCACTATGAGCCTGCACCTCTCTCAGGGCCCTGGGGGATGAGCTTGCCACCATGAGGCTACAGAAGCTGGAACAGCAGGTACTATGCCCAGGAATCCTGCCAACCCCACCCCCTCTTCCATCTTCCATACCTCCCCGAAAGTCCCATCCCCAGGTCTTGTTCTGAACTCCTGGCCCTCATTTGCTCTCCAGAGCCTCACGTTTTGCAACTGGGAAATGAGAAAATAGGAATTCAGGATCTTAATAAGCAACCCTTGGTGCTGAGACTCCAAAATTTCTAAGGAACAAGGATTCTGGAGAGCACGACTCCTAGGTCCTGGGGGAGGAGGGGACAGGGTGCCAGGACTCCTGGATCTAAGGAAGGAGTTGCTGAGGGATTGAAGGCCTCGACTCTTGGAACTCTCCCACCGATGCAGGCCTCCCCTTGGCCCAGGCCCCCTTTCACCCATCCCTGTCTTCCTGTCGGGTTCCTGGCCGCCACACACCCTTTTGCCGCTCCCACAGCGGCGGCTGTTTGAGAAGAAGCAGCGACGGAAGCGCCAAGAGGCCCTCATGGTTCGGGCCAATCTGGATGCTTTCCTGCGGCCCCGGCGACCATGGTGGCGGGAGAAACGCCTCTCGGGAGACAGGGGTGAGGAATAGTCCAGAAGGAGCATAGGCCTGTGGAGGGGGCAGGGTCTGTGGGAGTGTGGGGGCGGGGTCTAAAGGACTTGAATGGGCGGGGCCTGGCGGAGCCCTGGGGCGGGGACTTGGTAGAGCACGGGGGCGGGGCTTGACAACCCTTGGGCGGGGCTCAGGAGAGCCTGAGTGCAGAGCTTGTTGGGGCCCAGGGACAGGACCTGTGAGACTTTGGGGCAGGGCCTTGAAGAGCGCAGGTGCAGGTTATGGTGCAACTAGAGGTGGGGCCCGAAAGAATCCTGTAATTAGCTTTGTTAGAGCTCTGGGGCGGAGCCTGGGAGAGCCGGGGATCGCCCAGAGAGGGCGGGGTTGGTGGGGGAGGTCTAAGGAGTCCTGGGGCGGGCCTGGTAGGACTGGGGGCGTGGCCTGGGAAAGCCCGGATGCAGTTTGGAAGTCCCTGACGGCTGAAGTTGGTGAAGTGCTGGGGGCTGGGCCTGGGTGATTTAGAGCCGAGGTACTGGAGAGACTGAGAGCGCGGCGTGGGGCTATTTGCACACGGAACCGCCGACTGTTTAGCGGTAGGCTTGTGCTTGTTTGAACCTTAGGATGGAATTTGGGTTCTCAGTGGGTCTCGGGGATTTGGGTCGTCAATCAGGGGCAATGTCTGGGAGCCCAGTGAGGAGACGGATCTTCTCAGAGGACCAGAATTTGTACATCCTGATAATGGGCACCTTCTCCCAGGCCCCAGGAACCCTTTTCTTCAGGAGAACGTGCCAGAGGCACATCTGCGCCCTGTTATCCACAGTGTCCTGGGCACTGTGAGCTGCTGTGGAGATGGCAGTGGCGAGTGTGGCCCACTGGTATCGCTGACAGAGGCAGGTAATCTCAAATCCTTGGGCAGCCTATACCCTAGAATTCCACTCCCACTAGTACCCAGGAGTCTGGACCTCAATCTTTGTTCTCCAAAGGATCCCCGCGAACCCCGTTATCCCTCCCACCACAGAGTCCAGGTCCTAAACTTTCTCCTTCTCCAACACCCAAGAATCTGAATCTCCAGCTTTTTCCCTCCCCAGTCCTCAGAAATCCCAATCTCTAGTCCCCCTCCCTATCCTGACTACCAGACAGTTCCAATCCGGAGTTGGAGGAAGTCTCTGTGGAGGATGTTCTCACCTCTTCACCTCCTTATGAAGAGCCTCCGGGGACTCGACGCAGGGGTTGGCCAGCCCGCCAACGACCTGGTAATTTTGGGGACCTCGGGTGAAATCTGGCCCTCTGGTCCACGTGGCAAATCCTCCCCTCCTCACTTTTGTAATAGCTTTGCTGAGATATATTTCACATACTATACAATGCACTCATTTAAAGTTAACAATTCTGTGGTTTTTAGTGTATTTACCAAGGTGTGCAGCCATCACAATGAATTTTAGAACATTATCATCACCCCCCAAAGAAAACCCTGAACCTTTTATCAGTACCTGCCTCCCCATTTCTCCCAGACCTAAGTAACCAGTAATCTAATTTCAGTCTCTTTTGATTTGCCTATTCTGGACATTTCATGCATAGGTTAATACAGTATATGACCTTTTGTGATTGGTTTCTTTTGCCTAGCATGTTTTCAAGGTTCATCTATGTTGTAGCACTATCAGTACTTCATTCCTTTTTATTTCATAATAATATTCCATTGTAGTGACATTTCCTTTTATTCTCATGACATGACCAATGATTTCAATAACAGGACTCTGGGTTATCACCCCAAACTCTGCTCACCATCCCATTTTAGTTCCCCAGTCTCTCCAATGCTCTCTCTAGGACAAGGGAAAGGGAGGATTCTAACCTCTCCTTGTCCTTAGATCCAGAACAGAGACTTTTCAGCTTGTATAGACCCCTGAGCACAAGGAGAGGGAGGAGCATCTGGCAAGTGAGGCTGATGAGAAATAAATAAGGGTCAGAAACCCAGGAGTTCTGGCCTTTTCCAACTAGTATTGGTGACCTTGTCCCAAACTCCTGGGACCCAGGTGTCCTGAGCTCAGTCTTCTTAGGGCTTCTTCCACCTCTTAGGGGGCAGTGCTGAGGATGAGAGTGAATCCCAGGATGTTGGAGATGAATACGAGGTGCCTAGTCCGAGACCAAACCCTGGAATGGATGGTGATGGGGGCCATGGAGACTTGGCCTCCAACAAGGTGGGAGGTGGCACAGCCAGTAAGAATATAGGTGGAGGACGGCTAGTCTCGGACTCTGGCGGGGTGAGGGATGGCTAAAATTCTGAAGTCCAGTCAAGGTCCTTTTTTACTGGTGGGTGGAACCTGTTATGTTTGAGCTAGCAGAGGCTCTGTGATGCACCATTTAGTAAGTCAATCTAGAGGATCTGAATTGATGTGAGCATAGACATTAAAACCCAGCCCACTGAAAGGCAGTGAGCTTTGGAGAGGGTGAAACAGTGATAGAAAGGGCCAGTTGGCACTCACCTTCGTATGGACGAAGGTGCGATAGTTTCAGTTGAGTAGATCTGGGCGGTATTATGAGTTATCTAGCCCAATGAACACTGGCATTAGCGGAATGGGCAGTACTTTCAACGGGATTCTCCAATAGGTAGGTGGAGTGGGTGTGGTTGCAGAGGGAGGCTAAAGGTACTGGCCAGTAAACATGATGAGAACTTGGCTGGGTGGGCCCCTTGAACGTAGTGGCCAATCAGCAGGTGGCCGAGATATTTGACCAATAGGTAGAAAACTTGTCTGAGAGAGGGTGTAACTCTTGAGCTGGGATGGCCAATCACTAGTTGGCAAGTTGGGTGAAGGGCAGGTCTCGGCTGTCCCTCAACTTGAATTTGGCACGTGGGCTAGGGCGAAGACCTGGAAGAGCAGAAAGAGGAATCGGAGTCTACCGTGAGGAACTCCCCAGGGGCGGCCGGCGAGGAGGTGTCCGAGGCCTCGGAAGGCACGGGTAGCACGGGCAGCAGCGATGCAGGGAGCTCGCCCCGCTGGCCTCCCCGCGCCCCAGGCCCTTGGCCGGGCAGGAACATGGAAGCGTATGTGCTGAGGCCTGCGCGGTGCGGTTGCACGGTGCAGTGTTGCATCAGACGTGACAAGCGCGGCGTAGACAAGGGCATGTTCCCTTGCTACTATCTCTACCTGGAGGTGCCCGACGGCCAGAAGGTACGGTCTGGCAGCCTTGCGAGCAAGCCTCAATTCCCAGGGGCAAGTCCAGCCCCTTTCTGAGCGAGGTCAAGACTTTCGCAATTCCCGGACTTGGTCGCCATTGAACTAGGACCAGTCAGCTCCAATACCAAGCCCTGACCTTCAGAGAACTAGTCTCCTCTCCTTTCCTATGGCCCTCCCCATCCCATAATCAAGCCCTGTCCACCCTTCAGGTGGGCCAGTCTTTCTCAAAGCCAGGCCACAGGGTCCCAAACCCCACCCATTACAGGCCTCTTGAGGTATTGGCCCCATCTTTGTTGGGCAAAGTCTGGTCCCTCACCGAGCCTTCTGTGCTAATCAGGCCCCATCCAATCCTAGGATAAACCCTGCCTCTCAGGAACCAAGCCTCTCCCCTCGTGGATTTCCCTTCCGGAGCCAAGCTTAGCTCCTCTTAGTCTGGCCACTCCCTTCCCGGGTGTGGCAGTCTCTCCTCAAGGTACTCCTCTCTCCCAGAAGAGGCTTTTTCCCTACTCAGTGCCAGACCTGCTTTTCCCTGTTGAAACGCCTACCAAAGTCCTGCTGCAAAGTTCCAAGAGAGGCTCTTCCCTATTCTTCAAAGCCTGGCCCTGCCTGCCAGTCAGGCTCATCCCTGCCTGGGCTCAGCCCCAACCCTGGACCCAATGGTGTAAGGAATGAAGGGGAGATATTAAGATGTGAAATGAAGCTCCCTATTCAGGACCCAGCTGATGACTTCCTTCAGTGAGAACCACATCTCCCAGCAAGCCTTGGGACACATTACTCCGTTACCCTTTCCTCTGTCTTGGGGACAGGGTGTTTCCTTGTCTTTGGGCCCCTAGCCCTAGCCAGATACCAAAAATCGATTCTAATAGGCTATTTCTTACATCCACAGTACTTCCTTTTGGCTGCGCGCAAGAGAAAAAGAAGCAAAACCTCTAATTATCTCATCTCCCTGGACCCCACAGACCTATCTCGGGAGGGAGACAACTTTGTGGGTAAAGTCAGGTGGGCAGAGTACTGATGTGCGAGAAACAGGTAGCAGGGGGCCTGGGGGAAGAAAGGGACAATTGAACTACATTTCCCATCAGGCCATCAGGTAGAAGTTCCATCTGCTCTAGGACCTTTTCTCTTAGGGCTGATGGGTTTTGTAGTTCTTCAAGTTGTAAGCCCAGGGTGGTTGGCAACAGAAGAACTGAAGGCTTTGGAGCAAAGGCTGACATTTAAGGCATTTGACTTCTTGAGAGGCAAGGGGCTGGGACTCCTAAGCACTGGGGGAGAAGAGGGTTGGGATATATGAGTTCTTTAGTTTTAGAGGGAAGAGCATTCCTTAGAGCCGAAGTAGGAGGCTAAACTCATGGCTTACCAAAGAATGGGAGAGGGCAGGGACTGAATACATGGGACACAGAACATGAATCTTATGTAGAGGATTGATGGGAAGATTTGATGAGATGAGATGGGAAAGCAGTTAATGTTAACAGCAAAACAGTAATAATTATTATTTTTATGCTGATCACTCCCCTCTTGGAGTAGATCTAATGTCTTGGGCACGAAGTTCTCCATCTTCGACAATGGGGTGAATCCTGAAAAGAAGAATTTCTTCCCAGAGACTACTCGGATCAGGAAGGAGCTGGGGGCTGTGTGTTATGTGAGTGCCCGGGAGACGAAAGAGAATAGAACAGGACGGTGGGGAGGGAGAAAGACACAGGCCAAATGGAGCTTGCTACCCCCAGGAGACCAACGTCTTGGGATTCCGAGGGCCTCGGAAAATGACTGTAATCATTCCAGGAATTGACGCCCAAAACCAGAGAATTAGCGTCCAGCCACAAAATGTGAGTCCCGCAAGGCTGAGAATTTCTGGGTCAATGGGAGAGGAGGGGCTGGGGGACAGGCCATAATTCCTACGAGGGAGAGGGCCGATAGGTTGCATAAGGTCACGTGTAAAGCTGGGAGGACTTCGTCAGACTTACGTGAGGACAGACTAGGGACTCAAAATCTGCCGTCCGGAGGTAGGAAGCTGGCTGGTGGGAGGTTAACCATGCCACCTACTTTACCCTCTAGGAACAGGAGTCGCTACTGAGTCGCCTCCAACGGGGTGCCACCCAGGGGCTGGCCCTGCTGCAAAATAAAGCCCCATCGTGGAGCGACGACAGCGGCACCTATGTGCTCGATTTTCATGGTCGCGTCACCCGGGCCTCAGTCAAGAACTTCCAGATCGTGCATCCGGATGACCGTGAGCTTCTAGGAACCGGTTTACCTGGGAAAGGGGGGCATAAGCGGACGAGAACTACTTCTCCCATGAGCACCTGAGCGTTTTTCTAGGCAGGGCGGACGCCACGCTATTGCAAAGCCTATTGGGAAGTGTAGTTTGCATGGCCCTCAGAGGGATTCTGGGCATAGAAAAGGGCACCGCACAGCCTCTCGGGAGTCGTAGTTCTCCCGGCTCAGAGGCCCGCAGCAGGGAAATGAGATACGCGAGGCTTAGTTCCTGACTTCCTCCTCAGCGAACTACGTGGTGCTCCAATTCGGCCGCGTAGCCCCAGACGCGTTCACCATGGACTTCTGCTTCCCACTTTGCCCTCTCCAAGCCTTCGCCATCTGCTTGTCCATTTTCAATGGGAAGCTGGCGTGTGAGTAATTCAATGAAATACTCCCATCAGCTTCTGTGCCTGCTCATTTGGACAAAGGGCCCCAACATGCCTTCTTTTGCCCCAGTTTACTAATAACCCATACTTATTAGCCACCGCCTGGGTGCCTAGTACTATGCTCTAGGGAGTGGGCTGTTCAGCAGCACTTGCTTTCCTGAAATCACAGGCCGATCATGGGAGATGGGTCTTAAACAACAAAAAATCAAAATGCTCGTCTGCTATAAAGGAGGAAAGCACATGGAGGCACAAACTGGCTCGGTCAGAACATCTCTAAAAAAATGATTTTCAGACTACATCTGAAGAATCTCAAGGAACTAGCTGAACCAGAAGGTTCAAGGATAGGAACATCAGGCAGTAGCTACAGCTCCTACAAAGATCTTAAGGTGGAAGGGGGCTTGGTCGGTTTGGGAATGAAATGATAGTGTAGAGGAACTTGGGGAAACCAGTGCAGAGGGGGAGGGTATGAGGCTGGACGGTGCAGGACATTTGGGCCACTCTTGTTTGAACTGCTGAGAATAGTTCCAAGCTGGAGACGTAAATAGGGTGAGTAATTAAAGGACATGCATGCAGGTGAGAGAATAATTACAATGCTAGCTAACACTTACGTAACATTTGTTATTTGAAGCATTGTTTTAAACATGAACTCCTTTGGGCTGTACAGTCTCATAAGGTATGTGCGATTGTTAGCCATGTGCTGTAGGTAAGGAAAAAGGGCTTATAAATGTGAAACGGGGCAGCTGAAAGCCTTGAGGAACTCACCACACCTGCCAGTAGGATGTCTTTACATTCCAGGAGGCACGGAAATCTGGAGCTTAACACTTTCTGAGGGATTAGTGAGTCCAGCTGCCAGCCCCCTTGGGGAGATAACCATCCCAAGTTTAACAAAAATTTAGGCAGAAGCAAAAGAAAAACTGCCAAACCCACCAGCCCTTAGTTCAATAGAAGCTTCACAATGAAAAAAAGGCAAATCCAAGAGATGATGGGGAATGTAGTTTATCCTCTATTGAGGCACTCGCCTTTTGCTGTTCTTCCCAACTGTCTTGGGGACCCAGGAATAGTGGATGCTGTCAGTTCAGACACAGAGACACTGCTCACTACAAAAGACTTTATTCCTACATAAACCAACACTTAAAAAAATAAATAGTTAATAACATGAAAACTACATCATCTTAGCCACGCCTCCCACTGAGGTCCAGGCAAGGAGACATATGAAGGAGGGGAGAGGCTGTAGCATGGCTCAAGGGCGTGGCCTGGATGGGGGACATTGGTAAGGTCTGGGTAGGGGCAGGTATGGTGGCCACAGAAGTGGAAAGGTTCTTGAGGCGTGCCCAGGCCCTGGCTCGGGCATCAGGGGTGAGGTAGGGGCCCAGCTCCTCTTGGGCCCTGGCAATGCGTCTGGCGAAGCGACTGCGATCCCGGGCGAACTGCTCCCAAGGGCCTCTGCGGGCGGCCCGGGCTGGTCCTGCCCAGACAGCCAGGAGATGGACAGAGACCTTCTCAGAGAAGCGCACCTGGAGATGGACCAGCACAGAGATAGACACAAGATACAAACAGCCACAGATGGGAGGTGGGTAGAGAGAGAGAACCAAACAAAAATTAGTTGCATAACAATGATTGTTATCTGGCTAGTCATTAGCCAAGCCCCCTGAAGGTGGAGGTGGTTCCCCGGGGTTGACCTGAGCCACAACTGCTTCCTCCTCCCACAGGGGCCCAGCCTCTTGCAAAGGATTGCATTACAGTGAACACAGCCCTCCCAGCGCAACCCTCTGCAACACAGGGGACCCAGAAGTCAGGGCCTCCAGCCCTTCTGGCCCCAAGCCCAGGAGTTTCGGCTTCCAGCCCTCTCCTCCCTAACACTCAAGAATCTAAGCTCTCGGCACCCACCTTTCTGGTCTTTAGGAGAGGCTCAGGGTCCTGATGCCTGACGGGGGTTTCTTCAAACTTGAGCCGCCTCTGCAGTCGGAGGGGCAACCGAGGAGGAGCCCAGGGAGGTGGCGCTCTCTCTCCAGGTAAATAGATGGCCACGCGGAAGGGGCAGGACTCAGCCTCTTTCCACTCCTCAGCAGTTTCCTCTCCCTCAGTTTCCTCTCCAGGCCGATAGATCCGGCCCCTGAGGAGGGCATTCTGGGCTTGAAGGGAGGGACTTGCTCCCGACTCAGCTGCTTCTGACTCATTATCTTCATCCTCATTCTCATCCTCATCATCTTCCTCCTCCTCTGAGTCCTCTCCTGGTCGATACACCCAGGCCCTTAGGAAGGTACTGGTAGGGGGGATGGAAGAAGGACCCTCAGCTTCTCCCTCCTCTTCAGCTGCTCCTGAATCACTGTCCTCCTCCTTGTTGTCCTTGTTGTCCTCTTTGTCATCCTCGTCCTCCGTGTCCTCTCCTGGTCGATAGACCCAGGCCCTCAGGAAGGCACTGGTGCGTGGGACACAAGAGAGACCCTCAGCTGCCCACAAAGCACTGTCCTCATCCTCCTCTTCATCCTCCTCTGTGATCTCACTGGATTGATGCTGCCAAGTCCTGAGCAGGGGCCTCTGGGCTAGAACTGAGTGTGGCTCTGGGTCAGCTGCTCTGGTCTCAGCCTTGTTGTCCGCCTCCTCCTCACGCTCCTCCCCTGAACAACCTTCCCAGGCCCTGGGGTGGGAGCCTACAGATGAGGGGGCAGTAGAGGTCTTCGTGGCTGCTTTATCCTCTGTTCTTTCTTCCACTGTGGCTTCATCCCCTTCCTCCACTGGAAGGCAGCACACCCAAGCTCTGGGCGTGGATCCTGGAGCTAAGGGGGACGTAGATGTTCTCGGAGCTTCTTTATTTACAGCTCCAACCCCCTCCTCCTCTAACTCCGAGCCTGGACAGTACTCCCAGCCTGATAGGAGAAAAGGGAACATGATCTCTTTATCTTTAGCAACTCCTCCTTCCTCAGATTTCTCCTCCCCAGGAGGGTCCTGCAGGGATCTTATCCGAAGGCTGGAGGCCAGGGGAGCAGGCTGGCCCTCTATAAATTCACTTCCCAGCTTGCTAGGGACTCTGGTTGCTTCTTCTCTGCCATTCTCTTCATCATCATCACCTGAAAGTCTCCAGGCTTCGAGAAGAGAACACTTGGCTTTCAGGTCAGGGCAGGCCCCCGACGATGCTGCTCCATCGCTCTCAGCTGCTCCATTGTCTCCAGTCTCCTCTGGAGGGCGCCTGCTCCAGGGAGCATGGTGGGTGGTCAGAGAAGCCTTAGCCTCTCCCTGATCTGCTCCTGTTACTGGTGCCGCCAGCCAGGGCTCTGGAGGTCCTGGGCTTCTCAGGCGGCTCCAGGCCCAGCTGAGGAGGCCCATCAGTGGGGACAGGAGGAAGAAGGGGTGGGTATCCTTCCAGGGGGCAGACTGATGGGGCACTTGGCCTGGGGCCATCTGTCTGGGCTGGGAGAAAGTGAGAAACAAAAGGAATAAAGATTAGAAGCCATTTAGGGGATCACATCAGAGGATGAATGACTCTGAGGATGAATGACTCTGAGTCATAGCAACGGAAATAGTAACACAAACAGCAACACGAGAGAGGGCGTCCCTGCCCCAAATTCCTTTCTGATCCCAGCCACTCCCATCTCGGTCCTTTGTTTCCTGCCTCATCTCTGAATACCCAGGAATATGGGTCCCCCTTCTCTCCTTGCTTAGCCCCAAAGCCCCCAGCCCCATCTCCTCTCAGACTTCTAGTCCCAAGAAGCAAAAAGACAAGTCTTCTACTTGCTTTCCTTGGGGACAGTCCTTAGTCCCTGCTTCTCATCCTCCTGAGGATTGACAAATCAGGCCCCCATCACCCACCTCCCTCGGAGACACAAAAATTACGATTCCTAGATTGCTCCTTCATTTGGGACCCGAGAGTCTGGCTCCCAGACTACTCCTCTGTCCGGCTCAGGACTCCAATCTCCTAATTCCCTCTCCTTCCTAAATCCGATCCCTGAGGTCCGTCCCCGTCCCACCCCTCCAAACACAGGCGTTCAGGTTCCCAGGCCCTCCGTAGGACCCAGGAGTCCAGGCCCCGAGCCCTTCTATCTCGGAACCCAAAGGTTTGAGCTCCTTTCTCATTAGTGACCAAGAGTCTGATCTCCAGCTCCCAAACCCCTGGGGACTTAGGCGTTCCAACGCCGCCACTCACCGGCTGGGTACTATGCGTCACCCTGGGGGCAGGAGTACCGGCTGGGGCTGCCACAAGCGATCGCAGGTCCAGAAGGTTCGGGAGGCCAGGGTGTTCATCTCGCCCTCCGGCGCCTGGCTCGGGGACTCAAGTTGTTACCGGCTGCTGCAAGCGCTGTCGCGACAAACAGGCGCAGAGTCCTGCAGGGAGACGTATACAAACAAACCTGTAAGAACCGGATCAAGTTAACGCTGACACCGCCTGCACGGCTTTTATAGGCCAGCGCAGCCGGACGTGCTGACGTGACGCGGGAGGTGGGGTTTGGAAACGTAGACGTGAGAGACGGAACAGAAAATAAGGTTGGACTTCTCGCGGAGATTCCGGGCTTTGTGATGTCACGACGGCGTTTCCGAATGTGGCCACGCCCCGAAGCAAGCGAGCTGTCAATCAAACTCGTGAACCAATTGAACAGTGAGGGAGCTGGCTCAACCCCTGCTCCAGGCAAATGTCCTTTCCCCTTAATCTAACCAGCAGGACCCAGTTTAGGGTCTCCCACCTTCCCATCCCGGCCGTCTTCTATCCAGTGTGGGAGAGCATTAATGTTTCCACTTCACAGACGGAGAAACTGAGGCTTGAGAATGAAATCACTTGCTCAAGATGGTCACAAGAAGAGTCTAGGTTCATTGCAAAAGAGAACGAGAACGTGAAAGCCCCCTGTAGGTAGGCACGTTACTTTGCTCACTGCTTTCTTCTCAGTGCCTGGCACATAGTAGGTGCTCAACAAATATGAGATGTGAAGATACTAAACCAAATACTCAGACCCCTGCCCTGTCTGAGTCACAAGGCTCCACTCCTGGGTTTCACCTGCTTCAATTTTTTAAACCATTTTTAAAATGGAAGTATAGTTCGTTTACTATGTTGTGTTAGTTTCAGGTGTACAGCGAAGTGATTCAGTTATACATGTATATACAAATATTTTCTTTCAGATTCTTTTCCATTATAGGTTATAATGAAATATTGAATATAGCTCCCTGTGCTATACAGTAGGTCCTTGTTGTTTATCTATTTTATATATCACCTGCTTCAAATTTATACAAAACTTCTGCTACACAAACTGAAATTCTGGCTGGGTAGCATCAACTGAACCTCATGGCAGTGGAGGGTCTCCTGCCACAAATTCCAGGTCCAGGGACACAGACCCAGTTCTCTGACGCCTCCCACGCCTGACCTGGTCCATAACCTTTTTCCTCAAAATACTCCCAGGAACAATGTCTCCCTCTCATCCTTAGTCTAGAACAGAATTCTCACCTGGGTCTGAGGTGGAGGTTGACACTGGCCACTGGACACTGCTTTTGCAGAACTGGGGAATCTGGTGCCACTCCTTCCTTGCTGGAGGACTTGGACTCATCCACTTAAAGCCACACTTCCAGACCCCTGGCTTCATTCACAACGCTGGAAGTCCTGACTCATAGCTCACGCCTTCCCAGGCACCCAGGATTCTGAGCTCCCACGCCTTCCAAGATCCCAGCTATCTCCATTAGGGGCTACCAATGACCCAGCCTACTGAAGCCCTGGAGTCCAGGCCCCAGCTCCTAATTTCCAAACATTTAGGAATCACAGCTTCAGCCATTTATGGGACCCCAGCTCCCCAGGTCCCAGCCCAGCAGGGATCTGGGTGAGGGGAGCAGTGCTGTGGACCCAGCCCCTCCCATCAACTGTGGGGGCAACTGAGCAAGAGGTCAGGCTGCGGTGGGGAGGCCAAGAGGGGCGGGGTCAGCCGGGATTGGGAGGGGAGACAGCGGCGCGTGGGCGGCTGGCAGAGGGAGGGAAAGTCCAGCAGAGAGGAAAGAGAAACTGGGAGAGGGAGGAAGAGAGAAAATGAGAGGGAGAATCAGAGAGAGGAGGAAACAGCAGATGTAGAGGGCCATACAGAGAGAGAGAGAGAGAGAGAGAGAGAGAGAGAGAGAGAGAGAGAGAGAGAGAGGAGATTGAATGTGAGGGAGAGAGAGACACAGCAAGACAGAGACGAGGGGAGAGAGAGAGAGAGAACGGGACGGAGACTTAAAAGAAGAGACTCTGTGTCAGAGAAGGATTTGGATGCAAACAGAAAGATTGGAAGAGAAAGTGATATGGGGGTGGGGATGAGAACAAGTAAGGGAGAGACTGGAAGAGACAGAGATTAGAGAGAAAGAGAGAGAGACAGGAGAGAGTGGAGAGAGACAATATAAAAGAGAAAGTGTGAGAGGAAGAAGACATCATCAGAGACAAAGAGACAAAAAGGGTGTGAATGAGCAGGTGAGAACTGGGGACGAGGAGAGGCAGCACCTAAGAGACAGAGGAGGAGGGAGACTGTGGCTGGGTGTCCCAGCACCCACCCTGCCCTCTTTTGCCCTCTGTCCTTGGGACCCCGGAGCTGGTAAGTTCCCTGGCTGGGGGGAGGGGCCGCTTGGGTGCACATTCCTGGTGTCCCAGGGCTTGGCAGGGATGGTTTGGGGGTGTCTGTGGGACAGCAGGAGACAGGTAGCTGGGGGCAGCCAGAAAGAGGCAGGGGTTAAGGGGGTCCCGAGCACAGAGAAGGTCAAATTCCTGACCAGAGTGTAGGGGGCAAGAATAAAGAAGCCCCTATTCTCGGTCCCAGGCTGCAGACAGCTGCCCCCTCCCCGCAGCTGCCAGTGCCGCCCACCTCTCTTGGCATCACTCTTGGTATGCGATCCGGGGCCAGGGCCTCCCCCAGCCCCCCAAGCCCCAAACAACAGGCTCTTTCTCCTCTGCCTCCTCTGACCTGCAAGCCCCTGACCCTGTCTCTGTCCCCAGCCGGGTCATCTGCAGAGAGACGCACACAGCCCCTTTCTTTCTCTCCCCAAGCCCTTGATGGAGGAGGGCAGACCTCGGAGCAGCCTCAGCCTGGCCAGCAGTGCTTCCACCATCTCCTCACTCGGCAGCCTGAGTACCAAGGTTCGAGCTTCTTGGTGGGGCTGGGGAGGAGGTGGGGGACTCTGGGCTCCTCTATCTCCTGTATCCAAGCCGTGGTTTAGGTGCCTTCCTAGGGACTCCGGTTGTTAAGAGCAAAGATCTTTAGCAAACTGGGTCTGTCAGCCCTAGAGAGGTCCCAAATTGCCCACCAGCCACCGCTAGGAATTCCAAGGCACTCCCAGCTGTCTCCACCCCTCGTATTTTCCTAATTTGAAGCCGGAGTAACAACCCCACTTGACTCTGGTTGCTAACATAAGGCCGCTCCCAAGCCAAGCCCTCCCCTCTCCCCATACAGGAACTCAGAAGCAGTGGCTATTCTTCTTAGGACTGAGAATTCGTGTCCTATTTCTAGCCCTCCAATCTACCCAGTTCTGAAATCTGACCAGGAAAGCTCCTTCTCCAACAATCAGGCCCCATGAAGCCAGAGATACTTGGGTCCCAAATCATCACCCTCGTCCAAAGTTCAGTGATGACACTCATTTCCTTGTCCTCTGGCCATTCCCTTCACTCATGTCTAGCTTCCCAAGTTCAGAATCCATAGATTTGATCCCAACCTGGGGCAGCGCCATTGCCAAGGAAAGGCATCCTGTGAGAATCAGGCTGATATATCTGTGTGGACCAGGGAGGGGGCTCCATCTATTGGGATGGAGGGATTTGGAGCTCCCCCCAGCACCCTCGACATGGTCACTAAGGGATGTCATTCCCTGGTGCTGGGGTGTCCTTTGATTCCAGCTGGCCCATCACCAAGGACTCAGCATGGAGGTCCCTCCTGATTATGGGGACCTCCCCGGCAGTATTGCCAGTTCAGATCCCGAAAGTTCTACTACATCTCTGGCTCTGGTGGCCAAGGGCATCCTTTCCTTGGCAGTGGATCCTTGATTCCCAGATTCCTTCCTGATTGGCCAGTAGCCTCTTCCTTGCCTCCAAACAGCTCCCTCCACCCATGAAAAGTATCTCTCCACTCTGCAGTACTCACAGGTCCTTCTGATCCCCAAACTCAGCTTCCTCCTTGACCTGATTTCTAAAGGCAGCTGAGCCTCGGGTTGCCTGGGTCCAACTGCACCACCTTTCCAAGCCCATCCCAAGGCCCTGTTCACTTCCTTCCTCCTTCTCTCCTCAGAAGCCCACCCGGGCAGTAAGCAAGGTGCATGCCTTTGGGAAGAGAAGCAATGCACTCAGAAGGGATCCCAACCTCCCTGTGCACATCCGAGGCTGGCTTCATAAACAGGTAGAGCAAGTGGAAGAAGGGAAAGGACATTCCAAGTGATGCTGGAGGCTGTGCCCCTGGCTCTCTGCTGTTTTTCTCCTTCCAAGTCTCTTTTTCTATCACTGCTTCCTCCCTTATTCTGTCGTTGTTTCATTCATTCATTCATTCATTCATTCAATGATCACTTCTTGAATATTTACAATATGCCAAGCCCTGGAGCACGTCATGCAAATAAGACAATCAAGTATCTATAGTACATGCAAGATGGGGGCAGGGCAGGGATGAATAATAAATTCGTATATATCAAGTGGACTCGATTTCACATGGTAGCAAATGAAGCTCTGCGAAGAAATAATACAGAGAGATGTGCTGGAAAGTGGTTGAGAGATGAGAGCTACATTTGACTGTTGGTCAGGGAAGTCATCTCTGAGGAGATGACATTTGAGCTGAAAACTCTAGGTCAAGAAGGAGCCCATTGTGGGGAGAGGGTATAGCTCAGTGGTAGAGCATGTGCTTAGCATGCATGCGATCCTGGCTTCAATTCCCAGTACCTCCATTAAAAATAAAAAATAAAATTTACAATGCAGAAATAGACTCACAAACATAGAAAACAAACTGTGGTTGTCGGGGGTGTAAAGAGAGGAGGAGGGATAGATTAGGAGTTCGGGATTAATAGATACACATTTCTATGTAGAAAATAGATAAACAACAAGGATCTACTGTATAGCACAAGGAACTATACTCAATTTCTTGTAATGAGCTGTAATGGAAAAGAATCTGAAAAAATTTATATGTGTAGTATAACTGAATCACTTTGATGTACACATGAAACTAACATTGTAAATCGACTACACTTCAATTAAAAATAAGAATTAAAAATTAATAAATAAACAAACCTAATTACCTTCTATACTCACATGATCTGATTTATAATTTTAAAAGATCATGCTGCTTTTGTGGGAATGGATGGAAGAGGAGAAGAGGGGCACAAGGCTGGCGATTGAGTAGTTCTGGCAGAGGAGATGGAGAGATGCAGGATTCAGGTTGTGGCTCAGCATCACCTTCCCAGCCTCTCTGGGTCTCACACACCATAATAATTGGACCAAGTCTTCCTATATAAAGCCCCTGCCATGAGTGGTATAGTATCTGTCCCAACCTTCCTGTAACTTCTCAATCCTCAATGATAGATGAGAAAACATGAGGTTCCTAGTGGGGAAATGACTTGCTTAAGTGCAGAGTTTGAAAATGGTGGAGCCAGGAGTCAAACTCAGGTCTGACTGTGTCCAGATTCTGTGTCCCGTCAACTGTAACCCACATGTTTCCCACTCTCCATCTGAATCTGTTGCATCAAACATGTATCTCTGCTTCTCTCCTTTCTCTGGATCTTTGCCCCCAAGTGTCACTGTCTCCATCTCTTTTTTACCTGCTGGCTCTACTCAGCCCTCTGCTCCCACTCTCTCCCCCCAGGACAGCTCCGGGCTCCGGCTCTGGAAACGCCGCTGGTTTGTCCTCTCTGGCCATTGCCTCTTCTATTACAAGGGTCAGTGCCCCAGCTGGCATGGGGTGGGCAGCCCCCCCACCCCGTCACCCTCCCTTTTCTTTAGCTTCTCAGCCTCCAGATCCTTGTGATCCCTGACCCCAGCTCTTCTTTTGCAGACAGCCGCGAGGAGAGTGTCCTAGGAAGCGTCCTGCTCCCTAGCTACAGTATCAGGCCAGATGGGCCAGGAGCCCCCCGAGGACGGCGCTTCACTTTCACAGTGAGTCCGTCCATCCCCCAAGGGTACTAAGGAATTAGGCCTAGGAGCAGACATAGAGCATCCATTATTGGAGATAAGAGACCTTGACTAAGGTGCATGGCAACCTCCTTTTTAAAGGGCCCAAGCGTCCAGGTCCTCCAGCTCTCTCCTCCCTCAGGCGGAGCACCCGGGCATGAGGACCTACGTTCTGGCGGCCGACACACTAGAGGACCTGCGGGGCTGGCTACGGGCGCTGGGCCGGGCCTCCCGCGCGGAGGGCGACGATTGGTGAGTATACGTAAAGGCCACGCCCTGACCCTGTACCTCCAATCTGGGTCTGGCTCATCATCCCAAACTCCTCCCCCTGAGGACCTGCCCCCTCAATGTCCAATCACAAGTCTTCTGGCTAAGGAGACCCCGCCCTTCAGGCCGCAGCTCCAGGGAACTCCAACTCTTCCAATCAGCAAAAAGGCTTTCTCTTGTAAGCTCCGCCCACCATTTTGTCCATCAATATTGCTCACTCTCTGACTTGCTCAGAAGTCTCCACCCTCTGCAGCTGCCTTCTGAACAATATCAGATTCAAAAAAAGAGAAAGCCTCCAGGCTGTCTCTGCCTGCCCCAGTTTTCGACGCGTAGTCAGGGGCATTCGGCCCAGCGACCTGGATGGGCCTTGTGGCCCTGCGCAAGTCACTTCCGCACTCGGGGTTTAGTTTCCCCATCTACAAAATAGGGACAATGATTTATAGTACACCACCTCCTTTGTTTTCTTTGTAGGTCCCTGGGTCCTTATCTGTGAAATGGGAATAAGGGCTGTTATAAGGGTCAAAGGAGTGATGTCTTTTTCCATGCCCATTCGTTAGTGGGCAACCCAGGTCACCTGCACGTCCCCAGCCTGGGGAGGGCCCTGGCGGCCCTGGTGGTCCCCCAGAGGTGAGCAGAGGGGAAGAGGGCCGTGGCTCAGAATCTCCAGAAGTGGCTCGGCTCTCCAGGGGTCGTGGCCGACCCGGGCTGCTCGCACCTAGCCCCACGGCCGACCTGCAGTTTGGACCCCGGATTCGGAGGACGAGGAGCCCAGAGTGAGTTGGATGAGGGAGTCTGGGACCAAAAAGTTCTATAGGGCTGAGCTCCAGAGGAAAAAGTTGGAGGCGTGGCCTAAGAGAAGGGCGGGTCTGTGACTGATTGGAGGCAAGTGCTTTCTCGCGGGTATGTGGATGTGTAGGTGACTTGCTGGGGTTCTTGTGGGGCCAGAGCCTGTCCGGGAGAAGGCCTAAGAAGGGGACGCCACGAAGGCGGAAGTTTTTTAGAATCTGGCTAATAGAGGAGGGTTCTACTCCAGAGGAACAGTGAGACACACTGAAGGGAGATACATCTTGGAGACTAGCTTGATGGCTAGCGGGGTGAGGGGGCTCTAGTTGACCCAGTTCACCTATTTTCTCCTCCCTACAGTCTGTTTACACCCCTCTCTCGCCCTCCCTCCCCTCTGAGCCTCCCCCGGCCCCGTTCTGCTCCTGCACGGAGACCCCCTCCCTCCTCTGGAGATACAGCACCTTCTGCCATACCGCATACCCCACTGAGTCGCATCGATGTCCGGCCTCCCCTGGATTGGGGTCCCCAGCGCCAGACCCTTTCCAGGCCCCCTACTCCCCGCCGAGGACTCTCCTCCGAAGCTGGAGGAGGAAAGCCCCCCAGAAGTCCCCAGCACTGGAGTCAGGAGACCAGAATACCGGTGAGCTGAGGCAACAGGGTAGGAGACCACATCTCCCTTATGGCCATGGGGCTGTCTTTCCAGGCTGGTCTCTAGGCCATTACTCCTTGAGCATCTTGGGGATTGTAGTTCAGCATAATCACAGCTGGGTTCAGGTGTGAAAGGGAGAGTGAACTTTATCTTCCTTCAGTTCTCAGGGCTGTTTTCAGGCTGGTCTTTGGCCATGACCCCTTAAGCATTATGGAGATTGTAGTCCAGAATATTCTTCTCTAAGACAATACTGAGAAAGCTAGTGTGGATTGCATCTGCCTGTGTCTTCAGTTTTATCTTTCCAAGTTGGTCATCTGCTGTTTTCTCTCAGCATCACGGGATTGTAGCCCAGAAAATCCATAACTAACCACAAACATGAGAGTGAGAGTAAAGTGCAACTTTCATCAGTTCCTGGGACAGTTTTGCCAGGCTTGTCCATTTATTATCATCCTCTGTATCCCTACAGTGTCACACAGCTGGAGAGCAGGCAGTTGAGGCAGTTTTGGGGTCCCAGTTCTGAACCTCAAAGAATCTCCTAAGGCACTTAAATTCTGGTCACACACATTCTAATTTCTCAACATCTCTATATCAATATTCCTTCCAGGCCCCCTCTAGTTCCTCCACATATCTCCAGCTCCCCCCGAGACCTCCTGGGACCGGGGCTTCCATGGTTTTACTGGTAGGTATCCTGGGGCACCTTGAATCTGCGATAGCCCCCTCCCTTGCTTTCTTTGCTATGGTGAATGTCATCTCCTGGACTAGTGTGCCTAGAGGAGACAGGGTATGTCAAGGTGCCTGGATAGGTGCTTATATTAAGTTTTCTAGGGCTGTTGAAACCTGGGTGGCATATATATAGAATATCTCTCCATTCGTTCATATAATCTTCTAGGTCTTTGAGTTTTAAAGTTTTTCCATAGAGATTTTGTGTGCTGTTAGTTAAGGTAACTCCTAAATTCCTGATCATTTTTATAGTTATTTGAATGATACATTTTTTCTTCTTTTTTATATTTAAAAATACATTTGTTTATTTTCTAGTTATTGATGATGTAGATATATGCCATTAATGAAGTTTGTAGCTTCATTTTGCACCTCAATTCTCTTATTTGTTCTAAATACTCTTTGATTCTGTTGGTTTTTCTGGGTAGATGAGCACCTCATCTGTAAACAATGGTGGTTTTGTCATTCCCCTTCCTATCTTTACAGTTTTTGTTTCCTTTGTCTTATCTTATAGCACTGGTCAAGATCTCTAATACTGTAACAGTGGTAGTGAGTGTCCTTGTTTTATTCTCAGTCAAAAAGGAAATGTCTAAGTTTTCTCTATGAATTATAGTATTTGCTATAGCTATTTGGTAGCAGAGCCCATTGGGTCTTCCTAAAGCCAAGAATCTGGCAATTGGTCTACTGAGGTTTGCTAAAGCTTGGAACAAAGCTAACAGGGACAGGGGTGTCTCTCAGTGGAAACAGGGCTCATCTTAGCACTGAGCTACAATAAGGACCTGTTTGGGCATATGACCCCCAATTTTCTCTTTCTCCTCAGCCGGGTCCCCCACTGGACTCAACCTTCCACCAAAGCTTGGAGACAGATGTAAGTTCTCCTTGATCAAACCTTTGCTAAGTTCTCAGAGTTGAGAAGGGAAAGTTTGAGATGGGGGAGTGGACAAGGGGAAGAGCCAGATCTGGTCCATAAATAGCTCCTATTCCCCTTTCTCCAGACTTTGTTGACCAAGTTGTGTGGGCAGGACCGGCTCCTGAGGAGGCTGCAGGAGGAGATAGACCGGAGGCAGGAGGAGAAGGTACAGGGCTCTAGGACAGGGGAGGGACACCTGGCCTCTCCACCTACCCTTAGCCCATCCTGATCCCCAGCATGCCCGGATACAGAAGGATACCTTCTCTTCCTGTGGCTTGGTGTGGTTTCAGAAGTCTAACCACCTTCCTTCTCCATGCAGGAGCAACTAGAAGCAGCCCTGGAATTGACCCGACAGCAGATGGGCCAAACAACCAGGGAAGCTGCAGCTCCTGGAAGGGCCTGGGGGCGCCAGCGCCTCCTGCAGGACCGATTAGTCAGTGTGAGGGCCACTCTTTGTCACCTGACCCAGGTGAGCATCTAGGAAGGGCCATGCCTCCCAAGGGACTCCAGGACTCTACAAGTTGTTACTAAAGTGAACCTGCTCTCAAAGGCTCATGGGAAGGTAGTTCTTGAGAATCCCTCCCTCCCAAATTTTAAACCAATGATCTTGTCCTAGAGGGTGAGGGGCAAGCAGACAAGAAACAACAATATTTAATATAGCCTGGCTTTTAATCTCAGCTCCCACTTATAGTTGCTGTGTGACCTTGGAAAAGTTACTTAACCCCTCTGGGCCTTAGATGACACTTATGTAAACTTGAGATGATAAAAATAATATTGACTTCATAGAGTCATTGTGAAATTTCATAAATATATGTCAATAAATGAATAAATATTTAACACTTATGTGCCTAGTATATGGTAAGCATACTTAGGTGTTAGCTGTAATTATTATCTGTAAAATGGAGACATTAATAGTACCTACTTCAGAAAAATTAGAGAGCTAAGAACAGTACCTGGTACATGGTAAGTGCAGAGGTAATCCAGAGGACTCAGGGAAAGCTGTTATTTGTCTATACTAGAAGTTCATTGGAATGACAGGGTCTATACAAACTCTGGGTTTCCCAGTAGTCTGAGCAAAGAGGCCCTTGGGAATTGTAGTCCATTCAATTCCATTAGGAATTGTAGTCCCCTGGCCCCAAGGCACCAGGGGCCAGGCCACCCTTCCTCTTGCTCAGGTGGTAGGATGAAATGGGGAAAGATCTGGGGGGTGGGCATGCTAACCTTTTGTCTCCCTCTTTCTGGGACCTGAGGAGAGAGAGCGGGTTTGGGACACATACAGCGGCCTGGAACAGGAGCTGGGCACCTTAAGAGAGACCCTTGAGTACCTGCTGCACCTTGGGTCCCCCCAGGTACATCCCTGCCCCAAGCTCCCAATCTCCACCCTCCTCTCTAAGTTCACTTGGAAACCTTTTGGCATGTAAGCCCTGCCCACAGCACCAAGCCCCACCCATTTTATTTAAGCGCCTCCCCCTCTGTCTTTTCCTTTCACTTTAAACCTTTTATTGTAGTTAAGACCATGCCCTTCAAGACCTATCTTCAGATTCAGAATCACTCTACCCTCTGGTTCTAAATCTCTCCTCTTATTTCGAAGCCGTGCCCTCAGTGTCAAAACTCCACCCCTCATCCCTGTCCCATCCTGCCAGTTCATCTCTTGCATTCTGCATCCTGACTTTTGCTGTTAAATTTATCTTCTGGAGTCTCCAGTTCTAAATCCAATCTCTTACTTCAAGCCTCACTCCTAAGGTATAAGCCCCATTGCTTAGCCTCAGACCCCCTTCTTCATTCTAAGCCTACCAGTAGAATTTCTAAATCATGTATCTTTAGTTAAAAACTCTGGCTTCTATTATTAAATGCATACTCAAGATTTAAATCCCACCTTCTTCATGCCAAACATCTCCCACTTCTTCCTAAAATCCACCCCTCAACTCTAATCCCCCACCTATTGATGTTAAATATTACTCAGTGCCAGCAATATATGAAAAGAACAATGCATCACAAACCAAATTATGTTTATTACAGGACTGCAAGATTAATTTAACACTTGAAAATAGGTCCATGTACTTCACCACATTTAATAAAATAAAGGAGAAAAACCACATGATCATCTCAATAAATGCAAGAAAAACATTAAACAAATTTAACATCCATTCATGATAAATGCTCTCAGCAAAGTAGGAATAAAAAGAAACTTCCTTAATCTGATAAGGCATCTATAACAAATCTACTGCAAACATTATTATTGGCAGTGAAATATTGAAAACTTTCCCCCAACATTTGGAATAAGACAAGGATGTCCGCTATTGCCAGTTCCAGTCAACATTGTACCAGGGATCCTAGATAGTACAAGTCAGTATGAGAAATAAATCAAAGGTATAAGGACCAAAAAGGAAGAAGTAAAGCTGTTTTTATTTACAGATGACAGAAAGATATGTGTGTAGAAAATCCAAAATAATGTCCAGATAAACTGTTAGAATAAGCAAATCCAGCAAGGTAACTGAATGCAAGGATAATATGCAAAAATCAATTGTCTTCCTGAATGATAGTACCAAACAATTAGAAAAATATATATTTATAAACACTAGTGTTTATAATTAACATAAACAAACTAAATATCTAGGAAGAAATCTAATGAAAGATATGAAAGACATCAATGCTGCAAGCCACATTGAGAGAAATTAAGGAAGACCTACATAAATGGAGAGATATACCATGTTCGTGGATAGGAAAGATACACTAATGTAAAGATATGGTCTCCCCAAATTGATTTCTCCAGTGGAGCTCTTCAATCCCAGTATAAATTCAGAAGGTTTGTTTTTTTTTTTGGTAGAAATTGACAAGCTGACTCAAAATTCTATCTGGAAGTGCAAAAGGCCAAGAGTAGCCAAGGGAGCCTCCAAGAACCAAGCTGCAGGAGTAACACAAACTAGATGTCAAGTCTGAGTATAAGGCTACAGTTAATAAGAAGACAGTGTAGTATTAAGCTTAGACAAATGGACCAAAGGAATAGACTAGGGTATTCAGAAACAGACTCACATACATTTATATGGTCACCCATTTATAGTAGAGGTAACACTGCAGAGCAGTATAGGAAAAACAGTGTTCATGATAAATGGTGCAGTTAGTGGGATATCCATATGGAAATGGATATCCACAAATATAGCCCCCATATGCACACAGTCCGTTTATGACTCCATAAGTAAAGCCCAACTGATTTCAGACCCTTTCCATGGCTTATCAACTTGAACCCTCCTTACATCTTCCCACCTTTGAGCAACAAATTCCTTTCCTTTCCCCAGGACAGAGTATCTGCTCAGCAGCAGCTGTGGATGGTGGAAGACACACTGGCAGGTCTGGGAGGCCCCCAGAAACCACCCCCCCACACTGAGCCTGACTCCCCATCCCCTGCACTCCAAGGCGAGGAGTCCTCAGAGAGGGAGGTGAGACTCACACACCCCTTTCCCCATCCCCAGCTTCCTGTCCTATCTGCCCCTGACCCAGCTTATCACCCATTCACCTGTTTCTCTCTCCCTGGATCAGCTAACCAACCTCAGGCAAGTATCCTAAGCTCTGGAAGCCTTTGTTTTCTTATTTCTTATACTATGGTGTGGTCTACTGGTGTGCTGGAGCCAGATCCCAAGACCTCCCAAGATCCAATCGCCTGCATCTTTTCTCAATGTCACATTCAGTTGGTAGCTTGAAACAGATCACAGTGAGGGTATTTAAACTGCAGAAATTGGCAAACACTGCAAACTAGGGCTCTTTCCTACCAGAGAGGCCATTGTTAAACATTTACCAGACATTGCTAATCTTAACCCCTATCTTGCAAGGCTCTGTAAGAAGGACAAATTGTAACTAGAAAATGCCTAATATAGAGTAAGCCATCAGGAAGCGGGAGCCACTATGACCATAGCCAGGTAGAGCTGCTGCTGGTCCTGACCATCAGATCATGTATCCGGGAGACTTCAGTTTAGATCTCAGCTCTGCTATCTTTGTGACATTAGTCTTTGTCCTCATTCTCTGAGCCTTAGTTTCCCTACATATAAAAAAGGGATAATAATAGCTGCCTTGTAGATTTACTGAGGGGATTCAATGAGATAATGCTGATAAAGTACTTAGTACCTACCATGCCAGATGCTTAATCATTGCGGAACCTCACACTTATAATGCCTTGCCATGTGCTAGGCACTGTTCTAAATGCCTTATATGCATGAATTAATCCTCATATCAAAAGGTGACATACAGTCCAGAGAGGTAAAGTAAATTGCCCAAGGTCACACAGCCAAAAAAAAAAAAAAAAAAAAGCAGAGCTGAGGGTTGAAAACTAGGTCTAGCTTCTGGTTTTCAATCTTAATCCTACTTATGCTGTGTCTCAGCTGCTTTATGTTTGAGAAATGGTAATCATCATGATGATTTTCCTTTCCTGACTCCTCCAGAGCCTGCCTGAGTCCTTAGAACTGAGCTCACCTCGATCCCCCGAGGCTGACTGGGGGCGGCCCCCAGGAGGCGACAGAGAGCTCGCCAGTCCTCGCTCAGGTGAGTATATGGGGTCGGGCGGGATTTTCTCGGCGTTCTCTGTCCTCACTGGTCCTGTTCTGCTCTTCCAGGTCTTGGATCTCCAAGGGTCTCCCGGGCTTCCAGCCCTGAGGGTCGCCGCCCCCCTTCCCCACAGCCAGGAACCAAGGTAGGCAGTCCATCCCGCTTCCTCAGGTCCATCTTGACCACCACAGAGGAGGTGAGGGAGGGAGCCTTGGGGATATCTGGTGGAAGAGTGTTAGAGGCAAAGGGAACAACGTTTGCAAAGATTCCGAGGCAGAAGTGAGTCTGGCGTGTTGGAGAAAGTAACTAGAAAGCTAGTGCGGCTGGAACAGAGTAACCGAGAGAGGAGGAGACCGGTGCTGATGAGGGCAGAGGGGAAATGGGGGCAGATAGTGCTGGGGCTGTGGTCCAAGATGAGGACTTAGCTTTGACACTGCTTGAACAGGAACCGTGGAGGGTTCTGAGCACAGGGACGTTGCTGTAAGTGGGAACTGGTGGCCTCTGGTGGCCACATGGAGAGCAGTGTGTGTGGATGAGGGCGGAGGCCGGGAAGCAGTGAAAGGGCCGCTGGGAGAGTCCAGGCGCGAGATAACAGTTGTTTGCACCAGGTTCCAAGAAGAGGAGATGTCTAGAGGGAGTCAGGTTCTAGATATCTTGGTTTGCAAACCTTATCCAAAACCCTTGGAACCAGATGTCATTCAAAATGCAAAATTTTGCAGATTCTAGACTGGTACTTTGGTGCCTATGCTCTACACCGAATAAAAGCAGCCGTGGTGTCTGATGCAGCACCATTCATCAAACACATGAATGTTTCCCCAATAAAATGTATGAATATGCATACTAAATTGGATAAAGGCTGTAAATAATATCTCCATTTAAAAGTCAAGTTTATTTTAAAAATAAAGCAATGAATTACTTTCATGAAGGAGTCAGTGCACTAAAAATAGATGGTAAGTATCAGGCGTTTTTTGTTTCTAAGGAAAAGGTTTAGTAAAACATCATGTCACACATCCAAGTACCAAGGAAACCAAAGTACCTAAATATTCACCTGCAGTGAATGCTCATGGCATCTGGTGGCTTGAGGACTCTGGAGACTGGGGTCATTGGTTGGGGCAGCAATGACATCATAAAGCTGGAGTGGGACATTTGGAGCAGGGCCAGGGGTGGGATCCCCGAGGATGAGGCAGATGGCCTTGGTAGAGTTTCTGGCTGTGTCATTTGCTCTTTAACCAAGGGTGTTGTCTGGGCAGTGCCCTTTTAATTGAGTAAACGGGTTAGATTCTCTAGGTTGCTGATAAATACCTACTGTTGGAGGGCAGCAATGAACTGGCCGCCCGTTTCACCATTTCGTCCGTGGGGAGTTTTCCCCCTGTGTCTCAGCCTCGTCAGCATCGCTGTCACCCTCTCACGTTCCCGAATCTCACACCATGTCAGCAGTTTCTCGGTCCCCGAACCAGTGCCCACCGGGTGAGTCATTGCTGGGTCCGGTAGGAGGTTCCGCTTGTACCTGATCACCTTGGGCAAGAAGAACAAAGTTCAGCTTCATCCTCTTCTCATCAGCGACACCAAATCTGGTTGCTTGCGGACTTAGGGTAAAGGCAGTCCTTTTGTTTTCGGCTGCAGCATTGTTTTCAAGCTTCATCGGAGCCCTAAGTCTGTGTTTGCCTTTGTTTGTGATGGTGTATCAACCTCATCCCAAGTATTCGAAGCTACAAAGGTGGCATCCCTAAAAAGTCTTGGGTCCCGGGTTCCCAAGACCTGAAGCCAGTATGGAGTTTTTCTGGGTTTTTTTTAAGGGTGGTATTGGTGGTCATTCTTGCTCTTCATGGAGTGTCAACCCGCATCGTTACAAGCCGTATGTAGAGATGTCATGATTTCTTGTTTGCATAATAATCGTCAGGAAAATCATAGACATGTTCCTAACACCTTAGATGTCAGCTTTTTCCAGGCACTACCAATTGTGGTGTGTGTGTGTGTGTGTGTGTGTGTGTGTGTGTGTGTGTGTCTGTGGTTCCAGTGTGCCCAAGAACAGACCCCCCCAAGCCTGGCATCCTTCAAGCCTGTCATTATCCTCTCTCATTGCTGTGGTAACATTTTAGTAGGCAGACAACATCACTCAGAAGCCATTTTATCCACTGTATACATTTTTTTGCAGCACTGAGTTTCCTTCTGATATCTTAGCAAACCCATCAGTATAATTGATGACCGGCTGCTGCTTTGCCACCCCAGATCTTCAGGTATTTTAAGTCATATGTTGCCAGTCATAGGTTCATGATCAATTTTCCAGTCTTCATGGAATATTCTAGCTTGTTTCATGACCAAAAGCCTGCAAGACCATCCGGTTACCTTCAGATCTTCATGTTTTGCTCAGGGCAGAGTTTCCTGTCATCAGTTCCTGGTATCACTGTCAGAGTACAACTTTCACAACCACTCTTTCTGTTTACATCGCATCACATCTCGAGGGTCTTATTCAGTGAGATGTCCCAGCAGACGCTCCTCGATCCTCTTCCTGATGTGATTTTACTTTCTGAGCTCTTGGAAGTGACAAGATGTTTCTGTTCATTTCATTTCACTCTCCTTGTGGCTATTTTTGGCATTTTATGACATCTTCAGAGAGCAATCAAACTAGAAAATCAAAACAAAAAGCAAGAAAATAGCAATTGACATCAGAGGCTCGGATGATGGAGGGTGTGCGGAGACTTGGGGGATGCCATCCATCACGACCACCAGGTGGATAACAGCACCGACTTAGAAAAACAAACATCGGCTGTAAGATTGCTGTTTATTTTTGGAGTGGCAAATAAGAGATTTGGGGAACTGATTCTGAAGGTGGCGCCAACAAGATTTCCTGGCCAATGAGAGGTGGGGTGTGAGGACTCAAGAATGACTAGAAGGTTCTTGGCCTGAGCATCTGGAAGGAGGGAGTTACTGAGCATCCGGAAGGAGGGAGTTAGCAGGCAGGAGATGGGGAGGGATTTGGGTGGATGGAAGGTGGGGAGTTCAGGTTTGAATATGTTAATTAACTTCAAGCTGCCTATTTGGCATTGTTCCCATTGGCGCTGGGGTGGCCCCTGGCCTCTTGTGGATTGGGTTTTGTCTGGGCACTGTGGTTCCTGAGCTGAATCAGACCAGATCTCAGGCACTGAAGAGCTTCAGACATAAACACTGCCAGAAGAGAGGGAGGCATGTGCTAATATGGGGAAAGCACAAAGCATTGGCGCCATTACAGAGCAGCTCCTGGGCAGCCTGGGCATGTTGGGGATGGTTTCCTGGAGGCAGAGAGACCTTGAAGAGTGAGTTAGAATTTATTAGTGGGGAAGCAGGGAAAGAGCTGGTGCCAATGTCCAGACTGAGGTGGGGATTTAGGAAGCCTCTGCTAGCCTACAGGCTGCCTTTTTTGTGAATTAGAGACAGATGCCCCTTCTGCAGGGGCTGGCTTGGTCAATGTGATGCAGGAAAAACAGATGTGTGGCGTGAGGAGGGCTGTGTCCCAGGCTTTGGTTGAGCCCCTGGGACATGCCCTGCCAAGTGTGGGTCCTTGGCTTCGCACAGGAAAGAATTCAAGAGCGAGTCCCAGTTGAGTTAAGGTAGATTTATTCAGAGAGATACATTAAAAGGCAAGAGAAAGGCCACAAGGTGTGGGGGTTGGGTGCTCAGATTAAAAGTAGGTACACCCTCCTTAGACAGAGTGTGGGCCATCTCCGAAGAGGGAGAGAGGGCAGCGGCTGCGAGGCACCCTGTTGCCAGTTTCTATGGGCTTGGTGGCTTCATATTGCTAATAAGTGGAAGGACCAATCTAACTAGCCTGGGGAAGGGGCTGGGATTCCCAGGAACTTGGCCATTTCCCACTCTTTGACCTTTTGTGGCTAGCCTTGGGACTGTCATGGCGCCTGTGGGCATGTTATTCACCATGTTAATATTTTACAATGAGCATATAATGAAGCTGAAGTTCTACTAGAAGTCAAATCTCCTGCCATCTTGAGCCTCAGAGCCTACTGGGGGTTGAATCTTCCACTGTTAATTGCTGTATCATTCCTTGAATGGCTGTGCCCTGCCCCCTTCCTGTCTCAAATGGAGGGCACCGTCCTTGGGCAGTGTGCAACTGGTACAACTGCACATGGTCTCTGGGGAGCACAGAGCACTGGCCTCCAGAATGCCATCCATCAACTGAAAGGTTGTTCAGTTCAGGTCAAGGAACATCTCAGACCCTTCTTGAGTGCCAGACTCTACAAGGCAAGGTCCTCAGCCCAGTCCTTTTTTTAAAACTATTTTTTAGGGTGGAGGTAATTAGGTTTATTTATTTTTAGAGGAGGTACAGGGGATTGAACCCAGTACCCTACCACCTGAGCTATCCCCTCCTGCCAGTCCCTGTTTTCATGGCAGAGGGACAAGTGTAGCAAGATTCAGCGGTGAACTTACTGGAAAGGGCAAGACAGGAGACTGAAAGGTTTGGGGAAGAGAGAAAACGGAGGCCAAGGTTGGAGTCTCCAGATGTTTCTCATCTCCCCAGGTCCCCCTGGCCCGGCCCCGGATGAGCGCTCAGGAGCAGCTGGAGAGAATCCGCAGAAACCAGGAATGTGGACGGCCTCTCCCCCGCCCGGCCTCCCCCCGGCTCCTCACCCTGGGGAGGACACTATCCCCAGCCCGACGCCAGCCTGATGCAGAACCAAAAGTGAGGGGCACAGTGGGGAGGCAGTGAGGTGGCAGTGGGTCCTCTGTTCCCCCTTGGAGCCTCAGTTTGTCTCTCTGTAAAGTGGAGCTGTTTCCTACCTCCTTACCCAGAATAGATTTCCAGATTTACCTGCCCTGTACCTGTGCTGAAGTCAGCATCCTGGCTCCCTTAATGGGGGGAGGACAGGGTGGGATGGGGTGGGGTGGGCCAGAGACTACATCGCCATCTCACCAGCATTCTCCCTCCTAGGGGGGAGGGTCATGGGTCTGGGTTGGAAGCCCAGTTTTCTTTTTCAGTTACTATCTGTTGTCAAAGGCAAAAAAAGAAAAAAAAAATTGAGCAAGTAAAGAAATCAATTTTATTCACACTGTTGCAATAAGGAACACACACCAGATCCAAAGGTCAGAATGTCTGAGCAGGATGGTTTCACCTTGGACTTTTCTAGGGAGGAATTAGATCAGTCATAGGTGGGGTGATTTTACAGTTGGGATTGTTTTTGTAAGCAGGAGGCATCTCAGTCAGGGGAACACCAAATGTTTATCTCTATGTCTAGCTAGTTTTGACAGGACAAGGAGTTCAGCTAATCATTTATGGCAAAGGGATGTGAATTCGGAAGATCTGATTCTCCCTTGTCATAGGTAAACAACGGTGGGGTGTCATCTGTAAGTCTTGTCAATGAAAATTCAATTAAAATCAGGAAGAAAAAAGAATTTTCAAATGGAGGATTGTAAACCAGGTGACTGACTCAGAAAGCTCTGAGAACTGTTCTGCCTGTTAGAAGTCAAAGGCACGCTCATATACATTTTCGAGACAAAGGATAGTACATCAATATGATGTATTCATATTTTACGTAAAACTCACCAGGGATGCATAGTCCAAGTAAGCATGCACAAAGCCAGCTGCAAGTCTCTGTGATCCCCTATGGAGATGGGAACGGATGTTATTCATTTAAGAAGTTACATTGCTAAGCACCGGAAGATGGGGAGGGAGGGGGGATTGCTCTTTACTATGAACCAATCACTCTCATCTCTGAGGAGCTCTGGTTGATGTGTAACACAGATGCACACTGCTTATTATGGAAGGAGGGAGGAGGCCCAAACAAACACACAGAGGGAATTCTATGTTTAATTTTTCTTGTCCTGTCTTAAAATAGAAATTTCATCAATCTTATCTTAAGTCATACGGAGAAGAAGGGTTCTTTGCAGTAAGCATGCTTCCCAGAACACAAGAATGTGTGTGTGTGTGTTTGGGGCAGGGGGCTGATTTTCCTAACTCTCCCTGTTTTCCAGGAACTCAGGTAAAGTTAAAAATTGGCAGTGTGTTTGGGGCAATTCTATCCCCTCTCTGAGCCCCCTTCACTTCACCCTCAAAATGAGAACATGAGGACTTCCGCGAGGAATTCTAATGCCCCAATTCCTTTGTAGCCTGTCCTGGGACACTCAGTCGCCCAGAAATGGCTCAGAAGCTCCGGGTCCTGGAGCAGGTAAGGAACTGGAGAGCGGGGCAAAGAGCAGGGAAATCAACAAAGGGAAGAAGACTAGCATTACTATTGTCTCCTGAGTACTCCCCAGTACTAAAGAATAGATCACAGAACCTTTTAGAGACGCTTGAGTTCCTGGGGAATCAGAAAGCCGTAGTTCGCTGAGAGAACTGCAGTTCCTAGGTGAATGTCAAACTTTACCCCTATTTTAGGAAATAGGGGGTAGTTTTCTGGCAACTGGACTACAAATCCCATAATGCACGCGGGCTTTTAAAAAGAGGGTCTTGCAATATTTAAAATCCTTTATAGCCACGTGTTAGGGACTACAGCTCCCAGAAGGACACGCGCGGCACTGTGGTCCTTACTGTACAGGCTAATTATACAAGCCCCTCAAATCTTCTTTTTTCTAGCCCGAGGAACACCATCCCTTATTTGCCGACATCCGAAGGTCACCGCGAGCGAGTTCTCAGTCTCTCTCAAGCCCTGGCCACTGAGGCGTCACAGTGGCACAGAATGATGACAAGTGAGAATGGGCTGGAAGGTTGGGCTCTTGGTTTCTAGGAAACAGGGAGTCGGAGGCCTGGGATCCTAGGTTCTCGTGGGGAGGGATCTGAAGACTGCTGGGATTCCTTTGTCTTGATGAAGAAAGTTGGACAGGACTTGGGAGTTCTACATTCCAGTAGGAGGAGACCGGGGTCCAGGACTGCTGGGTCTAGGGGAGGAGAGGACTGGGAGCCCGGACTCCTAAGTCTGAGAGGAAAGGTCTGGGGGTCCGGCCATCTGGGTACCAAAGTTTGCCATTATCATTCCCCATTCGTCCTTTCCAGGTGGAAATGTGGACTCTCGAGGTGACCCTCTTCCCCCTGCGCCGCCGCCTCCGTCAGACCCCACGCTCCAGGTGTCCTCGCCCCCAAGATCTCCTCCAGTGACCGATTTCCGCTCCACGAGGTTCTCCCGGGGAGGTGGTGGTGGGCGCGATGCAGGCCCCACCTCCTGGGAGGCCAACTGGGATTCCGGGGCCGCCCCTCCCGCCCTAATCCAAGACGAGGGGGCGTGGCCTCTGCGAGTCACTCTGCTGCAGTCCAGCTTCTGACCCACCCAAACGCGACAGCCAATCAGAGCGTGAGGGCGTGGCCTGACGGTACCGCCCCGAGATCTGGACCGCCTCCCCGCACCTCCGGGCGTGATCTGGTCCCATGACCTAGAAGGGGAGTAGTTTTCTGAGGCCAAAGTTTGGTTTTCCCAACACTTGTCCAAATTTGAATTAAAACTTAGAAACTTTAGTCAATAACTTTGTGTCTGTTTGGGATTGTGACACTGATGTCTCTGAGAGGTTGAGCTGGAGTCGTGGAGTTCTGGGTCCCCAAGGAAGAGGGGACAGGGGCCCCAGGCTTGTAAGTCTGAGGAAGGAGGGAGCTCGGGATCTGGATTACTGGGTCTGAGGAAGGAGGGGGCTGGGGACCCGGATTCCTGGGTCTGAGGGAAGGGAGGATTAGGGACCTGGACATTTGAGTCCAAGGGTAGAGGGGGCCAGACGCCAGGAATCCAGAGTTTGAGAGGGGAGGGATTTGGGGGCCTGGATTCCCGGGTCTGAAAGAGGAAGGGGCCCTGGCCAAGCTTCCAAGCTGCTAGCTTTCCTGGCAACGCCCCTTCAGGGTCGGGCTTCCAGGGTCCAGCCCCTATTTACGGTTCAATCACACTACCTCACCTGACTTCGGAGGTGGATAGAAGCCCGGAGTGAGTGACAGAGGGAGAGACGGTCTGCTGCGGAATGGCATCGGGAACGCGCTATGCCGGGAAGGTGGTCGTCGTGACAGGGGGCGGGCGCGGCATCGGAGCAGGGATAGTTAGAGCCTTCGGTGAGTGGGGTCTGGCTGGCTCTAAATATTGAAGTCTGGGAGAAGAGGGACCCCTGGGGGGTTAGTGGGTGTGGGAAGGAGTATTTTCTGTACTGGAATGTAGATTCTTACCTTACGAAATCTAATTTGCAAAGTTAACGAAGACTTAGGGAGTGGTAGCCTGGGGCCTGAGATTTTGGCGCATTTCCAATCTCCATTGCATCTCTTTCTCTGGGTCTCAATTATAGCTACAAAGCGGGTCTTGCAGGTTTAGGGTTTACTCTGAAACCAGGGTTGGGGGGCTCGGGAACCCCAGCAGGCACCTGGAGTAGCCAAGGAGAATAGGTGTCCAGGCTTCTGCCTTTGTCCTAGGGGGATCATCATGAGACTTTGGGGTCACTAGGAGAGCAAGGGGGAGACAGTCCCCACTCCAGGTGGCCACAAGAGGACAGCAGAAGCCTTTGCCAAATTCTGCTTTGGTATATAAACTGTTCCCTTCCTATTCTCAGCGGAAAGCGGCGCCCAAGTGGTTATCTGTGACAAAGATGGTGAGTGAGGGTCCCTCATTCCTTACCCCAACCCCTCCTCCTTTAGATCCAGAAGGAATCCAGGCCGCCAGGCCCCTCCTACCTCAGACCCCAGCCCTTCTCTTTCTGCAGAGTCCAGGGGTCAGGCTCTGGAGCAAGAGCTTCCTGGAACTGTCTTTCTCCTCTGTGATGTGACTCAGGAGGAAGATGTGAAGGTGAGCGTATTTTCTGTCCCTACCGTCCCCCTACCCCATCTTCAATTTCTCTCTCTCTCTTTAGCTTTGTGCTCTTCCAGGCTTTTGCACATGCTGTTCCCTCTACCTTGTCCTCTTCTCCTGGCTACATTGTACTGATCCCAAAGGTTTCAGCTCAATATCATTTCCCTAATTCCCCAAGAATTTCCCCAACTCTGCTGGCCAGGTTCTGTGTCTCCTGGGAAGAGTCTCCTTTATCTCCCACTCCTTCAAGGCTTGTCACACTTGTCGCATGGAGTGGAACCAATAAATTCTTCACTGAAGTTCTCCTCTGAGAGATTTTCTCTTTCTTTAGTGTTTCTATCCCTTCCCTTTAGTGGAATCTCTGACATCTGCCCTTCACTCTCACCCGGTCCCTGGGTTTCTGGAGTAATGACTGCCATGTGAATGTCACCAGATCTTTGGTCCCTGGCACCCCTGACTTCCAGTCTCCTCTTCTCCTGCCATGCCTGGTGATTCTGGGAGGGGTCCCCCACATCTGGTTCCTGTCCCCTCAGCTGTGAATCTAGCCTCCCATCCTTGCTTTATTTTTGGGAGGCCGGTTGCAAACACCGCTCACTCACAGTCTTTCTCCTCAGACGCTCATTTCTGAGACTGTCCGCCGTTTTGGCCACCTGGATTGTGTAGTCAACAACGCCGGCTACCGTAAGTTGTGAGGCCCAAGGGCCGTTCTCCACTGGTGTCGACCGACCTCGTGGCTTCCCACCCCATTTCTGGCTCTGTTCAATCCCTGTAGCCTCAGTGTCTTATCTACAAAGTGAGGCTGATGGCCCTTCTCATTTTTTTCCCTGAGAAGACATACTCTCAGCTCATGGTTTATTGGGCTTGGTGTAGAGGCTTTGAAGGGAACTTGCCATCAGCGTGATGACTGCCCTTCATAAGAATGCCTCACTTTGGTAAACCGAGGCTCAGAGAGGTGAACTGATTGGACTAAGGTCACGCAGCAAGGCCATGGTAGAAAGAAGCCTCTCTTACTGGCTGTGCAACTTCGAGCAATTGACTTACCCTCTCTGAGCTGCACTTTCCTTCTCTTGTAAGAATTTAAAGAGGTGACAGATACTAGCTCAGCCTTTCTCTCTGTGTCCTTTAGCCATTCAAAAGATATTTATTGAGCATGTACTATGCCCCATATTCTGTCCTAAGGACTGCGGATTTAACAGTGAACAAAATAGACCAAATATTCCTGTCCACATAGGATTCACATTCTAGAGTAGGGAAATAGACAAGAAAAGATGAATGCTTTTTTTAATCTTGATTTTAATTTTTTAATTTTTATTTTTTTTTGGATTGAATATCTAGATTTATTTATGATTATTCAATTATTTAAATAATTTATGTATAAATACTCAAGTATTCAAATAGTTTGTAGCAGTGCCTTTTTAAAACACATTTATTGTCATATGGTTGTTGTACAGTAAACTACACTTATTTCAAATGTACAATTTGATGGATTTTGATAGATGTACACATCAGTGAAACCACTACCACAATTAAGAGAGCTAACATTTCCATCACACCCCAAGAGGTACAATTTTTGAATTCCCAATTTATCCTTTCCCACCCTCTTTACCCCCAAGACAGATAGGGCTAATCCTCATTATTTGCAGATTCCATATTTGCAAATTCACCTGCTGTGTGGGGCGTGGGGGAGGGGGTGTCTTGTAACCTCCGAATCAGTCCTCACTGTGCTTTCCTGGTATTCTCGGACATACGCGGAGAGGCAAACATGTGAGATGCCCACAGCAATTTTTCCAGCTAAGTCCAAACACGGTGATGTTCTGCCCTCTGGGTTCAGTTCTCAAACAAAGAGATGCCCAGAGGAGGGAGACCGGATAGGGCAGGTAAGGAGCTTGCTCTCTGTCCAGCTGGGTGGGTTTGAATCCTAGCTCTGGCAGCCGTGAGTAGGACTGCCTCAGGCAAGTCACTTCAAACTCCTGAACGTCCTTTGCAAAATAAATAAAATAGAGTTTACCAGTATGGGTTGTTTTTAGGATTAAAGATTATAATCCATGTTAGATTGCCACACAGCTATATACATAAACATATGTACATATGGACTGACACACATATGTCCTGTCTTATCTGTTGACGCTGCTTTAACAGAAATACCAAAGACTGTGGTGGCTTAGACCAAGGACATTTATTTCTCACAGTAATGGAAGCTGGGAGGTCTCAGATCAAGGTGGAGGCAGATGCAGTGTCTGCTGTAGGCCTGCTTCTTGCTGGGGCCTCACATGGTGGTGGAAGGGGCAAGGGACCTCTCTGGGGTCTCTTTTATGAGGGCACGAATCCCATTCAAGAGGGCTCCATCCTCGTGCCCTAATCAGCTCCCACAGACCCCCTGCTTTGGAACACCATCACATTAGAGGTTAGGATTTCAACATAGGAGTCTTGGTGAGGGACAAAAACATTCAGTCCACATGTATATATTATTATGTATATTGTATGCACATATTTTCCCTAGGAGCAATGGGTCAGTATTCACCAATTCAGTGTCCACTGCAACTTTATAGACTATGGCTGCCTTAAATGACGAAAGTCAATTGAATACATTGGCATGTCCAGTAGTGATAAAGGCTATGATGAAAAATTAAGCTGACTGAGGGCTCAGAGAATGACAGGGGCTGTTTTGGACGAGGATCCCAGGCGGATTCAATGAAGGTGTTTGGTCTATTTTGTTCCCTGAAGGAAGCAAGGCCACAAACTCTGGGTGTCTAGGGGAGAAATAACCCAATATTTCTTTAACTTTCCATCATCTTGTTTCCGACCTCTCTGTCCCCTTATCCACTTAACTCCTAAAGCCTTTGGAAGGTTCAGAGTCCATTTTTTCCATAGTCTGTCTTTTCTCCTGTTCTCACTCCTACCTTTCCAGCTTTTTTCCTTCTGAATGTGGATTTTTCTGTCCTGCCATCCTCCCACCTCCTACTGTTTATTAGATAACCAGAACATTATAGTGCAAAGCGTCTGGCACGAATATTGACTTGTGAAATTTCTAAGCCCAAGAACAAAGTGTTACTCTCATTCTGTATTTTTTGGTGGTGGTGGGGTAATTAGGTTTGTTTGTTTATTTGTTTGATGGAGGTATTGGGGATTGAACCTAGAGCCTCGTGCATGCTAAGCATGCGCTCTATGCCTGAGCTATTTATTATCTTCCCTCAGCAAACCACATCGTCTTAATCCAATTGTGAGACTCCTGTTTGAGAGACCACCATACAACCTCCTGATCTTTTCAGGATCACTGACCCTCTTGTTTGTCACCCACCATCCTATGCCCACCCCCAACCCCATGCCTATTTCCCTTCCCTGTTTTCTTGTCTTCAAGGCTCCCTCATCCTCATCTCTGCTCTCTCCCACCCTCACCCTTAGATCCACCTCCGCAGTGGCCCGAGGAGACCTCCGCCCAGGGCTTCCGGCAGCTGCTGGAGCTGAACCTGCTGGGCACATACACCCTGACCAAGGTGAGGGCTGGGGCCACAACAGTCAGGCCCAGGTTGTCAGACCCACTTTGTCGCAAAGCCAAATGTTTTTTTGTGACTTGCTTTGATCTTATTCCCAAAGGACTCCCTTTTTTTTTTTGTCAATGAATGCAAATGAATGCGTGCAAATCCCTGCATTCCTCAAAGACTAGCTGTTGTAGGAACAGAACCCCCTCTTCTTAGGAACCTTCCAGAGTGGTGTGAGGGTACTGGTGTGGGATGTTGACAATATGGAGGGAAGGGTTGGGACCAGAGTCAGTCAGAGAGAGTTCCAGTTTTGCCACCTACTGAATAGTTATTAGGAGCAAAGAGCATCTCCCTCTTCCTCAACGTCTTTCCTCTGAATCTTCCCATAATTGGGTAATTAGGTTGATTTATTACTTTACTATGTATTTATCGAATGTAAGTACTGGGGATTGAACCCAGGACTTCTCTGCATCTTAAGGCACCTGCTCAACCACTGAGCTACACCCTCCTCCCCCTGCATCCATTTTAAAGGTAGACTTGTTAGGATTTCCTTATAGACTCGATGTGGGGGTGGACTTGAGAAAGAAAGGAATGGGTGTTTGGTTTGGTTTGGATTTATTTGCCCCACCCCTCCCCCCAGCAGCCAACAGGGCAGTGTTGCCAACCACCACCTTGCCACCCCGGGGAAGCCTGGGGAGGAGCAGGTGGTGGCAGGGAGCTGTCCAGTGTGGGATAGTCACCAGATGTCCACGTGGGGGCCATGGGTCTAGGGCAAGGGCTGAGGTCTGGAGACATGGGTTTGGAGCACACCAGCTTGAGGCTGGAGCTCAGAAAAGCAAATGCAGACAGAGGAGAGGGGAGGCCCCAGGAGTGGGTCAGCGGTCAGCCACGTGGGGAACCTCGGATGCCAACCTCAATACCTCATGTGACAGCCAGGTGAGATGTCCCCCAGCAGCTGGATAGTCCCTCGCTCAACCAGCGAGCCCTGGCTCCTGTCCCCAGTTTCTGTTTGCCATCTAAATTGGCACCTCCATACAGTAAGGCACACGTCCACTGCAGCCTGTAAACTGCATGTGTGTGTATTTCTCTTTCTCTCCCTCCCTCTCTCATTAGCTGTCAGCATTTAAAAAGAAGGGGGGCAGTGGGAAGGTATAGCTCAGTGGTGGAGCACGTGCTCAGCACGCACAAGGTCCTGGGCTCAATCCCTACTACCTCCATTAACCAAAAAATTAATCAATTAATTAAAATTTTAAAATAATATACAAATGTTTCATAAACAACTGGATTTCTGATTTCTCTTGAAAAGTTAGCTACCTGGACCCATGGGGAGGGTGACAGTCTGCTAAATGTGGCCTCGTCCTCCACTGTACCCCAGTCTCCCCCCACCATGGGCCTCCTTACTTTGTTACCTGTGAGGGGCTGGTACAGAAGCCTTGTGTGGGAGTAGAGGTCTAGATATGGAGCCCATCTGTCCAGATTCTCTGCCACTTCCTCCTTGTGACATCAGGCAAGTTACTCCATCTCCCTGCACCTAAGTTTTTTCATGTGCAGAATGAGGCTAATAATGGTAGCTAATTCACAGGGTTGTTCTGAGAATTGAATGAGATTAAAATAAATACCCACAAAGCCCTTAGAACATGCCAGGCACAGAGTTTACCATCTGCCAGTTATTATTGTTTAACATGAACCTTGTCCCATTCTGTTCCTTGCAGCCCATCTACCTCACTCAGTTTGAGGTCTCTGGGATATGTACTCTGGGAAAATGAAGCCTGGGAGAAAGAGAAGGGAAAAGGTGAAGGCTGAGCTGAACCTTGAGTGGGAGGGGAGGAAGGAGAGAAGTAAGGCATAGGGTAATTCACTCACCAAAAGAGTGTGCAAAGGCCCTGGGGCAGAAACCACTTGGGTGTGTTTTAAGAACAAGAGAACTCCCATCTCCATCTCCCCTGAACAATTAGAAGCATAATGTTAAGCTTATTCTATCCATTGCCTCCTGCCATCCCCTACTCAGACATATAATTCCATTAGTAAGAACTTTATAAATACTACCAATGGATTAGAATGCTCATTTATTTTCGTTTTGACAAAATATTGTTAAAAATTAAAATTAAGCCTTTTTAACATGACCAAATTACTGTTAGATTTCCTAAGAAAATTAACAGTAATTTCTTCCTACCATTTAATACCCAAGCCCTATTTCAGTTCACCCAGTGGTTCTCAAATGTCTTATTACAGTTGGTTTGTTCACACTAAGCTCCAGGCAAAGCCTGCCCATTACATTTGATTTCTCAGAGGACAAAGACTTTAGTCTCCTTATTCATGCCTCCAGCCCAGCAGCTAAAACAGTGGCCGTTGCAAAGAAATTTGTGGACATGCGTTAAGTTGCTGCCATTATCACCATCATGATTATAACCATCCACACTGCCATCACCACCATCACTGCCATTACCATCATCGTCATCATTTTTACATCATTACCATCCTCACCATCATTGCCATCATCACCGTCATCATTACAATCTTCATCAGTTGCCAGCATCCCCACATCATCATCCTCATTACCTTCATCATCACCACCACCACTAACATCCCTTGGAAGCTGTCTAAATGTCAGTTCTGAGACCCCAGCCCTGGCCTCCTGAATCAGAACCTCTGGGGTTTTGGTCTCCCTGGTGGATTCTGACTCAAGCCAACTTTAGTGATTCCCTAGGCTAGAGAAAACAATAGAGCAATCAGGAATATTTATATAGTTATCTTGTGGGCAACAGGCATCCACAGAAGATGTTTGAACAGAGAAGTGTCTGGTGTACACTCTCAGAGCTGGATTGGTTCTTAGAGACCTATCTGTTTGTTCATCTATTTATTCATCAAAGACTGAGCTTTCATAGATGTCAGGGAGCATTCTTGGTGCTGGTAATACACCACGTGGTCTTCGCTCTTGTGGAGTTTATAGTCACGGGACAGCTAGGTGTTCTATAAACGAGATGAGTTTCCACGGGTGAGAGTATTCTGGTTCTGGTTTGTTCTGGGAGCCAAGGAAGGCTTCTTGTAGGAAGTGAAAGATGAACAACAATTAATTAGGAGAGAAGGTGGGGGAGACTGGTGAGTCAGGCCATTAAGAGTCCAGTGGGTTCTTGATGGAGCTACAGGGAGGTGCAGCTGTCCCTGGCAGAGAGAGCAGCCTATTCACAGGCCTGGCAGTGAGGGTTTGGAGTCCTTGAGGTGCTTAATGGAGTGAGTGAAGGGGGTGGTTCAGGAAGGAGTTGGGGGGCAAATACATGGGGGGATCTTGAGGGGCCAGGCTGAGACATCTGGTCTTGATCTCAAGAGAAATAGGGAGCCACAGAAGACATTTGAGCAAGGAAGTGATGTGAGCCCATTAATACTAACAGATCTTTAGTTATAACAGATCTCCCTGGCTCTTGTATGAGGAACAAATCAGAGGGCAAAGTCAGGTGGGAATTAGTATCAGGAGAGGATTGCTCATGTGCAAGTGAGAAGAGGTGGCCTTCAGGGCCTCACCCAATCTGTTGCTTCTCTGATCCCACCTCCCACCACAGTGGCCCCTTTGCTGTCAAATGCACCCAGCCTGTTCCTGCCTCAGGGCCTTTGCACTCACTATTCCCTCTGCCTGGCACGATGATCTCAAAGAAATCCCCACAAATCTCACCTTCCCGAAGCCCTCCCCTGGTGCCCTGTTTGCAGCTGTCCCCAGCCCAATGGTCCCATTCCCCTTCATCCTGCTCTACTTCTGATTTCATATCCCTAATCACACTCTAGAACATTCAGTAGTGTACTTTTTTTTGTTTCTTGCTGCCTCCCCCACAGAACTTAGGCTCCACAAGGGCAGAAATCTTTCCCTGTCTTGTTTCCTGCAGTGTCCCCAGTGTTGACTACAGTACCTGGCACATAATAGGTCCTCAACAACTGTTCGTTAAATGAATTAATGAGGTGGAGGGAATTGTATAGAGTCAAGAGATCCTTAGAAGGCACAATGGCCGGGGCTTGGTGATGGGTCTCATGAGGAACTGAAGGAGGTGGAGGCTCCAGAAGACTCCCTGATGCCCCAGGTCTCCAGCCTGAGACTCTGGGAGGGACTAGACCCCATGCTGGAGGCTGGGAACCAGGGGGTGGGGCAGATTTTCTGGGGAGACAATGGAATAAGTTTTGCAGGCAAGACACAGAAATGGAAATGGCCAAGGGTAGCAGGTCAGGAGCTTCAGAAGGTGGCTCCAAGGGAGATTGCAGGAGATGCTGGTGGAAAAACCAGCCAAGTGGGGGCTCCCCCAGCAGAACTCAGAGAGTGAGAAGCAGACCCTGGAACCCTAACCCTTAGGGGAAATGCAGTCAGGCCCCAGAGAAGCTGCAGGACATGCAGGAGAGCCAGGATCTTTCAGATTTGGTGTCGGAAGAGAGGGAGGGAGAAGAGGGGGAGAGTCAGGCCAATAAAAGACCAGGGGGTCCTTGATGTATCCGCGGAGGTGCAATGGGTGAGCTTGGTGGGGAGTGGGGGTGTATGGGAGCCAAGGAATATGTGGGAGGGCTGGAAAGGGGCCAAGGGAGTGTAGGACAAATATTTATTGAGCATCAGCTGAGTGCCCAGGGCTGGCATGAGGGTGGCGAATACATGTGTCTCAGCCCCCATGGACCACACCTTTGAGGGGTTGGGGAGGGGAGGGAGTTAAACAGCCCCGCGGGGAGAGATAAGGATGAAGGAGAGAAATATGGCAGGGGCAGGGCCTGGGGTGGGGGCTTGGGGAGGAAGGGTTTCAAGGTGGGTGGGAGTGAGGGGAGAAGGAGAGGGTGAAGGGAGGGGTGGTCCCTGAGGAGGAGGCTAGAGGATTAGGGTCCTCTCCCCGCCCCCACCCCCCAAGGTCCCCATATTCACATCAGTCATGCTGATATTATCTTAAAGTTCTTAGTACTTAGAGTTGGCAGAGTTTACGGTTGTGGGTTTTGGTCTCGGACTGCCAGGCCACAAATACTGGCTCTGTCAGGTGTCACATGACCCTCTGGCTAGTAGTCACCCTTCTGTTCTTCAGTCTCCTCACCTGGAGGAAGGGGTTGCTGACTGGACCCCTTTCTGGTACTGTTGTGAGGATTAAATGAGCAAATGGGGGTAAAGAGCTGAGAATAGGGGCAGGCACATAACTGATCCTCAACAAATTCATTCATTGAGTCCAGTGATATTTATTGAGCCTCTATTATGTGCCAGATACCTTAGTATTGGGGATGAATCAGAATAAGAAATTTCCACCGTCCCTCGTGGGTTTTTGCATTCTGGTGGGAGAGAGAGAATGAGCAAATGAGGAAATAAAAAATATATATAAATAATATATATATATATATATTTTATATATATATACATAAAATTCAGAAGGGGTGCATGACAGAGACAAGGAATCAGGAAGTGGCATGGGGGCCCAGGGAGAGGCAGTTTGCAAGTTTTAAATAGGATGGTCAGGGAAAACCTCACCGAGGTGACATTTGAACAGGATTTGAAATTGCTGAGGGGCTAGGATTGTCCAGCTTTAGCCCTGAAACTGTGGACTGAATGTCCCATGCCCCCAGAAACCCTTCAGCTCCTGGGAAAACTGGGAAACTTGGTCACCCTAGGAGTGAGTCACATGCTAGGTCAGGCAATATATTCCAGGTAGAGAGAATAGCACGTGCAAAGGTCCTGAGGTTGGAACACTCAGGGTATGTTTGAAGCACTGAGGACAGGGTGGAGGCCGTTTTGGGGTGAGTGGAGAAGGTTTGAAAGAGCTTCTCAGGTGAACTGGAGAGGGAGATAATTTAGGTTCCCTCCTTGACTACTTCTTGAGGAAGCCAGCTTGTGCCCGTTAATCTTTAGTGGCAGGGACAGGCCCTGCAGAGTCAGCTCAGCTGCTCAAGACAAGGAAGGGAAAGGATAGAATTTGAGCTTATTCAAGGTCATGTGTAACGAAAGAACAGTCAGAGTGGGAGGGAGAGAGAAGGAAAGGGAAGGGGAGAGAGTTGAGAGAGAATTTAGGGACCTCTGGGTGGCCAGGGGATTGTGGGGGAGATGGTGGCAGAATATGGGGTGTATTTCATGGCCTCCCATGTCATGTTCTCACCACAGAGCTCTCACTGAAACTCGGAGAAACCATCTTCCCCTCCATGCATAAAAGGGATTCCTCCCATTTTTGTAAAATATGCAGCCATCTTGGTCTCTCTTGCATTTTCCTATCTGGTTATGGATGGGAGTTTGAGTAACATACAAAGACCTAGAGAGAGAGGCACAGAGACCCTGAGAGAGGGGGACAGGGGCACAGAAAGTGGGGGACAGAGACAGAGAGAGGCAGTAGAAGAGACATAGAGAAAAATCCCTTCCAGACAAGGAGACACTCCTTAGGGGCTGAGACTCAGAGATCCTGGGCAAACCAGAGAAGGCCGGTCCTTCATGCTGTCCCTATTAGACACCCAGATCAACTAGTGAATACACCAGGGAGATGGCCATTGTCCTGGCCATCTGGATGAATTTCAGCAGGGTTTGGGGCACTGTACTCTGCCTTCTGTCTCCCCAGCTTGCCCTCCCTCACCTGCGGAAGAGCCGGGGGAATGTCATCAACATCTCCAGTCTGGTCGGGGCAATTGGCCAGTCCCAGGCAGTTCCCTATGTGGCCACTAAGGTACCCTGGTCCTTCCTATAGGAGCCTCAGCCCTGAGGCACAGCCAGCTATGACAGGTTATGTTATGCAAGTGTCTCCTAAGAAACAGCCTGATACCTCCCAAGGAAGCCTGCGAGGAGGGCTTGACTTCCCGATGCTGATGCCCCTACTTGGTGCCTCTTAGTTGGGAGGAGAGGATGGGAGGACCCTCATCTTTCCTGGTCTGAACTTTCTTCTCACCCTGTCTTTGCAGGGGGCAGTAACAGCCATGACCAAAGCTTTGGCCCTGGATGAGAGTCAATATGGCGTCCGTGTCAACTGGTGAGCAGCTCCACATGGGCTGAGAGCCTCCTGGGGGAACTGGGAAGGCTATGAGTGAGCCCAAGAGGCAGTGTTTGCAGCAGACTTTACTGATCCTCTCTTCTTTCACTCCAGCATCTCCCCGGGAAACATCTGGACCCCACTGTGGGAAGATCTGGCAGCCTCAACACCTGATCCCACTGCCACAATCCGAGAGGGCACACTGGCCCAGGTAGGAATGGGGGCCACCCAGGTGGTATGGGGGTTGTGGTCAGGTGGGGGCTCCTCTTGATCTCGATTTTCGCTTGTCTCTCCCCAGCCCCTGGGCCGCATGGGCCAGCCAGCTGAGGTGGGGGCTGCCGCTGTGTTCCTGGCCTCTGAAGCCACCTTTTGCACAGGGATTGAGCTGCTGGTGACTGGGGGTGCTGAGCTGGGGTATGGGTGCAAGGCAGGTCCGGGCACCCCAGTGGAGACCCCCACCATACCTTCCTGATCTCCCACATTTCCACTTGGGCCTCCCTGACTAGGGCTCTCCCACCCCAAACACAGTGTCCCAAATTCCAGCTTCTACATTCTGCCTCTCAGGTACCGCCCCCAATTGGAGACATTAAACCACCTCACAGGTTCCCAAAAAGCACTTTGCAGTGGAGGAGGAGGGCATCATTACATTTATTTTCAGCCCTTTATGAGTCCTACCACACCAGGACCCCATCCCCCGCCTCCCCCTCAGCCCCACGCATTCCCACGCGTGCCCTGGACCCGAGGGACTACAACTCCTGGCAGGCCTTGCAGAAAGAGCCTGTATGTAGGCAGGGGCTCCTGGGAAAGGCAGTGCTGGTCGGCTTCACCTGCGCGCTAATGAAAAGGTCCGCAGGGGAGAATAAATTAGACTCTAATTAGAAGATGATGGAGGAGGTAAAGCAAAAGACCTCCTCTTTATTTTTGGCCCCTAGGAGAGAGGATTGTTGACCTTGCTACTTGCGGAGTTGGAGAGTGGCCATCGCCAAAAGTCTTGAGGGAAGAGAAAGCTGGGGGTTGAAACTCCTGCGTAGGAGGGAGGAGGGGCTGGGGTCCGGAAAAACCTGGGTTTGGGGAAGGAGGGAAAACCAAGGGGTGTAGATTCCCTGGCTGGGAAGGATTGGAACCTAGACTCCACGAGGCGGGGCGACAGGCCCAGTCTTGGGTAAGTCCCCCAGGTGAGGAGGCGGAGCTGCATTGCTGCTGCGGATTGGCCGCGGCGGGGGTGTGCGGCAATCTCTGATTGGCCGCTGCGGAGGCTGGAGCGGTCTGGGCGCCGCACCCTAACGACTCCAGCCAAGGCGGTGGGGGAGGAGGACTGGGGAGAAGGGAAGAAAAACAGGGAGACATCCTGCGGGGGAGGGTTGTGAATCTGCCTGCCTGCCTGTGGCCCTTAGGGCTGGGGAACAGAATTTGAGGACAAAATGTCCCAGGGTAGCACAGTGACCTAGGACCCAGAGTTTAAGGATACAGCAGGAACGATATTTTGGTGTCACAGTCACCCGGATGGTGGAGTTGAGGGGCACAGTTACCGAGCACGATATAGGGGACACTGATGCAGGTTTGAATTGCTACAGAGAAGAGGGATCCTGTGGGGCTGTGATCGGCTAATTTTGCCTCTGGGGATCATGAAGTTGGGGAGACACTCTTGAAGGGAAACAGGCTGTTTATAGAAACTCATTGATGAATTGCTGGATTGGAAATTTTCGGGCCTCACTGGTGAAAGGGGCTGGAAGGAGGCATGGTGAACCGTGTGTGTGTTTAACTCTTAAAAAGTTACAAAGAATGCACATGTATCTTCTCGTTGGAAAGAAAACCTATATTCAAACAGAGAAGTATCCAAACAGTGAACCTCCCCCTTCATCCCTACCTGCCACCCTCTTCAGAGTCCTTTCCCTGTTCCTGTGCATTTTTACATAATACCTGTGCCCACCGACATTTATAGCAAGAATTGTGATATGTAAAGATTTCTGCTCCCTGCCTTTCCCTTCTCTTGCTCGGGCTGCTTATCCTTGATAGCGCTCCACAATAGTGCTGAACCTATTAAAAGGCATTTTTTCAAAGACGTTGCATGGCGTGGGGGCTGGGGAGGGCCTAGGAGGAGGGTGTGTTTCGGCCGCCTTGCCCTGCCGGTTCTAGCGCATGCGCTCTGCAGCAGGGCCTAGCTCCCCGCAGGCGCCCCACATCTGGGAAGGCCTGGTCCATCTGGGGTGCCGGCTGGTGGCCATCCCACGAAAGGGCGTCAGTGGGGCGGGGCTGGAACGGCTTTTTCTCAGGCTGCGCTCTGGGCGGGCAGTTACCCGCCACACCGACTATGGCCGCGGCCGCAGTGAGGCAGGTGGGTTCTCGGCCCAGTGCTGGGGGTGCTGGGGGACCCTGAGGCGAGGCGCACTTCCGGGAGGACCACTCGCCCGCGGCCGGTCCGGCGTCGCCCCGCTTCTCCCGCGCTCGGGTTCCGCTGCGGGGCGCCGAGGAAACGGGGGCCCCTTAGAAAAGAGCACGAAAGGGGGTGCGGGGGAGAGGTAATCAGTGGGAAGGGCACCTGGATGGGAGGTATGAGGAAGGAAGCACGGAGGAGACAGTAATGGGGAGGGTTGGGACTGGGGTGGGAGGATGGATTAGGAGGGAAGAGTCAGCCTCCTAGTTGGTGGGGGCACCAGGATAAGACATCCAGCACCTCTAGGAATGGGAGTATGATGAAGGCACAGAGTTCAGTCTCAAATCTGGACTGGGAATTGGACCCAAGGCCCGATTCTTTAACGACAAATGTAGAATGTTGTGTCCCTAAAATCTCTTATCTGAAACCCTGCACCTGCATTGGAAGTTGAGGCAGCATCTCATTGTCAGTGACAGATCCTCCAGGTGAAAGTAGGACCGTCCATTCTTACTGAGAGGATGTCAACAGGTAGAGCTTCGGAGAGTCTGTGAATTTAGAGAACAGGGTTTCTCAGTGAGGAAGGAAACAGTAACAACTCAAAGAAGGAGGTCTTTACAACCCTTGACAGCTGCAGCATAACATTGGGAGAAGTGTTTCCTGTTAATTGTTCACCTGACTTTATCTGGGGCTCTTATTCCAGCTTGATAGATAGCAGGAAAGATTTTCACTTTCTTAGCATCTTAGTGACTGAGACAGGCCTGGGGCAGTCTAGGCTTTGATGGTGACCCTCCCGGGCTATGGTGGGACAGTCCTGGGCAGTGATAGGGACAGTATGGGGTTATGATGTGGAGAGTCTTGGGGTGTCATAGGACAGTCCCGGACTGTTATTGGACCTGGGCTGTGATGGGACAGTTCTACATGTCATGGAATCAGTGCTGAGCTGTGACAGGGACACTTTGAGGCTATGATAGAGATAGTTCCTGGCTGAGACAAGGACAGCACTGCACAATGATGGGGACTTTTCCCAGGCTGTAATGTGGGGACAGTCCTGGGCTGTAATGGGATACAGTGGAGGCTCCATCCTGTCACAGAGCCCTGCCTTGTGTATACCACCAACCCCAACCATTTCTCATTTCTTAATTCAGCCCCACTCCTTTTATACCCTTTGTCCCCAAAGCCCATCTGCCACCTGAGATCTCCTTTGGCTTGGGGTATCAGATGGAGGGGCACTTTCCCTGAGCAGAGCTGAGACTCCTGCCCCTAGAACAATGTCCTGGGAGAATGAAAGCATCTTCTCTTAGTGTGACAGGGTCTCTATGGACAATGCAGATTCAGTATCTCCTGGAAATGGTGCCCGGCACTTTCTCTCTTCCTTGTGGGTGTGTTTTTCTGCCTCTCCTGTCTGTCTCTCCTGGACATCTCTGTCTCTCAGCATCGCTGAGACAGTTTCTCTCCAGGTGTTTGTAATGGTCTGTCTCTCCCAGTCTTTACTCATTTCTCTAGGTCTCTCTTTTACTTTGTGCTATCACCTGACATCTGGTCTTTGTCTATTTCTCTCCTTTTCCCTGTTCATTCTCTCTCATGGCTTCTCTTTATCCTGCCTTCAGCATTTTCTTGATTTCTCCAGGCTTTACCTTGCCTGAATTTCTCTCCCTCTTGTCTCTTGTCTCTCTCTCTCTCCCTTGAAAAAAAAAATTTTTTTTTGAATTGAAGTATAGTTGTTTACAATGTTGTGTTAGTTTCAGGTGTCCAGCAAAGAGATTCAGATATGTATATATTCTTTTCTGATGCAAATTCTTACAAGATATTGAATCTAGTTCCCTGTGCCATACAGTAGGTCCTTGTTTCTCTTGCTCTCTTTCTGATCGTTTCTATTTAGGTATCTCTTGGCCTTGATTTCCGTTCTTGAAAGTTTGTTTTCTATTTCCGTGTCTCTATCTTTTTCACACTCTTGGTCTTCCCTCTCTTACACTCCCCCCCCCACCCCACCCCCTGCCCATTCTGGCTCCTTCTGAGGGCTGCTTTCCTGCACTACATGCTGGCTTTCTCCTGGGTGTCCACATTTTCTCTATACTCTGGGTGTCCTGTCCCCTCCTATACAGAAACGTGGCTTAAGGCTTGAGCAGGCTACACATTGCCACCTAGAGGCCATGCCTGGGACCCACATGCTGATCATCCCAGAAGCCCTCTGCTCCCACACCCGCATCCCAGAAGCCCTCGGCTTGGATGTCATGGCCTAGACTTTAGGACATTACAACCCTGCAGCCCGCCTCTGCCCATGACTCACCTACTGACCAGTGACTTCGGCCACTCACATCCGTTCTCAGTGATTGGTGTCAGTTCACCCATAGGGCAGGAGCGGGCTAGGCTCTTCCGCCTCTCCCAACCTCATGACACAGCTGCCTTCACCCTGGGCTGAGGAAAGAGGCATTGTGAAGTCAAAGACCACTGATGAAAGTTTACCATGCTGGACACAGTCAAACCTACTCTCCCCTGCTGGCCTCGGGCAGGACCACAAGGGAAGTGTTCATCTGAGCAGTGTCCTTTGGTGACTGGGGTGGTCCCAGGTCCATGTGGCTGCCCCTCAGTTCTGGGATCTGAAAGGAACTGGGATCACTGGTGTGGGATTGTGGCTTCAGATAAGCTGAGCCCAGTTGATCAGAAAGGATAAGGACTTGGACTTCTGGGTCTGAGGGAGGAGGGGGCTAGGGCCTGGAATCCTGGGTCTGAGGGAAGATGGGGCTGACTGCCCAGATTTCGGGTTCTGAGGGAGGAGGGGCCGGCGGAGTGTGACCTATAGGTCCCTCACTTTTCTAAATCTTCTGGTTTTGGGTCCCCCAGGGAAGCCTTCACTTACCTGCACACCTTCCCTTGTCGTCTTCAGTCTGAACTGGCCTCAGGGCTGGGGCCAAAGTTCCCTGGGGTGGGAGGTGCCTGTGTTTGACTTTGCTCCAGCATGGAGGAAGGGATGCGAGCTGATTCAGTTCTTTGTAGGGATGGCCTCGTGGAGGCAGAGATGGGGCTTGGCCTCCTTCAGGATCTCCTCTTGGTCAGGGCCACATGCCCTGCCTAGAATGCACTGGGCCTGGGACAGAGCAGGCCAGAGGGACCTCCCAAGTGCAGGAGGTGACAAAGGTGGTGTCTGGACCCCCTGCTCCCTCTCTCTCCCGGCCTCCTCACCTTTCTTACTTCTGTTTCCACCCCCAGATTTGGGCCCGAGAATTTCTCCCTGTCCCTTGGCTTCTGTGTGGTCCCAGAAGATATGCCTCGTCCAGCTTCAAGGTGAAACGAAGGGCTATACTTTTGGATCTTAGGAGGAGGAACTGGGGGCCTGGACCACTAGGTCTGAGGGAGGAGAGGGCTAGGGGCTGGATTTGGGCATCTCCAAAAGTTCCAAGGCCCAAAGGTAAAGGTGGGTGGCAATGGAGTAGTCTAATTGCCTGCCATCAGGCCCTGGGGAAGAGATGACACTACATGTCCCAGAAGCCTCTGGGGCTGCAAGTCCCTCTTCTCTCTGCGTCTTACCCCCAGGGGTTCATGGGAGTTTTAGTTTTTCAGATTGGAGGTTGTGGTCAGATTCGAGGACACACCTGTCTCCTCAGGCTGTGGACCTGCAGCTGGAAATGACACAGAAGCCTCATAAGAAGCCCGATCCCAGCAAGCCCCTGCTGTTTGGGAAGACATTCACCGACCACATGCTGATGGTGGAATGGAACAGAGAGAAGGGCTGGGGCCAGCCCCGAATCCAGCCCTTCCAGACCCTCACGCTGCACCCGGCTAGCTCCGCTCTCCACTACTCCCTGCAGGTGGCGTGGCGGCGGCCCTCCATCCCCGTCTCTCCCTGCTTCTCTTCCCTCTTGCTGGGTCTACCCTCCTGGGTTTGCTTTTTGTGTGTTTCTCATTTCTGGGCCTTCTTCATCCATCCATTTTCTGAGGCTTCGCATGTCCCAGGCTTCGTGTTGGGCGAGGCTGGCTTGGTTCACTGAGATGAGGGGACCCAGTTCCGTCACTTGAAAACCCCACCTTTTGGTTCCAACTCAGGGAGATCCGGGCTCTGATGGAGGCAGCTGAGGCATTGTGGGAGGCCAGAAGAGGAACCCTACCCTCCCTCGAATTTGAAAGAAAGTGGGGTCTTTCCTGGCAAAGAGGGGAGCTTAGGTTGTTAGAGGGAGAGGGGACAGCCAGTGCAGACACCAGTGCAAAGAAAAGCCCCACATATTTGGGGAGGATTGTGGGGTTGGGGCCTGGTAGGGAAGGCTGAGGATGTCATCAGGGCCAAAGAAGAGCTGAGGAGTTGGGACCTTGTCGGGGTCCTGGGAGCCCTGGAGGGATCTGAGCAGGGTTGCAGCAGGCCCACTCTAGGTATAGGAAGACCCCTCTCAGGCCACGTGAAGGGCTGAGCTGGGGCCAGAGCTCGGGGGATGCATGGAGGGGTTGAGACAAAGAGATTCAGGGGCAGAGACATTCAGGGACACCAGGGATTGGCAGGCTGGGTGAGAGAAGGGCAAGGAGGGCCAAGGGTGATGCCCAGAGGTTTGGTCAGGTGACCATGTAGACCATGGGAACGGCCCCCTATGGGGACACAGGAGGAGGACTGGCTCCTACAGACTCGGTGAGGGGCCTGTGAGGACAGAGATCCCCGAGGCCTGTGGTTTCCGACCTCAAGCACTGGCCGAAATTAGTCTTTCTGAGGAAGCTTTCTTTGTGAGAAGACTTGGATGAACGTACTGCACGTCTAGTCGCTGGTTTGCAGTTGGGGTCCTTTTTGTCCCTTAAGACATAGTTCTGTGAGGTTAGTCATGTTTTTCTTTTCAGAGTTTTGATAGTTTTTCTTCCCACCTCCTCTGCACATTTGACTAGAACCAGTCTGTCCTGTGCAGAGCTGACACAGCTTTGGGAGCAGTTAGATATGAAGGACGGGCAGTCGGGGGATGTCCACAGATCCCCCCAGGAAGGTTATTTTTGGAGACCACCATTTACCTCTCCTCTCAGCCCAACACCCAAGGGTGTCCCACCGCTAAGGACCCAGTCCTTTTCATTTAGTGGAGTGAGTGCAGAAGGAGGAGTTTAGATACCCTGGCATCCACAACACACTTTTTTGTGACCCCTCCCATCTAGGGCACCTGGAGGGCTGAGGCCAGCTGAGGGCATGGGCAAGTCACATCCCCATGTCATCCCGACTCCGGGGCCCATGTCAAATAACACGCCAACTGCTCGTGTTGTCATTTTTAACTTTTGTGGTAATAACACACATCCATAACAATACATAAAACATAGGGTGGACCATTTTAACCATTTTAAAATCTACCATTCAGTGACATTTCGTACATTCACAGTGTTGGGCACCATTACCACTATCTGATTCCAGAAATTTTTTTATCATCCAAAACAGAAACCCCATACCCATTAAGGAGTCACTCTCCAAGCCCCTCACCCCAGCTTCTGGCGACCATTAATTGGCTTTCTGTCTTCATCTCCCTGCATTTTTTTTTTCAATTTTTGTCTCCCTTTACAGAGGTACTGGAGATTAAACATGTTCTACCACTGAGCTCTACCTCCACCTCCCCATGTCCCTGTATTTTTAAACTTGTAATTTTATTTGGAGTGTTTTTTTAAAATGAAAAATAGCTTTTTAAAAAAAATGGGTCATATATTTACCCAGTTCAAAAATGTCAAAGAAGGAATGATTATAGCTCCCCAGCTCCCGAGCCGCCTCTTCACCTCCCGCAACAGCAGCCCCCAGTACCAGCCCCCGTGTCCTTCCAGAGGTCTGCTTTCTGGATAGCAACACTGACATGTGTAATTGTTTTACCCCATTCTTCTCCCACCAAACTCACCCACTTTGGTACATATGGTACACTCACTGTTTTGCATCTTGCTGCCTTCCTTTAAAGTAGCTTGGAGGGTTCTTAGTGGGGAGGGTATAGCTTAGTGGTAGAGTGCTTGCCTAGCACGCACGAGGTCCTGGGTTCGATCCCTAGTACTGCCATCAAGATAAACAAATAGATAAACCCAACTACCCCTGCTCCCTGAAAAAGAAAGAAAGAAAGAAAGAAAAAGTAGCTGTAAGATTCTTGAGCAGCCCTTCAAGAGTTCCCCCCCCCCCTGCTTTTTGCTGCTGTGTAGTAGTCTATCCTAACTGTGCCTCCTTTAGATAATCCCCTACTGTTGGACACTTAGGTTGTTTCCAGTCTTGTGCTATTATAAACAGTGTTGCAATAAACCAGCCAAGGCATCACTTCCTCTAAGTGCCAGTGTATCTCTCCTCTCAGTTTCTGAAACTGTTGGACAAAAGGGTATGTGCACTTGTAACTGTGACAGGGGTTGAGCCACTACCACCTCCACAGAAGTTGTATCAGTTTCCACACTTACCAGCCCAGCCTGTTTCCTCTTACCCTGGGTGACCCTTGTCAAACCTTTAGATTTTTTCCAATCTCCTAAGTGACTTTAAAGGTACTTCAAAGGTTTTATTTTATTTTATCTTTTTAAGGTTTTTTTTTGGGGGGGGGGGTAATTTGATTGATTGATCCAAGATTGATTTTAAATGGAAGCACTGGGGATTGAACCCAGGACCTCATGCATAAGCATGTACTCTACCACTGAGCTACACCCTCCCCCTTTATTTTATCTTTTAATTGAAGTATAATTGGCTTACAATATTGTGTTCATGTCAGGTTAGAATCAGCCAAGTGTTTCGGTTATATATATATATGTATATATATATTCATTTTTTCCATTCTAGTTTATTACAAGATGCGGAATATAGTTCCCTGTGCTATACAGCAGGACCTTGTTTATTTAAAAATGGTTTTATTTGGAGAAATTTCAAACATAAAAGTGTGACAATAATTCCCCCCTCCATCACCCTCCCTCATCAGTTAGCACAGGCTTGTCACCGTCTTTTTTCACCTGGACTTCTACTAACCCTTTCTCCTTTCTGTATGATGTGGAAGCGAATCCTGGACATTGTATTATTTCATCCATAGCAATTTCAGCGTTCTGCCAAAACACAGGGCTCTTTAAAAGCGTAGGTTCATTCCTGAGAAACAGTCCTAGTAACACGGAAACGGCTTAAGCAGAGCATCCTCCGTGCACCTCTGTCTCTGGGTCTCTCTGAATCTGTATCTTTTCTCTCTCTCCCCTCCTCTTTGTGCTCAGCGTGTTCACCTCCTCCCCGCTCTCTGCATTTTTCTGTCTATATCCCTGTGTATCAGCCTGTCTCCCTGGCTGGCTGAGGTGGTCTCTGAGCTCTGACCGCCTGCCCGCCTGCCTGTCCCTGCAGCTCTTTGAAGGCATGAAGGCGTTCAAAGGTAGGGACCAGCAGGTGCGCCTCTTCCGACCGTGGCTCAACATGGACCGGATGCTACGCTCGGCCCTGCGCCTCTGCCTGCCGGTGAGGGGCCCTGGCCGCCCTGGGGGAGGAGGGCGCGGGCAGGGGCGAGGATCGCGAGGGCCGCCTGACTCATCGGCCTCCTGCCCAGAGTTTTGACAAGGTAGAGTTGCTTGAGTGCATCCGCCAGCTGGTGGAAGTGGACAAGGACTGGGTTCCCGACAGCACTGGCAGCAGCCTCTACGTGCGGCCGGTGTTCATTGGCAACCAGGTGGGCCGGCTCTCAGTGGGTTGGGTTGGGGTGGGGACGACACTTGGCGGGGTGGTTCCTAATGGGTATGGCTGGGGACCCAGAGGAGCTGGGGGCCCAGACTCCTGGGTCCCTGATGCACCCTTCTGCCCATCGCAGCCCTCGCTAGGTGTTGGCAATCCCACGCAAGCCCTCCTGTACGTCATTCTCTGCCCCGTGGGCTCCTACTTCCCCGGAGATGCCTTGAGCCCTGTCTCCCTCCTAGCCGACCCCACGTTCATCCGGGCCTGGGTGGGTGGGGTCGGCGACTGCAAGCTGGGGGGGTAAGTAGTCCCTCCCCCACCTTGCAGGTCTGGTGCACTGGGTGTCAGAGACACGGAGTGTAGTGCTCGCGCTTTGGGGTGTGTCTTTGGATGTCCTCGTCCTGTTTCCCATGGTTGGGGACAGCTTTGCTTGTATGTTGGGTTGTAATGTCATTGGTATTGGTGTTGGGGGAGCCAGGGTGTCCCGGCCAAGTGCTGTGGACAAATCGGCTCAGAGACCAGAAGGGATTGGGTGGAGTGAAGCGGAGAAACTAGGATGGCCCCCAGGGAGATGAAATTAACTCACTGGTCTTCCCCCAGGTAGCCTCCCCTGAAGACCCAAGATCCCACCCATCCCATAGTCCCCTGGGGCTCCAGTGCCCATCACCCTGTGTGTGGACTTTCTGTGTAAATCTGTCCTGCCAGGGGCTTTGTCTTGTTGGGCAAGGAGTGTGGTGATAAGGCAGAGGGCTGGGGAAGGGTGTGCTGGGGCAGCAAGTGTGACCCCAGCTGGGAGTTCATGCAGGTCCTTTCAACATACCTGCATGGGGGCAGGGAGGAGAGGCAGAGTCACAGAAGTTGTCAGGGAGGAAAAATAAGCCTGTTTTTTGCTAAAAGATTAACAGGCCAGGCTAAGCCCTGAACATGGAACGGAGGGGCTGGGATCTTGTCCCAGAGGCAGTGGGGAGCCATGGAAGGCTTATGAGCAGGTGAGGAGTGAGGTCAGCTCTGGGTGAGAGACAGGGCTAAAACAGGTGATATGGAAATCATCAAGGTGGCCCAGTTTATTGAGGGAGCCCAGAAGGAGGCCTGAAACCCCAGCCTGGAGGTTCAGAAACACCCCTCAGAGGAGGGGACATAACAGGTGGTTTTGAAGGACATTAGGGGATTTGGTCGGTTGGAGAGCTGAGTGAGGAGGGTGATTGGCAGAGGAGGCAGTGGTGCATTTGTGATCTGGAGAGTGGAAAGGAGTGGGGAGAGGGGACCTAGAGCCTTGACCCCAAGCTACTGGCTAGGGATTCTCTCTTGGGGGCACTGGGGAGCCATGGAAGGGTTGTGAGTCAGGGAGAAGCAGGGTCAGCCCTGGTCTGGAAAGACCCACATAGGGCCACGCTGGAGAAGGATGGGGATCCCTTGCCTTGGTCAACCATGTGCCTGTCCCCCAGGAATTATGGGCCCACCGTGTTTGTGCAGCAGGAGGCAGAAAAAAGGGGCTGTGAACAGGTCCTCTGGCTGTATGGGCCTGACCACCAACTCACCGAAGTGGGCACCATGAACATCTTCATCTTCTGGACCTATGAAGATGGGGGTGAGCTCACCCCTGGCCCCACCCAAGCCCTGGTGAAGTGGGTGGTGGCTTAATTCTTAGTGGATTGCAGGTCTCAGGGTTTGGGGGTCAGTGGGGTGGCTCCTAAGAGGATGGGAGAGTGGCATGAGGGTGTCAGGTCACACCCCGATCCCTTCCTGGTGACCCAGTGCTGGAACTGGTGACCCCCCCGCTGGACGGTGTCATCCTGCCTGGAGTAGTCCGACAGAGCCTGCTGGACCTGGCCCATTCCTGGGTGAGGACATAGTGTCTTTGGGTGGCCGGAGTGATGGGGTGCTGCTGAATTGGGGGTCAGAGTATCAGGGGGCTGTGGGGGGGGCTGGGGCACAATGGCATATCTCTGCCCCCCTCCTCTCTCTGGGGGTCTCCGCCCCCCTCTTGGGTCTCTGTTTTCCTCAGTATCCCTACTGCGGGAGCGGCGGGGCTCTGCAGCAGGGCAGCCTACTGGCTCTGATGTAAGTGTGTCTTGCCCCACAGGGTGAGTTCCGGGTGACAGAGCAGAAGATCACCATGAAGGAGTTCATGAGGGCATTGGAGGACGGGCGGGTTCGGGAAGTTTTTGGTTCAGGCACCGCTTGCCAGGTCTGCCCCGTGCACCGAATCCTGTACGAAGGCAAGGTGAGGTGGGGCTGCCCTTGGCGATGAGGGAGAAGTAGAGGACAGGGCGCCATCCTCATGGGCACTCTCTTCCCCAGCACCTCCACGTTCCAACCATGGAAAACGGCCCTGAGCTTATCCTCCGCTTCCAGAAGGAACTGAAGGCTATCCAGGTGAGGGGCACTTGCTGGGAGATGGGCTGGATGTTTGTTCCCCAAAGAAGTTAACGTCCCCCTCATAGTCTCCACAAACAGTTAATGGCTCCTCCCTTCGGTTTCTGGGCTTGGATTGAGTTTGCTTTCCTGGAGCCTTCATGGTTTAGAATACTTCTTGGGGCTAAATGACCCTTTCCTGTGAGTCTTTGGACCCCTGGCTTGAGAAATCCCCTTCCCACAAGCCTCTGGGACCTAAAGCCAGCCTCTTAGCCACTGAGGTTCTCGCCCCAAGGATCCCCAGGAGCACTGGGCTACTCCTCCGGCCTGAGAAGTCTTCTTCCTATAAGTCTCTGGACCGTGACCTGCTCTGATCTGGGAAGGTTTACTCTCATAAGCCTCTGGAGGTCTTTTCATTCATGTGAGCAGAGATAACTTTCCTTTCCTGGCACTTGATCTAGAGCTACCTTTCCTGTGAGCATCTGTAAACTCCTGTACATCAGGACCTAGAGCTACACCTCTTGACTCTCCAGGCTTTCTCAGCTGAAAATGACTTCTCCGAAGAGGCTTCAGGGCCTTACAATAACTCCTCTTTGCAGAACTACATGTCCCTTAAGCCTCTGCGCCATCTTTGCCACGACTCCGCCCGCCGGATGATTGTTGGCGGGCGTCCGGGAAGCGGACTACATTTCCCATGAGGTCCTGGGGCGCAACTTCACTCCCACTCAGCCTGGGACGACCCGGGGCCTCCTGGGAGTTGTAGTGTAGCTTCCTCTGACCTCCGCCTTCTGTTATCCCCCAGTACGGAACGAAAGCCCACGAGTGGATGCTTCTGGTGTGACGCTGTGGGCTGTGCCCCACCACTCCATGGACCCACTGACCTGTAGCATCCCGTCTCCGTTGGATCTTCGCCTCCATACCAATGACTCACCTGAAGTGCAATATGAAATAAAGGGGAGGGGGGCCCGGGACGCCTGGATCTCCGGCGCTCCCACGTTACACTCCCAAAGCCATAAGGGCCAGAGCCAGGCGTCTTGGCCCCTAGCCCCGCCGCTCAGGCCTTGGGGACCTGGACTCCCAGCTGCTCCGTGTTGTGGTGTCAAGGATACACCTTGATCCTGACTCTGCATCTCCGTCCTTCAGCCGGATCTCCCCGTGCTGCCGCTGATTTTTTTTTTTTCTCGCTGCAATTTTGAAATAAAATGCCAAAGAACAAGACGTTAGCTGTCATCTCCAATGATGTAACTCTGAGACTCTAGGCTCTTAACCAGGAATCCTGGTCTTCAAACCATTTCAAGGACCCAGCAATCCTAATCCCCAGTGTCCTGGGGGTTTCTCTGATAGGGAAGATTTTTTCCACTTTGTCACAAATATTCTCCCTGTGCCTCCCCCACCTCCTTATCCTGGGGATAGCCCCACTGTGCATTCCAGTCTCTTCTTCTTGGCTTCTGCTCACATCTTGTCTTCTCCTGCCCAGATCCTTGTCCTGGCCTCTAGTTTGGCCCCAAAGGGATCTTTGTACACCCAGAGCTGCCCCTGCCCCTCCTCTTCCAGTTTCCCAGCATCTACTGCCGGTACTGCAGATGATGGGCACCGGTGGGTGTGGAGTGAGTCATGACACTCGATTGTTGGAGGGGCTAACATGAAGAAGTCCATACAATGTAAGCCCTGTTATCTCTCTGTGTCCTGCCATGTCTCCTAATCTTGGCCATTTCACACATACACACCTTAACAATTGCTGTGTGGAAGTGTCAAAAGAGCAGGGCATTAGGACCAGGTGTTATCCCAAAAGGAAATGGGAAAAGACCCTTGTTTTTGTCATACGCAAAAGATTCGATTACAGTCCGGAGATGGTGCACTGTGTAGCAAAAGATTTTAAAGGATCTATTTAAAAGAGGAAAAGTACACCTCCAAGAACGGGAGGCAGGGTGATCAAGGGAGGAAAAGCAGCGGTCTTTGTCTGCCTGTTCTCTTATATCCTGGCTTAGAGGTGGTCTTTTGACTGATTGACGGCTCTTGCCCCTGGAACGCTTAGTCATATTTGGCCCCTTTGCACATGTCCTTACCATGGTGTACACAGAAAAACCCATGGGGTGGTGGTGGGGCGCCTAAACTTCAATGTTAATTATATTACTGTGAGCACTGGGTCATGTCCTGTTAAGTCCTCACTGTGGAGCAGTTGAGCATGTCGTGTTCTAACTGGCTTCTTGCTGGCACTCATTTAGAAGAAGTAAAGCCCCTTTGTGCTGCAGGTGGGCATAATGCCACCTTCCGGACCATCCTCCCTCTCCTCCACCTATCTGCCCAGTGCCCCCACTTATCTATCTAACGCAGTCATGCCTAGTTTTTGGAGGGAGGCCCTGTGGGACTATTGGGCAGTCTCTGTGGTATATCCAGCAATCACTCGCAGCAGCCAACCATTGCCACGCCCCCTCATTCTCTTTTGTCAACGATTGCTCAAGGGAAGGCCACGGGCCAACAGGACACAAGGGGAAATTTGTCTTCTGGTCTCTGGGAAAGCTCTTTCCTTGATGAAACACCCAGGAAGGGTGCCTTCTTCTTTTCTTCCTTTTCTGTTTTGCCTATGATTACCTGCAGGTGTGATGGTTGGAGCAGCTGCAGCCATTTCATGCCCAAGAGTGGCAATTGCCCACACACTGAAGGAGGCAGGGCACAAAGATAAGATCCCAGGGCTGGTCCCACCATGAAACCTCTGATGTCTGGGTTGTTTTGTTAAAAAAAAAAAAAATGCAAAGCAAAAACCCATTTAAGCCATGTTTGTCAGGTCATCTGTCTTTTGTTATTTGCAATTGTGTTTTTCTTTTTTAATCTTTTTTCTTTTTTAGTTATTTAAAAAAAATTGAAGTAGAGTTCATTTGCAATGTTGTGGTAGTTTCTGTGTACAGCAATGTGTGTGTGTGTGTGTTTGTGTGTGTGTGTGTGTGTGTGTGTTGTGTGTGTGACTTGCAGCCAAAAGCTTCTTTGCTTCCCTGTATCTCCCGGTGATCAGTGCTGATTGCATCCAGGGAGAATCCCTGACTCTAGCAACCAATTCAGTTGCTGGCTAGTGACTGGGCCCCAGATAAAGACCTCAGCCAGATTTTTATCTTAGATTTGAATCCTAAGGGACTGATCAGGAAAGGGCAAGTAGCCATTGTTATGAGATAAAGAAGGCAGAGTCCCTCCCAAGGAAACTGAGGCTCAGAGAGGCAAATCCAGTTTTTGAAAGTCACTTGATGCAGCAGCAACTAGGATTAAACAGAGAAATATAATGTGCAATAGATTAAGTATTGTGATTTTTACTTTACTTAAAAAATCGAAATATAGTTGATAAATATTGTGACTTTTAAATGAATTAATGAATATTTTGTTAATTTTCTGTTGTATTTCTAATCCTCTAAACATTGATAGATGTTACCCACATTAATTAAAGCTCTTAAGGGTCCTCGGTGATTTTTAAGAGTGTAAAGTCAGGGATGGGAGTACAGGCAGTGGTAAAGCCCCTGCTTATCATGCGCGAGGTCCTGAATTCAACCCCCAGTGCCTCTGTTAGAAAAAGAAAAAAGAGTGTCAATTGGTCTCAGGACCAAAGATTTTGAGAGCTGCTGTCCACGGACAATGCCTGGCGCTTAGCAAGCTGATGTGAGTGTTGGTTAAATAACAAAATAAGCAACAGAGCTAATGCTTACAGCTTATCGCATAAAAGAACTTTGTTTGTTGTCCACGGACAATGTCTGGCGCTTAGCAAGCTGATGTGAGTGTTGGTTAAATAACAAAATAAGCAACAGATCTGATAGGATTGCAGCTTATCACATAAAAGAACTTTGTTTCTTGTTTTGCATTTGTAGACATTTTAAAATGGCCCAGGCCTTTTCTGTGTGAAACAGACATTCTGTTGGAAGATGCCAGCAGGCTTACATAGCATTCTTGCTTCATTTGACCACTTTTCATTGCAAATGAGACACTTAGTGTGAAGATGAGAATTATTGGGATACACACATTCGCATTTCAGAGAACCCTTTTACGTTGCCTCCTCAGAGATCAACTGTTTTTTAACAAGCTAACAGCTGTGTGACCTTGGGGAAGTCAGTGCACCTCTCTGAGTCTCAGTTTTCTCATGTTTAAAAAGAGGATAATAGTACTCAACCATTAAGGCTATACTAAGGATTAAATGAATTATTAAATGTAAAGTGCTTAGAACAGGGCCTGGCATGTAGACAGTGCTATAAAATTGCTCTTGTTATTTTTGACAACAGAATTTGTCTTGTGCTTCTGATTTTCTGGCTTTATTCAAAAAGTTGTCGAATTCTGGGGGAAATGAATATTTGTAAACATTAAGTGTATTTAATTATGCAATACTTAGAGGACTGTAGCCCTTAATAGCTTCAGAAAATTGATTTTTTTCAAAATATTTTGTGATCTTCATGCTTAAGAAGGTTCTTCATTTGAAAATAGTAAATATACAAGGAGCGGAAAGAACAAAAATGTGAATCTTCATTTAATTTAATCAAAATTCTGCAAGATTCACAGAAAGTTCTTGGATTTATATATAATAAAATGTTTTTTTGTAGCTTTGGTTTTCGGAAGCTGTAAATGCCTCAATTCCACTAATCATGTTCAACAGTCATGCTTTTGGATACAAACATTTTTCTTGGTTTCTAAAAAAAGGACAATAAGTAATAAGTCCAAAAAATCAGATTTGGTCTAACTGTGAATGCTAAGCACCAATTCTGAGTAATAACCAATCAAAGAAATTGATAAAAATTAATTATGTTTTATGCAGAAGCACCTAGTAACATATAAACATGATAATAAGAGGAAAATATATATATTCCTTGTTATAAGAAAAAGTAATGAAGAATAAGGTTAAGTTGAGAAAAAGAAAAACCATATTTAAAGTAAACGGTAAATAAATCTCAGCTTAAATGGTAACCCCATCACAGCCAGCTCTGGCCTCAGGTGCAGCTGCGAAATGCATCTAGCGCCATCTGGTGGCCAGTTTTGGGATACAGTCTCAAAGGCGGGAAGAGGGAAAAGGCGATTTATGGTGGGAGCATCCTAAAAGACTTCCAGCAGTTTTCATTGTGTGATTGGTTAAAACCTTTTTATGGCACTATAAAAATTTTCAAACACCTGGAGGGACACCTGTTTGGGAAGACACTTTTTAGGATTGTTTGGAAACACTGGCTTGAAGGGGGAGGGTATAGCTTAGTGGTAGAGTGCCTGTTTAGTTAGCACGAGGTCCTGGGTTCCATTCCCAGTACCCCCATTTAAAAAATAAATAAGTAAATAAATACATCTAATTATCTCCTACCCAACAAAAAACAATAACTGGGTATGCACATGCGAAAGACTGAAGTCTAGCCTACATCATACAAAAATGAACTCAAACCATCAAATGCCTAAATATAAGAGCTAAAACTATAAAACTCTTAGAAAAAAACATAGGGCTGAATTGTCATTACTTTCAATTTGGCAGTGGTTTCTTAGATGGGACACCCAAAGAACGGGCGACAGAAGAAAAAAATAGATAAATTAGATAATTAGATAAATTAAAACTAAAAACTTGGTCCAACAAGTGACACTAACAAGAGAATGAAAAGGCATCCCGACAGAGTAGGAAAAATATTTGCAAATCATGTATCTGATATAGGTCTAATATTCAGAATATATAGACTCCTACAACTTAGTAACAGAGAGGCAACTCAAACTTAAAAATGGACAAAGACTTAAATAGACAATTCTCCAAAGAAGATATACAAATGGCTGACACATATATGAAAATACTCAACACACAATCATTAAGGATGTAAATGTAGATCAAAGCCACAATGAAACAACACTTCACACCTGCTAGGATGGCAATAACAACAACAAAAAAAGGAAAATAAACGTTGGTGAGGGTGTGGAGAAATGCGAACTCTTATGCTTTGCTGATGGAAATGCAAACTTGTAAAATAGAGCAGCTGCTGGGGAACACAGTTTGGCAGCTCTTTAAGAGGATAAACAGAATTACCAAATGATCCAGCAACTGCACTCCTAGGTATATACCTCCAAAAACTACAAGTTAAAAACAGGCTTTCAAACAAAAACCTATATATGAAATTAAATAGCATTATTTATAGTAGCCCAAAGGGGGAAACAACCCAAACGACCATCATGGGATGAGTGGATAAACAAAATATAATCTATCCATATGGTGGAAATTTTTCAGCCTACAAAAGGAAGAAATGAAGTACTCACACAGGCTACAACACAAATGAACCCTGAAAACATCAAGCTAAGTGAAAGAAACCAGACACAAAAGGCCACACATTGTATGATTCCATTGATGTGAAATCTCCAGAGTAGGTTAATTTATAGAGACAGAAACCAGATTAGTGGTTTGTGGGAGGGAGGAAAGTGACTATTTAATGGCTACAAGGTTTCCTTTTGGGATGATGAGATGTTCTGGAACTAGATAGCTGTGACAGTGGCACAACTTTGTGAATGTACTAAATGCCACTGAATTGTACACTTTAAAATAGCTAAGGGGCGGTAAGTATAGCTCAGTGATAAAGCGTGTTCTTAGCATGCTCAAGGTCCTGAGTTCCATCCTCCATTAAAATAAAATAAAATAAAATAAAGAAATAAACCTAATTCCTCCTCCTCAATAAAATAAAATAGCTAAAATAGTGAATTTTATGTTACATTAGTTTTACCACACGCATGCGCGCGCGCGCGCGCGCGCGCACACACACACACACACACACACACACACACACACACACGTTAAATGTTCAGAACATAATAATCAAATGATAGCTAGCAGTTTCCCGAGACTTTCTCTGAAAGGGTACTAGGCACCGAGATTACAGTACTTCTCTCATCTCCATTTACAGACGGCAATGCTAAGTAAGATTCAGAGGTCCCCTGTCGGGGGTTACTCCAGTATAAGGGTTTGGGTAACCCAGAGTGTCTCTCCCCCACCCCAACCCGCGCCCATATCTTACACAAATGCTTAGGCTATATGTCCAATTTCGCATGTGATTTCAAAAGGTTTAGGAGCCCAGCCCTGATCTGTAACTCCTGATGAAGAATCCCTCTTCCAGCCCACCCTGCCCATTCCTCAGATGACATAGAAGCTAGCAGACCACGTAGCCAATCAAATGGCTGAAACCTCATGAGGTCAGTGGTCGCTAGGCTTGGGATCCCAGACTCCCCCGCGCGGACCTTCAGCTCCTGGGGGGTGGTCGCTGTCTGCCACCAGCTCAGCGGAGCTTGCAGGAGGCAGTGGACAGAGGCAGCGAGGGTGCTTGGTGAACAGATGGTCACGACTCTGGGTCTGTGGAAATCTGCAGATGCAGGTGGACGAGGCCTCAGGACCCGCCGGGTTTAAAGTGACCCAGGTGGGCGGCCGAAGCACTGGGTCTTCTCTACTGGGAGGTGGACAGTTCCAGCGGCCAGGGAGGGCTGATGAGATCTCTCTCCACACACATACTCAAGTCCCAGTGGCCAGGAAATATTTCTTCCAAGAAACTAAATTTAGTAAAGGTAAGAGAGTGCATAGCACGTTAGACTTCATCTGCCTCCCTCCCTGTGCCGTCCCCAGGAGGTAATGTTCAGTGGTGAAGAACGTGGACTTGGAAGCTAAACTGTGTAGGGGTTAAAACCTTAACTCCTCTGTTGTCTAGATGTGTGGATTGGTCAAAGTGATCCCCCAGGGCCTCAGTTTCCCTGTCTATAAAATGGGAATAATAATAGCACCTCACTCATGGGCTTGTTGGGAGATTAATTCGGACAGTCATGCCTGGCACAGTCTGGGACCAGGCAGTGCCCGGGAGACTCTGGGGCATCAGAGGTGCCGCAACTCCAGGCATTGAAAGTTGGCGGGCCGAGCTAGACCCACACGGAGCAGAGGAAACAGGGGCCTTGGCCCTTGGGCATCCTAACATCCCTGGTGAAGCAACTCTCTGCCTCCAGGGACCTTTGAGCCTGCTCTGAGACCCAGGAAAGGGAATTCATTCATGCCACTAACGTTTAAGAGCCTGCTGACTGGCAGGCCCTGGGCTGGGACTGGGGTTCCAGCAGGGAGTAAGAGTAGGTACTATAGGGAGGAGGTTATAGCTCAGTGGTAGAGCGCATGCTTAGCATGCACGAGGTCCTGGGTTCAATCCCCAGTACCTCCACTTAAAAAAGAAAGACATACTGCACACTGGTAAAATCAACCTTACAAACTATATACTTTCTATCGTATTATGTATTAATTATTATAATTAAATACAATTGTATTATTAATATTATGGTATTTATGTTTACATAAATATATTTCTGTATTATATATTTATATTATATTTCTTGTAAAGTATGCATTTGTATATTATAAAGTATATATATGTAAGTATACTTATATACTTATATACTATTCAGTATAATATGTTTAGGTATTATATATTATGAAGGACATTTGTAAAGCATAAAGTGTAATATATTTATACATTTACATTTATGTATTTATTATAAAGTATATAAAAGCTTGGATGGGTGGATGGATGTTAAACAGAGACGAGTGCTATGGGAAAAAGGAAGCAGGGAGAGACGATGGGGTATTGGAAGGAGTACACTTTTAAATACTGTGGTCAGGAAAGGTCTCACTTAGGTGTCATTTAAAACCCTTTTGTGGGAGGGCATAGCTCAGTGGTAGAGCACATGCTTAGCATGTACAAGGTCCTGGATTCAATCCCCCGTGCCTCCGTTAAAAATAAATAAATGAGCTCTTTGCCGCATCTCCTGCGAAAATCTGTTATCAGGACTCAGACTGTCGACATTCCAGAAAATGTCGCCACCACTTTGAAGGGACACACAGTTATTGTGAAGGGCCCCAGAGGCACCCTGCGGAGGGACTTCAATCACATCAATGTAGAACTCAGTCTCCTTGGAAAGAAAAAGAAGAGGCTCCAGGTTGACAAGCGGTGGGGAAATAGTGCGAACTGTAGCCAGTTCTTTTCTATCTGTAGTCATGTACAGAACACGACCAAGGGTGTTAAACTGGGCATCTGTTACAAGGTGAGGTCTGTGCATGCTCGCATCCCCATCAAAGTCGTTATTCGGGAGAATGGTTCGCTTGTTGAAATCCGAAATTTCTTGGGTGAAAAATACATACGCGGGGTTCGAATGAGGCCAGGTGTTGCTTGTTCAGTATCTCAAGCTCAGAAAGATGAGTTAGTTCTTGAGGGAAAAGACATTGAACTGGTATCAACTTCAGCTGCTTTGATTCAGCAAGCCACAACAGATAAAAACAAGGATATCAGAAAATTTTTGGATGGTATCTATGTTTCTGAAAAAGGAACAATTCAGCAGGCTGATGAATAATATCCAAGTTGTCCAGGTACAGAAAGCAAGATGACAGATGATTCTTCAGATTCATTTGTGATATACTAAGGATACAATAAAAGCTGTGTTGATTGGGAAAAACAAACAAATAAATAAATAAATGAACAAACCAAACTAATTCCCACCCCCCAAAAAAGAAAAAAAAAGAAAAAATTTTTAGAAAGCCCTTTTTCTTATGAAAAATGTCAAATATACAGAAAAGTAGAAAGAATAGTACAGTTCACACCTACATCTACAGAGAGCATTCAGCAATTTGCCACATTTTGCCACAGCGCTTCTTTGGTCTTATATTTCTATATCTGCTGAACCAGGTGAGTCAGTTTCAGCCATCTTTGCTCCCCACTCTACACTTCGGTTGTTTCCAACAAGGAAGACATTCTCTGCTGTCAATCCCTTTACACACCTAATGAAAGTAACAATAATTCCTTGATATCTAATCCCCAGTAGAAAGTGGCATTGGAGCGGCTGCCTAAGGCAGGTGAGGAGTGAACCTTGTGGGCGTCCCAGGGAAGAGCATTCCAAGCCTAGCGAACAGCCAGTGCAAAGGCCCTGAGGCTAGAGGGTGCCTTATGTGTTCCAGGAACTTGGAGGAGGCCAGCGTGTCTGGAACAGATTGAGCGAGGCAGGAGAGGGTGGAATATGAGGGCAGGGTGTAGTCGAGCCAGCTCCTTCAGAGCCTTGTAAAATCAATGTGAGCAGTTAAACTTTTCCGGGAATAAGCACGGAGCCAAAAAGGAAACTGACCCTCTGTAAATGGGAACAGGCGCCCTCTGGTGGCCGCATGAGGGAACCAACAGAGGGAGGCGAGGGCGGAAGCCGGGAGTTTCCCGAGTGGAGACTGAAGAGCCCAGGTTGGCGGTGATGGCAGCCGAACCAGGGTGGTCACTGGGGGGAGAAGCAAGAAGTGATTGGATTCTGGTGCATGTTGAAGGTTGGAACAACGGGATTTGCCGATAGACTAGATGTATTGCTTCACACCCCTACCAGCCATGGATGAGAGGACCAAAAGAAATAAAATAGGACTTCTTTCACTCTACGTTGCTTTGTGAGATTTTTCTTTTCATGCTGTTTTGTGTTACTTCCCTCGTTGAAAAGCGTTCCCTAGCTGGGAATTCTGCAGCCACTGATTCAACCAATCTGTGGATGGAAAAAATTCGAAAAAAAAAAAAAAAATCCAGAAATTTCCCCAACGCAAAACTTGGCTGTCAACTATTCACATAGTATTTACAGTGTATTTAGAACTATTTACATTGTATTAGGTCTTATAAGTAATCCAGGGATGATTTAAACTCTATGGGAGGATGGGGAAGCGACACCTCTCTTGCAGTAATTACCTCCACGTGTTACCAACCCAGAAGCTTTTAGATTTGGAATAACTTCATATTTACAAAGATAAGTTGCCAACCTAGTACAGAAAGCTCCTATACCCTTGGCCCAGTTTCCCTTAATGTAAACACCTTAATAACTACGGTTTATTTGTCAAAAGTAATAAATTAACAGTACAATACTATTAACTCAACTACAGGCTTTATTTGAATTTCATCAGTTTTTCCACAGTTGTCCTTTTTCTGTTCCAAAATCGACCCAGGATGCCACATTGCATAGAATTGTCACATGTTCTTATTTTCCTCCAATTTCTGAGTTTTCAGTTTTTCCTTGTCTTTCATGACCTTGACAGTTTTGAAGAATATTGGCTGAGTGTTTTGTCTTTGCTCCTGAATTTTAATCTGTCTAGTATTTTCTCCTGATTAGAATTTATAGCAGTTTTCCTCGTGTGTGTGTGTGTGTGTGTGTGTATGTGTGTGTGAAGGACTTGGGGGGAGACAATATTATACTGCTTAACCTGAATGCTGGTGCTTCAGGCGTTTGCTTCATAATTACTTCTTTTTATATTATTATTATTTTAATTGACATTTAGTCAGGTTACAATGTTGTGTCAATTTCTGGTGTACAGCATAATGTTTCAGTCATGCATATACATACATATATTCCTTTTCATATTCTTTTTCATTATAGGTTACTATAAGATATTGAATATAGTTCCCTGAGCTATATAGAAGAACTTGTTTATCTATTTTGTATATAGTAGTATATTAACTACTGAAAATCTCGGAGTCCCAGTTCATCCCTTCCCACTCCCTTATCAGTGTAATTAGACCCCATTTGTTTATTTTTGCTTTGATTTCTATTGCCTGAGTAGACTGCCCTAGGACAACATTGCTAAGATTTATGTCAGAAAATGTTTTGCCTATGTTTTCTTCTAGGAAGTTTGCAGTGTCTTGTCTCATGTTTAAGTCTCTGGGGGAGGGTGTAGCTCAGTGGTAGAGCATGTAAAAAGAGTTCATTGCAAATCTGATTAAATGAGGGATCCTGAGATAGGTGGGTATCCTGGGTTATCTGGGCAGGTTCTAAATGTAATCACTTGTATCCTTACAAGATACAGGCAGAGGGATACTTGATACACACAGAAGAGATGATGATGTGAAGATGGAGCAGAGAGAGATTTGAAGATGCTGGCCTTGAAGACTGGAGTCGTGTGATCACGAGCCAAGCAATTCCGGTAACCATTAGAAGCTGCAGGAGGTAAGGAGCAGATTCTCCCCTAAGAGCCTCCAGAGGGAGCATTGCCCGGTCCATACCTCGATTTCGACCTGGTGATTCTGATTTTGGACCTCTGTCTCCAGTACTGTGAGAGAATACTTTTTTGTTGTTGTTATTTTAAGGCTCTCAATTAATAGTAATTTGGTACAGCAACCTTAGGAAAGGAATATACCATACACCGAAGTTTTATGTATGTATTATGGAAGAAATCAAAGTTTAAAAATAAACAGCTTTCTCTTTTCTTTCATTGACAGAAGTAATGTTGACAGTTCCTGTCATAAGGCAAATGGATTTCAACCCCAGTTGAACTTTTTCCTGCTGAGTGTTTCAAAATAAGGATGCTCTCATTTGCAGCCCTGTCTTGCACAGTTAAAGCAGCTGCCTGCTAGCCTGGATACCAGGAAAGGACAAAAGGAATCAAACAGGCAGAACATCTGATATGTCCTTCTTCATCAGTCTGAGGGGCGCGTTTCAACATCTCTGAAGTAGGGATAGCCCTTATCACCCATGGGGTCATCTAAGTTTTCGTGGCCTGCTTGTGTGTGGACATCAGAAGTACTGGCCTCACAGTTTGCTGAGTGGAGATCAGCAGCTTGGGAAAACATCCCAGAAGCAACACTGAAACACACTTTTAATGCCCCAGGAAGCAGGGTTCGGGGGGACGCATAGTGAATCAGATGTGCTTAGTGGCAAACCCAACCCTAACCCCAGTTTCACACATTTCAGTGAGACTCTAGTAGAATGAGTGTTGTCATTGAGGGGTGGTGTGGGCTGATGGATTGAGAAAGTTCTCCCCCAAAAGGTGACACTTGAATGGGGTCATGATGGAGAGGAATTCCCCAGGCAGAGGACTGTTGGCGGCAGAGAAGGTAAACTGACCCTCAAGAATTTGTGCTCCCCTTCCTTTTATTTATTTATATTTATTTATTTGGCAGGGGAGGTAATTAAGCTCTTTTTTATTTATTTATTTATTTATTTATTTATTTATTTATTTATTTATTTATTTATTTATTTATTTATTTATTTATTTATTTATTTATTTATTTATTTATTTATTTAATGGCGGTCCTGGGGATCGAACCCAGGACCTGGTGCATGCTAAGCACATGCTCTACCACTGAGCTTTACCCTCCCTCCTTCCCCTTCCTTAATGTCCACGGAAAGACTACATTTCCCAGCCTTCCTTGCATGAGAACCGGGTCATGTGACTGGTTCTGGACAATGAAATACAGGCAAGAGAGCTCTGCTTCACTTCCAGGTCTGGTTCATAAAAATCTCCCCATGTGTCCATCTTTCCCTTCTCACCTGCTGATTAAATGTGGATGCTAGTGCATTAGTTGTCTATTTTTTTTGAATCCCAAAAGGGAATTTATTGGCTCTCAAAAATGAGAAATCTAGGCATATGCTACAACATGGATGAGTCTTTTTTTTAAACTGAAGTATAGATGATTTATAATGTTATGTTAGTTTCTGGTGTACAGCATAGTGATTCAGTTTTACGTATATATTATATATATACTTTTTCATATTCTTTTTATTATAGATTCTTACAAGCTATTAATATAGTTCCCTGTGCTATACAGTAGGACCTTATTATCTTTGTATATAGTAGTTTCTGTCATTAATTATATATTGCTGTGTAACATGTTGCCCCCCAAATTCCTCACAGCTCAAAATTACAAACATTTATTATGTCACATAGTTTCTGAAGGTCAGGAATTGAGAACAGCTTCAGCTGGGTGGTTTTGGCTCAGGCCTTCCCATGAGGGTTCAGTCACGCTGTTAGCCAGGGCTGCAGTCATCTGAAGGTTCCGCTGGGGCTAGAGGAGTCCACTCCACTCCCATGGCTGTTGGCTGGAGGCCTCAGTTCTTCTCTGTCTGATGGCATCTCCATAGGCTGTTTGGCTGCAGCAGCTAACTTCCCCCAGAGCAAGTGATGAGAACTCGAGAAAGAGCCCAAGATGGAAGCCATGGTCTTTATAACCCAGTCTCAGAAGTGATACCCCATCACCTCTGTCACTGGCTATTGGTCACACGGACCAACTCTAGTACATAGTGGGAGGGGACTAGCCCGCATGTGGCTATCAAGAAGTGGGATGACTGGGGTCCATTTTGGAGCTTGGTTGCTATAGCCAGGGAGACCTTGGGAAATGCATGTTAAGGCAACTCCCTTGCATCACCCTTGTTTCCTGGCCCTCTTCTCTCTGCTGATTGAACTTTACATGAACAAGAAGTAAAAATCAGTTGTCCGCTATCTCAGAGCTCATCTGCCTCAGTGACTAATGTTGCTTTCACTAATTACAGGGACCCATTGCTAAAGGGACAAGGTGTGGAAGTTTATTTATTTATTTATTTGCCCTTTTTTTGGTGGGGGGGAGGTAATTAGGCTTGTTTAGTTAGTTATTTTAATGGAGGTTCTGGGGATTGAACCCAGGACCTTGTGCATGCTAAGCATGTGCTCTACCGCTGAGCTATACCCTCCTCCCAGGATGCGGAAGTTTAAACAGAACAGAGCACTTTATGACTTTGCTGTGTGAGTATATAACTTTGAATTAAAAAAATAAAAATGGGGGAAGGGTATAGCTCAGTAGGAGTGAATGCCCAGCATGCATGAGGTCCTGGCTTCCATCCCCAGCATCTCCATTAGAAAAAATAATGATAAAACAAAACCTATATGAAAAAAGAGGGAATAAAGTAAACCCCATCCACCTAATAGAAGAAAGGAACAGAAAAAATAATATGCTGAATACACTCCAAATGGATCAGATTTCAATGTAAAACAGGAAACGAAAAAGAATGAAAAGTAAACATTGCAAAATTCTTTTATAACCTGGGTGTGTAGAAAACCTTTGAATTATGATTCAAAATCCAGAAGCCGTAAAAGAAAACACTAATATGTTTAAATGCATGAAATAGGAGCAGACGTTCTTCCTCTTCTGCTTCCTTTTCTTCCCGAGCAATATAGTCCTAAGGCCCTCGTGTGAAGCCGGCAAGGCCAGCATGGGGTGGGGACAGTGGCCCAGAATGGCGTGTCGGGATCTTAGGGTTGGTAATGAGGGCATCTACCCCTAGAGCAACTCAGCAGAGTGGGGGTGTCCAAGTGGGGGGCATAAGGCGTTTGTGCTGGAAGAGGGGGCCCATTGGCTTGGGGAGCGAAAACCCCAGCCGGGGGATGAGAGTGTGGGTGGGGGTGAGGTCACATACAGGGGAATTGATCAAATAAGTAAATTAAGGAAAACGGAATCAGATTTCTCATTGCCAAGGAAGGAGGGGATACATATGGAAAGGGAGAAAACTCGAGGTGTTGGACTTGGGTATATCATTGTAAATACATGGTTTTCAATATACATAAACAGACATGGAAATGCACAAGTGTACATTCACCTAGTATCCATATATGTGTGTATGTGTATATCTAATATATAGATGTATGTATGTATGCATATGTATATACATAATACACACACAACATATAATATATACATTGTTTGTGCCTATGTAATATACAGTGTGAGCTCTATAACTACACCTATACCCGTATGTGTATCATCTATAAAATCTGTTCACTGGGAAGACCTGTGAGCAGGAAGCCCCCAAAGAACCAGTGAGTCCCCTTAGGGTTCATTTTCCAGTTTTTCTTTGTCTGATAATGTTTTTATTTTGTCCTAATTTTTTGAAGGTGGTGTGGCTTCCACTCAAGTCTGAATTTACAGTTATTTTCTCTCGGTTCATTGGAGATACTGTACCACCGAGTTCTAGCTTCCATGGTTGCTATTAACAAGTTGATTGTCAGTTGAATTGTCTGTCCTTTGTAGGCAAGTTTTCCACCCCGCCTGGCTTTTTAAGTGTGGTGTCTCTGTCTCTGGTGTTCTGCAGATTCACTAGAATACATCTCGATATGCGTTACTTTTATCCTTTGACATATTCTGCTTCTTACATCTGAGAAATCCTTCTTTCATCAATTTTTGAAGTGCTCAGCCATTATCTTCTCGAAGCTTACTTCTCCGTTCATCTCTACATTTTCTTCTAGAAGCTTATTGAACCTTTTAATTCTACCTTCCACATCTCTAATTTTTTTCTTCAATTTTCTATCAACTTGCCTCTCAGTGGTGCCTTCTGGGTTTACACTGATCTCCACCTTTCATTTCGTGAATTCTCCCTTTTGCTGTTTCTAATCCACTGTTTGACTCTTCCGAGATTTTCATCTCAGTGACAGTTTCATTTCTTTGTATATTTCATTCCTGCTACAAATTCTACTTTGTTCTTTTCTAATCTTGCCTGATCTTTTAATAATGCCTTGGTTTTTCTCATTTCTAATCCTTAAAGGAAAAAGCTTCAGACATTTGAACATGTTCATGTTATAATTGTTAATGTTGTAGATCTTAAGTATTATTAGAAACACAAGCAGTGATTTCAAAATTGACCAAAGACTTTCAGTCGAATTGAAACCTAGACCAGGTGTCTAGGTCTGCAGAGGAAAACAGAAACCACTCCAGGTATTTAAAATACAGGGAGTTTATTAAAGGGAATTGGTTACACATGTGCCAGGAGGCTAGCTGAGCAAGTCATGATCCTTGAGGTAGCAGAGACAGTAATTATCAGAAGCAGCTCGAACACCTGGGGCCACAGGAGTTTGGAGGAGTGGTCTCTCAGGGTAGAACTCAGACCTCTGGGGAGGGGGCTCCAGGTATCTGGTGTTCTGACCTCCAAGAGGGCATGGCCTATGGGGGACAGTACCTCTGTCCAAGGAGGCTGGAGATCTTGCCAAGTCTGTACAGCTAGCTGGTGCTGGAAGTGCCAAAAGTAACTGGCAGCTGGAGCCATTGTTGCCTGTGGCTGTGGGAAGAAGCAGACCGGAGCTGGAGGTGGGAAAGCAGTTCCTTGGCTCCTCCTCCTGCCTCCCAGTCTCCTGCTGGGTCCTCCCTGCCACTCTGGTCAGTTGTCAAAAGGGGTCAGAGGCTTGGAAGGTGAGAGTTATGCTAAAGAGACAGCAGCACAGCCTCACCAGAATAAGCAGGGGGAATACAGGCTCAACCTGGGTGTAAAATAAAGAGGAAACACTGCACACATTTAACGGGGAAGGCTCCAAACAAACAGCTGCTAAATAATCTCACCTCTCAGCCTTTTAAAATGACATGACTCCTAGAAACTGTTCTTCAAGCTGTACTACAAAGATATGATACTCTGAACAAACAGCTGTGGGAAATAAATCAGGATCACCCAAGTCAGTTTCCTAACTCATGTGGTCACGTGGTCACAACAAAATCTAATTGTCCTGGAAAACTCAAGCTTGGTGAGAATCAACTTGGAAGGAACCCCAGACCTGAATCTTCAACCATCAACCTGTCAAACTGTTAACTCAGCTGGTAAATGAACAAAGCCTAACTCTTTTCTGCTAAGAAAAATCACAGGTAAGAGGAGGTATCAAGCTTGTTGAACCAAAATCTTTGATCAGAATAGAGGCATTGAAGAAGTCCATTTATATCCATGATGCTGGCCCTTTTGTAACCAGTTTAATGTAAGGAAACTGATCAACGTGATAATTACTGTCCTATTAGTCTGTCCTTGAAGTTATTTAATGCATTTGCAAGAATCTGTATGTTGGACTTGTGAAAAATATAATAAAAATTGTATCACTTTTTTCCCCCCTTCTCTTCAAGGTCCCTAACTCGTTTAAGGGAATCTGAGATCCCAGATTTGTAAGTTTGTTGATTAAATTTGTAAACAATGTTCAAATGTTTTGGGAAATCTACTATTATGAAACTCATGGCTTGCTATTTTTAGCGGTCGAAGTAGTCAGTGAATGTTTAGAGGAAAGTTGATTGTTTGAAAAGTAATTAATCATTACCAAAAAACCAAATAGTTGTGAATATTTGTGCCCAGATGCAAAAGTTCTTCTGACACTGAAAGATCTCATCATGGGTGGGGGGAGGGTATAGCATAGCGGTAGAGTGTGTGCTTAGCATGCATGAGGTCTTGGGTTCAATCCTCAGTACCTCCTCTAAAAATCAATCAATCACTAATTACCTCCCCCCAAAACAAACAAAAATAAACAAAACTGGCAGAAGCAACCTAAATGTTCATTGATAGGTGAATGACACAGTGTAGTCTATTCACACAATGGAATATTATTCAGCCTCAAAAAAGGAAGGAAATTCTGACACCTACTATAACATGGATGAAACTTGAAAACATTTTGCTAAGTGAAAGAAGCCCGTCAGAAAAGGACAAGTACTGTATGATTCCACTTATATGGAAGTAGTGAAATTCATAGAAAAAGGAAGTAGAATAGTAGTGGGCAGGGGCTAGGAGGAGGAGGGAATGGGGATTTGCTGTTTGATATGTACATCTTGTTTTGCAAGACGAAAAAGTTGTAGGGATTGTTCGCACCATAATGTGAATATACTCTATTACTGAACTGTACACTTGAAAATGGCTCAGATGGCAAGGTTTTTTTTGTTGTTGTTGTTGTTGTTGTTTGTTTTTCTGAGTAATGGTAGATTTATTCAGAGAGATACTTTGAAAGGCAAGAGAAAGGCCACGAGGTGTGGGGGTTGGGTGCTCAGATTAAAAGTAGATACACACTCCATAGACAGAGTGCGGGCCGTCTCCAAAGAGAGAGAGAGAGGTGGCCTCAGATAGCAAGTTTTATGTTGTGTGTATTTGATAATTTTTTAAAAGAGATCTTGAACAATCATTTTCCTCTGACAGTTCTACACCTCAAGTTATTGTGAGGCAGGGCAGGGCAAGAAAACATAAAATTGACCATTTTAACTACTTAAAATTTTTTTAAAAATCTTTTCTTGAGTGGGGGAAGATAATTGTGTTCATTTATTAATGGAGGTACTGGGGATCGAACCCAGGACCTCATGCATGCTAGGAATTCACTCTACCACTGAGCGATACCCTCTTCCCTGTTCTGGCTACTTATAAGTGTTCAGTTCAGTGGCATTAAGTGCATTCACATCGTTATGCAACCATCCCCACCGTCCATCCCCAGAACTTTTTCATCACCTCGCTCTGGGACTCTGTACCCATTAAACAACAACTTCCCATCCCCCACCCCTTCCCCTGGCCACCACCATCCTACTTCCTGTTTCTACGAATTTGCCTATTGAAGGTACCCCTTGTCAGTGGAATCCTATCGTATCTATCCTTTTCTCTCTCTCTCTCTCTTTTTCTTTCTTTTAGGGATAGAGTAAGGGAGAGGATGGGAGATTTCTCTTTTTTCTTAGAAGCTCATCAATGCATTTAGAAGGACGTTTGGAAAGAGGCATGAGAGCAGTAGGTGCTGTAGCATGGATTTTTTGAGGGGTAGGAGTAACCTTTACCTGAGACAATTTTGAACTTATAGAAAGTTTCAAGACTCACACAAAGAGCAAGATGGGGTAGGGGAGTTAGAGGTACAAACGACTATATATGAAATAAATAGAGCTACAAGGATTCATTGTACAACACAGGGAAGACAGCCAATATTTCATAACTCCAAATGGAATATATCCTTTCAAAATTGTGAATCACTATGTAACCTGAAACTTATTTAATATCATATATCAACTATACCTCAATTTAAAAAAAAGACTTGGACAAAAAACTTCGTATCCTTTACCTAGACTTCCTAGTTTTCATTATTCCCGCCCCCTTTGCTTTCTCATTCACTCTCTCTGTCTTCATATTACTATGTGTTTACCTTTCCAGAAACATTTGAGAAAACATTGGAGACTCCATGCCCCTTTGTCCCTAAATACTTCATTGTGTATTTGCTAAGAACAAGGACATTCTTTTTTTTTTTTTTTTTTTTTGGAGGGGTGGGGGAGGTAACTAGGTTAATTTATTTATTTAATGGAAATACTTGGGATCAAACTCATGACCTCGTGCATGCTAAGCGCAAGGCACATGCTCTACCACTGAGCTATACCCGCCCCGCTAAGGACATTCTTTTTAATAACCACAGTACAATGATCAAAACCAGAAAATTTAACACAGACAAAATGCTGCTATCTGACGTACAGAACTCATTCAAATTTCATCAAGCGTCTTGCTAAAGTCCACGGTATCGCCTGGATTGCTCAACGAAGTGCATTTACTGGTGCCGCGGACCTCTGGTCTCCTGTGAGTATAAACAGTTCTTGCATCTTTCTTTTGACCTTGACATTTTCAAAGAGTCGAGGCCAGTTGTTTTGCAGACTGTCCCTCGATTGGAATTTGTTTGACGTTTCCTCGTGATTAGATTCAGGTTAGGCAGCACCGTCTCTCAGTCTTCTCAAATTCCACTCCCCAGCTCCCCAAACAAACCGAGATAAAGCAAGTAGGAAAAGCTCACAAACAACACCTTCTGCAAAACCGGCTGACAAGGGAGCCCCGCAAACCCTGACATATCAGAATGAGCAGGGCCGAACCAATACCAGTGCAGGAAGAGAAGGAAACTAGCAAAAGTGCTTTGAAAGTTGGAAATTTCCCACCCGTCCTCACGGCTGGGGACTTGGTGAGAGAATGTGACACCAGCAGCAGTCAAATCTTTGTGTGTGTGTGAAGTTTCACAGCCTCTAATTAGTAGGTGGGTATAGGAGGCTATGGGAAATTTGGAAGATGCGGTAGTGGTCCCGGTCCTCAGAGATCTCAGAATTACTCAACAGAATCTCTCTTTTGGAAGAACAAAACTCCATATTTAAAAAAAAATATGTTACTGAAATATATTTGAGACTCAGAGGTGCAAAATACTAGGTATAAAATAAGCCTCAAGGGTATATAATACAACAAGGGAAATAGAACAGATTTTTATAGTAACTATAGATGGTATATAACCTTTAAAAATTGTGAATCACTATATTATATACCTGAAACTTATATAATATATATAATATGGTGTATCAACTGTAATTCAACAACAAGGACCTGTATAGTGCAGGAAACTGTACTCAGTATCTTGTAATACCTATAATGGAAAAGAACCTGAAAAAGAATAAATATACATATATGTATAACTGAATCACTTTGCTGTGCAGCTGGAACACTGTAAATCAACAATACTTCAATAAAAAGTGAAAAAAATGCAGTATAGTAGAATAAAAGTTTTTTGTCAAAAAAATAAATACATTTGACAGATAACGTTGTGTAAATGTAAGGGCTACAACACGTTAATTTCATACACGTATCTTGTAATAGGATTGCATTGTGGTGATAATTACCTCTATCACATTACATGATGATCTTTTCTTTTTAGTGGTTGGACAAAGATCCTTTCTCATGAAAACTAATGAAAGCAAAACCCAGAATGAATTTGGCAGGAATTCCAGGGGCAAAGGAGAGAGATGGTTCAAGTCCTGGTGGGGGAGGAAACAGAGGAGGCAGGTCTTCCTCTGAAATATTGCAGAGGTGGCTATGCTGAGAGGTTATATGTTTTCACACTGTATGGAAACAGCAAAGAATGAACTCTGAGAATGGGGAGGCTAGGAAAGAGATCGTGCCTCACTGCACTTCCTACCAAGAAAATTCCTAAATGTACTTGTGAACAAGAGAAGAGGAGTACGGGAACTGCACGTAGAGATGTGTCCTGAGTCAAACAGCAGCCCCTGGAAATGTGAGTCCCTCTGGAATCTGTGAATGTGGCCTTACTAGGAAATAAGGGCTTTGCAGATGTAATCAAGTCAAGATGCGGTCATAGTGGGTTAAAGTGGACCCTCAAATCCCATATGGCTGGAAACAGACACTGGGGGAGAAGCCTCTGCGAAGATGGAGGCAGAGATAAGAGATGTGCACCTACAAGCCAAGGGATGCCAAGGTTTGCCAGCAACTGCCAGAAACTGGGAAGAAACAAGGCAGATCCTTCCCTAGGGCCTTTAAGAGGGCATCGCCCTGCTCACATCTTGATTTCAGACTTCCAGTCTCCAAAACTGTGAGAGAACAAATTTCTGTTGTTTTAAGCCACTCAGTTTGTGGTACTTCCTTACAGCAGCCTAGGAAATGAAAACGCTCCCCATTCCATCCTCCCACCAGTTGGTGGCAACCACTAATCTGGTTTCTGTCCCTATGAATTAGCCTTTTCCCCAGAATTTTAAATTCATTATATCTGGACTCTACAACATGCATTTCTTTTTTTTTTAAAAACATCTTTATTGTGGTATGATTCCTGTACAGTAAACTACACATGTTTCAAATGTTCAATTTGATGACTTTTGATAGATGTACACACCCCTTGGGGTGAGAAGTTTGTTCTCTATGTCTGTGAATCTGTCTGTTCTCTATGTCTGTGAGTCTGTTTTGTGGATAAGTTCATTTGTATCCTTTTTTTTTAAAAAAGATTCTTCATATAAGCGATATCATATGGCATTTTTCTTTCTCTTTCTGGCTTGCTTCACTTAGAATGATGATCTCCAGGTCCATCCATGTTGCTGCAAATGGCATTATTTTATTCTTTTTTATGGCTCAGTAGTATTCCATTGCATATGTATACCACAGCTTTTTCATCCTGTCATCTGTTGATGGACATTTGGGTTCTTTCTATGTCTTGGCTATTGTAAATAGAGAACACGCATTTCTAGCAAGTTCCCAGCTGATGCTGATGCTGCCAGTCCAGGACCAGCCTTTGAGAACAGTTACCCTAAAGCATCTCAAGTGTAGACCACTTGGGGTGCAGGTCTCCATCAGCCAAAGAGCCAGTGAGGGCCACCCCCAACCCCTAGAACTGACACTGGAATCTGGAATCACTGCCAGTAAATTCATCTACCAGGATCCCTTCCCAGACTGGCTGCCCAGGTTGCTATCAATTTTAAGGGCAAAATCTTACAGTTCTTTTGGTGCACATCATAGCTCCTTGCTGATCACATTTTGTACCTCACCCAGTGGAACCTGCCAGGAGTTGAGTCTAGAAACAGAGATGCTGGAGCAGATCTTGAGGAAGATCAGCAGTCCTGTACCTGGCAGCAACCTCAGGGGATGCTCTTTGGACAAGGGGACACTAACCATCTTTGTCCTTCTCTCTCCTCCTAGGTTTCTGTCCTCCCATTTATCTGGGTCTCTGCCCCCTTGAGGCATTTCAGATTATGTTGCCGGTGAGAACTCTCCCTTGTCTGAACCAGTCTGGTACCATCGGAGTAGAAACCATCCTTTCTACAAGACACAGACTTTCATTGCCTCCAGATATTGAATCCCTCCCATGACCTTCTGGGACCCACACTTATATTTCTTTTGTCTGAGGTTTTCCTCTCCCTTGGACCTTGGAATTTATTAGGGCTTGAGACCACAGCTCCTATGAGGCTGCTGTAGTCAGTCAGACACCGGGGATGCAGCCAAGGCTGACCCACGATCCTTTGCAAAGTATAGTCTAAATCTTTGTCTTCATGTCCTTCCTACCCAGGAAGTAACTTGAAGAGCAGTATGGAAATCTAGGTGGTGGGAAGGGAGGGAGAGTGCTCACTGGGATTGGACTCTGTGAAACAGTCATTACACTCCAACGTCCATAAGCACCTGGATGGAAGCACTCAGATACTCAAGTCCTCTTCTTGAGACTCAGGACTCCCAATCTCTGGTTCTTCTTCTCTTGGACCAGGGTGTGCAGTTCCAATTCCCCTGTTCTCCTGAAATCCAGATGTCCTAATGTCCAGCTCTCTGATCTCTCAGGACCCGAGAGTGCCTTCCTAGCATAAATTACACCCCTGGAACCCAAGGGTCCTTGCCCAATCTTGAGTTCCAAGATGTCTTCTCATTCCTAGTGCTAAATGAACCCAGAAAACTACATATCCCATGAGGCTGTGGATGTCCTGTGTCACTTTAAAAAATGTCCCCTTTTATTGAGGTACCTCAAGGAAATATTTCCTGCAACACTACCATGAGGCTGGGAGCAGGGGAAGAGGGAGGGATGGGAGAATTACAAGTCCTGTCCTGTCAAAGGGCAGGGATAGTCCAGAGTCCTTGGGGATGCCTTTGTGGAGCAGAAAAGGGCTGGGGAGCGGCTGGGATCCTCCCTGGCAATGGGGTACCAAGGAAGACAAGGAAGCAAACCCATTTCCTCTTTCAAACACACGTGCTCACTCTGATCCTCCTCTCAGACTCTTTATTATCCCAAGTAAGAAAAATAAAAAAATAAATAAGATAAATAACTCAATAAATAAAGAGGAGATGTGATAATAAACAGCCGGCAGCTTCAGGAAGTGTAGCTGGGGCTTCTGCTGTATGAAGGCCCCACCATGCTCAGGGGGTCAGAGGAGCCCACGTCAGGAGGCTCGGGGGCCAAGATCCCTGGAGGCTCTGGAGGTGCCGGGGGCAGGCCTGGCAGCGGCAGGAAGCGGGAAGGTCCCCGGGTAGCTGGATCCCGATTCGAGGAGCTGCTGGGGGGCAGGCGGAGTGGGAAGCCAAAAGCCTCAGACTGATAAACGTTGTATCCATCCTCAAGAAGCAACTCCTGGAAGCTGCAGGCCTCTGGATTGAAGCGGAGCTGAAGCGAGGAGAACACAGGTCAGAGACATGGGACTGACTCCTGTACATCTTCCTGCTGCAGGACCCAGGAGTCCAGGCCCCCAGCTCTCTCTCCTTTCAGACCACTGAGTCCTGTACTCTAACTGGATGCAGGGGTTCCCAGACTCCTGGGGAGCTGGGGGAGCCCCTCCTTCCTCAGATGTGGAATCCAGGTCCTTAGCCCCCTCCCCCAGGACACAAAACAACAGAAGCAGTCCTGCAACTCCCACCTCCCTGCCCCAACTTCACAGAGAGGAATATTCCAGCCCAGGGATCTGTCAAGGCTCTCGAAGTCCTGGCAGGGGCATCTGGCTAGCACTCAAGGTCATGTTCACTTTACTGCGACCCTGCATCCAGCATGAGCCGGGCACGTAGGAGCCAAGGTCAAAGGTGCAAGATGTGGTCCCCAGATTATGAGAATGTTAAGAGGGATGGTGGGGTGCAAGGATGGGGGTCCCAGAAACTCACCGATCCATACAGCCTCCCATCTGGTCCCTGGCACAGGAACCTGGATGTCTTGACTCCCAAGATCTGAATTACCCCTGGCTTCAGGGCTTTCAGCTCCAAGAGACCTAAGGGAAGAAAGTGGTCAGGGACTCAGAAAGTCCCCCTTCTCCCTTCGACCCAGGAGTCTGGGCCCCACGTTGCCCCTCCCTCAGGGCCAGGCCCTACCCACACACTCACTTTCAGGGCTCTGGCGGGCCACCCCCACCACTGTGCCGTCAGCCCTGATCTCCAGGTGGGCTTCTGTCTCCTGGGCGTCATCCGTGTAGAGGTACCGCTGCCGGACTTGGCCCCCGAATTGGAGGAGGGGGCTGGAGTCAGGAATGGGGCGTGCCTGGCAGGCTCCCAGCAGAAGGACAGTTAGCACTGGGACCCACAGTCCCAGATGCTTGAACTTGGCCTCGTCCCAGTCCATCAATGGCTCACGTCTTCAGATGAGGTCTGGGGTCTAGGGTTTGAAGAGCTGAATGGTCTAGATTCTGTTTAAGATCCTGGTCATCTGGGGAAGCAGATCCACGGATGGTTGCTCATGTAGTCCAGATGCCCGGGTCCTCCTGCACCAGCTGGATTCCCAGCTGACGGGACACCCAAGTCTCTTGGGATGGATGCAGAAGCTCCAGAATTTATATCCAGATGGACCTGCCCAATCACCTTCCCGACGCCTGACGCATGATATCTGACCCACTTGGCAGAAGCTAGGATTCCACCGTGGCCAGGTCAGCCTGAGTGGATGATGCAATCGGGGGTCCTTCTAGCTGGGGGCCTGGACTCCTGAGTCTTTGGAATCAGGGGGATAGGGATCTGATTAACTGTGACCTGGATGAAAGGGGCTGGTGGCCCAGTCTCTTGGGTCTGAGGGAGGTGGGAGCTGGGGTTTCAGATTCCTGGGTCTGAGGGAGGAGGGGGCTGGAGGCCTGGAAAACTGCCTCACCGGCTGACTGATGCACCTTGTGGCCCACAACTGGAATTTCTGCATCCCACTTCAATGTCTGGGTTTCTGGGGTTCAGACACTGAGGTTCCTAGATCATCAGGAAGTCAGTAGGCAGCACATGACAAAAGTGTCCTCAGTAAGGACACAGGTGTCCTGATCCAGAAGCCTCCAACCTTAACCTCAGCGACCTCAGCCCGGGCACCCAAACACCAAACATCCCAGCCTCCTCCTTCCTGATGCAATCCTGGTGTTTCTTTCACCAGAGAAGCTACCCAGGCTCAGACAGTTGTCCTTAAAATAGCCTGGGGAGGGGAAGGGGGAGAGGAGGGTGAAAATCTTTGACTCGGAGTTGGCAACTGACCAAGGCTCTGGAGGGGGAAGTTAGACCCAAGATCTCAAAGGGAATCAGGGTGGCGGGGGGAGTGGCAATTTCCCAGAATCTAAGGGTGCAAGAGATTGGACACCAGATCTGAATGAGAAGTTGACTGTTGGGGCTTGGACTTCACAACCTGGAGTCCTGGTTCTGGGGAAATAACGGTCAAACTTCTGGGGAGCCAAGTCCAATTCCTGGACCTGATTTCTTGAATGGCAATGATCAGACTGCTCTGGCCAGGGTGGGGGCGGGTGGGGAGGGGCCTTCGACAAGGGAAAGCGCTTCAGGTCTGCAGAGGAGCGCCGCTTTTGTTCCAGGCGGCAGCTGCTGCGGTTCCTGCGGGAGGCGGGGAAGAGAAACTCTTCCATTCTTGCTTTCTCGGCTCCCGTCCTCCGGAGAAGCCGCCTCCGGGACGTGCCCTTCTAGAAAGCAGCAATCAGGCGTAAGACCCCAAGATCCCCCAAAGGAGAGACTGGGAGCCGTGACGTTCTGATTTGTGGGTGGACGGGACGCATGGGGAATCAGCGGCCCCTGGTGGGCGCCGGGACGCTTTCGCGCCGGAGGCTCTCGCGCCGAAACCCTAAGAGCTGGAGGAGGTTTTGCATCCGCTGGAGCAGCAGCCTGGAAAACAGGTTTTGCATCCCACTTCGCCCCCGGCCCACCCCGAGGAGGGAGCGGAGGATCGCGCTGTTCGCCACGACCAGTTGCCCGGGTCCTCCCCAGTCACCGGGGCGTGTCCAGACTCGGCGCATCCAGGTACCCGGGGCGGATGGCCGAACCCAGAACTGGAGGGGAAGAGGAGAGGTCGATGGACCAGAATATCTGGGTCCAGCATTGCAGCTGGCACTAGATCTCCACGTCCACGGAAGGATGCGGCTGCTGGGAGGCCAAGTAGGCTGCCCCAGGCTGGCCAGTTGCGGGGATGAGGCGGCTGGAGCGCGGATCTCCCGGTCCGGGGAGGGTTCAGAGGGCGGGGGCTGTCACCCCAGCCCGGGGAGTCAGGCTAGCAGCCAGGGAAGGGGCGGGGCTCCGCCTCCGAGCTACCTGCTTGGCCCGGGAGGGGCGGAGGCTGTGAACCTCCGGACCGCGCTCCCTCTCGTACCTCCCCTCCCCGAGCCCTCGCAGCCAGTCTGGGGAGGCGGCGTGGAGGGGGAGGGCTGTTGGGCCAGGGAGCCTTGAGTGCAGTGTTCCGGGGGCCGCCGGATGTGGGCTGCACTTGCAGAGGGAGCGCTCCAGCCACGCCAAGGCGACTGTGGATCTGCCATCAGCCAGGAGTTCAGGTACGTGGGAAATGCGGATGCTTCGGACTCAGGAGCTGGATCTTCAGTCCTAAGAGGCTCACTCTCAACTTCTAACCCCCTACGACCCCGGAAGTCTCCCTCACCCCCAATCCCCAACTCCTGCTCCTTCATGAATCAGAATTCCTCCGGGCCTCCAGCCTCTCACGTTGGACTTGGCCTGTCACTTCCTGTCACCTCTGTGATGGACTTTCCCCCTCACACACAGGTACATGGAGAAAGGAGCTGGGGGAACACTGTCTAACCTCAGTTACACCTTACAGCCTGGGAGACTGAGATTTCAAGATGTGAGGACAAGGTGGTGGGTCATGGACAATTGCTATTTTGGAAACCACAAATTTTCACCATCTCCCATGCCTTGAAATTCCAAGGCCCCAGCATCTCCTAACTCAGATCTAGGAGCCCTGATCCCCTTTTCCGTTGGACCCAGGAGTCCAAACCCATTATTTCCTCCTTCCCCAGGCCTCCCTTCCCTGATATCCAACCTCAAGCTCTGAGTACCTACTCATTCACTTTTCCTCCCCTGCAGACATGTGGGCCCCCAGCCGCCGTCACCTCTGTCTGACCTTCCTGCTGGTCTGTGTTTCTGCTGCAATCCTCTTCTTCCACATCCACCAAGATCTCCTTCATGATGCCTTGGACCTGTCTGCCCTGTGTCCAGACCATAACCTGGTGACATCCCCTGTGGCCATCTTCTGCCTGTCGGGCACGCCTATAAACCCCAACGCCTCCATTTCCTGTCCCAAGCATCCAGCCTCGTCCTCAGGAACCTGGACTATCTACCCAGATGGTCGGTTCGGGAACCAGATGGGGCAGTACGCCACGCTGCTGGCCCTGGCCCAGCTCAACGGCCGCCAGGCCTTCATCCAGCCCGCTATGCACGCCGCCTTGGCCCCCATGTTCCGCATCACCCTGCCCGTGCTGGCGCCCGAGGTGGACCGCCACGCGCCGTGGCGGGAGCTCGAGCTGCACGACTGGATGTCGGAGGAGTACGCCCACTTGGAGGAGCCTTGGCTGAAGCTCACCGGCTTCCCCTGCTCCTGGACCTTCTTCCACCATCTCCGGGAACAGATCCTCCGCGAGTTCACCCTGCACGACTACCTCAGGCAAGAGGCCCAGCGTTTACTGAGTCGACTCCGACTGCGACGCACCGGGAAGCGCCCGAGCACCTTCGTGGGTGTGCACGTGCGCCGGGGGGACTATCTGGAGGTGATGCCCCACCGCTGGAAGGGTGTGGTGGGAGACCGCTCTTACCTCCAGCAGGCTATGGACTGGTTCCGGGCCCGGCATGAAGCCCCTATCTTTGTGGTCACCAGCAATGGCATGGGGTGGTGCCGGAAAAATATTGACACCTCCCAGGGGGATGTGATCTTTGCTGGGAATGGGCAGGAGGATGCCCCTGGTAAGGACTTTGCTCTCCTCGTGCAGTGCAACCACACCATCATGACTATTGGTACCTTTGGCTTCTGGGCCGCCTACCTGGCTGGTGGAGACACTGTCTACCTGGCCAACTTCACCCTGCCTAACTCCAAATTCCTGAAAATCTTTAAACCTAAGGCTGCCTTCCTGCCTGAGTGGGTGGGCATTAATGCAGACTTGTCTCCACTCCACATGTAGGCTGGGCAGCAGGGAAGCTTTCAGGACTAGCCTGACCAACTTGGAACCAGCGTTATGTGCCTCTGGAAGCCTAGCAGCTTCTGGAGGAGCTTGTGGTCCTTCAGCAGGTGGACATTCATTTCAAGAGTGATTCTAGTTGGCTAGACTTTGAGGGGGGAAAAAAAAGGAAGTGGCTTTCTGCAACTGCCTGAACATTCTAGAACCGGCAGATCTTTTCATGATGGCTGGCAATGTCTGGAGAAGCTCATGGCAGTTCTAGAAGGCACAGTACCTATCTGTTCTTCTCAGTCCTTGTCCAGAGTACTTCTAGATGGCTGCCACCCCTAGGAGCAGAGAACTGCCTGCTCCAGTGTTTGACCAGCCTGGTCTTTTCTAGAAGAGATATTTCTCCTTCCCTGGGTCATCAGGACTGAAGAAACTCGTGGCTACTCTACAGCAAGTATTTACCAACTCCCCTTTGGTGTTTCTGGAGTGATTTTAGAGGGGGGATTTGCGTTAGAGAGAGTCAGCTCTAATGCCTGTAATGAACTTGTGGAGCCCTTTCAGAGGGGATGGGATTCTGGAATTCCAGATAACCTTGGCAAAGAAGCTAATGAAGATACAACCAGGGGCGCAACACCTCACCACTTTTAGAAAGTGATGGAAGGTAAACGATCTGTAGCTGGGAAAGTTTGTGCACAGAGTGAAACTGGACCCAAATTCTCAGCCCCTGAAAAAACTACAGATATGCTAAAACATGGGAGGTGGGGAAAGGGAGAGTGGCAGCTTAAGGGGCAAGGCTCTCCAGAAATCTAGGGGCTTTTTGTTTTGAAGCTCAAAAACTGCCAAAGGTAGGCATGCACACTTTGGTGCCGAGTTCATGTTGCCTCTCCCAATTAAGGAAGTTTTCTCCTTTGTAGTGAGGATGCAAGAGATGATGAGGTCAATTTACTGACAGTCAGCTGGCATAAGGGTACCCTCTGGGCTTTCAGAAAGCTGCAGGTACTGTGCCCTTTGCCAACCCCTATCTGCCTCTGAACTTCTAGGACCACTGAACCTGGCTTCAGGCAAGTCAGAGATGAAAAGATCAGAAGGTATGCAGACCCCAGACTGGGCTCCCACCCAGGCAGCAGCACAGGGTCTGGCCAAAGAGGATGTGATGTGATTCTTGGCTCAGATTTCAGGACCCCTTTGATGCTTTTTGAAGGGAATGGAGGTAGATTTTATTACAGAATTGTTGAGAATCGAAGCTCTTTTCTAGTCTTCTCAGGGAGCTTTGGGGGACCATTCTCTATTCAGCTGCCATAGGTGGGAGAGAGGGAGGTATGAATTAAAAGTCCACACCACCAACCTGTCTCTGCAGGTTTTTTGGAGTCTTGTGTGCATGAGTGTGTGTGTGAGTGAGGAGGAGTAAAGGTGTGGAAATTTCAGGGACTCTCATCACTCATATCTTGGGACATTGCTCTCTTGCTACTTCACTTGTGTGAGTTGTGGTCCTGGAGCATCAATGCCTTTCTCAGAGCCTCTCAGTATTGGTTCCCAGTCCTCTCTTTCCTCTGGGACCTTGGCATCCAACCCTAGAGACTAGAGAGAGAAGGTGGATGGAGGAGGGAGTGAGCAAAGTTTATATTTCTTGAACTACATTTCCCATGAAGCTATGGGGTTGGCTGCGGTAATTTGCTATGAAAAGACCCGAAGCCTTCTGGGAGTCCTAGTCCTAGGGCTAGAAAGGGCCACTTCCCGCTTTTTCGTAGCTCGACGACAGGGTTTCCAAAGGGCCTTGGGCATCTAGCCAAAAGCCTGGGTCCTGGGGCGCAGAAAGGGAAGGAGACTGAAGGCTAGAAGCCCTTTCCTTGGCTCTGGAAACCAGAGCTGACAGGGGACCTCCCTGCGGTAGATGCTGGCAAAATTCTAGTCTGAAAAGGCTGCTGCTTCTGTGACATCATGGAGCGATAGGCGGGGCCTCCGTATGTTGCTGTCCAATCAGACTAAGAGTTGGGCTTCTGGGCGGGGCCGAGGAAACCCTAGGAAATATCTCTTGGGAATTCGGGGTCCCACGTGAGTAGCGAGAATGTGGAGGCTGTGGGAGTTCCTAGTAGTAAGGGGCGAACCGTGACTGTGATCCCAACCAAAAGCTCTAGTCCACGCGACCAACCTCACCCTCGCAAAACAAAATCCCTAATTTTAGTCGTGGGAAAAGCGTGGAAAGACGTGGCTTGATCGTCTTCTCTAAAGACCCTCAGAACCTGGACTCCTCAGTGAACCCTAGTGTTCGAGGATACAACAGTCAGGTATCAAGGTCAAGCAGCGGCTTTTTAGGGTGCATTGAGACTCCGTTTCCTAACGAGAATTGTGCGCCCTGCAAATTGGGACTCCATTAGTCTCGGGGAAGAGCTTCTCTCCGTTTAGCGTTCACCTCCTCGGTTTAGGATAAGAGGACTCACCCTGGAGTTCGGCGGCAACTGAGCACTGGGGCCACCATGGGGCAGCGGTGGCTTCCCCTCCTGGTGGTGGCGCTGACCGCCTGTCTGCTTCCTGCCCGGGGCTGTGTCATGTGTGATCCAAAGGTCGTGGAAGCTCTAAACTCCTTGGAGACGGATTACCTGCCTGGCCACCTGGAGGCCAAAGATCACAAAAATTTGATGATAAGGGTAAAGGAAGCCGTGGAGGATTTCAAGAATCTGCCGATTGACGAGGATTCCTATATGGGGGTCGTCGGTGAGGGCAGGGCGGAGTGCAGACTCCTGGATTCTGGGAAAGGAGGGTTCTGGGGCTAGGATTGCTGGGAGGTGCAGGGGAGAAAGGGCTGGAGGCAGATTTTCCTGGGAATGGAGAAAGCTGGGATGCAGATTTTGGGGCTCTCCAGGACTGGCAAATACAGTATTTCCCCTATCCTTAATCCTGCAGTTTTATGTACTAAGACTACAACTCCCAGAAGGCAACGGGGGGCAGCGGAAAATCCCTTAACCAGGCCTATCCTTGCCCATTGGGCCCATTGGTATTGTAGTTTCTAAGACTAGGTGAGCCAATGAGCCAATGAAGCTTGGAATCTGGGGTTCTATTCCCGCCCACCCCCCTCCCCAGATAAACCAACACTAGAAAAGGCATCCTGGAGTTTGCTGAAGGATATGAAACGTGTCACAGACAGCGATGTAAAAGGTAAATGCACAGAGGGGACAGAGGAGGGCCTCCAGAATCGCTCAGGGAAGAGATTGCTGGTGACACCTGGTCTGGTTGTCAGGTACTGGGCTCTGGAGCCAGACAGCCTCACTTCCAGTTCTGGCTTGCCATTTCCTAACTGTATGGTCTTGAGTGAAAAAATTTGGCAGCTTTGTCATCTCTCAAATGGAGACCATGACAATGCCTTCACCCAGGTGTTTCTTAGCCCAGTGACTAACATTATGTTATGTGGTCATTAAATTTTACCTTTCCCAAGAAGACCCAAAAGCTGAATGCCAGGCTCTGTCGACAGAGGCCAGCTTTCCTGTAACTTATGCCTGGGAGGGGCAGGGGCGCTGAACTACTCTGTGTCATCCTTCTTCTTCCTAGGTCAGCTCTTTGTGAAAGAGCTGTTGTGGATGTTGCACCTGGCAAAGGATACCTTTGCCAGCTACGCTGCTCAGTTTCAAAAAGAGGGTGAGAGAAGATAGGAGTTGGGCACGCCAGCCTTCTTCTTCCGCAGTCCAAGAGTCCCTGTCCCCAGCCTTCTGCTTCTCTGACTCCAATCCCTCAGCTCTCCCAACCCTCTCCTCATTCAGACCCAGGGGTCCAGGCTCCCAGGTCCTTCCTCCCTTCAACCCAAGAGACCCAGCCCTACCCTGTTCCTTTGCCTCCTTCTCTCATCTCCTTTCACTTAGAAACTTTTTTTAAAAATTAACAATCCTTTGTTTATTTTTATTTATTTATTTTGGTGGGGGAGGTAATTAGGTTTATTTTTTTTTTAATGGCAATACTGGGGATTGAACCCAGGACCTCATGCATGCTAAGCAAGCACTCTACTACTGAGCTATACCCTCCCCCCTCACTTAGAAATCTGATGCTCTTTTTTTGTTTGTTTGTTTGTTTTGTTTTTTCTCTTTTCCGAGGCAGGTTTTTGTCCCAACAAATGTGGTGAGTCCGGATTATGGAAACTGGTCCTCCATCCCTTATCCCTGCCCCGAGAATATCCAGCCTCCCTCTTTGGGGTCTGTGTTTTTTTTCTCTCTGTGTCAGAGAGGTTGCTTGGTCTCCACTATTCCTTCTGCACCTCAGATTTCTTGGGAAACGGGTCATATTCTATTTGTATGCTTTGCTGAGCCTGGTAGAGCCTGCTTCCTACAGGCCTGCATTCGAGCCCCACCTAGGGATTCAGCACTCGACCCAGCTCCAGCCCTTGGCCCTGCCCTCTCCTTTTAGCCCCGCTTCCTTGATCCTGTCCCTTCAGGTTTGATGTTGCAGCCTCTGATCTGGTGCAGTACCTGCCAGGAGCAGGTTCACGCTTGTCGAAAGTCCTTGGATTGCGGAGGTGAGAGACTTCGCCCCAGCAGGAGGGGTTGGCGTATGAGGGGCGGAGCCAGAGGAGAGGCCGACTCTAAAAAGGGCGGAGACTGGAGTCAGACAACGAGAAATGGCGGGGCGATACCAAGTGGAAGGGGGTTGGGAAAGGGCCAAGGACAGTGAAAGAGCATCCCACAGTAACCCCCTATCCCCAGAGCGCAAAGTCGAGGTCCATCAAATGGAAGATATGATCCTGGACTGTGAGCTCAACTGGCATAAAATCTCTCAAGGCCTGACCGATTACAGCTTTTACAGGGTGGGGCCCTCGAACTCCTGTTTCGCTTACACTCCAAGTCCATCAGGCTTGTATGAGCCCCCAGCACCTGAATTCACAAGCCTGGATCCACAATGCCCATGACCCATGACTTACCAAGTTTGGCTTCTTCTGACCCCCTGGGACCCCTGCCCTAACTCGTACACCCTGGACTCCCATCTCCCCACTGAAGTCCCATGATCTTCTCACCCCTGTACTCCCCCCAACACCTGAATTCCCCAGGCCTCTGTGACCCCTTGAGCTTGGGTCTAGGTTTGGGGGAACAATTCTGAGACCTTGATGTCCAAGGGGATACAGCCAACCCTGACCAAGATCATGGTGAGTCCAGAGGATGCAGGCATCTACCGCTGCGAGCTGGGTTCTGTGAAATCCAGTCCAGCCACGATCATCCATTTTCGTGTCACAGGTCAGTTGAGAGAAGGGGAATTCAGGGTCCTAAGGCTGAGGGCCCGTCAGCTTCAGGGGCATGGCCTATGGGGCATAACTTCCTGTAGGGGTGTGGTTTCAGGCTACGAGGGTGTGGCTTCCTGCCCAGAGTGTGGCCTCTGGCCACAGGGCCAGGGCTTCCCTCTGGGTGTGTTGGGGCTTCACGCAATTAGAGGCATGATTCTGTCTCAGAGGGCCTGGGTCCTGGGGCGGGCTGCCAGGGGGAGAGCTTGCCTTGGCGGGACCTACCCACCCTCCCAGAACTGCTCCTTACCCCTCCTCTATCAGTATTGCCCAAAAGAATCGTGGAGGAGATACCATCACCAAACACCGAAACCCAGGATGAGATGGCACCGGGTGAGGTGACTCTGGGTCACCCCCAGCCGTCCACAACCCTCCAGTCACAGTCTTCGAAGCCCGAGAATGTGCTAAGAAGCCGCCTCGTGGGGCTGCTGATCTGGGGCTTTGTTGTGCTGATAGCTGGCGTTGTGACCGCGTGAGCCGCCCACTGAAGAAGGCAGGGCTTGGAGTGAGGCGCGGGGTTTCCTACTATCTAATGCAGAAGGGGGTCTGGGAGCCCAGGAGCACTGACTTCCTTTGGGAGAGGGGCTTACCTAGGAGAGAGAAGCTTAGATAATTGCTAGAGTAAGATCAAACCGAGGGAGGCAGGGAGGGATGTTCCTTACTCACTTAGGACCTAACCTGTTCCCGCTATTTGTGCCCCTACCCTCTTCCAGGATACTTTACTTTGGGTCTGGGAAAGTGATCGATTTCATAAAGTCCTCCTGGTTCAGCACTGGCCATGGAGATGCTCAGGACTCCGGGGTTTCAGCGGAAAAGACCGATAAATCAGGGAGAAAATAAAAATTTATCTGGTTGTCTAAGTATCTGACTCACTCCTCCGGACTGATTGTAACTTTTGGTTCTCCAAGAGGAGAAGTCTGGGGATGGTCTTCTGGCTGAGGGAGGAGGGGCTGGGAGCCGGGCCCTCTGGGTCCTGGAAGGGGCCAACTGGCTGCGATGTAATTCCAGAATCGAGGAGTGGGGCAGGGCCAGCCCTCCCCAGATCTCCTCCCCCAGGCCCGGTCCCCTCACAGGACGCCCCCTCCCAGCTCTTCCTGCCGGGTTTCCTCTGCCTTTTCCTGTCCCCCACCCAGTGCTGGGAGCTGGGGCAGAAGCAAAGGCTGTACAGGAGCAGCGGGGTCAGGAACCAACCAGGGCAAACGGAGCCAAGGCCCCCGGGTGCTGCCGGGACCCGAAGCAGGGTAAGAGTTGGGGACCCAGGAGTCCAGACCCTCCTCCTTCAGACCCAGGAGTCAGTCCCCAGCCATCCCTCCATCCCAGCTACCAGCAATCCAGGCTCCCATCCCTCTCTTGCACCCAGACTCCAGAGACTGAGCCCCAGCCCCTCCTCCCTCTGGCCCAGGAGTCCAGGTCCCCCTCCACCAACCCCCTACCTCTCAAGGTCTCAAGAGTTGGGGCCTTATCCACCCTCCCGTAGGGCCATGTTATCTGGTGAGCGAAAGGAGAGTGGAAGTCCCCGCTTCGGGAAGCTCCATCTCCCCGTGGGCCTGTGGATCAATTCTCCCAGGAAGCAGCTGGCCAAGCTGGGGCGGCGCTGGCCCAGTGCTGCCTCTGTCAAGTGAGTGCCCACCTCCTCACGACTCTGGCCCCTGCCCCACCTGCCTCCCAATCTTCCCTGTTTATGACCCAGTTCCTGCACAGGGTAGTGTCAGGGATCCTCGAAGGACTGGTCCCAGTTCCTCTCCTGAATGGGCAAGTGGGCTGGCAGGCCGTAGGGGAGGGTGGGACCCAGTGACATAGGGCCTGGTGAGATGGGCTTAGGCTGGATGGACATGGGGACGGACACAGAAGGAGCAGTGGTTTGATTCACCTTCCTTCCTCCCCTCCCTGATCACCTCTTGGGATTTCCTTCTGTGGGACTCCCCTTTATTTATTTATTTTCTTTTTCTCTCTTTGCCTCTGGCTTCTGCCCACCCCCATCTCCGTACACCCCCATCTCTCAACTTTCTGTGGGTGTCTGTCCCCCATTATCTCTGGGTCTCTGTCCCCCCTCTCCCCGCAACCTGGGTCTTTGTCCATCTCCCTCCTTCTCTAACCCCTGACCCTCGACTCTGCGTGTCTTTCTGGATCTCTCTCCTGTGTCTGCACTCCCTGGTGGGCTCCCAGGTCTTCGTCTTCCGACACGGGGAGCCGCAGCAGCGAGCCGTTACCCCCGCCGCCGCCGCACGTGGAACTGCGGCGAGTGGGCGCGGTCAAGGCGGCCGGGGGAGCCTCGGGGAGCCGCGCCAAGCGCATCTCTCAGCTCTTCCGGGGCTCGGGGACAGGGACCACGGGGTCTGGTGGCGCGGGAGGCCCCGGGACCCCGGGATCCGCGCAGCGCTGGGCCAGCGAGAAGAAGCTGCCGGAGCTGGCGGCAGGCGTGGCCCCCGAGCCTCCACTGGCCGCCCGCGCCACGGCGCCGCCGGGGGTCCTCAAGATCTTCGGCGCGGGGCTGGCTTCGGGCGCCAACTACAAGAGCGTGCTGGCCACGGCGCGCTCCACGGCGCGCGAGCTGGTGGCCGAGGCGCTGGAGCGCTACGGGCTGGCCGGCAGCCCCGGCGGCGGCCCCGGCGAAAGCAGCTGTGTGGACGCCTTCGCGCTCTGCGACGCGCTGGGCCGGCCCGCGGCGGGCGCCGTGGGCAACGGCGAGTGGCGGGCGGAGCACCTGCGCGTGCTGGGCGACTCCGAGCGCCCGCTGCTGGTGCAGGAGCTGTGGCGGGCACGGCCCGGCTGGGCGCGGCGTTTCGAGCTGCGCGGCCGCGAGGAGGCGCGCCGTCTGGAGCAAGAGGCCTTCGGGGCGGCGGACAGCGATGGTGAGCCTGTTAGCTGGACTCTGGGGGCGGAGCTAGTGGAGGGATCGGCTGGGACTAGTGGGCGGAGCTACAGTTGGCGGGGCCCGAGGGGGCCGAGGGAACCGGATGGCCGACTAGGGGCGGGGCCCATTGGGGATGGGCGGGGCTTATAGCACTGGATCAAGTGGAAGGTGGAACTGGGACAGGACCTAGGTCGGCCAGATGGGCTAGGCCAGAGGATGATAACCTGGGAATAAATGCAGAGCCTATGGGCGGGGCCTGCGATGCAGGGGCGGGGCCCGCGAAATGGAGTAACAAGTAGCCAGAGGTATTGGGCGGGACAGATGCTGGTGGCGCGGGTCCTGGTGTCAAGAGGCCTCTCAGCAGTAGGTTGAAGTGGTTAGTGAGGATCAGGGCCTTTGTGGTTGAAGCCTACAAGGGTAAATAGCCTGGAGAATGAGGAAATGGGCCGTTAGAGCAGGGCCCAAGAATGGGCGGAGCCTCAGGGGTGGGCCTTGGAGCAGGTGACCTTAGGCTGGGTTGGCTGCAAAGTGAGTAGGGTCTTGAGGGTAGTGCACGGGAAATAAAGAGGTATTTGTAAAGGCCAAGGACCAGGCTACTCGGAGGCTTGGTCTTTGAGAAGGCCGGGCCTGGAACAGGAGGTGTGCCAGTATGTGAAATAGCAAATATAGGGCAGAGCCTGGCAGGGGTGGGGTCTGGCTCATAGGGATAGAGTTTGCTCAGGTAGCCTTCTTACAGCTTTTCTGTTCCTGAGTCTCCCCTTGGGAGATGCGCTGGTGTATCAGATACATTCATGGGCTTTGAACTCAGGCTTGGACTCCAACCCATTCTTTGCCAGTTAAACACAGCAGAATCCTAGGCAAAGATTCAATGGAATCATGTATAGGGTTTTAGCACAGGGCTTGGCACATAGTAGGCGCTCGATAAAGAACGGCATCATTGTCTTTTTATCCCCCTCAAAAGCACTAATTGAACACTTACTGTGGGCCACGCATTATTTAGGGCCCTGGAGGAATTCAATGCTCCAACTTGGAATGTTAGGGGTGTTCAAGAGGAGGTGGTTTGTTTCCCTGAGGGCAGGATCTTCTCGGTTCATTGAGAAGTCCCTAGTGCCTAGAACAGTGCCCGGTACATAGTAGGTGCTCAGAAAATACTAACTGAAAGAACGAATAAACTAAGCAGCTGGAACTGCAAGATGGAATCAGGTGGGCAGGAATCCGGAAGTGTTCCAGGCACAGGGAACAGCATGTGCAAAAACCTAAGGAGATGGGTAGGAATCAGGCAGGAAGTGTGTTCCAAGCACAGGGAACAGCATGTGCAAAAACCTAGGTGTGGTAAGCAGCCTCACCTCTTTGCAGCCAATTCTCTCTTTATAATCTCTCCCTATCTCTTTCCAGTCTGTCTCATCATGTTCCATCTCTCATCGCAGGCACGGGCGCCGCCTCGTGGCGGCCGCAGAAGAACCGCTCCCGGGCGGCGTCGGGTGGGGCGGCCCTGGCCAGTCCTGGCCCAGGGTCGGGGTCCGGACCCCCGGCTGGGTCCGGGGGCAAGGAACGCTCCGAAAACCTATCCCTGCGGCGCAGCGTATCGGAGCTCAGTCTGCAGGGGCGGCGGAGGAGGCAGCAGGAGCGTAGGCAGCAGGCACTTAGCATGGCCCCAGGGGCAGCTGACGCCCAAATCGGACCTGCAGACCCCGGAGACTTCGATCAGTTGACCCAGTGCCTCATCCAGGCCCCCAGCAATCGCCCCTACTTCCTGCTGCTGCAGGGCTACCAGGACGCTCAGGTAAGCAAAGCCTCTCCTACGGGGAGAGATTTATGCCCCACCCTTCTGTTGAAGGGAGACAAAACTACAACTCCCAGAACTCCTTGGGCCGCATTAGTCTCTGGTATGCTGGAAGGTGTGGTCCCAGGGAGGTTCCAGAGCAGGAGATACTGTCAGAGAGTGGAAATGTTGGAGAATAGATGGCAGATAAGGATTTCACTGGAGGGACAGGTAAGGAATGATTTATTTCGTTCAAAGTTGGTGGAAAGCACTGTCTACCTTCAGGGAGAATGAAAGAGCCAGTATTTTAGAACGATCTTCTTGGAAGCCTCTATTTCCTGAGGGAGAGTAAGAGAAAAGTATATTCTGGAGGGAGGTAGATAGTCTGATTGATGTCTGGGATCTTGTTCTGGTTAAGCCTATATTTTCTTGTGAAGAGTGGGCTAAATCATTTTTTAAGCTAATGGTTTACACTGGAACGATTTGACCATTGCTGATGGGGGCAGGTGGTGCTGACACTTCTATTTTACATGTTTGGGTGGCAGTAGGAGAATTGTTAAAGTGTTGGGGAGCAGAGAGGGAGAAAGGATTAGTGGATGGGGGTCAGTGGGATATTATTTCATTAATAGAAATGTAATGTATTATTGGAAATGTTCGTGTGTGTGTGTGGTGATTAGGAGAATCATTCTTATGGTGTTGTCCACCTTTGGGTAACAGTGGCACAGCCACACTCAACAGGTACCACTGGAATCACTGGAAACAGCCCACTCTGGAAAGTGATAGAGTTTATTTAACAGTTCCATTTTCACTGTTAGAGAGGGAGCCAATTGGGTTAGGTGGCTTGGCTGTGTATATGGGTGAGGGGTTAAAACTATTCAGAGAAGAGCTTGCCTTGGAATTCATTCCTCCTTGTTGGGGCAAGGGGACAGGGCAAGTTCATTGTAGGAAGGGTTTTGTATATCTTCTAACAGTCCATCCCTCTAGACAAGGTGGAGGATGGGAGGCTCTATTTTGGAAAGGTGGTCAAATTGCAAGGATCTATCCTAAGTCTATTTCTTTCTTCTTTCTTTTTTTTAAATTGAAGTACAGTCAATTACAACATGTCAATTTCTGGTGTACAGCACAATGTCCCAGTCATTCATATACATACATATATTCATTTTCATATTTTTTCATTAAAGGTTATTAGATATTGATATTGAACATAGTCCCCTGTGCTATACAGAAGAAACTTTTTTTAAAATCTATTTTTATATATAGTGGCTAACATTTGTAAATCTCAAACTCCCAAATTTATCCCTTCCTACCCTCTTTCCCCAGTAACCATAAGATTGTTTACTATGTCTGTGAGTCTGTTGGAAGGATCTGTCCTGAGAGTATAAGAGAGTATGTTATGGGAAGAGAGGGACACATTGGAAACATCTATTCTTTCGGGCAGGGTTCATGAGAAATTTCTTGATAAGAAAGAGGCTTTCTTGAAAGTGTTCATTCCTTGGGAACAGGAATAAGTTTCATCTCTTGTAGAAAGGAATTTGTTTGCATTTGTCTATTCATGGGTGTCTGTAATCTGAGTTCACTGTAGGTGAGGTGGAAGAACCTTCTTGGGTTAAGGAACAGGAGAGCCACTGTAAAAAGGGGTTCATATATTTTGGATCATTCCATTTCTCCACACAGGGATGGAAAATAGGAGATTCTGTCTTTAGAAGGTGGTCAGACTAGAAGGGTCCATTTTTCTTGAAAGGCAGATGAGCGAATCCATTGTAGGAATGGGATTTAGAAATGTCCATCCATGGGTAGAGGTGATGGGACAGTTCAGTGTAGGAAGGAGATTTATGATTTATGAATATCTGGATGACTGTTCTCTCAGACATGAATAGGGAACAAAAGGGTTTTAGGAGAGGATCAGACTGAGTGCTTCCATTTTTACAGGATGCAGATAAGAGAGTCTTTTTTAGGAAGGGGTCTTCTAGAATACATCTTTGGTAGATGAAATGGGACACTCCAGTTTAAGAAGGTCTCCTTGAAAACATCAGTTTATAAGATGGGATTACTAGACATGCCACTGTATGTAGATCTCCTTGGAGATGTCTTTTTTGGGGGGATGAGAATGTTGAGGGCATCCATTGATGGAAGGGAGAGTATCTTTGGAATTCTCCATCATGGGAGTGAGGGGAGTAGATGAGTCTATTGCAGGAGGACACCTTGGGAGTGAATTCATCATGAAGGGAAAAATGAGAGTTCGTTGTAGAAAGTGGGTCTCCTTGGAAGCGTGCATTCATGGGGTGGAGATAATGGAAGAAAACTGTTCAAAGGCAAAGTCTCTTAAAAGGTATCTACTCCTTGCTTTGGGAATATTGAGAGAAACTATTGTTGGGAGGGGAAATGTCTTGAAAAGCCTCCATCACAGGGGTGGAATGGTGGGCAAACAGGGCCACCGTCAGGGAAATGGGAGAGTTCCTAGAAGAAGGTTTCCTTGGGAAGGTCCATTCTTTGAGAATGAGGGTAGTGGGACAGTGCATTTTAGTAACGGGGATGTGGTGTTCTTGGAAGCACACGTTCTTTGGGCTGGATGTTATGGGAGAGTCCACTGTAGGAGGGGATTGCCTTGAAGGAGTCCATTCAGGAGGTGAGAAGATGGGAGAGTCCACTGGTGAAAGATCTCCTGAGAAGCATCCATTCTTTGAGAGACAGAAATGGTAGAGCCTGTATCAAGAAAGGGGTTTCCTCTTATCCAGTCTGCAGGCTGTATGTTATAGGGCAGTCCACCATATGAACTGCCCTTGAAGAGCCTACTCGTGCATGGGAGGTGGGGGTAAATGGTGAGTCCTTTGGGATCCCAGGAGATCTCCTTGGAAGTGCTCATTCAAGAGATGTGGTTGATGGAAGAGTCGACTGTGGGAAAGGGATCTCTTTGGAAGCATCCATTCCTCGTGGAGTGGTGTCCTTTAGTGCATCTTCGCTTTTCCCTCCAGGACTTCGTGGTGTATGTGATGATGCGGGAGCAGCACGTGTTTGGCCGGGGTGGGAACTCCTCGGCTCGAGGTGGGTCCCCTGCCCCATATGTGGACACCTTTCTCAACGCCCCAGACATCCTGCCACGTCACTGCACAGTACGCGCGGGCCCTGAGCCCCCGGCAATGGTGCGCCCATCCCGGGGAGCCCCGGTCACGCACAACGGGTGCCTCCTGCTGCGGGAGGCCGAGCTGCATCCGGGCGATCTGCTGGGGCTGGGCGAGCACTTCTTGTTCATGTACAAGGACCCCCGCAATGGGGGCTCGGGGCCGGCGCGGCTGCCGTGGCTGCCCGCGCGCCCCGGGGCCACGCCGCCGGGCCCCGGCTGGGCCTTCTCTTGCCGCCTCTGCGGCCGTGGCCTGCAGGAGCGCGGCGAAGCGCTGGCCGCCTACCTGGACGGCCGCGAGCCGGTGCTGCGCTTCCGCCCGCGCGAGGAAGAGGCGCTGCTGGGCGAGATCGTGCGCGCCGCGGCCGCGGGCGCCGGAGACCTTCCACCCCTGGGGCCCGCCACGCTGCTGGCGCTGTGTGTGCAGCATTCAGCCCGGGAGCTGGAGCTGGGTCACCTGCCGCGCCTGCTGGGCCGCCTGGCCCGTCTCATCAAGGAGGCTGTCTGGGTGAGCTCCCCCAACCGCCGTCCAGCCCCATCTGCGCCCCAAGTCCTTTCCCCAGTGTCCCCTCGCCAACTCTAACCTTAGTTTCGTAGTTGGGCAGGACGAAACTACATCTCCCATGATACCCCAGGAGGGGGCTTGGGCTAGGGCCCCCATGGATGCTGGGAGTTGTGGATCCATCCACAGGCTGTACAGTAGTACCTAAATTTGCAGCTGTGGGATTATGGAGGAAACCATTCTGGGAGACGGGTAGAGGGGAAGAGATCCCATTGGATGAAAAGTTGAAAGAGACCATTGTGAGAAGTAAGGTGGGCCCTGACCATAGTGGGCGAGACCATTCTTGCAAGCGAGGAAGAACAAACCTATGGACCAACAGATGGAAGTGCCAGGGAGAAGCCATTCATGGGGGTGGCAGAGGTGGTGTGGGAGGTCCCATCCTACTGAACTAGAGCCTATTTAGAGAAAAGGTTTAAGAAGTTTTGGGGTGGGGAAAAATACACTCCATTTGACTAGAAGCGGACCTAAAGGGAGGTAGACCACTCATAATCATAGGGGTGTGTGTTTTAAAAGGTGAGAAGAGGAGTGACTGTTCTGAAGCTTGGGGATTAGAGTCCATTTGAAAAGTGGGGACAGTCTTTGTCAAAAAGGAAGACCCAGGGTATTAACCCATAGGCCTTGTTTCCTCAACCCCCTCACCTTAATTCTGATCTTACTGTTCCACAGGAAAAGATTAAGGAAATTGGAGACCGCCAGCCAGAGAAGTAAGAGAAACTCTGGGGAGAAGGGTCTGGAGGGATGTACGGGTCAGGCTTTGCATCCAGTTCTCTGTTCACATTTCCATGCATGTCTTAGTGCAAACTTCTTGAGTCCTTGGGACTCAACTTTTCTAGTTGTGAAATGAGAGTTGGACTCTGTCCCCAGTTAGACCCAGATCTTGGGGTTTGGACATTATGGTGGAGGTTGGGCAAGATTTACAGGTCCCTTCCTCCTTTCCTAGCCACCCTGAGGGGGTTCCTGAGGTGACCTTGACCCCTGAGGCCGTGTCTGTGGAGCTGCGGCCACTCATGCTGTGGATGGCAAACACCACGGAGCTGCTGAGCTTTGTGCAGGAGAAGGTGCTAGAGATGGAGAAGGAGGCCGACCAGGAGGGTGAGCTCTGACCCAGGTCCATGCTCAACCAAGCCTCCTGCCATTCCCTGCACCTGGGGACCTGGGCTTCTGCCTGCCAGCCTCTGGTTCTCCCTCTCACTCCTAGGTCTGTCCTCAGACCCACAGCTCTGCAATGACTTGGAATTATGCGACGAAGCCATGGCCCTCCTGGATGAGGTCATCATGTGTACCTTCCAGCAGTCTGTCTACTACCTCACCAAGGTTGGCCTTGACACCTGCTTCCTGTTTAGCATAACATAACTTCCTGTTTGAACTACATCACATTGCTCTGATGTCACTTCCCATGTGACCTCCTAAGATTTCCTGCTTCTCTGACATCACCTCCCATTTCACTCCAGCACCTTGTGTTCTGATACCACTTCCTGTTTGAGTTTACATCACTTCCTGCCTTTCTGACTTCTCTTTCTGTCTTTGTAACCATCCCATCTTGGCTGACTTCACTGTCTGGGTATATCACTATTACCACTTTCTCAAGCTGCTGTTTTCTAAGTCCACTCTTAAGTCACTGGTAAGTTTGATAGATAGGTAGACAGATAGATTTTGATGGATCAAACAGTACTAAGTACCATCATTTAAACAAAATCGCTTTAATCAGGCTACACTTCCTGTGTTTGTTGACCTCACTTCCTATAGCTCTGAGTTCATTCCCTTTTCTGAGCCACAAACCTTTTCTCCCTGGAGTGCCCATCCTGCAGAACTTGCTTTCTGCCCCAGTCCCCCACCACTTCCCTTGAGCTTAATATCGCTTCTTGGAACTCTCAGGGTTTCTAGTTTCTGGTTTCTGGTGGGCCTGATTCCCTATCTGTAAAATGAAAGGGCATCCTTGGGGACAGATAGTCTCTATGTTCCTTGATCAGCCTTGATTTGTGAAGCCCTCTCCTCCAAGGCTTCACTTCCTGTACATCCCTGCCAAGGGTAGCTTTATTTCTTCTTTGGCTCTGCCCTCATTTCCTGTCCTTGGCCTGATCTCACTTTCCACTGGCTAACTGCCACCCCACTCCCACTTCCTGACTCTCCATTCTTTTCCTTTCCTTTGGGAATTCTGGATGAATAATTATTTGATTGAAGGGAGCCTCTTTGTTCAATGTCCTTTGTCCTACTTGAGCTTTCCCTGTTGAGAACTACAAGTCCTGTAAGGCATCAGAGATGGTCTTAAGATACCCAAGAGACTTCTGGAAAGCCCTTAAGATTTGAGGTGTCCCTGGCCTGATGAATGCTAAAACCTATCTGGAAAGTAGGGATTTGCTCATGGAGACCTTTAGGGTGTTGAAAGTAGATGGACTACAATTCCCAGAAGCCTTTTGTGGAGCTCCCCAGTATCTTCATACTCTACTGCCCTGAAGCTTCCAGGGAGTTGTAGTCTGATCACTTGTTTGCATCTCTGTATCTCCTCAGACTCTATATTCAACACTGCCTGCTCTCCTGGATAGCAATCCTTTCACAGCTGGGGCAGAGCTGCCGGGGCCTGGCGCAGAGCTGGGGGCCATGCCTCCGGGGTTGAGACCTACCCTGGGCGTGTTCCAGGCAGCCCTGGAACTGACTAGCCAGTGCGAGCTGCACCCGGACCTTGTGTCTCAGACTTTCGGCTACTTGTTCTTCTTCTCCAATGCGTCCCTTCTCAACTCGCTGATGGAACGAGGTGAGGGTCAGACTGGAAAAGTACTGGAAGCAGAGATGGGAGCCACTGAGATCTATTCAATTCAGACACACCACAGGCTCAGGGTACATATTTAGGGACTCTGGACAGCAAGCTCTAGATCCCAAGCTGAAGGATAGGAAAGGTCTGGGTGGTGGGAGGGCAAGATCCCCTATACACCCGTTGCTTCTCATTCCCTTCCCCTACAGGTCAAGGCCGACCTTTCTATCAGTGGTCTCGAGCTGTCCAAATCCGAACCAACCTGGATCTTGTCTTGGACTGGCTGCAGGGGGCTGGGCTGGGCGACATCGCCACTGAATTCTTCCGGAAACTCTCCATGGCTGTGAACCTGCTCTGTGTGCCCCGCACCTCCCTGCTCAAGGTGACTCCTGAACCCTGACCTCTGACTCCCCAACCCCACTCAGCCATCCTCTGTATTCAGCTCACCCTTGGATTGCTCCTTGGACTCCATGTTCTCCACAGTCCCAGCTCAGACACCATAGGTGATGCATTAGCAGCTGGAAGGAAGCCAGGCACATCATGTCCAAACTTGGCTGCATGTAAATCCCAGTGGGACTTATAAATAATAATAGCTCCCTCCCTCAGACCTGCTGATTCAGGAAGTCTGGTATGGGACCAAGGAATGTGACAGCTAAAACATTCATTGTATATAAACTATATGCCAGACACTGTGTGGGTTTTTTTTTAGTGTAATTAAAAATTTTTTATAATTAAAAATTTTTTTTACTTTTTTTTAAAAATGGAAGTACTGGGTATTGAACCCCGGACCTCATGCACGCTAAGCAGGCACTCTACCACTGAGGTATAACCTCCCCACTAGGCACTGTGTTTAGCCCTTCTCATTGAATGCTGACTAAGCCCCGTGAAGTAGGTTATTATAATAACGAATACATATGTACACAATAATATAAACTAATAGTCAGTTTGCTTCTTCCTCACCTTTGCCTTCTCCTACCTCCTTATGCATTCTGAAGCAAAGCACATTTTTCTTTTTTAAAACTGAGAGTGTACCCTTTCCCACCATCACTTTGGTGACAACTAGACCTCACAGTGCCTGGAAGACATCACACAGACACCACTGCTACCCACTACATCTACACTCTCTGTGGAGGGCCTTCCATTTCAGATTTCTCAGCTGCCCCATAATGATCATAGATTTCTCACCTCATCTTTCCACCAGGCTTCATGGAGCAGCCTACGAACTGACCACCCCACACTGACCCCTGCTCAGCTCCACCATCTGCTCAGCCACTACCAGCTGGGTCCTGGCCGCGGTCCTCCACCTGCTTGGGATCCTCCCCCTGCAGAGAGAGATGCTGTGGACACAGGTGAAGAGAAATGGGGACAGAGGCATCAGGGCTGTCAGCTTTCTTCTGTCCTTGGGACCTAGGAATCCATAGCCCCAGCTCCTTCTTTCTGATCCAGGATTCTGGACCCCTAGCCCTCTCCTCCCCCAGGTGCTAAGTGCTGGATCCCAGGATATAGGATTCTCCCCCAAGATACAAGAGTTTAAGTTCCCAGCTCCTTTTTCTGAGGGGTTCAGGCCACCAGCCTCCCCCACAAACTACTCCCCTCACCTAAGTCCGGGTTCCAGGCCCCTTCACTCTAAGGAATCCGTAAAACGAACTTCCCAGCCCTTCTTCCTTCCTCTCGGACCCAAGAACCCAACTACATCGCCCGTTTCCCAGGCAATGATGGCCTTTCATAGTCTGAACTACAACTCCCATGATGCTTGGGGACTCCAAGAGTAGCGTTTGAGGGGATCCTACTCCAGAAGTTGCGAAAGGGTTACGTTTTTCCTACTTTCGGGAGTGGCGCAACCTAGGCTCTCCTCGACACTACTGCCTCCTGCCCGTTTGCAGAATTTAACTCTGTGTTCTTCGGTTTTATAGGAGACATCTTTGAAAGCTTCTCCTCCCATCCTCCCCTCATCCTGCCCTTGGGCAGCTCGCGCCTTTGCCTCACGGGTCCAGTGACGGACGACGCCCTCCACCGTGAACTGCGCAGGCTCCGCCGCCTCCTCTGGGATCTCGAGCAGCAGGAACTGCCGGCCAATCACCGCCACGGACCTCCTGTAGCCACGCCTCCTTGAAAAACCAATAGCAAACGAGCGCGCGAACCTTGAAAATTCATCTACTAGAGCCCGCCCGAGCGCAGAGCTTTCTGGGAGTTGTAGGTTTTTCCCGGCGTGGAATGCTGGGAGTTTGAGTTTTCGGGTAATATAGGATGGGACCTTGGGAAGTTGGGTTTAGGACTTGAGCGCCAGAAGCAATAAAGGTATCTGTGGTATTGGCAACGCCTCACTTGTTAAGACTCGGGAGCAGGAGTGATGATGATTTTCTTCGGAATAAGGCATCAGGGCCCTTGCCTGGAGCGTTGGGCTCCTGCCGAGTCCGCTGAGGTATTTATAGCCACGGCCTCAGCTTGCCCTCTCGCATGTAATCCAACCCAGGAACACTGGGGCCTCCCACGCATATCAGGACAGAACACTCGACTTGTTCTAACAAAGATCAGGCCCTTAGTCCTGCAAGTGGGAAACAGCCATCGCTCCCTTCGACCCCCCCAAAAGTCCATAGTCCAGTCTCTTCCCTCAGACCCAGGAGTCTGGGTTCCCAAGCCCCTTCTGGACCTTCCTGCCTGTCGGACACACTGATGAGCCTCAACATTCTTGTTCCTATTCTGGAATCACTCTTCCCTCACATCCATAAGTACGTGCCCCCAGCCCCCTCCTCCCTCAGACCTAGGAGTCGGGGGCTCTAGTTTGAACTTTTCATCCTCCTGAATCCGACTCCCGCTGCTGCGTCAGGGAAAAAGTAAGCGACAGGTGCCACCTGCCTGCAGGGCTAGGGCGCGACCACCTGCCGCTGCTGCTCACCCTGCGCCCCTCTCCTGGCACCTGTTTCTGTCAATCTGTCCACCACTGCCCTGTCCGACCCTGCAGCCCGAGGACTCGGAGGAGGAGCGAGCTAGGGAACCCCGACGCTGGCCCCGCCAAAGGCCCTCCCATCCCGTGCTCCCGCCCCTTCTCGGGGTGCTAGGAGGGGGCTCCTGTCTCCCCCGCCCGCCTCCACCGCTCCAGACACGCCCCCAAAAGGGGGGGATCCGAGGCGATCCAAGGCTGGTGGGGCGGAGCCTGCGGCCTCCAGCCTAGACCGCTGGACTCAACCCACTCCAGAGCACAGCTGCGCGGAGCCCACCTGGTGAGAGGCCCCTGGGGTGAGAGGGTGGTGGGAGGGGAACCCGCCTTAACTCTTCTGTCACCTCTCTGATCCAAGTCCCTTCCCCACAGACCACGGGTGGCTGACACCCACCAACGTCCTTCTCAAATGCAGGTGACAGAACCCCTTCTACTCCCCAGGGACATGTCGGGTCCCCTTCCCCCTCTTGATCAAGGCTATTGGATTCTAGGCCCCTCAAAAGAATATTGAGTTACTGCCCTTCGCCCCCTTTTCCTTCCTCTCCTTTCATAGACCCTGCATCCAGGCCCCCATGCCTGCCTTCTTAGAATCCTAGATTCCCAGACCCCAGGTCCTTCCTACCCCTTAGCTCCTCCTCCCTCAGACCCAGGAGTCCTGGTCCCCAGCCCCCTGTTCTCTCACAACCAGGAGTCTTGGCCCCCAGTGCCCTCCACCCCGCCAAGATCCAGAGGCCCAAGGCTCTCCCATCTCAAAGTTCCACAGGCCCTTTCCCTGCTGCGTTCACCTGCAGGGCCGCCTCCTGACCTCCACTCTGACCCTGCCTCCTGTGGTGGCCCTGCTCTCCCCCAAGTCCAGGTCCCCCTCCCAGGCTTGGCAATGACTCTGGCGGCTTCCTCCCAGCGCTCCCAAATCATTCGCTCCAAGTTCCGATCTGGTGAGAAGCTTCTCTGTGCATGCAGGGCAGGGATCCTCCCTGTCCTGAGACTATATCCTGACTCTGGGAGTGTGCACCGCGGAGTGAGTGGGAGGAGGGCGGTGGCACCCAGGAGGCATGTATTTTCTGTGCAAAAGATCACTCGGGCATGGAGGCACCAGCAAAGGGGTCAAGTTGTGGTGGACAGAGAGGGTGCAAATGGCTAGTGAAGTGCTCACATAACATTAGGGAGTGGGCGGCTCAGGGTGGGTGTGCTGAGGATCACGGACCGCAAAAGAAGGGGGGCTTAAACTGACACGTGCATAGTGGGGACTTAAGCGTGCCCAGCATGGAACTGTGGGCAAGGGTCCCCACAAGCCTTGAAAGGGTCAAAGGTTGCATTTCAGGTCCCAGTGCAGGTGGAAAGTGTGCCAGTAAGTTCACCTGGAGGTCAAGTCCTGAGGCGACAGAGGGTACTCGAGTGTGTTAATGAGCGTGCTTACGTGATTGGGTGGGTGCCAAGACACTAGGAACCAAAAGCCAGGAGTGTTCAAAAGTGTACGAATACAAAGAGCAGAAAAGTGCAAAGAGAGATCCTTGCTCTGGAACTGGGGGCCCAAATCCTGAATGTGCAAATAAGTGTGTGCATGTAGCTGGGTATGTGCCAAGACCTTGAGCCAAGGACGAAGAGGGGCGAAGGGTCCAAGTGCACCAAAGTGGTGTAGGTGCAAAACGAGAGCCCAGAAAAACGCGTGTTTAAAGGTGGGTGTGCAAAGGGGTGACGGAGGGGAGGCCCAGAGGCAGCACAGAAGGGAGTGGGCGTGTGCCAAGCGGGGTGCATGGATGGAAGGAGGCGAGGTATAAAGGCCAAGATGGCAATTTGTGTTGAGGCTGGGGTGGGCATAGCTTGTCAAGGGGGCAGGTGGAGCCAGGGGGCAGGGCTGCCTCCTGCCTGCATGCTGGCTGCCTCCTAGCCCCCAAACGGCTCTGGCCTTCGGGGCTGTGCTGGCAGGGAGCAGGCAGGAGGCCCGGGAAGGGAGCAGGCTGCCCGCCCACCCGCCTTCACGGGGTGTGTAAGGGGGCTGGGCACGCATGTCCCGCCAACTGCAGCTCACAGCCGCCTGCCAGGCCAGGCTCTTGGACACTCCCTTCCCGCCTTTCTCCTCCCACCTCCCACCACAGTCCTCCAGCTTCGGATCCACAGACGGTATCAGGACTCAAGTAAGTGTGGGCCCAGAAAGGGAGGGAATGGTGGCCCCACTTCCCAGGGACACCCTGGAGTACAGCTACCAGATATGCTGCTCTGGTCCCAGACCCTCAGTACCTATGCCCCAGGGTACACTGAAAGCCCATCCTGCCCTTCCCCGGGACCGGGAGTACAGGTCCCCAGCCGCCCCACCCCTAGGACCCCTTTTCCTGCTCTTGGGCTTTTCCCACTCCAGTGAAGTGCATGAATCCAGATTCTGTTTCTTTGGAGAAGACAGGCATCCCAGACTCCACACTTGGCACACACACAAATCTCAGGATGTGGCTTTCAGCTTCTTTTCCCAAGAACCAGGAGTGCTGGCCCCACCCCTGTCCAAGTAAAACCCCAGAAATCTGTGATCCTCAGCCACCACACCACTTGGTGACCAAGGAGGTGATTCCTGCCTTTCTTGAGATTGTAAAAGTCTGGGTCCCTAGCACCTCCACCCTTAGATGCAGGAATTCAGACACCCAGCTCCCACCACTTGGGTTTCGCTCCCCAGGCCTGCCCTCCTGCACACAGGGGCTGGGGCCTCCAGGGCCCTCCTTCCCACACAGCTTTGTTTCTCCCTCTCTGGCTTGCTGCCTGCAGGCCTCTCGGGGTCCTTCGCTGCCTCTCCAGTCTCGGATCCAGATCCGTGGATCTCAGCCTCAGGCCCGGCTGTGGCTCCAGCCCCAGCCTCACCCTCCGGCCCTGCCCCATTCCTCTTCAGCCCTGGAGTCCTTCTCCCTGAGCCGGAATACAGCCCTTGGAGGTCCCTGAAGAAGGTAAGTCTCAATGGGAGTGCAGGGAAGTCCCCCTGAGAGTCTAGACTTGGTCTTCCTTGCTGCTGCCCTTCTTACTCCTCTCTGGTAATGCCAAGCTGACCTCATACTTTGCATGGGGTTCTGGGGGCAGGAAAGTGGGAAAGCAGCAGAAGCATATGACATCTTACCTGCTTTTTCAGGACTCTCCTAAGATCTCCAGACACTGGAGAGAGCCGAAGCCCAAGGGGAACCTGACATACCACCAGTACATGCCCCCAGAGCCGAAACAAGGGTCCAGGGCAAACCCCCAGGCTGAACGACCAGTCTTGAGTCCTCCTGGACCGCCTCTGTGGGAAGAGACAAACTCACAGCAGCCACTTTCTAGGTATGACCCCTGTTTTTGTTCTGGGAAGTTCAGTCCCCCCAGCCCCCTCCCAGGACACAAGAGTCCAGATCCCCAGACCCTCTTCCTTCACTTCTCAGGAATCCTGACCTCACATCCAAGAGTCTGAGCCCCCAGTTCCTCTCCCGAGCACAGGAACTAGCCTCCTGTGTTTGCGCCCTCGGAGATCCAGAATTTGGGTCCCTCACCCTCCTGCATCTTCATGAGTCCTTGTCTTTGGGGACTCCATAATGTCTTTTCTCTCTCCTTCTAACCTCTGTTTCCCCCTCACAACTATCGCCAGGATGAAGCCCACTTCCCTCACTCCCTCCCCACCAGGAGTCCCCAGCCCCTCGCCCCCTCCACACAAATTGGAACTTCAGACCCTCAAACTGGAAGAGTTGACGGTAAGTTTGGGGAGTAACTTCCCAGGCTGGCCCTCTCCTTCAGTGGGGACCCAGAAGTCTAACCTTGCAGCCTCTATTCCATCGGACATCCAGGACCCGGGGTCCCCAGTCCCTCCTCTCTTGGTTTCCAAACGTCCAGCCCTGTCCCCTACCTCTCCCCTCGCCTGCACCCCAGAGCCCAGCCTAGCACGGCCTCCCCGCTTCCCATCCCAGGTCTCAGAGCTCCGGCAGCAGCTGCGCCTGCGGGGCCTCCCGGTGTCCGGGACCAAGTCGATGCTCCTGGAGCGCATGCGTAGCGGCACCCCGCCCCGTGAGCGGCAGAAGCCGCGACGAGAGGACAGTTCCGCAAATGCTCCCTGGCCTCGCTTCAGGCCCAAGGCTTTGGGAGCCACCCGGAGGCCGGGCTCGGTGAGGGCGAGGCTATGCGCGTGTGGACCAATGAGAAGACAAAGCGGGACGGGGCGGGAAATCGAGAAAAGACTAGCCAATAACTTGTGGAGGCGTGGTTAAGAGCAAAGTGGGAGGATCTTAAGGGAAGAGAAGCCAATGAAATAGAGGGCGAGGCCGAAGGGAGGTGTCGACGAGTGAAGGGCGGGGATGCGACAGGGGGTGGAGTCATAGGTTGCGAGTGGGTGGGGTTGCTTCCCAGTGGGCGTGGCTTGTAGGAACGCCCTCTTCACTGTTCTAGCTCAAGCCTAGTCCAACATCTCCCCCACCGCCTCCTCCACGTGCCGCGGAAACCCCTGTGACAGCTCCGGCTCCGGCTCCGGCTCCGGCTGAGACGACGGCTCCTGCTCCAGGTCCAGTGCCCACCCTTTCCTCAGCACCAGCTTCTGCAGCCCTGACACTGGAAGAGGAGCTGCAGGAAGCGATCCGCAGAGCGCAGGTGAGAGGGAGCGGGCTTAAGGTCTCAGTCAGGATCAGGCTGGCGTCCCAGGTTCACGCCGCTTCTGCTCGTCCGCAGTTGCTTCCGAACCGGGGCATCGATGACATCCTGGAGGATCAGGTGGAGCCTGAGGGTAAGAGCAACCTCCTGGATTTGGGGAGAAAGAAGGCCGAGGTTCTGGACTTCCGGGTCCAAGGGAGGAGAAGTTTGGTATCTGGGCTCCTGAATCCTAGGGAGGAGTGGGCTGGGGACCTAGACTCTTGGAAAGGACAAATAGGGTGCTGGGGTCCGGACCTATGCCTTCCTAAGCTCACACTCCATTTTCCCCCTGCAGACCCGCTGCCCCCCATCCCCCTGGACTTCCCCGGCTCCTTCGATGTGCTGTCCCCCTCCCCGGACTCTGAAGGCCTCTCATCTGTCTTCTCTTCCTCGCTCCCGTCCCCAACGAACTCCCCATCCCGCTCTCCCAGGGGGCCCACGGACTCCTTGGATTGGCTGGAAGCTCTGAGTGGGGGTCCCCCGTTGGGCTGTGGCCCTCCAGCCCCCAGCATCTTCTCTGCTGACTTATCCGATTCAAGTGGCACCCGGCTTTGGGACCTGCTGCAGGATCCATGGTGATGGATTTTGGGGTTTCAGGGACTGTGAACTGGTGGGGATGGGGAGGTCAGAGAGATAGAGTCCCTGAGGGAAGGGTTGGAACAACCAGCAGAGCCCCTCCCACTGCAGACCCCAAATCAGAGACAACTCTCATCCCCACCTGGCCCCTGAACTGCTGCTGACATGCCAACCTCCTGACTTTTGTCTTTCTGACCTCCACTTGATCCCCTCCATGGCTGTGTGGTTGGGGGCAAGGAGGTGTCATTTGCTGCTGGCCAGGGCAAACACGCTGCTTGCTGCTTCCTTCAGAGACCACGTGGGTGTTTTTGTTTCCACCTTCACCCCCACACCCACCCCCGATCCCACCGACTAGATGGCTGCCTGTTGCTGGGGAATCTGGAAGGTGGTCTGTGCTTTTTGGATGCAGGAGACAGGCAAGAAAGAATGGGGAGAGAGAATAAGGAGCCAGACCCTTGAGAATAGGGAGCCAGACCCTTGACTTCTGATTGGAGATGAGAAAAATCAGATGCATCATATCTGAGCTCAGATTCTCTTGGAAGGAGACCCTGAGACAAGATTCATGTGTCCATAATTTATTAAAGACATGCCTCCAAGAGAAACCAATACAGGAACAGATGAAACACTACAGTGAAGAGGAAGAAGACCAGCAAGAGTGTGGCTTCAGGTGAAGTCCAACCCCAGTCTGATCCCATGGGGAGCTCTGAAGGATAAATTAAGTTGCAGAGTCTTTCCCACCTTTAGGCAAAGGGAACTGGGTTTTTGAGGCAAAGAGAGATCACTGTTTGGGTTTATTATTGCTGAATAATGAACCACCTGAAAATTTAGAGTCTTCAAATAATAACAGTCTATGATTGTTCACAATTCTATGGGTTGACTGGGCTCAGAAAGGTAGTTCTTCACTACCATATGATGTCAACTAAAGCCGCAGTCATCTTAGGACCCAGCTGGGCTGGAACATCCAAGATGGAGCACTCACATGTGTCTGGCAAGGAGGGCTAGTAGGCTTGAGCCTACTGGGCTGTGGGACATCGGAACTGCTCTCATTCTCCATGAAGTTTCAGTGCTCCCCCTCCCCATGTGCTTTCTCCTACAGGTAGCTGGACTCCTTACATGGTAGCTCAGGGCACCCCAAAGTAAGCATTCCCAGGGGAGGAAGTGGAAGCTGCCAGTCTCTTAAAAACTAAGCTTGGAACTGGCACAATGTCATTTCTACCATATTCTATTGATTAATTCAAATCAGGCTAGCCCAGGCTGAATATGGGAGAAGACTATACCAATGTACGAATGTCAGGGGCCTGGTCATTGTGGGCCATGGATCATGATGGGAAGAGGGCAGGACATAAACTCCCGGGCACCTCAAGTTCCAGGGCAGTCTTGGGAACAAGGTCACAGTGTCAGCTGTTAACAGCAACGTGTTTTAAAATATAGGTTTTATTACTATTCAGGTATGGTGAGGCCAACAGATTACAAGATAATTACTATTGAAAAGATAGTTTGTTATTCTCACAGATCCCAAAGGAAGGGGGCACGCCAAGCTATACAGGGCTATATGAGGAAGCACCAAGGTTGGTCAGGAGGTGGTACAGGCAAAGAGGAGAACCTTGGGCAAGAGTCCTTATTGTGGTTTCCTCAGGAAGGAATAGATGACCAAGGTAAGTTTAGGATTGCCTAGTTGAATAATTTCAGCAGGCTCTGGGGTGGGGGAGGGGCTGCCCCCAGTCATCTGGAACTTGGTCCTGGGGTGATTAGGCAGAGGAACAGTAGCCGGAAGTATAAGAGCTCCATACAGGAAGTGGTTGGGGGTCTAGGCTCCGGGTTGGTTGGTTCGTATATGAAAGGCATGTTTAAAAGTGAGTCCTTTATTATCTTTAGGCACTGGCTAGCCCGGGGAGGGGCGTTCCCTCCAATGTCAGCAAGGCCCAGACATCAAAGTGCCAGAAATACAGATGCAAAAAAGGCATGATTAATGCATAAAGCATGCAGAAGCTGGGTGTTGGGTGCACAGAACTGGTAAGAGGAATCTGAGAGGATCTGGGCAGGCCACCAATGGTGTCCACTACAACTGGGAATGTGCAAGTGGGATTAATTATGTTACAGCAACTAGAGCCAGCGACTTCCCCTGGCCTGCTGTCACATCAGTTTCCTCACCTGTACCGACAGTCTGGTGAGGATGAGCGTTCACCGAGACTGTCCATGAACTAGACCTGGCATGTGACGTGTGCTGATAAATATTGCTGCTGATTGACAATTCTAGTGTCGCAAAGTATATAAACTCTGATGGACATTAAAGATCCAAGGTAGAAATGGAAGGGAACAAATGTTTGTTACCATGAGGCAAAAACAAACAAACAAACAAACAAAACTTTGCTGTCTTCCAAACCAATCAGGTCAAATTTGTCATCCTTACTTTCCAGATGAAATACTTAAAGATCAGAGAAGGGGAGTGACCTGCCCAATGTCACACAGAGTGGGGTTTTAAATCAGATTAGTAAATTCACAGCCTGTGCCCTCAGGGTTGAAAAATCAAAGAGCCTCAATCTCTGCTCTGGTGAAGCTCAGACATTTGCAAAGAGAGAGTCCCAGCGCAGGCTGATAAGCATTTTCTTGGTAATGGTATGAGGAACAGCAGGGTCAAGATTCCTAGAAAGTACCAGAAGCTGTGGGGGAATGGGACAGGGTAGTCAGAGAAAGCATTTTTGCTAAGACTCAAAGGATAAGGAGGAGCTGGTCAGAGGAACCCCCTGGAAGACAACATCCTTGTAGAAGAACACTCAGAGGCTTGATGGTGTGAAGGGCGCTGCCCCTTGGGGAGCCTTGTGAGGTCAGTGTTCCTGGAGAAAAATGTGGGTGTTGGGCTGGGTCTTGCAGGACCCTTCATGTCAGGCTGAAAATTGGTGGGAAAGGGTTGCAGCCAGCCCTGGAAAGATCAGAAGGGGTCAGGCAGGGCTTCCTCTGTCTCTATTTCCCTGCTGACACTTATCTGCTTGTACCTTCAAATCAGCCTCTTCCCGTCTCTGCCTGTCTCTGTCCTCCTCCATCTCTGTCCCCATCTCTCCCATGTCCAGAGGAGGGCAGCCTTGGGCTGAGAGCCTGTGGGGCCTGTGTGGAGTTCCAAAGAGAGTCAGGGGTAGGGGTGGCTAAGGGATTTTCTGGAAGGTGGAGATCTGAAAGACAGGCTCTGGCTTGGGTGGAGTGTGCAGTTTTGAATCCAGAGCCTGAGGGACAGGCTTAGGTCCTGCACGCTCCACAGCCTGCCCCCCAACCCTTCTCCAGACCTTTCAGTCCCTTCCCTCCTGCCTCTGATGAGAGGGCTGGGCCTCCCCCAAGGGAGGGAGCAGGGGAAATGAAGGCTGGACCTATGGGGGCACTGGAGAAGAATGTCAGATGGGGATCCCAACCCCACGCCCCACCGAGCTGCCACCCCATGATTTCAGTGGAAACATGTAAAAGACAAAGAATATATTTGACAAATTTCCCAGGGTACCAATGTATCTAATAGACATATTCCCCAGAAGGGTACATTCATATTCATTGGGTAGAATGGAGAAGAATGTATTTGTTTGCTTTTCTCCCCCTCGTTGCTCCCCCTCCTCTTCTTCTTCGTCTTCTCTCCCCACCCACCTCCATGTCTCTCTCTCTCCTTCCCTTCTCTCTGTTACCACATATCTAGTCACTGCTTCCAGTTGCTGACTTCTACTCTGTCTTTTACCTCCACCTCCTCTGCTCTATCAGTGGTGACCAACCCGCAGCTCCCAACTCCACTAACCACCCGCGATCCTCATCCTCATCATCTTCCACCCCATCATCCTCATCCTCACCCTCCTGTTTGTCACCATCAAGCACAGCCCCTTAGGGACCTGTGGGAGAATTTCTCCAGGAATCACACCCAGGAGTGCGTTGACACAGAGGCAGGTGCCACAGTGGTTGAGTCTCATCTCTGGTGCCAGATCAACCTATGTGGACTTACCTCTACACCAGTATCTACATGGCCTAGGGCAAGCCATTTAGCCTCTCTGTGCCTCAGTTTACTCATCTATATAATGGGGACAAGGGTAATAGTACTCTCTATGTGGGCTTGGTGTGAGGAATAAATGAGCTAGCCTGTGTAGAGTGCTTAGAAAAATGCCTGGCATAAAGGAAGCACTTGTTAAGTGTCAGTGATTGTGTCAGGATTGATGTGACTTCTACTTCTCTGCCAAATGGCTGTGCCAACCCTTGTGACAACCATGAGTGCCCAGGGATTGCCCTGCCCTTGGTGTTGTCCAGCTTTCTCATTTTCAGTCTGTCTGGCTGTTACCTCTTCTTTCTCTCAAATCTTGTTTATCCCTGAGGTGGATGATGGGGATTCTCAGGCCCCAGGCAGCCTGGTGATGAGGACCCCGGACCCCAGGGAGGGAGGGGTTAGGTGACTGAACTGGGAAGAAAAGAAGGAAAGAGAATCATCAGCATTCACACTCTCTTCCCCTTGGGCAAACCCCTTCAGTGCCAAACCTTCATTCAGACTTTGAGCCCAGCCTCTCCCTAGCTGCGGATCCCAGAGAAGCACTTCTCTCTGACCTCATAGATGACCTGGTTCCAAGGTATTTTCCCAAGAGACATGAAAACATATGTTTGCATAAAGACTTGTACACAAATGTTGATGACAGCATCATTCATTATAGCTCTAAACTGGAGAGAACCCAAATGTCTGTCAAGTGCTGAACAGATAGGCACCCTGTACAGGGACATCCACACAGTGGAATACTACTCAGCAGTGAAAAGGCAGTGAATGATTGATACCTGCAAGAACATGAATGAATCTCAGAAACATGATGCTAAGTGAAAGAAGTCAAACAGAAAAGACTAAATGGGGAATGATTCTCTATTTAAAGTTTTAGAAAAGGAAAAACTAAAGTGACAGGAAGTGTAACTGAGCAGGACCCAATGGGCCCTTCCTGGGACAGGACCCCCTGACCCCCTACCCCATGTCCTCTGCCTGCCTATTGTTTGTAGAAAACTTTGATCGTCTTAGGTCTTCCTCGTGTTCCCAAGAATAAATGTAATCAGAGAAGTGACAAAATGCATAAGCAAAGGAAAACAAGCAAGACAAAATAGTAACACTTTAGCCCTTAAACAAACTCAAGAACTTTAAGTTTCTCCTCAAGGGCTATAGATAATTTTCTGAGCCATATCCTTTGAGCTGTTTTGCAGATACTGAAACCCCCACCAGGTGGAAGAAATCAACTGTATTCTGCCCACAGGCACATAGACCTCAGGTGGGTTGGGTTGGAAGCACAAGGTTGATGATGTTGACTCCGATTACCTCACCACCAACCAATCAGAAGTATGTCCAGAAGCTGATCACGCACTCAGCAGCACCACCTCTCCACCCCCATCTTTAAAAGCCTTTCCCTGGAAGTCATCAGGGAGTTTGGCTCTTTTAAGCACTAGCTGCCTGGACTTCTTGTTTGGCATTTGCAATCCACACTGCACAGTCACTGCCCGTTCCCTCCCATACCTGTCCTCTGAGGTATGGAGGGCACCACTAATCTACTTTTTATCTCTGTGGATTGACCACTTCTGGACATTTCATATGAACATAATGGTGGTCCATTGTGTTCATCTTCTTTCACTCAGCTTCGTGTCTCACAGGTTCACCCATGGTTTAGGGTGTATCAGTGTTTCACTCCTTTTTAAGGCTGAATAATATTCCATCCACCATATTTTGTTTCTCCCTTCCACAGTTGATGGACAACTGGGTTGTTTCCCCTTTGTGGCTATTATAAAGAATACTACTAACTAGTGGGTGAACATTATTGTATATAAATTGTGTTTCAATTATACTGGGAAATAAAGATAAAGCAGAATGAAACTATTTTCTTTTTTAGAGATATATCCAGAAATGGTAAAAGAATGAAGAAAGATAGGAATATGTCAACAGAATTGAGAGTCACCATCAACTGCGGTGGGGAGAGAGGCTTTCTGGTTGTTTCTGGACCCCAACAGCATCCCAGGTGTGCAGTAAAGGGTTAACTCAACAGTCTTGGGGTGTTCAAGCCCTGCACATTCCAGAGAAAGGAGTGACCCATGACCAGCTCCTGGGATATAACCTCTAAGCCCTTGGCATGTTCTACCTGACGGTTTACTATCTTTGTTTACTTGGGACCTTGGACCACATAGTATCAACTTGATTTCCAGAAGTGCTGAGGACAAGTAACTAAGGTCGGCCACACGGGCACCCAGCCAGTCCTGCGTGACCGACCCCCAGGAGAATCCCTGGACACCAAGGCTCATGTGAGGTTCTCTGGTTGACAGTACTTAATATATCCTGTCCTACATTATTGCCAGGAGAATTAAGTCCTGTTCATATGACTCCACTGGGACAGGACAACTAGAAGCTTCCACCTGGTCTCTCCTGAGCTCTACCCTGTGCACCTTTGCTGATTTTAATCTGTATCTTTTTACTGTAATAAAACATAACCATGAGTACTGCTTTGGTGAGGTCTGTGAGTCCTTCCAGCAACTCATTGAACCTGAGAGTGGTCTTGGAGTAACCTGACACACCAGGTCTTAACCTGGATAGGAGTTTCTGCTCTGTTATTCTTTATACCATGCATTTTATGAATGTTTCACATGTATGATGTTAGAATTTAAAAATAACAATCAGGACTTCATAACTAATACAAGATGGCAAATAAAGAAAGGAAAATTAAAAATAAAATTTCTGGGTTGGGTTGATGCTGAAGACTTGGTGTGGTTGATGAGAAAACCTGCAAAGTGAAGAAGTTCTGAATTCACCTTAGTTTTGCATTTGAGAACCTGAGGGCAGCCTCTCACTTAGCAGACTGACTTTAGAAGAAGTGATAAAAAAGGTTAAAACAGATCTCACTCAGAGACACGTAATTGAAAAAGGTGCCTTTTTTTCCAAAGAAGTTGGAGAAAAATTTAGAAAATGGTAATATCCAACTTCGGCAAGACTGTGGGTGAATGGGTGTAGACAGACCATAATTGGAGTTGGATAGAATTTAAGTTTTTCAAAAGTGCACCATCATTAGTTGCCAGAAATGTTACAGTAGCCTTCCTTCTTATTGGTCTCTATGTCTCCACCCTTGCCCCTACAGCCATGTCTCCACATAACAGCCAGAAATGTCCACACAGCAAATCAGATCATACCACCTCTCTAAGTAAAACCCTCTGATGGCTTCCCATTGGTCTTAGAATGAAACCCAAAGCCCTCAGCAGGGTCAACAAGGCATTTTATGGTCCCACCCTGTTAACTTCTCCACCCATACCTGTCTTGATGTGTTCCAGCCACACTGGCCTCATTTCACTCACATAAATAACTGGACTTTCTCCTGCCACAGGGCCTTTGCACATGACATCTCAAGTCAGATGGGGAAATTCATGTTGGCCTTTTTCATGCCGAAGTCATAAAAGTTTTTGCAAATACAGAAAGTAATTGTTTTAGTTTATTCCAGTTATTGACGGCTGCATAACAGACTTTCCCAAAACTTAGTGGCATAAAACAGTCACATTATTATGCTCAACACAATCTGTGAATCAAGAATTCAGATATGGTTTCTCTCTGCAATGTATCAGGTGCCTCAGCTGCATCACTCTAAATGCTAGGTTGACTGGAACTTCTGTGGAATCATCTGGAAGCTTCTTCACTCACATATCTGATGCCTGGGCTGGGGTGACTTGAAGCTGGCCTCAGCTAAGACTTAATCGGAGTACTTCCATGTGGACTCTCATTGGGTTTGGGCGTCCTCACAGCATGGCAGCTTCAGATGGCTGGACTTCTGACATCATGCTGATGACTGAAGACTCCAAGAGTGAGTGTTCCAGCAAACAACTTAAAAGCCATGTTGTGAGTAAGTCCAAGTTACCCTGTCCTACACCAGTTGAGCTTCACATGTAGTTGCTTGAGAGAACTCGGCCAGTTTAGAATGGAGCAGAGAATCACCCAGCTGACCCACAGAATTGTGGGAAATAACAAATTGTCATTTTAAGCCACTATGTTTTGTCAATGCAGCCCTTGAGGGCAGGGATCCTGTCTATTAGGTTCACACCACACATGGTTACTACAAGGATGATGGACTCTCCTCGAGTTCATTGAGCCATGCTGGTCTCTGAGTTCTCAACAATAATCACCTGAGGCCCTAGAACCCAGGGTTGCAGAGGTGGGGCATATGGTCTTGGATTCACACCCAACTACTAGCCAAGATGGCTCTCTTGTGAAGACTGGAAAAAAAAGTCTCTATTCTGGGTGGGCTAACTAGAAAAAAAAGTGAGCCCTCTGGGTGGGCACCATCCCTAGAACACACGGCTTGGAGAGAAGACTGTGGGCTCTATTTAAGCCCCACCTGACTCCTTAGCCAGGTGCCTTTGCTTAGTGACCTACCTGCACAATAACTCAGAGCTTCCCTATTTTGCACTCTATAGCCATTCTTCCCTTCTTCCTTGATACGAGCACCCCAATTTTCTTTCTGCAAACAACCGTGTCCTTCAGAGGAGGCTGATTGATTTCCCAGCTGCAGAGGGCAAAGATTTCTTGATCTGAGGCTAAGTCAAGTCCAGGGTCTGATTCATCGTGCTTTGTAAGGAAGGAGTCATGTGGGCATGGGACTCACTTCTGGTCATTAAGACACAGGGCCACTTGCTGAGGTTTTGGAAGGCTTCCCACACTCTTCAAAAGGGACCTAAGATAAGAACAAACCTCTTTTTGCTGCCTTGGGAAGAGGCTGTCTGTGTGTGACACCTGGGTATGTGGCAGCCATCTTGGGACCACGAGGGAGCCAATTTAAGAGATTAAGCAGCTCAACAAGATGGATGGAACTGGGGTCACTGATGATGTTCTTGAGCTGTTAAATTAACCCAGGAGATGTGCCACCTCTGCTCCTGTTGTGTGAGACTCATGAACATGTTACTTAAATAAGTTCATTGGGACTTCTGTTACTTGCAGCCTGAAGCATTCTGATACAAGGAGGAAGTGTCCTGGAACATGTAACAATGTGCTCCTCCTGCCTTGGCACTGACCTTGGGGGAGCCAAAAAAGGAGAATGGGGTCCAGAGGACCAGCTAACATCAGTGCTTGAGTAGTGGGGACAGGTCTGCCTCAATTCCGATCCACTCTGGCAGGAAGGCTGCCTCGGGCTTAAAGACTTTGAGGAAGGGAGAGTCTGGGAGAGTGTAATTGGCTAGGTATATGGTCTCTCCACCTGCAAGGTAGGCGGCCCAGATCCCGAATGTCCCAATGGTCATGATGGTGTGGTTACACTGCGCGAGCAGTGCAAAATCCTTGGCTGGTGAGCCTTCATTGCCATTGCCGGCAAACACCACATCCCCACGGGAGGCATCAATGTTTTCCCGGCACCAGGCCATGCCGTTGCTGGAGACCACAAAGATGGGGGTGCTGTAGCGCGTCCGGAACCAGTTCAGGGCCTGCTCTAGGTATCGCCGGTCAGCGACCACGCCCTTCCACACGTTGGGCATAACGTGAACGTAGTCCCCCCGGCGCACGTGGACCCCTACGAAGGTGCTCGGCCGGCTCCCATTCACCTGCAGACCCCGCAGAAAATTCTGGGCCTCCTCCCGCACGTGGTCGTGCAGGGTGAACTCCTGGAGGATCTCGGCGTGCAGGTGGTGGTAGAAGGTCCAGGAGCAGGGGTAGCCGGTGAGGCGCACGTACTCCCCCGGGATGTGGCGGTACTGGTCCTCCATCCAGTCGTTCAGGTGGTAGTTCCGCCAGGGGATCCTGCTGGCCGTGGTGTCGTGCAGGACGGGGAGGGTGATTCTGAAGATGGGGGCCAGAGTGCTGTGCATCTGGGGCGGGATGAAGGCCGGCCGCCCGTTCATCTTGGCCAAAGCGTACAGGGTGGCGTACTCCCCCATCTGGTTCCCCAGGCGGCCTATTGCATTGATTGTCCACATGCCCTTCCGCGGGGGGCTGGAGGGAGTCTCCACCATCTTTGACTCCAGCATCTCTAACTCCCACGAGGGTTGCATCTTCACCAGCCGCTGCTGAAGGTGAAATATGGTGGAAGCCGCGAAGACAAAGAGGATGAAGGGGGCCGTGGGGAAGAAGAAAGTTGCTGTGTGCATGGCTGTCAGGGGAGGGAGAGCAGGGACAGTTAGCTTGGGGGATGGAGGCCCTGGGGTGGCCATGAAGCTGGCAGCGCAGTTGTGTGTGCAGACACTGTGTGGTTGTATGTGTGTGTGGATTTACTTCGTGTGTGCATGTAGTGTGAATACCCAGGTACACGTATGCACCTCTGCAGTGTGTGCTATGTGGATGTGTTTACATTGGATTCATATGTGCATGTTCACACATGTAGATCTATGTGCATTGTGTGTGTTCACATGGCATGCACATTGTATGATATGTATGGGTATCCATATATTGTGTATGTAGGTAAGTGTGTGTGCACTTGTGTGCACACGAATGGACATCATATGCACAGTGTATATTGCACACATGTGTGCACGCAGGCACACCTCATTCTATTCTGCTTCCAGATGCCGCAGTGTTTACAAATGGAAGGTTTGTGGCAACCCTGTGTTGTCAGATGATGACTTTATTTTTTAGTAATAAATTATTTTTAAATTAACTACATTGTACTTAAACTAAATTAATAATAAAAATAATCAATTTAAATTAATGTACATTGATATTTTAGACATAATGCTGTTGTACACTTAGTAGACTACAGTATAGGGTAAACGTCACTTTTGTATTCACTGGGGAACCAAAACATTTGTGTGACTTGCTTTATTGCAGTCATCACTTTATTGTGGTGGTCTGGAACTGAACCTGAAATATCTCTGAGTTCCATTTGTATTGTGTACATGTACGGGTGTGTTTTTATATATATATATATATATATATATATATAGTGTGCAGTTGTCTGTGGCTAGACAGCATGTGTGTGTACGTGAGTCTGTGTATATATATGCATACATTATATTGTATGTTTAAATGGGAGTGTTTATAGACTGTGAGTATACATGTATGGTGTCTATATGTGATGAACACAAGTGTATGAACCTACTAATTACTGGGGATCCAGTTTCAAGAGATGTCCACCTTGACATGCCTGCCTGTCTGTATCCCCTTCGAAGGGAAACTGCCCTTCCATCATTAGCTCAACCACTTGATCTGGTCACCCTCCTGGCTGTAGATGACCGAACATGAGACAGACACCTGGGTCCCCGGTGGCTTCTCTTTTCCTTAGCTGAGGCGTTGAGAAGTGTAAGTTGGCTCTAAAAGACCAGTTGGCCAATTTTCTCTTGAGCCTTTTTACTAAAAGGCTCAGAGGCAGTTGGTTTTTTCCCTCATGACATTGTTCGGTGTCCAACAATTCTGTTCAGTTCTGACTCTATCTACCCGGACTTAGTATCAGATCCTGCAAGTTCAACAGTTACGTTCCATCAGACTGTCCCCAACTTCAGACACCAGTTGCAAGCCCTGGGCTATTCATACTTCTGATTGACCAGGTATAGATCAGGGTTCCTGTGTCCCCCTCCTCAGGTTTGATAATTTGCTAGAATGGCTCATAGAACTCAGGAAGGCACTTTGCTTGTGTTTACTAGTTAATTATAAAGGAGACAAATGAGTAATCAGAAGAGGTCCTTAGGACAAGGTCCAGAAGGGTTCTGAGCACAGAGCTTCTGTTCCCTTGGAGTTGGGGCAGATCCTCCTCCTAGCTCATGTTTGCTAATTCAGAAGCTCCCTGAAACCCATTCTTTGGGGTTTTCATGGAGGTATCATTGTGGAGGCACGACTGATCAAATCATTAGCCACTGGTGATGAACTCGATGTCTAGTCTCTTTCTCGTCTCCAGATCTGGCGTGGGCGGGGTGGTGAGGGTGAAAGTGCCAATCCTCTAATGGAGGTTTGGTCTTTCTGGTGACCAGCTCCCATCCTGAAGCTATCTAGAGCCCTGGCAAGAGGCGCCTCATCAGTATGAAAGACATTCCTATCGCTTATCGATCAGGAAATGTCAAGGCTTCTAGGTGCTATGTGCCAGGAACTGGGGACAAAGACCACAGATGATTTCTATGAAACCATGACAGGTGATGTTGAAAGGGAGCATAGGAGTTGGTGCAGCTGGGATGTGTCAGATGCAAACTGAAGCAGAGGGAGCCAATTACCAGAAAACACCTGAAGAGATGGATGTGCAGAGACTTCAAGAGAACTTCAATTCCTGCTCAAGAAATCCCAGAAAATCTGCTTATATTTCTTTCGGGTTTTTTTGGGCAGGGGGTGAGGGGAGATTTGGTATGTATGTATGTATGTATGTATGTATGTATGTATTTATTTACTTACTTACTTACTTATTATTTTTAATGGAGGCACCAGGGATTGAACCCAGGACCTTGTGCATGCTAAGCACATGCTCTACCATTGAGCTATACCCTCCCTCCACCACACACACACACACACACACACACACTTATATTTGAACGAGTATACAACCTGTTCTTTTCAACTCTGGTTACAACAGAAATTAGTTCCTGGGGTAGGGTGGTTGCATAGTCCAGAACTTCCGAGAACACACAGGAGTCACTATGGTGTTATAGGAGGTAGGGGACTTGGAGAATTCCCCATCCTGGGACATAAATCTTGACCCAGTGTTTTGTAGAGTGAAGCAGTTAATTAAGCGGTTGGCTGGGATTCTTTAGAACAAATCAAAGGCCCCCAAAGGATGAGACTTTGAAGATAAGATTGCTGAGCAAAAGTAAAGCAGTTGTAAGAAAAGAAAAGCAGGAAACAAGTCGGTTCTGACTCCCCATTATGCGGCTAGAAGCCAGTAAGGAAAAGTGGAACAGGACAATTACTTAATGTTATCACAGTTAACACCTTGTTATTGCCAAAGATTACATCTAGAAATGACTGATAGACTTTGTCATCTTGCAATCTAGGTGGGACCAGCACATGTTGCCACAGTGGAAGTCCAGGAGTGGCACCTAATTGTGTAAGATGGGGCTCCAAGAGAACAGGAATGGAGATGTCTGGGAGGAGTCAAAGGAATGATGTTCTCTCAGCTTTTCCAAAGACTTCCCTCTTCCTTCTCTGTGAATGTGAGGTTCCCACCCACGTATAAAAACCTCTTCCTTATGAGCAGGCTATAATCGCAGCATATCCTGGAGGCTTTGCACCAAGGTAGATGAAAGATAAAGATGTCTATTTGATTTGGTCTAGGGCTTGTGTTCCTGGTCAAACTACTGAACTAAGTGGCCACTAAGAAGAGAACATTGGGGCTAAATCAAGCTAGGTGTGACCTGGCTGAAGCTGGGAAGGTGCCGGAAGCTATGCAGGTGTGGTCCTTTCGGGTTAACTATGGCTGATAGAAAGTTAGCAGAGGGCCATCACTAAAAAGTCTACCAATAACAAATGCTGGGAAGGGTATGGAGAAAAGGGAACCCCCCTGCCCTGTTTGTGGGAATGTAATTTGGTGCAGCTAGTATGGAAAATAGTGCAGAAATTCCTTAAAAAACTAAAGTTATCATATGATCCAGAGGAACCATTAATTAGAAAAGATACATGCACCCCAATGTTCACAGCAGCACTATTTACAATAGCCAAGATGTGGAAGCAACCTGAATGTCCATTGACAGATGACTGGATAAAGATGTTGTATATCTGTACACACACACACACACACACACACACACACACACACACACACACACACACAAATGGAATACTACTTAGCCATTAAAAAGGACAAAATAATGCCATTAGCAGCAACATGGATGGATCTAGAGATGATCATACTAAGTGAAGTAAGTCAGACAGAGAAAGACAAATATCATATGATGTCACTTATATGTGGAGTCTAAAAAAAATGATACAAATGAACTTACTTGCAAAACAGACTTGCAGACATAGAAAACAAACATGGTTACCAAAAGGGATGGGGGTGGAGAGATAAATTAGGTGTTTGAGATTAGCAGATATGTTACATATAACAAACTATTATATATAAAATAGAAAAACAACAAAGTCCTACTGTACAGCACAGGGAACTATATTCAATATCCGGTAATAACCTATAATGACAAATAGTATGAAAAAGAATACATATATATGCATATCTATGCTGTACACCAGAAACTAACACAACATTGTAAATCAACTATACTTCGAAAAAAAAGTTAGCAAAAAACCAAATGTGGCGATATCCCTGCTTCTGATTTATAAGTCACTGAAACCCTTGAGCTATTAAGAGCACATAAGCGTTATCTTTCCAGAAGAGATTGAGGCTTGTCAACTACATGCCTGGATTTGAATTGAACCAACTCAGCTGCGGGGGTGGGCCCTTTGGGTCATCCCCAGGTGTTGAGCCCAACCAGAAATAGCTCCCTGGTGGCACAATCTCCTCTAACCCTTTTTGACTTGAAAGAAAGGAGTCAGGGAGGCTGGGTTGACTGAAGAAGGTTCATTTCAAAGCTCAGCTGAGTCTCAGTCTTACTGCCCGCAAGTTCCACGTGAGGCCCTTCCTCCTGGCCACTGGAAGTGCAACCTCCGTTCACTCAGCTCTGTGTGGAATGTACTTGACACAGTGAGCCAGAGAGGACACGTCTCTCTCTGGTTAAGCACACACCCTCTGGCTGCGGGCTGCTGACTGCCAGCTCCCACAGCTTTCTCTGAGGATTAAAACCGTGCCTGGCACATACACACATGCAGTCAGTTTTTCTTCTTCTTTTTCCTAATGGAGGTACTGGGGATTGAACCTAGGACCTCATCCATGCTAAGCACATGCTCTAACACTGAGCTATTACCACCCCCCTCCATCAACTTTTGATATTATCCCATATAAAGCAAAAGATGCTGTCTATATGGGCTCTGGGCCAGTGACCAGTTGGTTTCCACGTTTTATATTGGGTGTATGGGTAAATGGTCAAATCTAGCCCTTAGAACACAGATCATAGAATTGGGGGGAGTCACACATGAATGTGATGAGGGCAGGCCTAGAGGAGGAATCTGTTTCATCAGAGGTGGTGAATTCTGAGATCAACTAAGGTCGCCCCATACATCAGAGACAGATCCCGTGGACCGAGCTGACTTTGGGAGGTTATATCTCTGGGGAGTGATTGAGTATATCTGTGATTCACCTGCCATGACTGAGGTTTGATTTTTTTTTTAAATGGCATTGAAGGCATAAGATAAAGAGAGCAGGCGATGGGCGATCATGACGTGCACTGTATTAAGGAGGTGTATTTTTGCTCGGCCAGCCCACAGACCTTGTTACAGCCTGTTATGGGTTGAATTGTATCCCTCTGAAAAACATATATTGAAATCTTAACCCCTTGGTCCCTCAGAATGTGACCTGATTTGGAGACAGGGTCTTTACAGAGGTGACCAAGATATAATGAGGTCACCGTGAGGTTGGCGCTAATCCAAGACGATGGGTGACTTTATAAAAGGCAAAACCACAGCCCATAGTACATCATAAGACAACGACTGGCCCAAGGATGGCCCATCCACTGGCCAGGCGATGATGCTTGGGGGTGGGTGCCGGCTCCAGAGAATAAGTTGTACCAAGAAGATTCTCTCCCTTGGGAACTGGAAGTTAGAAGCCCAGAGACGGTGGCCCATTGACTGTGGGCTGGGCAGCTAAAGGGCCCCCGAGGGCCCAGCTGAGGCAGCACATGAAGCCATGTCTAAGATGAACGGGAGAAATCTGTGAGCAGAGGGGATTCAGCCCTGAGAATCAAAATCAATGAAGACCCTAGAGAGAGGTGAAAGTGTCTTGTGGTCCTGATGTTCTTGGTTCCTGTTCCCTCAAGGCCACGTGGCATTTCATTCTGGTCCAGAACCCACCTCTGATTCTGGGTGGAGAGGAACCCTCTGGGGACTGGGAAGCAGGAGGAAGCTGCGGGAAGGCGGAGGGAGCCCCACGGTAGGAGGAGGCAAGCTTTCTGCGGAGTGGCCTCTGCTTTCTTCCCACTGTGGTCCTCTCTTCCCTTCTCCAACTGGACGGTGAGTCCTTGAAGGGCAAGGGGTAGACTTGGCACCTCTGTCTGGCTCCCCGCTGGCCAAGGACGGGACTTGGGATGCCGGGGGCCAGGGGGAATGCTTGGGGGAAGGCAGAAAGATGGAGGGAAGGAAGTGAGAGGGGGAAGGAGGAGAGAGAGATGGAAAAAGAGACCAAAAAAAGAGAGAGGGGGAAATAGAAAGATACGGAGGAAAAGACAAGGACAGAACCAAAGACAGGGAGAGAGACAGACAAACAGAAACTGAGACAGAGAGGAAGAGGGAGGCAGGGAAAGGAAGACAGGAAGAAAGAAACAGACAGAGACAGGAATAGAAAGACAAAAGCAGATACAGAGACAGAGAGGCAGAGACAGAGACAGAGAGAAAAGAGGCAGATGGACAAGATGAATCTTACGCCACTTGGGTGCCACCTCCAGTCTCTGCTCTGTCCCCGTTCTCTCCTTCTCCAGGACAGTCCCTTTGGGATCTCTCAGTCTCAGCGTCTTTCTTACACACATGTTAATAGGTGCTCAGGAGACACATGTAGAAGGGGTACAAGTTCTACCTCTGTCAAGTCCCCCTCTGGCCCCATTTGTTTTTTTCTCCCCCTCTCACTGAGTCTCTGCCAACATCTCCCTGCCTCATTCACTTCCCTACATCCCTACCTTTTTCTTTGCTTTTTTTCCCCACATCTCCATTTCCCAGCACCTACTGGGTGAAACAATGAATACTGGAAGAAGAGATTTTCACAATCAAACCTCCTCATCTCTGCACTGGCAGCCAGTGCCCCAAAGGTCCCCTTGAAAATTTGTTTACAGCAGACAGAAAGACAAGAAGGCCAGTTTCCTCTGGGTAAGAAAAAATGCAGAATATTCTAGAACTATGGCTCTAAGTCTCCCTAGGTGTTCCCTCCCTTCTTATCCGGAAAAGGGGATGGGCCACTGCTGAGGGGCCTAACTGGCCTGTAGACCTCAGCCCCCTGACCTTGACCAAAGCCCTGACCTTGACTGAGGCTGCAGGGAGAGGAGGAGGAGGCGGGAAGAGCCTCACAGGCTGTAACCCAGGGTCTGGGAGCATGGGCCTCGCTGTGAGGTTCTGAAAGATTTAGGTTTGGAGAGAAGCTCAGTGAGGTGTGGTCAGAAGCCTCTAATTATCTGTAGGATCTTGACCAAGGGTCTGTGCCTCTCAGTGTCAACATCCAAAAATCGGAGGTAATAATAACAGCACCGCTCTGCAGGGCTGCGGCGGGATGTGCACCGAGTGGGCCGGTCCTGTCTCCCGTGGCAGGGGACACACTCCAAACTCACATTAACGTCAGGCTGAAACCAAGTGTCCTGTCTCTCGTGTCCCCCTTCCTGCAGTTTTCTCTTAGTAAATTTTAACAACAACCTGGAAAGCAGGTGTAAGTACGTCCATTTGAAAGCTAAGGAAACTAAGGCTCAGCGACTGGTCAGAGAGGAGGGTGGGTGGCAGGCCTGGGGGAGGGCCAGGGCTGGGGCGGGTGCTGGCGAGGAGGGGAGGAAACTGGGAAAGCGGCTCGCTGATGTCGTCAGTGGGGAACTTTGGGGAAAGCCAGCAGCTGGAGTCTGGACCAGAGGCAGCTTCTGGCAAATTGGAGGAACCTGCCTTTCCCCCAGTCCTCTGAGGTCAGGAAGTACATCTCCTTACCTGCCCTCAGTCTTATAGCTGCATTAGGCCTTGGAGTGAGGGGTCAAGGCCCCTTCCTCCACCTTGGTCCTGGGGGGGGGGGGGTCACCGCTTGAGGGGCTGCAGGAGGATACAGAACAGAAAAGAGCCCCAACTTCAAAGGAGGAATGAAGCCTTCAGGTCTCTCAGCAAAGAGATCACCAAAATCTGCCGATAGCTTCTTTTCAACTTTTTCCATCTGGTCCACTTCTCTCTACCCAGGCCTGGCCTCATCCTCTCCTCTCTTGGGAGGCTGGCCACAGCCTCCTCGCCTCCCTTCCTGCCCCACATGAGAGCTGACCCTGCCTCCTCCTCAGCTCACAGCCCTTCTGGGCGTCCTGTCCCCTCCCCCCACCCCACCCCCCCGCCCCCCCAGGCTTTGTCACCAGGGAGTAACCCCAACACTCCCCTTCCTCAAGCCCAGTTCTGTCACACCCTGGGATTTGCCAGACCTGTTCCTTCGGCTCTGAAAGCCCCTCCCTACCCTTTCCAGCCTCCTTCCCCCAGGTCAGCTCAGGTCAATCAGCTGAGTCCCGGCCTCACTGCCAGCTCCCCGCTCTCCCTCCGCTCTCCCTCGGCTAGGCATGGACAGGTTTGCGCTGTCCATCCCTATTCCCGAAATTCACACTATCACCACAACCCTGGGGAAGAGCTTAAGACAAAAATGTTGGGCTACCACTTGGAAATCTCCAACTCTATTCTCAGACTTAGGACAGAAATGGTGACTCAGGATGGGATAAAGAAGCCAGGGATCAGGCCACTTCCGGGGTAAGGGCTGGCCTGGGGGTGGGGCCTGCGGCCTGGGGGTGGGGCCTGCCGCCCGGGGTCTCTAAGCATCGGGGTCCTGCAGTCTGTCTCAATCTCAGATGGGACCAAGATGGGACCAAGTCATTCAAGTTACTATCAGGCCGGTCCTGGCTTGCCATTGTCAGGTTGTCTCAGGTCGGTTCCAGGGAAATGGTGACAGGAGGGAGGGAGGAAGGAAGCCTGTGGCCTTGGAGGGGGAAGGGAGAGCGATGGGGACGGAGGGGGAAGGGGGTTCAAGTAACCGATCTGCAAGGAAGGAAGGCAGTGGGAGCTGAGAAAGGCAGCCGGCTAGGGGGCTGCCGGGAGGTCAGGTGGCCCGTGTGCTGGGGCCAGAGGAGGTGGGCGCTGAATCTCTGGGTTCAAGTCTCTCCCCAGCCCTCTGTCCCGTGCGCGCGCGCGCGTGTGTGTGTAACGCGAGCGGGCTGCGGGTGTGGGGAGAAACTCCCCCTCACCATCTCTCACCTGGTCCTGGCTGGACAACAAAGTGGCAGCTCAGCGTGCTCCCTCCCCTCAGGGACGACTTCTCACTCAGAATCTGCCAAACCTTCCAGCACCTGTGGCCAGAAAACCCCGCCCAGAATCTGTTCAGCCTCTGGGAGCTTGTGAGAGGCAGGGTGCCTGAGCTGCCAGAGCCAGTTGAGCCCAAGCTCCTCCTTCCTCCCCAGGTGCCGGGTGCTGCCAGGATGTAGACATGGAAGGCAGCCTGGAGGAGGAGGACAGAGTCCTGCTGGCCTTGGCTCTCCCAGACTCAGCCTTCTCAGGGTCCTACATTTATTTGGGCAAACAACTGTTAGCAGTTACCTGGCCTACCAACCTCATTCCACCTTCACACCAATTCCGTGAGAGAGACACTCGTGTGCCCTACAGCACAGCTGAGAAACCCAAGACACACAGAGGTGAAGGCACTTGCCCAAGGTCACAGAGCTAGAAAGTCACAGAGGCTGGAATATGAAACCAGGCAGGGTAGAATTTTGGAGAACACCTGGCAAATAGCAACTCTTCTCAGTTTCCCTTATTTAAAAAAAGATTCTCTTGGGAAAAGACCATTTTGTATCTCTTAATGGTATATTATGGGTCCAAGCAAAGCTCAAGATTGCAGAAGCATTTTACTGGAGGGGTGGGTGGTGAGGCGGGCATCACCAGAGTTCCCAGCACTCCTAACACTGAAAGAGGGACAAGTAGCCCTCTGGATACCTCCCCTACTGGTGACATGTACAAATGCCCTCCTTCCATCCCCACAAGGGAAAAAAAAGGGGGCTTGAATCCAATCAAGTCTCCCACTGTAATCATCAGTTTTTAGAAAACAAGAGGACAAAGTTTCCAGTGACTTAACAACATGAGGACAAAATCAGCCAGTAGGACGCAGTCTACAGGACAAATGACCCGGTTTCCCCCATGATTGAATGATGTGGAAAAAAGTAGCAAATTGAGAGGGGTACTTATAATATATGTAAAGCAGATTTGGGGCTCAGAAACAGAGAAGCAGATTTTTCACCTGTATGGATGTCTAACAGGTTGTTCAAAAGTCATGAGTGGGATTGGCTGATACAAACCACTATGTACAGAATAGAGAAACAACAAGGTCCTACTGTATAGCACAGAGAACTATATTCAATGGCTTGTAGTAACTGTACTGGAAAAGAATATGAAAAAGAATATGTCTATATGTATGTATGTATAACTGAATCACTATGCTGTACACCAGAAACTATTACAACATAGTAAATAAAAAAAAAGTCATGGGGTTACAGGGCGATTCTTCACTGTGTAACTTTTAGCAGCCCTGGCCCTCAGTCACTAAACGATGTGTTAGCGCCAGACAACCATTGTGACAACTAAAAATGCCCCCCGAGGAACAGTACTCCTGAATTGGGAACTACCACCCTAACACCCTAACCCTTCTTGGGGACCAGGGGTGTGCTGGTAAACTCTTAACAACCGGCTCTCTTGAGAAGAAAACCCTGCTTGGTAGCATTTGTCAATTTCCACGGTCTAAAAACTCCCACCATGGTCAATTTCAAGCTACCAACAGGACACTGTGGGTCACAGAATTGGAAAAACGTGCACAGCAAAACACGGTTATATCCCCGCCATGCAGACAATAGAGAGAAATAACCGTGAGATAGATTATTGTACAATGTAGTAAGATAATTAGGGTGTGATGAGTTCTGAGCACTCATTCCCTGTTGTGTAATATATTCAATTGTAAGTGGTATAATTTAATTCTAGGTAATGGCTGTGCTTAACAAACAGCAGGCAGCATTCCTAGAAATTTAACTATCAGCTCTCTCTGAAGAGGTGTGTGCTGACTCCAACACACCACTGCTTGGGATCTACATCGCTTGTCTTTGATGCTCCATTCTGGGACTGCCAGTGTCCCCTCTAGGCTGCTCTGGAAAGGTCCAGGTCAAGCAGGGCTATTATGGCTTGGGGGCTGGGGGGGAGGGGCTACCATGTCTGTCACTCTCCACTACAGTCTCCACTATATAGACTATACCTTCCGTGATTCTATCTGCTCAGATATTTAATTAAGCACATACTATATTCTGGATTTCTTCTGGGGGCAAGGGTATGAGAATCTCTGGGAACTTTAGTACCTGACCAGTATTTGTGAAATAAATTCCTGCAATTAGTATTGTCACTCAGGACTTTGCAAAAGTCTATTTGGTATTCAGTCGTCAAAAGGACTGAAGCACCGATGCACGCTATAACATAGATGGACTAGGAAGACACGCAAAGTGAAAGGAGCCAGGCACAAAAGGCTGCTTACTGTCTGATTACTTATATGATGTGTCCTGAGTAGGCAAATCAAGAAAGACAGAGAGTAGATTAGTGGTTGCCAGGGGCCAGGGTGGGGGAATGGGCATGAGGAGTGATTGCTATAGGTACTGGGTTTTTTTTGAGGGAATGGAAATGATCTGGAATTCAATAGTGGTGATGCTTGCATAACATTGTGAGTGTGCTAAAACCCCCTCTATCATACACCTTAAAATGGTGAATTGATGACTGCCATCAGCCTGTGGCAATATGATACGACTGTGTCTCATACACGTCTGAGCCAACCACCCCCCAACTCTCCCCAAACCCCCACCATGGCACCTGTCACCCCCAGGAGAGATCTTACTGGTCCTAACCCTCCTCTGCCCAGCCAGGCCTCTTCAGAAAGCTTCGATTTAAGTTCCTCCCACACCTCCCTGGGCATCAGCAGAGTTCTGTCTTGCTTTGACTTCCACTTTGCTCTCTTTAGACACCATGGCTCAGAAGGCCAAGGTCACAAGGAGAAGGTGACCTAGAGGCAGGTCTTTAATTCAAGTCACTCATTCCCAAATCCCTACACTCCCCTTGCCCTGCCAGCTCCTTTGCAGTTTGGGGGTCAAAGTTAGTCTGACTTCCTAAACCACCAGGAACTCCCATAACCCTGTTTTATATCTGTACTGCACCTTGAATAATAATAAAACAATAATAATAGAATCAGAATATTTGTAGTGATTGTTGTTTCCCTGCAGGCAGGAGCCCTATCTATGTTATTTATTGCTGCACAATATCAAGAACTTAATCCTCCCCACTCCCGTAAATTATCACTACCGAGGCACAGAGAGGTACAGTCACTTGCCCAAAGTCACACAGCCTGGAAGTGGCAGAGCTAGGATTTAAACCTTGAACCCATATCTGTTGTGTGTGTGTTTTTAAAAACTATAGTAAAATACACATAACATAAAACGTGCCATCTTTACCATTTTTAGGTGTACAGTTCAACAGTGTTAAATATACTGGCAGTGTTGTGCAGCCAATCTCCAGTAATTCTGCATCTTGGAAAACCAAAACCCTGTCCTCATTACACAGCAACTCCCAATACTCCTCCCCATTGCCCCTGGCAACCACTGTTCTACTTTCTGTCTCTATGAGTTTGACTATTCTAAGTACCTTATATAAAGGGAATCATATAGTATTTGGCTTTTTGTGACTGGTTTATTTCACTTAGTATATAGTGTCCTCCAGGTTCACCCATGTTGTGGCAGGTGTCACAATCTCCTTCCTTTTGAAGGCTGGATAATATCCCATTGTACAGATAGACCACATTGTGTTTATCTGTTCATCCACTGATGGACACTTGGGTTGCTTCCATCTTCTGCCTGTTGTGGAAAGCGCTGCTGTGAACACGGGTTCAGTCAGTATTTTGAAAAGCAACACTCACTGCTTCCAGAACACAGAACCACTGTTGCTGGTAATAAAAGCTCAAAAGTCTCTGTTGAGTAAATGCAGAGGGGACCTGACACCTACAGAGCAAGTGCTCATGGGACCCTCTTCCCCTCACAGATGGAGAAACCAAGGCAGAGAAGTCATGCCCTTCCCAGGAGCCCAGAGCCAGGATTTGAATCCACAACATCCTGCTTTGGGGACTCTAGCTCCCTGCCATCCTTCAGTCCAACCCCTGCTTAACAAACCTGAAACTGGCTGTCCTTTGCGTGGAGTGAGCTGCAGAGAAGTGGGCAGCAGTACGGAAGGGAGATGCACTGAGTGTCACTGGCCTAGGTTCAAAACCTGACTGCCACATGAGGGCTGAGGATCTGAACTCCCCCAGCCTGTGAAACAGCCTGGTGCCTGCTTCAGGAGACTGTCGGGGATAAGCCAGGAGGCCCCATGGGAAAGGCACAAGGAGGTGGACAATTACTAGTAAGCAGTGACTATCACTCTAACCCTGTCTGTAATGGGTACTGAGCACACACACTTTCTGCATTTCTTAGAACACTGATATGCGTTCTCTTGGAATGCAGCTGCCATGCTGTGAGGAAGCCCATCTGTCCTTCAGGAGAGAGGCCATGTGGAGGAGACCCAATTGTCCCAGCCAAGCTCCCTGCTGAGTGCAGCTGCATGAAGAGGCTTCAATGACACCACAAGGAGAGAAGAAGCACCGAGTCAATCCATGTAACTGTGAGAAATAATACATTTTGCAGTTGAAGTTGTTCTGCTGGGGCTGGCTTGTCACACAGCATTAGCTAACTGAAACACCTTCCACTAAGGCAGTTCGCTGAGAGGCATGACTGTTTTGCTCCCTACTGTGTCCTCATTGCCTGGAACATTTCTTGGTAGATAATAGGTGCTCAATTTGTATTTGTTGAAGGAAGGAAGGAAGGGAGGAAGGATGGAAGAGAAGGATTTTTCAGAACTCCGTGTCCCGGGCGGATGTCCCTGAAATGTAGGGGGAAGCCAGCAACTGCCCACCAGCCTCTATGCATGTAACTAGTGTGCGTTTAGGTGGAGGGCGTACATATGTATACAAACGTTCCTCAGAGATACTGCAGATTCAGTTCCAGACCACTGCAATAAAGCAAATACCACAATAAAGCAAGTCACATAAAATTTTTTTGGCTTCCCAGTGCATATAAAAGTTATGTCTACACTATATGTCTACTATTAAGTGTGCAGTAGTATTACATCCCCCCAAAAACAAAAAACAAACAAAAAAAAAACCCACAACGGAGTTCCGCCCCTGCAGAGATCCGCGCTGGGACGGACCCCGGGGTGCTCTCAAACCCAGAATGTGGGGCCTGGGCCCGGCTGGGCCCGGCTGGGCCTGGCTCCTGGCCACTCTCCGCGCCGGCCTGCGCCCGCCGCCGCATCCCTAGCTGGCCCGGAGGAGGCAGGGCGGCTGCGCCCTTCTGCTGCGTGCCCGCGTGGCCACCGCCGCCCCTACGAATCCTCCGGGGCCCGGGCCGCACAGGAGTTCGCTACAGAGGGAGGCGGAAGAGGCGGCAGAGGAGGGAAGGGAGACGGCGGCCGTGGAACTAGAGCGGATCTTAGAGTCTGTGTAACGCTGCCATCTCCGCTGTTGTGGACAGCTACATCCACGCCCGCGGAGATACTCGCTCCTTGCCCAAAAAGTTCCGTCCAGTTCGATGTTTACAACAAGCTGTACCAACAGCGATGCTTGCGTCAACAGGGCAGTGAATTTTGTGAATTGGAAATTTTTGCTAAAGTATTGAGAGCTTTGGATAAAAGACAATTGCTTCATCATTGTGTCCAGGCTTTGAAGGATCATGGTGTGAAAGTTGCTTCAGTCTTGGCCTAACTCGTTCAGTAGACGGTGCACGTATATAGCAGAATCAGATGCTGCGGTAAAGGAAAAAGCCATTCAGGTTGGCTTTGTTTTTGGTGGCTCGCTTTCAGATGCAGGCTGGTACAGTGATGCTGAGAAAGTTTTTCTGTCTTGCCTTCAGTTGTGTACTCTACACGATGAGATGCTTCACTGGTTTGGTGCAGAAGAAATGTTGTGTAAGGCTGCTTCATGTGCAAAATGGAAACTGCAAATACCATCTGAGTGAAGAAACATTTAAGTTAGCTCAGACGTATATGGATAAACTCTCAAAACAAGGCCAGCAAGCAAACAAAGCTGCACTCCGTGAAGAACTATGTGCACTCCTATTTGCAAAAAGTCACTATGACGAGGCATATAAATGGTGCATTGAGGCAATGAAAGAAATCACAGCGGGCTTACCAGTCAAAGTTGTGGTGGATGTTTTAAGACAAGCTTCTAAGGCTTGTGTTGTAAAATGTGAATTTAAGAAGGCAGAACAGTTAATTAAGCATGCAGTGTATTTGGCACGGGATCATTTTGAATCCAAACACCCTAATTATTCTGACGCATTGCTAGCTTATGGGTTCTGTTTACTCAATGTAGATAATATCTGTCAGTTTGTTGCAATTTATCAGGCAGCCCTTGACGTCTGGCAGTCAGTGTTTGGCGGCAAAAATATCCATGTAGCAACAGCTCATGAAGACTTGGCTTATTCTTACATTCACCAGTATAGCTCTGGGAAGTTTGGCGATGCACTGTTTCATGCAGAGCTGTTGGTATCATTACCCACATCCTACCTGAAGATCATCTTATTTTGGCTTCTTCAAAGAGGGTGAAAGCACTTATTTTAGAGGAGATTGCAGCTGACTGTCATAATAAAGAAACTGAACAGAGGCTCCTTTAAGAAGCTCATGATTTGCACCTGTCTTCACTCCAGCTACATAAAAAAGCTTTTGGTGAATTTAACGTACAGACTGCAAAACACTATGGAAAACTTGGGAGACTTTATCAGACAATGAGAAAATTTACGGAAGCTGAAGAAATGCACGTCAAAGCAATTCAGATTAAAGGGCAACTTCTTGGGCAAGAAGATTATGAAGTAGCCCTTTCAGTGGGACATCTGGCTTCTTTATATAATTATAATGTGGATCAGTATGAAAATGCTGAGAAACTTAATTTGTGATCTATAGCAATTGGGAAGAAACTGGTGAAGGCTACAAGGACTAGAGTAATATGATTACTGAGGCCTCATTAAACTTTACAACGCCACAGGAACTTATGAGGAAGTGTCTGAGTATCACAATGTTCTGTCTAACTGGAACCAGTTGCGACATCGGCAGTATTCAGTGACCGATGCTCTTGAAGACACTGACACCAGCCCCCTGTCCACAGAAGAAGCGGTGCAGTCCTTCCTGATTTCTCAGAATGTTGAAGGACCGAGCTGCTGAGGGAGGACCTCAGTTACCCTTTCCCAGATTCCAGGGAATTCATACTGTGAAATCTAAACCATGTTGGCTTTTGGGGCTGGAATTTGCATCGAAACACTCGTCCAGTCCATTGACCCTATGTGGGTGATCCCTATCTTGCAGAGTGTCCATACGAATAAGCATATATTCAGTTATATTCAGCATGTACCACACGTCTAAGTAGTCTGGCCCATATTTTCAACCTAGTAGAATAAACAACAGGAAAATTTTTTTTCTTTTTAAAAAATAATTCATTTTGCAGAAAGCCTGAAAGAAAAAAAGAACTAAATAAAACTATTTAAGAGTTAAAAAAACAACGTACATACCTTAATAAAAATACTTCACTGCTAAAAAGATGCTAAGCGTCATCTGAGCCTTCAGCGACTCACAATCTTTTTGCAATATTAACATCAAAATTAGTGATCACAGATCACCATGATAAATAGAATAATAATGCAAACTTTGAAATATGGCACGGATTACCAAAATGTGACACAGAGAAGTGAGCCCATGGTGTTGGGAAAATGGCGCCTGTAGACCTTCTCCACGTGGGGTTGCCACAAACCTTTGACTTGTAAAAAATGCAGTATCTGCGAAGGGAAATGAAGTAAAGTCTGCCTCTGGATACCACTATCCCATTTCATAACCAGGGCCGGCGATGCCAGAAGTTGCTTAATGAGGAACTGTCCTGCGTCCCCATGACTTTTGAACATTCTGCCAGACATGAAAGTAGGTGAAAAACTGGTTTATAAGTATCTGATCACAGGATGTGTTTTGCTTATTAACCATGGAGCTAGAGGGCTTAGAGGGGCCCAGGGCTGCATGTGGGAATGTGGATGGAAAGCTCCCTTGTGACCACAGGGAAGGTGCATGGGTGTCCAGAGCTGCGGATAAAACCCTCGACACCCTGTCATCCACCTCTGCATCGATCAGGAGATACTCAGCGTAAACTAAAGGACCACTTACAACATCCTTCCAGCCTCCATTGCCAAGGTTACCCGCCATCAGACGGAGAGCTATGTGGGGTTGGGAATGGGGCCAAGCCACTCCTAAGCTTGTCCTCTGGCACAAAAAGGGGTTGTGGTATATTTCTAAAAAACCATACTATGGAATTTAAATTTAACAACATGCACAAAAGTAGACAGGATAATAATACAACGCAGCCCCATGTACCCACTGCATTTTCAACATATTGACAGTCTTGGGCATCTGTACCTGACCCAGCTTCCTCATTCAATCTGTAAACACATCAGTGTGCTCCTCAGATTGATGAGAACCATTTAAAATGTATAAAAAGCACCATGCTGTTACTAGATCTAAATATTAGCAATCATCTCTAAATATGTCATCATATAACACCCAGCCTAAATGATAATTTCCTGGATGGTCTCAAAGCTGCCTTTTTTCCCTTCTAACCACCACCAACACATCCTCATGCAAAGGTGAAGATCCACTGGTCGCTGCCCCAGCGCTCACAAACAAGAGCACTCTTTGCTTTGTGTGTTGTAATAGATCACACTCATTACACATGTATACATGCCTGGCGCTGGTTTGTGGGTTTTTTTTGTTTTTTTGTTTTTTTAGATAACAGTTTTATGGAGGTAGAATTCACATACTGTAAAATTCACACATTTAAATTTGTAATAGCCTATAATAAAAAAGAATATGAAAAGGAATATATACGTATAACTGAATCACTATGCTGTATCCCCGGAATTAATACAACATTGCAGACTGACTATACTTCATAAAAAACATTCACCCATTTAAAGTATAAGATTCAAAGAGAGTCAATCCTAAGAGTTCTCATCACATGATAATTTTTTTCTATTTCTTTAGTTTTGTGTGTCTGTATGACATGATGTGTGTCCACCTAACTTGGGATAATCACTTTATGATGTATGTTAATTGAATCACTATCTGACTTGATTAAGGTGTATATCTTAAATTCATACAGTTCTGTATTTCAAGTATATCCCAATAAAACCAGAAGAAAAATAATTTTTAATAGTATACAATTCAGTGGTTTGTTTTTGTCATTGTTTTTGGGGTTTTTTTGTGTGTGGGGGAGGTAATTAGGCTTACTTATTTGTCATTAATTTTTACTTAATGGATGTACTTGGGCTCGAACCCATGACCTCATGCATGCTAAGCATGTGCTCTACACTGAGCTATACCCTCCCCCTTACAATTCAGTGGTTTTTAGTGGCTTGCAGATCAGTGACTTAAAAATCAGAATGGATCCAGAGCTACGCATCAATCCCCACCATCATTTTAGAACATTTTCATCAAACCATTAATCAGTCACTGAAAGCAAAGCCTCTGTTCACTCAGCCCCGCACAGACTGTACTTCACCTGATGACTCAGAGGGTTTGTGACTCTGCGGTCGGTGCACACCCTCTGGCCCCGGGCTGCCCACTTGGCCTCCCGCGCTCGGCAGTTGTGTGATCCTGGAGGAAGTGGCTTCACCTCTCTGAGGGGTTAAACAGTGCCTGGCCCAAGAACCGTATCTTGCAGGAAATGTCCAGAAAGGGCAAATCCACAGAGACAGAAAGCAGATTGGTGGTTGCCTAGTGCTAAGGGGTGGGTTTCAGAGGGAATGGGGAGGCTTTGCTTTCAGTGGCCCTGAGAAAGGGGCTTATCAGGAATTTGGGGGCAGTAAGACCGAGAAGCTTGTGAGCCACAGCTGAACTGTGTAATGAACCTTACTCAGCAAAACCAGCCCCGCTGGCTCCGTTCCTTTGAGTCCAATAATGCCCAAGAAGGCTATCTCACCCAGGCATCTCATTTCTGGCTGGGCTCAAATTAACACCCGGGGATGACTCAAGGGGCCCAGAGCCCTACCTGGGTTGGCTCAATTGTGGTCCAGGCATCTAGTCAACACTGAGAATCTTCTGCAAAGAAATCCTTCACGCGATCTTAATGGCCTCTGAGGATTTCAGCAACTTTTAAATCAGAAGCAAAGATATTGCTGTAGGTCATTCAATGCCATACCTGGATAGCTTCTGACAGCTTCCCTTGTTCAACTAGGTCCCACCCTGCTTGACTCAGCCCTGGTGTTCTCGTAATGGCCCCCCGGGTTCCAGGCTCCAACCAGGAACACATGCCCTGGGTGAAGGCAGCCGGAGACGTGCTGGCTGTTAATTGCTTCTGTGCTAAGCCAGGAGTCTAGCACTGACCCAAGGCTTGTTCAGTTCAGTCAGTAAAAATGCATTAAACGCTGTATTGGTTTTATGAGGCTGCTGTAATAGCATACCACACACTGGGTGATTTAAACACAATTCTGGAGGCCCGCAACCTATCTCTTTCAGCACGGGGCATTTCCCCCTTGCGTGTCTGCGTGCCACCCTTCCGGTTGGAGTAAGGGCCCACCCTACTCCAGTGTGACCTTATCTTAACGAATCGCGTCTGTAAAGACCCTACTTCCAAAGGTCACATCCTGAGGTGCTGGGTGTTAGGATTTCAACATAGCTTTTGGGAGGCACAGTTCAACCCATAAGAAACATACACTATGTGCTGATACTGTCTAGTGTGCTGGGCTATGAGATCTCTGTCTTGGGAGATAGTAAGTGGTTTCTGTCCTTCTGGGCATCCTTGTGTCCCCTCTGAGCAAGAGGAAGGTTTTTAAGGGCTTGCTACCTTCTGCTTTGGATTTGCAAACATAGTAAGGAGCTTAGTAAATATTTATTGAATGAATTCGTGTAACTTATTTTTGGCAGCTGGCTAGCTCCTGCTTTGACACAATAAAAGTTAACTTCCTCTTTCAAGCAGGGCACTTCAAGCACAGGGAACAGAGCTGGGGGGCCTTAGCATTTGGATTAGACAGAACTCAATACAGAACATCACACTGCTCCATTCGGCTCACAGATGCCAGCTGGTGCCTGTTCTGTCCACCTGCAGGGCCCTTTCTGGGTAGAGACCTCCTGACGGGTAACATGAGAGGGTGACTGTGAGCACAGGTCTTCTGAATCTTCCTCCAGCATCTATATGGTACCCAGAACATGCAAGAAAAGATGTGCAGGAAACTAGTGCTCAGTTTCTCGCCCATGGGTGCTATGATCATTCCAGAGATTTCACCTTCATCCTCCAAGTCAGGGCTGCGAGCAATGTCACATCTTTTCAGTATGTTCTGTGAATCAGCTTGACTTGGACTGAGAACAAGTCCTCATTCCACTAAGCTGGCCCGAATTTCAGCTAGTGGGTTCAATGTCGGGGCAAAGTGGGAACGGGGGCGGGGGGTTTCTTTTGTGTAATACCAAAATCCTGGGGGCACCACTCAGAGTCCTGGCGGGAGATGGAACACTCATGGGGGCAAACCTGAGAGGAGTTTAACAGGATAATTTACAAAGATGTGGGTAGAATGTAGGGTAAACTATGAGAGATGGTACAGCTCCCAGGGGCTGGCAACAGTGGGCAGCTGGTACCATCTCTTGGTCAGCAGGGATGGATCTGGGAGAATAAACACCCCAGCTTCACTCTCCTTCCTCTTGTGATTTCTGGACTATGATCCCACTGACCTGGCCAACAGGGAGGCATAGGGCAGGGGAGCCTACAGATCCTATGGTGGCCAGTTTGGGCTGCCTTGACAAAAATACCACACCCTAGGTGGCTTAAACAACAGAAATGTATTCCTCCCTATTCTGAGGGCTGAGAAGTCCAAGATCTGCTGATTTGTTTCCTGGTGACAGCCCACTCCGACTGGCAGATCAATCAATATTTGTTAAATGAATCCATGCAATTTATTTTGGCAGCTGCCCAAATTCTGCTTTGGCCCTTATACATCTCTCTCGTGTCTTTTAGAAGGGTATCAATCCCATTCACGAGGGCCCCACCCGTGCAACCTAATCACCTCCCAAAGGCCCACCTCCAAATTCACACTGGAGATTAGGGCTTCAATACAGGAATTTGGGTGGGGGCAGGAACATTCGAGCCACAGCAGATAACATCAGACAGCCTCCCAGGGCACAGAGCAGGGTGGAGGAAGCTGGCGATGTTTGTGGTGGGGCAGCAGGAAGGAACCTGCCACATGAGCGTTTTATTGAAATGGGAGATATGGCTGCCAGCCGCTTCTGCACTCCAATGATGTTGCACTTGACAGATAACCTGGGGTCAGGGCTGAGGTTCCTCTATCCTTCTGGCTTGAGTCTCTCCCAAAGAGAGAATCTGGGAAAATATCCTGGCTAAGGTAAATTATCTTGAGGAGGAAGGGCTGGTCCTGAGAGAATGGAGGAGAAAAGGCAAGGGGACCAAAACCAATCTGACTCCGGGGGGGGGGGGAGGGCTGGAAATGGACACTGGGAGCTGTTACGGGCTGAACTGTGTCCCCACAAAAATTCTTATGTTGAAGTCCTATGCCCAGTTTATAGATGTAATTAAGTTAAAGTGAGATCATTAAGTGGACCCTAATTCATTATGACTGGTGTCCTTAGAAGAAGAGGAAATCTGGGCACAGACATGTACAGAGGGAAGACGTAAAGACATAGGGGGAAGAGGTCACCTGCAAACCAAGGAGAGAGGCTCGGAGCAGATCATCCCCTCACAGCCCTCAGAAGGAACCAACCCTGCCAACACCTCGATCTCAGACTTCAAGCCTCCAGAACTGTGAGACAATAAACGTCTGTGGTTTAAGCCTCCTCATCTGTGGTACTTTTGTTATAGCAGCTCTAGCAAACTAATACAGCAGACTCCAAGTTAGTCTGAAATAATCCTCATCTGCTGGTGTCAGACCCTCCCATACTGACTCAGGCTGCTCAGTGTGATGGGTGGGACACACCAGATGTGACAGTGTGTGACAAGGTGAGGCTCAGTTGTAAAGGTACTGTTTCTACCTTGGTCTCTTGGGTTTCTCTCTGGAGGGATCCAGCTACCATGTGGTGAGGACACTCAAATAGCCCCACCAAGGTCCACATCAAGAGGATCTGACCAAGAGCCTCAAGCTAGCACCAACTCGCCAGCCATGGAAGTGGATCCCCCAGCCCCAGGCAAGCCTTCAGATGACTGTGGCCCTCGCGGAGACCTGACAGCATCCTCACTGGGTATCTCAAACAGAACCATTCAGCTAAGCCACTCCTGAACGCCTGACCCACAGAAACTCTTAAGAGATAATGTTATTGTTGTTGCTTTAAGCTACTAAATTTTGGGGTAATTTGTTACACAGCAATAGGTAGCAAATACAGAACCTCTCTCCCCAACTCCCTGCCCCTTCAGACCCTTCTTCTGCTTTCTTTAACATCCTCTTGACCTTACCCCCACACCATGATGACACCATGAAGGACTTAAGGAAGTCAACTGGGGCCCAAAATGGCTCTGGGGAGGTAACAATATTATTAATCATGAAAGGAGAGGTGTTCAACCTCACGAATATGCCAAGAAATGGGAATTCAAATAATAAGATACTTGGAAAGAGTTTAAAACAGGAAAGAGAGGTGATTGAAATGTTTTCTAAACCAGTGCACCTATGTTTGGTGGAAATGTAAATGAACGTAAACAACTATACGTTAACTTTTTCTTAATCTCCAAAAAGGAGTAGCACACCAATAAAAATACTGGTATCTCCATACTTTAAAATACACTGAACACAGGAAAACCAGTACTGTAATCAGTTCATCCAACTTTCGTCCATACTGAGGTTTCTCAGAGTGGCATTAGGTCCTGGGGGCACAGGCAGTGCAGGGTGTGAGGTTATCTGGCCACCCAGGTGACTGCTGACACGGCCATGCTCCGATCTCTGTGGTCCCTGCCCCTAGGTGGTCCGCCTGCTGCTTCTATGTCATGTAGACTGTGAGTGCCTTTGCCGCTGCAGGAAAGACACCCAAAGCCCAGAGTTGAGTTCTGCCTGAGTCCTGCCATCATTGTCAGGCCCTCCCACACTCCACCAAGGGTATCTCCCTGTGATTCATCCTCTCAAATCCTGTTTTCCTCACATTTTTTCATGGTAAGGGCCCATTAAACCCAAAGCTTTAATTCTCAGCTGCTGAAAACACCCAGCTCCTCTTCATTTGAGGGCAGGAAGAGCCAAACTCTCTCAGGAAGCAACTGCAAGATATTTGGACTCCATGCTCCTGGAGCCATAAAGGAGATGGCAAAAAAAAAAAAAAAAGCCTCTCTCTTCTAGCAGTCCAAATGTTCAGGGCGCGCCACTCACATGTACGTTAGCAGCCAACACTCACCCCATGTTTCCAGGGCACCAAGTGAACTCGCTGCGTGCTCACAAAGAGCTGCATTATTTTTTTTTTTCAGGTGGTATACTAAGTCACCGAGAGGTTGTCTGAGGTCACCCAGCTGGGAGGCAGAGCAGCCTGGATTTAAACTCAGGTGTCCAAGCTCATGCTGCCTGTTAGACCCGAAGACGAGGCAGAAGAGGAGCACGGCTAGGGGTCGTTCCCTCTGGCCTGCCCCAGGTTGGCTGCGATACCCACCCACTCTGGCAGAAAGGCTGCCTGTGGCTTAAAGATCATGTCTAAGGGGGAGTTGGGCAGGGTGAAATTGGCCAGGTAGATGGTGTTCCCACCTGTAAGGTAGGCAGCCCAGATCCCAAAGGTGCCCACTGTGATGACGGTGTGGTTACACTGGATGAGCAGCGCAAAGTCCCTGGCAGGTGAGCCCTGCTGGCCGTTGCCGGCGAACACCACGTCCCGGAGGGAGCCGTTGATGTTCTGCCGGCACCAGGCCATGTCGTCACTCGTGATCACGAAGACCGGGCTGCGGTAGCGGGTCCGAAACCAGTCCAGGGCCTGCTGCAGGTAGCCCCGGTCGGCCAGCACGCCCTTCCACACCCTTGGCATGACATGGACATAGTCCCCACGGCGCACGTGGACCCCTACGAAGGTGGCCTGCCCGGCCCACTTGGCCTGCAGATCCCGCAGAAAATTCTGGGCCTCCTCCCGCACGTGGTCGTGCAGGGTGAACTCCTGGAGGATCTCCGCGCGCAGGTGGTGGTAGAAGGTCCAGGAGCAGGGGTAGCCGGTGAGGCGCACGTACTCCCCTGGGATGTGGCGGTACTGGTCCTCCATCCAGTCGTTCAGTGGGTAGTTCTCCCAGGGGATCCTGCTGGCCGTGGTGTCGTGCAGGACAGGGAGGGTGATTCTGAAGATGGGGGCCAGAGTGCTGTGCATCTGGGGTGGGATGAAGGCTGGCCGCCCATTCATCTTGGCCAAGGCATACAGGGTGGCGTACTCCCCCATCTGGTTCCCCAGGCGGCCTTTGGAGTTGATGGTGAACATGCCCCCGCTGGGCAGGTGTCTGGAGACCAGGACCACATGACCCTGGTAGGCCCAGGGGATGGGCACCAGAGCCAGGCGCTGGTGGCAGTGGAAGATGGCAGACACCACGAAGATGACAAAGAGGAAGAAGATGGTGGACAAGGAAGGGCAAGTGGCCCGGAGGAGTTTCATGGTGGCTGCAGGGCAGAGAGAGGAAGGACTGAAGTCGGGGGGGATGGCTGGGTGGGCAGGAGGTTCATTCGCTCACTCAGCCCCTCCATGCATATCTAGTGGCCTCCATTGTGGAGGTCTAAGAGCACAGACCCTGGGCCTGTTTGGCCTGGGTCTGAATCCCAGTTCCACCCCTTACCAGTGCTGTGTGACTTTAGTCAAGTTACTTCACCTCTCTGAATCCGTTTCCTTGCCCATTAAACACGAAGATTAGGTCAAAACACTTCAAAGTGCCAGTATTCAACCATATTTTACCTACACAAACAGCCATTTCATATGGTCTAACCTGACAGAACTACCTTACAGGTAGTGACATTTGTAACATTTTTAGGACAGTGCCAAGCACACAAGAAGTATTCAGTAAGTGTAAAATAAATACGTCTAGAGTATTTACTACATGAATCCTCACTCCTGGGGAGCTCAGTCTGTTAAGGCTGTGTAGTATGGAGGTTCAGAGCACAGACTGAGGCCAGACAGCCCAGCTTTGCACGTGGGTCCTGCCTCCTCCTGGCGGGGCACCTCAGAGTACGTTAGTTAAGCCTCAGTCTCCTCTGTAAAATGGGGTTAACCACAGCCCCTGCTGAGCTGCACTGGGAAGGGCCCCTCCCAGGGTAACTAAGTGTTTCCTACCACTGTTGGTGGACGTGGTGGATTCAAGCTGGCTGCAGACCCTTTGACGGTCCTTCCCTTGAGTCTGGGCGGGCCTGTGACTGCCTCAGCCAATCAAATATGGCAGAAGTGATGCTGGGCCCTTTCTAGACCAGGACTTCAGGGACTGGCAGTTCCCACCTCCTGCCTCCGTCACATTCTCTGAGCTGCCACCTCAAGCTGCCTACATTTAACTTTTATATTCACATCTGTGATATTTATGTCTTTATATTACATCTTTTTTTTTTCTGGTAACCACTTCATTTAGATAATATTCAAATGCTATATAATTCACCCATTTAAAGTGTACAATAGCTTTCCGTATATTCACATAGCTGGGCAACAATCATAATTAATTGCAGAAAATTTTATCACCCCAAAAAGGAACCCTGCACACCTTAGCCATTCTCACCCCAATCTTCCCATTCTCCCGCCTCCTCCTTCCAACTAATCTACTTTCTATCTCTGTGGATTTACCTAGCCTGCACGCTGCATGTAAGTGAATTGTACAAGTGGCTCTTCGTGATTGGATTCTTTCACTCAGTGTCCCATGTCCAAGGTTCATCCATGTTGCAGCATTTGTGAGGATGTCACTGGTTTCTTTTCACAGCCGACTGATGTTCCATTGCACGGATATGCCTCATTTTATTATCAGTTCATCGGCTGCTGGACACATGGGCAACGCCATGGGGCTATCAGGAATAATGCTGCTGTGAACACGCACATACGAACCTCTGTGTGGACCCAAGTTTTCATATCCCTCCAGTATTTCCCTAGGAGTGGAATTGCTGAGTCATATGATAACTAAATAACTCTGTGTTTAACAGTTCCAGGAACCGCAGACTGTTCTCCAAGTACCTGCCTCATTTTCCATTCCCACCAGCAGCCTATGAGGGTTCTGACTTCTTCACATCCTTGCCAACACACACACTACAGTCTGTCTTTTGGATCACAGTGGGCGTGCCGTGCGATCTCAGTGAGGCCTATACATTTGAACCCACCAAGATCCCCATCCAGCTCCCGCCCCGACTTCACTGGGCTCTGACTGGGCTCCATGAACCTCAGTTTCCCCATCCTTGTAATGGGGTGGATAATCCCTTCTTCTGGCTTGCTTCTTTTTGAGTCAGCCTCTCCTCCAGCTCTCCCCTGGGCTCCCAGAAACAGTCTTTTCACTCCGGGTCCCCAGTGTGTCCTGACCCGCTTTGTCCTCTCCCTTCCTCTGTTCCCCTGACGACCCACCATGGAGTGTGACCTGAGCAGCTGCACAAGTCCTGAGACCCAAAGTGACCTGCTCTGTGTCCGGCTCTGCTCGCACCAGCTAGAAATTCTCCACAAATTTGAGAAAGGCAGTCTGGCTTTTCATTTTGTACTGAGCTCTGCAAAGCAGATAGTCAGTCTGGCGGCCACCTCTGTCCTCGAGTACTAAGAGCTCCCTCTCCTGGCCTCACATCAGCCTGCACAACTGAAAGGCCACTGAAAATAATGACTCAAGGTTGATGCTTCTGTGGTTCCTGCCTGGAGCCAGGCACTGTTTTCAGTGCTTATATCCTGCTCCACAATTCCTTATCTGCCACTTCCCTGAAGATCAGCGACAAAGCCCAACCGGAATAGAACTCGTCTGGGAACAAATCTGGCCTAAAGAGACCTGCAGCTGTTCCTAGACTTGACTTATCCTGGTGTGACTGCCCACATGTTTTGCTGCAGAAACAATGTTTGATTATGGGATGCCACCCAAACTGCGCTGGGGGAGCTGCGTGATATATAACCTATGCACCCCACAAGGGCCTGAAACACGGGTTCTGTAACATGTCTGGTCCAAAGAGTTTCAGATACGAGACTGTAAGCCTGTCCTGGCTCATTTGGTCCTCACGATTTTCCACGAGGAAGGTACATTTTTAAGCCCATTTAACAGATAAGGAAACTACTGCACAGAGAGGTTAAGAAACTCGCTTTGGGTCACACAGGTAGGAAAGAGGGGGAGCCTAGATTTGAACAGACAGTGATTCAGGAATCCATGCTCTTAATTATGGTCCTTGATTTTTCCATTTGTCCTGAGGGCGCACACGCCAAGAAACTCTCCTTCCAGTTACTCAGGGGTTGACCTGCCTGGCCTTGTGGGGCCTCTGTGATTTCGGTGACACCAAGGTAGGGATAAAAGATCTGTGGAAGCCCAGAGGTGAGGGTCCCACCCTGCTGAGCCCACTTCAGAGCTGGTCCCTGGGAGATCCTGCCTCCTTTCTGGGCCGCTGTGAGGGTAAAGGTGCCTGATACTTGAGGAATCCCCCCACGTGTCCCCTTCTCAACTCTGGGAATGTTTCCTCTCTGCTCTGCCTGCTTGTACACCCCCTGCCAGCCACATTCCGGGGTGCTAATCACCTCAGGCAGCACAGGCTATTAAAAACAACAGTGAGGAAGCAAGCTTCCCTCCAGGGAACCTTAGCTTTAGAAACTTCTTGCAGGTGCGCAGGAATAAAGTGAGCCCTAAACCTTCCTCCTGAGTTTCTCTGGCAGAACTGGCCTTTGCACTGGCAACGCCCTCTGCCTGGGTCACTCCTGCCCCGATGCCCAGGTAGCATTGCCCTCACCTCCTTCAGGTCTCAGCCCAAATGTCCCCTCTGACGCCCACCCCACCCCATCTACTTCCTTCCTTTCTTTCGCTCCAAACATCTGTCACTTTCCACCACACTCTAGAACATAATTACTGTTACTCTTTGGTGGCCATCTCTGCTCTCTCTGGATGGTGAACCTGACAAGGATGGGGATTCTGTACATGTCACACGGGATCTTCAGCAGAGTGTCACACACAGGGGAAGTCATTCTGAGCTGAATGGATGAGCACAGTGCATGCTGCATTGTGCTACCCTGTCACTCTCACTGCCCGCCCCAGATCCCATATGTCCCTTCTCATTTGGGGGTGTCTCTATCCTCAGTCCCTTTCTCTTTGTAGGTAACATCCTCACAGCTGACTCTCAAATTGGCGGGCCCCTCCACTGCAGTGCGGGTCACCCTGAACTAGAATCACGGATTGCCTGGCTATGTCCTCCCACCCCAGATGGTAGGTCCCCAAATGTCTGCTTTTCTCAGTGGGAATTGATGGAAAACGTATTTTTCTAGTCAGACAATTTGGGTATGTAACAGAGTTGACAGCAATGTTGACATCAAAACTTCACGACAGGTATTGAGGCCTCGCAGGAAATATACCATGGCGGAGACCGGCTTGGATCTCTGTCCCTGTCAGGGCCCCTGATTTCTCCCTCTGGCCCCTAGAACCTCTGAGGCGTGAGGCATTCTTATCTCCTCCACCTCGTTGCCACCATCTTAGAAACTGGCCCACGTCTTTGGGTTTTCTGGCGGCTGGTCTGATCCTTCCAGGAGCATTGATTTTTCAGGCTTTAAAGCAACTGGCCTTAATGCTCAGTTAACCCAGAGCTGACAGAAGGTTCCAGAGGGGAAGAGGGGCTGGTTTGGGGTCACCCAGCCAGACACCAACCTTCCACTTCAGCATGTGGAGCCCTGAACCCGCCCCGCAGGTCAGCCCCTTCCCCGAGATCACAGCCACCACGTGATGGGGCTGAGCCTGCCTGCCTGCCTGCTCTTAGAGGAGCCCGAAGGGCAGGGGGCTGAGTGTGAGTGGAGCAGGGACCTCAGACCCAGAAAGGTCATCTGTCCACTATCCCTTCCTACCTGCCTTGAGCCTGCTGGGCCAGCCGGCTTGGGACTGTCTGGCTGCAGGTCCCTGGAGGGTGACGGTGCTCACAACCCACACAGTCTTGGGTGGTGTGGCTGCCAGGGGTCCCTGTGAAGAGAGCAGCGAGAGCGTGGTTGCATTGGCCAGGGGACTGGGGTGGGGGTGGTGCTGGATGCTGCCGGCTCTGCTCTGAGCTCCCGCCCAGAAGCCCCACTAGCCTGGGGCCTGAGAACAGCCACTCCTCACTCACTCCCTAGAGCCTACGCTGGAGCCCACGCTGGCCGCCAAGCTCCTGCGGGAGGGAAGAACCTGTGAGGAGCTAAATGCAGAGGACACTCTCTTCCTGGGCGCAGGTTTGGACATCAGGGGTGAAGGGCAGGGTGCATGCAAGAGAGTCAGGGAAAAGGGGCCTGGGTCCTAGGTGGACCCCTACACTGCCCAGGTACTAGGCCTGACTCTGCATCTGGTAGGAGCACAGCTACTCCTTAAGGTCTTTAAGGGGGAGTGACGAGGGGACTAAAGTTCCTATAAGGGGTAGGGACTAGGGCCTGGATATCGGGCCTCCCCGGTGGGCACGGGCTGCCTTCTGGATCCCTCAGGAACACTGGGGAACAAAGCCTGGATGCCCAAGCTGCTAAGAGCCAGAAAGTGGTACCCCGTGAACCACCCAGGCAAGAGAGGAGAGGTGGGAGATGGGGTGAGGTCCTTAACAAGGCGGGTGCTGAAGGACTGGGGCAAATGCCCAGGGAGGAGTGCAAAATGGCGCCAAGCTGCTCCGGAGGCGCAGAGGGCCATGTGCAGCATATGGGGCAGGGGGAGGATGTGATCCCACCCGCACCCACAGGTGCCTAACAGACTCCCAGCTCTGGGACAAACCTGGGTCCAGATTCAGAACCAGAGGCCGTGACAGTGGGGCCCAGAAAAGTTCTAAGGTCCCAGATCTGAGTGAGCTCCTCATTAGGGGCTACCGGCCCAGGAAAGGGAGAGCGCGGGACATTTCAGCACCAAGTCGTTCCTCCCTCCCATCATTTGGGTGTCTAGATTTCTGGCCCTTCCAGTGCCCCAGCAACTGGTCCTGTCCAGTCCTGCCTCTTTTATCTACCGCCTCAGCACCCACTACCCCGACTCCATCTGTTCCCCCATCTGCCTTGGGGACATTAGGACCAGTAGAGAAAGTGGGGGCTCTGATTCTTGGACCCTGAGGCCTAGGATGGCAGAAATTACCAAAAAGTCCTCAGAAATCCAAGCACAGGGTCATCCGATCCCAAGGGACACCAAGGTATCTTCCTTCCTGACCCCACAGGGATACCACACTCACTTCCCAACCCAGAGTGACCCAGACATCCCCATCCTGTTCCTTAGCACACTTCTCTGAGCCTCATACCTGGGTGGGAAAGGGTTAAGGGCAACTGGAGGCTGGGGGTGGGTGGCAGGGAGGCCCCTTTGTTTGGGATAATCCCCCTCCATGCCCAGGGTGTGGAGAACAAGGTTAGGGCCCTACATGGGAAAGGGCCTCCACTCTCATCCCAGTAGGTCAGGGCCTGGCCTCTGGCTTCTGATCCCTGGGCCCCGGGCTCCCTGGCCCTTCCCCTCTCCTGCTCCCCTCCCTGCCAGTCAGGCCTGCTGCACTGTCTGCTCTCCTCCTGCTCCACGGGTGTCTTTGAGTCCAACTGCCACTGTCTGTCCCAGCCCCCAGGCTCCCTAGGACCAGATCCCTGCAGTCCCTGAGGACTCTGCTGCCTGGCTGCCATCTGTCCAGGCCTCCTGGCCTCCCCTTGTGTCTGTCCTCTCTCCTCGTGGTTCCTTCTCCCTGCCTGGCCCTTCCCTACACTTGAGTCTCCTCCTCTCCTGTCTGTCTTTCTGTCTGTGTCTCTATCTATCTCTGTCTCTTTTTCTTTGTCTCAGAGGCTTCCTCAGTCTCTAAATCCCCCTCCCCCTTGTGCCCTCTCTAGGTTTCCCCATCTGTCCCCCCCTCATTGCCCCCTCCCCAGGGCCCCTGCCCCCCGACACTGACTGACAGATAGCTCTGGGGTGTTAAGCTATGGATTAGTTCAGGCAAAATTCTCGATTTGGTTTGCGTTCTTTCCCCTTCGGGTTATGTAAACAGTAATTCTCCCCAGATGGAACTATTTTCCTCGCTTGGAAGCAGCTGGGAGGGGTCTTGGGCAGGGCTGGGGGTGGAATGCCGGGGTTCCTCAGGGAGCCCGGGGAGCAGGGCGGAATCGGACCCCTGAAGGTGCCTGAGGCTCTCAGCCGGGCACTCTTCTCCTCTCCAGGTACCTGCCTCTGCTGGAACCATGCCCGTGACCTTGGCCCTCTTGCTCCTCCTGAGCCAGGCCAGTGCAGACCCTTGCTACCATCCAGGGGGCGGCCCCCGCTTCTGCCTCCCACCAGTGACCCAGCTGCCTGGCCTGGCCGCCTCCTGTCCCCAGGCCTGTCTCTTCTCCCCAGGGGTGGACTTTGGTCCCGAGGCCACCTGCAATGGCAGTCTGACTCTGGCCCTGGGTGGGACCTTCCTCCTGACATCTGTCAGCCTGCGATTCTGCACCCCAGGACCCCCAGCCCTGGTCCTGTCAACCGCCTGGGCCACCGGAGGTCCCTGGAGATCACTGTGGCACAGAACTGCCTGGCCCCGGGCCTTGGGAGGCCCCGAGAGGGTGACCTTCCGAGTTGCACCCGGCCCCAAGGCCAGTGTAGTGGCCAGTCACCTCCGCGTGGAGTTTGGGGGTCGGGCAGGGCTGGCGGCAGCAGGGGTGAGAGGCCGCTGCCAGTGCCACGGCCACGCGGCCCGCTGTGCTGCCCGAGCCCGGCCACCCCGCTGCCGCTGCCGCCACCACACCACCGGCCCAGGGTGCGAGAGCTGCCGCCCATCCCACCGCGACCGGCCCTGGCGGCCCGCCACACCCTGGCACCCTCACCCTTGCCTGCGTGAGTCCTGGGTCCCCCATCCTCACTCACCTACCACCTGACCCCATGACCCCAGCATGGGGTCCCTTGTCCCTGAGGGGCAGGAAGCTCTGTCCTTCCCTAGGGCTGCTCCCTCCTTGCTTCCCCCCATGTGCTTCTCCAGACAGGGCCCCTCGTCTCCTCCCCTCACTACCCGCCACCACCTATCTGCCCCGAATCTCTGCCATCCCCAGATTCCCAGCTACTTAAACACTCACTAGGGCCTCCAACCTCTCCCCACACTCAATCATGAGGATGGGTAACATTTCCTGAGCACTCAGCCCAGGGCCTGGCTTGGGGCACACACTTGGACACTCGGGTGGGATTTATGGACTGGCTGGAGGGGAACAGCACAGCCGCACTCATCTGGACGTCTGGACTCATCAAATCAACCACGTGGGGAAAGTATTCATTAGACATGTATTTAACCAGCATCTACTGTGTGACTGGCAGGTACTACACAGACCCATTTTACAGATGAGGAGACCGAGGCTAGAGGTGGAAAGTACCTTGGGCAAGGACAAATGGCCAGTCAGTGGCAAGGCTGGAAACTGAGATTGAGAGGCCAAGCCCAAGGGTCTTAGCTGGTCCCTGCCAGGCTCTGTCAGGTGCTGTCACACTAGACGTTCTACAGGCAGACAGGAGCGTGGCCTCAGCAGCCAACCAGCTCAAATCCCGGCTCTTCTGCCTTCTGGCTTTGTGACCCCAGGCAAGTGACCTAATCTCTCTGTGCCTCCATTTCCTCACCTGGAAAATGAGGATAGTAACAGCATTTCCTTTACAGGCTATAGTGAAAATTCAATAATTTAACATCCATAAAGTCCTTGGAATAAAGCTGAATGCAGTACCTGGCACACAGAAAGAGCTTCCTGAGTCCACCAGGGTTACCACTCTCCAGACGAGGGGGGTCAGGCCCAAGGGGATGGGTCTCTTGGTCCAGGTCTCATGGCCAGCAAGGGTCAGACAGGACTGGACTCGAAAACAGCCTTCCTAGATGCTGGGTCAACACCGTGCTCTCCAGCTGGACCAGCACACCCCAGGGCGGCGCAACACCCTCCCTCTCCACACTGTTTCCAGACTGGCCTCCAGAGTCCAGGCCCTTCCCCATCCCTCCAGCAGCTCCCCTCAGAGACAGGCCTCCTCCACTCCCACCTCCAGCCTGCAGCCCTTGCTGGAGGCTCTAAGTGTGTTACTAATCCTGGGAGGTACCTCCAGTCCAACAGGTACGTACACACGTACACACACACGCACACACGCTCTTTCTGTCTGTACTTCCATGGATCTCACTCTCTCCATCTCCCACATTCTTTGTCCCTCCCCTCTATTTCTTCCTGCAATGTCAAGTGGACTGACAGACTGAACTACTGGCACAGCTCCCCACTCTGTCCGCATCCCCGCTGGGGTCTTCTCTGACCCTCTGTCCCCACCACCTCAGGACTCTGTCCAGTTGGCCCATTCCCACCAGTTAGATCTGAGGCCCCAACAGAGGAGTGAGGGAGGGCAGACTCACGTGGCCTGAGGGTGGGGCTGGCTTCATCCTGGGCCTGGACAGGGCTTGGGAATTGGGGAGGCAGTCCCTCAGAGGATCACCACATCCCCCTGGCTGAGCTGGGCACTGCCCTCTGAGCCTGGGTAAGAGACCACAGGGTTGTGACGGAGAAGGGTCTGGGCGGACACGGTGAGAATAACTCTTGTGGTGGAGCTATGGGCTTCACAGACACGGTGGCCTGAATATCCCCCCATCCAAGTTCTCTAGAGAGAAGCGAGGTGAAGTGATCACTGTCCGGTCAGAAAGAATCCAAAGCCCGACAGCACTCCCTCATAATCTGAAGAGCACTGCCATCTCTGATGCCTACAAAACCTTGGAGAGCAGAATTGAGATCCCTACTAAATGGGAGGAAATCGAGGCTCAGAGAGGGGGAGTCATTTCTGCAAGAACACACAGCTGTCTCAGCTCCCTGACCTGACCACTACTCCTTGGGGTCCTCAGGACCTGCCCGTCCTGGCCTCTCAAATTTCCTCAAGTCAAAACCCCTTACATCTCTCCAAAGAATGGCCCATGAGCCCCCTCTGTTAGCATCTCACTCTGGGATTCCTGCTAGAAGTACAGGCCCCTGGGCCCACAGAAGCCCTGGAATCTGAGTTGTTCTTTTTAAACATTTCCTCAGTAATTCAGGTAAGTGGCAAGGTCTGAGAGCCACTGCCTTAGAAAATCTGATCAATGCTCTCCAGGAAAATGTACATGCCTCATGTCCTCATGTGAGCTGTGTGAGAGGCACTGGAGTGTGGCTGCTAGGAGCACAGACTCTGGAGCCAGAAGGCCTGGGTTCCAATCCTACCTCTGACCTCCCCTCAGCTGCAATACCATGGGCAGGCACGGCACCTCTCCGCCTCAGTGTTCGTGTCTGTAAAATGGGGGTGATGATGACAGCACCAGTCTAACAAAGCTGCTGTGAGAAGGAAACACGCCAAGCACTTAAAACATGGCACCTGGTATGTGGTCACTCGAAACAGGCCAGCACATGCTCTGTGTCAAGCCTAGGCCTTGAGTTAAGCACTTTATAGCTAGTGGGTTTCATTTAAATCTCATCAGGTAGACACTATAAATGTCATCTGGCAGCAGAGGAAACTGAGCTACAGAAAGGAGAAATCACTTGCCCAAGGAACACAGGGAGACAGTTACACGTAGGGGCCTGACTCGCAGCCCCTGCCCGGAGCCGCCACCCTTCTTTACGCCCACCTCTGGGCTCACACAGACATCCAGCAGCCCTCTAGGGCCTACAGCTCCAGTCCACTGCACGGGTTGAAAGAGGAGAAGGAAGAGGTTGTAGGGCCCACATTTACCCAGACCCCCAGGCAGTCTCCATCCTGAGGGCAGCGGGGAGAAAGGTGGGGAAGGGGAACACAGGGCCGGGCCTGACATGCCCCGACTCCACCCTGCCCCTAGCCTGCTCCTGCAACCAGCACGCCCGCCGCTGCAGGTTCAACTCTGAGCTGTTCAGGCTGTCGGGTGGCCGCAGTGGGGGTGTCTGCGAGCGGTGCCGCCACCACACAGCTGGGCGGCACTGCCACTACTGCCAGCCGGGGTTCTGGAGGGACCCCAGCCAGCCCATCACCAGCCGCAGGGCCTGCAGGGGTGAGTGCAGCCTGAAGCCCTGCCGAGAGGGAGGGGAGGCAGAACTTGACTCCTGGGTCTGAGGGTAGAGGGGATTGGGGGCGTGGCTCCTGGGTCTGAGGGAGGAGGGGACAAGGAATTCCAGTCTCCCCAGTCTTGGGGAGAAGAGGCTGGGAGCCTGGACTCCACATCCCTGGATCCTCCCCTCATGTAGCCTGCCAGTGCCATCCTATTGGGGCGACAGGTGGTACCTGCAACCAGACCAGTGGACAGTGCTCCTGCAAGTTAGGGGTCACTGGCCTGACATGCAACCGCTGTGGTCCTGGCTTCCAGCAGAGCCGCTCCCCCAGGATGCCGTGCCAGCGTGAGTCCTGAGGGACAGGGCCACAAGTCCCAGGTGGGGCGGGAGGGAGACGTCCCAGATCTCCAGTGGGCAGCTGGGGTGAGGGTCCCTGGGAGATGGAAGCTAGAAGCTAGAGGCTGGAGGCCGAACTCTGAGTCCTTTGACATGTGGAGACTGAAATTCCAGTCTCCTCAGTCTGGGGGAGGAAGAGGCTGGACTCCTGGGTCTCAGGGAGGAGGGGGTAGGGAACCTGGACTCCTGGGTCTAGGTTCTAGAGAGGACAAACTGTGCTTACATTGTTGGGCACCCAGAGAGTACCCATTTGGGGTCTGGATGCCTGGATTCCTCAGGGGAGCTGTGGAAGGAGAGGATACCAAAAAGCTAAATCTCTCCTCTGCTCTCTCCCAGGAATTCCCGAGGCAACCACCACCATTGCTACAACCCCTGATGCTTACAGCTCTGGTAAGATAGGCTGGTGTGAAATTCTCTGGCAGCAAGAGGGATCTGGGAGGGGCTGATGTGGCCCCTAGGTGGGGATACAGGGGTGGCCCACTGAGGCGTCCGAAGGGTTCGGGCACCCCAGCTGTCCATCAGGTTGGAATGCGGGATGGGCAGGGGGCAGAATGCTGTAGTCTAGGCCTCAGGAGCCCACTGCAGACAGCCTGACCCTCCCCAGACCCTCGATGTCAAAACTACTGCAATATCACGGACCCCAGGGTATACATGAGCCTTCGGAGGTACTGCCAGCAGGACTACGGTGAGTGCGGGGGAGTAAAAGGGCTGCAGCTGTTCAGGCGTTCTGCTCTACCTCACAGCCACCCCCTTCTCTGGCCGTCAGTTTCCTCATCTTAAATGGAAATGGGTGTGGACTCTATCAGGTAAATGACCCTACCTGATCTAGATCCTAACTGGAGAGCTGACAAATGCCAAGGGGGGTGTTCCTTACCTTCCTATATGTCCTCTTCCCTCATATTCTTGGCCTTGTAGAGTTCCACGATGTCCTTCAGCATCATATCTCTGTGGGAGGGTGGTGTTCTCCTCAGGATGGAAGGAGAAAGAGAAAGGGAAATTGGTTGAATGGAAGGGACCCTTGCTCTGTCTTGCCTATCTCAGACCCTCTCTGCCTCCCTTCAGGGTCCCAGTTCTCTTGAGACATAGCCCTACTGTCAGAGACTCATCCCCAGTCTCCTAATCCATCAGTCCACACCAGACCCATGACCTCAGAGCCTATGACGTCGGGTAATTCTGCTCTCTTGGACACTCAGGAGTTCAGTCCAGCCGCAGTAACTTCCCTCAATGGTATAGGACCCCAGACCTCCCCTCCTTGAGGCTCTTCAACTGGCCACTAGTGTTCTTAGACTTCAATCTTAGACCCCCACCTCCCACAAGGATCTTTTGCCTCATAGATCTAGCTTACCAAGCCAGAGTCCTGCTCCCAACAAGTCTCACCTCACCTCCTCAGAGAGGACACCATGTGAAGCACCACTAGTATGACCTTCCAGCCCCCAAATTAATCCCTAATCCAGATTCTCTCCCCTGGCAAAACCTCTCTTTTCCAAGGGCTCTGCTCCTAACACCTGACCCCGTGGCATTTTAGACCGCAGACCTACCTCTTCTGCCTTGTTCCTGGACCCATTCACTGTAGGGTCCTTCTGGTACCTCCAACATTTAAGTAATTCCTGTATCCTCGGCTTCCAATATTACCTCCCAAGCGCCGCACCTGGCATATCCATAGTGGGCACCTGGATTCCTCTCCCGGTCTGGTCTCCCCTCTTCCAGAGAGACACCTGGAAGGTACCCCTTCCCAATCACAATCCTATAACACAAACTCACATCACATAAGCCCCGCTTTCGTTGCCTTGACCCCTCTCCTCTAGGAGGCCTCACTCTTCATAAAGCAGGGTCAGACCCCCCCCCCCCCCAGACCTCTCAGCCTCAAATGTTCAAGGTCTCTCTTCTTCCTGACGGCATCCTGGAAGTCCATTCTCGGGTCCCGGGCCTCTCTCTACCACTACTGAGCCTATGGGACCCCGGAAGCTCCCCACTGCCCAGGCCTGACATCTCCCCTCCCCGCAGTTCTTCGCGCCCAGGTGCTGGCGTCTGAAGCGGCAGGCCCGGTGTGGCAGCGGCTGGCCGTGCGCGTGCTGGCCGTGTACAAGCAGCGGGCCCGGCCCGTGCGCAGCGGCGGCCAGGAAGCCTGGGTGCCCCGCGCCGACCTGGCCTGCGGCTGCTTGCGCCTACGGCCAGGCACCCACTACCTGCTGCTGGGCAGTGCGGCCGGCGACCCCGACCCCGCGCGCCTGGTCCTCGACCGCCACGGCCTCGCGCTGCCCTGGAGGCCCCGCTGGAGCCGGCCGCTGAGGCGGCTGCAGCAGGAGGAGCGCACAGGGGGCTGCCGCGAACTGCAGCCTGCGACTCCGAGCTCTGAACCCAGGCTTTAGAACCTGGGCCTGCGGTCCTCGAATGCCAAGTAAGGAACTGGAAGCAACCCGGAGCTGAGCCTTTACCTCCACGGCCCGTCCCTCAGCGAGCCAATCAGATACTGCGGAGCTCCTGACGTCAATGGCATGCGCCGGCCCAGAGCAGGCAGGAGGGATGCTGAACTGAAGGCAGCAAACTGCAAGCCGGACTCTCAGTCTCTGGCTAGAACACTTGACCTGTGATCTACGCAGCTATTCCCCTCAATAAAGTCTCAACTCTTGGGGAATCTCCTGATCTGTGCTGAGACGGTCTCTGGGGGGAAAATGAAGAAGGCTTTGAGGAAATCTGAGGAGCCTAGACATGGCTAGAGCTCTGACCAAACAGCCAATCCAATGAAAGAGCTGGTATGACTTCACTGGGTGCTAGTCAGATTTGTACTGCCTGATGATTGGCCAAAGCCAGTGAGAGGGGAGGGTGACCAGAAAAGGCGGGAAATACACGTGAGGAAAGTTCGGCAGTGTCAGATTTCCAGAAAGTTCCAGACTGAGGAAACTTGGGTTCTCATTTGGCCCCAGCATGGTCTCTGAGAAAAGAATAATGGAACTCTGAGTGAAATCTGGAAGATTGTGATGGGTCTTGAAGCACAGACTAAACACTTTCCTGAGTGAATAGCTAATTGGGAGCCACAGTGTTATAACGTGACTTTGTGCTAAACAGAAATCTATTCCACCCAACAGGCCAGAGGGGTGGGGTTTAAAAGGCAGGAAGCAATAAGTACGATGGAATGGAAGGCCACCATGGCCTATGATCTTCCTTGCCACCTTGACCTCTGCCCCCACAATTAACCACAAAATTTCAAATTTGTAGGAGAGTCCCTGAACAAGCAGTTTGATGGAATCTCAGATGCAAGGATATGATTTAAGGTTTACTGGGGCCTAGAGAGCAACGTATTCTTCCCCCAAGAAAAAAAGCAGGCCTCTTAGCCAATGGGGAGTTAGGATGGGCCATGATGTCACAGGTTACTAGGCAGAGAATAGATCCTCCTGCCAATGTTCTGGGTGTGCTCCTGAGGAGAGGAAGTGACTATTTGATCCCCCAACCTACCAACACTATCCTATGTATGAGGAAGCTTGCCTTTGGCTTCCAACTGAGTGCCCTGGGTGGGGGCATCTCTGAAGCAGGAGTTAGGAGTCTTTAAGGGATTTTCTAAGAAGAATTCTGTTTAATTATCTGGCTTTATCTGTCCTTTCTTTTTTTGGTCTTTTTTTTTTCCAGTTTTATTAGGTAAAATTGACATAATTTGACTGCACATATACAGTATATAGCATGCAAATACATATACACAATATACTGCACATTTTAAAATATACATATATTTATTGTTCATTGTTGCTAAGAACAGTTTAGACCTTTAGTTTTTTAAACTTACATAGTTATCAAAGGAATAAAGCCAAACACAAAATAAGAATCAACAGAATGCAATAATCCAATCATAACAGTCAAATGTGCTTATACATATTCAAGAAATCATTCATCTAAGTTATAACTAATAAGTGGTTTATTTGTTTTTTTTTTTTTTTTTTTTTAGAGTCCACATATAAGCGATATCATATGGCATTTTTCTTTCTCTTTCTGGCTTATTCCATGATATCTTGAAAACAATTCAATCAAACATTAACCCCTATACTTCACCCTCATATCTCCTTGCCAACTTTAATAATATAACGGCTAGTTATTTTACCAGCAAAGGTGAGTTTATTAGGGAATAGCAGAAGAATTGCAATTGAGGATACTCAAAGATAGGTGACCACACACAAATACAGAGAACAAGGCAGGGGAACTTGCCTTTGGAGGGAAAAGAGGAGAGTTGAAGGGGCCTGTAATAACCAAAGAGGCCATTGGAGGAAACTGGGAGTCCAAAGTATGGAGGCTTCTCATTGGTTGGGCTGCTAAAGTCTCTGATTGGCTGAGCTAACAGGGCCAAGAGGCGGAGAGAAGTTTTCTTCTTCTGCTAGATAGTAACTTAAACGCACCTTCCTATTAGAGATGTAGGTTTGCCTCCCTCCTGTTAACTGAAGATGCCTGGCGGGGCCTGAGAACTCCCACTACAGGCCTGTCCCACCTCCAACTCTACCTGCAGTTTCTTTAGTTACACATATTATCATGTTCAAAATTCAACTATGTTGACCATTTCCACTGCTGCTATGTTGGTTCAAGCCACCACCACTCTTCACCCAGTTTACAGTGTCTCTACACTGGCCTGTTCACTACCTTCTTAGAGTCTTCTTCAACAAGACCTAGGATAATGACTACAAAACCTAAGTGACGGGGTAGGATATTGCTCAAGTGGTAGAATTCACGCTTAGCACGTGCAAGGTCCTGGGTTCAATCTGCAGTACCTCTTCTAAAAATAAATAAATAAATCTAATTACCTCCTCCCCCTCAAAGAAAACCTAACTCAGATCATGCTACTACTATGGTATACAACACTTGAGTGGCTTCCCATCTTACTCAGAATAAAATTCAAATCCTAGCCCTGCCATACAAAGCCCTATATGATCTACTCCCACCACATAGCTGACCTCACCTCCTGCAAATCAACCTCATTCAAACCTCTGCAGATACAAAGACCAAAATACCCCACACAGCTCATGTATAAGGTGTTTTCTAAAAGCTGCTATACAACACCTCTGTTATCATCTTACTGGCAGGAATTTAGTCACATGACCACACTTAGCTGCAAGAGAGAGCAGAAATATAGCCTTAAATGCTGAGTTGTCTTAGACCTAGCAAAATAGGATGTTTTGATATCAAAGAAATAGAATAGAAATGATATTAAGGACATTAATCAATACTGCCATGCCCTCAGCCAATCAGAACCCAAAGTATACTGTGACATCATGAGATGCTAGGTTGAGCAGTCTTTTGGAATTTCCAGGAAAAGAGAGGATGACTTTAAAAGTAGATGATGTCTGGTCTGACACTTCATCCCACCTCCTGCTGCCCTGAACTTGGTGTTGTGGCTGTTTTGTTTGATGCTGTAACCTGAGCCTTCAGGACATAGTAAGTAGTCAATAAATATTTGTTGAATAAATAGGTAGGTCTTCTTATTGTACTCATTATACAGATGAAGAAATTGAGGCTTCCTGGGGGACATCACCTTGAGATGGAGGCAGGGATTCAAACCCACATGTGTTTGGGTTTGGCTAGAATCCTTGACCACCTCTCTGATAAAGAAACTGAATAAGAGAAGTGTCGAGACTTAGCAACTGTCACACAGCAAGTAGCCAGCATTCATTAGTTCTCCAGAGCTGAGCTATCCAGCCAGTAACCACTGCCACACTGGTAGCTGGTGGCTAGCATATCGCACAGAGCAGATAAGGAACATTTCCACCATCGCAGAAACTTCTATTGGACAGCACTGCTCAGGAGACCATTTTCATGAAGTGCATGGACTCTGGAGCCAGATCACTGGTTCACACCCCTCCCTGTCCCTCAGTTTTCTTATGCGTAAAATGGGGATGATGATGATGATAATAGGAAATAACCCACATGGCATATTATGAGGATTAAATGAATTAACCTGTGTATGCATTTGTTTCCTCTGGCTTGTCTCTTCCTGGTCTCTACAGCTCCCACTGTCTTTGTGTCTCTCGACACATACCTGCATTTTTGAAGAAGTGTGTCACTGACATCAGAGCATCCTGGGACTTTAAAGAGTCTGTCTCTCTCCATTGCTCTCTATTCCTCCCCCCACCTGTGATGGTATCTAAAATAAGTCCACAGTCTTTGAGATACTTCTGCTCAAGAGGAGAGGCCTAATCACTTCCCCTTTCAGTGTGGGCAGACCTAGTGACTCATCTCCGATGAACAGAATCAAGCAGAAGTGATTTTGTGTGACTTTCGGGATTAGGTCGTATAAGACACCTTCTCTCTCTCTCTCTCCCAAGTCACTCAATCTGAGGGAGAAGCCAGTGGCCATGTGGTGAGGAGCTGAGGCCTCTTGCCAAGCACCATGTAGGGGAGCTTGGAAGTAATCTTCCAGCCCCAGTCAAGCCTTCGGATGACTGCAGCCCTGGCCAATGGCTTACTGCACCCTCATGAGAGACCCTGACTTCTCTGTTGATGTCTGAGCCAGAGTCACCCAACCAAACTGCTCCTTAATTGCTACCCCTCAGGAACTGAGACAATCAGTGTTGCTTTAAGCGACTTAGTTTTAGAGAAATTTGTTATGTGACAATGGAAAATGAATACAAACTTTTCTTTCTTGTGTGTTCTCTGTGTCTCTCTATTTCTGCCTCTCTCTGGGTGTCTGTCTCCCTACATCTTGTGTCCTTGAGTGTCCATTTCATTCTCTATCTCTGAATGCCTCTGTCTCCCTGATTTCTCTTTAGTATCTCCCCTTATGTCAGTGTTTCTGTATCTGGGTCTCTGTTTCTGTCTGTCTGTTGGTGTCTGCTGGTACCTCTTCCTCCGCATGAGTCTCTCTATGTGTAGATGTGCATGTGCGTCTGCCTCCTTCTCTGTCTCCTCCTCTCTGTGCCCCTTGCTCTAGGGGTGTGTTTCTATGCATCTCTGTCTTTAGATCTTATTTTCTGTTTCTGTCTCTCCCCTCATACCTCCTGCCTGGCATCTTGCTCTTCCATCTCTTAAGTGCTCTGAGGGTCTCTCTGTCTCTGGGTCTCTCTGCTTCTATCTCTGTTTGTGTCTCTGTCTCTCTGTGTGACTCTGTCTCTCTTTCTCTGCGTGTCTCTGTCTCTCTTTCTCTGCCTCCCTCTGTATCTGTCTCGTTCTGTATTTTACCCTCTCATTCTGGGGGTCTCTATCTGTCTCTTCTCTGTGTACATCCGTTTCTGCATCTCTTTCATTCAAGGTATGTGAGTCTCTCAGTCTCTCTTCCTCCTGCCCCCACCCCCACCGCCCCCTCATCTCTTCCCTGGCTCTCCCTCCGTCCTCTCTCCACACCTAGCTCAGCTCCTTTACCCTCTCCAAGCCTCCGCAGTTCTCTGATCTCACCTCTGCTCTCTTGCCTCTGCCTTCCCAGCTCCTCCTCCCACCTCCCTCTCTCTTTCCAGGTCTCTGCCTCCCCCTCCTGGTCAGCGGCCCACACCGCACTCCAGTCTCCCAGGGGATCCCTCAGCCGGGTTAAGGGAGCCCCTGGCCGAGGCCCGAGTGATGCTTTGGGCGGGGGCTGCAGGCGCTGGCGCAGCCTCTGACCCGGGCCCCCGCGAGCCCGGAGACCCCCGATCCCCCGGGGCCAACGGCCCTGAGCACGGAGACAACGAGGACTCTCCCAGCTCCACCTTAAGCGCCCCCCCCCCCTTCCGCCTTCTGCGGAGGATGGAAACTGCCAGCTCTTGGGCCCCAGGTGTCCGGGGCCACCCCCGCCCCCATGGCCCCAGCGCGGATGGGAGTGGGGACTAGCCCTTCAACGACCCCTCCATCCTGCCCCTTAGACACCAACCCCCACACACGCCAACCCGAGGAGGAGTGTTCACTGCTGTGAGGACCCCCCCACACCCCAAACAACGACAGAAAAATTGAATAACACCCAGAGAGAGAAGAGAGGGAGAGGGAGGAGGGAGGAAGGGAGGAGAGAGAAGAGAGACACAGAGAAACAGAGAGAAGAGGCTGGAGAGGAGGAGGTGGGGAGACAGAGGAGCTGGAGACCGAGAGGGAGAGAGTGGGGAGGACAAGGGGGAGAGAAGGGAGAAAGAAGAGGCAGGAGCAGAGAAGAGGGAGAGGGAGGAGGAGGAGCAGGTGAGAGCAGCAGGGTGGGGTACGGAGTTAGAGGGCTGGGGGAGCTTGAGGAAAAGAGAGCCAAGAAGAGGGTGTGGATTAGAAACCAAGAGGTAGCTGGAGGGAGAAGCAGAAGGCAGAGAGAGGAGAAGGAAGGTCGGGAGGGAGAGGGAGGCCGGAGGGTTCGGGAAAGAGGCAGGAGAGGCTCAGAGAGGAGGAAAAGGGGCGGGGGTGCAGGTGGGGTGGGGGTTTCTCCATCCCGGCTGCTTTAGTAGCTGGGGAACTGGGACTCCCTGTGGGGAGGAGAGGAAGGCTGGGGGTCCTAGAAGGACAGGGTTCCAGAAAGAGGGGACAGAGCTGAGAGAGGGGGTCCAGAGCATTGGGAAGGGGTCGCCCAGAGGTCTCCTGGGGATGGGGAGTGCAGCTCGCCTGAGCGCCCCTGGAGCGCTGGTTCTCTGGGCCGCACTGGGGGCTGCAGGTAAGGCCTGGGGGTCGGGGCAGGGGCCCCTGAGGGAGCGCTGGGGGTGGGGATGCCAAGGAGAGGGGTTCAGGCTGCTCTCTCCCCAGCTCACATCGGACCCGCACCTGACCCCGAGGACTGGTGGAGCTACAAGGATAATCTCCAGGGAAACTTCGTGCCAGGTGCAGCCAGGGCGGGGACCCAGGAGTCTGGGCTGCAGGCGCCTTCTTCCTGAGACTCAGGAGCCCTCTCCTCCCACCCCTGCCCCAGGACCCAGGAGTCCCAGCCCCTTCCTCCCTGCCTCCGGAGACCCAGCCTCTGAACGGAGTGGGACATTATACATGTGCATTTCAAGTAGTGAGTGGGAGTGAGTGGAAGGCAAGGGAGTATGAGCGTGGAAGAGTGTGTGCGTGTTTGCAGGGAAAGAGGCAGGTAGATCCTGGTTCCAGCTGAGACCAAGGGGTTCAGCGGTCCCGTTCCCCGCCTGATCCAGGCCTCTCTTGCAACTCCTCCCCAGTACCTTCATTATCCTGCTGTGGGACAAGGGAGACTGAGGGAACTACAACTCCCATGGGCTCTGGCAAGGCCGGCAGTAGATTGGTAGGCTGGCAGCCGCTGGGCCTGCTGGGAGTTGTAGTTCCTTCCCCAATGACGATTTTTAAGATAGGTTTGATCAGAGAGAGGCTTGGAGGTGCTGGAGAGTGGTGGGGGTGGGGTCTTAGGAAACTCCTCCAAGATTCTTCTAGGACCCGAGATCCTGGATTCGAGTCCCCTCCCTCAGAGCCAGGAGTCCAGATTTCCAGCTCTCCATCTCCTGGGATCCAGAGTCCAGACCACAGCCTTCCCATCAGATGCCAGCATTGGCATCTGTTCCATATTTCTGACTCCCTTTCCTCCCTGCCACACCCCTGTTCTCAGGGCCTCCCTTCTGGGGCCTGGTGAATGCAGCCTGGAGTTTGTGTGCCGTGGGAAAGCGGCAGAGCCCCGTGGATGTGGAGCTGAAGAGGGTCCTTTATGACCCCTTTCTGCCCCCGCTGAGACTCAGCACTGGAGGAGAGAAGGTAAGGAGCTTGGTGGGAGGGGCTACAGAATCCATGGGGACTGGGCATGAGTAGGGGTGGGGGGGTGAGGCATTAAGTTGTGAGGCTAGTCTTGGGGAAAGAGGCCTACACACTGGGTGGAGATGAGGTGCCTTGTAGTCTAAAATGGATTACCTATTCGTCTATCCTCCCTAGTTTTCCCATCTCTTAGAAACAATGGTAAAATAGACCTTTTCCTGTGCCAGGCACTGTTTTAAAACTTGATAAATCCTCGAATCCTCACAACAACCCCATGAAATAGGTGCTATTATTACCCTTATTTTATGGATGCAGAAACTGAGGCACAGAGAGGTTAAGTTACTGGCCTGAGGTCACACAGCTAGAGAGTGCTAGGGCTGAGATTCAAACCCAGGCAGTATGGTCCCAGAATCCATGCTCTTCCCACTTTGCAATACCGTTTCTTCTAAGAGTTGGCAGTATCCTTCACTCAGCCACCCCAGTCAAAAGCCTCAGAGTTATTTCCTATCCCATTTTCTCCCTCACTGCCACTTCCCATCATGTCTTTTCTGGTCTCCCTGCTAAATATCACTTCACTTCTTGTCCCTCCACTGCTGCCACCATCATCTTGCTCCTGGACCAGTGCCATAGCATCCTTGATGGCCTGCTTCTCTGTCTCTTGCAATCCATTCTCCATCTCCAGCTAGAGAGATGTTTTAAAATGCAAACCAGACCATACCACTCTCCTGCTCAAAAATCCTATTAGGATAAGTAATATCAGCAGACACTTATATAGCACTTACCATGTGCCCGGCATTGTGCCAAGTGTGTTATATATACTCAATTATTTAAATAAAAACACAAAATACTCCATCACTGCCCACAAGGCTCTGCACCATCTGGCTCCCATCACCACTCTCTCCATGGCTCACTGAGCTCTGGTCCATTGGCTTCTAAAACAAGCCACCTCAGAGCCTTTGCGTTTGCTGTTCCATCTTGTGGAATGCTCTTCTCCCTGCTCCCTGCAACTAACCCCTCCTTATCCTTCCTGGCTCCATTCAAATGTCACTTCCTTATGGAAGCCTTTCCTGACACCCCACCCCCACCCCAATCTAGACTGGGTTTCCCATTCTGCTTTCTCAGAACTCCCAGTTCTTCCCAGCATGAGCACAGGATGTAATTAATTAAGCACTTACTTCTGCGATTCAGTATTTATTGTCTGTCTCTCCTCCATTCAAACAGAAGCTCCAGGAGGCCCAGAATTTTTGTGTACTTGCTCATTGCTCTCTTCCTGGAATCTGTGGCATAGAGTAGCAGCTCAATAACTAGTTATTAATTAAATATATTCACCACTATTAGGCATCTACCATGGACCAGCACAGAGCCTGGCAAGACTTTAGTGTTCAAACTAAATGGTTGTTGGCAGTGGGAAATGTAGGAGTGGAAAACAGTAGGGAAAAGATTTTCTCTGTGTGTCCCCATAAAGGTTTCCACCTCTCCCACAGCTCCGGGGAACCCTGTACAACACTGGTCGCCATGTCTCCTTCCTGCCTGCACCCCGGCCCGTGGTCAACGTGTCTGGGGGGCCCCTCCTTTATAGCCACCGACTCAGTGAACTGCGGCTGCTGTTTGGAGCACGGGATGGAGCTGGCTCTGAACACCAGATCAACCATCAGGGTTTCTCTGCTGAGGTGGCAGCCACTAACCTCTAACCCTCGACTTTGACCCTGAGTCGACTCAATTCCTCCCACCTCCCCCATTCACCCCATCCTCCTTCCACAGATCTGCCCCCCAGCACTAATCCTTAACCTCAACAACTCAGAGCTGTACCCATTCTCTCTCCCCAATTCTGCTGGAGGACCCCACTCTCTGTGCTCCCTTCCCAGGTGCAGCTCATCCACTTCAACCAAGAACTCTATGGGAACCTCAGCGCCGCCTCCCGGGGCCCCAATGGCTTGGCCATTCTCAGCCTCTTTGTCAATGTGAGCCCAGGCAAGATTTGGAGGGAGGGAGGGGCTGGAACCTGGGGCCTGAGAAGAGGGCCTCTGAGAGGGTGGCCCAGACTCCTGGGTCCTGGGGGAGAAAGGGATTGGAGGCTTGGACTTCTGGGTTCCTGTCTCCTCACCTCAGACTTCCACACAGGTGGCTGGTAGCTCAAACCCATTCCTCAGCCGCCTCCTTAACCGTGACACCATCACCCGCATCTCCTACAAGAGTAAGTCCCTGGGCATTGGGGCGTAGGGGTGGGATGTGCACAGAAGGGGAGTTCAGCAGGGGCACCCCTCTTCACTCTGGCCTGCTATTCCCGCAGATGATGCCTACTTTCTTCAAGACCTCAGCCTGGAGCTGCTATTCCCCGAATCCTTTGGCTTCATCACCTATCAGGGCTCTCTCAGCACCCCACCCTGCTCGGAGACTGTTACCTGGATCCTCATTGACAGGGCCCTGAATATCACCTCCCTCCAGGTGAACCCGTCGGCCCATTCCCCCCATCCCTGCCACCCCAATCCGTTCCCTGGCTTAGGTGTCGCTTTGCCTCACCTACCCTCCAACCGTCCCCCCCCCGCATTGACAGGGAATTAGAGTCGATTCGAGGGTCTGACAACCTTGGGGGTCGGGTGGGACTAAGCAAGACCCCGCCCACTCGCTCCCAGGCGGGGTTTCCTTGTGACGTCACCAGGGCCATTTATTATTCACTCGGAGTTTCCCACCCCACTTCCACGGCAGATGCACTCCCTGAGACTCCTGAGCCAGAATCCTCCGTCCCAGATCTTCCAGAGCCTCAGCGGTAACGGCCGGCCCTTGCAGCCCTTGGCCCACAGGGCCTTGAGGGGCAACAGGGACCCCCGGCACCCCGAGAGGCGTTGCCGAGGCCCCAACTACCGCTTGCATGGTATGATCCAGTCTGCACCCCCCTCCATGTCTTCGTCTAACCCGCCTCTGTGTCTCCCCTTGGTGTCTCAATATGATACAGTCCTTGCTTCCCCTTTACTGCTTCCTTGTGATCCAGCCTCCTGAGCTCTCACTCGCCCTCTCAACCTTCCCTCTTTGTGTCAACGTGGTACAGCCCACCTTCCCGTCATAGACCATTGCTGGTCCTTGATTTGTCTTTCCTCTTCACTGCTTGCAACTTGCAACTTGGTGTTTAACCCGAGCCCCCTGGCTTCCTTGTGGTACGATCAACTACTGGCCCGTGGTTCTTATTACTATGGCTTTCCGAAATGGTACACCGCGAATCCTTTTCCCTGTTTCCATGTGGTACAACCCTAGCTGTTCCATAATCTGACATCCCCCTTACTGAGAATCAACATGGTACAACCCCCTTCCTTACAGCCTCCTCTTGGTTCAGCCCAGTGATCTAAAGTTCACCTCTCTGTCTTCTCAACATGGTACAGCCCACATCGCCCCATGAATACCTCCACATAGTTCTGCCTAAAGCTTAAACGAGTCCCTTTTCCACTCTCCTGCTGCATTCCTATGGTTTAGCCCCGTGCCAGAATCTTACCATTTCCCTCAACTTCTCAACCTGGTACACTCTGGTTCCCCCTTCGCAACCTGTGGTAGAGCCTTGCGCGGCCCAATCCCCGCCCCCTGCACGCCCTCTGCACTCCTTTCTATCTTGCCCTAAACTAACGCCCCCCTCACCGGTGTCATCTTACAGTGGATGGTGCCCCCCACGGTCGCTGAGACTCGTCATCGAGGATTGCGCCTGCCTTTCCCAAGCCTCCTCACAAGGGGAGGGGAGTCACCCCCAAAACAAAGCTATTAAAGGGACAGAATACTTCCTGTATCTCAGTGGTCTGATTCTAGGCGCCGTGGGGAAACATCTGGGTGTTAAAGAATAGCAGCCTTCTTCTAGAAACCAATATCCCTCTTCCTAAACCCCACAACTCGGTTTTTTTGCTTCCTGTTTCCCAGAACAGTCATTTCGGTATGTGGCTCCTTTAAGCGGCGTTCTACCCCTCCATCCCCCAGCCTCTTACCCCCCCCCAAGTCAGGCAGCACGCGCAAAGCCATGTGCTTCCCCCTCCCGCCTGCCTCATTGGTCCGAACTGGGTCACAGTCCCGCCCCCAGCGCTGTCTCCCATTGGGTAAATGTAGGTCAGGGTCCCGCCTCCCTCCAAAAGGCACGGTAACTTCACGCACTGAGCCCCTCTCTCACTCCTCGGCCTTGGCGGATCCAGGGGTCCCATTGGCTGTACATCTCGAGGGGTCGAGACGTGATTGGCTTGCGCTTTGAGCCAGAGGGAGGCACGCGGCTGGAGTGCAGGGCCCTAGAGTCGGGCGGGGGCCGAGAGGAGGGGTGAGCGCTGTGGCGTCGGGTGTTTTGGTTTGGCTTCTTTTTTTTTTTTTCCGCGAAAGAAGTTTGCTTTGGCCACGCCTCAAGGCGGCCACCTCCTCCTGCCCTCTCCCCCGCCCCTCCGCGCACACCTCTCGGTACAGATTGCAAAGCTCCTTCCGTGGAGAGAGCTGCAGATTTTGCAAGAGCCAGGCTCGCCCACCTTGTAGAAGGAGCGCCTTGTGTCCTTTTGAACCCTCGGTTGCAAAGAGCCGGCCGCCTGATTTGATCACCCCTCACCCAGACTGTATGGTCTCCTGGGACCCTCTTGAGTTGCACGTTTCTGCACCGAGGACAGCAATAACACGTCGCTCCTAGGATTTGCAGTGTTCTGGATACTGGAGGCTTGCAAGCTACGCTCGCCCGCCCCTGGGCAGACACTCGCCTGAACCACAGGAGTGTGCCGCTGACTGGAAGGCCAGCTCTTCGCCTCTCCATGAGCCCGTGAGCCTGCCGGCAGGTGCCCGGCAATGGCGCGGCCCGTGAGCGACAGGACCCCGGCCCCACTGCTGCTGGGCGGCCCGGCCGGGGCCCCCCCTGGCGGGGGAGCGCTACTTGGGCTGCGGAGCCTTCTGCAGGGGACCAGCAAGCCCAAAGAGCCAGCCAGCTGTGAGTTCTAGCCCCAACCTCGCCCAGCTCAGAAACTCTACTCTCTTAGGGACTCAACTGCTGGGGGAGGGGTGTCCCACAGTTACCTCTTATGTGCCAAGAGTCCATCCTCCCAACCTTTATCTACTCAAATACTTAGTTGTTGGGGCCCCTAGATCCCTCAGTACCCCAAAGTCCTGGCTCTCTCATGCCCGTCCACCCCGAGGACCCAAGACTTTAAGCCCTAGACCCCTCTTCCTTTTGGTTCCGAGAATCTGGACCTCTGGGGTCCAGGGAGAAGGGAGGGGGTGTGTCGGATGCTCACACGGTAGTTACACGGGCTTGGGCGGGGCCTCCTGGGGTCACATGGAGTCTAGGGATGAGGAATGTGCCCCAGGAATAGAGCCCCTTCCTGCCCCTTACAGATTGTGGGGGCGGGGAGAAAGGGGTACAGTGCGCAAGGAAGGGGATAGATTACAGGGGAATTACAGAGCTGTCATTCTTTCTCTCACCTGCCCAACCTTCCACCTACATCTGTATGAACTTCTGTCCCCCTTGTGTGTCTCTATGCCTTCCTGGGTCTCTGTCCCCATCTTCCTCTTGGCATCCCGGCCCTCCCCTCTTTCTGAGTCTCTATCCCTCTGTGCCTCTCTCGGCCTGCCAACCCCATCTCCGTCTTTTCTCTCTGGGTCTCTCTCCCTCTCTGAGCCTGTGTCCCCTCCTCTCTCTGGATCCTTGCCCTCTCTCTCCGATCTCTCCCTCACCTCCCTTCTGTCCCCTATTTCTCTGGATCTCTGCGGTGTGGGTCTCTATCCTCTTGTTCCTCGTGTCTCTCTCCACTCGGAATCGTTTCTTCATCTCTGTCTTCCTCTTCTTCCCCACTCTCTCCGGTATTTCCCTGGCCTGCAGGTCTCCTGAAGGAAAAGGAGCGCAAGGCGGCTCCGCCGGCAGCCGCGGTCCCGGGGCCGGGCCTGGAGACGGCGGGCCCGGCGGATGCCTCAGCTGGGGCGGTGGTGGGCGGCGGGTCCCCACGGGGACGCCCGGGGACCGCGCCTGGCCCGGGTCTGCTGGCGCCGCTACTGTGGGAGCGGACGCTGCCGTTCGGCGACGTGGAGTACGTGGACCTGGACGCCTTCCTGCTGGAGCACGGGCTCCCTCCCAGCCCGCCGCCCCCCAGCGGCCCGTCGCCAGCTCCCTCACCCGTGCGCACGCCCGCACCCTCCCCGGGGCCCGGCTCCTGCGGCTCGGCTTCCCCTCGCTCCTCGCCGGGGCACGCCCCCGCCAGGGCTGCCCTCGGGGCCGCCGGCGGCCACCGAGCAGGTGCGACGGCGGGGGCGGGGCAGGGCCCTTGTTGGGCGGGGCTTGGACTCCAGAGGGCGGGTCTGTGCGACACGGGGCCAGGATAGTGGTACTGGGGCTGCACACCCCAATTCTGGATCTCCTAATCGGGAGATGTTGGGAGAGGAGTCCGGATTCTGTGTCCCCTAACGGATCAGAGACTAGGTGAAGTAGTGTGTGGACTTTTATGTGGGACGTTGAGGACAAAGGGTCTGGATATTCGAAGAGCCGGGACTGGGGTTCCAGAACACCGGAGTTATTAACTGGGGAGTGGACTATGCCCCAGAATCTGGGCCCAGAATCAGTGGGACTTGGGTAGGACCAGAACTTCTTGGCTCTCTACTGGGAGAAGGCGAGGGCCAGGCACAGACTTCTGTTTCCCCAGGACATAAGGGACTGGCAGCCCTGGTTCCTGCGTTCCACAGTAGAGAGGGGCTGGGGACCTGGGTACTGGAGTCCTTCAGAAAGGATTTTCATTCTAGGTCTTCTATTGGGGCAAGGACCCAGGGGCCTGGGACCCCAAAATCGTATATATGCTAGTGGCGAGGGCGTTGGGGGCCTGAGGAGAAGATCCGGGGGCTGCTTTTCGAGTGTTCTCCCGAGAGCAGAGGGGTCTGGATCCTCGGAGGTTGAGAGGTTCGAGCTGACAGACCACCCCCAGAGAGCAAGAGGAAAGGTGTGCTCCCTCGGGCACCTTGGGGTCCCCAAGTGCGGACTGTAGGTGGGGGATTCCTGGACCCACCTGCTCCTGGTCCGACCTCCGGGCCGAACCAGGGCCCTCCCTTTCCCAGCAGCACATTCCCTCGCCACGTGAGCCCTCTCCTCCCTCCTCCATGCTTCGCGCTTCGCGCACGCGCGGTCACGCGGGAGGGGGGCGGGGCTGGGGAACGTGAGGGCGCCTGTGGCGGCAGGGGGCGGGGCGGGAAAGCAGGCGCCAGCACGTGACTCGGCCCTGAACCTGTGTCCTCAGTTGGCCCCGGCTTGCTCGCTCTTAAAGGTACAGGCCGCCCTTCCTCGGGAACCAACTTCCTGGAACCTCAGAGCCATTTATTCACGTCATTAACTCTTCCCAGCTAGTACCTTTTAGGAAGCTGACTTGAGGTCTTTTCGTTGCATTAAATTACTTTTCCCTGAGCAGCCTGGGGTCTTAGCTTTGGTTGACGATTCAGTTAAGAAGGGTAGACTATAAAAAAGAATGTAACACTGTGACTCTGAAGTCATGAGGTTTTAGAAGCAATAGCCCAGGTTCCTGTGTTACCCACGCGTGATTGGGCCTCAGTTTCCCTGTGTAAAAGTGGAGTTGGTTCCATGATTTCTAAGTACCTTTGTGGCTTACAGAACCTTCATATTTTATATTAGGGAGGTTGATCCCTGGTGGGCTTTATGTTGGATCCTGTAAGGGCCTTCCTTGTAGTGGATATGATACCTAAGCAGGGGGTAGCCTCTGGGAACCCCCGCCCCCAATAAACACACACTCAGGTGGCACACTCTGTTTCCCCAAGGCCTGACCTCTCGGGACACACCCAGCCCTGTGGACCCAGACACCGTGGAGGTGCTGATGACCTTTGAACCTGACCCAGCGGATTTAGCCTTGTCCAGCATTCCCGGCCATGAGACCTTTGACCCTCGGAGACATCGCTTTTCAGAGGAGGAGCTTAAGCCCCAGCCAATCATGAAGAAGGCACGGAAGATCCAGGTGCCAGAGGAGCAGAAGGTGAGCATCACTGGGTGTGGGACACGGGCTTGGAGGGCATAGCCCCACAGGCAGGGATGGCCCTTTTCTCAGAGTCAGGCCTGGGCTTAGCTCGGATTAGCTCTCACGTTCTCCTAACCTACAGCAAAGGATCTTGGCCATGGGCTGCACAGGGGGCAGAGGTTTGGGTTTGAGACTGTGAAAATGGTATCACTGTGGGACTCAGACTCAGCCAGCCCTGCTGGGCCAGTTGTATAGGCTTAGAGGTTCTTTCAGAAGGAGCCAAAACCCTCACTGGAGCAGGCTTCAGGCTCTACCAGGCCCAGATGCTAAGGACAGCATCCCTTAGGAATGGAGTATCAGCCTGTTTCTTCTGAGCAGCCAACCAGGCTGGGGTTGGCCTTTTAATCTCTGATTTAGGACATCCTTCAGCGTGATTACATCTGACTAGGATGAAGAGTTTGCCAGCCCCTCTGGGCCTTGTTTCCTGGGCCTGGACTACTTACTGGTGAGAGGCCTCAGGTGTCCATTAGCCTCCAGGGCCACATTCTGATTTGGGGTGCTTTGGACAGTGACTGCATCTCTCTAGAATTCTATCTTTGCCAGTTCTGAGGTCTTCCCTAACAAGAGGTGCCTGGGCTTCTCACACAAGACTTTACCATGCCCTTGTGTAAGACACAACTACTTGAAGCAGTGAGTACTGCCCTATACCCCAAATCTAGACAGGCGGTTTCTCCTGCCACAGGACCCTGTTGCTCGGGACTGGTTTGACCCTAGCAAGCAGGGACTAGGCTTTAATGAAATGCGGATGGAGGGGCATCTTTTGGAGCTTTGGGTGGCCTTTGTCACTAAGGAGTGGTCCTCCTCTGCAACCAATTCCAAGGCTGGTGCGGGGAGGTCTCAGGTAGACCCCTTTGCAACCAGGGACTGTTAGGGAAGAGGCAGCTCCCTGGCCTCTATTCAAAGCCAGTGGGTCAGAGACTGGCTGTGGTCATTGGGACCACTTAGACCTCACTTTTGTTTGCTGAGGAGGGATGAGGTTGCCTTGGCAACCAGGTCAAAGGGCCCAGCTCTGAGAGGATTTTTATGGGACACCAAACTCCATCACTTGGGAGCCTAGGCTTTCCTTAGCAAACAGGATCTGGAAAGGTGATGCATAGGGCAGTGCTTTTCACTGGGAGAAACCCTCAGACCCTGAAGGCCTTGTTGCTAGGGAACAAGCATCCTTAGCAAACCAGGGGCTAACTGCAGGCCCTTTGTCAAATGAGGAGAGCTCGTCTGCTTTGCACAGCGGAGACTTGAAGCTGACTTGCTTGGGGTGGGAGGCTATCTCATGCCTATTGCTAGGGGCCTGCTGTCCTTAGCAACCAGGGCCCTTCAAGGGCAGACCCTTGGGTACCCACGCAGGGGAGACCCGGTATCCTTTGGGCCCCACTGCTGGGTGAGAAGCAGCCTCAGGGCTCTCTTAGATGGACTCTTGTCCTTAAAGTCGCCAGCAAAGCAGTTCCTCGCTTCTCTCGCTGGGGCTGGGCCCCGTCTGGACCTCAGTGCTTTCCCATCCCTTAGGACGAGAAGTATTGGAGCCGGAGGTACAAGAATAACGAGGCGGCCAAGCGGTCCCGCGACGCCCGGAGGCTCAAGGAGAACCAGATATCGGTGCGGGCGGCCTTCCTGGAGAAGGAGAACGCCCTGCTGCGGCAGGAGGTGGTGGCGGTGCGCCAGGAGCTGTCCCACTACCGCGCTGTGCTGTCGCGATACCAGGCCCAACACGGAGCCCTGTGAGGCCGCCCCCACCCCCACCCCCATCAGGCGGAGCTTTCCTCCACCTCGCTCAGACTTGCGCCCTGCCGCCGTCTTCCCTCCCCGCCCTGTGGTCCACGGGCTGGCCAGCTGGGTGCCCCAGGGACGTGATGATGCAGATAAATACATTTATATTTTTAAGAAAAAGCGAGCCTCCCCCCTCCCTCACGGGGGCGGGGAGGGTCCTCTGTGTGTGCCCCGGGCACGTCGGGGACCACATCCTCCCACCGCCTCCGTTAACACGATCCTGAATAAATCTTGAGAACCCCGGAGCCAGCTGTCTTGGGGGAGGAGGCAGCGCCCTGGCCCCAGTTCAAGGCCAGCGGGTCACACTGGCCCCAGTCCACGGGTAGGCCTGGGCTTGGGTCCATAAAAGGCAGGAGCTGCTGGAAGTGCCCAGAATCCGATCCCTCCCACGGGCTGCCGGATGGAGGAAGGGGCGAGGGCCTGAGAGGAATGAAGCCACTGCCTTTATTGCATAGACCTTTTCAATTGCTTTGAAGACTGGGGCCAGGGGACGCACGGGAGACAGAAGACAGGAGAAACGAACTTCCCCGCCCCCACCTGCGGGGAGAGGAACATTAGTGCAAATCGGAGTGCCGGGCCCGGGGAACCTGCCCCTCCTGGGCTGATTGGCCAGCTTAGTGGAGGCACCGGAGTGGACAGGGTGAGACCCGGGCCCTGACTGGCCAATTACCTAAGGCCTCCCCAGCCCATACATTCCAGGTCGCGTCACTGGACGACGTGTAAGGCTCCGCCCTCAGCCGACCTGGCCTCCTACAGGCCGGAGGTGAGGGTCTGGAGTGAGCCCCGCCCTAGTTGATCAGGCACTACCCTTGGGGAGAGCCCATTCCTCCGTGACCATGAGGACCCCCACCCCTTGGAATTCAGGACACCCTCCAGCATCACCTCTGGTCCCCTAGGGGAGGGCGCAATCCTGAGAACGGTTCAGGACCGGTGTGCCCTCTGCCCTACCTCTAGCAGCCACGCCACGCCCCCTCGCTCAGGCCCCGCCCCCGGCGGGCTCGAAACAAGATTGGGTTCACGGCTCCCGCCTAGGGCAGCCTGCGGGACCAGTGAGCAGTGTACCGAGGCTCGGATGCACTTGCGCCTGCAACGGCCCATACTCCACCTGCTCCCCGTCCACCGTGAGCACGCCGCGGGGCGTGAGCGGCTCAAGGCGGAAGGCACGAGCCGCGGCGTAGCCCAGCTGGGGACAGCCCAGGCTGAAGTGGCTCCCACGCTCCATGGCCAGAAAAAGGCGCAGCAGAGCCGCCCGAGAGATGCCACTGCGGACCCAGAACAGGTGCACAAGGCCGTCGTCAAAGCGCGCATGGGGGGCTGCCAGCAGGTCAGCCCCTAGGTGGCTAGGTGAGATGGCTAATATAAGCACAAAGTCCCCCTCCAGTGTTACCCAGCCTGGGGGTAGTGGAGTGCCCAGAGGAGGGAGAAGGTGGTCAGGTGGGCCCCCAGGAGAGGCAGCTATTGAGACATCAGTGGTAGGAGGCGGGAACCCAGAGGATGCTGGTACTTCCGGGGCCCCCTCAGTGATGGGTGAGAGTAGAGCTGCCTTGGGGGAGTGGGGGGGAGAGAGCAGCAGTGGGTCCGGGGACAGTGGAGCATCCCCAGCCCCACCCCAGTCCCCGGCCAGCTCTGGGCCCCCACCATTGAGAGACAGGATGGGCAGGGGTTCAGGTGAGCCAGGGGAGGTCAGGGCAGGCTGGGGCAGAGGCAGGGGCAGGTCAGACACTGAGCGATGTAGGGGTGAGTGGGCCACAGGTGGGGCTGGGGCTGGGGCTAGGGTCAGCTCTGACTTGGCACGTGGCAGGCCATGGGCAGATGTGGGCGAGACAGGTTCCACAGTGGCAGGGAGGTAGGAGAGGCGTCCACGGTAAGTGTGCAGTGTGGCGAGGCCCAGGACCGTGCCCAGTGTGAAGCGGGCACTGCCCAGGGCCCTGAAGCGCTCGCTCTGGATGTCCACATCTGACACAAAGCCCCAGGCCACAGACAGGAAGGAGAAACAGCGGGAGCCAGAGGCCAGCGTCACCGAGAGCAGGTCCAGTGGGCAGCCACCACCCCGGCAGAGCAACAGGGAGCAGTTGAGCAGCAGGTCAACGCCCAGGGCTGGCTCAAACCTTCACAATCAGAGATGGAGGGACACAGTGGGAAAGAGGAAACAGGCTGGCTGAGACACAGCACGAAGCAGGAAGGAAAAACACACGGGCAGCAGACATTGGGGGAAACCAGGCAGGCCACGTCCTGGGCCTGCCCACAGCCATTTGGCCACCTCCAGATGGACTCCTTACTGGGCCAGGATTCCTGTCAGGTTTTTCATTCCATAAGCATCCACAGAGTGCCTCCTGTGTGCCAGACACAGTTCTAGGCACTAGGGATACAGCTGGGAACATGACAGGCAAAAACATCCAGGAAGGGTGTGGGGAGCATGCTGCAGTCAGACTGATCAACGTGACTGACAGTGGGACTCTTTGGGCTGATGGGAAGGTGGGGCAGCTGTTGCCAGGCCCATCACCCCAGGAGGGCTCCTCCCACCTACCCCCCATGCTGGTTCACAGCTCCTGCCAGCGCGTTGCCAGAGCCGCAAGGGAGGATGCCCACGGGTGTCTTCACAGCTTCTTCCCAATCCGGGCGATCCAGGAGTCCATTCAGCACCTGAAGGGCAGGAGACCAGACACCAGGCGTTGGTCCTGGCCTCCGCAGTCCCCCAGGGCTCAGGCTTCGGGTGGGGCACTCATGCCCTACCTCGTGCAGCAGCCCATCTCCTGAGACCGTGACGATGCCATCCCACTCGCTCAGGTTCAGCCCCTGGACCAGCTCCCGGGCGTGGTTCTGTCGTTCTAATGTGGGGAACCAGGCAGTGAGGCCCGCTGTCCCACCCCCACCCATCACCACTCCCCAGGACTCAAGAGTCCTAGCCCCCAGCTCCCACCTCCATCCTGACCCTGCCCTTACCTGTCTGGATCAGGTTGAAGGACAGCCCAGCTTCAGAGATCATGGGCAGCACATGGTTCTTACACCACTGCCAGGCCAGGCCCCGCCCCCCAAAGGGATTGACCAATAGGAGCAATCGGGGCGGCCTTGGCAGAAGCTCAGGGGTGATTTCTGCAGAGAGAGGGGAAGGAGTCTACACAGGTCAGGGACCCAGGCCCCTCACATCAGAAACAATAACTTCAAATAGCCTCCAGTGGAACTGGTGGAGGGCCGGCATTGGAGCCTGGCGGTAATTAAAAGTTTTTTTCTTCTCCCCAGCCTCACCTGCTCAGGCCAGGTAAACAGCCCCGCCCCACCTCCCAGATGCTGAGACAAAGGCAGGGCTTGGGTGTCTAATCCCAGTGCCCGTTGGACCCATGTGTGGGAGATGGAAGGAGAGCTGTGGTTTCCACTTTCCTCAACCCCAAACACCTGGAACCCGGGATCAGGTTACTCCACTATGCAAGGCCCTCTCACTGTCACCACCCCTTTAGGGCCCCTAGACAGCCGGCAGGATCCTGGAGGACCAAGAAAAGGCCAACAGATGGGGACCCTTGAACCTTTACCTTTCTGGGCCAACTGAGTACCCTGGGGGTGGAGAGGGGGGACAGGGCTCTGCCCAGAAGCCTTCTCTGACCCCCCACAGCTGGGTCAGATGCCATCTCTGGGCTCGAGATGCCCTAGGGGACCTCCGTGAGTGCCTGTCACCATGGGTGGTGACTGAGCATGTCTCAGTCTGCTGCTCTCACCAGCCCGGGAGCCTCTGACTCATCTGGGGTCAGGACCCATGGAATGGGGGAGGGGGCAGAGATGGAAATTCAGTGAGAGAGCCGCAGACACAAATCATAGCTCTCTGCCTGGGATAGCGTTCCTTCTGTAGCTCACCCCTGTCTGTGTATCGCTCTTTCAGTACGAACCCAGAGACACATCACACAGACAGACACACAGAAAAGTAGAGACAGAGATGCCCACAGAGGGAGATCCGCAGAGACATCGAGGGAGCCTGAGGACAGAGAGGCTGCCCAGTGCCTCACCCCCGTCCCCAGGCAGTGGCAGTCCACGCAGCAGACACATGAGGGCTGTGGCCCAGCGCTGGGCCTCGGTGCGGTTCTCCTCATAGGTGGCTGCCCCGTCGGCCCGGAAGGTGCGTGTGGCTCTGCGCCGGCCCCCGCGCCGGCCCCTGGGGTAGGTGTAGATGCAGAAGTAGGCTGCTGAGTCCGAGGGGCTTCGGCTCCGCAGGGTGCAGCAGCCTGAGACCTCAGTCAGCAGGACCAGGCCACCCCGGGGCCGGGCTTCAGGCTTTGGGCGCAGCCGCTGGATGTGAAGGGCTTGTGGTGTGAGAGTGAGAGCGAAGCGTGGGCCACGGGCTGGGTAGGAGCCAAACTCGCCATGCAGGAGTGGGGTGCTGGCGGCCAGTGGTGGTGGGGGGGCCATGGCCTCTGCCCTGTCCAGGGCACTCCTAGGCCTGTGTCCCCAGCTCCAGGTCAGCTCCTGGTCTGGCCTCTGTGGGGAGGAAGGAGGGTGGGAGTCAGAGTCCAGGACCCCCACAGTGGGCAGAGGGAAGCAGGGGCAGTGCCTGTGGATAGGAGGAGACAACCAAGAGTGCTGACAGGCAAGATGGCGCACCAGAGACAGGCCCCGACAAATGTGGGAAGACTCTGAGGAGCCAGGGCAGAGGTCAGCTGGACAGGAGGCCCATATCCTAGAGGGTCCACACCCAGGCATGCAAACATTCATTCATTTCCCAAATAATTATTCAGTACTTTCTCTGTGCCAATCATAGTGCAGGGCCCAGCAAACACAGAAATGAATGAAACAGACAAAAATCCCTGCCTTTGTGGAGTTTATATTCTAATCAGAAGACAGGAAAGCAAGATAAAGAAATCAAATAAGAATCATGTTGGGTGATAAAGGCTTCGGGGAAAAATTATGCAGAGGAAAGAGATCAGGATGGTGGAGATACATGAATAGACATGCAGAGACAGAGAAAAACACAACACATACCCACAGAGTCATCACTAGATAGAGAAAGTAACAAGAGACACTCAGACACAAAGAAAAAGAGGGGTAAGGTCTGAGAGCCAGGAAAACACTGAGAGGAGACAGATAGCTTCAGTGAGATGAAACCTAGTACGATAAAAGATACTTAGAGAGCTGAGTGAGAGTTTAGGGGCTCTAGGGGGCCCTCTGAGGGTAAGAAAGACAACAGACTTAGAAAGGAGGGAAAGAGCAGACAGGAAAGGCAGGAGGTAAGGGATGTAGTAGCTGGAGAGACTGAGAAAGGGGTGTGACTTGGAGGGACTAAGGGGTCAGCGAGGTAAAGGAGCCACATGCAGACACCTGCAAGGGACAGAGGCCAAGAGCTGGGCCTGAAGCACTGACCTGGGCGTCTGGCCGCCTGCTCTCCAGGGAGAGAGTGGGAGCTGGGCCTGAGGTCCCTTCCCCCTGCCCTCTGCCCAGTTTCTGCCTCCTCCTTCCAGCTCACCTTTGTTCCCCACTGCCCCACCCACCCAGCCACTTATCAGTCCTGCCTCTGGCCTTCCCCAGGCTCAGAACTGCTCCAGACACACCCCCATCTGTGGACTCACTCTCAGGAGCTACCTCTGCCTCCTACCCTTAGAAGGTCCTCAGGCCCCACCCCCACCTCAAAACAGTCTTAGGCACAGAGCCCTAGATCTCCCTCAGCCCTGGGCCTGAGCCTCCATCCCTAGGTCCCCAGGTCTCTGGCTTGGTCTCCATTCTCCCCACCCTCCAGGTACCCCGCACCAGGGCCTGGGTCTCCATCCATAGGTCCCTCTAATCCTAAGCCTGCGTCTCTGTCTCCGGTTCCCCTGGTCCGGGCCTCCATCCCCACCCCATTTCCAGAACCCAGTTCCAGACCTGGGTTTTCATTACCGGATCCCTCAGTCCTGGTTCTGGTTCTCCATCTCCATCCCACACCCCTGATACCCCAATCCTGGGCCTGCGTATCCGTTCCTCTTGGTCCCTCAGTCCTCCAGACTCGGGTCCCTGCCCCGACCCCCGGACCCTTCTCACACGCCAGGTCCTCCAAGCGGCCCCCTCAAATCAGCATCAACCGCCCCCATCAGACCTAGGGGTGGGGGGGAGGGTGTGCATCCCCTCAGCCAATGGTGGCGCAGCCGGCCTGAACCGCACCAATAAGGACGCGCAGGGGCTGGGCCATCCGACTCGCGAGCCTGGCGCAGGGGCCTGCCGCCGGGGCCTGCCGCCGGAGAACTGGGCGGGGTATCGCGCTTCGCGAGATCAGCCGCCATTCTAGGTGAGGGCACAAGCGCAGTAGAGGCGGCTTCACGGCCGTACAGCCAGCGATCCTGTCGCCATTTTTATTAAGGGCAAGTGGGCCCGCCCATTCTTTGACTTTATGAAAGATAAGGGATATCGGAAAGGACATCTTTAGCTGCAGGTAGAGAAGGACTCTAACACAGGTAACAAAGATCCAGAGATATGCAAAAAGAGTAAAAGAGAAGCAGAGTCAGAGGCAATAAGAGACTTGGAAACAGTGTTGTCTCTTTTTCAGATAGTTACAGAGAGTCAGAGAGGCAGATAGAAAGAAAAGCAGGGATAAAGACAGTAGAATTAAGAGTATGCAAGGTCAGGACACAAGAAAACCCTGAAAATGACGGACACACAGAGAGATGGGGGCAGACACTTTTGGAATGAAAACCAGGGAGGAAAGGCTCATTAATTCATAAACTGTACTTGGGCCCAAACCAGAGTGGGGGCAGCATGACACAAATAACTGCCCAGTGAGTGACCCAATTACATGGCAAGACAGAGACACAGGAGAGAGACCTCTAGATCAGGGGTGAGGGAGGGAGAGAATGTAGAAGGCCCATAGGCTGCAAGGAACTTAAACCAAAAGACTGAAAGCAAAGATGCTGACAGAGACAGAGAGAGCAAAGACATGGTGAAACTGAAAGAAATCAAGGCAAGAATATCAGGTGACCTAGAAACAGACAGAACTGTGGAGAGAAAGACACATGCTGAAGGAGATAGGGACTGAGCTTGCTAGAGATAAATGGAGGAAGAAGTTCATTTACTGTCAAACAATGTACCTAGTGTTCAACCCAGAGTAGCAACAGCACCAGATAATATGTGCCAAAGAATGTCCCAGAGAAAGAGAGGGACAGAAACCAGTTAAGATGGAGAGATAGGAAAACACAGTGTGTGAGCTCAGGGCTCCAGGGGAAAGAAAGACAGAGACCAAGGAATAGGGGGACAAGGAGGAGGAGGAAATTGTGTCCCATGGTATGGTGATCATGACTTTCAGATGGACCCTTACCTGGTCCTGCTGCTCCTTGGATTCAAGGTGTCCATTTATCTCCCAGCCCACTGCTGTGTTACCACATCAGTGAGATTCTGGTCCTGGGTCAGAGGCCATGGGAGGGTGCTTTGGGCAAGGAACTAGGCCTCATGGCTTGTCCTGTGGCTCTGTGGAGGAGAGGTGAGTAACTAGGAACATCAAGGGCAGAGTACAGGAGGTCAAGCTAGAAATGCTGGAGGCCCAAGGGGCAGGGCCTTTACAAGGAAGGAGAAAAAAGTGTACAAGTCAGCTTTGTCATTGCCCCAACCAGTCCATCTGGTCCCACCCAATAAGGTCCCATCCAATAATTTTAAACTGAGCACTTATTCTGTAAAAAGCACTGTCCTGAGCATTTTAATTAAGTTACGTAATACTAGAAAACACTCTTTGTGCCAGGCCTCTTATCCCCTTTTTGGAGATAAGGAAAGTAAGGCACAGAGAAGTTACAAGACTTGCCCAAGATCACAAAGAGGTTGATTTGCCCAATATCACACCATGAGTAAGTAGCAGAGCCAGGATTTGCATTTGGTTACAAATGGCATCACCATTCTCAAGAGTTTTCTACTCATCCCCTCTCTCCACCCCGTCCTCCAAGCCCGGAGCCTCAGCTTGCCTCCTCTGCGCTCCAGTAAAATGCACATCCCTCTCACCGAACCCGCTGGGCCACCTGAATCTCTCTGGCTGGGAAAAGCAGCCTCCGGGTGACAGAGGCTGAGGAGGGGTCAGGGAAGGGCCATCTGGAGTCAAAGGGAGAAGCTGAACCTAAAAGGTGGAAATGCAGGATGCCACAGGCTGGGCTGCAGCAATAAGAGCTCAGGTTAGATCTCAAGTAAGATTTCCTGAGCTGCTGCCGCGCCTGGAAAGCTCAGCAAGAGATAAAGCAGAGGTGAGCCTGATAAGGAAACGCCCAAAGCATGCAATCAGAGATTTCCCAAGGCCCCGACTAGCTGAGCCAGCCCTCTCTGGGTCGTCCAGGAGCCACAGAGAAGCCGTCGGCGTCGGGCCAGAGCGTCACCGCCCAACCTGTCTTCCTAGCGCCGCGAGACATCTCTCTGGCTCCCAGATCCCTTTCTTCCGGAAGACTATGGAGAACAAGGACTGGTATGACCAGAGAGGCTTCCGAAGTGCTGGCCCTTCCCTCCTTGGCATGGCGTTTGTTCAGCTTTAGATGTTCTTCCATCCAATTCCGGAATCGCCCCTCTAGCCGGTCCTCCGATGCACCATGGAGAGGCACGAGTCGCGGTAGAGATTGCCGTCGCGCCCATGTGACGTCACGTAGGCGCCACTCACTGAAGGCTTTCCCCGCCCACCCGGGCTCCGCTCTTTCTTTCCGGAGCTGGCTAAGGAGTAGGCGCCATCATGGTGAGCGCGTTTTGGGGCGTTTGGGGTTCGACCATCCGCTGCCATCCGCTGCAGTCTTGGGCTGGGGACGTTCCAGAGGGAGGCAGGGATCCCCTGGTGTCTGAATGAGGCGACTCCTGTGCTTGGGAGCTATTTGGGGGGCCCGAAGACCGTGGATGGGAGTCGTATCAACCTTCCGCCCCTCCTGTACTCCTTATGGCTCCCGTTTAATAGATGACCAAATTGGTCACAGTGCCAGTAAGTGGCGGAGCCGGATTCGGACCCAGGATTCGGAGCTGGTCCCACAGCCACGGTTGCCTGTGCTGCTTCTGGACCTGTCACACCCCAGCCTGAAAAGCTGTGTTCTTAGGGGTGTCAACCGTCCGGTGCCTGAGTTTTGGGGACCGGCAGGCCTCCGAGTCTCAAGCTCCTACCCACCTTATCATCTTGCTTTCCCGGCCTCTGCCCAGTTTGTTCATCTATTCATTTGGGGACACGATAATTTTGCTCAACTTAGTTTGGGAAGAAATAAAGAAGTGCTCGTCACAGGTCCTTGCACACGTTAAGTGTTGGCTAAATGGCTGCTATTAATAGTTAAGTAATTCTTTACGGCTCATGACAGTACAAAACATTTTCAGGAAAGCGAGTGGGGGTGTAGTGGAAATCGTGGGTTTTTCAAGTTTTTTATCACTAAACTGGGAAACTACTTCATAAGGTGGTTGAATTCAAGGAGATAGTGCATGAAAGGTCGTTGTAGGATTTGGTACACAGTAATTTAAAAAAGCGCGTTGCCATTATAATTTTACAATCTGCCCTGGGTTGAAATGTTTTTGGTTATGCTCCACGTGTGGGAGCGAGCTTTGGGAGCTGAAATAATACTGAGGTTTTTGAAAAACACAACTTGTAAAGAACCAAAAATTTGAGTTAATTTAGCTACTGTGTTAAGATCTCTCATGGTGTTGTATGCCGCGTGCTGAAAGCTTTTCGTGTAGAGTTTTACAAAGGGGTCATTTGAGGCTCGGGATTGTAAGTGATTTTTCCCAGGGGTCTCCCTGTGGTAGACTGGGATTTGTTGTCTCCAGAGACTGAGGCTTTAATTCTTAGAGGTAAGGTAAGGAATAATAGAAGGTTTATGGGCTGAGTAATCGGCCAGATCAGAGTTGAGTTCATGGTCTTCCCTTAATCCCTGCAGGGAGTTGACATCCGCCACAACAAGGACCGAAAGGTTCGGCGCAAGGAGCCCAAGAGCCAGGACATCTACCTAAGGCTGTTGGTCAAGGTGAAGCTGGGGCCCGAGACTTTCAGGCAAGGCCACCCCAGAACTACAAGTTCCAGAGTCTCTGCGAGTATTGGTTCCTTCCAGGGGCCTGCAGGGCAGGCTGGAGTCTGATTGTTTTCCAGAGATTCCTTCAGTGTTTTTAGTTTCTGGGTTTGTGTACAGTTTGCAGGTGTGGAGGGAGATTTTCTTGATCCCTGGCCAGGGCCTGGGCCAGCTCTCCCCCTTGGGCTTGACAGGTTGGGAGAAAGCCCTAAGTCCTTTGTTTGCCTCTTTGTTAGAAGGCTGGGAGGGAGCAGGGAGTGGGCTGCCCTGGGTTCTCATTCTCTTTCCTTCCCCTCCAGCTGTACAGGTTTCTGGCCAGACGAACGAACTCCACCTTCAATCAAGTTGTGCTGAAGAGGTTGTTCATGAGTCGCACCAACCGACCACCTCTGTCCCTTTCTCGGATGGTGAGGGACGAAAGCTGGGAACATAGCCAAACTGGGGGGCAACTGGATCATGTCTGGAACTGGACTTCAAGAGGAAGGGCAGGCTTGGAGCTTTGTGGTAGCAGCTGGCCATCACCTGGTTTAACCTCTACCAGTGGTGGGCACAGAGCTCTGATCCTCTGGTTGTAGGTGAATAGCAGCGGTTTTGGACTGGCTTGGCCTCATTTTCCTTCTCATTGGTTACCCGGTTGGGGGGGAGGTGTTAGAATGGCTTTATGAGGTCTTCCTGAGGTGTCATGTCATAGAGCAAGTCTTGTGTGTCAAACGCTTTCTGTAGGAGAGCTCTGTTAACAGTCTGAGGTGCATTCTCTTTTCTGGAGATTTTCCCAGGCTGGACCTGAGGTTAGGGTTGTGTTAGGTTTTTTGGTTTGTTCTTTAATTGAAGTATAGTGTTTTGCAATATTGTGTTAGCTTTTGGTGTGTAGCAGTGATTCAGTTATACATGTAAATACATACTCTTTTTCATGTTATTTTCCATTATTTGAGGATATCAAACATAGTTCCTTGTGCTATACAATAAGCCCTTGTTTGTTTTATTTTTTTTCTTTTTGTGGGGGGTAGTAATTAGGTTTATTTATTATTTTTTTAAATAGAGGCATTGGGGGTTGAACCCACGACCTTGTGCATTCTAAGCACCCACTCTACCACTGAGCTATACCACACCACCCTTATTTATCTATTTTATGTACAGTAGTTTGTGTCTGTTAATTCCAAACTCCTAATTTATTTCTCCCCATCCCTTTTCTCCTTTGGTAACCATAAGTTTGTTTTCTGTGTCTGTACGTCTGTTTTTGTTTCGTAAATAAGTTCGTTTGTATCATATTTTAGATTCTATGTATAAGCGATACGGTATTTCTTTCTCTTTCTGACTGACTTCACTTAGTAAGATCATCTGTAGGTCTATCCATGTTGCTACAAATGGCATCTTTTTTTTTTTTTTTTTTACGGCTGAGTAGTATATGCCTCTGTGTACTACACACACATACTTTATCCAGTCATCTGTTGGTGGACATTTAGGTTGCTTCCGTGTGTTAGCTATTGTAAGTAGTGCTGCTGTGAACATTGGGGTGCATGTATCTTTTCCAGTTAGAGTTTTCTTTGTATATATACCCATTAGTGGGATTGCTGGATCATATGGTAACTATTTTTAGTTGTTTAAGGAACCTCCATACTGTTCTCCATGTTGGCCGAGGCTTGTGCTTGTTTTGAGAGGTGTGCCATGGGTGGGTTTAGTCCAGTAGGCAAAGCTGTTGGTCCTCGGGATTCCTGGAGCAGTGGGATTGGACTAAACCACCAGAAGGGACTTACCTAATATGTATCTTCCCCCCCCCCCACCAAGATCCGGAAGATGAAGCTTCCTGGTCGGGAAGGCAAAACAGCTGTGGTTGTGGGGACCATAACTGATGATGTGCGTGTCCAGGAGGTGCCCAAGCTGAAGGTGAGCGGGGAGGGGGCTCAGGAGCATGGTGAGTAGGTCACGAGCACAGGCTGAAGGTGAGGTCCTACAGACCTGGCTCACATCCTTGTCCTGCTGTGGGGCTGGTAGGCATCATGCCTGGATGGAAGTGGGGTTGTCATTAGCATATTGATGGCCGGTGTCCCTGGGCAAGCCCCTGCTGGCACCCTGTTGATGGTGCTGGCTCTTGAGCCAGCCAGTGTTCAGAGCTAGATTTCTCTGCCACTTTGTCATCTCTGGACAAAGCCCCGGATCTCTTCAAACCTCAGTTTCCTTCCATGTAATAGCTGCGGGTTGTTGCTGTGTTAAAGGAGTTTGTAGAAGTAAAGTGGTAAGAACAGCTTTTGTCAGCTCAGGAAGTGCCCTCTAGTAGTTGGTGGGGTTGGTTATCAGGCTGAGCAAGCAGTGGGACGCCTCTGCTGGGCCTGGGCAGCAGCCCTTACATTGCCATCTAGGGGACTCTGAAAATGCCTGTCCTCTGTGTCCCCCAGGTATGTGCCCTGCGAGTTAGCAGCCGTGCCCGGAGCCGCATCCTCAAGGCTGGGGGCAAGATCCTCACCTTTGACCAGCTGGCCCTGGACTCGCCCAAGGGCTGCGGCACTGTCCTGCTCTCTGGTGAGTAACACTTAATGGCGCAAGACTGGTGGGGGTGTGTGACCACTGGCATTCTTTACCTTCCCAGGCCTGGGAGGTCAGGGGCACTGCTGCCCCAAATCAGCCTGAACCACCCCTTCCTTCCCCAGGTCCTCGCAAGGGCCGAGAGGTGTACAGGCATTTTGGCAAGGCCCCAGGAACCCCACACAGCCACACCAAGTGAGTATACCCAGCCCTGACTCCCCTGGGCCCTGGCCTGCAGGCCTAGGCCTTGCTGTGCTCTCATCTGCTTCTGTTTCTCCTACTTGTCCAGCCTCGGGCTTCCCTAGAACTCCCCACCCCATCTTACCCGCTCTTCCTTCGGAACTCGGCTTGAAGCGGTGTTCCTGGGGGTGTTGAGCTCCCTGTGTTCTTCAGGGCCTGTCCCCATCTTTCAGGCGGGGCTTGCATTTTGTTGAGTTTCTGGGGGGCCCCGGGCCCAGTGCAGGTGCTGCAGCAGCCACTCCTGGCATCTTGGCTTCCTGCACTGACAGGCTTTTCCAGCAGCCGACTCGGTGTCACCACTGATACTCTTGGGTTGAGTGAGGCCCCCTTCCGGTGTCCCCCTGCTACTGTTAGAGCAAGCAGCACTGCTCTGAGCCCCCAGCTCTCAAGCAGGCCCTGACCGCCAGGGGGCATCCCTGTCTCCATCTGTAACGGGGGCCCACGCTCACCATCCCTTCTCTCCCCGCAGACCCTATGTCCGCTCCAAGGGCCGGAAGTTCGAGCGTGCCAGAGGGCGACGTGCCAGCCGCGGCTACAAAAACTAACCCCAGATCTTGCCTTGTTATTAAAAATTGATTTTGGATGCTGATGGCCCTTTGTGTGTTCTTGGGGAAGGTTGGGGCCAGGGGGAGAGAAAGGATTGGAGCCTGCTAGTGAAAAAGTCTTTGTTTGGGCAATTGGATGCTGCACCTATATTGGTGGAGACCAGCCTCAGGGATGGAGCCCCTTCAGCGGTGCTGGGGCCAAGTCAGTGGATCCCAGGCGCCTGCCTGCCCGTTTCCCACACCAAGCCTGCCGGCGCCCTCTGGTGGAGTCAGTGTGTCTGGACCTAGCTGCAGCTGCACCTGTTGGGACCTCGCAGCTCCCCCCCCCCATAAGGCCAAATCCCCACCCAAGAGCCAGGTGTTAGTGCACCTGCCTCCTCTCAGGATTAGTCATGCCGACTCTTAAAGCACCCTTGCTGTCCTCCCGGATGGGGTTGGGCGGGGCGTGGACAGGGAAGTATGGATGGGGTAGGCCCCTTTGGGAGGGTGTGCGTGGGAACAGGCAAGGTCCTCCCCTACCCCGAAGCCCGAGTGGCCAGCTGCTGTCCCCCAGGTGAGCAACCTGTTGAATGTGTTCTTGGGCTGGGACCTTCCCTTACACTCGTGTGGCTCCCCAGACCTCCGGGGACTTGGGTCGGCCCTCCCCCTGTGTTTGCTCAAGGGGTTGGGTTTCCCAGATCCCAGGCAGAAACCTGATGAATAAGGCAGGACAGCCGGAAGAACCGCAGAAACACAAGCAGGAAGTCTCCAGCTCCCTGATCTGACTCTGAGAAGGCAAGAGGAGGGGAAAGGGATGGAGACCTGGATGTGCTGGGGAAGCTGAGGGGGACGGGAGGGAGAGGAGACGGCCTGGCTTTTCCTCTCCTTTCTCTTTGCAGGGTTGGACACTGGTCTGGAGGAAAGGAGCTCCCTGGGTGCTGGGGTTGGAAGGAGGCGCTGCTGGTTTGCAGGGGTACAAGGTCCACAGACCAGAGGTTGGGTCAGGAGCCTCAAGGGGGCAACTTGGAAAGGGGACCAGAAGGGAGCGGAGTGGTCCTTGGCCAGGAATAAATGGGTGGTCTGATAACAGGAGAGAATGGGATTAAGGTAGCTGTCCCGACTGTAGGACAGACGGAGACGACTGGTGGCCCGGGAGACAGGCAGGGGCAGTAGCCTGAGGAACAGTGGCTAGTTAGTCGTGTCCTCAATGTAGATGGGCCGGTTCCATCGTAATGAAACCCCCTCCGAGGACATCCACCACTGGGGCAGCCCGAGTGGGTGTGAAGGTTTGGGGAGCAGAGTCCTCAACCCAGAGGAGACTGACCTAGTTCCCCAGCTGGGGAGGGGTGATGCCAAGACAGGGCTGGAGTGTGTTCTTCCACGGCTGAGAGAGGAGATCCAGAGAGGGCTTCCAGGATGGTCAGCCAGTGAGAGCTGGTGAGCCAGGTCGGTCGTCGGGAGAAACAGATTTGAACGGAGCCAGCTGGGAGCTCCTCCCAGCAGTCAGATACTGAGCTTGTCAGTTGGAAGCAATTAGTGTCTTCTAGACGAAGAAACATCCAGAGAGGGTTAGTCTGATGTGCCGTTGGCCAGGGGCAAACAGGCAGCCCGCCCTGCCTTTAATCAGGGACAGAGACGAGCAGACAGCCTGTGACCTGGAGATGGCAGTGGGGTCAGCCTGAGCCAGCTGCAGGGTCAGCTGGGGCATTGTAGAGCCAGTGGGCTAGAGTTGGAGGTCGTGTCATGTAGCAGAGATGGGCAGCTAGTTGGAGACGGTGTCAGGTGGTCAGCCTGACCCTCAGAGGCTGGCAGGACACTCAGATGGCTGGTGGTCTGTTGGTCTGAACCCCAGATGGTAAGTAACCAGAGACAGCCAAGCCCTTGGACACCCAGCTTCACCGTCCTCTCACCTGAGTGGTCCGATGGCGGCCTCCCAGCTGGCGGCACTGGAAGGAACGGAGTCGGGCGCTGAGGGGCTGCCCCTCACCGAGGCCAGCCCCAGCTTCCTGTACTCCGAGGGCCAGCGGCTGGCGCTGGAGGCTCTGCTGAGCAAGGGCGCAGACGTGTTCGAGGCCTGCCTGCAGCGCGAGGGGCTGCGGCCCTTCCTGAGTGGAGATGAGGTCCGGGGCCTGGAGGCGGCAGCCGAGGACTGGACAGCAGCCAAGCAGGAGTCTGGCAGGGCAGCTGATGGAGCCACCACTGCTGACGGGGACTTGGGCAGCCTGACCTACTGGCCTGGACAGTCGGAGGAGCCAGTGCCCATGCTGCGGCTGGGCTGGCCGGAGGACTCGGCCTGGAAGGGTATCACCCGGGCACAGCTGTACACTCAGCCGCCTGGTGAGGGCCAGCCATCCCTCAAGGAGCTGGTGCGCCAGGAAATCCAGGCCGCCCACAAGGTGGGGGCCTCGGGGGCCTGGTGTCCCTTCCCCAGACCCCGTCATCCTCACCTGTGAGTGAGAGCACATCCCCTGGCATGAGGGGCCCTCCTGGAACTTGCAAGTCCACACCTCCCAGCCCCTAGGACCTGGGCATCCACACTTCCGGGATCTCATCCTCACCCTCTTAGATGTGGTGTATTCTAGCATATTCCACCTTCTCCCCAAGACCTGGGTGCCTTAGGCATCCATGCCCCTTGGAACTAAATATGACCCACCCTGGTCTTGGCCATCTACCCTACCCCGCCTCCTTCCAGGGAGGGTCCAGACATCTCCCCTGCATCCCCCCAGCCTGTTCTTTATTTTTATTTCTTTATTTTTAACGGAGGTACTGGGGATTGAACCCAGGACCTTGTGCACGCTAAGCATGCACTCTACCAGCCTTTTTTAAAAACTTTGTGTGTGGGGGAGGTAACTGGGTTCACTTTATTTATTTATTTAGTGGAGGTACTGGGGATTGAATGCAGGACCTCAGGCATGCTAAGCACACACTCTACCACTAAGCTATATTCTCCCCACTCCCAGCCTATTCATTATTTAGCAATTTATCTTTTTCTGCTCCCACGCTAAGTGCTTTATATGGCTTAACCTCCATAATCCTCAGGAGGGCACCATTAGGTTGAGACTTAATGTATCCATTGAGGAGATGGGGAAACAGACATGGGAAGTTGTCTTTTGCCTGTAAGTGGCTGAGTGGGGATTTGAACCAAGGCCTTCTGGCCAGTGAGTGGGAGTTTATCTCCACTACCTTTTTCTGCGCACAAGATCTAAGCCCTCAGCATCCTCTGGTTCACAGAGCTCTCCTTGGTGGCCTGGCATGTCATCCCTTCCCACCCGGCATGCTGGGTGCTCCTGAGGACCAGGTGTGCAGCTGCCCACAGTGCCCTGTGGGGGCCTCCAGCCCCTGACCCCTGGAGCAGGGCTGCCCTGTAGTGTCACAACTCAGGGGACACCATTCACCATTGCAGATGTGTGATTTGTGATGACAGCTTTCCAGCAGTTAGAGGCCAGGATCTCAAGGAAGGGCTGGCTGTTTTCTTCTCATTCACACATAGGCGCTGCATGAACAGCAGTGCGTGTCTGGGGGTCTCCCCCTCAGCCCCCCTAAACATCCCACAGAGAGCCTGGGCCCTTAAACCCCTAGCCCCCATAGCACCTCATCCCCAGAGCCCCACCCTCAGATTGTCCCCTGGGCCCCAGGCTCTACCACAGCCCCTCTTCCCCACCCCCCCAGCTGGTGGCTGTAGTCATGGACATCTTCACTGACCCAGACCTGCTTTCGGACCTGGTGGATGCAGCCACACGCCGCCGGGTGCCCGTCTACCTGCTCCTGGACCGTCAGCAGCTGCCTGCCTTCCTGACACTGGCCCAGCAGATGGAGGTGAACCCCTGGGCCACTGAGGTAGGGGCCTGGCCTGTGTCTGGGAGCACTGGGGGCAGCTGGGCCAGACCCTTCCATGGGGTCCTGGGTCATCGAGGTGGATGCCAGCTGAGGGTCCCTTGAGAGCTGATGCCCATGGCATGGGGAGCGGGGGGATCTCCCCATGCGGTCCCTCTGAGTTAGGGGTATTTCCAAGATACCCTGAGGCTCTGGGGAAGCTGGAACAGACCCTTCCAGAGAGTCATGGGCCACCCAGGTAGAGGCCAGGATCTCCAGGTCTGGAGGCGTCCTGAGCCCTTGGCACTGGGCGGGGCTTTGTGGGGTCGGCCTGAGCAGGGGGTATGCCTTCCCCACCCCAGAACCTGGACATCCGAGTTGTACGGGGCTGCAGTTTCCAGAGCCGCTGTGGTCGGCAGGTGAGCGGCAATGTTCGGGAGAAGTTTGTGCTGCTGGACAGCGAGAGGGTCGTCTCAGGATCCTACAGGTGCGGCTCCCCCCGACCACGCCACCGGTCTCCTGTCCCTAGCTCTCCCTCAGCATGTTCAGGCAACAGGTGGCATCCCCTTCTCTAGACTCTTTCCTCATCTGTAAAATGGGTCTAAACACCCGGCCCCGGAGAGTAGGTGTCCTGGAGCAGAACGAGCTGGCATTGGCTGGGTGCTGGGCTGTTCAGTGGCCTAGGGGTAAGTCTTTGTCTCTTTGACTATGTGTTCCCTTATCTGGAAAACTGGGCCCACAATTAGGATGTAGGAGTTTCAGAACCAGGGGGACCTGGATTGGAGTCCTAGCTCTGCCTTGGGTGAGTAACTCCACCTCTCTGAGCATCTATTAAAAAAAAAAATCAGAGCCAGGGTACAAATGGCCTGGCCCTCCGACCATTTCATCTCCCTCCTCTGCTCTATTTGTGGTCCCTGGAACCTGGCTCCATGACTTCTTAGCTCATGACCTTGGGCGGGTGCCTCCCACACCCCAAACCTGTTTCCCATCTGGACAGTGTGAAAATAGCTACTTCCAGTGTCCTCAGAGCAGCATGTGGTGGGGCGCGTGGAGTCCAGGGCTGGGTGGCTTGGGGTCGAATCCTTGCTCTGCCAGTTCCTAGCTGTGTGATTTTGGGCAACTGGCTTCACCTCTCTGTGCCTCAGTTTCCCCCTCGCCACTGTGGGATGATATCGTTAGTGCCTCTAGAGCAAGGTTTCTCAGCAGAGGTACTACTCACATTCGGGGCTAGGTGATTCTGTGTTGTGGGGGGCTTTCCTGGGCTGACCTGCAACCCTGCTCTCTACCCAGGAGATGTCAGTATCTTTCCCCTTCCCCAGTTATGACAACCTAGTGTCTCCAGACATTGCAGCTGCCCCCTGAGGGGCAGAAGTGCCCAACTGATGACCACTGCTCTAGATTTGGGCTTCAGAATCAGCTGGATGACTTGTTAAAACCCTGATTTCTGGGCCCTACCCCTCTTCAGCCGGCCTAGTATGAGGCCCAAGAATTGGCATTTCTGGCAAGTTCTCCATTGATCCTGCCACTGCTGGTCCGGGGACCACACTTGGAGAGCCACCAGCATCCAGACTGGGAGGTTTTGAAGAGAACCTACCATCCCAGCTTCACTTGGAGATTCAGTGAGATACCGGTGCCTGGCATATAACATAAGAAGTGCTCCATGAATGTCAGCTGTCATTTATTATTATTATTACTTTTTTTTTTAACCATATTTCATCAACTCTAAGGTGCCACTAAAGCAAGGAAGCTTCTTGTTGAAAATGTGAAAAGATACGCGTCTTAGAACCAACAAAATACAGTAGTCCAGCCGAACCCACTGGGCACGGGTCCCCACCACTAAATCAGGCCAGAGGATGCTTCGCCAAGCACTGGGCTCTGGTGGACAACCCTAGAATGGATGAGGCCAGGGCCACAAGAGGTTGTCCAGGGCCTCTGGCCATTTAATGGGGGAAGGGGGTGGAGGCAGGGGGCACGGGGAGCAGTGGAGCCGGGAGACCAGTCTTGAGCCCTGCCCTCCAGGTAGGTCACAGCAAATGTTGGAGCAGCAGCAGCAGCATGCCCAGCGCCAGGCCAGTGGTGGCCCCTGCCATCCAGCTGCCTGTGGGGTTGGGAGCCCCATTGCACAGGTGGCCTGTGCAGCAGTTGGTGACGAGGCTGTAGGTGATGCCCATGTAGCTGACGGGCTCCTCGCGGCCGCACGAAGTGGCCCGCGTGCAGCCTTTGTTGATGATGGGGCCAGCGCCCTGCGCCACCCCACGGCCTGTGAAGCAGTCCTCGTCATCGCCACAGCGCATGTGGGTACCGGGGCAGCTTAAGGAGTCGGTCAGCTCACAGAAGACGCAGTCCTTGGCGCCTGTCGTACCTGGGGGCAGAGCTGTCACCAGAAGCAGCAGCCAGCCAAGGACCATGGTGGCCTAGTGGCGGTGACGGTGCCCAAGCCAGGCCGTGGGCTTCCTGGACCTCCTGGAACTGCTGAATGACACTCCTCACGCCCACGAGACTTCTGCCCCTGGTTCTGGTCTCCCAGGGTCAGCACCCGGCGTGTCCTCAGTTCCCAATGCTCTGTGTCCCTCTCAGGAGCGCCGTTGTGACCACGGCTCTCAAGTCCTCGGGTCTCAGAAACTCCCCCGGGACAGAGACGAGCCAGTGGCTGCGGCCCGTCAGGAGTCTTTGTGGAGCGGAATGGGGTGACCTCACAGACCCTCTAGGGTTCCCACTGGCCGCTCTGGGGATGAGGTCATAGGTGGGGGAGGGGTGTCACAATCTCCAGGGCAGGCTGGGAGGGAGCGAGGACACCGCCACCCTGCCAAGGTAAGGATGCTCAAACCCACCTTCACCATCCCGGCTGCACTTGTCCTCTCTGCTGGGTGCTGTAGCTGCTAAGGCACAAGATACACGGCCCAGGGTGAGCAGGGTTTTTTCAGATGGGCAGACCGAAGCTCAGGAAGGGAAAGTGGCATGTCCAAGGTCCCCGGAGCCAGGACTAGAGCCCAGGTTCACTTAATTCCAAAGACGGCATTTACCGAGCACCTGCCGTGGGCCAAGACCTGTGCTAGGGACTTTAAATCACAACCTCTATGATCACAGGAATATTAAGGGTGCAGCTGACCACGGCCCACAGGTTTTTGGTGCTGGGCACCTACTGGGCACTGTGCTCGACCCCATGTCCTCTCATTCTAATCTTCCTATGATTTAGCTCCATATTACAGATGAGCAAACTGAGGCAGGGAGCAGGTGCACCTAGAGCCTGGCACATGGCAAGTACTTAATAAATGGCTGTCATTATAGGAAGCAGCCAAGTCTTAAAACAGTCCCTGAGAGTGTCGGAATCCTGTCTCTTTCCAGAGAGGGAAACAGAGGCATCTCTCGGTGGGGATGGGGCTGAGCCCAGGTTTAAACTCGAGTCTGATTCCGGATGATAATATAAGTACCTTAACTCATGTCCTCACATCAACCCTCTGGGGTAGGTACTTCATTGTTCCCATTCTACAGAGGGGCATGTTGAGGCTAGAGAGGTGGCAGGACTTACCTGAGGTCACACAGCCTGCCCTGGGACCACTTGGAGGTGATGGGGGCTGGGTCAGGCCTCTGGGACCACTTGGAGATCCTGACCCCTTAATCTGTGCCCCTCAGCTTCACATGGAGTGACTCACGCCTGCACCGGGGCCTGGTGACTCTGCTGACCGGTGAGATTGCCGATGACTTCAGCCGTGAGTTCCGGACACTGTATGCGGCCTCCTGGCCACTCCCGCCCGCACCCACCCCAGGACCCTTTGTCAGAGCCCCGGGGGAGCTGCAGCTGGCACACAGCCCGCACCGTGTGGCCCACCGCCGCTCCATGGCCCCCGCATTGCCGCCACCACTACCTGATGGCTCGCTGGCCCAGCGCCTGGCCGCCTGCCGGGTCTTCAAGGAGGACTGGCAGGAGAACCCAGCCATGCCAGGGCCAGCTCTCAGCGACATCCTGAGGAGCGTACAGCGCACCCGGACCCCCAGTGGCCCCCCAGCCCGGCCCAGCCGCTCTCTATGGGACCTGAGCCGCCTGTCCGAGCTGTCAGGCTCCAGTGACGGTGACAATGAGGTGAGACCTGGTGGCTGGTCTGAGAGAGAATAGCTGAGAGAGGATGGAGGCATCTGAGGGCCTGCCACGTGCCAGGGCCTGCCACGTGCCTGGCCCTGTGTAGGGGCAGGGAAAAGCAAAACTGCTCACTTCTGTTCATAACTGCATCGTCCACTTCCTGTACCCATACTGTGTGCTGGGCAGGGGAGCCCTGGGTTGCAGGGGCAGAGACCTCATGAGCCCTGGGCATGAAACCTGGCATGATTCTCCAACTCTGAGAGCCCAGGGTGGGTGAAGGGTGGGAGACTTGCCCTCTCTGAACCTCAGTGTTCTCATCAAGGATGTGGGCTGAGTGACTGTCCCTATCCTCAGTTTGCTTGGGAGGAGGAGTCAATAAGGGTAGAACGAACTAGAATCATCATCATTATCATAAATTCCCCCAAATGGAATTTATTTTGCCTTCATGACATCCTTATCCAAGGTCAGTGAGGCAATGTTCATGCTCAGTTTTATGGCTGGGAAAGCAGAGGCTGGGAGAGGTTGAGCCGAACTTGCTCAAGGTCAAAGCAACGATCTTTTGTGGGCTCCTAGCCACGTGCCAGGCTCCAGGCCAAGCGCTTTCACTGAGGTGGTTAAATTTCACCTTTGCCACAACCCTACGAGGTAGGTGTGATTACAGCTCTCCATCCACTCCTTTCACTGATGGGGAAACTGAGGCACCAGGGAGGAATCAGAACTCAGCCCTGGTTGCCTCTCAGGCAGGGCTTTTAAATGCTCTGCTTGTTGGCTTCCTGGATTTGAGTGTCCTGGGGTGTTGGGGAGGGAATTAGGGGAGCTCAGCTGCTTAGACACTGGGGTTCTAACAGCCTGCCCCAACTCTCTAGGGGACCCTGGGCAGGGCATCAGTATCCCCAGCAGTAAAGCAGGCTGTGGAGAAACCAGTGGACCCTCCCTGGACGCAGGCAGACTTGCGGTCAGTCTCTTAGCGAGCTGTGCCCTCTGAGTCTGTTTCCTCATCTAACTGGGAGCTCAAGGCCTCTTCCGAGGTTGAGCGAGAAATGTCCCAGGAATCGCCTCCCTCAGTCTGTGCCAAGGGAGGGGCAGGGGCAAGGTCCTTACCTCTACCTGATCCTGAGCCGCCCTCACCCAGCATCACCTCCCTTGGCAAATATTTGCTCCCCCCACACAGCTGCCAGCTGCTTCCTGTTCCTTCCCAGCTGCAAACATGCCCAAGGGGACACAGCTCCTTGCCCCCTCTGTAGGTCTGGGGGGTCCCCAGCCTTCCTGCTCACTTCCTTCCTGGCTCTGGAGACTCAGGGGTCTTCTCGCCTCCCCGTGGAGTTCACCCCACCCTTCATTCTCCCTCACCTCCCTCCTGTGTCATCTCTCGCCTTCCTGTCTCACCTTCCTTCTCTCCTTTCTCCCTAACCACCTTCTCCATCCTTGTTCACCCTCGTCTCTCTACTCCAGCTCTGGGCCCCCAAGAGCCTCCTCTCACCTCCCTCTCTTTCCCTCCGCAGCACAAGAAGTCCCGGGGCTCCAAGGACACCCCAGCCAAGGCCCTGATGAGGCAGCGGGGCACTGGAGGGGCTCCCTGGGGTGAGGCAGACTCCCGTCCGTTGGCCTGGTCCCAGCCCTGGGGCAGCACCCTGTCCCCCATCCCTGCCCGCCGCCTCCGCTATCTGTCCCCGACCCAAAGGAGGCTTGGTAAAGATGCTGCAGGCAAACTTCCAGAACCCAGAGGCATTCGGCAGCCAGACCAGGCCGCCCAGCCAGGAATCCAGGGGTGGCCCTGACAGAAGCCAAAACCAAATGGGACTGGCCTGTCTCAGGATATTTGGACAAATGTCACTTGAAGCCCCTAGCCTTGCTATCATGCCTTGGACAAGGCTTCTGGCCTCAGTGTCCGGGAAGTGGAAAGGGGTTTTATTTTTGTTTTTGTTTTTTTTCACTTGTTCTAGACCGTGGGCAAGCCCCAGTGCCCACTCTAGACCTCAGTGTCACAGCCTAGAAAATGGGCAGAAAGTCTCCTCTGGCTGGGAGCTAGAACAGCACACATCCTTTTCCGGCTGGATCAGAACTTCTCTGAGGACAGGCCTGGCTGAGTGGCTCCCAGGCTGGAATTGTGTGGGGTGAAGATGGGGAGTCCCTGAGACAAAGGGGAAACTTCTGCACCCACCGTGCTCAGGAGCTGAGGATAAACTGAGCTTGGCCGGGGAGAGGAGAGAGCCCCATCCAGGGAGCCGCGCTGAATCGGGAGGGACTGGAAATCGGTGAGGACACACCTGCTGGGGAACAGGCCAAGGCCGTGGAGAGGGACCCAGCAGGAGCTGGGACTGTTTTGTGGGCACCAGCGGGTGAATTGTTGGGGCTGCCTTTTACCTCTGCCTAGAATAAAGCTGCTTCATGCCAGAAACTTGCATTTCCACAGCCTAGTGGGAGGCCCAGGAGTCCAGGCCCCCAGCCCCCTCCTCCCCCAAGGATCCAGGAGTCGCGGCCGCAGCACCCTCACCCTGGGGGAGTCGGGTGCCCAGCGCTGGCCTCTCTGCCCTACCTTTGCCTCTGGGCGAGACTTCTGAGTCACAGACTCCACCAGCGTGCCAGGTGGGTTAGAGGACCTCGTCCTCCCCAGGCCTCGGGTGGCCCCCAAGGGGTCCTCGCCAGAACCTCCGCGGTCCGCAGCGGCGCCCCGCCCGCCCTCGCGCGCCCCCTGCCGCCGGGACGCCACCTCCACAGCGCATCGTTGAGCCCGGGCAGGAGGGATGTGTTTATTTTTAGGGTGACGGGTGGGGGTGCTCAGAGGCCTGGCTTGGGGCTGGGCTGGGGTCCGGGCTGGGGTCGGGGTCCGGGCTGGTGTCTTCAGGGGCCTCGTCCCAGGGGAAGGTCGGCAGCCCCCGCATCTGCTCGCGGTAGACGCGGTCGAAGGCTTCGCTCTGCACCACCGTGAAGTGATTCTTCCAGTCACCACACACCCCTGGAGGGGAGGGAGGGAGGCCGAGGTGAGGAGCATCGTCCCTCGCCCCCAACATCCCAGCACCCTCTTTCCCACCTCCCGGGCTTTGCCCATGTTCCCTTTGCCAGAAGCACTGACCTTCCCCCGCCCCCCCATCTCCATTTTGCCCCTTTACCTCCTCTGATGATGACTAACAATGGACAGACCCCCGGGCACCATTCCCTCCCTCCCCCCCCCACCCCGCCCCACCCTACTCAACCCTCCAGCAGACTTCTCACCTTCCTGCACGGATCTCTTAAATCTCTACCCAGAATATCCGCCTCCCCATCTAGTATTCCTGCACACACTCCCAACCTTTGCCTTTACAGTTTCCAGATCCTTCTACAACCCTTGGCTCATGGCCCCTTCCTCTATCTTTGAAGCATCTTCTACCTTCTGACGCTGACCCTCCTTCACCTTCTTACAAGGATAGGTTGACTGTGACCTGTCCCTCTGCTCCCTGGCTAGAGCAGGGTTTCCTCGCTCCAGCACTCCTGCAACGCCCTACCTTACCTCCATTTATTGCTCTGACATTGGGAATCAGTGCTGTCCCAGCACTCAGTGGATACCAGGCATCATGATGAAGATTGGCTGGGATTCACTCTTTAATCCTCCCAGCAATTGATCAGGCAAAGGGCGTGGCTCTGCTGGTTCTGTGTGCCCCGGATCAAGCACTCTGAGGCTTAGGTTTCTGATCTCACAGGAGGATAATCTGAGGTACCAGCCCTTGCCTGGAATCTTGGGGCCAAAGTAATTTAGATCACAGTATTTTGAATTTTAGCAGATCCCCACACTGCATGTTACAAGACACCCTGAGTGAGGCCTGGGGGTGGGGCTCCCTGTGGTGGGTTAATACCCACTTCCCGACCAAGATGTTTAAGACCTAATTCTTGGAACCTATGAATATGTGACCTGATAAATCACACTTTGCAGATGTGATTTAAGTTAAAGATCTTGAGGTGTGGAGAAGACCCTGGATTATCTGGGTGGACCCAATTTAATGGCAAGCATCCTTATAAGAGGATGAGGGAGGGTCAGAGTCAGAGAGTAGAAGATGCTCTGAAGATGGAGGAAGGGGCCACAAACCAAGAGATGCAGGCGGGTCTGGAAACTGTAAAAGGCAGGGAACCGATTCTCCTCTAGAGCCCCCAGAAAGAATATGTTCCTGGCACTTTAATTTTGTCCCAGTGAGACTGATTTTGGACTTCTGACCTCCAGAACCATAAGGTACGAACATGTGTTGTTTTAAGCACTTAAGTTGGTGGTATTGGGTTACAGCTGGAACAGGAAACTAACACATTTCCACCCTCACCCTGAATCCAACACTTGAGTATTTCTGGGGTGAACGTTAATGCTAAGAAGGGTTCACGAAGACTTGAAATAGCCTCATAGTGGTTTGGAGCTGGCTATGAAGAAAACGTACTCAAGTGTCTTCTTCCGGTTTAGAGCTCTCTGGGTGTGGTGGGCCTGGGACGACAGGCCCCTTGCCAAGCCCTGTGTGCAGAGTCAATCCCGGGTCCACAGTGATCCCATAAATGCAGTTCTGCTCCCAGCACCCCATGTGAGAGCTAGAGAAATAGGCCCAGAGAGGTTAAGTAAACTAGCCAAGCCACACAGCCAGGCAGAGGTCTCATGAGCCTTGGAGCCCTCGAGTCCTCACACCTTTCCGGAGGAAGGCACCATGGCTCTGGTCCAGCAGGCTGGGCGGCAGCAACGTGAAGTTGGACATGGTGTTGGCCTTCATGGCATTGAAGGCCGAGTGTGCCACGACGGATTCCAGCGCCTCCTCACCCAGCGGCCGGCCCAGGAACTGGCAGATGCGTTGCACGGAGCTGTGGAGATCCTGGAGACAGGGGAGAAGGGGCAGGGGATGAGTCAGTGGAGGAAGGGGACCCCAGGTGAGAAAGAAACTTTAGTCCCAGAGTTTGGATTCCTGAGTCCCAACCCAGATCTGGAATCTGGGTGATTCTGCCTCTGCCTCAGTTTCCCCACCTCCAAGCCAGGCAGTTGGGCCATGACCTCTGAGGGGTTTTGCAGTTTAGGGTTTTGGAGGGTTCTGTAGGGAGGGAAGGGATGGGGCTGGGTCAGAGGTCACAGCAGGGGGCGGAGGTCAGTTCAGCATCTTATGCAGAATCACCCTCTTTCAGGTTGGAAAGTCACTGTGGATTGTGCGCCTATTGTGTACCAATCTCTAGTCCAACCCCCTCATGAATACCTGCCATCGGACCTACCAGTAGCCTTACAGAGAGGTGTCAATACCCGAGTAGGTAAATGGAGGCTCAGAGAGGGGAAGACACTTGTCCAGGGTCACACAGCCAAGGAGGAAAACAGATCTGAGTCCCCAAAGCCCACATCCTCCTTTCCATCTTGCTGCCTTCCCTAATATGCAGCGCCTGGCACCGGTCAGCTCCACCAACCCCATGGCCCCAATTTTCCAGGTCATTCTTGGTTTCATAAGCCTCCATCCCTTTATCCTGTTGAACAACTAAGGTGTCCCAGAAATTCAAACATGTTGGCAGTTCCTCACACCCAGGGGCAGCCCAGAAACTCTGTCAGGCTGCGTGACCCAGTTTTGGGTTTGGAGAATAAAGCTTGATGGAAAAGAGAGGGGGAGGGGTAGTGCTGAAATATTTTCTGGATCTTTCCATCAAAAGAGATTTACGAGGGTGGGGAAAAAAAACCCACGGGGCCCACAGGGAAGACCCCTACCCTCTCTAGGTTATAACCTCCCTGTTTCCTCCTCTATAAAATGGGGGCGATAACAATATTGGGGTGAAGCATAGAAAATTATCTTTTTTTTTTTTTGCAGCTCGAAACTGGTTAAATACGGGCATTTCATGTTGTTTGATCTAATCTGTACCTCACCGATTACAGGGTTAAACCAAATCATTTGTGTGCAGCATTTGGTGCCTGACATTTGTCAGAGAGGCTGAAACGTTTGATACTGGGGCTATTACTAATCAGATAGGCCCTCGCTCAGTACCTAATCACTCTTACTTTGCTCACTATACTAACTGTTTGCAATAGCTTGTCAGATGGTTATAATACGCCAGTGCCTGATATTGTGGACCTCACAACAACCCTCTGCTCCAGCATTTTTCACCCATGTTAAGGATGAGACTTCTGAGGCTCTGAGAGATTTTTAAGAGGATTTTAAACAACAGGATCCTACGGTATAGCACAGGGAACTATATTCAATAACTCATAATAACCTATAATGAAAAAGAATATGAAAAAGAATATATATTTATCACTGAATCACTATGCTGTACACCAGAAACTACCAACATTGTAAATCAACTATATACTTCAATAAAAAAATATAAATAAACAAGAAACTATAAACATTTTTTAAAAAAAGATTTTAACAGCTTTTTCAACACCAAAATCCAGGCTCTTTAGGCTGCAAAAAGCACAGACAGAAAGGAGGGTACAAAAATGCATGAAATGCACACATGGGAAGAGAATGTCTGGGAATGTTGGTGAAGGAATGTGTTGAGAGCCTCTTAAGTTCTCAGCGTCTCAGGACACATCTTTGTTAAGAACGTAGAACAGTTGGACACATTTACTGTGGACTGGTCCATCTAGAAGCCCAGCATCTCCTTGCCTGGGTAAAGCCATAGGCACTCTGTATGGCCCCTTCTTCTAGGCAGTCCTCCCTGATTGCCCTAGCAGGAAAGTTTCTTTCTCCCGGGTACCTGCCCCCAGGATGTTCGATGGGGTCCAGATAGGCTCCCTGTCTGACTCCTAAGGCTGTTTCTTTCCTTTGCTTCCCTCCACATTTCAGGTCACAACCATCATTAAACCATCATCACTTCCCACGTATCACAGTTCTGCATCGTCCCATTTATCCTGTCACCTCTGCTCAGAGCCCAGCTGGGGCTTCCACCAACTCAGAGAAAAGCCGGAGTCCTCACTGTGGGCCCCATCCCCTCTCTGCCCTCACTTCCCAGCACCCCCAACCTCGGCTCTGGCCACGGCGGTGGCCTCTGCTCTCCTTGAAATACATTAAGCACATGCTCTCCTCAGGGGCTTTGCACTGGCTGTTCCTGCTGCCTCCTCCTTCCCCACTCACCTTTTTTCCTCAGCTCTTTGTCTTACCGGAAGGAAGCTGGCGGGCATGAGGAGGGGAGGGGTAATAGGGCTGCTGGGCTGAGGTGGGGTTGGGGAATCACCTGCTGCAGCTCCTCGTAGGTGATAAACAGGAAGTTCTCCTTGCCCTGCATCCGAATCCAGCCCTTAATGTGGTTGAACCAGGAGCCAAACTGCACTGCGGGCAGAGGGGCAGGTGGGGTGAGGGGCGGGCAGCTGGCCCCCCTTTGCTGGGGCTCAGAGGAGCCCAGCCTGTCCCATGTGGCCCGAGGCCTGGCCTCTCCCAGCTGGAGGCCTCCCTCCAAGCCCCCTACATTGGGCTCCCCGTGTCCTTCTGTCTCCTGCTGTGTCTCTCTGATTCCGTCTCTCTCCGTTTCCATTTCTCTCTCTCTTGCTTCCTCCGTGTCTTTCAATCTCTCTCTGGTTCTTTCTCCCCGTTTCTGTATCTTATTGTCTCTGTTTTCTCTCTCAATCTCTTGGTCTCTTCTCTGTCTCCATTGCTCTTTATAATGCCCAGTATCTCTGTCTCTCTATCTCTCTGTCTCTTTTTTCTGTCTCCTACCCATCCCTCCTCTGTCCCTCTTCCCATCTGGGTCTACCAGGGGGTCCCCCACCTCACTCTGCCCCAGTCCTCACCTTCGCCTTTGAGGAAGTTCTGCAGGAACTGGTCAGGCGTGCCAGGGTCCTTCAACTGCCTGGCAATCTTGGAATAGTGATAGAGCGAAACCACAACATCCCGGGGGTTCCGGCCCATGTAGATCACCTGTGCGTGGGTGTTGGGAAGAGGAGAGATGTCAGCCCAGCAAGCTGCATGCCCTTTTTCTCCTGATCCTGCAGCAGGAAGGACTCAAGCTAGACTTCTCAAGGGACTTCCCAGTTAACGGGAGCTCAGATCAATCCACAGGATGGAGAGAGTTCCTTCCAACTATGTTCTAGGAATAGAGAGGGACTGTTTCTAGACCAGGTGGAGGCACAGTTTGGCTTCAGGAGATAAAGAGAAGAGGAGGAAGGCATGGGGTTCAGGGTGGGGGAGATCCCGGTGAGGGCTATTGACCAACAGAGAAAGGCAGCCTCCTCTCCTGCCTATTCCCAAAGCCAAGACCCCAGCCTCATTCTTTCCTGCGTAGACTCCCACCCTAGCCTCCTCCCCAGCCTCCCAGCCTCCACACAACACCAGAAACTGACCCTGCCCTCCTTGGCTCTCCAGTGCCCAGGGTGGAGTCCTGGCCCCTGGGCCTGGCATTCTGATCTGTTTACCAGCGTCAGATTCCACAACCAACCCTACTCCAGCCCCATCAGAGATGTCCTTCCCCAAGCCCAAGGTCAGCCATGCCTACATGGCTAAACCTCCAACAAAAACCCTGGACACGGAGGCTCGGGTGAGCTTCCCTGGTGGGTGATGCTCTGTGCGTGTTGTCACACGTCACTGCTGGAGGACCGAGCACGGTCCATGCGACTCCACTGTAAGAGACAACTCGAAGCTGGTGCCTGGTCTCTCCTGGATGCTCCCCCAGGCACCTCTTCCCTTCACTGAACTTAATCTTTACCCTTTCTCTGTAATAAGCTGTAACTGTGAGTATGACAGCTTTTCTGAGTTCTGTGAATCCATCTAGCGAATCACTGAGTCTGAAAGTGGTCTTGGGGACCCCAAGATTGCAGTAGCCGTCTCTTCTCTGTCTGCACTCATATCCTTCCTTGGTGATCTTACCAGTCTCCTGGCTTTAATTTCTCTGTCTCTGTATATCTGTCTCTTTGTCTTTCTCTCCATATATGCATATCTCAACAGATTGCAAATAGATGCGTCCAGCCTACATCCGTCCTGTCAAATCCAGATTTGTCTATCTCGCTGCCCACTGGCAACCTCCCCCTGGACGTCGATGGGTCACAGCAGAGCTCCCCATCTCCCCCCAGATCCTCTCCTCCCCAACCTCCCCATCTCAGTTGATGATGGCCCCATCCTCCCAGCTGCTTAAGCCAACCCCCCTGCCGTCACCTTTGACTCATCTGTTTCTCTCACACCCACATCCCATCTGCCAAGCAAAGCCTCTGGGCTCCACATTCAAAATACACCCCTAAACCCAGCCCTTTGCCTTCACCTCCATGGCCATCACCCTGATCACCTCCATCACCCCCTTCCTTATAGCCTATGGCCTCCTCACCAGCACACTGCTTCTGCCCTCTCCCCAACGGTCTGTTCCCAATTTGCAGCCAGAGGGCACATGTAAAAAACTAAATTGGCTCCATTTCTCCTTTGCTCAGAGCTCTCCCCTGGCTCCTGTCCCACTCAGAGACAAGCAAACTCCCCACCAAAGCCCACGTGGCCCTGCACATTTTGGCCCCTCTTACCTCCCTGACATCATCTCCACTCCTCTCCCCCTTTCTCACTTGGATCCAACTACATAGTCCTCCTTGCTGGGCCTCAGGCATGCCATACCTACCCCAGGGCCTTTGTACTTGCTCTTGCCTCTGCCTGAAATGTTCTTTCCCCAGACATCCCACTGGCTTCTTTCCCTCACCTCCCAGGTCTTTACTCAAATACACCTTCCTACTGAGGCCTCCATGACCACCCTATTTATCATTGAAATCCCCACCCCTAACTCTAGTCCTACCCTCTCCCCCTTCTCACTGTGAATTTATCGCCTTGGACGTGTTAAATATTTTCCTTATGTAGGCCATCTGTTCACTGCCTGTCCCCTTTAAAATGTGGCTCACGGGGCAGGTGTTCTTGTGTGTGTATTTACTGCTGTTCTGGATCAGGGCCAGGCCCATAGTAGGTATTCAATAAGGATGTGCTAAGTTCATCAGTTAGTTAAGCCCCCTCCCCCAACACCCATCCTTCCTCCATCACCTTAGCCTTGGAGTTGAAGAAGTCCTTGGTGAAGAGCTGGATGGGGAGGTGAGAACTCATGAGGCGGGGGCTGGGCTGGTCGGGGAGGCTGAAGGCACCCATGATGGCCTCACACCAGGGTGACCGCTTCCAGATGGGTACTGAGTGAATCCAAGAGGGGTCCCCATCCTTGAGGATTAAGCTGATGATCTCAATCATCCAGTTGGTGCCTGTCAGGAGAAATTGGGCACATTAATCAGAAGTGGGGAGGGGTGAAGAGAAGGATATAATCAAAAGCGTAATGGCTGCATTTATTGCATAATTTGCTACCTATTTTATTGCACAGATTTCTTAAAACCAGCAAAGAAGTCAGGGGTTGGTTATCTTTTTTTTTTTTTAATTGAAGTAGAGTTGATTTACAATGTTGTGTTAGTTTCAGGTATACAGCAAAGTGATTCAGATACATATATATATGTATATTCTTTTCCATTATAGGTTATTACAAGATATTGAATATAGTTTCCTATGCTATACAGTAGGTCCTTGTTTATCTCTTTTATATATAGTAGTGTGTATATGTTAATCGCAGACTCCTAATTTATCCCTCCATCCTCCGCCCCCTTAGAGTTGGTTATCTTTATTTTAGAAGCAGGAAACTGAAGCTCAAAGAAACAAAGTTGCCAGCCAAGGCAGCAGAGCTAGGAAGCGGCAGGTGGCAGGGACTGGCTAGCTGTCCACCCATCCCCATTTCGTTTCCCTACCGGGAATATCATGGGACTGCATTTTTCCAGCCTCCCCTGCAGCTACATGTGGGGCCATGTGACTGGGTTCTGGCCAAGGAAGTGCAGGCGGCAGCGATGTGCAGACATTTCCAGGCCTGGCCCATAAACACCTGCCACGTGACACCCGCCCTCCCCTCTCTGCTGGCTGGATGCAGAGATGCCAGTGGAAACTGGGGCTCCTCGGGATGGCAGAGCCATGAGTTGGAAGGAGCTGGGATGCTGGAGACTGCATAGATTTTCCCCCACTTCCCTGCATCCATCCTGCGCCAGTTGGAGTTTATGGGAATGAGAAATAAACTACTGGGTTCAGCTTCTGAGATTCTAAGGCTTATGTATTAGGACAGAAGCCCTCTGTTAATACATAGAGGAAACTGGAATTGAATCTAGGTGTCTAGACTTAAAACCTCAGCTCTGTTCACTGCCCCTGGTTGGAAATAACACCTTGATTTCTGTGGGAAGCCACAAACGCCACACAGAAGGAAGAGACCTCATTAATGACCCAGTTCATAGGTCCAGATTCTAGGAGACTACTGGCAGGTTAGATGAGAAATAATAATAATGTTAATGATCACTTGAAATTTTTTTTCTTCTTCTTTTTAAATTTTTTCTTTTTGTTTAATCACTTGGAATTAGTATTCTATTGCCTTGGATTCTAACAGCTACCCTGTGCCAGTTCTCAGTGTATTGCCTCTCAGCTCCAAATCCGCACTGGATTGGCGGGTTTTGTGACGTTGGAGCTGGACCCTGGAAACATTTCTCCCTTGCCAGCTAGCGCAATGTTAATCTTTGTCAGTAGAGGGCGCCAGAGGAACCCTGTAGAAGGATGGGCTATCTCTTCCTGGTTCTCCTGAGCTTCTCCGGGCTGGCTCTTGTGATGGACAGCGGCCAGCAGTGCAGGGGACACCAGTGGCACTTAGGCCTCCGCCAACCCCCCAGCAAATTTCCTTGGGCGCTTTTCTTCAGCCCTAGAGGGAGCAGCTGCTCTTTGTATTGGCTCTGCCTGTATAATCCCCTGTTACCAGTTAATAATTCTTTTTTTGTAGGTGGGTGGAAAATATACATAACACGAAATAGACCAATTTAACCAGAGATACTGGGGATTGAACCCAGGACCCTGTGCATGCTAAGCATGCACTCTACCACTGAACTATACCCACCCCTCCCCCCAATTTAACCATTTTTAAGAGTATGATTCTATGGCATTAAGTACATTCACATTATTGTGCAAATATCACTACAGTCTAGCTCCAAAGCTGTTTCAAACAAAGTCTGCTGTTTGGGGAACAGATTTCCACAACTTCTATGAAAGGAAATTTGGCTATATTCATTAAAATTGCAAGTGCACAGAGCCTTTAACCAAGCAATTCCATGTCTAGGAGTTTGTTCTGCAGGTAAGTGCAAATGTGTGCGAATGATACATGTACAAGATGTGGCATTGTATATAAAGGTAAAAGATTGGAAACTAGTAAATCCTAATCAGGAAGGAACTAGTTAAACAAGAATTCTTGTACAGCTGTTATGGAATACTATGGAACTGTAAAAAAACAAAACAAAACAAAACAAAACCAACAACAGGAAGCTATTTGTTTACAGTTCTCAGATGGGATGATGTCAAAATATAAGGCAAAACCAATCAAAACCATGACACAGAATGGTGTGTATCACGTGTTAACTTTTGTGGGAAAAAAGTTTAAAAAATTATGTACATTTTTGCTTGTACATGCAAATTTTGGAAGGATACATGGGGACTACTGGTGGCTGTGGGAGGAGAGATATTTTACAGAGTAAACCTTTTGTACCTTTTGAATTTTGAACCATGAATATATTACTTTCTAAGAGAGAAATTAATTAATACATTTTAAATTAAAAAAAAAACAACTAAAAGAATAACTGGACATCCATATGGAAACAAAGAACCTTGATATATATCTCATGCCATATATAAAGTTTATCTTAAAATGGATCAGAGACTTCAGTGTGAAATCTAAAACTATAAAACTTCTAGAAGAAAACATAAAGGCCATCTTCATTGGCCGTAGTTTAGGAAAAGATGTCTTAGACATGACATCAGAAGTCTGATCCATTAAAGAACAAACTGGCTGTTGGATTTCATCAAAAATTTAAACTTTTGCTCTGAGAAGACACTGAACAGAGAATGAAAAGACAAGCCACAGACTTGGAGAAAATACTTACAAAAGGCATATCTGATAAAGGATGTGGACTCAGATTGTATAAAGAACTGTCAACACCCCATAATTAGAAGACCAACAACCCAATTGAAAAGGGCAAAAAATGTTTTGTACAGATACATTACCAAAGAAGATATATGATGGCTAATAAGTCCATGAAAAGATGCTCAACATAATTAGCTATTAGAGACGTGCAAATTCAAACCACAACGAAATACTAGAATACACCTGTTAGAAAGGCTTTTTAAAAAAATCTGACATTATCAAGTGCTGACAAGGAAGTGGAGCACCTGGAACCCACCCACATTGCCAGTGAGAAGGCAAGATGGTAAACCAGCTTGTAAAAAATGCAGGATGGTTCCCATTTTGGAAACCAGGTTGGCAGTTTCTCATAAAGTTAAGCATATGTACTTCCCGTAAACTCAGCGATCCCACTGCTAAGTATTTACCCAAGATCAAGTGAAAATATATTTCCATGTGTAGACTTGTATGCAAAGCTTCAGACTAGCCATATTCATACTCACCCTAGAGTGGAAACAACACAAAGTTCCTTCAACAGATGAATGGGAGGAACTGACCACAAAGGGGTGTGAAGGAATTTTTTTGGGGGGGGATGGAACTGTTTTGTATCTTGATTGTAGTGGTTCTATGACTTTGTCTATCAAAACTCATAGAACTTCGAGAGAAATGAAAACACATCCACAGACAGATTTGTATGTCAATGTTCCTACACGCATTATTCATAAGAGTAAAAGAGTGAAAAAAAACTGATTGTTTATATGACTAAACAGAATACAGTACACCCATACCATGGAATATTATTTAGCCATAAAAAAGAATGAAATATTGACACAGGCAACAACATGGATGAACTTCAAAAACATGATACATTCAAAAGATGAGATCCTGGGTTCAATCCACAGTACCTCAAAAAAAAAAAAAAAAGAGTTCCTTCCCCAAATATTTATTGAATATGTGCCAGGCATTTATTATTCAGGCTCAAAGACTACACTAGTGATCAAGGAGCCGTGTTGTATTGAGGAAACCAGAGACAAAATCAACAAATGAAAATATAACATAGTGGCTGGCAGCGCAGAACAGTATGAGGGGAGTTAAGGGGTAGAGAAGGACAGGATGGGGATGCTATTTTAGCCAGAAAGGTCAGGGAAGGCACCCCTGGGACGGTGAGCCAGCCTAGGGGAAGGGAGGGATCTGGGGGAAGGGTGCCTCCTGGCGGAGAACCAGCCAGTGCAAAGGCCAAGCTCACCCTGGTCCTGAGCCCCCCAAGGCGCCTTCAGAACCTCCTCCCCGCTTTCCTCTTTCCATTTTCCCTATTGTGCCCTTCTCATCCTCTGTCCCACACCCACCCCAACACTCCCTAGCACCGTCCCCGCTCCCTGCCCCGGCCCAGCAGTTACCTGACTTGGGGTAGGTGACAATAAAGATGTCGTCATCCTGCACATCCGCGTTCTCTGCGATGCTGATGCTCTCAGGTGAGTAGATGCCAACGGGGAAGGGGATGCCTTTATACCTGAAGTATTCACCCGACAAATTCTGGCTGTAGGAGGGTGGGGGACACACCGTGAGGACTGGGGAGGAGGTTAGGACCGAGGTCACCCCTGGGAGGGTGAGAGACCAAAGGCCTGCGACTGAGCAGATTTCAAGGTTCCAGGAGCCTGCACAGGGTCCAGCTTCACAGCGGAGGCCTCCGGGACACGTGGCGGCAAAAAGTGGCGGAGGAATCTCAGGGCAGGTGAGGGAGGGCAGTGAGGGCTGCCCCCACTTGCTAGCGGGTCCTTGACAAGGAACTTTCTCTGCACCCCATTTCCTCATCCACAAAGTGAGGATGATTTATTAACACCCCTAACAATCCTATGAGGTGACGATGCTTATTCTCCCCATTTTCTGGATGAAGAAAGCGAGGCACAGAGAGGTTGAGTGGCTTGCCTAAAGCTACACCGCTGGCGGGGCATGCAGCACCTCCCATCTGCCGAGGGGGGCTAAGCGCTTTCCATACATCTACTCTTCACCCCAACCCTCAAGGAAGACACCAAGTCACCACCCACGTTACAAACGGGGCAACCAAGGCCCAAGCAGTCACCCTTCCTAGGCAGTCACAGAGCAGCAGAGCCCAGATGTAGAGTCCCCGGGAAGCTAAAACAGCCTTAAGCTTCCAGCCCCTCACTCAAGCTGCTTTTCCAAAACCCCTGCAATGGGTTCATATAGCCGTACACGTAAGTAAAATTTTCCAAAGTGAGACGTTTTAGGAGCCATCCGTTTAATCCGATGGCTCATCTGTTTAATCGCATGCTCTCCCGGGGTCTTCTGTCTGTGGCGTGGGAGAGCGATAGGGATGTTGGGGACCTGGGTAAGGAGAACTCGAGTTGGGGATACATTTCACTGGGCTCGCGTGGGACAGTGATCAGGTCTGCGGTCACGTCTGTGTATAGTTTTGGGATGGGGAGCTGGCTGGGTACAGGAAGTGCTTCCAGGAGCATTTCTTGGGCTTAATGACCGGAAGGCTGGGGTCCGAGGTCAGATTACCCTATCACCTGTCCAAGGGCACCTGGAACCAAAAGTTTTGGGTGGAAGAGGAGACAGGTTTGAAGCCAGAAGCTGGTGTGTTATTTTTCTGGAATATGTGGAGTGTTTGCCAGCTTTCAAAGCGAAACAACTCGCTGTCATTTCTTTTCTCACTCTAAACAAACATTCCCACTACCTCATGTTGCAGTCACACGTACTGATCTTTTTTCTCAGAGAGAACCTCTTTGAAACCGGATAAGCTTCAGGCCCCACAAAACCTGGATCCGCCCAGTCTTGGCCGCCACACCGTACTACTTAACATTTGTGGTCCTTTATGGTAGACTTATCACAGTACTTTGAGCCGGAAGAAAAAATTATGTGTGTGTAAGTGGGTCATATTGTCTGTGGATTTAGTTTCAGGATAGCGAAGGGGATTTACAAATATTCTGTTACATAAAGAAGGCTGGGGTGTGACCACACAGATGACACTCGGAAACACAGGATGTCCCAGAGGATATGATTCCAATGAGGGGACATTCAAACGGAGGGACAAGTAACCTACAGTATTAGAAGGCGGGGTGGCCTTGGGGGGTGGGGGCTGATGAGGGGGCTGGTTTCAACCGCGTTGCCTACTTTGCAAAATTTGCTGAGCGGTTGCCTGAAGCTCTCTGCACAGCACTCATGTTTTCCTTTAATAAAACTTTCAATGAATGAATGAATAAAACGAATGGGGAAAAAAACCACCTTTCCTACTAAAACAATTGTTTTGAATAAAAGGGGGTGAGATGTGGGGCCTAGTGAGGTTGAAAACCCAGCTGACTTGCACAAGCCTTTTCTGGTCATTCTTCCTTGTCTACCCAGTTGACTAATGAGGAAACTGAGGCCCACTGAGGGCTGCGACTTGCCCGGGGCTCTCCCAGTGATTTTGTTAATTTGTTTTTGTTTTGTTGTTGTTGTTGTTTGCGGGGAGGTCATTAGATTTATTTATTTTTTTAATGGAGGGACTGGGGATTGAACCCAGGACCTCCTGCATGCTAAGCACATACTCTACCACTGAGCTGTACCCTCCCCCACTCCCGGTGTCTTTCCCGAAGGCCTCCACCAGCTTGGGAGATTTGAGGGGTGAGGACTTTCTCTGGGGCTTGGTACCAGGCTCAGGCTTACAGCAGAAGGACAAAGGTGGAGAACTGTGTCCTCTGCCTGGAGTCTCAGGAGGGCTCTGCAGAGCCCAGGTGAGGCTCAGCCCAGACAGCCAGGGTTTCCCAAGGGCAGTGTCCCAAGGCAGGCCTGGAGGAGGCTGTGGAGGAACCTGGTATGTGATCTATGGTCGGCTGGCAAAGGCCCTCTTTGTCCCTGGCTGGGGGCTGTTCCCAAGGAGACAGGGAAGGAAGGGCTGGTCACTTCAAAGGGGTAGGGGTGGAGGCTTTGCAGGCCCTGCTTCTAAGTAACCAAAGTGGAACTGATATGAGTAAGAGTGTGGTTCTGGAGCTGGGCCTTGTGGGCTCAGTCTGGTTTTGGCACTTGCTAGCCCAGTGAGACCTGGTGCTTCCTCGTGCGCCTCAGTTTCCTCGGCTGTAAAATGGGAATAGGAGAAATGGCATGGTGTGCTGGTTAACAGCATTAACCCTGGAGATGGAATACATGGGTTTGAAGGATACCTCCGCCAGCTGTGTGGCCGTGGGCAACTCACTCAACCTCCTTGTGCCTCAGTTCTTACATCCATCAAATGGGGAGCATAATAAACACTACCTCAGAAGGTTGTTGTGAGCATGTTAAAAAGAGCTTAGGACTGGGCCTGGCACAGGAGTAAGCACAATATACGTGTTTGTTAATTTTTAAAAAAATAGGTTTAGTTGGAGGGTTTCATGCGGCAATGGAAATAAAAATGATTAAAATAGAGCCTGGCTCCTAGTCTGCATTCAATAAATCTGGGCTAAAATTATTGTCATTATACCAGTAATAGAGGCAACATTGGGCATTGTGTGAGCCCAGAGGAGAGGCTGCCTGGTACAGCCTTTGGCACACAGTAGGCCCTCAGCACATTGTAATTACTTTATTGTTCAGTGATGTCATCAGTTATCCTATAGGTTGAGTGCAGGCTGGGGAATTAGTGATGTCACTAGTTGCCAGGCAGATTTAGCCCAGTGGGTGGAGCTGTGAGGTCATCAGTTACTAGGCGGATTAGCTGCTGAAGTTGCTAGGCCTTGGCTCTGATGGGTCAGATACGCTGTCTCTGTGCCCAGAGCAGCAGATCTCACCTCTTTGAGCCTGTTTCCTCACCTGTCACATGAAGATAACAGTAATCTCAACCTTAGGGTTTTAATGCCTACCTGAGGATTAAAAGGGATAATGTATGTTAAGCACCAGGCTCCTGATAAATGCTCAGGACTTTGAAGCTCCCTTCAGCGTTCCTTGCTAGTTTAGTCTTTGATCTCACCAACAAAACAGCTCCTTGAGGGAGAAATTTCCTCCCTAGCCTACGGGAGAGAAAAACAGAGATGCTAGCAAAGCAAAGATCCTGGATCCTTCGGGTATCCCCGAAATAGTCACTGGATGCAGAAATGTATATATATGAGGGTGTCCCACCACCCCCCTCAGCACTTACAATCTCCAAATGGGGATCCAAGCCCCACCCCAGGAGGCCAGGGTGGAATCCATAGTGTTAGCATATTGACTGAAGGTGTAGTGAATGAATGAATGAATGTGTGAATGAATGAAGGGAGTTACCAGGACAAAAGTGGAGGACCATCAAAGGGCCCTTGCTATGTCCTTTCAGCTGCCTCTGTGGTTCTCAGCCCCAGGCACTTTAGAATCCCCTGTGGGGACGTTAGAAATTCTCAAAGCCTGAAATCACTCAAAGCCGATAGCATTCAAATCTCACCACTGGCTCTCTGAGCCCAGAACAATCAGTTGCTCAATAAATGACTGGGCATCAACAGTCAGTAAATAACCAAGGCATGAAAGGGAGAGGACTGGGGTCTCCCAGCAGGTTAGGAGGCCACAGATAACAAAATGGAGATTGAGGGAAGGGGAGCGATTTGGCCAAGGCCACGCGGCAAGTACAGAGCAGAGGTGAGGTTTGAACCTCAGCCTGAGACAGCTCTGGCCCAGTCCCTCCTTCCCGATGTACCCCTCGCTCCAGCCAAAGCCCCCAAATGCACCCCTGGCCTTTGTGTCTGCAGTTCCTCCCACCGGGAATGTCGTTCCCCCTGCCGTTCTCTGCGCTTGAGCATGGAGGCTAGCCAGGGAGGCCCGCATTCTGGCTTGGCTGAATCTTCCTGTGTGTCCCCAAGCAGAAGCTGTGCATTTCTTTCCCTACCTTGTAAATTAAATCTGGCCCCGGGTGACATTTTTTCTCCCTGGGTTCTGAGCCCATTTTGTTCCCATGCCCCATCCAGGGTCTGGCATGCTGCTCTCTCGGCTGGAGCAGAGGAATGAAGATGGCAACTGAACTGGGGCAGAGACCAGCAGCAGGAGGAACAGGGGACACAGCTAGGGCCCACACAACAGGCAACGGGCCAAGGACGTACTTAGCCTCCTCGAAGGGGCCTGGCCTGGCCTGGCCTGGCCTGTCCTGCCCTGCTAGGGAGACCTCAGGACATGAGACTCTAAGAACCGCCCAACATGGTGACCCTCCTGCCTCCCACTGCCCCACAGTCCACCAGTCTCTTCCTCTCCGTCCTCATTGCCCCCGGCCAGCTCAGGTCTCCTCCTCGCCCCCTGGACCCTCAACCCAGCCTGCTCCCCAGTCTCTTGGCCTCCAGCCTCTCCTTCCTGTCCATCTCTGAAATGGCCTGGAATGCAAGGCCCTATGTAGGCTGGGGCCTGCCACTCCTCTGGCCTCCTCAGACTCCAAAGACCCTTCTGGCCCCAGCTTGGGAGGAGGGGCGGGGAAGCCACCCTTGTGGAAATGCTATGCCAAGGGCATGCATTATCACAGACTTCTCCTAGAACCCCATGAAGTGGGTCTTGAGAGCCTCACTTCATGCCAGAAGCAGTGGAGCCCCAGAGAGGTTAATATATTTTCTTAAGGTCTCACAGCAGTCTTCATAGGAGGTCTCAATAAATACCTGTCAATGTGCTCCACTCCTTCCTCCTCCACTAGGACACAGTGTGTCTGCCTCCTTCTGTGTTTTATCCCCTGTGCCTCGCATACAACAGCTGTGCAGGAAACAAACCCATCCTTGGTTCAGATTCCCTGGTATTGGGGGCTCAGTCACCACCTCCAGAGGCAGCCCAGGCCACACAGCGGGGAGGAAAGACGGGCTGAGGTTGGACAGACTTGGATTTGGCCCCGGCTCCTTTTCCAATTAACTGTGTGACCTTTGTGGAATTAAAGAAACCTCAGCTAAAATTGGAGTCAGAGGCCTGAAGGGGGAGCATTCATGCCCTGCCATGAACTCATTTGCTCCAAACCTGAGAGAGAAGCTTCCGTCTCAGGAAGGTGACTCTACTTACCATCCCGCGGAAGGAAGGAAACTCCCGCCCATGATGGCCCAACCAATCAGAAACTGAGCAGCCCAGCCAATCAGAGACTGTAGCAGCCCAACCAATGGAAAACCTCCAGACTTTGGAACCCTCCAATGAATTCGTTGGTTGTCACAGCCCCTCCCAATTCTCCCTTTTCCCCTGTAAAGCAACTTCTCCCTTGTTCTCTGGATTTGCCAATGGGAGACCACAGCTTGCATTTCCCGAGTTGCAATTCGTTTCGCTATTCTCAAATAAACTCACTTTTGCTGATAAAATAACTGACTATTACATTATTAAAGTTGACACCTTGAATACACGGCTTGACCTCTCTGTGCCTCAGTTTCTCATCTGGAGGAGTCTAGGAAAGAGGGCACTTGGTAGGGATTAACATTGCTTTCACCTGTCCCTTCTCACCAGGATTACTGCGCTCACTTCATTATTGGTCTCCCTGCTTCCACCCCTGCCCTCTACAGTCGTTCCCCGCATGGCAGCCAAAAGGATCTGGTCAGAACCTAAGTCGGCTCCTGTCCCTCCTCTGCTCAAAACTGTCCCTCGGTCTGTCTCACTCAAAGTAAAAGCAAAGTCTCACCATGACTGCAAGGCCCCGCCTGATCTACCCTGATCCTGCTCTGCCTTTATCTTCCCCCTCTCTCCCGTGCTCACTGGGCTCCAGCCAGACAGGTCTCCTAGCTGTTCCTCCAACACTTCAGGCTGAGTCCTGCCTCAGGGCCTTTACACTGGCTGTTTTGTCTTCCATTCAGGCCTGTGGCTGGCACCCTCACCTCCTGCAAGTCTCTGCTCCAACATCATTGCTTGTCAACGAGGCCTCCCCTGACACGCTGTTTACGGTTGAACCCACCTCATCCCTTCACCCTGCCTTGTTTTCCCATCACATTGCCCATGACCAGCTCTTACGGTTTACATATCATGTTGATTGTCTCTTGCCTTTCTCTGTGCTTGTATGTAAACTCCATGAGACCAGCGATTTTTTGGGGGGAGGGGGTGGGAATCTGTCTTGATTGCCAATGTATCAAACCACTGGCATACCCAGAGAAGACCCCCAGTCAATTTTTGTTGAAAAAATAAAAAATAACTCTCACAGTGCTCCCTGACCCGACACTCCTCACTACATCATGCGCTTTAATTCATTTATACCCTCAACAACCCCAGGAGGCCACCCACAATAGTATTGCTATCCCTGCATTACAAATGGGGAAATGGAGGCACAGAGAGGCAAAGTCACTTGGTGAATGTCACACAGCTGCAGAGGGCACAGCTGGGGTTTGAACCCAGGCAGAGTGGCCCCACAGTTTGCACCCCTAACCACTCAGTGCCATGGCGTAGCTCCTCCCCACTCCCCATAGGGTTCTCCTCAAATGTGCTCTTTCTGGGAGGGGACTGTGGGGGGCTGGGGGAGGGGGTGGTCAGGAAGACATAGGTTTGACCTCAGGCAATTCACATAACCTCGATAAGTCTCAGTGTCCACCTCCCTCCCCTTGGTCGCAGGAATATTTAACTCCTAGACATATGCTATTATTATTATTATCATTATATTATATTATATATTGTAGATTAATATACCTCAATGAAATATCTTAATATAAGCACAGATTTTAAAGTGGAGTTTCTCCCCCACTTGGGGGTTCACCCAAGAGAAATAAAACTTTTGTTCAAGTGGGAAGGGGCCTCTGTAGCACCTTGCTGGCCACGGAGGCTGCTGGGGTCAGGAAAAAAAAGGTGGGGGGAGGGTATAGCTCAGTGGTAGAGCACGTCCTTAGCATGCATGAGGTCTGGGGTTCATTCCCGAGTACCTCCATTAAAATAAATAAATAAATAAACCTAATTACCCCCCCCCCCAAAACAACAGAAAATTTAAGAACTTGGCAGAGGGAGGGTATAGCTCAAGCAGTAGAGTGCATGCTTAGTATGCACAAGGTCCTGGGTTCAATCCTCAGTACCTTCTCTAAAAATGAATAAACCTAATTACCTCCCCTCCCTCCACCCACTAAAATAAAATGATTAAAAAATTTAATAATAATTAAAATATTTAAAGAAAACCCTTATGTTCACACTAATGTCTGTACTAGCATGTTTATAGCTGCCCTACTCATAATCTCCAAAAACTGGGCACAACTCAAATATCCTTCAAAGGTTGAGTGGATAAACAGTGGTGCACAACCACCACACGGTACTTCTCAGCAATGGTAAGCAAGAAACCGTTGATACCACAGCCACATAGATGAGTCTCAGAGGCTTTGGGCTGAGTGAAGGAAGCCAGACTCAGGAGGTCACAAACTATATAATTCCATCCATATGACTGCGGTGGGCTGAATGATGGCCCTCAAAGAGGTCCACGTTCCAGTCCTTGGAACCTGCAAATAGGTTCCATTGCACTGTCAAAGGGATTTTGCAGCTAGGATTATGTTAAGGATTTGGAGCTGGGGAGAGAATCTGGTGGACCCTGAACATGATCACAAAGGTCCTTAGGGAGACAGAAGTGTTAGAATCGGAGAGGGAAGAGATACTCATATGTCAGAAAGGAGAGAGCTTGGAAGGTGCTACACAGCTGGCTTTGAAGATGGAGGAAGGGATGAAGGCAGCCAAGGGATGCAGGTGGCCTCCAGAAACTGGGAAAGGCCTGGGAGGAGACGGGAGGCCTGCAACCCTGCTGACACTTTGATTTTAGCCCAATGACCCTGATTTCAGACTTCTGACCTCCAGAAGTGTACGAGGACAAATCTGTATTGCTTTAAACCAGTTTGTGGTCATTTGCTGCAGCAGCAATAGGAAACTACATAATATTTCTGAAAAGACAAAACTATGTGAACAGGGAATAGATCAGTAGCTGGGGGAGTAGGGTAAGGAGGGGAGGGGAGAGGGCAGCTAGGGATGGGGGAGGGTGTGACTACAAAAGGATGGTGGTGCAGTCCTCCATCCTGATTGCAGTGATGGTTACACAAATCTATGCATATGTTAAAATTCATAAAGCTATACACTCCCCCACAACACAAATCAATTTGACTGATTCATTAAAAAAACTCAAATAGACACTTAACACCCATTAGCTATTTTTATAACAAGACATCCCGCTGGCCAGGGTCCCTTTAGGCTACCCAGGTTTATGCAGAGAAGTGACTCCTGCCTAAGTGACAGGCCTGCTTTGGATTTGCTGTGTGACCTGAGGTCACTCTCAAGCCCCCTCTGGTCTCACTTGAAGAATGAGCAGTGATTTGATGGGGCAGGGAGAAGATACCAGGGGCCTCTTTTCCAGGGACCTCCCAGTCTGATCTCCAAAGAGAACTCCCCATTCCTGGTAGCTTTAGGCCTTTTTGCCTGAAATGGGTCAAATTCATTCTTTCAGCCCACAAATACTTACCCAGCATCTACCTTGTGCCAGACACTGGGGGACACAAAAGTGAGTGCAGCTGACAAAAACCCCTATTGCAGGGGGAGGGTATAGCTCAGTGGTAGAGTGCATGCCTAGCATGCACAAGGTCAGGGTTCAACCCCCAGTACCTCCATTAAAAAAAATAAGTAAACCTAATTACCTCCTCCTCCCCCCCAAAACACTCAAAAACAAAACAATAACAATGCTTTATAAAATTAAAAAAAAAACCTCTATTGCGGTTTATGTTTGAAGGAACAATAAAATTAACACAAAATGTTCTAAATGTTGTGTATTGGATAGTGATAGGGGAAACAAGCAGGTGGGGGCTAGGGAGCATCTAGGGTTGGGAGGGTTTGCGATTTTAGGTCGATGGAGTCAGGGGAGGGCCCTCGGGGGAGGCGACCTTTGAACAGACTTGAAGGAGGTGAGGAAAGAGTCATGTGTGGGTACCAGAAAGAACAGTGTGTGCAAAGGAGGGAGGGAGGGCAGGCTGCTGGGATTCTGGGGTTTTGTGGGACTGGAACTGCCCCCCAACTCCTGTGTGTGGACCCTATCCGGCCAAGAATGTGATTGCATCTGGCTGCGGCTGCGGCTGCGGCTGCACCAGGAGTTTCTCTGCAGCCCCGCGGTCCTGCTGACTCACAGCGGGAGCCTGCGATCAACCCTCCTTTCTCTAGAGAACGCTGCCAAGACTCCACTAGTCTGAGCTGCATTCTATGCGCCTCCGTTCCCAGAACACCCTGTGCGGTGGTCAGCCGCCCCGCCTTTGCCTGGGCTGTCTCTCTTACAGGAGTGCTCTTTTTCACCTCTCGAAATTCCACTTGGAGCCCATCTGGGCAAGCATCTCACATTCTCTGGCCACCTCCACCTCAGTGGAATGACTCATGCCTTGGCCAGAATGCAGAAAAGGCTCTTTGACTGTCCTGCCTTCCCCTGCTGCGGCAGCAGGGAGAGTAATTAGAGTAACCTCTTTGGGAGCTCACTTGGCAACGTTTAAATTACACAGGCCTCCTCTGCTAAAGAAAACATTCCCTCCATGCGCATGGTTCCCCACCTCAGCACCCTGTTTGCTTCTTTTACAGCCCTTTTAATACTTAGTAACTATTTTCTTTGTCTATTAACTTCTTTAAATCAATCTTCCCCACTAGTAGTGGAGCTACAAGGGAGCAGAAATTCCCCTCCTCACAGGTCCCCCCTCCAAGAACCAGAGTCTGACAGGCAGGCAACACTCCATTATTTTTGTTAGATGCACAAATGAACATGACCCCCCAGAATTTTAAGGGATGGGGCCCCCCTAAGGAAGTGCCAGAAGAAATATGTTCCACTGTGAAGGAAAAGCCGGGCTGGGCCTACTTGTAAATCTAAGTGTAACAAGTGTCGGATTACTGATCTGAGTTCTGCTGGGCTAACTGGTAAATCTAAGTTAATAAGTGTCGGTTAGCTGATTCCCTGCTCATTTTCTTTTTTTGCTAGCCAGTTAGATTTTCAGAGAGACATATCTGGCCTTGGAATGTTAGTTTGCTGCCTCCCTGCCTCCTCTTTTGTGATCATGATGCTGCTAAAGCTGTTCCACGCCTATTGGCTGAAAACCCCAAGCTTGTACTTTACCCTATAAAACCTCATGCGCACGTCTTGGAGGTGCTCAGAGCTTCGGAGCAGAAGCCCCTCTGAGCCTGCTGGCGTAATACATCTGAGTACTCCAACCCTCCGAGTGGTGCTTGTTTCTTGCTGGCCTCTCATTTCCGTAACATTTCTGGAGGCCCCAGCGAGATTCAACCACGCCGGCCCCTTGAGCCACTGGACTGGTGGCTCCAGCCGACTAGGGGACCGGACTTCAGCAGGGAACGAGGTGGTGCCGCCTGACGATAATTCCGGGTTCTCCTTCGTGACGGTGACTCGGCCCCCTGTGTGGCTGGGCTACAACCAGAGCCAGACTCGGTGGAGGGAAGGACAGACTCACCAGGTGGCCGTCCGGACAAGGTAGGAACCCCCGGGAGGAATCAGGTCCTGTCCCAGTGGACAGAAGAGGAGGCTGATCCCCTCCTACAGGAAACAGGATATTGGGATTGGTGGGAGGACTGTTGTTAACCTCTGTGTGTGTGAGTGAATGTGCATCCTGTGAAGCATGCGATCAGGCTCGAGTTTGTAGCTCCACGGCATTCTGCTATGGAGTTCGAGTGAGTTCCAACCTGCAGTTCTGTGGTGACCTCATACGGCTCAGGGAGGTATCGGTCCCTCAGGGTCCCTATTGGAGTCAGCGGCTTATACTGACCCACCAAAGCTAAGAGGCACCTTCGTCCCCGTGAGGGGAGCGGCCAGGCGGACGCAGCAAAAACCCTCCCTTGTCTTGTCTGCAACACCGGCACAGGGTGGCTACACTGGGAGGGAAAGGGACATAAAACAGCATAGAAGTAAACGACCCCTGTGCCCTTGGGGACTAAAATGAGACTACTTTAAAAAAGTTTCAGATGCGACCTTGTCACCAGTCCCCCAGAATATCCTGTCATGATTAATAAACCACCCTCAATACTACCCCTCTGTCTAAAATACAGCCCGCAAGACCTGAGCCAGAGGGAGCCACCCCAGGACTGGCTAAAACCCTCTTTTGAGGTCCCCTTTTTGGTCCATTTATTCTGCCACCGGATGGCCATCCCGGCCTCATATTTTGTCAATTTAGGCTACAGAGAATGCTTTGTGCAGGGACCCCCTAGAGCTCATCCAGGCCCAGGAGAACCTCAGGGACAAGTGCCTATTGTGAAACCCTAACTCACTGGCAGCTCTTCCAGCCAAGCAGATAGATATTAGGCCCAGCCAGGCAACAGGGTTTTTTTTAAAAAAATTTTCACTGTTCTGAGTGGAAAAAACCAGAAATACTGGGGTCACAGTCCTTGGTGCCAGGAGCAGACCCACACCTATAGGCCGTAAAATCTGTCAACTAACAATAATGGGAGCCTCTAAATCAAAGCCGACAGTTCTGGACTGCACGATTAAAAATTTCCAAAAGGTGTTCTCAGGAAACTATAGAGTTTAATGACCCCTGGCAGGTTCCATACTTTGTGAAAATTTAAATGGTCGACCTTTGGAGTCGGGTGGCCCTCAGGAGAAACTCTGGACCTCGCAACAGTGCGAGCAGTCTATTGAATAATCACCGGAACCCCAGGCCACCCAGTTCAATTCCCTTATGTTGACTCCTGGCTAAATATTGCCCAGAATCTACCCTCATGGATTTGGTTCTGCTCAAATGGATCTGGACGATGCAAGATATTAGCAGCTCAGCTGGTCCAGGCAAAAACAAAAAAACAGAAACAAAAACAAAAACCAGATAGAGAAAAGCCTGTTTTCCAGGGAGACACAGAGGATGAGATGTGCCTGCCCCCTTTGTATGCCCCCGGGGCACCGACACCTCCGGTCCCACTGGAGACATGGCCACCCTCTGTGTCACCACCTCCCCAACCTGAGGACCCAGAGGCAGAGCCCAGCCCCCAGCCTGAGCCTGCAGGAAGGAGACTCTGCTCAGCACAAGCCGGGAGGCCAGCACCGCCGGCCCTCCAAATGCCGCTGTGGGGGACACAAGGGCCCCAGCAAGCTGGGGAGGACGGGACTGTTCAGCCCAGGCGCCCCGTACTCTGCTACCAACCCTTTAGCACTACAGCCCTTCTCAATTGGCGCCGTCATACTCCTTCCTACTCTGAAAAACCGCAGGCATTTCAATCACATCATGGTCTGAACAGAATTAAAAAAGAGCTTCCACAATAATAGCAGATGAAGAGCCACTGGTAAATCGGTCAGGATTTTTGGCCTGCCCTCCAAAAAAGAAAAAGAAAAAGGAGCAAAAAGTGTTGGAGCGGGCTGTGTTTAACATCAGGAGGATCGCCCCGGCACCGTCTCCACCTCGGCGGCCACTGCTGCCACCACCACCGCCGCCACAGCTGTCGGGGAGCGCCGGCCCCTGCCCAGTCCCGAAGTGATGCTGGGACAGTCATGGGGCTTTCTCACGGAGACATGCCAATATTTGGTCTCTGTCCAGCCCACGATGATTTCTACTTGGTGGTGTGTGACGACTGTAATCAGGCTGTCAAACTGCAGGCTCTGATTGACCTCGTAGAGTCTGTCTTTCATTCTCACCGGCCCACCTGGGAAGATGTTCGCCAGCTGCTTCTGACTCTTTTCAATATGGAGGAAAAGAGACACATTCTCACTGAAGCACGAAAATGGCTGCAGGGCCGAGCCCCCAGGGACACATTAAATGCTCAGGGGTGGGCTATGACACGGGCCCCTGACACCAGACTAGACTGGGACTTTCTCTCGGAGTCCTGACTCAAATTGTGGGGCCTGTGGCCTATTTGTCTAAAAGACTGGACCCTGTGGCATCAGGATGGCCACCCTGTCTACGGGCCCTCGCTGCCACAGCCCCCGGTCAACGAGGCAGACAAACTCACACTGGGACAGACTTTAAATGTAAAAGTGCCCCATTCTGTGGTGGCCCTGATAAACAGCCCAGGTTACAAATGGATAACTAACACAAGGATGACCTACTACCAGGGGCTTCTATGTGAAAATCCAAGAGTCCGTCTAGAGACTGTGCGAACCTTAAACCCAGCCACATATTTTCCTGAGGGGGAAGGGCAGCCTGACCATGACTGCGAAGAAATCATCGAAGAGGTGTACGCGAGCAGGCCTGATCTAACCGACAAGCCCCTGCAAAACCCAGACCTGGAACTTTTCACAGACGGCAGCAGTTACATGCAGGATGGACAACGGCGAGCAGGTTACGCTGTAACAACAACCCGAGAGGTAATAAAGGCGGAGTCCCTTCCCCCAGGATGGTCTGCTCAGCAAGCAGAGATTTGGGCACTGGTCCAGGCACTAAGGGAAGGAAAAGTAAAATGAGTCAATATATACACTCTTTCCAAATACGCATTTGCAACCTTGCATGTACGTGAAGCCATCTATAAGGAGAGAGGACTTTTGGCTGCCGGGGAGAAAAAGATCAAAAACAAAGAAGAAATTTTACAGTTACTGGAGGCAGTATGGGATCCAAAGAAGGTGGCTGTTATTCACTGTAAGGGACACCAAAAAGGAAATGGCCCTGTGAGCCAGGGAAACAGGCTGGCTAATCAAAAGGCAAGAGAGGCAGCCACCTAAAAACACTCAATAATTAAAATTATGGCAGCGCCAGAGCTACCCACTGCCCCAGAATATAGCCACGACGAAAACAATTGGGCACAGGCTGAACAAGGGAAGGAAGCAAAGGACGGATGGTGGATCATGACGGATGGATGGAAGGGTTTTCATCCCGGAATGACTAGCTTATCGCATAGTCCAACAACAGCACGAAGCCACACAACGGGAAAAATGGCTTTGGAGGCCCTCCAAATGTGATATTTCCCGATTTCTCGTCTCCCTACTCTGTGCACATCAGTCTCCCAGCGCTGCTTGCTCTGTGCTGAAAACAACCCAAAACAAGGGCCCACTGGGCCAACGAAAATACAACGATGCAGATTGGCTCCCTTCAAAGATTTAAAAGTGTACTTTACTAAACTGGGACACAGTAAGGGATATAAGTACCTGCTGGTTTTCGTCTGCACCTTCACAGGGTGGGTAAAATCCTAAGACACTAAAAACACAGCATACCAGCCTCAAAGCTCAGGGAAGCTGTTAAAGCTGCAGTAATCATCCCTTGGATCCACCACTCCAGGGTTAAGTGAGCGACTTCACCTCGGACAGAGGGTCCCTAAAGAATTGAGAGCATCCCAGGAGACCCGCTCAAGATCAAGATCAAGAGGGACCAGAAGAAGATTGAGGAGCCCTGCTCTAGCCACACCCGGAAGCTGGCTAGTCAACGCACGGCCGAAGCTTGAGGAAAGTGCAGTGAAACTGTTAAATGTATTCCTCATGTGCTCCCTCGCCTCTTCCCTTGTTTGCTATACCAGCCTGCGTATTGGCAGTGGGGCTGGCCAGCACCGCCCCTCCTGACTGGGACATAGGCCATAGGATCCTGATAGCTATTTTATACTTTGTTATAACTAGTGCCATCACCGCAGCGTCATGTCTAAGATAATCATAAGGCTGATGTTACTGATGCTAATGCCCTCACTCCCCTTGCTAGTGGGGCTCGAAATGGCAGCAGGGGTGGGCACAGGACTCGCTGGCATAGTCTCATCCTCTTATTACTATTATCAGCTTACAGGTGAGTTCAGCCAGGATCTCCAATAAATAACAGAAACCCTGGGAGCGCTGCAAAATCAGATTGACTCTCTGGCCGAGGTGGTCTCACAAAACAGGAGGGGTCTGGACCTACTCATAGCCAGAGAGGGGGGACTGGGCCTCTTCCTTAACGAAGAGTGCTGTTTTTATGCCAATCAATCAGGAAATGTCAGAGGGATGGTTCAAGGGTTACAAGACCGAGTGAAAAAGAGGAAACATATTTTAGACAAGAGCCCATGGACAGGCCCGTGGGGCTGGACCTCCTGGCTGGCACCGTTCATAAGTCCCTTGCTCCTGATTTTTACAGCTCTGCTGTTTGGGCCCTGTGTCCTGAACTTCCTGACCTGCTTTGCCAGTGAGCGGATAGAGGCTATGAAACTCCAGATGTTAGCCTCCAATTATGAGCCCCTGCAACAGGTAAATGATGATGCTCACTCCAGCAAGGGTTGTGAACGCACCAAGAGAGGGGAATCTGAAGGAAAAGCCGGACTGGGCCTACTTGTAAATCTAAGTGTAACAAGTGTCGGATTACTGATCTGAGTTCTGCTGGGCTAACTGGTAAATCTAAGTTAATAAGTGTCGGTTTGCTGATTCCCTGCTCATGTTTTTTGCTAGCCAGCTGGATTTTCAGAGAGACATATCTGGCCTTGGAATGTTAGTTTGCTGCCTCCTGCCTCCTCTTTTGTGATCATGATGCTGCTAAAGCTGTTCTACGCCTATTGGCCAAATACCCCAAGCTTGTAATTAACCCTATAAAACCTCATGCACACGTCTTGGAGGTGCTCAGAGCTTCAGAGCAGAAGCCCCTCTGAGCCCGCTGGCGTAATAAATCTGAGTACTCCAAACCTCCGAGTGGGGCTTGTTTCTTGGCTGGCCTGTCATTTCCGTAGCACCAGGACTGCTGATTCCAACAGTGTTTATAAGACCAGAACGACAGGGAACCAGATAAACAAATCAGGACTGGATGAATAAATCACAGCCAGCAAACATTGGAATCCAGCCATTCTAAAGGAGGCATTTATGTTTTGATAGGGATTTGGGTTACACGTATTTTTCTCAAAACTGGTGCGCTGCAGTTTTTCAGTGTTCTGTACATAAACGTCATCTTTAAAAGAAAAACATAAGCAATTATTGAAGTCCATTTAATGATATGCAGCCTGGAATGTTTAAGGTGGTATGTTCTGATGTCTGCAATTTACTATTTTGAAATGCATCACAAATATGGACGGATTGCTGGATGAAGAGAAAGATAAACAGATATATGATAGGACAAATGTAATAAAAGTTTTTGAAGGAGAAGGTATAGTTCAGTGGTGAAGTGAGTGCTTAGCATGCACAAGGTTCTGGGTTCAATCCCCAGTACCTCCATTAAAAAATTTTCTTAAATTTTTTTTAAAGTTTAGGTGTACTTGGTATAGAGGAGTGTTCACTGGGATAATTCCTCCAATATTTGTATATGCTTTGAAATTTTCATAGCTGTTACAAAGAGTGAAAAGGCAAGAGGCAGAGACAGATATAAAGTAGCATCTTAATTATGTTGAAAAAATAAGTAAAAGCAAGCTATACACATAAACAGAAATTCTCTGGCAGGCAAGCATTGAAAGTGTTGACTCCAGGGATGGGTCTGGGGTGGTTATGGAAACTAGAATTTTCCGCTTTTCTGTACGCCTTGAATTTGGAATAATGAACACAGCGGCAGTGACTGCCACGTGTCCGCCCTCTGCTTAGCATAATATTCTTGACATGTATCCTTGTTTGTGTGTACATCAGAGTCGGTCCTTTTTATGGCTGAATAGAATTCGACTGTATATATAAATCACAGTGTGTTGACCCGTGCAGGCCCAGCTGTTATGCATAAAACCACTGTGACCACCCTTGTCTTCTTGTGGAACCTAAGTTCTCATCTCTCTTGGGCAAATAAGTAGCATCGGAATTGCTGGCTCATAGGGTGGGGGTCATATTGCTTGGATTATAGTAACTTTGTAGATTTTAAGGTCTGATAGGGTATATTCTCCTTCCCTGTTCTTTTTTCTTCCCTTGGCAATTCCTGCACATTTAAAATCTATACACACTTTTAAACGATTAAAAAAAAACAATTGAGATATATCACTGACATTACTTTTATGATAATGATAATAATAGAGAAAAATCTAGCTAAAGAAATTAATCACTCTCTTGAAATTCTCAGGGTTCTTGGTCCTGCATCCCTGGCTCTGTCTCTCAGCAGATTCTTTGTGGGCCTGTTGGCCTGCACTGCCCGCCCCTCCCCTGGGTCCCCAGGCCAGCACAGCCAGTGTTGTTCTGCTCCCACCATCAAGTTCAACTTGTTCCCTGCGTTCTCCATGCTCCACCACTCAGTTGAATCTCTGCATGTGCTGTGCCTTTGGCCTGAAGGCTCTTCTCGACTTTTCTCTCTTTCCTTACTCTCTACCTCTTTCTCTCTCCCTTCCAGCAGAACTTTCCATGATGATGGAAATGGACTTTTTTTTTTTAAATGAAGATACTGGGGATTGAGCCAAGGACCTTGTGCATGCTTAGCATACGCTCTACCACTGAGCTCTACCCTCCAGCCCGCCCCCCTACTATTCTGCACTGCTGCTGTGGCCACTGGCCACATGAACCCTTGAAATGATGACACTGCAAACAGGGTGCTAAACATTTACTGGTTATTTAATTATTACTGATTTCAACTGAAACACTGACACTCCATTCAATTCCTGGAAAATTTTGGTCTGGAGGTTGGACTCAGTGATTCCATTTGGGGTGACAAGTGCCGGGTGAAGGTTATGGCCCCAGAGGGGCAGCCTCTTCTGTAGTTCGAGGCCCCTGTCTGAGCCCTTTGTCTAGCATGCGGGTAAAGAGCGAGGTCTCTGGAGCAAATCCCAGAGGTGCGAGCCCCCCCGCCCCGGGCCTGTTTTCCCATCTGTAAAGTGGAAATCCTAGCATCCTTGCCCTCACAGGGCTGTTGTGAAGCTTTGCGCACAAGCCTGGCGCGTGGCCAATGCCCAGGAAAGTCGTAATTATTATCCTGCTTCACCCCATCCCCACCCTTCCTGGTCCCTGGGTTCCTGGCTCAGGAGTGGTCACAGGAATTAGAGAAGGAGGACAGAAAACCAAGCAATCCCTGACTCAGCAGAGAGTAGCGGGTCTGGCCTGTCCGTCCCGGGGCATCACCCACCACGCCCATTTCACAGATGCGCAGCTCCGCCCATTTCACAAGTGCGCAGCTCCCACAGAGACTGTTGTTGTCTGTTGTCTGTTCGGCGGGTCCCAGCTGGTGAGCGATATGGGCGGGGTTTGAACTCAGGGTTGTCTTCCTGCAGGCTGCTATTCTTGCCTGCAGTGGCCTTGTCCTCGGGGCCCAGGTCCTGGCCGGGACCCCACTCCCCGGTGAGTAGCTGGCCACACCTCTCCTAGGACTTTGATTCAAGCCTCCCAGCGTGACTAGGGTCTCCCTTCCCGCCTTGGCCTTCGCTACCAGCGATGGTGCGCTGGGTCCCACTCCCTCTCCTAGAGCCTAACTTCCGCAAACAGGGTTGCTCAGTTTTTTCCAACTGGGTCCTGAAGGATCCCCCTTCCCGATCCTTGTGCTGGACCCCCAGGAACACGTCCCCCCCTTCCACTCCCCAGCCTCTAGAGAGCAAGCGGGAACCAAAACACATCCCACCCTTCACTCTCCACGCCTGGGTCCCTTTGCTCAGGGGGAGGTGGGAGCTGTGAGCACTTCTTTTTAATTCTTAACAAGGCACTTTATTAGTGGAGGTCCAGAACCCCCCTGCCCCGACTTCTCTCTGCCTGCCCAGAATTCCACCCAGGCGACAAGATCCAATATCTAATTATTTGTTTATTGCCTTTTTATTATCAGACCGCCTCCCCTTGGCAGAAGCAGCTCCATAACCCACAGGGCTTATGCTTCAAGTAGCTGGCTGGCCTTCTCCCCAAGGAAGGAGGGGCTGGGGTTGTAAAACCAGGGTTGGCAGCCTTAACCATAAGGAGGGTGAGATCAGAAAGGACCTTTTTGGGGGTTCTCTGAGATCAGAGGGAGGGGAGGGGCAGCAACCGTGAGTCCAAATGCCAGCTGGGCTTCTGGCCTTGACCTTCTCCAGAAGGGCCTGGACAAAGTACAGCCCAGTACACAAGGTATCCAGGTAATACAGCAGAACACTGAGGACCTGCTAAGCCTCCTATTTGGGCAGGGGCTACCTCCTTGATCCTGCTGCTCCCTCATTTTGCTTCTCCCCAATTTCATTTCGCATCTGCCCATCCCATCCAGGGCGTGACAGAGTCAGGCTGTCCCAGTTCACATCCTGACTACACCTCACTTAACAGCTGTGTGACCTTGGGCAAGTCACTGAACCTCTCTGGGCCTCAATTGCTTTTGTTACAAATGGGATGATCATAAGTAATCATTCACCTGAGTTAATCTCAAACAGTTGTTGTGAGGATAAAATGAGATAATACGTGGGAGATATTCAGCAAATGAGCATTAAAAAAATTCTATAGGGATTAACGCCTCTTGGGTTTGTCTCTGTTGGCTCTGCCGCCTGTAAACTGTGCATAAATGCCTGGGTCCTTCTTACCCCCTGTTTCTAACTTTTTCCTCTTTAAATTTTGGTTTTGCCCTTCAGATCCCTTTTTAGTCCATGGGATACATACACATCTACATGGAACACACAGAGAATTTCTAAACCATAATTCATAACATACCCCATGAACTCAAACATTCTGAGCACTCTGTCTTGCGGGTCTCTCTGGCCTCCTCCATGTCCCGCTGGCCTCCCACCACCCCACACCCCAACCACTGTCCCAAGTTAAATCCTTGTCAGCCACTTGTGTTTTTTTTAAAGACAGTTTGATCACATATGCCTGTAACAATACATTGCTTATCTTTTCTTTGTGGGGGTGGAGGTGAGGGTTAAAAGAATCAGGCAGCAGAGGGCGTCCTGGGAATCGCTTCTTGCCCTTGACATTGAGTCACTCATTCACTTCCCTCAGCTGGTGTCCGTTGTCTCCTCCCCTGCCTGTCCTCCACCCCCGACTCACCCTGCAAGCGCCAACTCAAAGCCTGCCTAATCTCCCCTCCATTCATTCCTTGACATCATCCTCAGAGACTTTGCAGGGCCCCCAGCCGAGGACCACAGAGGTGGTCCCAACTATGTCTCGGTCTGTGAACTGGTCAGCCTTTTGGTGCCATGGTACGGGCTTGAAGCTAGAAGTGTGATCTGGGACCTACCTGTGGTGGCCAAGAGTCTTAAGGAGGAGGAGTTTCCCTGATGAGAGAGAGGGAGGTCATCCCAGGCAAAGGAGACGTCAGGTGCAAAGGCCCGGAGATGTGAGATCTGGACCGAAGGAGATGTGGAAGCAGCCAAGTGGGACCCAGGCAGTGAGGAAGGTGGGGATGGAGAGAGTTGGGCAGAGGCAGTCCCACAGAGGGAGTAGGGCTGGCAGCAGAACCCCAGCTCCACTCCCCCATTTAAAACCAGAGCAGTTCTGTTTTGATCTCTATTACGTATTTCTGCTTGGATGTAAGATTTCTCTTGGACCAAGGAATCTGTGTCTTAAAAAGATTTTGGAAATTGTCACTGTGGGTGCTGGGGAGCCATGGAAGGGACTTGAGCAGAATAAGCCCAGGGGGCGATTAGGAGATTAGAAAAGACTGCTCTGGGAATCCCAGCAGAGAAAACCTTATATGCAAAGTCACTGGGGCAGGGAACAGTGAGGCATAGCCAGGGAATCTGAAGTAATAGGGCTGATGGAATGCAGGTGAGGGAGAAGATTGTACTGGAGAGGCTGGGGTGCCTGGACCTGGAGGGCCTCGGGACTGGGAGCAGGGGAGGGGCAGCTCTGGGAAGGACTGGAGGTGGGGAGGCCTGGGCGAGGACCTAGGGGTGAAGATGAGGCCTGAGCTGGGGCCATGGGAATGGAGAGAGTCAGGGGACAGGGGAGTGAGTTGGGGAGTGGCAGGGTGTAGGAGGGAGAGGAATGAAGGGACAAGGACAATGTTGGGGGGAGGGGGCCTGACGTGGTGACTGGTGGGGCATCCCTGAGATGGCAGCGTGAGAGAAGGAGCAATTCCGTGGAAGCCAATTCTGCACAACCCTGGACATTGTGTCAGAGGGCCCTGGGGTTCAGTGCCCTCATGAGAGGCATTTTTCTGGATCCAGGGGATTCCAGAAGCTCACGGAAAAGGAGGTTTGAGGTCCTGAGGGCACCTCCCAGGGGGCTGCAGAATTCAGGTCCAGAAGTATCTTATAGGTGAGGGTTATTTACCCCATTTCTCAGATGGGGAAACTGAGGCTGGGAGAGAACAAATGACTGGATCAAGGTCACGCACTGAGGCCAACTGGCTGTGTGAGGGCAGAGAAGAGAGAGGCTCCCAGGGCCTGGTGGGAGGTGAAGTCTTCCTAGAGACAGGCACCCAGGAGGGAAACCAGCTTATCTCAGGAGGGAGAAACTGCAGCACCCAGAGGATGCAGAGAAAAGAATGCCAAGGAGAGAATGCTGGGGACTTTCTCAAGCAGAGCTGGGACCAGCCTGGTGGCCACTCTCACCCTGAGAGGCACAGAGATACCATCAGTCTTGTCTATGTCACACAGCAATGAGAATTCAACTGCTCTGATCTCTGGAGTCTGGGGCACGAGGATGAGGGAGGGGAGGGGAGAGTCTGAAACAGTACAGCCAGGGGTGGCTGGAGGGGCCCAGGAGGCCAGGATAGACTCGCCTGACAGTGAAAGATATCAGGGGTTGGACATCATCAAAACAGCTCGCTGTGTGATCTTAGGCAGGCTGCCTGCCCTCTCTGAGCCTCTGCTTCTCCTCTGAGAAAAGGAGCCGTGGGGAGTGGGGTATCCCTGAGGCTGCTGAGGAAAGGAGAAACCACAGACCTGGGAGTCAGATAGATGGAGTTCAGATTTGCTTCCAAGCAGCATCATGATGGCCCTATCACTTTCCTGCTGAGCCTCCGTTTCCCCATCTGAAAAGTGGGTGCTATAAAAGTCTGTGACTCATTCCTAGGAACAAAGGAGCCACACTTCAGAGGTGAGGAGTGATCTGTCCTCACCACTCCTACAAGGACTGAGGAGTCTCAGGTCCCTCCTCTGGGCCCCCAAGTCCCCCCGTGGGGCATGGCTGTGGTTCTGGGGCTCTGCTCCCTCCAGAATGCCGCCCATCTCTGCTGTTCCATCCTCCCGCAAACAAAGTGGCACATTCAGAGCCCCCAGGAGGGAAAGCACCCCAGCTTGCGGGATTTGGGGGGTGTCTGGGGAGGAAAGGGGGTACAACAGGCACCCTTGTTTCCGCAGCTAACACACATCCGGTGCCCTGCTCTCATCCAGTCTGATATCAGAGAGACTGAATGGTTTCTGGGCCCCTTGGACAGACAGAGAAACTGAGGCTCTCAGAGGGACAGGGACACCGCAGGCATCCCACTGGTGACTCAGCCCAGCCTAGGTCACTGACTCCCTTCTCAGGAGGGACCTGCACCCCGGGGTGGACAAGCCCACCCAGCCCAGCCAGGTCTGAGGCTCCGGGAGGCTGGGGGCCACCTTGGCAGAGGCCCCTGGCTCTTGCCCCAGGCCACCTCCTCCAGGGTGGCTGTCATCGCACACTCAGGTCTGGACCTCACCTGATTTCCGAGATGTTTTTCTCATAGGGGTCCCACGCGGCCTGGTTCCCGGGCTCGGCAGGCCCGTCCATGGCAGGAGGGTGAGGGTGGGGAGAGGAGGACGTGCTGGGAGCAGGCGGCACAGGGACCGGGTATGTGCAGCCCTGGCGTCTGCCACCGGGGGAGCCCGCCCGGTGTCTACCTCCACGCCCAAGGGGAGGGGCGGCATCCAGCCGGTTCTCCCGGCTGCTACCCACGCCTCCGAACGGGGGAGAGGCCAGGAGAGAGCCACCCTTCTGTGAGGGTGGGGAGGACAGGTGACAGGCACCTCCTGGGCATCTTGCCCCTGGCTGGTGGCTCTGGGCAGGTCTGTGCCCACCGGGAGCCTCAGTTTGCTCGTCTGACCACAGAGCTAACCTCATCCCAGAGTTCATTCATTCACTCATTCATTCATGCCTTTATTCATTCAAAAAATATTTATTGAGCGCCTCCTGTCTGTCAGGTGCTGTTTTAAGGGTTAGGACACCACTGGGAACCAGACGGACAGAAACTGCCCTGGAGGGCTGACACCGTAAGGGGCACACTGAGAAAGAGATCGAGAGACCAAGAGAGATGCAGCTAGGATTACAGGGGCACAGGCGGGAGAGGGACACTGAGGGACTGACAGAGGGTCAGGGACAGCAAGAGACACCAAGAGACCGAGGGAGAGACAGAGACACACAGAGAGACAGAGATGGTGAGAGAGCAAGGGGAAAAGAGAAACACGGAGGGTCAGAGATAGTGAGAGACACAGAGACGCAGAGATGCAACAGCCAGACCTGGCTGGGTATGGGAGTCTGAAGCTCACAGCGCCTGGTCTGAATCCCACCTCCAGCACCTCCAGCTGCGCAGCCTGCAACCAGTCCCGTCAGCCCCCGTGCCTCGGTTTCCCCACCTGTGAATGGTACCCACGTCATCGGGCTGTTGTGAGGACCAGATGGGACGTTTATCAGGCGCTCAGCGGAGTCTCTAACACACAGTAGGCTCCGCAAAGCCCACATCTCCTTCTGCTCTGTCCCTCCAAACCCAGCTCCTCCCTACCCCCTGGTCTCCTGACCCCTCAGAGACTTAGCGTCTGACCACCAGAATCTCCTCGCCAGAAATGACTTATTTTCATAGAACAAAAAAATGTGTGTACTTTGTTTAAAAAAAAAAAACACAAACTGAGCTGAGAAGTCCAGAAAGAACATAAGAATCCTTGTGACCTTCCTTCTACTCACGGAGCTAAATACCATTAACATTTTGGTGGTGTCTTTCTAGAAACTTTTCCTCATCGCTCTAGTATGTGCCAGAGAAATTTTAGTTGGATGAATAAATACACAAATATCACCACTTACAAATCTATTTACTGACCAGTACAGTTTGCCATGTGTTGTTGTGTAGGGGAGGGGGAGGGGGCACGTCAGAGTCATGTAATAGATGCAGGAGAGGGCTCAAAGAGAGGGAGTGACTTGCCCAAGTTCACAAAGCATTGTCCACCCTCACTTTGAGGGCAGGCAGAAGACAAGCATCCTGGGGTGTCATGCCCCCCGTCAGTTTATCTGCCTGAAGACCTATCTCTAGGAGGCTGTGGTGTGGAGAGCCTCCCCCTTCCTCAGTATGAGCCTTGATGTTCTCATCTGGGAAAAGGGCTCCTTCACAGGGAGGAGGAAAGTCAAGAGAGCCAGCTTTCCCTGTCTGGGGCTGAGTGCACGTCCCACGTTGGGGTGATGGGGGGCTGAGCGAGACATGCCGCCTGGCCTTTGGGCCTGGACTGCCTGGCTTTTGTTCTGCCTTCAATGACCCTTTGTTCCTAGCCCTGAGGAGGTGACAACCTTGCTCTGTCCCTCCCATGGGAACCTCCCTTGAACCCCTTCCCCAGGGCCCTCACAGCGCTGCCAGAACCAGAGGGGAGGGGCACCTAAGACAGCTGGGAGCCTCAAGTTTCCAAGGAGAGGGAGAGTCTAGGGGGAACGGAATGCCCAGATCCTTGAGGGAGACTGGGAGGGAAACTTGCGGGGGACAGCCCTGGGGACAAAAAAGAGCCAAGAAGACCCAGTGAGAGTTTCAAGGAAGATATTTAAAGGAGAAGGCAGGCCTGGAGGCTGTGCCTAGTGAGCAAGGGACCAGCCAAACAAGGAGACACAGAGAATGCTCCCACCTCAGGGCCTTTGCACCTGCTGTTCTTCTGTCTGACATGCTTTTCCCCAGACACCTGGGAGCTTCACTGCCTCCGTTTGTCCAAGTCTGCTCTGTCTCACCTCCTCTGAGCTTGCCCATCAACCTCTCCCTCCCCCTTTCCTGTTCCGCTTTTTCCCCGTAGTGCTCATCACCATCTGATATCCTAAATGTTTTACTCCTTGGTCTTTCTGCCTGTCTCCTCATCAGTTAACCCCATTAAGACGAGACTTGTTATCTGTCTCCTGTTGTATCCTAAGGGAAGTGCCTGTAAGAGCTCCTGGAATCAATCAGTGCTGCTGATGGAATGAGTGAATTGTCACAGGGTGATGGGGAATGAGGGATGGGTAGCAGTGGTGCATGGAGGAGTTGGTTGAATCCCTTCAGAACATGGGGATGAAGATGGGGAGATGCAAAGCCTGATTGTAGAGGGTGAGAGGCCCAGACTCCTAAGGAGGTGGCAAGAGGACCCAGAAGACACAAGTAGCATCTTATCCAATGACAAGGGGAAGGGACAGTAATGGGGACCACTGACCCCAGAGAAATGGATCTGGGGGGCCTAGGCATCTGGGGATAAGGAAGAGACTTGGAAACAGGTAGGAAGGAGAAGGTGGGAAACCCAGTGCCAGCTGTTGGGGTGGGAGGCACTGAAAGGAAAAGAGATTGTATAACCATCCATCCTTCTGTCCACCTATCCATCCATCCATCCATCCATCTGTCCGTCCGTCCATCCATCCATCCGTCCATCCATCCACCCATCCCTCCCTCCATTCCTCATCATCCTTCCAGCCATCCAACCCTCTGACTAACATCAGGACCTGGCATTGTGTCCACAAACAAGATAGGTAAATAGACACAGCTTAGGGCTATGCTATCCAGCACAGGAGCTGCCGGCCACATGTGGCTGTTAAGCACTAGAAATGTGAAATTTAAATTCAAAAACAGAAACAGAAACTTTAAAAACAGAAACAACGTAATTCCTCTTAAATGCAGCATTAATGCTTTGGGAAGACTACACTTCGCTCACCCTTGGAAACTGAGCACTGGAATTGAGATAAAGCATGTAAAATATCTCGTGGGTAATTTTTTATATTGATGACAGATTGAAGGATGATATTTTGGCTTTATGGGATGAAATGAAATATGTTCCTAAAATTAATCTCACGTTTTTTTCTCTCTTTTTTAAAAAATGTGGTTACTGAAAAGTTTAGAATGACACACGTGGCTAGCATACTAGTGGAATTGACTCTGCTGGCCTGGAATAACCTTCAGTCTGCTTGGCATCCTGCCTGTAGATACGGGCCTCTTGGGAAGGTCAGGGATGGCTTCCCAGGGGCAAGGATGCCCCAGTGGGGGAAATTCACCAGGTGAGTGGCCAGAATGGAGAGAGCATCCAGATGGAGGGTCTGGTGGCAGCAAAGGTCTAGAGGCTGGAGAGACAGCTGGGAGATATTTCCACCAGTCCAAAGAGGGGGCATCTGGGGATAGGGGGCATCCAGGGTCTTCGAGTGGGAGCTCACACTCATCCCCAGAGGCTCCAGGTAAGGATGGGTTGGGCCGGTTGAGACATGCCCTCTGCCCCTGTAAGCGTGCCCTCCCTGGGACCCCCATGTCAATTTCCTGCCCCCATCTTCAGATTCCCACCTGGTTCCCAGGAAGCCCCACGAGGTGCCATTTTGGTCTTGGAGCTCAGACATGGGCAAAGGGAGGTCACTGGGTCACGGGGTCACATTTCCACAGAATCGGGGCCATTGCCACCTCCAGAGTCTGACCTTTCCAATAAAAGCTAGTAATTGCTGGGAATTCTGGGAAAGCTGAGGACAGGCCAGCTCTGTCTGCTTCTAGGCTGGGTTCCCCAGAGGGCAGAGGCTGGAGGTAGTGCTCTCAAATCCTGGGATCAGGGTGGGGGTGGAGTACAGCGGCTGGAGGCCCTGACTCCTGGGTCCTGGAGGAGGAAGGGAAGGGGGCTGAGATTCCTGTGACTCAGACAGAGAGGAAACTGGGCTGCTTAGACACCTGGGTAGGTCATGGGTGGTGGGGATGCATATTTCCCCAAGGCTATCCAGGGCCCCTAGGAAAAGGGAAGAAAGTTGTCATGCTGGGTGAGGTGGGAGGAGGGCAGCTGACACCTCAGAGTGGGCACAGCTCCCTCCCCTCAGCCCTCCCTCTAATCAGTGGGTCCATCTCGGGGTGTGCATCGTTGCAGAAACCTCCGGCTCTGCTCCCCACCCCAATTACTCCATCCGGTTGGAGGAGCCTGCCCCAGGGCCGATACTGCAGGCCCAGCACCGCCCCAGACACTCACAGAGGGGCGCCGCACCCCCCTCCCCCACCGCCCCCGGCTCCTGCAGGGGTGGGGGCGGAGCCACATCTGGCCTCTTCTGGGGCAGTGGGTGCCTGGGGATCCTGGCTCTGGGGTCCTGGAGGGGGACAGAGACTGGGGAGGGGGGAGGAGGCCTGAGAACCTCTGTTCTTACTAGCTGCGTGCTCACAAAAGGAGGAGAGGGATGAGCCGGGGGCGTAGGTGCATAGAGAGCAGGACTCCAAAGAGATCAAGCCTGGTGGTGACAATGTGTGAGGGGATCCAAGGCTTGGGAACCCGGACTCCTGGGTCTGAGGGAGGAGGAGGTTGGAGATGGGGAGGTTAGGTTCCTGGTCCTTGGGACTGGGACAGACAGCATCAAATGAACTTCCTGGGTGGGGGTGTTGGGTATGGGAGTCTGAGGTCCACAGGAGTGGACCCAAGAAGAAAGGGGCTGCCTCCCCCCAAACCTCAGCTCCTGGTCGGTGCTCCCAGTGACATCCTCACCTGTCCCCAGGGCCCTCCTCTGCCAAGATGTCAGGACCAGCCAAACCAGCTGTGCCAGTTGGGCATCCCCTTGACCCCCTCTCCCTACTCCCTCCCTTCCCCACAGCAGCTCCAAGGAGGTCTGGGCCCAGCCCCAGGGCGTGGGCGGGCGGATTAGGTGAGCAGGCGGGTGGAAGGCAGGCTCAAGTCCTGGAGAACAGGATGCCCCAGTCCCAGCTCCATCTTTCTGCCTCCTGCCTGTCCCACCCATCTGGCTTCTCCCAGCTCCTTCCACCGTCCTGTCTTGGGCAACAGGCACTGCCCCTACTCCCTTCTGGGGTTGGCACTTCCTCCTTGGCCCTCAGTTCCCCCCAAACCTGCTCTGCCAGACATCCATCCTGCCCTTCCTGCTCCTTCTGTTTCATTCATTCACTCAGCACCTCCTACAGAGTGCCTATTCTGTGCTAGGCACTGTTCTAGGCACTGTTCCAGGCACTGGGGAATCTAATGATGAACAAAAAATGAGAATGTGGCGGGCTGAATAGTGAGCCAGCCACCTAGTCCTGGAGTGAATATGTGGCCTCAGACAGCAGAAGGGACTTTGCAGGTGTGATTGAGTTTAGGACCTTGAGATGACCTTGGGTTATGTGGGTGGGCCCGATGTAATCACAAGGGTCTTTAAAAGTGACAGAGGGAGGCAGGAGGGTCAGAGTTAGAGAGAGACTGAAGATCCCACACTGCTGGATTTGGAACTGGAGGAAGGGGCCATGAGCCAAGCAATGCAGGCAGCCTGTAGAATTTGGAAAAGGCAAAGAAACAAATTCTCCTCTGAAGTCTCCAGAAGAAACAGCCCTACAGACACCTTAATTTTAGCCTAGTAAAACCCATTTTGGGCTTCTGATTTCCAGAACTAGAAGACAATTAATTTGTGTGGTTTTAAACCACTGGATCTGTGGCAATTTGCTATAGCCACTGCAGAAACTAATATGGTGGTAAAGGAGAAAGATAGCAAATAGCTAAAAATTATATAAATGGCAAGAAGTGACAAGAACCAGAAAGAAAACTTTGATCGGGAAAAGGGGCTCTTTTAGGTGGTGGTCAGGGTGGGCCTCTCAGAGGAGGTGACATTTTGCAGAGGCCTGGAGGAAGTGAGGAGGCAAGCCACCTAGATATCTGGGGGAAGAGTGTTGCAGACAGCAAGAACAGCCAGTGCAAAGGCCCTGTGGTAGAAGCATGTGGTAGGAGGCGAGTGTGGTTGGAGCAGAAGGTTTGAGGAGGGAGCTGAGTGTCCATACAGTGCCTCTGGGTCAATTAGAAAAAGACATCTCCCTGTGGTGTATATATACAATGGAATGTCACCCAGCCATGACAGAGAATGAATGCAGCAACATGGATGGACATAGAGATTATCATACTAAGTAAAGAAAACCAGACAGAGAAAGACAAACATCGTTATGATATCACTTATATGTGGAATCTAAAAAAAAAAAAAAAAAAGATACAAATGAACTTATTTACAAAACAGAAACAAACTCACAGACATAAAAAAAACAAACTATGGTTACTAAAGAAGACACTAGGAGGTGGGGAGGAAGGATAAATTAGGTGTTTGGGATTAACATATGCACACTGCTATATGTAAAATAGATAAACAATAAGGCCCTACTGTATAGCACAGGGAACTATATTCAATATCTTGGGTTTTTGTTGTTGTTGTTGTTGTTGTTTTTTGGTGGGGGGAGGTATTTAGGTTTATTCATTGACTTATTCTTAGAGGAGGTACTGGGGACTGAACCCAGGACCTCATGCACGCTAAGCATGTGCTCTACCACTTGAGTTATACCCTCCCCCCTATATGCAATATCTTGTAATAACCTATAATAGAAAAGAATGTGAAAAAGAATATATATGCATGTATGTATAACTGAATCACTCTGCTGTACACCTGAAACTAACACAACATTGTAAATCAACTATACTTCAATTAAAAAAATTTTTTTAAGAAAAAAGAAAGATATCTCCTCTCTTTCTCAAGTGAATTTTTTAAAATATTAGTATGGGATTGAATGGCCTTAATAATGGTATGTGGTTGCCCTGCAGGGAGAGCTTTCCAATAAACATGGAAATACAGTGCGATGTAGGGAACTATATTCAATATCTTGTAATAACCTTTAACGAAAAAGAATATGAAAACAAATATCTGTGTATATGTACATGACTGGGACATTGTGCTGTACACCAGAAATTGACACATTGTAATTAAAAAATTAAAAAAAAGAAATATAGTGTGATGGAGGAAACTTAGGCAGAATAGGGGACTAGGAGACGGGTTGGGTGTTGAGTTGAATTGCAGTTTTAACGAAGGTGATGACATCTGAGCAAGTACTTGAACAAGGTCGAGGAGGAAAGGACAGAGGGGACAGCAAGGGCAAAGCTTTGGAGGTGGGACCCTGCCTCTCACAGGCAGAACAGAAAGATGGGAGGAGCTGGGCCCCTGTGATGTGGGAAGCTCTCTTCCAGCTCCGGGAAACTGACACGCCTTGCCAGTGCACAGGGACACCCTTGTAATACCAAGATACAGAGTCATAGTTTTGCTGTGTTTGTCAGACACTTACGTAGCACTTACTCAGTGCCTCACATGGTGCCAAGAGCCCTACACATCTCCTCATTTAGTCCTCACGATGACCTTACCCAGCTGGCACTATTATTATCCTCATTTGGCAGACGAGGAAACCGAGACACCGAAGGCTAACATCACTTTTCCAGCTTGGATTCAAACCCAGTAGCCCATGCTAAAAAAAAGCATTTTACAAATTTCCTGCCCCTCAATCAATGCTTAATCAACAGTAACTCAAAGGGTCACCAGTTCTCATCCTGATTGCTCATCAAAATCCCCTGGACAGCTTTTAAAAGTCACTCCCCGTGCCGAGACAGGTTGGAAGTGCCAGAGTCCAAGTGTAACCGTCTGTCTCTCCTGTTGGTTGGCGGTCTCTGGAGGAGAGATTGTGTCCACCCTTCTCACCACCAGGGACAAGGAATAGTGGGTCGAGGTCAAGGATGTTGTTCAAGATCCTACAGTGCCCGGGATGGTCTCACAACAAAGAATCATCCAGCTCCAAAAGTCAGCAGGGCCCAGGCAAGAAGCCTCGTTCTAGACATACCTTCCAGTTTTGGAGAGACACAGAGCAGCAGAGAGAGGGTCTAAGCTAAAGGAATCTACAAGGGAAGAGATGAATCCAGGAGGTGGGGCGTTCTATACAGGACAATATGCCAGGCTCTTCAGTGCCTCAGATAGGGGAACAGCAAAAGGAAAGGGCCACAGAAGTTAGACCTTTCTTGAAACTCATCAAATTAAGATTTGTGCACTTCGCATTGTATAAATTTCACCCCTGTTCTAAAAATACAACTGTGAATACTGAACTTTGAAATGCATCAAAAAATTTTCATATACTGTGATATTGTGGTTTATAATAAGAATTATATACTTTCTTCCTGTTTCTGGCACCTCGCTCCTAAACCCTTGGAATTTCCTAAGTGATAAAGTTGTCTTGATAATTATAACAAACCCCTTTCCACGACACCAGAGTTTATGTTAATGGAGTGACTTTTGGAAAGCCTCTAAGGATGGGGACTGGTTTCCAGGGGAACCAATCATGTGATTGAAAGGTTGGAACTTTGATCCAACCCTTGACCTGGGAGGAGGAGAGAGGGGCTGGAAGTTGAGTCAGTCACCAGTGGCCCGTGATTTCATCAATCATGCCTATGTAAAGAGGCCTTCATGAAAACCCAAAGGGTTGGGGTTTGGAGGGCTTCTGGGCTGGTGAACACATGGAGATTTATGGAGTTTGGTGCACTCGCAGGGAGTCTGGATGCCCTATGCTCTTTCCCCATATCTTGCCTTATGCATCTCTTCCGTGTGGCTGTTCATGAGTTATATTCTTTTATAATAAATCAGTGATCTAGTAAGTAAAATGTTTCTCTGAGGTCTGTGAGCTGCTTTAGCAAATTAGTCAAGCCCAGGGAAGAATTATTCAAACCTCTGATCTGCCAGTCAGAATCACAAGTGACAACCTGGACTTTCTATTGATGCCTGAAGCGGGCATGAGGGGAACAGTCCTGTAGGACTGAATTCTAAACCTGTGGGATCTGACACTATCCCTAGGTAGACAGTGTCAGCATCGAGTTGAATTGCAGTACACCCAGTTAGTGTCTGAGAATTTCTGCATGTGGAGGGAAAGAAAATCCACACGCTGGAATTGGAATTGGAGTCAGAATATTCCATACCCACTAGAATGGCTAAAATGTGAAAGATCAAAGAACAGGCAAGTATGAGCACCTGGAGCTCTCCTACACTGCTGGAGGAGGTACAAAATGTCCCAGACACTTTGGAAAACAGTTTGCCAGTGATGGCGTTCGGGGCAGGCTGCCCCAGGGCGTGCCACTTGGGCATGTAGATTATTTCACGCTGAAGACAGTCAATGCCCAATGGGCCCAACAGGGGCTTTTCATCTCTCCCTTAACTGCCTAAAAGAATTCAGATCGGGGGCCTGGTCCAGGAAGAGAACTATCCCCAGAAAGAGCTACAAAGAGTATGGTCTACGTGTGGTAAACTGTGGGGGAGCTCGCCAGGGTCTGTTTGTTCAAACTCCTCTCTGTACCCCGTTGTCTTTGCATGGCCTGGCGACCATTTGTCTACCAAACGCTTGCTCCTTCCATTTTCCTGTGACTTGTCTTCCTTCCCTTTTGAAGCCCCAGATGCCCACCCGCTTCTCCTTAGGTCCGGATGGCACAAAGACAATTTCCTGATTGTCTTTGAGCCTCTCTTGTCTACATGAGGCTCCTGTACACACAAAATCAAATTCGTTTTTCTCCTGTTGATCTGTCTTATGTTGATTTAATTGTTGGACCAGAGGAAAGAACCTTGAACAGTGGAGGAAAATTTTTCCCTCCCCTACAACACAGGCATAACTCCTATAAGCCTGCTGTTCAAGACTGGGGAGGTCGCAGCTCTCACCAGACTAGCATCTCTTCAGGCAAACTTAGCTATGGGTTAATGTGCACATGAGATAAAGGCTGTTGCTAGGGAACATCTTGGAAACCAAAGCCGCTAAATTGGTGGGTATTGGTCGAGGACTTAAAATTTACTGGAACATGCACTGGCTAACTCAAAGACTCCCGTGTTGCAAAAAGTTGGTCACAGAACGGATCAGATTGACACTACACCACCCATCAACCTCAAGAAAATTTCCACGCAATCAGGTACTCTGTAAAACATCACATAATCCCCATTGCAGTGGCTCATCCCTCTTAGGTATTAATTTGGTCCTGAGAGACACAAGGTTTAGCTAAAGCTGTTCCTGTGTATATTAGAAAAAATTAGATGAGGTTTTCCTTTCATCTTGTTTTATGTCTTGAGAGCTTGGCTTTGTGACCAGTGAGAATATTCTGTCTGGTCTCCACCACCCAGAAGGTGCATTTCCTGGCACGCATCTTGGTGGCCTGTCAAATAGACTAGGGTTCTGAGACACGAAGTCACAAGCAGCCCTCTCTTTGTTTGATTATTTCAGCTCTCAGGGGAGTTTATCATAAGGAATCTAAGCCCATAAGGGGCTTTTGTCATCTCAACCTTTTTCTGTTAGTGCTAGAGAAGTCCCATTCCAGTGTCCTGCCCAGCGTCACAGATTGGTGGGTCTGTGGCTGGAGGTGTTTCACGTTCTCATGGGAAACTGGAGACGCTGTTCTCACTACACCATTCTTGCCACCTGTAACAACAAAGGGCTTTACTTTCTTAGCCTGTCTTTGGGAGTGAATTTCCTGGATCTTGTGAGGGCTGCATGTTTTGCACTCTCTTGTGGGGACACCTCTTGTGTTCTTGGTTAAACCATAAAAAACCAACAAACAAAAACAAAAACAAAACCTTAGGGGTTTGAGTCACTATTCAGATGAATAGATCCTACTCTTTGATGATGGATCTTTTGAATGGGAAAAACTTCCGTATCTGAAAAAAAATTTTTTTCAGAGAGCTCTCATCCTAAATAATTGTCTTGTTGGTACCCAGGGAAAAACAAACTTAAAAAGTGGATACAAAGAAATACAGTTGACCCTTCAACCAACCAAGCATGGATCATGTATTATTGCAGTCTTGCAGTATTTACTATTGAAAAAACTCACGTATAAGTGGACCCACCCAGTTCAAACCTATGTTGTTTAAGGGTCAATTGCATAATAGCTGGTCTTAGGGACTCCCTTAATAAAGTGAAAGAACAGAGATTAGACTTAGAACAAAATTAAAGTCCACATCCTACATAAATTCCTTTTCTTATAATCTTATCCCAACTCAGGAAATTCCCTTAACTCCAAAAATCCCTCCACCTTTCCTGGAAAATCCCTTAAAGGCCCAACTGCCTGTTTTAGCCTCCTTTTCCCTACAGGATTTGCAGAGAGCACTTCAGCCTAATCTCCAGGCCTGGGATGCACAGGTTACCCTTGTAAATGCTGCAAGTCAGCAGGAGCACCAGGGAGGGGTGATACAGCTCATGTTCTGGGCTCTATAATCAGGCTCTGCCTTCCTGTACAATGTCCTTTGCAGATACAGCTTAGATCCCCACTCAGAGAATTTATGTCCCCTGGACAGCAGCAGATCGTTTAAATTATCAAATCCTTTTACCTCCACTTTCAGAAGATCCTACCAAATTTAAAGATATATTTAATAGATTAATGGGCATTCACAACCCCACTCTTAGCGATCTTGTTTGGCAGCTAAGGGGTGTCCTTCCCACCCATGGTTATATGACATTCTGGTTTATCAGATAAACCAGACCACCCCCTGGGGGAAAAACCCACACAGAGGACACAGATGGCCAGAGAGTCTCCTAGGACTTCTTGTAAATAATGGGGAAATGTCTAGGCAGGAGGTTCGTATTCAGAGGCCAACAGAGACATTCATACAGGCTTCCCCCTCTAAGGTGAGTGAAGTGGTCTAAGATTAAATTTTGCACTGAGAACGAAGGCCTTTGTTGAATACTTTATATAGGCTTTTAAAAGCCATACTACACTAAACCCTGAAATTCCAGACCTTTTAAGTTCTGCCTTAGTAGAAATTTTAAAATCTTTAAAAATCTTTATATTTCTGCCTTAGTGGGAAATTTCCTCCTGATATAAAAAGGCAAATTCAAAATAATGGAATTAGATGAGCTAATCAGCCTCTAAGCATTACCAGGGAAAAGGCTACCCAATTCTTCGAAAGATTCATTGTAAAAAGCTAGGGGAAAATGAATGATGCAAGAGGTACCTAAAGCAAAAGAATGGAAGAGTAAATAACTCCTGCTGGTCTCTTCTGCACTCCTTTGTGTTCTCAGTCAGTTGTAAAAGAGAGTTCTGTTTAATTGGCTTAAAGACAATTAAACACTTATATAAATTAAATCCTCAGAAATATAATAGAAACTAACCCAAATCGATTTCAGGTTCACATGACCTAGGGAAATATTTGGTTATTAAAGCTAGTTTAAGTTTGCTGGCTCAAATTAAAACAGGCATGTCTTTAGAGTTATCAGTGTTAAATAGAATGCCTTTATTCTACCTAGGTTTGCTAAAGTTAGGTAAGTTCATGTTGTCTCTTACAAAATTTTTCAGCAAGAAAAACAGCTTGAGATGATGGCTGGCTTTGTCTAATGTCTGTGTTTTCATACATTTGCCAATCTGTAGAATGCTGGTATAACAGTTCACAATTATTTACTTCTTAGTGTCTATTAAAAATTAAAGGTTCTTTTTTAAATGGAGGTATTGGGGATTGAATCCAGGGTCTTGTGCATGCTAAGCATTCACTCTACCACTGAGCTATATCCACCCTCTCCAAATTAAGGTTTTTAAAGGTAAAAATTCTGATATATGTCGTTGAAGCTACTAGACATAGTAAGGGAAACATCTTTATACATTAGGAAAGTAGGATATGTGTTTTGGTAAAAGAAAGTGAGAGGAATGGAAATGCAGTTTGTTAAGGGAAAAGAAAGTAGTTTTGTCCTGAAGAGAGGCTGGTTATTTCAGAATGGGAAAGAGAAAGAACACAGGACCAAAAATCTGAATGTAAAAAAGAAATTGTAGAAGCTTTGTGAAAAAAGACACTTTAGAAAGAAATTTTATGTGTGGTCTAGCTGGTTAAGATTGAAATGAATTTAAGTTTTTAAAAATGAATAAATTTTAATATCAAAAGTACACTGATTAAAAAATTAGAATTTGATTCTCTCTCTGTTAAAAGGACAAAGTTCTATTAGATTATCGGTCTGCTCTTAATTCCAAAGATTTAAACAAAGTGTTTTTTCTTTATCTTTTTAGTAATCTGCCTAGAAAACAAAGATTTTATGTTTTATTAAAATAATTTCCTATGCTTTACGTTATCATTAGGAATTTGGTTACTTAAATAAACTGGGTCTTTTCAATATTGAACTGAGTTTTGCTCAGAATTATGTAATCTATATTTACCCTAAAAATCTTTTTGTCACTTTGGGTAAATGACTAATTAGCACTTTTTCATAATTATTTGTGATCCTATTTAGTAAAGTGTCCAAACCTTTGTGATATTTTTGACAAACTTTCAAAAATTCAAATTCTAAGTGAAGTCTTTTTTACCTTGAACAAAACCAAGATTTTCTAGAAGGATCCTGGAATATCTCAAAAGATTTGTTCTCTCTCCTTATAAAAGAGAGATAAAACTAATTTGGCTTATCTGGTATATTAAATTATATGGAAATCATTGTCAAATAGGGAATGATAAACCTCCTAAGGTTATATTGTACAGGTGAATGTTGGTAACATGGGTGTTCTAGAAGTTGTATAAAGTCCCTAAAATTCTGATACGTCATTATAATGTTATCAGTCATAATTCTAATTATTATCTTAAAATGTTGTATATCACAGAAATAATGAAATTTCCTGTCAATTGCACTGTAATGAACTCTAATCAGATATTTAACCATGTCATTTTAAAGTCTTTTCTTATTTATGGACAGTTATTGTTTTATTCTGATGCTTTTGCAAAAGTGTTCCTGCAAAAGTGTTTCATCAGAAAGATTCATGGAAAGGACTCTGACAAGTACTCTAGAATACAGGTTTCTGATAATTTTAAAATCATCAAACTGAATGGGGTAAGAATTTCCAGAATTAATGGAAAAACCGGATTCAAAACAAATATGAATTACATGGGACTGAATGAACTGAGGAGGATGGTTATAATTTTTATGACTTTTTTGTTTAAAACATTGCTGATTTTTAAATTGTTTTGTTTTTCTCAGATTAAGGAAATCTTTTTCTCTTTTCTCCAAAGATACCTATGACTTAGAACAATTTAGTGCAATATACCTTTGTGAACAAAGATGAAACATTTCTCCTTTTCTCCCTACCTGATCCCTCCAGAATTCAGAAACTCACAGTGAGTATGCCTATTTCACGGCAATATAGTTACTTGCGTAAGTTCACTAAGGATCTGTTCTCCTTGTAACAGGACACAATTGGAAACAGTGATTATATTACCAAGGCTTTGATGGGAACGTCCTACTTGAGTACATGCAAAGAATCACATATGACCAGACCGCTTTAAGGAACTAAGACTGACTTAATGGAACCAATAAAGCCCCTTGGAAAAACAGCCTGATACCTTACTTACACGGTTCCCAGCAGCCTTACCAGGTGAGAAAGGAAGGTCACTTCCTGGCAGGGACAGGAACCTCAGAACAGTCTAAGGACCCTAAAAAGAGAGGAATTAGCCCAAATCTATAAGTGCAGCAAGCAAAGTCTGATGGTAAGTCCTTGACTTGACTTCCTAGCCTTGAGAGGCTTTTAAAAATCCAGTTTGAGCTTTCTCATTAAAAAATCCAACAAACAGATTAAAAGATTATATACGATTAATCACTATGTTTGCTACCCTTATGCAAATAATCAAGCCATGTTTTTTGAAACTAGACTTAACTTGCAAACAAATTCACCTCACTGTGGTTATCTGTGATGGAAATGTGGTGACTGTAGAGAGAAAAGTTGTGTTTCAGTAGACACCATAATACATACATGTGGATATTAGATTCTAGTTCTGTGAATTGACTTTGAGATTTTGTTTTCTACCTGTAAACAACCTGTACCTGGACTAGATCTTGAACTTGTCCAGTTTCCTCCAATATTTGGCTATTGTCCACACTAACACTTCCTATTTTCCCCCCTCACCCTTCTGCCTTGGAAAAATTGAAAACTAAAACTGCCCTTTTCCTCAAAGCCATGGAAACTAAAGTTGGACAATTTGATACAAAATCCACAACAGCTCATGCATGGACAATCTGCACGCCTGTTGCTGCAGGGTCACTCAGAAAAAGCACCAGAGACATTCAAACTACAAACCAAGAAAACCCGTCAGATTGCCATGGCCTGCCTCCACTCCATCCGAAGATTCTCTGAGCCCAACATCTAGAAATCTTCCAACTGGCTGCCTTCAGACCTCAGAAACCGGGACTGTCATCTGCTCCAGTCATTAATGCATTGTTTTCCCTTTGTTTCCATAGAAATGCCTTATTAAATACCTAATTTCTCATGCAATATAGGCCTAACTTGGGGAGACCGGCTGCATCACCACCTCCTAAAAATGAGACACAACTGTTCAACTGCAATGACCTATTTTCAAGACTATGAGATTAATTCAATGAAATCATGAAACAATCAGCCAGCTCTGCTTTTCATGTGTGAAACTTCCAGGGAATTTTCGGAGCAGGGGGCTGATGGCGTTCGGGGCAGGCTGCCCCAGGGCGTGCCACTTGGGCATGTAGATTATTTCACGCTGAAGACAGTCAATGCCCAATGGGCCCAACAGGGGCTTTTCATCTCTCCCTTAACTGCCTAAAAGAATTCAGATCGGGGGCCTGGTCCAGGAAGAGAACTATCCCCAGAAAGAGCTACAAAGAGTATGGTCTACGTGTGGTAAACTGTGGGGGAGCTCGCCAGGGTCTGTTTGTTCAAACTCCTCTCTGTACCCCGTTGTCTTTGCATGGCCTGGCGACCATTTGTCTACCAAACGCTTGCTCCTTCCATTTTCCTGTGACTTGTCTTCCTTCCCTTTTGAAGCCCCAGATGCCCACCCGCTTCTCCTTAGGTCCGGATGGCACATAGACCTCAACTGCCTGACTGTCTTTGAGCCTCTCATGTCTGCATGAGGCTCCTGTACACACAAAATCAAATTTGTTTTTCTCCTGTTGATCTGTCTTATGTTGATTTAATTATTGGACTAGCCAAAAGAACCTCGAACGGTAGAGGACATTTTTTGCCCCCCCTCTACTCTTATGAATTGAAACCGACATTTATCATATGACCCAGCAATTACAGTCCTGGGTATTTACCCAAGAGAAAAGAAAGCACACATGTATACGAAGACCCGGACACAAATGGTCACAGAAGCTTTATTTATTGTAACTAAATATGGGAAGCAACCCAAATGTTCATCAATAGGCAAATGGATCAGCATATTGTGGCACAGCCAGACCACGGAATACTGCTTGACAATAAATGGAATGAATTTCTGAAGCACACAAAAATGTGGCCAAACCTCAGAATATTCTGCTGAGCAAAAAAAGCCAGACACACACACAAAAAATAGAACATTCCGTATGATTCCACTTATATAAAAGTCTAGGAAATGCAGACTAATCTACACTGACAGAAAACAGGTCAATGGGTGTCTGGGGATGGGGGTGGGGTGGGGTAGGAAGGAAGAATTACAAGGGGGCACAGGAAACTTTTGGGGTGCCGATGTGTTCACTATCTTGCTTGTGGTGGTGGCTTCGCAGAGGTACACACATGTCAAAACTCACCAGATTGTGCACTTTCAAGTACGTACAGTTTATTGTATGTTAATTATGTCTCAATAGAGCTGTAAGTTAAAAAAAACCCAAAACTCAAACTGTAGACTTGAAAAGTTGAACCATGTACTTTATTAAGAGGATGAGTTGAATTGTGCAGAATTGTATGATTATTAGGTAAATTATTCCTCAATAAATCTGACTTGAAAAAAATAAGATTGCGACTGGTCGATAAATAAATCCTGGAGATCTGATGCACAGTAGAGTGAGCACAAACAATACTGAGTTAGAAATTGCAAAGCTGCTAAGAGGCTGGATCTTAATTTTTCCCACCACAAAAAAGAAACAATAATAAAAGTGACATGATGGAGGTGTTAGTGACAATTACACTACAACATATAAATCTATCAAATCATCACCTGGTACACCTTAACTTACACAATATTATGTGTCAACGACATGCCAATGTAAAAAGTCGATGGACAGATAGGTCACAAAGCAAACTGAATGAAAATTCTCCAATGAATCAAAGGGTGGGGTGGGACAGTCTCTGTACAATCCTTTTGATTTTTCTGTATGTTTGAAACATTTTATATCAACGTGAGTAAAAAGGGGATAAAAGACTACTCACAGTACTTCTGATACCAAATATGCGTAGGTTCCCTCCCTCTCCCAACCAGGTCTCCAACTCTCCAGACACCAGCTGGCTGTCCAACAATTCAGTTCAATTCTGACACTAATTACCCAGGGTAAGGGCAGACCCCGCAGGTTAAAAGCTCAGTCCCACAATGCTGGCGCGACATCAGACGCCAATCACAAGTCCCAAGCTGTCACCTGTATTTCTGACAACCGGCTGTAAATCAGGGGGTTCCCGAGACCCCCCTCCTCAGGTTTGATAATATACCATGGTGGCTCCCAGAACTCAGGGAAACACTTCACTTATGTTTATCAGTTTGTTACAAAGGATGCAGATGAATAGCAAGATGAAGGAGGTCTGGAGGTCTGGAGGGCAGGAGCTTCTGTCCCAGGAAGTTGGGGTGAGCCATCCTCCCTGCATGTGAATACATCCACCAACACAAAAGCCGTCTGAACCTCTTTGATTTAAGATTTCATGGAGGTTCCATTACATAAGCATGATTGGTTCCATCACTGGCCATTCCTGATTAACTTAATTTGCATCTCCTCTTCCAGGAGGTGGGGGTGCAGGGTGGGTAGGCTGAACCTTCCAGCCCTCTAATCACATGGTTGGTTCCTTTGGCAACCAGCCTCTATTCTGAAGATCGCTAGGGGAGCAAGAGCATCACCTGATTAGCATAAACTCAGGTGTGGTTGAAAGGGGCTTGTTATGGATAATGAAACTCGCTGCTACTCACCTGGCTTCTTGATCTCCTTAATCAATAGAAATTGATAACAGGCCAGAGGAGCAATCCAAGCCAGGCTTTACTGAGACTCGCGCTGCAGCAGGAGGGAGAGAAAACAAGTTTCAGTTTCCCCGGCTCGCTCCCTGAGGGAGTGTGAGCTGCCCCCTTAAATGGGGTGAGAGTAGGCAATCTCAGGTCTCCCAGACTCTGCTCTGAGCCTCTTGCTGGGTAGAGAGGGGGCAGGGCACCTGGGACCTGGATCCTCCATCTCAGACCTGAGGTGGGACCAGGTCACCCTCAACACACTGGGAGCTCACCTGAGGGGGATGCAGGTAACTTATCAGTCCAGGGGGATCCTCAACTGGTTCCCAGAAAATGGGCTGCAAGTCGCATTCTTCGAAATCACGCCTGGTTTTTGTTTTCATGAAAATAACAGGCTCAGAACGGAAAACCTGGCGATTACAAAAAAGGAGGAAGAGGAGGGGGCAGTCTTCATGTAGGGCCCCCGGAACCCTTAAACGTGCGCCCTCTTCCTCCTCAACTTTCACTTCTTGGAATCTCCCTAGAGACATACTTGAACCTGAACCCCCGGCAGGATGCGCAAGGATGTTCACCGCGCTGTGTGTCACAGCAAAAGCCCTGGAAACGACCCACGTGCCACCAATAAGGGAATCGTCAAATAAACTGGGAGTCCGCGCTTCTATGAGATGCGAGGCAGCCGATTAAACTCCCAAGGCGGTGCTTCTGACAGAGTAAATTTTCTGAAGCCTATGAAGTGATGAAGGCAGATTGCAGAACGATTCATACGATATACAAGGTTTAGGTGGAAAAAAAACTTACAGAAGTCTGTATTTATAAAGGTTTAAATATGTGGGAAATACATGGGGGGGGGGAAACCCTATGAAGTGACACATCTGACAGACAAAGTTGGTCCCCAGGGAGAGGCGTCCAGTGGCTGAGGGGCTTTTCCTATAAAGTTGAAGCAGCAAGATTAATCCACCAAGAAACAACCAGGAGTAGCGGTCTAACATGTTTATTTCCAGGTTTTGTCTTTGTAAAATTGTGTTGTTAGCATCCTGTTTTTGCTTCCTAATTTCATATATGTATATTTTTCATCTGTATAATTTTACATATACATTTTATATATTTATAGTAATGAATATTTTATGTTTATATATAAAATTTACATTTATATTATATATATGTTCATTTCCTTCTCTGCGTATGTAAAATCCTCTCTATGCCTCTATGTTATGTATGTGTCTGTATACATATATATAAAATCTTCTCTGTGTATGTATGTGTGTGTGTGTATATATATATATATATTTCCCTCTGTATGTAACACGAGATTTTATGTATATATATATTCACAGAGGGAATGATATTGCATATGTCATTTTTTTACGCAGCCCTTTTTGGCGGGTAATTAGGTTTATTTATTTATTTATTTATTTTTAATTTAACGGAGGTACTGGGTATTGAACCCAGGACCTCATGCTTTCCAAGCGTGCGTTCTACCACTGAGCGACACCCTCCCCCTGCATATGTCATTTTATATCTTGCTGTTTTACAGATGATTTTAAACACAAACATTTGCCATGGTGCTTCAGGCTTTTCATAAACATAACTCTTAATGGCTGCCCGAGTTTCTATGGGTGGATTATGATTTACTTCCCCAATTCCCTATGGTTAGATGTTGAGTTCTTTGCCAAGTTTTCTGTGGGATAATTGTGTTTGTGCCCAGCGCCATTTCTGCATTTTGGATGAGTTCCACCATCTCCGGAACTAAATTCCTGACCAGTCAGAGGAAGCAAACACTCTCCTCTGAAAATGATTTGCTTTCTTTGTGGGCACTGAAAAAAATCGCATCCATGTTTGTGTAGAGAGTTTGGAAACTATAGATAACCAAAAGATGAAAAGAAAAACCGTGGGCATAACTTAGGAGTTCAAGATTTGCAGATACTAACTACAGTATATAAAATAGATAGAGAGTTTCTACTGTATAGCACAGAGAACTTCATTCAATATCTTGTAGTAACCTATAATGAAAAAGAATATGAAAAGGAATATATGTATATGTATGACTGAATCACTATGCTGTACACCAGAAACCGACACAACATTGTAAACTGACTATACTCCGATTAAAAAATAAATTAATAAAATATAAAAAAAGAGAGAAACCATGGTGATTCTGCCCCCGGTTATTTGTTATGGATTCTTCCAATAATTTAAAATTATGAATAGTTTTCTTCCATTTCTTGTTGAGAGTACATCACACAGCACTTCCGCCTTCTGCTTATTTTTACTTAATATGTCATAAAAACATGTTCCCCGTTCATTTAAAATGATTGCCTAATATTCCATAATGTTGCTATTCCGTAATTTACAGAGCCTTTCCTCTAAAGCTTATCGCTGTAAATGTATAAAACTTAGTATTACAAATATTTGTTGTAGCCAGTTGTTTTTTACTGATACAAATAATGCAACAGAGAATATCTTTGTGCATAAACTTTTGTGCAGATCTTTTGGGATTTCCTTACAATAGAGTCCCGGAAATGGAATTACTGGGTAAGAGTGCCAAGTCAGTTTCTAGAAAGGTTAAAATAATTTCCACCTGTTCACAAAAAGCACAGAAGGGCAGAGTTTGTCTCACCGCACCCTCGTTATTACCAAATGTTATCGTTTTATCAGAGCTTTACTACTGGTCAGTGACAAGTTGAATTTCACTTTCATTTCTTTTTATTTATTTATTTATTTATTTATTTATTTATTTATTTATTTATTTATTTATATTTTTGAGGGGGAGGTAATTTGGTTTTTATTTATTTGAAGGGGGCTATTGAGGAATTGAACCCAGGACTTCGTGCATGCTAAGCACACGCTCTACCACTGAGCTACACCCTCCCCCCGTCACTTTTTCTACACTCATTCGTTGCATCAGTGTTTATTGAGCACCTGCTGCTTGGCCGGCACAGTTTTAGGCACTGCAGATGCAGCAATGAACAAAACAGACTTGTTCTAGTGCATGAAGGGGCGCAAGATAGACAGTAATCAAGTAAATCAATAAGTGGATGGATCATATCAGAGAGCAATATGTACTTTTTTAAAAATTGATGTATAGCCGACTTACAATGTGGTGTTAATTTCTGGTGTACAGCAGAGTGATTCAGTTATACACATATATATTCCTTTTCATATTCTTTTTCATTATAGGCTGTTACAAGATATTGAATATAGTTCCCTGTGCTCCACAGCAGGACCCTGCTGTCGTACTATTAAGAGAGTTAGTAATGAGGATAAATGGTTTTTGTTTACCACAACTATGGCAAAAGCAAAAACAACAGTGGTATCATGTATTCAACATCTGCTCTGTGACAACTATTCTACTAAATGCTTTACTCTTTATCTCAGGCAATTTTGCCCCGTAGGTATCTCATTTCATAGCTGTACAAATGAAGGGTCACAGAGGTCAAGTAACTTGCCCAAAGCCACACAGCCTTGGTGGCACAGCTGGGATTCAAAGGCAGACAGCCCATGCTCTTAACCACCAGGCAATTTTGTTTCTAAAAAACCTGAGACACTAATTAGTTATCTTATTTGATAATTTGCTTTCCTGGCAACGAACTTTTTAAGTTTTTATTGAACTACAAATTACCTATATAAGAGAATGCATTTCAGAAGTAGACAGCTTGGTGAATTAATTCCAAGTGGACAAACCAGTTAGCTAGCACCAGATTTTTAAAAAACAAAACAAAACAAAACAAAACAAAACCAAACTCGAGCCCTTGTGTCCCTGGGCCCTACCCTGCGAAGTAATTATGCCTGTGACTTCTCATATCTGCTAATCATATTAACTGCCAGTTCTGAATTCCCTGAAAGGCATACCTAATGAGATGCCTTTGTCAAACCAACACCCTCTTCTTTTCCCTTTATATTAAAGGTACAGTAAAACCCACAACTTTTCATTCTCTGCATTCAGAGTGCAGACTCTGCCTCATTTCAATTAATAACAGACGTGAAAGACACAAACACAAAGCCAGAAGGTGACACGGGTGTAGGCCCCCGACTGTGGGAACAAAGGAACGAGCCTTGGGCCGGAATGGTAAACAAGTTATAAAAAGCTGCAGACTCAGAGGTGAGAAGGCTGGCTAGCCAAGGATGGGTGAGATCCCCAGAGGGGGGCAACCTAAGACAGGCACAGCCGCCTGAGTCCAAGAAGAATGTTGTGAAGCAGCCGTTTCTCATACGTTCCGCCCTGATAAGCTGTAAGGCTCGCTGGTGCCAACACGAACATGATTTACCAAAACATAAAGGAACTTCTGACCTTGAGCCAGACGCTGCCTGTTAACCGTTTCCCTTGTCATTCTTCTTTGCTATATAAGACTGTGTAACTTACTAAAGCTTCAGAGTAGCCATCAGCTCTCTCCGCCTACGGTGTGTATGTGTACATGGTATCGCGACACCAACAACGGGGACAACTGGATGGATGTTGAAAGGGCATCGACGTCCCGGGGAACAGAGCAGTATGGTCCCCTGGGCGTTGTGAGGGGTGTCGCTGGCCAGTGGGGACCATTTCAGCTACAGCTTTGAAAGCTGAGTTGAGTGTCACAGACAAACAGGGCCCTATGATAATTAGTCATTTGCCACTGTGAATTATGGACCCCAGATTACAGCAGGCAGCCTCCAAGATGGCCCCCCAGAATCCCTACACAATTACATTTAAGTGACTGAGTGACCGGAGGCAACCATAGTGCACAGAGGAGTGCTAGGGCGTTAATAAGCCCACCTAAGGGTCTTCTGACACACCAGGGATGGAGAGGCAAAGTTTTGTCTGTAAGAGGCCAGATAAATATTTTAGGATTTGCAGCTATGTGGTCTGCGTCACCACCACCCAACCCTACTGCTATAGAGCAAGAAGAGCCATAGACAAGAAAGGAATGAGCATGGCTGTGTTTCAATAAAATTTTACTGATAAAAACAGGCAGTGGGCCGAATGTGGCCAGAGGGCTGCAATTTGCCAACCCCTATTCTAGCGGAAGGTTCCTTCGTTTGACTTACTCTTTATCACTGAGTGAGAGTTCCCATCTGTAAAGTTAGATGTTGACTTGTTTTAAATTAATACATTGAAATGATTGTTTTTCAAGTAGAAAGTCCATCCCCAACGTTTTTGCCCTTTGAGTCATGAACTGTTTTTGTCTCTAACTCCGTTATCTCCCTCTGGAATTCTCTCTTTCACTATCTCTCCATCAGTTTCTCATGTCCGCTCTTAAGCAAGTCTGTCTTTCTGGTTCTCTCGTTTTTTTATACATACAAATGGCCAACAAGTACACGAAAAGATGTTCAGCATCACTAATTGATAGAGAAATGCAAACCAAAACTACAATGAGATACCACCTCATACCAGTCAGAATGGCCATCATTAAAAAGTCTACAAATGATAACTGCTGGAGAGGGTGTGGAGAAAAGGGAACCCTCCTGCTCTGTTGGTGGGAATGGAAATTGGTGCAGCCACTATAGAGAACAGTATAAGGTTCCTTAAAAAACTAAAAATAGACTTACTGTATGATCCAGCAATCCTACTTCTGGGCATATAGCCAGTAAAGACAAAAACTAATTCAAAAAGAAATATGCACCCCAATGGTCACAGAAGCACTATTTACAATAGCCAAGACATGGAAATAACCCAAATGTCCATTGACAGATGACTGGATAAAGATGTGATGTATATACATGATGGAATACTATTCAACCATTAAAAAGAATAAAATAATGCCATTTGCAGCAACACGGATTGTCATTTTAAGTGAAGTAAGCCAGGAAAAGAAAAATGCCATATGATTTCACTTATAAATGGAATGTTTAAAAAAGGACACAAATGAACTTGTTTACAAAACAGAAACAGACTCACAGACATAGAGAACAAACTTATGGTTACCAGAGGGTAAAGGGAGTGGGAAGGGACAAATTGGAAATTTGAAAAATGTACCTCTTGGGGAGTGATGGAAATGTTAGCTATCTTGATTGTGGTGGTGGTTTCGTGGGTGTGTACATCTATCAAAATTCATCAAATTGTATATCTAAAATGTGTATAGTTTACCGTACAGGAGCCATACCACAATAAAGCTGTTAAAGATTGATTGATTGATTGATTGTTGTGGGGGAGGTAATTAGGTTTATTTATTTACTCATTCATTCATTCATTCATTCATTAATGGAGGGACTGGGGATTGAACCCAGGACCTCGTGCCTGGCACATGCGCTTTGGTTCTCTCGTTACTGTATTCCGTGAATCTTTGACATGCGCTTACAATACATTTGTATGGATCATGTTTTTAACTATTTCTCTGAAAATTATACTTTGACACTACCTTCTGAAATGATGTGTAAATACTTGAAAGGAAATTCATACGATTACAAGACAAACCAATGAAAACACACTTTTAAAAATATTTAAAGGATCTCTCTTTGATACAATACTTTTGCTTCTTGATTAACATACTGAATAACAAAGACTAGCAGCAGGTCTAGTAATTACTGTAATTTCCAAGTGGTGAGGAGGGTAAATAATATGTCAGATATCTGCAACAGCTGTGATGTGGTTGGGGCATAGCTGTGATTTCTATCACTGGAATAATTGGTTCCAGAATAAACAAAGTCACAGGGATTGCACAGGGATTGTGTCTCGTTACCTACATTCATAATTGTATGAGTTATCTACTGATATGTAAGGAATCACAGCACAACTTTAGTGGCTTAAAACAATAGTGATCATTCATTTTCTCTTGAATCTGCAGTCTGGGTGGGGATCAGCGGAGACAGCTCATCTTTGCTCCGTGAAGCAACAACTGAGACATCTCCTCTGGGAACTGGGGAGCCTCCTGGTCAAGATGGCTCACTCATCTGACTGGGGAGTTGATCCCGGCTGTTGCTTCTTACCTCACCTGGGGCTGGGGATTGGGGGACCCCAAAGTCCTCTGTGTGTGGGCTTCCCCATGGACTCCTGAGCTTCCTCACAATGCAGAGGCTGAGTTTTATGCATTTGTCCCAAAAGAATCAGGCAGAAGTGCGTGGTATTTTTATGACCTAGCCTCAGAACTCACAAAATCTCACTTCCTTGACACCCTATTGAGCAAGGTTGTCCCCCCGGTTCAAGGTGTAGAGACACGGACTTCATCTCTTAATGGGGAAATGGCAGAAGAGTGTGTGGAATGGGAGATACTGTTGAGGGCATCTTTGGAACCTACAATCTGCCACGAAATGGAATGAAATGCTAGTTTTCAGTTGGAGTTAGTGAAAAGGAAGATGTGATTTTTTTTTCTTTCTTATCCAAATTCATGGATGGCATGAATTCTATCCACAAACCTTTTGAGGGTCCCTGGACCCAAGACTAAGAACTCTTGAACCAGAGTTAGGCGAGTTCAGATATGAGAACTTCCAGGAGGATGCAAGAGGTGGGTTTTTGTTAATTTAGTTTACGTCTTCATTTTGGGGGGAGGAGGTAATTTGGTTTGTTTGTTTGTTTGTTTGTTTGTTTATAATGGAGGTACTGGGGATTGAACACAGGACCTCATGCATGCTAAGCATGTGCTCTACCACCAAGCTATACTTTCCCTCCCCCAAGGTGTTTTTTAAAATTTATTGAAGTATAGTTGATTTACAATGTTTCAGGTGTATAGTAAAATGATCAGTTATATATATTCCTTTTCAGATTCTTTCCCATTGTAGGTTATTACAAGATTATTACTGAATTATTATTGAATATAGTTCACTGTGCTGTACAGTAGGACTTTGTTGTTTATCTATTTTATATATAGTAGTATGTATCTTTCAATCTCAAATTTCTAATTTATCCCCCCTACTTTCCCTCTTGGTAACCATAAGTTTGTTTTCTACGTTGGTGAGTCTGCTTTATAAATAAGTTCATTTGTATCAATTTTTTTTAGATTCCACATATAAGTGATATCATATGATATTTGTCTTTCTCTGTCTGACTTCATTTAATATGATAATCTCTAGGTTCATCTATGTTGCTGCAAATGGCACTATTTCATTCTTTTTTATGGCTGAATAATATTCCATCGCATATCTATCTATCTATCTCACATCTTCTTTATCCAGTCATCTGTTGATAGGCATTTAGGTTGCTTCCACATCTTGGCTATTGTAAATAGTGCTGCTATGAACATTGGGGTGAAGATACCTTTTTGAATTAGAGTTTTCATGTTTTCCAGATATATGTCCAGGAGTCGGCTTGCTGGATCATATGGTAACTCTATTTTTAATTTTGTAAGGAACCTCCATACCGCTCTCCATAGTGGCTGCACCAATTTCCATTCCCACCAACAGTGTGGGAGGTTTCCCTTTTCTCTACACCCCAGAAGAGGTGTTATGTTTCAAACAACTGTTCTAAAGTATGTCATTCACTTGTTCAACAAATATTGAGCTAGCTTCTGAGGATACAACTACAATCAAAACCAACACAGCCTCTGCTTGCCTGATACATATAGTATAGTGGAGGAGGGAGATATTTATAATTACACTACTTAATACAATATATTACAAACCAAGACAAAAAGCTTTAAAAGAAAGGAGTCAAGTTCTAGGAGAGCATACAACCTAGATTATGGGGCAAGGAAGGCACATCTAAGACGTGACTGCCATGGGAGGGTCTGCATATCCCACTTTGTTCAAAACCGACCCCCTACTGCCCAGAGGATAGAGGCCAAGGAACTGAGCATTCGAGAACTCTCCTGACAGGGCCTACTTTAAAATGCAAAGACTTCTTATTGTTATCCAACAACAGTTCTCTCCTTCCTTAGTTGTAGAGCCCTAATTTTGAGCCAGAAATATGCTCACTTAAAAGACTTCATTACCCAACCTCCCTTGCAACTGGTGGTCAATGAGATGTAAGTGGAAGTTGTAGGGTGGAACTTCTAGGAAAGCTCCTTAAAAAGGGCACAGACATCTGGCATGTTCCCTTTTCTCTGCTCCCTCCCAACACCACCACCTCCTTCTTCCTACCTGGAGTGTGGACATTAAGCTGGAGCTGCAGCAGCCACCTTGGACCATGAGGCAATCTGGATGATGGCAGCCATATGCATAAGGTGGTGGTGCAGAAAATTGGAAGGTCCTGGTCCTGGTGGCATTGTGGACTTCCCATATCATCTCTAAACTGCTGCTTTCCAGATTTCTTTAATGTGAGCAAGAAATAAGCATCCATCTTGTTTAAGCCATTGATATTTCTGGGCTACCAGTAGCTACACAATTTCTAAAAGAAGCACCTCTCTCACTGTTCCATTTTCTCCCTCACTCCCCGCAATGCAAACACTCATAGCTACATCTTGTACTTCAAGATGCTCCAAACCGCTCCCTGTCCCCTCACACCTCCTTGCCTTTGCAGCTGTTGAGCCCTCCTCTTGTAAATCTCTCCCAACTGCCCTATTATCTATCTGGCAAACTCTTGGCTCCTCAGAGCCCAGATCAAATGCCATCTCCTTTGCTTCCCTAATGACGCACAACGCCTGCTCCAATAAAAACATTTGCTTCGACCTGTGTATATGACAACATTGGTTCAAACCTTTGTTGTGTCCTTAACATTATCTAATTTTAAATTAACAATTAAAAATAGAGACACAGTATGTATGAATACTTTCTTCTTAAAAAGTTCCAGAGATGTGCTGTACAACATAGTGCCTATAGTTAACAATGCTACTGTGTACTTTAAATTTTTTTAATCTGAGTGTAGAGATCTAAGATCAAAGAGTGTAGATCCCATGGTAAGTGCTCTTACCACCCAAAAAAAAAAAAAAATCCCACACAAAACCAAACCAAACCACACACAAACAAAGGGACTAACATGAGCACACATAGATGTCTAAACTCACCAAATTATATACATCATGTGCAGTTTTCTGTATACCAATTCTATTTCATTAAAGCTGGGGGAAAATTAAGCGGGTTTCTTGTAACCAGAATATTCTTTAAATTGAAATGATACAGACTTCACATTTCATGCCTACCCCCGATTTTGTTGCCAAGTTTGTTTTATATGCTTGCATATTTTTTCTGAGCATATGTACGTATGAGCCTCAAAAAGCAGCTTTGGACTGTTATTACATTCTTTTTCTTTTAGAGGTAGTATCACACTATACTTAATGTTCTAGAACTTACTTTTTTCAGTCAACAATACATCTCAGAGCTCTTTCCCTATTAGTCCATGGCTCTTCCTCATTTTTTAAAAACAGCTGTATAATATTTCGTAGGATAGATGCACCTCTGTTTATCAACCGACTCCCTACTGTTGAATATTAAGGTAGCTTCCCATGATTTGTGACTTTTACAGAAATGACAATCAAAGACAAATGGCAGACAGTACCTCGGTGGTGGAGATGTGGCTTCAGATTCTGTAGGCAGATCTGCACAAATGTCTCTCTCCTTTACTAGATAAAACCCAGTGAATCAACCTGGGTCTGATGACACAGCCCTTGGATGCATTGCCTTCAGGCCTGAGTTTGGGTCCCAGCCCTGTCACTTCTAGTGTTTGTGGCCTTGGGCAAAGATTATATCCTCTCTGAGCCTGTATTTTCTCTCCTACAAAATGGGCTGATAACAAGATCTGTCTCTGAGGGCTGTCTGACAACATATGATTCCTGGTGAGTGTTTAGTGTGTATAAACACTCAAAAAATGCTGCTGCTTTTCTTATCTAGTTAAACATATCCTCAACCTTTGATCCAATAATTCCCCTGCTAGGTGTTTACGCAAGAGTCATGAACACTTAGATCCTCGCCGAGACCTGTGCATAGGTGTTCACAGCACCTTTATTCGTAATCACCCCAAATTGAAGAAGGCCCATCAGGAGGTGGATGAACAAATTGTGGTCCACCCATGGCAATGGAATATACCTCACCAATGAAGAGCAGCAAACCACTGATACATTCAACAATATGGGTGCGCCTCGAAGTCATTATTCTGTGCAAATGAAAAGCTCTTAAGATATGAACAGTATGATTCCATTCATACAATGCTCTAGAACAGGCTACATTAATAAATAGTGAAAGAAAACAGACTGATGGTTGCCTGGGGGCGGAGGGGTTGACCAGGAAGAGGTGAAAGGGAATTTTCTGGAGGACAGAAATGTTCTATATCTTAACTGGGATATTAAACTTGCACAGATGTATGCATCTGTCAAAGCCCATCCAGTTGTCTTCTTGAGTGCCTTCTGGGTGCAGGTACCAGGGAGAGAGCTGGCAACAAGATAGGCCAAGATTCTGCCCTTGGGGGCTCCATAAACAAGCATGCAGCCTGATGTCAGGTAGTGCTAACTGCACTGAAGCAGAATGAATCAGGCAGAGGGGCTGGAGGAGGCAAGAGCTGGGGATGCATCTTTGGTGGCCAGGAAAGGGTGCTCTGGGAAGGCCATACATGGGCAGAGGCTGGGTTGAAGCAAGAACATCAGCCAGGAGATCTGGGGAGAGGGTGTTCCCTAGAGAAAACAGCTGGTGCAAAGGCCCTGGGGCAGTTTCCTACTTACACAGCATGTTCAAGGAAGGAATGAGGCCAGTGTGGCTGGAAGAGGAGGGAGAGAGAGCCAGAGGTAGAGACACAAATATTGAGGGGCATACTGTTTGGGCACTTGTGCGCCAAGGGATAAATTTTGTTTTCTTTACTCTAAGTGAAATGAGAACCACGGGAGGATTGGGAGCTGAGGAGGGATGCAAACTGATAGGTGTTAACAGCCTTCCCTCTCAAGAAGAGACTGTGGGGGGCGGGGGTTGGCCAATGTAGGAAGACCATTGAAGAGGCTACTGCAATGGTCTGAGCAAACAGTGACGGTAGCTGTAGAGGTGGCAAGAGGTGGTCAGGCTCTGGGAATATTTTGAAAGCAGAGTCAGCTGACAGATTGGACGTGGGGGTGTGAGAAAGAGACTGGAGTCAGCAATGACTGTGAGGTTTGGGCCCAAGCCACTGAGCTGGGGAGGCAGGTGGAAGTTTCGTAAATGTACCAAGCTGTTTCACACCTCCAGGCCCTGGTGCGTTCCAGTCCCCCAGCCTGGAATGCCCTCCCTTCTCCACTTCCCACCTCCAGCTTCAGCCTCGCCCCTGCTGTCATCATAGCTGAGCCAAAATGTCACCCTCTCTGGAAGCTTCTCTTTAACCTTGGCTCAGCATGGTGTGCCCTCTTGTGTGTGCCCCACAACACCTGGCTCTTCTTTTCCCAACGGGACGGTCAGAGTTTATTTGCCAGCACCTCGGGCCAAGTGGGTAACACTTGAGTGACAGAGGAGGGGCCATGGCTTTAGCCAGGTAGCAAATGCATCAACAGGAAATGACCTTGAATCCATACCTTCATTCAGCAACTATGCCTAGTGCCAGGAACTCTAATAGGCACTGAGAAGAGAGCAGGGAACAGGAGAGGCAGATCTCTGCCCTCATGGGTCTCTACAAGGAGAGACGACAATAATCAAAGCAAAGAAGTAAAAGATCTAGTGTGTCTCATGGTGATGATGATGGAGAAAAAAAATGGGATTCCATGTGTGAGATGAGGTGGGGGTGTGAGGAGGGGCAGTTATTCATAAGGTGATTAGGGAGGTTTCACAGAGTCACTGAGAAGGTAACATTTGAGCATCAACCTAAAGGACATCAGGAAGAAGCCATGTGGATATTGAGGAAGAGCAAACAGCAAGTGCAGAGGCCCTGAGGTAGAAATGTGTTTAGAATATGGGGGGAACTTGGAGTAGGCCAGCGTGGCCAGGGCTGATGAATAGAGGTTAGAGAGGGTTCAGAGAGGGAATGGAAGGGGAAGGGGACAATCTGGCAGGACTTTGGGGGCCACATGGAGGACTTCCCTTTTTTACTCCAAGTTAGATGGAAGCCACGGAAGTGTTCTGAGTAGAGGAGTGATGTGATTTGATTCAAGTCAGCAGGATCACCGTAACAACAGCAATAATAATTGACATTTGTTGAGCATGTCCTACTGACCACAAAACTTCAGAAATTTGTGCAAGCAATGTTGAAAGAAGGTTGACCGGTTGTCCAATTTCAAGCCCCCCCCCCCACCAGCAGGTACTCCAAATATTTCCCTTTCTCTTAGCCCAAACCATCACTAAGCTTGCTACAGTCTCTCACCCAAACATACCCTGAAGCAATTTTTCAACAGCTTTACTGAAACAGAACTCACATATCATGCAAATTTGCCCGTTTAAATTGTACAGTTCAGTGGGGCTTCGTATATTAACCAAGTTGTGTGACGATAATTACAGTCAATTTTAGAACATTTTCACCACCTCAGGAAACCCCTAAGCCACCCCTACTGCAGCCCCAGGCAACTGCTAATTTACTTTCTATCTGATTTGCCTATTCTTGACATTTCCTATAAATGGAATCGTACAGTATGTGGCTATGTGTGTCTGGCTTCTTTCACACAGCATGTTCTCAGTGTTCATGCATGTTGTAACATCTGTCACTAATTCATTCCTTTTTGTGGCCGAATAATATTCCACTGTACGAATATAGCACATTTTGTTTATTCATCAGGTGATGGACATTCGGGTTGCTCCCACATTTTGATTATTATGAATAATGCTGCTGTGGACATTCTTGTATAAATGTTTGTGTGGACACGTGTTTTCATTTCTTTGGGGAAATAACTAGGAGTGCTATTGCTGAGCCATATAATAATTCTGTGTTTAACCATTTAAACACTATCAAAGTGTTTTCCAAAATGCCTGCACTGTTCCCACCAGCATTGCATAAGGGTTCCGATTTCTCCGCATCCTTGTCAACATTTGTTATTGTCCTGAAGCGTTCTGCTCTCTACTGCCAGGAACCATCTCTCACCTGGACAATCAAAGTCTCCTCCTGCCTGGGCTCCCAGCTTCTGCCCTCTGTCTTTCTCCATACTGTAAGCAGAGAGAACCTATTAGCACCAAGGTCAAGTCCTGCCCTCTGTTGGCGTCGCAATATCAATGTACACACACACACCATATGCGGAGAGAGCTGATGGCTACTCTAAAAGTTTATTAAACTACACAGGCTTATAAAGCAAAAGAGAACAAGTATGGAAAATGTTTAACTATGGTATGACATTTTATGACCCCCTAGACGCACAGATTGTTTTAAGGTCAGGATCTTAAGATCCTTTGATATTTTTGATAGATTACACTCGTCATGGAGCCAGTGAGCCTCACTTTGTATCAGGGCGGAACATATAGGAAAACAGCTGCTTGACGACATTCTTTCTGACTCAGGTGGCTGTGCCTGTCTTAGGTTGCCCCCCTCTGGGGATCTTACCCGTCTTTGGCTTAGCAGCCTTCTCACCTCTGAGTCTGCAGCCTTTTATAACTTGTTTACCATTCCGGCCCAAGGCTTGTTCCTTTGTTCACACAATCGGGGAGCTACATTTCCCCCTTTTTTATTTTGTTTTAAAGCAACGAAGCAATCGTGTTGTACAGAGGCTAGAAGCCCCATCATAGCCAGTGTTTGTTCTTGTGCCTGCTGTTGTTTATACAATCGACACATACATCGTAACATGCACAGGATAATGATACCAAGAAGGCAACAAAGTCCCACATTAAGGAAAATCTGCAAATTCACTCTGCAAAGGCAGAGTGAATACTTTGCACTTGTTCATCTAATTTAGTTTGCAAGTCATCAATTTTCTCATTGAGGGACGCGTTAAATGCCCCTTGTAAATGATGTTTTACCATATATCAAAGTATATGCGTTTCGTTATAATGTCTAGGAGTGGCACATTGCATAGAAAATTGCCAGTCACATTTGAGGCGTAATCTACTAGCTAAGGCCTCTTGCTGTTCCCCCAGCCATTCTACTGCAGCCTCTAGCGTTTGTAATCTGGCCATAATGCTCTATCAATATCCACCTGTGTTTGTAATTCTCGTGTGATGTTGGTTAACACCTTTTCCACAGTATGAGCGGTGTTAATGGACAAAACTAGGGCTGTAGTAGCGGCAGCAGCAGAGGCAATTATAATCACAGCTGATACTATGAAAGCTATTAGCGTAGCAATAAATCTTGGGTCGAATCTTTTTAAAGGACTGTAAAAGTACATATAAACTTTGTGCATTAGACCAAGTCCTATTAAGTGTTGCCGGTAGCCAGACACGAGCTCTCCTTTTCAATGCCCTAACAAAAGACACATTATGAGAAGTTACATTAGCATAAGATAAAAAATCAGAATACCAGAAAGGTGAGGATAATTTGATCGTATACAATTGATCAATAGTAATATTGGGCTTTGCAGGCCCCCATACCAGGATGTATGGATGCGTAGTACATATCATAACTGAATTGGAAACATTCCGTTCTACTTTCATGGAATAATTATCAGAATGGTTGTCATATCGGCCATGATAAAGAAGCCTGTTGATAAAAGGCAATCCCAACCTCCAAACTTTTATGTACAGGACTAAAAATTGTATTTCCACCCATGAGTTGTAGTATCGGTCCGGAAAGGCCATGTTCACTCCACGTGATGGGAGCTGAAGAATTTGTCAAACGGTATGGAGACATTTTTACTGCTTAAATATCCATGAGGCCCCCCAATCCAGCAAAGTCACGTTAAAAATAGTCTTTTGTGGGGTTGGGGGGATAGTTCAAAGTGATAGAGCTCATGCTTAGCATGCATGAGGTCCTGGGTTCAATTCCCAGTACCTCCTCTAAAAATAAATTAATAAACAAACCTAATTACCTCCCCCTCAAAAAAAAAAAATAGTCTTTTCCGGGTTGAGGAATCAGACAAGGGGCCCATTGCACCGAATAAAACTTACACCTCCAGTCTGTTTTCGGCAGGGAAATGGGTATAGGAGGAACTCGAGAAGCATTTACAAATGTTGTAGAGGATGTAGATACAGCAGTAATAGATGTAAGGTTTGCTGCGATATCTCCCTTTTTTGGTTGGTAGTATAAGTACAATTGAGCTTGCAATTTTATGCATGAAGAATCGCTTGTGTTGTCAAACTGGGTGCATATCGGAGGGTTGTGAGAATACAACGTCAGAGAATCGTCGCTGCGCAGATTAATTTCCAGTACTGGTCACCGGTGGGATCCATGTTCCACCTGTCCACTCAATCGTTAGAGGCAAGAGGGGGAACTGCACGCCACCAAGTTAAGGGTGTAAATAAAGGAGGATTCAGAATATAAGCCCAATAGCATAGATTCATGCTTGCAGAAGTGAAAGTAGAAGCTGAGATACCCATCATGCGTAAGTATACAGAAAGCATACTAACCTGTAGAAAGGTCAGCTTCATCGGCCGTGGAGCACGAACGAACATATTTTTGCGGAATCCACTGAAGACCATCACCTGTGTCAATGCATAAAGACCCCCTCTTCCAACGTTTCACCTCAAAGGGCCCCTCCCATTTACCCACGAATGGTTTCTTCACCCAAGCTTTCTTATTTGCAGAGGGTATAGGTATGGGAGGAGTTGAAAAACGGACAGCAGCAGTAGAGCCATCCTTAGTGTGACTCAAACAAGCAACACTGTAAAGTGCATGGCGTAATATATTATGCACCTCCTGTGCCCCATACTTCCCCCCTTTTAATTTATGCAAATAAGACTTCAGAGGACGGTGACATCTTTCTATAATAGCTTGTCCTGTAGAATTGTAAGGAATCCCAGTATTATGTTGAATTTGCCAATCTTGACAAAATTGAGAAATGCTTTTTGCAGAAAACTCAGGCCCATTATCCATCTACATGTATAGTGGCCTCCCAAGCACACTGAAAGCAGAAAGCCAGTGTCTAATTACGTTAGCAGCATTGTATTTTGTGTGAAGAGTGGCATATAAGAATTTGGAATATGTATCTACTGAAGCAATAATATATTTTAACCTGCCAAAAGGTGGGAAGAAAGTAGTGTCTGTCTGCCAGATTTGATTAGCATTGATTCCTCGTGGATTAATACCTTCAAGGTTATATAAGGGTTTTGTTACAGTAAATTGATTACATTGAGAGCAGGCTTGTATTATACTTTGTACTCGATGCCTAGTAAGAGAATATATAACTCTCAAGGCTGTTGCATTGCTATGATGTAATTCATGAAAATGTGGTGCCTTAAGGAAGGCAGAAATATTTATAGATTTACAGGTATCTCGTGTAAAACCTGAGAAGATCTTATCAGCCTGTGCATTACCTTCTGTTAAGGGGCCTGGTAATTTATTATGAGATCGTATATGAGCTATGAAGCAAGGGTGTTCTCTTTCCATCAGTAACCCCTTGATTGCCAAAAAAGTGCTGTAAGTGTATCTTTGAGGGGGATTTTGGTAGAATAGCAGTGATTAAAAGGGGTACCGCATTAGCAACATAAAGAGAATCAGTAATAATATTTAAAGGAATATCCTTATGTTGTCGAAGGGCTAATTTAACAGCGGCCAATTCCGCAATTTGAGTACTTTTATGTCCTTTGGAATAATGTGTGCCCCATTTGTTGCCATCGTGCCATGCTATAGCTGCCTTTGTTGTTTTTCCAGATCCATCTGTAAAGACAGTTAAGGCTTTGGCCAATGGCATCTCTGACAAGACAGCAGGAAAGCTAAGAGGCACTTGCATGCAAAATTGTAATAGAAGATGAGAGAATTTTTTAAAGGTTATCTGTCCTAAATAATTTGCTAGAGACAACTGAATGTCTTCATTAGTAGAGAACCAAGTATGAAATTGAGAAGATGTACAAGGAAGATTTATGCTGTGAGGGTCTGACCCTAGTAATTGCAGGCATCGTGTTTGTCCTTTATTAATTAAATCAGCAAAGGTATGGAAAATGGTGGGTAGTACCTTGTGAAAGGAATGAGATAAGTATACCCATTCCAAAAAATAAATTTGTGAATCCCTCTCTTGTGCCAAGAGGCCTGTACGTGTTTGTGGTGTATTAATAATGAGAAGCAATATTGGAAGGTCTACTTGTATCCTATTTAAGAATTGCTTTTTTATGGCTGAATTAAGGCACTGAAGCTCTGTTAGATCTTCAGGTGTTACTGTTCATGGGGAAGCAGGATTTCTGTCTCCTTTCCGTAAAGAAAATAGATGGTGTAAACAATAAGTAGGAATACCTAAAAATGGTCGAATCTAATTAACATGCCCTAATAAATAACTGTTGTAATTGTATAAATGTCATGGTCTGTTTGATATTTACTTTTGAGGTCTAATAGTTTGTGCATCAATATTCACGCCCAGGAACTTCCAGGGAGTACGATTTTGAACTTTGTCTTGAGCAATAAGTAAGCCTTTAGATTTCAAAAGAAAGTATAGAGAGTGATATAATTTAGAGAGAGTATCAGAGGATTCAGCTGCAAGCAAATTGTCATCCATGTAATGGAAAATAAAGGCACGTGGAAATTGTCTTCTAGGGCGGAGAAGTTCTCCAATTAGCTGCTGGCAAATGGTTGGACTATTTTTCATTTCCTGGGGCAGAAACTTCCATTGGTATCATTGAGGAACTGCCTGGTTATTGCATACAGGTATAGTAAAGGCAAACTTCTCTTTGTCATCGTCATGCAAAGGTAATGAGAAAAAACAATCCTTTATATCTATGATTAGTAAAGGCCAGGAGTCTGGAATTAAAGAAGGGTTGGGTGACCCTCTTTGTAAGGGTCCCATTGGCTGCATGATGGCATTAAAGGCTCTAGGTCTTGTAGTAGACGCCATTTACCTGATTTTTTTTTTTTTAAGTAACAAAAACAGGAGTGTTCCGAGGACAAGTAGAAGGCTCTATATGACCCAACAACAATTGTTTCTTGGCCAGTTTTTGAAATGCCTTATGTTTTTCTTTAGGAAGGGGCAACTGCTTCATCCAAATAGGCTGTTGTTGGGTCCATGTTAGGGCAATGGGAGGAACACTGTGGGTGAGCTCAGTGGCCCCTATTAAAAAGGGTCTATTTTTAAAGATAAGTTTTATTGAGTCAGTAAATCTCTTTTTCATAAGGAGTAAGGAATTGGTAATATAAAGGGAGTCACCATAGCCATTTTGTTTTTAGGGCCCTTGACCTTTAAGACATTGCAGCTAAACTCAGGGGTCATAATAACTCCTATGCCCTGGACAGCCACGTAAGTTTTTTGTTTAGGCCAACTTATAGGCCACTGCGATGAAGAAATTATGGTTTTATTAGCCCCTGTGTCTGTTAATCCCTGAAAAGCACGTTCTTGAATGGTTACAGTAAGAGTGGGCCTTTTATGAGTTAATGATTGTATCCAGAAGGCCTGCTGTGCAGAATGTCCGAAAGCTTGCTGGCCTCTTTGTTCTTTCTCAAAATATTGGGGTTTTAGATAAGGAATTAAAATTAGCTGAGCAATACATGTATAAGCTGGTATAATGTAATAAGAGGAGGAACGGATCATAATCTTAATTTCTCCTGTGTAATCATTGTCTATTACCCTGGGGAGAACAGTAAGTCCTTTTAACCCGGTGCTAGATCGTCCCAATAATAGACCAAAGTAAGAAAAGGGTAAGGGACCCCATACTCCAGTGGGCAGAAGATAAGTTTTTTCAGCATCATTTAAAATTCCATCGTTGACAGTCATCAGATCTATTCCAGCGCTCCCAGGGGAGGCTGAAACGAGATCGAGGACTGACAGGCGCTGTGGTCGTTGTTGTTGTTGACCATTGCTCCCCATATTTGTTTTTTCGGGGCACTGGGGAGAATGCCCCGTTTCAAGTTTCCCAATGGCTCCATTTTTGTAGCCAGAGCATTACCATAACCAAGGGCAATGTTTGGCAATTGCTAACAATAAATTTTGTAGATCCGTCGGAGAAAGCGAAACGGAAATAGCTTTTAAGAGCTGTTGCAAATTTTTAAAATATAACCTCTGTTGCACGGTCAGTTGCTGAGCCATGGTAAATCACGGCGGGCCTGACTGGCTGAAAAGAAAATTCCCCTGAATACTCACATGTATGAAATGCCGCCAAGTTGATATCACGTCGGGGTCACCAAACGTTGGCGTCGCAATATCAATGTACACACACACACCATATGCGGAGAGAGCTGATGGCTACTCTAAAAGTTTATTAAACTACACAGGCTTATAAAGCAAAAGAGAACAAGTATGGAAAATGTTTAACTATGGTATGACATTTTATGACCCCCTAGACGCACAGATTATTTTAAGGTCAGGATCTTAAGATCCTTTGATATTTTTAATAGATTACACTCGTCATGGAGCCAGTGGGACTTACACTGTATCAGGCAGAACATATAGGAAAACAGCTGCTTGATGACATTCTTTCTGACTCAGGCGGCTGTGCCTGTCTTAGGTTGCCCCCCTCTGGGGATCTTACCCATCCTTGGCTAACCAGCCTTCTCACCTCTGAGTCTGCAGCCTTTTATAACTTGTTTACCATTCCGGCCCAAGGCTCTTCCTTTGTTCACACAATCAGGGGGCTGCACCCTCCTCAGAGTAGAACTCCTGGATAGTTCCTCATTGGCTGAGAATAAATCCAAATTCTCACCATGCTTGGCTCACCTAGCCAGCCCCTGCTCACCTCTCTGATGTAACCCATGTCCCCACTTCCTGCCCATTCAGACCCAACCACACCAGCCTCCTATTTACTTCTTGATGCCCCAAGGGCTATCCAGCCTCAGAGCCATCCCCAGTGCCATTCCCTCTGCACCAGTCCTCTTTGCCTTGCTTTCCCCTACCTCTTTCTTTCCCCTCACAGATCTGGGCTTTAATGTCACCTTCCAAGAAAAGCCTTCCTTGACTCCTCCCTCAACTTCTTTCTTATTGCATTTAGTATGGTTTGAAGTTGCATGTCCGTTCCTGTGACATTTTGCCCAGTGGCTGCCTCCACCTTAGGTAGGGCCCCACGAGGGTGGGTGAGCATCAGTGCCTGACATGTAATGAGAGCAAACTAAATATTTGTGCTCATTGCCCTGCCCTCAACAGACACTTCCTACCTTCCTCTGCCTGCGCAGTTCCCTCTGCCCAAACACACTATTCCCTCTTGTTTCCTCTGGCTAATTCCCACAGGGCCTGAGTTTCATGTCCCTGTCTCTCAGATACTATTTCAGCTAATACTTTGTAATTTCTTGTTTCAGTTTTTACTGTTACCCATAAGGAAAAAAAAAATATATATATATATACACACATACTAGATAAATATTGTGACTAGGTCATATATATTTACACAAGCAACATTTCTTAAGACTTTACACTCTTAAAAATTATGTCTATCTATATTTACCACATTAGAAATTAACTGATACATTTAAAAATATTTGTTTATTAATGTATTTAAAAATAATAACAAACCCATTGCAGTTAACATAGAAACCTATTTTATGAAATATAATGACTTTCCCAAACAAAAAAGTTTAGAGCATTGGTTTTATCATTTTGCAAATCTCTTTACTATCTGGGTCAACAGAACACAGCTGGACCCTTGTAGCTGCTTCTGTGTTTAGTCATGATATTGCACGCTGTGTAGCTTCTGGAAAATTCCAGTGGACGCTCATGAGAGAAGGAGAGTGAAAAAAACAGGTAACATCTCAGAGTTAGTAGGAGAAGAATTTTGACTTCCGTTATCCCCTGACAGGGTCTCGGGGACCCCTAGGGGACACTTTGAGAACCTACTGACATACAGGCCCACAGTTTGGAAATCAAAAAAGCGCCGTAAACAAAAAGTTTTATCATAGGTTTGGAGGCAGAACGTGACCTAAACAGAGTCACAGTCTTGAATTATTTATCCCTCTTACTGGGACTGTCCATACATTTTACCTTAGAAATACGCCAGCCAGGCTGCCCCAGACCACACTGGGGCTGTTCAGAATATACAGTATATATTCTTATGGCCTTGTTAAAATCTAAAAATTACAAAATCCATAATATATCTGCCCTCAGGGTTTCAGATAAGGGACCTGTCAGAAATAAAACTTCCCTACATGGTATTTTCCCTTCATATTCTAGATTATTCTATGTTGTTTTTCAAAAAACTCTGGTCTCAACCTGAAAGCTTCATGTCAGACCTCAGTAATGGCTCACTGTTTGAAAAACTCTAGAGACTTTCTGTAAGTTCCTGCGACACACATCCTCCCCAACAAGGGTAGAGAATGGGTTTGACTTGTTCCGTGCTGCGCCCCCAAAATTCCAGCAAAGGGCTTGGCTAAGCACATAGTGGAATTAATAAATGTTTGTTGAGTGAATGAACAGAAAGCCAGGAACAGAGTTAGGCCTGCATCCCCGCCTGTGCCCGTCTCTAGGACTCAAGAATCCTGTCCACACCATTTCCAAAGACCCAGGCAGCGGAGACCAGGATCCTGCTACCATCACCCACCCGCGGCTTCCTCCCTCTGGATGAACCAGAACTCCATTTCCCACAAGTCTCAGGGCTGGGACTACATTTCCCATAAGCCTCTGCTTCCGCCAGGTTCTGTGTCCTTCACCCACCCGGGCAGATAATTGCACCTTTCCTCACCACCCCCAGCCCCCAGTTCCGTTCTCTCTACCTATATATATATGGTCAACCTACCCTGCAGCCATGGTCCCGGCACACCTTTCCTCCCACCCCTCCTGGCGTGATGAACCTGCCTCAGTTTCTCGAACGAGCCCCCCCTCAGAGACAGCTTCCTCCCCCTCCCCCACCTCCCCCTCCCCCTCCAATGGGGTCGCCTGTACCAGTGTGCTGGCTGCGCGATTTGGACCCAGGGGATCCTGGGCCCACGCTGGGGGCCAGGGGCGGGGGCGGTGTGGGCTGTGCTTGGAAGGGTTGTCTGGGTCGCCTCCGCGGTGTGTTGTGAGGCTGCGCCTGGGATGCGCAGCTCCGGCCCAGCCTCACCCGGGAGGGACGCATCGCAGGGGCTCACGGACCACGGAGACGTCCGCGTAGGGTGGGAGTCCGTGCTTCCGGTGTGTCTGCAGCTCCGGGTGCCGTGCGGGGGTGGGAGGGGGAGGGCGACCCCGAGACGGCGGCGGCCTGGCACGTGATGTGTGCGTCCTTGTCTGTTTTGTCTGTGTCCCTGACAGACCGAGCTCAGTACCCCCTTGGCCACTTCCCGGCTGTGTGCCTTGGGGCAGATGTCTGCACCTCGCTGTGCCTCAATTTCCTCATCTGTACGATGGGAATGATGAAAAGAAGCTGTCTCAGAAGGCAGTTGTAAGGATTTAAAAGTAGTATGTGTAAAGCGCTGAGGACAATGCCTTGCGCGGAGTAAAAGCTCAAAAGAATAAATAAATTAAATAAACAATGACCATGTTATCTTTTGTAAGAATCAGGTGCCTTTGGTTGTGTAATGGCTGTGTAACCTCATTGGAATTGTGGGTATCTGTGATGCATGTGTCTGTGTGTATCTTTGTATGTGTCCTGTATGCCTGTGTGTATTTGTGCATCTGATATGTGACTACGGTGGGGTAATGTGTCCTTGTAACTTCGTGTGAAATGTGTGTACATCTGTCGTGTATGTGTCCACGAGTGTTTAGGTATGCGATGTGTCTTTGTGTATCTGTGTGTTCAATGTGTGTGCCTATGTTGCGTGTGTTTCTGTATGTATGTGTGACTGCATAGATGTGTGTGACATGCATGTATCAGTAATTTTATGTGCATTTTTGTATGTGATTTGTGTAACTTTGTATATTCTTTGAATGTATTGTGTGTCTATATTGATGTATGACCTGTTTTTGTACATGTGTACCTGTGTATGTGACGTGTCTCTGTGTATTCATGTTGGTGAAATGTGTGTTTGGGTGAGAGATGTGTGTATTTTTTATATATTTGTAAATATATAGATGTATATTGTATGTGTTTGTGTGTATTTGTGTATGTGATGTGCATGTCCCTCCGTGTATCTGCTGTGTGTCTGTGTATATTTGTGCCTATGATACTTGTGTCTAAGTTAGTATACGTTATGTGTCTCATGCAAATGATGTCTGTGTACTTGTGTGATGTGCGTGTCTGTGTTTATCTGTGTATGTGTTGTGTGTGTCTGTGGGTCTTCTTTGTTGCTCATTTGTCTGTGGAATGTCTCTGTTGGTGACTGTGTGCCTTGGGATGTCACCGTGGTGTCTGCATGGATCTTTGTCTGTGGCGTGCGTGTCTGTGGATTTGGGGCTTTACTTTGTCTGTGGCATGTGTGGGTCTTTGTGATGCATTGACGTTCCTGCGTGGCCGGGTGCATCTGTGCCGGGGGCTGGCCTGCCTCTGCGTTCTTAGTGCAGCCCATCATCCCTGCGTCTTTGTGTGTGACGTGTACGTGTCCCCGTCTGCCGATAGCTGTCCACCTTTGTATGTGATGTGCTTGTCTGTGAGGGTCTCTGCGACGTGTGTCAGCCATGTGTGGGCTGCATATGCCTGCCTGACATCTGTATCTTGGCGTGAAGCACACGTGTCCATGCTGGTGGCAAGTCACAGCAATGTCCGGGCCAGGCACTGTGGGCCCTGTGCCCCCCCAACACAAGGGTCTGCTGGTCCCTGTCTGTCCCTCCCCCTCCCCTCCCTCCTGGAAGCCAATGCTACTGGGGAGCCAGTTGCCATGACGACGCTCCATCCTCCCTCCTCCCACCCTTCCTCTGACAGGCTCTCTGCTCCCCCAATCCTGGCTGCCCTCGGGGGCGGGGCCCTCATTCTCCCCCCCCCAAATCCTACCCTCTCCCCCCCACCCCAGCAACCCCGGCTCCCCAGCTCCTCTCCTCTGTCCGCCTCTCCATCCCTTCATCTGTCTGTCCCTTCAAAGAGGGGGAGGGGGGTACCTGAGCCAGTAAGCAGCCCCTCCCTCCCCCTGTCCTGAGTCTCCTGCCCCTCTCCTGGGCCGGGGGGAGGTCAGGGTCGCGCGGGTCCCCATGGCTGGGGGCTGAGGGCCCGCCCCCCCCTCCTCCCCAGCCGCCACCATCTCCACCTCCCTTCCATCCTCGACAAGATGCCTGCCCCCGGCGCCCTCATCCTCCTCGCGGCCGTCTCCGCCTCCAGCTGCCTGGCGTCCCCGGCCCACCCTGGTGAGTCTGTCCGGCCATCCGGCAGTCCAGCGGCCTCCCCCACCCCAACCCTGGCCTGCCCAGGGGTCTGTCTGCGGGGCTCCGGCTCCATCACCTGTGTGGCGTCTTCCCGCAGCCGAGATGGGGCCTGGGGAGCCGCGGAGACTGTGTCTCTGTCAGCAGGGCCTGTGGGAGGAAGGCTGGGGGCTGGGTGGGGAGGGGGTCCGTTTGGGCAACATGTGTGTGCACACGCATGAGTGTTTGCAGGTGTGTGCAGGGACCCGGGGAAGGACAGGGCCTCTGGGAAAATTGGGAGCAGAGGGGAGGAATACTATTTCTAAGGGGCACATAGCAGAGGAGGCTGTCTCTAGCTTTGGGGGAGACTCAAGGCTTGCGGAGTTTCCTTCTGGAGGCTTGGGCTGGGGACAGAGGACGTGTGTGTGCTCCCAGCGTCCCTAAAGAGACAGGCCTCAACCCCCTTAACTAGGAGGTTCCAGCACGGGGCAAGAATCTTCTCCCAGCCTGCAGCTGGGGGCTCATCCTCTTCCCCAAATAGGGGGAAAGAAGGCTGTTGTGGGAGCGTATTTTAAATTCTGAGAGCTCCACGCTCCACTATTACTCCGCCTTCCCTCAGTCCTCACTGGAATTCATCCAAGCCTGGGAGTGAGGTGATGGCGAGTTGGGGGGGGGGGGTTCCAGCTTGGGGCTAGAGGTGGGACCCCACCCCCAACCCAACCACTTGAGAAGGCCCCGAACTACAACTCCCACAATGCCCTAGGCCACCCGGCTCCTCTGCCAAGGGGGCCCCTGGTTGCAGAGCATCATGGGGGTTGTAGTTAAGCCTAGCTGGGCCGGGAGGGGCATGGAGTCGGGGGACCAGAGGCTTGAAGCCGGGACCGCAGCCCAGCCCTGTGCCCACAGATGGATTTGCCCTGGGCCGGGCCCCTCTGGCTCCTCCCTACGCGGTGGTCCTCATTTCCTGTTCAGGCCTGCTGGCCTTCATCTTCCTCCTCCTCACCTGTCTGTGCTGCAAACGGGGCGATGTCGGCTTCAAGGTGAGGTGTATGAGGGGGATCAAGGTGGGGAGGGAGACACCAGTGAGGCCTTTCCCTCAGCCCAGGTGGTAGGAGGGGGAGCAGGGCAGCGAGTCTGAGAGCCCTTCAGGCCTGAAGCTACAGCAACATCCAGAACCCTGGGATAGAAACTGGGCTGGGACTGGGGGACAGTGTGAGAAAGATGGGGATACACACTGATGGGAAGGACAATGGCGTGTCTCAGCCCTGTGGTCTCCCTCCCCTCCCCCCTCCCGGCCCCAGGAGTTTGAGAACCCCGAAGGGGAGGATTGCTCCGGGGAGTATACTCCCCCGGCCGAGGAGACCTCCTCCTCACAGTCACTGCCTGACGTCTACATTCTCCCGCTGGCGGAGGTCTCCCTGCCGATGCCTGCCCCGCAGCCATCACACTCAGGTACTGCCCCACACCCTGACCGGGAGCCCATGGTCCCACAGGATGGGGCGGAGGGCCCTGAGAGTCTTCCCTCAGGGAACAGGGAGCAGAGGCCCCGGGCAGCCAAGGGGAAAGGCAGGGCTAGGAGCCCTTGGCATCCTATAGGAAGTCAGAGATCATCTTGGTGGGACCCATTGCTTAATCCAAAACCAGATTTAGGGATTCTTGTGGGGCAATCAGTGGCGAGGTCAGCCTAGATCTTGGTCTTAGAGGCAGCCAGCGGCAGGCTGAAGTCATGTCATAGGATCTTGGGACGCCAAAGGGAAGGACCAGATTGGACAGTAGAACTTTGTGGGCAGCCAGTAAGGAGACTGAGATCCTATCGTGGAATGTTGGGGGCAGCCAATGAAAAGAGATTGGTGTCTGCTTTGACTCCCGTCTCCACTGAGTTGAGGGGTGTTGGAGGCACTTGGGAGGGGAGAGAGGCTCAGGGGCTTCCCCCTTCTGCTCCCCCACCCCTAGACATGACCACCCCCCTGGGCCTTAGCCGCCAGCACCTCAGCTACCTACAAGAGATTGGGAGTGGCTGGTTTGGGAAGGTGAGTGGGGTTTGGGGTGGGAGGTGGGGTGTCCATACAATCCGGGGCAATGCTTCTGTGTCCATCCCCCATCCCCACCACTTCTCATCTGTCCCCTGCCTCCTTCCCCTGCCCCCTCAGCCCACCCATCGCCCTCCCCTCTGTCCACCTCTCACTGGCGCCCACCCACCCCATCCCCCCACATCTGTCGGTCAGCTCCTCCCTTCTCACTCCATTGACCACTCCGCCTCGCCATCCGGCTCTCCACGCGTCCGTCTGTCCATCCTTCCACCCGTCCCTGCGTCCATCGGACTCTGGGCCTGTGAGTCTCTCACCCTGCATCTGGTGGGGAACGAGGGTGGTGGGATATGAAAGGAGAGTCTGGGAAGGAGGGGGAAGTTGGGAGCCTGACGGTGGGATGGAGGTGGTCCCTGGGACGGGGCTGGGGAGAACGCAGGCACTGATTCCTGGATCCCCCTTGATCAGGTGATCCTGGGAGAAATTTTCTCCGACTACACCCCAGCCCAGGTGGTGGTGAAGGAGCTCCGAGCCAGTGCGGGGCCCCTGGAGCAGCGCAAGTTCATCTCGGAAGCACAGCCATACAGGTATAGGGACTTCTTGGTGAAACCTGGGCCCTGAAGCCCCAGATATCTTGTACCTCATGGAGGTAACATTTGCAAGTGGGAGGAGTACAGTGTGGGGCGAAACCTGGGTTCGAATCCTAAATCTTCCTCTTCCTGGCTGTGCTATCAGTCCAAAAGATCTCTCTCCCTGACACTCGGGTTCTTCCTGGAGTCAGAGTCAGGGATATGAAGGCAGTGTGATGAAGGTGAGGGGAAAGAGCCAGAGGCCTGCCCTTCTCCACTCTGAACCTCAGTATCTTCATCTGGAAAGTGAGTCCAGGAAGTCATAGCATCCTCATATAGAGGGGAGCTGAGAGGATGCACGAGGGTCCTGTGTCAGGCACTGGGTACATCGCAGTGGTTTCCTCCTCAGGCCTCTGCTTGTGGGTGAGCAAAGGTAGAATCAGAATCACAGACCAGGGCCCCGAGTGGTTGCCCAGCATGGCCACTGAGGGATTTTTTGTCCCCCAACCCCTGCCCTCATTGGACTGGGAGGTCCAGGAAGGCAGGACCCTGTCCCTCCACTGCCTGGTCCCCCCTCCACTCTAAGGGCTTCTAGACAAGGACTACGTAAAAAATTGCTGCATCAATGCCCTGAGGGGTAGTGAGTGCTCTGTCATGGGAAGGGTGTGTACACAGGGACTTCTTAGCAGATGGTTGTCAGAGTGAGTTTTCCCCAAGACATTATCAGCCCCTTCCTCTAAAACCTCCCAGGGCTTCCTGTGGCCCACAGGACAAAGTCCCACTTCTCTCTCCTGCCACTGACCCCCTTGCCCCAGCCACCCTGGTCTTCTCACTGACCCTCTCACATATCAGCCTCTTTCCTGCCTCAGGACCTCTGTCCCTGCTGTCCCATCCATCTAGAGTATCACTCCTGCTCACCCACCCCCCAGCTTCGGAGGGTCGGGTCCCTTCCCCTCCTTGGGTGTCAGCTCAGAAAGGCCTTCCCTTACGCACACACACACACACACTCCCACCTAAGGAGGGCCCAGGGATGCTCCATCACGTCAACTTGTGTGATTTCTTTGTCCCATGTATCCTATTTGTCATGATGTCACCTGTTTACCTGCTTACTGGCCTGTCTCTCTCTAGACCTGTGCTGGCAACCACTAGCCACTTATGGCTATTTAAATTTATCTTAAATACTGCAAAATCAAGTTACAAATGTCTTTCCTCAGCTATCCTTGCCACCTTTCAAGAGCTCAGTGACCATATATGGCCAGCGGCTCCCATGTTAGACCGCCCAGATCTAGAACATTCCCACCTTCACAGAAAGTTCAGTTGGAGAGGGCAGGACTATACTGGCAGCTCGGGGCCCGTCTTGTCACCCAGGCACAAATCAGCCCTTGGTAGATGTTTGGTAAGTGAGCCAGCAACCTGAGAGCAAATCCCAACTCTGCTGTGTGAACCCAGGCAAGTGACTTCATGTCTCTGAGCCTCCATTTGCCTCTGGATCAAATGGGAAACATCATCCTGCCTAGCTGGGTTGTTAGGGGGACGTGCTAACAAAGTGGCCAGCCTTGGCTCAGATTAGTAGGTGCACAGTGGATCCAAGCTTCCCTCTGCATCTGCCATCCTAAGTCCTGCCCATGTCGTGAACTCCAGCCATTTTTCAAGCCCCAGCACATGCCCAGGGCTTTAGGAACACTTTGTCTCATGAGTCTTCTACCAGGCAAGAGCAGGAGGCGCTGTTCCCCCAGGTGGAGAACGTTGAAACACAGGCGATGGGTAGCTGGGTCCCGAACACTGGCCCCCAAAACACACAAGGGGCCCCGGCCTCCCCCCCTACCCCCCCAGCCCCAGTGGAACAATAATTTCTGGCATACCTACCCTAAGCCAGGCTCTGGGCTGCAAGCCCCAAATATTTTAATCTTCCCACAGTCCCCGGGGCCCCGTATCAGGGTAAAATCCTTCACTCCGCAGATTTTTGCCGAGCACCTACTAGTCTAGGCACTGGGGACATGGCCACAGGAACCCAAAGCCCCAAATCCTTGTCCTAGTAGGACTCACCACCTAGTGGAGGGGATACACAATACGTAAGCAGTTGAAGAAATAAACTCTAACAAGAAAATATCAGAGGCTGGCAAGTGCCTTGAGGAAATAAGGCAGAATGTGATAAGAGAAAGGGGAAGCTTCGGCCGGGTTGTGGGGGAGGCGGGGCTGACTGGGAGGACTCAGTCACGCAAAGCATTGCGAGAAGCGTGTTCCAGGCAAAGGGAACAGAAGGTGCAAAGGCGGCGAGGCAGGAGAATGCAGTTGAAATGCAGGGCACTAAGAAAATCAAACAATATGTTACAACGCTCAAATAAAACAGCAGTAGTAGCGAGGAGCTTCCACTGTGTGCCAGCTCTTTTCTCTGATGCCCTTCAGTTCTTCCCCACAACTGTATGAGGGAGTTACAGTGACGGTCCCCATGTTATGGAAAACTGAGGCAGGGAGAGGTGAAATGACTTCTGCGAGGTTACACACCTGGGAAAGGCTTTCAAGGATTCAAACCCCCAAGTCTGACCCTTGCCCAGAGTTTGAGGATAAAGGACCGGCATCATCCAGTGTTGGGGTCAGGGGGCAGTGACATTTCTTGAGGAAATGATGTTGAAACTGAGGCCTGAGGGATGAGTAGGACTTGGATGAGAGGAGAGTGTTCTCCACAGAAAGACGTGTACATGCAAAGGCCTGGAGCCCACACAGGCACCTGTGAGTCTGGGGAGATGTACACGGGTGTGGAGAGTGACGCTGGGGAAGGCAGTGAGGCCAGCCGGAGGAGCAAGAAAGAACAAGGAATGAGCCAGGCTCTGTCCCAGGGCACTGGGGAGCCATGAAGGGTTGTGAACAGGTGGACAGCAGGTCAGGGACAGATTGAAAGGGAGAGACTGGAGGCAGTGAGGCTGGGAGGAGGCTGAGAAGAGAGTTCAGGAGGTGAGGAGGAGGCTTAAGCCGGGGCTGTGGAGAAGCCGGGGGAAGGGGAAAGAGTCAAGGGGCAGAAAGAAAGACTGAGGGAATGGTGAGCCAGAAGGAGGCTCAGGGAGGTCCCCGGGGGTCTGGCCCGGAAACTGGGAGACAGTGGGGCGCCCTGAGATGGGGATGTGGGGAAGGTAGGAGGGGGGAGGGGGGAAGAATCTCAAGTGCAGGAACTGAGACCAAAGAGGTTGAAGCAACAGCCTGGTCTTGCTGGGAGGCTGGCGTGGGATGGAAGGGGCCGTTTCCTGACCCAGCCAACCCCCGACCCCTGCAGGAGCCTACAGCACCCCAACGTCCTCCAGTGCCTGGGCGTCTGCGTGGAGACACTGCCCTTTCTGCTGATTATGGAGTTCTGTCAACTGGTGAGGGTCTGGGGGGGGAGGGGGGAGCAGGGCGAGGGGCAGGTGGCTGGACGGGGTGAGGACTGAGGGCAATTCCTAGGAATCTATGACAATAACATCATCATCATCGCGACACCTGTGACAGGCGCTACCATTCCTGTAGATGCGCACTCGCTCCCCAGGTGGCTCACTGCACTAGCATCTGCGGGCGGTCTGTTATTATGCGCTTCTAAGCAGCAGGGGAAACTGAGGCCCGGAGGGTCTGCCCATTGAGTGCAAAGGACGCCCCCATCTCGTACCGGATTGGCTGGATGTAGGGGTGCCTGGGAGGGGGTGGGGTGCTGACCCCTCCCTGCCCTCTCTCCCAGGGGGACCTGAAGCGCTACCTCAGGGCCCAGCGGCCCCCCGAGGGCCTGTCCCCTGAGCTGCCCCCTCGAGACCTGCGGACCCTGCAGAGGATGGGCCTGGAGATCGCCCGCGGGCTGGCACATCTCCACTCCCACAACTACGTGCACAGGTGGCAGCTCGGGAGCCATAGGAGGAGTCCGGGCGAGGGGGAGGGACTACTTAGGGAAAGGAGGCGAGGCTCTCGGGGTAGGAGGTGAGGCTACAGAGGAGGGGGCTCAAGGAAGGAGGGAGGCCTGAGTGCGAGACACAAAAGGTGGGGAAACCTGGGAGGGTCGGGGGGAGGGGCGTGGTCAGAAAAGGAGAGGGAGTAGTTAGGAGAGAGGGGGAGGGGGGAGGAGGGGGAGGTCACAGAAGAAGAGGAGGAGTCCGGAGAGGGGGAGGAGCCAGGAAGGGGCGGAGTCAGGGACGGAGGAGTCCGTAGAGGAGGGGTAGCCTCGAGACGAGGAGGCCTGGAGTGGGCGGAGGAATCAGGGGAGGAGGGGAGGAGTGCGGAAAGTAGGCGGAGTCTAGGCGTGGGGGCCGGGCTGCCCCTTACCTCACCCACCTCGCCCGCCCGCAGCGACCTGGCCCTGCGCAACTGCCTGCTGACCTCCGACCTCACCGTGCGCATCGGAGACTACGGGCTGGCCCACAGCAACTACAAGGTGGGGACTGCCCTCCATCAGGGCAGGGGGACGGCGAGGGGTGCCCCGGCCCGCTTGACCCCACCCCGATCCGCCCCCCAGGAGGACTACTACCTGACCCCCGAGCGCCTGTGGATCCCGCTGCGCTGGGCAGCGCCCGAGCTCCTCGGGGAGCTGCACGGGACCTTCATGGTGGTGGACCAGAGCCGTGAAAGCAACATCTGGTGAGGAGGCCCGGGCCGTGGGGGTGCCAAGGAGGGCAAGGAAGACGGAAGGGTCACAAGTTCTACGTTTGGGGAAAACTGAGGCCCAGCGGGGCGGCCCCCAAATCAGTCAGGGTGGGCCTCTGACCTCTTTCTGCCCTCTGCTCCCCACAGGTCCCTAGGGGTGACCCTATGGGAGCTGTTTGAGTTTGGGGCGCAGCCCTACCGCCATCTCTCAGACGAGGAGGTCCTTGCCTTCGTTGTCCGTCAGCAGCATGTCAAGCTGGCCCGGCCAAGGCTCAAGCTGCCGTATGCGGACTACTGGTGAGGATGGGGCCTGACCCCTGACCTTCCACCTCCCACCCCAGGATGTTCCCAGAATCTCCCAGCTCTTTTCACACACCCACTACAGTTGCACGCACCACTCGCTGCCACCCCGAGTGTGGAGCTGGGACGTCCCCACCTTCTGCCAGAATCTGCCACTTGGAATGGGGAAACTGAGGTATGGGGTGGCAGCGCTGGTGTTTTAACCTAGTTTCTCCAACCGTAGAACACCCTTGCTGCTTGCTTGTCTGTGATTCCAGAACTCATAGCCCAAACAGGAAGGCCATGTCGACCATCATCTCACATTTGCCTTGCTGTCTTTTTTCTAGGACTCTGTCCCCCGTCTCTCTGGGGCTCTGTTCCCCTCTCTGGGTCTCTGTCTCCCCCTCCCTGAGTTTCTGCCCGTCCCCGGGTCTTGGTCCTCCTCTGAGTCTCAGCCCCAGACTTTCTCCTGGTCTCTGCCCGCCCCCAGTGACCCCTCTACCCCGCTGGGACTCTGCTCTCCTCACTCTTGCCTCCTCCCTCTCCGCCAGGTATGACATCCTGCAGTCCTGCTGGCGGCCACCTGCCCAGCGCCCTTCGGCCTCTGATCTACAACTGCAGCTCACCTACCTGCTCTCTGAGCGGCCCCCAAGGCCCCCGCCACCGCCACCCCCACCCCGAGATGGTCCCTTCCCCTGGCCCTGGCCCCCGCAGCACAGCGCCCCCCGCCCAGGGACCCTCTCCTCGCCGTTCCCCCTTCTGGATGGCTTCCCTGGGGCTGACCCTGATGACGTGCTCACGGTCACCGAGAGTAGCCGTGGCCTCAACCTTGAGTGCCTGTGGGAGAAGGCGCGGAGGGGGGCTGGTCGGGGCGGGGGAGCACCCACCTGGCAGCCGGCGTCCGCTCCCCCAGCCCCCCATGCCAACCCCTCCAACCCTTTCTATGAGGCGCTGTCCACGCCCAGTGTGCTGCCGGTCATCAGCGCCCGCAGCCCCTCTGTGAGCAGCGAATACTACATCCGCCTCGAGGAGCATGGCTCCCCCCCAGAGCCCCTCTTCCCCAATGACTGGGACCCCTTGGACCCAGGAGTGCCTGCCCCCCAAGCCCCCCAAGCCCCCTCCGAGGTCCCCCAGCTGGTGTCCGAGACCTGGGCTTCCCCCCTCTTCCCTGCAGCCCGGCCCTTCCCGGCCCAGTCCTCAGCATCCGGCAGCTTCCTCCTGAGTGGCTGGGACCCCGAGGGCCGGGGTGCCGGGGAGACCCTAGCAGGAGACCCTGCCGAGGTGCTGGGGGAGCGGGGGACTGCCCCATGGGCCGAAGAAGAAGAGGAGGAAGAGGAAGGCAGCTCCCCGGGGGAAGACAGCAGCAGCCTTGGGGGTGGCCCCAGCCGTCGGGGCCCCCTACCCTGTCCCCTGTGCAGCCGCGAGGGGGCCTGTTCCTGCCTGCCCCTGGAGCGGGGGGACGCTGTCGCTGGCTGGGGGGGCCACCCTGCTCTTGGCTGCCCTCATCCCCCAGAGGACGACTCGTCTTTGAGGGCAGAGCGGGGTTCCCTGGCCGACCTGCCCCTAAACCCCCCCGCCTCGGCCCCCCCCGAGTTTCTGGACCCCCTCATGGGGGCAGCAGCGCCCCAGTACCCCGGGCGGGGGCCACCTCCCGCTCCCCCCCCCCCCGCCGCCACCTCCCCGGGCCACCGCCGACCCGGCCGTGTCCCCCGACCCCCCCTCGGCCGTGGCCAGTCCTGGCTCAGGCCTGTCGTCTCCGGGCCCCAAGCCGGGGGACAGCGGCTACGAGACCGAGACCCCTTTTTCCCCCGAGGGAGCCTTCCCAGGCGGGGGACCAGCAGAGGAGGAAGGGGTCCCTCGACCACGGGCTCCCCCCGAGCCCCCCGACCCGGGAGCGCCCCGGCCACCCCCAGACCCGGGTCCCCTCCCGCTCCTGGGGGCCCGGGAGAAGCCGACCTTCGTAGTTCAAGTGAGCACCGAGCAGCTGCTGATGTCCCTGCAGGAGGACGTGACAAGGAACCTCCTGGGGGAGAAGGGGGCAACCGCCCGCGAGATGGGGCCCAGGAAGGCGGGGAGAGGCCCCGGGAACCGAGAGAAAGCCCCGGGCCCCAGCAGGGACCCCACAGTCCTGGACAGCGTGAAGAAAGCCCCAAGCCCGAACGAGGGCCTGAGCCTCCCCGTGAATGGGGGGACAGTGCTGGAGAACGGGGGACAGAGAGAGGAGAAGGTGGCGGAGAATGGGGGCCCGGGGTCCCCAGAGAAAGAAGAGACAGTGCCGGAGAAAGTGCTGGAGAATGGGGAGCTGCCACCCCCAAGGAGGGAGGAGAAAATGCTGGAGAATGGGGACCCGGGGTCCCCAGAGAGAGAAGAGAGAGTGCTGGTGAATGGGGGCCTGACACCCCCAAAGATCGAGGAGAAGGGTTCAGAGAATGGGGGCCTGAGACTCCCCAGGAACATGGAGAGGCTGCCAGAGACTGGGCCTTGGAGAGCCCCAGGGCCCTGGGAGAAGATGCCCGAGAGTGGGGGTCCAGCCCCCACGACCGGGGAGCCAGCCCCAGAGACCTCGCTGGAGAGAGCCCGGGCACCCGGCGCCATGGCCTTGGCCCTGAACGGCGGGGAGACAGCCCCTGGCCCCACTGGCCCAGCCCCCAGGAGCGGGGTGCCGGAACCCGGGACGGAGAGGAGAGCCCCCGAGACTGGGGGGGCACCGAGAGCCCCAGGGGCTGGGAGGCTGGACCTCGGGAGTGGGGGCCGAGCCCCAGTGGGCATGGGGATGGCCCCCGGCGGCGGCCTCGGAAGCGGCGTGGACGCAAAGGCCGGATGGGTCGACAGCACGAGGCCACAGCTGCCTCCACCGCCACTGGAGGCACAGCCGAGGAGACCGGAGCCAGCGCCCCAGAGAGCCAGGCCGGAGGTGTCCCCCGAGGGAGAGCCCGGGGTCCCAGACAGCAGAGCCACCGGAGACACGGCACCCAGCGGAGACGGGGACCCCCCCAAGCCAGAGAGGAAGGGCCCCGAGATGCCACGACTGTTCTTGGACTTGGGACCCCCTCAGGGGAACAGCGAGCAGATCAAAGGTAAGTGGGCTGCTGGGAGCAGGGGAGCATAGTTGTGGGCCGAGGTCCAGTCCCTTCCAAGACATAGATGCAGTGGAGAAGCTCAGGCTCCCGGGTACCAGACCGGTTAGCCTGGCAGTGACTAGGGCAGACTGTGGAGCCGAACCACCTGGGCTCAGATCCTTGCTCATCCCCTTCCTAGCTCTGTGACTTGGGACGAATGACCGTACTTCTCTATGCCTTGGTTTCCCACCTGCCAAAAATGGTTGAAAGGATAGCATCTACCTAATAGGGTTGTTGTGAGGGTTAAATGAGTTAGGACTTCCAAAGCCTTTGGCTTAGCACCTGGCACTCGTAAGCATCTGCTGTTATTACCACAGTTCACTTAGATGGTGGAGGAGGGTCTCAAACTCAGATGCCCATGGGTGCCAGACAGTACAAGAGAATGAATGAGAGGGGGGAATGAATGAATGAATGAATGAATGAGAACTGGGAGGGGCGGGGTGGGAGATGGGGAGGAAATGCAGCCACTTCTCAGCTTCAGTCAGGAATGCCCACTGCATGTTGCCAAATCTGCCACTACCTGCCCTGAAACCAGAGTTCTGGGTGTTTTCCTGGTTGAAACCAATTCAATCGAAGCCTCTCTGTGGGCTAGGCTGCCAGTGTGTGATCACTGGTTTCAACTTTCCAACAAGCTGGGACATCTGTGCAATGTGTCAGGCCTCCCATATGCCAGGCCCTGAACTGCCCAACACTGGGACGCAGGGGGCCTGAGATCTTACCCTGCCCACCATGGTACTGATAGCCTGAAAGCCGTAGAAATGTCTTTTCTCAAAACCGAGGTGGTTTTTGTTTTTGTTTTTTAAAATAATTTTATAGTTCTTTGTTATTATTATCATTTTTCATGGAGGTACTGGGGATTGAATCCAGGACCTCCTGCATGCTAAGCATGTGCTCTACCATTGAACTATACCCACCTCCCTCCTCTCGAAGCTGAGTTTTGATAGGAATACGGGAATTTTTTTGTCATAGAGAGGGGACAATTTAAGAGAAGATAAATGAAGAATAAAGATAAATGGCCCCTGTTTAGATGTAGACATAGGGACTGTGGTTCCAGCGGAATCACCCTGAGGCCTGATTTCCTCAAATATCTGTATGAAAGCTATAAATGGCCAGGCCCTGTTTTATTTTGGCAACTTCACAACCACACTTGAGGGAATTGGTATCATCTCCATTTGCCAGAGGAGCGTGAGGCTCAGGAGGGAAAGGTCAGGAAGGGGACTGAGGAGAGAAACTTCCTTCCTCAAAGCCCATGGTATTGGAACACTACCATTTCCTCCAGATTATTGTGGGGAGTTTGCAACCAGCTGTGTCAGGAAAGACCCCAGGCAGCATGAAAATGTCAGGGGATGAGCAGCTAAGATGCTTCAGAGGAGTATTGGTGTTGTTGGATGAGAAGAGGCTGAGAACAACCGACCTTTTTTTTTTTTTTTTTAACCCGATGAACTCCTACTCATCCTTCATGACTCCACTCGAATTTCCCCTTCTCTGGGAATCCTTCCTGATTTCTAAAAGATGTCACCCTGTCCTTCCTCTGGGTCTCCATAGCCCCTGATAAAGTCCCCCCCCCCCCATCACTTTGAGATGGGTGGTCAGGGGAGGCTTCATTGAGGAGATGACTTTTGAGCAGACTTGAAGGAAGTGAGCCAGGTGAACATCTGGGAGAAGGATGTTGCAGGTAGAGGACACTGAGATGAGCACTAATTTGGCATGTTCAGTGAATAGCAGGTCAGTGAAGTTGGAGTAGAGTGAATGAGGTGAGGAGAGAGACCCTGTCCACATTCATCTTTCTCCCTGCCCTGCCCCTCCTCTCATCCCCACCATCACCAACAGGGCCTGGCACACAGTTCACTTACCGAGTAATGGAGGAATGAGTGTCCCCTGTCCTTTTACCAGTGAGGAAACAGAGACTCAGAGAGGTGGATCTGTCTGCCCAGGGACACACAGCAAGAGAGCAGGGTAGGCTTGGAATTTGAAGTGAGGTTTCCTTTTCCAGAGTCCTGAAGTCCTTCCCTCCCAGCAGGCTGAGATCACTGAGTCTTAGGGCAGGGAAAAGGCCTGAAGATGGTTAGACACACCAGTTTTATCTGACAGTCATAGACCAGAGATGTAAAGTACCTTGGTCAACATCATATAGCCCGGAATATTCATTCATTAATCCCACAAATATTGACTGAGTACTTCTGGGGGCTTGGGGCTTGGGGATGCAGCCAGAATGAGCCTGACTCAGCCTCTGTTCTATGGCAAGGCAAACATTAATCAGGTTGCCATAGAATTATAGTTCTATACTGAGATCATCTACTCGGAAGTAGAGTAGTGCTTGGTGCTGTGGGGTGCAGAGCAGGTGGTCTGGCCTGACCTCCTGGGAGATCTCTGAAGGCTTTGAAAGACCAGACAGAGCTGGAAGATGAATAGGACTTGAGTTACAAAAGGAAGTTCCAGGCAGAGGGAACAGCCTGTGCAAAGGCTCAGAGGTGGGAGGAATGGGGATGTGGCCCATGTGACCAGCTTGAGGTCAAGCCAGAATGAGGTAGGGACAGAGCCCAGAGAGGTCAGCAGAGCCAGGGCACTCGGGCCTGGTGGGCCATGGGAGAAGCTGGAGCTCTGTGCTGTGGGTACTGGGGAGCCATGGGGTTAAGCACTGGAGTAGAGGGAAGAGCTCTCCCACACTGCTTGGAGAACCCCAGTGCAGACTGGCGGTTCACAAGGATGGAAATAGGCCCAGACTGTGTATAAGATTACTCAAGGACACACAGCTAGGCGGGAGGGCATGCCTCAGTTTCCCCAAGAACTGGGGCTCACCACGTCTCTCCCCCTCGCAGCCAAACTCTCGCGGCTTTCGCTGGCGCTGCCGCCGCTCACGCTCACTCCGTTCCCGGGGCCGGGCCCGCGGCGGCCCCCGTGGGAGGGCGCGGACGCCGGGGCGGCTGGCGGGGATGCCGGCGGGGCGGGGTCGCCGGGGCCGGCGGAGGAGGACGGGGAGGACGAGGACGAGGACGAGGAGGAGGAGGAGGACGAGGAGGCGGCGGGCGCGGCGGCGGCGGCGGCGGCGGCGGCGGCGGCGGCGGCGCCGGGGCCCCGGGGCCCCGGGAGAGCGCGGGCAGCCCCGGTACCGGTCGTGGTGAGCAGCGCCGACGCGGACGCGGCCCGCCCATTGCGGGGGCTGCTCAAGTCTCCGCGCGGGGCCGACGAGCCCGAGGACAGCGAGCTGGAGAGGAAGCGCAAGATGGTCTCCTTCCACGGGGACGTGACCGTCTACCTCTTCGACCAGGTGCGTGGCCACGGAGGGGTGCGCAAGACCCTGGGGGCGGGGCCTGGACGAAGACCGCGCCTAGATTGGGGGCGGGGTCTGCAGGGTGAGGGCGGGTCCTGGGAATGGGGCAGGCACTGGAGGAAAGCCGCTCCTCAGGTGGGGGCGGGGTCTGGGGAGAGACGGAAGAGGGTGGGACTTGGAGGTAGGGATGAGTCCCAGAGTATGAGGTCGGGGCCTTGGATGGGCGGAGCCGGGAGGAAGACCCGAGCCCAGAGGCAGAAGTGGAGCAAGGGGTGAAGATGGCGAGAGGTCTGTGATGGGGTGGGTGCTGCAGGGTTGAGGAGGGGCCTGGAGGAGGGGCCTGGAGGGAAAGCGGGCTACCTATATAGTAGTCAGAGCGGAGCCAGGAGAGGCTAAGGAGAAAGTGAGAGGATTGGGGCGTGGTCTGTAGGTGGAGGCAGAGTATACTGAATCTCGGGGCGGGATTTGTCCACCAGCGCTCTATCGACGTAGAGGTTGAGGGGCCGACTCAGGATGGAGCGGATCTTACCCACTAGGGGCAGGCGATGCAGAAGCTGTAGGTGGGGTTTAAAACATACGGCTTGTAGTGTTGATAAGTGCTGGAGTGGGTTCAGGGATGGGACCGAGCTAATGAACTGGGGCGGGGCTTAGAGAGATGAATTGAGGATTGTGTTAAGAGTAACTAGCCTGGGAGGATAATGCTGAAGAGCAAAACAGAGGGCAGTGCGGTGCTTGTGGACTGGGGCCATGTCTAGGTGAACCTGGGGCGGGGCATGCTCCTAAGACGAGTGGGAACAGGGTCACGAGCTGGAGCCTAGGCCTCTGAAACAAAGGGGCGGGGCTTGGACGGCTGGAGCGGGGCCACTTCAGAGGGCGGGGCTTAGGGGCTTGCAGGAGGTTTGGGAGGTGCTCAGGATCGGGTAGGGGTTTTGAGGACCATAGAAGCATGTAGTTCTGGGGCCCGCACTTGAACGCCTGCGGCCGAGATCTGAGACATAGGTAAATGTCATAGAGGTCGGGCTTCCGGAGATAGTCCTGGGTTAGGGGCTTCCGTGGAGGCAGCGCCTTAAGGAGCAGGGAGAGAATTCCTTCCGTAGAATGCTTAGCTGTGGACGGTGCTCCATAGTCGGGGGAGGCGCCTCAGGCCGGGGTGGGGTTAAAGCTGGCTTGAGGCTTCCAAGGCAGATTAGGGGACCTCCAGAGAGAGCGATTGTAAATTGGGATACCTGAAGCCCCAGAAATATTAGCAGGGTTTGTTACTTGTTGGGATGCAGTGAGTGGGATGTGACATTTCGCCGCCCCCTCACCTTCACAGGAGACGCCAACCAACGAGCTGAGTGTCCAGGGCTCCCCCGAGGGGGACACGGACCAGTCAACGCCTCCAGCGCCCCCGACGCCTCCCCACCCCGCCACCCCCGGAGATGGGTTTCCCAACAACGACAGCGGCTTTGGTGAGGGGCGGGGCAGGGCAGCGTTGGGGGCGGAGTCTATTGACAGAGGCGTGGCTTGTGGAGGGCCGGGGTTGGAGGGCAGGAGGTGAAGTTGGGGGGCTGAAGAAGTGACTGAGGGTCTGACCCGTCCTCTCCTTTTCCCCCTCACCCCACAACCCTAGGAGGCAGTTTCGAGTGGGCGGAGGATTTCCCCCTCCTCCCCCCGCCAGGCCCCCCCCTGTGCTTCTCCCGCTTCTCCGTCTCGCCTGCGCTGGAGACCCCGGGGCCCCCCGCCCGGGCCCCCGACGCCCGACCCGCAGGTATCGTGCTTCAGACTCTCGGCCCTGCCTCACCTCTGCCAATCTCTCTGTCCCCATCTCTGAATTTCCCTGCCTCTCCCAGTTTCTCCCTTCCCCTTCTCTCAGTCAATGTTCCAGCTCACCAGTGAAACCCCACCTAACTCCGGAACCAGCTCAGACCAAGCGATGTCCATCAGATGGGCTCCAAGACTCAATTTCCCAACCCTCCAAGTCTTGCCCATCTTTGCCCCATCTCTGGGCTAAGACTCCTGATCCCGTCTCCTTTTGGGGGCACAGTTGATCGGAGACAGACAGGGAGAGAGAGGACACCAAGGGGCTCAAAATGAGTTAGTCTGAACCAGAGAAGAGCGGACATGGCCAAGGAGCCCCACAGTGGTACAACAATGGTGCTGCTACTACCAGTAACAGACCCTAGAATGTGCCTGATGCATCTTAACCCATTTAAGCCTATGAGTGCATGGGGTGGATTCTAGTCTCACCCCCATTTCACAGAAGAGAAAACTGAGGCACAGAGAAGAATGAGGAACCTGGATGTAAACCCTGGCTGCCTGGCCCTCTCCAGTAGTCAACATCTGTCAGCTTCCTTTCTTGTACAGTTTTACGTATGCCGTATCACTAATCTTCACTACCACCTGGGGAGAACGCCCCTGGACACAGGGCTTGCACTGGGCCAGGCAAGTGGAGGTGTTCCTTGATGACAGAGCTAACTGGCCCTTTGCAGGGCAGGTTCCATTCCTGCTCCAACCACAACCACATTGTACCTGAGTCCAGGTGCTGGCCCTGCCACTTCTTGGCTGTGTGACCTAGGGCAAATTGCTTTCCCTCTCTGTTCCTCAGTTTCTGTTAGAATGGGGATGATACCAGGATCTAATTCATAAGACTTTAAGGGGATTAAATGGCTTAATCCTTTCCATGCACGCAGCAAGGAGCCTGGTCTCTAACTGGTAGCTGTTACTGCACTTAATAAAATAGATGATTATTGCAGTACAGCTCAGTGGTAGAGTGCATGCTTAGCATGCACAAGGTTCTGGGTTCAACTCCCCAGTACCTCCATTAAAAGAAAAACCTAAAAAAAAAAATAGATGCTTATTGAGCATTGGCTGAGCTGGGCATTGGGGCTTCTGGACTGGGCAAGATCAGTGAGTCCCACTCTGCCCCACCCACGGCACTGACCCCACAGTCCCCCAGTAAATGAATAACTGCGAAGTCATGGTTACTGAGAAAGCAGATGACAAGAGGAAAGGGCTTTGTCTCCTTGGTGGTGGAAGTGTCATTTAACTAGGGACTTGAAGGGTTGGTTGTTGTTAACTAGGTGAAGGGGAAGGGGACAGCATGCTAGCAGATGGAACAGCTTGCATCGAGGGCCTGAGGCAGGAGAGAGCTTGGCCAGTTCCTGGAACAGAAGGGAAGTGTGTGTGTCTGCGGGTTACTTGGAGAGTGGGGCGGATGGGGCTGGGGACAAAGTGATAGAGAGCAGGTCAGACAATGTAGGGCGTGACGGTGGGCTGAGGGGCGGAGCTTTGTCCTGGGAGCACTGGAGAGCCGAGGGAGGATTGTGAGCAGGGGAGGGGCAGCATCGGCGTTGGGTATAAGAAGACTTCTGGGGGCCACGTGAGGGTCAACGGAGGCAGGGAGGTTGGGGAAGAGGCCAGGGTGAGAGTCCATGCAGAGAGTCATAGGCTGAGGGCTGACTCTTCACTTGGCAACATCCTCAGATTTTACCCCAAATGTCACTTCGTCCCAGAGTTCTTCTCTGAAGCCTCCTTGAGGACAGGGCAAGGTGGGTTCCAAGGAGTGGGGACGCTGGCCCAGTGGTGAGTCAGGACTGAGGCCGGCAGGGCCAGCAGTCGGAGATGACTTCACCTTTAATCACCAGGAGAGGAGAGGGACGGTGTAAAACTGCAAATCCCCACTGCAGCTGGGCTGGGATGCTACTGAGCCTGTTTTCCGAGACCGTGGTGTGGGGGCCTCTTTTCTTCGTTGGACTCCTGTGCTCAGCATGGCTCTGCCCACTTCACACATGTTCCCTGGGTGCTAAGTGATGCCCCGTATCCCAGAGTTCCCTGCTCCTTTGAAAAGGACACGAGGGGCATGCTCCCCATTTAAGGAGAGGGAAACTGAGGCTCAGGGACAAGGAGGGAGGACAGTGACTTGACCCAGCCCACCTAGGTGACAAGTGCAAGGTGGAGAGGGAGGGCGCCCAGGGCGTAGCCCTCGGCAAGAGCCTCCCCCGCACAGGCCTTGGTTTTCTGGATCTGTGGAACGGGTTGGGGGCTCTCCTTCCCCTAAGAGAAAAGGGGTCATGGGAGGGTCATGGCGTTTTGTGCAGGGTCAGGGCTGGATGCTGGGGATGCAGCAGTGACCAAATGTCCTGTCCTCTCTGATCTTCCATTCTAGAGGGACAAGCAGACAGGAAGCTGACTGAGATTGTCCCAGGGGAGAAACGTGAAGGAAAATAAATATAGTGCAATGAGACAGAGTGATGGGGTGGAATGGGAGAGGTGAGGGTGACTACTGGTTGACTGAGAAGAGCTAGAGAAGGCCCCTAGGGAGGGGCCATGGCAACAGAGGCCTGAGTTCTCTGAAAAGGGCTAAGGGTATACCAAAGGCCCTGGGGTAGGACTGTGCTTGGAACGTAGGGAGGACCATCAAGGAAGATCAGTGTGACTGGAGCACAGTGAGTTGGGAGAGGGAGTAAATGAGGACAGAAAAGGGCCAGAGCATTGTGTGGGGCCTTGTGGGCCATGGTGAGGGCTTTGTTTTCACTCCCGTGAGCCAGAAGCCATAAGCCTTTCCATCCAGTAATTCCACTCCTCTCTCCATTCCCTCCATCCTCAGGCCCCGTGGAGAACTGATTCCCCGAAGACCCGACCCCCCTGCACCCCAAGAAGAGGGGTTGAGAGTAGAATCCTCTGTGGACGACGGAGCCACTGCCACCACCACAGACACCACCTCCGGGGAGGCCCCTGAGGCTGGGCCCTCCCCCTCCCCCACCATGTGCCAAACGGGAGGCCCAGGCCCCCCGCCCCCCAGCCCCCCGGACGGCTCCCCTGACCCCCCCGACCCCCTCGGTGCCAAATGAGGCAGGAAGCCCCTCGCCCCTCCCTGGAGAGCCGCCTTTCTCGGAACTGAACTGAACTCTTTTGGGCCTGGAGCCCCTCTGCACAGCGGAGGCCCCTCCTCACCCACCCCCAGCCCCAGACAGGGGCCGCAGGCTTCGGGGACCTGGCCCCCCCCATCTCGCGTCTCTCCTTCCCCACCCTGGACCGGCCCCTGGAGGGGCCTCTGGTTCAAACCTTCGCGTGGCATTTTCACATTATTTAAAAAAGACAAAAACAACTTTTTGGAGGAACGCGGGGTGCGTGTGTGTTTCAGGAGGCAAAGAGGGGTGGATGCAGGGGTCAGGTGCCATCCAGGAGGCACGGCCATCCTCACAACCCCACTTGACAGATGGGATCATCAAGGCTCAGAAGGGCAGAACGGCCGTGTAGCAGTGAGTCCCTGGCCTCTCTGCTTCTCGGATCCCAGCTCTGTGTCTTGTGCTGGCATCACCGACTTCTGCTGTGGCCTCAACTTATAGTTCAAGAGGATCTATCTCCCTGCCCGTCGTGACTGTGCCTCAGTTTACCTGTTTCTCCATGTGACCACCCATCTCCCTGACCGAATCTCTCCATTCAAATTTCTTTCTTTTTGTTTCTTTAGCTCCCTGTTTCACTCACCCCAGTTCTCGTCTACCTGTCTTTATGTTTTCCCATCTCTCCATCTGTGTCTTTCTCTCAGCCTTTCTTCCCATCTGATTCTATTTCTATTTCTTTGAGTTTCTCCCTGTCTCTACTTTTTTCCTCCTTGTCTGTGTCTCCCCATAGCCTTCCTGTCTCTATGATTTCTTTCTGCCATGGGTTTTTGCTTCGATTTCTTTTTCCCCGATTTGTCCTGGGCTCTTGACTGATTCTGACTCCATCTGTCTTTTCTTTGCTCTGATTGGGTCTGTCTTTGCATCTCACCTCCTGGCTTCAACCTGTCCCCCATCACCTTGGAAGCCAGATTCCTTTGTGTATTTGAGCGATGCAGTTTGGATGAAGGAGGGAAGGGGTCAGGAGTGGGGACCCAGCTGGGATGCTGTGGACTCTTGGCTTAGGAATTAAGGTGATGAAGGCATTAGGGTCACATGTAAGTTGTGGGGGATGGAGGGAGAGGCAGAGGATTAGGTTTTGCCTCTTTCCACTACTGCCACTGCCGGGAGTTCGGGTGGTTCTCCAACTGATCTCAGAACACGTCTGCCCAGGGTGGGCGGTGCATGGGACCCAGCTAGGTTAGGCTCCTGGGTCTGAGGGAGAAGGGGTGTGTTTGTTCACTCTGGCTGCTGTAACAAAATCCCACAAATTGGGTGGCTTAAACCACAGATATTTATTGGCTCACAGTTCTGGAGGCTGGAAGTCCAAGATCTTGGTGTTGGCAGCGTTGGTTCCTCCCAAGGGCTGTGAGGGAGCTTCTGTTCCAGGTGTATCTCCCAGCTTCCGGTGGGCTGCTGGCCATCTGGGGTGCACCTTGGCTTGTAGAAGCATCACCCTGATCATGTCACACGGCGTTCTCCCCTTGTTTGTCTCTGTGTCCAAAATGTTCCTTTGTATAAGGACACTGATCAAATTGGATTAGGGCCCACAGTAATGACCTCATCTTAACTAATTATATCTGCAATGATCCTATTTTGAAATAAGATCAAATTCTGAGGTACCACAGGTTAGGATTTCCATCTATGGATTCGTGGGGGGACACAATTCAATCTGTAACAAAGGGGTTGTGAGTATGGGGTCCTGGGAGAGGATGGGGCTGGAAGCCAGAATTCTCAATCCTTAGAGGACAGATTGGGGGCAACAGTGAAAGACAATTTTGAGGTGGCAGGAGTCTGATCTGAATGTTCCACAGGCATCTCCAGCTTAATTTGGCCAAAACAGGACCACTGGTTTTCTCCCCCTATGAATTCCCTTTTCAGCCAGCTCAGTTGATGACATTGCTGGTCACCAGTTGCTCGAGCCAGAATCCCAGAGGTGACCCAGCCCGCAGCAGGTCCTGCTGGCTCCTCTTCCAAAATGACTCAGGCGGGTCCAGGTCTCTTCACCTCCACCCGTTACACCAGGATGACAGCACGGCCTCCTAACTTACCCAGCCCCTGCTCACCTTCAGATCGCTCTCCTGCAGCAGCCAGAGGCCCCGCCTACAACCTCAATCCAAATACATCACTCTCCTGCTTCATGCCCTTGGATGGCTTCCCATCAGCTAAGAATACATCCAAAATCCTAGCATGGCTGTCCACACCCCAAATGATCAGGCCCAGGCGTCCCCTTCATTTCCTGTCACCCCCACTCCCTCTCCCTCACCACCAAAGAGGCACTGCTGTGTTACTCCAGTACACCATGCCTTTTCCTGCCTCCACACATGCTGTTCCCCCTCTGCCCTTCCCAGGCATCTCCACTGGGTCAGCTCCTTCCCCACAGGAGGCACTCAGTACCTGTGGGTTTGTTCCATGGAAAGCAACACAGGGTGAGATAGTGGTGGGACCCTCTACTGATACAGGGACCTCATTTCCCCTGACCTTGGGTGGATGGCTCCACTTCTACAGAAACTTTGGGAGGAGTTAGGAATTCCATTTCCTCCTTTGGAAACCCCACTTTCCATCAGCCCCAGGGGTCCAAGGACCTTGTTTCCCAACCTGTGGAAGGGCGCAGGATCAGGCTAAGGGAAACCTGAGAAACTTCATCTCCCAGGAGGCCTCCAAAATGGCTCTCCTGCCAGCGGGGTGGCCGACGCCACAGCTCACCCGGAATTGTAGTCTGCAGTCTCACAGGAGGGAGGGGAGTGTTACAGCGCTAAGGAACCTTCACACCTGCGGATGGACTTGGTGGCCAAGGGTGGGGCTGGGACCAAGGCCTGAGATTCGGGATCCTCCCCACTCCACTGGGAGCAATCAGGGGTTTGGCCCTCGGGGACAGAGAACACAGCAGGCAGGAATAACTGCGGTTCTGGCGTGTCCCAGGGCCACAGGTTTCCCTTCCAGCGGGGTCTTGGTCCTGGACCTGCCTGGAGTTGTGGTTTCTTGTACTAAAGCCTCCTCAGCTACAGATCTGGCCACAGGAGAGAGACACAGGGTCTCCCAACACCCTTCTTGGGATCCATGCACCTTTGTTCTTTGGGGACATCATGCACACCCCATGCTGGAAGGGAGGACAGGCCTGAATCTGGGGCTCAGGAGTACCACACCTCCCAAGTTTTCACCCCTAAAGAAGGCAGTCCTTACACTTCTGGAGACCTCCGGAATCCTGGGGCAGGAGTAAAAATGCAGTTTCTCAGCACTATCCCTGCTTGGTGCGAAATGTCTCCAAAGGAGAATAATCCTCTGGTGGCTGAGAAATGCAGTTCAACTGGCCAGAGGCCTGTCCTCTTGGCCCCAAAGCCCTGCCCCATCTACATGGTCCCAGCCCATTTTCCACAGCACTGACCTCTTGCCCAGCCCCATCAGCAAGGCCTTCCCACTCACTGTACTCAGTACCTGGGCCTTTTCCCTTCTTTCCAGATTCATCCTACACCCTGCCAGAGCAGGTCCCCTTCAGAGTCCTTCCAGCTCTCCAGTTCTCCCTCAAAGACCCCAAGCCCAGGAGGGCAAAGGTGGGACGAGCATCTGCCTGGCTCCTGGCTGTCCAGTAATGTCTAGAATGAATGTTACACATCGTCCGGGAACCTCTACCTGCCTACATCCTCAGGGCCACGCAGCTCTAACTCACTGCTAACTCTGGCCACGCTATTCACCCTTCACTCTCTCCCTGCAGGCTAGCAGTGAAACCAGAAGTGAGCTGTCCCAGAGAGGCCCCCGTGGGGCTCCAGGCTCGGACAGCACCCTTTCCTCATGCGCTATGAGAGCTACCGACAATCCACGCTCCTGGCCGAGGTCACAGATGCGGCTGCCTGGCTGGGTCCGTCAACCTCAAGAAATGAGGGGGTCTGCAGGCCGCGAGTGGTTAAATAATTAATAAGATTACCAACAGCGTGTTAATTACAAATAACGAGGGAGGAGCTAGAGGTGGTGAATCTTCCAAACGGGGACCGGGATCTGCAGCCCCAGGGCCCGGTGGGCCGGCCACCCGGGTGGGGCAGCTCCGTAATAAATAATGGAGTTGGGGGCCGGGGGTCAGGGCTGCTCCTGCTTCTTCTTGACAGAAATCCGCTTCTTCCTGGCTGCCAACATCTCATAGAAGGGGTCCACACTCACAGCTGCCCTGTGGAAGGGGCGGATCCCAGGATGAGGGCTGAGGAGTGTGAGCCCCTCACCCCCACCTCCCTGAGGACTCTGGGACCCAGGCTCACTGGATGGACTTGATCCACTCGTCCTTCTCCTCCTGCGTGGGGGCCGAGATCCGGTACACCATGTGGTTCCCCTCCACCACCCGGCCGTCTGCCTCTGTTTTGCAGGCTTTGATAAGCTGCCCCTTGTTATTGGGGATATACAGCTCGAAGCAGTTCTGGAGAACAAGGACAGCGAGGAAGAGCCAGCCCTGGGGCCAGAGGCGCCCCTACCCACCGCCCCCCCCGTGGCAGCACCGGGTACAGAGAGGGTCTTACTGGTTTCCGGGGGTCGTCCACCTCGCGGATGCTCAGATTCTCCAGTGGGATGATTCCTCGGGGCTCCTTGTCCTGAGAAGACAAGTCAGACTCAGACTTGCAAATCCTCACCACAGGCCCCCTCCCTCCCTGGGACTAGGGAGTCCAGGCCCCCATCCCAGCCCCGCCCCTGCTCTTCCACCCAACCCCGCCCACCCCGCCCTCACCGTTGTGTATTCAAAATAGTAGAGGCAGTTGTCCGTGAGGATAAACCAGCGCCGCTTCCACGTCTTCACCCGGCCCCCTGGAAGGGAAGGGGGGAGGGGGCCTGGGCTCAACAGGGGGACAGGGCCTCTGGGAGGGTGGGGAGGTGGTGAGAGACAGGGTGAGTGCAGGAAAGGTGGCGCTATCAGGGCCTAGGACCAAGCGGTACGTGGGAAGAGACAGATAAGCATGGGGACAGGGGACAGGCATGTCTGAGCCCCGGGAACCATCCACCCCAGGCGGGGGGCTCTACACTTTCTAAGCCTGTGTTGACCTGGGCCGGGAGTCTGAGCCCCCTGCCCCCTCCTGTGGGCCCCAGGCCAGGGCAGCCGCCTCCCCGCCCCTTGTGCTGTGTCAGGGAGCAAGGACAGGCTGTGTACCTACCTCCTGGGGCAGACAGCGAGAAAGCAGGCAGGACCAGGCGAGGAGAAGGGAGGCGAAAGAAGGGGGTGTCCCCCCAGAGCCACAGGGAGGGGGAGGGAAGGGATGCACAGGAGGGTGGGACAGAGACAGAAAGAGCGAAGAGAAATGCGCAGAGAGGGAGGGAGGGAGAGAGAGGGAAGAAAACCAGTTACATCCACATGAGGGAGGAATGGCTGGACCCCCTCCCTCCCGGGGAGGCCAGGGATGCTGAGCCCCACCACAGCAGCTGGGAGCCCCTCCTGGAGTCAGTGCTTGGCTCCAGCCCAACCCCCAGGACATATCCCAGGCCAGGAGGGCCCTCGGTTGCCATGGTGAAGATGTCTCTATCTGGAGGTCACCTCCACAGGCAGAAGACAAAACCCCACTCCTGGGGCCAAGGTGGGTGTGGGGACTCATATCAACACCAGTACAAAGTGGCTGTGTGACCTTAGGACAACCTCTTGCCCTCTCTGGACTCCAGTCTGGAGACCCACTCGGCCCCACACCTTCCTCCTTCAAAGTGACCTGCTTCTGGGTTCCTTGTGGTCCCGGAAAGATTAAATAGCAACCATAAGAATGGCTTTTATTAACCATCTTTGTGACTATAACCACCACCGCAGACTCCCTTTCCTGTACTTCAGTGTTTCAAGAGGTGCCTTTTTCTAACAACCTTGTGATGCGCTCTGGTCAGAGATCTGGGGCCAAGGACACCTCTGCCCTGTGGCTGCTGGACAGTGACTGAGCCTCCATTTCCTCATCCAAGAAATGAGGATTCCTGCCGATGGGAGTGGTTTGGAGGGGAACCAGCTCCCAATAAAGCTGCCCTTCCTGCTTTCCTTTCCCGCCCACTCACTGCCAGGGGCACTATTTGGCCTTGAAGAATCTAGATTTCCCCCAGACCTGCCTCCTTCCCTTGGAGCTGATGCAGGCAATTCCACAGGGGGCTGGGGGGTGCTGTGGGGAGCCTGACTCTGGTGGATGATGAGACCTGAAGGAAGCAAAGCCCTGGCTGGAAGCTTCCTCTGGACCTTCCCACCATCCGGGCTGCCTCCACTGTCTGCTTGAGACTGTAAGTCCTTGCCAGATTCTGTCTCCCTGGAGTAGCTACTCACTGCTTCTCTGTTAAATAGCCACTGCTAACCCTCCAGTGGCATCTATTACAAAGCTTGGCTGCAAGCCAGAGGCTCTCAACCTTGGCCATGCACTGGAACCGCCCCCCAGGGAGCTTTCAACATGACTAATGGCCTGTCCTGCCCCACAGTTCCTGACTGCCCGAATTGGCGGCCTGGCCATTGCGGTTTTCCAAGCTCCCAGATGACTTTCCCTGGCAGTCAGCGCTGAGAACCACTCCAGTCCTCAGATACCTGCATGGAAGGGGCACCCGCAGGACCTCTGCTCACTGGCCCTGAGTTTGATGGGGCCACGTGTTTAGGTGGACTGGCCCCCACCCGACCCATTCATCGACAGCAGCCATGCTGCTTCCCCTCCCCACTGGGGACCAATCCAACCAGCTGAGGAGCCCACGGAGCGTTCTAAGACCAGTCTTCTCATTTCTGTGGGCTCTTTTCTGCCTATGGTTGATGTCTGGGGAGGTGTGACACCTCTGGAACAGACACCATGCTACTGGACTGATGAGGTGACAACAGACCGTGGCGGCAGATGGCAGATGCAAGACCCTCACACTGGGCCCTGCCCCGACCCCTGGGAGTTCCTGCCAAGTGAGGTCACGGCCTCCCAGGCGTCCCCTCCCCCAGGCTGTTTTTCTGTTAACTGCAGCTGAAAGCATCCCCCCTTCCCCATGGGGCCTGTGCTATCTGGTTCTTGACTGTGGCCTCAGTGCCTGGACCAGGGCCTGGCTCCAGAAATGTATGGGGACCAATGGAAGGAGTTAGGGAGCACCGAAAACATGACAGGTCCTGGGCTTGGGCATGACATGCAGGCCTGATCTCCTTTTCAGATGTGGAAGCTGAGGTTCAGAGAGGTTGAATTACTGGCCTAAGGTCACACAGTGGATATGTGCAAAAGCTGAGTCCAGAGCCCAGGCCCACTCGCTGACCCCTGCAGAGGTAGCCAGCAGAGTCAGGGGGGACGTACCCAGCTTAAGGAGCCAGCCCTCCCGGTCCGGGTTGAAGAAGGTGTGGGTCAGATCGTTCCCATCATCCTCGGGAATCTTGAAGGGCTCATTTCGGATGCTGTCGTAGAGGTTCTAAGGGGCGAAGGCATGGTCAGCAACTCCAGGCTCCTGGGACCCTCCTGGGGCTACTTGGCGGGGGTGGGGGGGTACTCTCCCAGCAGCTGAGGAGCCAATGAGACCACAGATCCGCCGGCCCAGGGAGGGAGGGAGGAGTCCGGGGAGGAAAGGGAAGCAGAAGGCAGAAGAGTGGAGGGAGCCCCAAGAAGAGGAGGAAAGAAAGATGCAGCAACACAGACGCTAGAAGAGCTAAGCGCTGAGACAGACAGACAGCTGAACGGGACAGATCAAGACCCCAAAGAGTCAGAGAGCAGAGAGAGATAGAAAAGAGAAGCAGAGAGACAAGGACAGGCAGGCAGAGACACAGAGAAAAGAAACCTACAGGCTGGCATTATCAAGGGAGAGGCAGTGATGCCAAGTGGACAGCTTAAGCACTTGGAGACCCGCAGGGAGGAGGGTCTGCAGCTGGAAGGAAGAGGGACAGGGCTGGGGGGCCGGGGGGAGGGGAAGGCAGGGCCTGACCCTGAGCAGCTCCTCAGGCAGGTCCCCGCCCTCGTTGATGCCCCGGTTCATGGCCACGAAGCGCTCCAGGCCCGGCTTGTCCCGGACGTTGGGGTTGTGCAGGCTGGTGTTCAGCATAATCACGGCGAAAGACAGCACGTAGCACGTGTCTGCACCGGACAGGCAGATGGTGACGACAAGGGGGTGTGGGCCCCCCAGGACCCAGGAGGTCAAGCCCCCGGCTCCCTCCTCCCCAGGCCCCGGGAGTCTGAGCCCCCACCTGTGGACTGGAAAACCCCAGGGTTGCACAGGCAGTAGCGCTGGGCAAAGGCTTCCATCATCCGGTCAATCTTCTGTGCCTCTCCAGGGAGGCGGAAACTCCAGAGAAATTGCCTGGGTTAGAGAGGGGACGGATGTGAACTTCAGGACTGGCAGAACCCCCTCCATTCTCAGTCCCTGGGATAGGAACTGGCCAATAAGAGGTCTGAGTCTGTGGCCAATCTGACCAATGAGCATTGACCATAAGACTTTTGGTGGGATTTGTATGGAAACAACTTCTTTCTACTAAGATTGCTGAACAGCTCTGAGGGTTGCTCGGAGCTTCTGCTATCCTGTGGGAGGAGGGTCTGCACGGAGCAATGCCAATGTCTATCTCCACAATAGGGAAAGTTGATCTTCTGACACCATTTGAGCACCTGGATACAGCTATGCCGGAAGGAGGCCCTACTGTGGACTCTGGTGTTGTGTAAGGCAATCAATTCTCTAATTTCTGTTTGTTTTTGTTTGGTTTTGTACAGAAAGCCCTGACAGATACCTTCCTGCCCTTCCAACCCCATCCCTCTCACCTGAGGGCCTGCACCAGATTGAGGTCAGTGAACTCATGCAGATCCACAAAGGCATGGAGCACCGCCAGATTCAGCTCTTCCCTGGGAGGACAGGGACAAAGTCATGCACAGGAAGGGGTCTGGGGAGGTGGCGGGCGGGGAGGAGAGGAGGCAATAGGCAAAGCACTGGGGAGGCTGCACCCCTTCTTCTGCACAGCAGCTGCCGCTGTAGTAGATAGAAGTTTTGGCCAGACCCCCATCACAGGCCTGGCACCAGGGTGGGGATAATCGGAACACTCTTGGGGGGACCATCTGCTACAAGAACCCTGGTGTGCCTGGACCTCTGCAGTTGGGAGAAACATAGCAAACACGTCTCTGTGGGCCATCACCTCTCCGATGAGCCCCAGGTTCCACAGATGGCCAGAGATGGCCCCCATCCCCCAGCTGTTCACAGACAGTCCCCAGGCACCCCAGATATCCACTAAACCATCCCCACAATTCCAGACATCCAGACCATCTCCATGCACTCCAGATGTCCACAGACGATCCCCAGACACCTACAGATGATCCCCGCACCCCCGAGATAGTTCCCATACACCCTACATGTCCACAAACAGCCTCTATGCACCTCAGATGTTCAGAAAGTTCCACACACCCAAGATGTCCACACAATCCCTAAACATCCCAGACATCCTCGGATAGTCCTGTGCACCCAGGTGTTCAGATGGTCTCCACACACCCCAGGTGCTCCCAGATGGTCCCCAGGTTTTCCAGACGTCACAGGTCCCCATGCACCTCAGACGTCTACAGGGTCCTCACATTCCGACATTCACAGGTGGTCCTCATGCTCCCAGATGTCCAGTGAGGACCCCCATGCTCCCTAGCTGTCTACACTGCCCCTAAGCATGCCACTGTCTACACAAGGTTCCCACGCTCCCACGACACTTGCAGATGTGCTCCACTGTTCCCAGACATAAATGGATGGTCCCCATGCCCCCTAGATGCTCACGTCCCCAGGTTCCTTAGAAGGTCCCAGACTCCCCTAGACGCCAGTGTCAGCTCCCTGTGTCGTCATCCAGTCACAAGGCTGGTCTATCAGGGCCTCTCCTTAGGAGGAGCCGGCAGCCTGAGAGTAGGCACTGCATGCGGGGAACTGAGGGGAGAGATCCAGCAGGGGCTGCGGAGGTGAGGGGTCTCACCTTTCCCCCAGGTAGTCTCCGATGGCCGTCTTGTTCAGGCCCTCGCCCTTGTACAGGAAACGGGCGATCTCCTCTGGTGTGTTCTGCAAGAGTTCATTCTCCACCAAGAACTGGATCCCCTGGTGGGCGGGGGCTGAGTCTCAGCGCTGGTGTGCTCAGGGAGCCACTCTCTCCCAAGTCCTCAGGAACCTTGGCATCCAAACCCACCCTCACTCTCACCAGAGCAGAGCCAGGTTTCCTTTTCAGGCTACTCCTGGGGCCTTACAGACCACCCCTCCCACCTCATAGCCTTTGTACCTCCTGTTCTGTCTGCCTTTGCCTGGTTAATTCCAGCCCTGGGAGCAGGGTCTGGCAAGGAACGGGAGCCCCATGAATGTTTGCTGAATGACTGAACAAACTACAATTGCTTTGGGCAAGAGGAATAAAGTGGGAAATTGTTAGCAGGGCCAAGCCTCAGGCTGGACTAGGGCTTTCTCTGATTCTCCCGATGCCACAAGGACCTCACTGTGGCTAAATCTCACTCTGGATAGCGGGATCCATGTCTAGGGACTCCCTGAGGGCAAGGCAGGGTCAAACTCTCCTCTGGGTCCCCGACATTGCCTAGCAGAGGGGCAGGCCCAAGGGAGGCCTCAGAAAATGGGTATAAAATGAATGAATGAATGAATGAACAAACATCTTTTCTCCACCTGGTGAACAGTAATTCATCCTTCAAACCTGACCTTAATATCCCCTCCTCTAGGAAGCCCTCCCTGATGGTACCAGGTTCCCTCCTCTGAGAGTCCACAGCCCTGGAACCTCTCTCTGTCATGGCACTTGTCAACCCTCCTTTGTACATGTCACTGTCCATGGTCCCTACAAGACTCAGTCTAGCTCCTCCTGGGGATTCCCGGTGACAACAGAAATGGATCCAGAAATATGAGCAAAAAAGAGAAGAGGACCTCTTGGACAGAGGAACTAGCACAAGCAAAGGTCAGGAGGCTGGAGCATTTGGTTAGGGGTCAGGGAACAAATGCACAGCCAGTATCTGAATCCAGGGATAAGGACCAAGTCTGTCTACCAAAGGCAGACCTTTAACCACCACACTTCTGGAACCTGGATGAGCCAGACTCCACTGTCTAAATATCTGCCTGGCTGATCCCAGCCCTGTGGCCCCAAGCACCTTTTTGGGGTCCATGTTGAACTTCTTCCTGCCCATTGCCATCTTCCGGTTCCGTTGCAATGTCTTGCTGCAGGGGCAGAGAGTAGAGGGTGGAGGGTCACTGCCTGGGCATCCCTCGTCCCAGTCGGGCCCCATGACCCCCAGGTTCCCTGCCCCAGCCCTCACCTGCCCTCATTGGCCTCCAGACCCTCCACCTCGCTCATGGCTTCGCTGAGCTCCTCCCGCAGGCGCTGGATCTCCACCAGCAGCTCCTGCTTCCGCCGTCGGATGTTCTCCAGCTCCATCCGCTCCTCTGGAGTCAGGTCCGGGGGCTCTGGGGGAGGAGGACACGGGTTGGAGTTCAGTTCTGGGGACTGGGAGCCTGCATTTCTGAATCTAGGGAAGCATATGGCTGGGGGGTGGGGTGGGCAGAACTCCTAGGTTCAGGCAGAGGATGAGGATGAGAGGGTCCAGCCTTCTGTCTGCTGGAATAAAAGGTTGGGGACCTAGATTCCTCAGTTTAGGGGAGGAAGGGCCGAGAATCTAGACTGTTTAGTCCTTGGGGAGAAAGGGACTGGGAGCCTGGACTCATGTCTGGGGAGTTAAAAGGGCTGGAAGCTTGAACTGCTGGGCTCATTACTTGAAAGGGAGCTGAAGCCTTGGTTTTCTGCCTCCATTCTTGGCGAGGTAGCTGGGGGCCTGGGTGTCCTGACTCCTTGGTCCATGGAAAGTAACTATGGCAGGGGAAGCTGATGACAGCTTGCAACTTGGGGTAGGGGGCGGGGCATGGAAGCCCTCCGCCTTAGCGGGATCTCTGTAGCCCCCAAGATTTCTCCCCACCCCACCGCCCGCAGAAGCCCCCCTCCCCGATCCCAGCAGGCACTGGGCTAGCCCGGCCCCTCCAGAGGGAATGGTTCCGCCCCAGCCTCGCCTCCGCCTCTCCATCCCACCCCCTCCCGCCGCCACCGGAAACAGGCTCGGCCCAAACAATGGCCTGGAACGCCCCGCTCTTAGGACCTGCCGGAAGCCCGTCCCGCGCCCCACAAAAGCTAGGCGACAATAGGGCCGAACGGCTCCGTGAGGCGCGCACCCGGAGGAACGCTCGCAGTAGAACGTTCGGGACGAAACCCTCCATCCGCTCCCAGCCGTCCCCGCCCCTCCCCGACTTACCATAGACACCGTCCTCCATGGCGGCTAGGAAGGCCCGCGGGGAGTCCGGGGCGGTCCCGCCGGTAGGGCCTGGATCCGCGTTGGCCCGCGGGCTCGGGTGAGCCCGCTCAAACGCCCCGGGAGCCACCGCCGCCTCCTCAGCGCCAGTCCTCAGCGCTGAAAAGACTCTCCCTTCGCCTCCCAACCGCCCCGCCAGTAGGGTCCGCCCCTCGTTTTGACACCGTCCAATCCACGGCGGCCCCTCTCGTCTGCTCCGCCTCCGAGACCGACGGGCTCGCCCTCCAGGGCCAATAGGCACACAAAGAGTAGACGTAGCTGTGTCCGGCCTGAGGTAGACGGTCTGTGGAGCCAATCGGAGTGCGGGCAGGGGTCCGGGTCCCACCTCCGAAACTAAAGAAGGCACTTGGCTGGCTGCTCTCCTCGGAAAGAATTTGCTTGGAGGTGGGACTATGCTCAAGCAGAGAGGACTACGCCTGCGCAAAGGCTCTGGGCACTAAGCTACTGGTTCAACCAAGCCCCGCCTCTAGTAATACGTTGCTAGGGGGCGGTACTTTGTCTGGCTTGTTGCCAGGGGGTGGGGCCACAACTATCGGTTGTTTTCGTGAGCCACACCTTCTAGCAGGCCCAGCTGGCTTTAGACCGCAGTGGTTGCCACGCAACCGCGAGCAGCTTTGGCTAACCTTTCTTTTGGTTCTCGTCCTTCGGCTACTGGCCCCTCCAATCTCCAGATCCTTTCCCTATCCCCTCCCATGACCTCCTCATTCACCTCAGCCTCTTCAGCGTCAAGAAGTGGTGAAACAAAAGACTTATTCTTTCTTTCAAATGCTATGCTTTTTAGTAGCTGTCGTGGAGAATGGGACTATAGGGGAAGGCCAAATAGAGTGAAAGCACAGGCTCCTCCTTCCTGGCGCCGGCTGCCTCTGTCTCCTCCCATTCTCCTCAAAACTCCTCCCCTTATTTTAGCATCCTTTCCCTGTAGGACAACTCCCCTTTCCTCCGCATCCTCCCACCTCTGATTCCTTCTCCCTTCTCAAGGTCTTTTCCCTCCTCTGACTCACCTCACTTAACTTCCCCCTCCTCTCATACTATTGCTCTTAAACTCCTCCCTCCTCTGGGTATCCTGAGGCCCTTTCCCCTTCCCCGCCTCTCCTTCCCATTCCTTGCGGGCAAAGTGGGTGCAGGGGCCTGGCTCAGATGGAGAAGCTGGGCACCCCCATCACGGTCAGGTTGATTGAGTCTGAGATGGTGTCTTGGCCTGGTCCTCATTCGCTGTCCCTGAGCTAGGCAGGTGGGGACAGATTCGGGGCCAGGACCTGGTTAAGCTGACAGATTAGACATGGAGCCTCCTAATCCCCTCAGTGACCTTTATGAATAGCTCAAGCCCTGCCCTCCCCGCTGGAAACCCAGGCTGCACCAGCCCTGCCCCTACTCCCTCGCATTCCAAACAGAATTCTTTTCTTATCCCTTCCCCTCCAACTTAACATCCTTCTTCATGCCTGTGTTTCCGTTGCCCCCAGTACCTACCCTGGCCACCCTGTGCTGGGGGAGCAGCCAGCTAATTAATCCCATCCGGTTATTATGTGGGGATTCTGAAGGATAAAGGGAGGTGGGGAAGTCAGAAGGGGGGACCTGGACTTATGCAGCACTGGGGCAGGCTGATGGGCAATGACAGTGCCTGTCCTCAATCCTGGGACACAGGGATGGGAACGTGTCCTTCCTGGACCTGGCTCCTTCTGCGGCTGGCTCCTAGCCTGCTGGGCACTTAGATAGATAGCCACATGGGCCAGAGCCAGACCCGAGGACCCGTACCCCAAAAGCACACTCACAGACACAACTCTAGGGCTCCCGGTGATTTAATCTGGGGGATAAGTCTCCCCGTAAACACATACATCCCCTGATATTCAGAGATACCTCCTCCATCTTCTGCTCTCTAAGCTGGACCAGAGAGGAGGTGATTCTGGTCCTCAGCCTGCCCTGTCATTCAGACATTCAAGTCCCAACCTGCCCTCTCAGAGCATCTCTCATCCCAGTTTCCCCCAGAAGATCATGCATTACAGCACCAGGGAGAACTGGGGAACCTCCAGGACCCTCACCTCCATCCCATCCTCAGTGAAGTGAGGAATCATCCAAGTGGAAAGGCTTTTAGAGAACTTCGAGTTCCAATGTCCCATTTTTGCAAATGGGAAGACTGAGGCGAGGAGAGGGGAGTGATTTGCTGAAAGTCACATAGTCAGTTGAGGTAGACTTGGGGTTTAGAGCAAAGCTTCCTGGATCTTTGTAAAGGATGCCATTCCACGTAGCTCAAGCTCATTTCTAACCCTTCTCTAGGAACCACAGGAAAAAATAGATAGATATCTTTATTTATATTATATATATGTAATACACATATGTATAACATCTTTAAGAAACAGACACACATCACTAGGTGGAGGATTCCAGAGCATCGTAGACTCACCAGCCTTGGGGCTCTCCCTTCCCTTGCCCAATAACTAACTCTGTTACCCACAGGGTCTCGGCGGGGCCCTCACCTCCCAGGCCAGCCCAGCAATGCTGCCTGTCAAATTCCGAGTCCACCTCCTCGAACTGCCAAGTTCTAGGAGCTGATTAGAACTTCCAGGTTTTGATAATGGACAACTCTCGATCCCTGGAGCCTTGATTTATTTTGGCATTACAGAACCACAAAGAAGTCATGTATCCTCACGGACTGCATCCCGAACTTCACTGGGCAAAGTGGAACCAGCAAGTCTCAGACACCTAGAATCGCCACTCCTTCCTTGACTCTGTGATCAATCTAGAGCAATCTGATTCTTTTGGACTTTCTAGAATGGCACTTAAAAAAGACACAAAACCTGTGGATCATTCAGAAGCACTGACAGCCCCTTGGTTTGCGGTCCTATAGCCAGTGGTCTGAAGTTACATCAAGCACTCCCAAATCTGCCACTTTAGTCCCTCTAGACCCACAGACTCTCCATTGTTTCATGCATTCTAGAAACCTCTCTCTTTCGTTTCTGGATTCGTCCAACTCTCCGGTCAAAGCTGTTCTAGATTCACCAGTACTTGCCTCTGTGGTTAATCTAGATTCACAGAATCTCAACTTTGGGGTTTTCTGGACCCACAAAATCTTCTCTTGACTTGCAGTCAATATTCTTTGTCATTGGTCAATCAAGAATTCTTGGGGCATTCCATAACTTTCCCTCCTTAGGTAGTCTAGAAACAATGATTTGCTACATGGTTGGCTGAGTCGAGAAGCAACAGTTCCTTGAATCTTAGGTCAATTCAGACCAACAAATTCTTGATCTCCATTGTTGCTTGAGCACCGCAGACTTCCTCCCCCAGAGGCAGTCTATACCATTGTTTCAAGATCCTGCTCAACAAACCTAACCAGCCATATGGAGGAATCTAGAATTGCCAGTCCTTGCCTCTTGGGTGGTCCAGAATTCTGGATCCCTCATCTCTGGTGAGACTCAGGAACTGGGCTGACAAAGGGGTCCCAGGAGGGAGCACAGAACTCAGAGGAATGAAGGTCCAGTACATCCATGGTAGGTCCACTAGGCATGGCAGAACATCACCAGCTAATAATTTACCCAGCAGGCCTGTTGGTCTTAGGAAACACCTGACCCCAGCCCAGGAGAGGGCCCAATCTCTCCGTCTTGCTACCTCTGGGAAGGGGGTACAAATAGGGAGACATCAGCTTGCATCATGGCGGCAAGGTCAATGCCAGGGTTGGTGTGAGTACTCGGGGGCTGGCAGCCCCATCTTCTTCTGTCTCTGCCCTATCCCCCTCCGTGGCCTCCTCTTCCTCATCTTCCTCCTGGCAACAGCTTAGAGCAAGTTCATTCTCATAACAAAATGCTGCCAGAGAACCAGGGAAGCCCGACTTGGGGCTGTGGGAAGCCTGCTCTGCCCGTTCGTCCAGCTCCTTGGCGCTGCAGACGGGTGTCCCCGGGACCTCGTAAGTGCGATGGAAGTGGCGATAGTCGACCTCATACTGGGAGCCACGCTGGAAGAGGACCGGCTCAAAACGATGGCCCCAGAGCAGCTCACCAGGGAGGTAGGAAGAACGACACTGTGTGGTCATAGCTGTGGCCTCAACCATGCCCTCGAGAATGACCACTAGCTCAAAGTCAGCTCGGGCCAGCTCAGCCCGTCCTAGTTCATAGAGAGGACTGGCGGAGTCAATCTCGTGCACGATGGTGATTGGAGATACAAGGAAGATTCGATCAGTGCCACCATCGAAGCCCACATCCACATCCTGGTGGTCCAGCGGTATGTACTCACCCTCCGGGGTCACTCGAGGCTGCAGCAAAAGGCAAACAGCCAAAGACAGACAGCAGGGAGCACAGAGATAAATGGAGATGGAGACAGCAAGAGGAGGAACAGAGAATGCAGAGGTAAGCAGAGACCCACAGGGGTGGAGGTGGGATGAGTACATGGACCCAGAAAGAGAGGAAGACAGAGACCCAGAGAGAGGGAGGGGAGGTCCAGGGAGAGGAGAATGGAGGCCCAGAGAAAAGAGAGACAGAGACCCAGGGATACAGAGAAAGGGACAGAGACTCAGAGAGGGTTTGGGGAAAGAAACCCAAGAAAGAGAAAGACAGGGGAGAGAAAAAGAGAGCGACAGAGTGACATTGGCATAGAGCCACAGAAATCGGCAAGGCAGAGATGGAATTAAAGAGACAACAGAAGATAAGAATGACATCCAACCAGCAATTGGAGGAGAGGGATAGAAAAATGGTTTTCAATATAAGGCCAGAGAAAAATAAACCAGGATGACAATCTAGGTCCACCATCCCATTGGATGCCTTAGGCTAGCCCCTGGGCTATCCACCCCCTACCCCTAACCCAGCTACCTCCATTCCCTTGTTCATCTGTGCATTTGTGTAGGGTGGGGGCCTAACCGCAGGCCAGGTATTAGCAATTTCACCCCACCTACTCACCGGTTCCATAACCACCTCCCAGGCCATGTCAGCGCTCCACAGACTTCTGGGAGAGACCATGTCCCTCCTGGTCCTGAATCCTTGTGTCTTAACCCACAGAAGTGGCTTGTGGGGACCTATTCTCTTCCAACTGTCTCCTGGAGGCTGCTGGGAGTTGTAGTTCTCACCACCAACCGTCCTTCCTCTCACCCAAGTCCATCCTCAGCCCAGGGTTCTTAAGTGTCTTTACTTGGGTCAGGTCAGCCACTGCCCCACAATTTGGGCAGTTTGACCACAATTCTAGAAATACTAAGGTACCTTCATCAGGGAACCGCTGCCCCAGGGGCCAATGGGAATTGTAGTTTTTTGTTTGTTTTGGGTTTTTTTTTGGTGAGAAGCTAAAATTCAAGAGTTTTCCAACCCCTGTCCTGTACTTCTTTGAGGAGGAGGCTGGTGGGAGAGTCTTGGGCCACTGAGGTGGGAAATGAAGTCTCCCACAAATGCTGCAGGACTGCATGCCCAGAGGCCATGGAAAATCCCCCGTGTTGCATAGCTCTGCAGGTGTGAGCGGTACCCCATCCTCAGGCCTACATCTCTCACAAGCCCAAGGGGCCTGGCCTCAGTCACAGGCCCCTCTCTGTACCACAGTACCGGCTGGGAATTGTAAAGCTGAGCTGTGGTTTACACCACTCACAAAACTACCAGGCCTCCTCAGTCCATCCCAGGTGGGCACTTCCCCTGCCCACTGAGGCTTCTGGGAATTGTAGTTCAGATCCTTTACAGGCCAGGTCTGGAGTTTCCACAATTCCATAGGGCGCCCAGCCTCAAGCCCCAGGAAGCTCTTTCTGCCTCAAAATCTGTCTCAAATCTAGGCCTCCGGGAAGAAATGATCAGAGACCTCTCTCTCGGGTTTACATCTCCTAGGACGGCTCCGGGAACCATCCTCAGCCCTCAAGGAGGGCGGGAGGGTCTCTGCCCAAGAGACTGCTGGGAATTGTAGTCCAGGTCCCCTCCAGGCTCGACGCACACCTGCCCTTTAGACCTACAATTCCCACCATCTTCCGGGGCTCCCGAACCCCTGGAAGGGGCCCCGCCCGCCCTCCGGGGGGCGTGGCCTTCCGCGACTGGGTGGCCCCGCACCTGCAGAAGCTGGGCCCGCACGTGGGCCTCGACAAGGTGGCTGCGGCGGAGGTTGCCGACGCGCCACATCAGGCAGAGGCGGCGGTCGCGCAGCGCCACGACGGCGTTCTCGCTGAAGACCAGCGTCTCGTTGCGCTTCTTGGGTTTGGCCATCTTGGCCATGACGGCGCCCACGACGAAGGCGTCCAGCACGCAGCCGGCGATGCACTGCAGCACCACGGCGGCCACGGCGGCCGGGCACTCCTCGGTGACGCTGCGCACGCCATAGCCGATGGACGTCTGCGTCTCCAGCGCGAACAGGAAGGCAGCCAGGAAGCTGGCCACCTGCGAGAAGCAGGGCGCGGGCGGCGGCGGGGCGGCCAGGTCGCCGTGCAGGGAGGCGATGAGCCAGAAGGCCAAGCCAAAGAGCAGCCAGGAGGCGAGGAAGGAGCAGGAGAAGAGCAGGCACATCCAGCGCCAGCGCACGTCCACGCACGTGGTGAACAGGTCGCTCAGGTAGCGCGCGCCCTGGCCGCCCAGGTTCACGAAGCGCACGTTGCAGTGCCCGTCCTTCTTGACGAAGCGCCCGCGGCGCCGCCCCACCAGCGACGGCGCGGGCGCCCACCCGTTGCGGCACAGCCCCGGTCCGGCTTCCTCCTCATCGCCCGCCCGGTCGTCCCCCGACTCCAGGGCGCCGCTCAGGCGGCGCAGGGCCCTGGCTAGGCCCATTGGGTGGGGACACCCCCTCCACTTGGCCTAGCGGGGGGCGGGCGCCCCGAACCTGCGGGAACAAGAAATGCGCATGCCAGGGATGCCACCAAGTCTAGGGTGCTAAGAATGGGTGGGCTTATTGGCCAGGCATGCTCCCTGGGCCTTAGTGGCTTCATCTGGCAAATGGATGGAAAAATCAGAACAGTACAGCATCAACAACAATGATGATGATACTGTAGGAGTTACCTGTAGCAATGACAGCAACAAAACTACAGCCGTAACAATACTGGGTTACAGCAGGCACTACAGTAATTAGAGCAGACATTTATACAGTGCACTTTATGTGAATTTACATATTTGAGCCTCACAGCAATGTAGGCATCATTATCCCCATTTTACAGATGAGGAAACCCAAGTACAGAACGTTTATTTAACTTGCCCAAGGTCACGGCTCAATAAGCTGGGATTTGAGTGCTAGCATCCAGCTCCAGAGTCTATGCTCATAAAGACTAATGGTAACTACTGCTCAGCGTGGAGGCAGCGCAGAGATGAGCCCAGGCTCTGAGGTCACCTGTGGTTCAAAAGCTCAGAAAGTACAAGAAACAAAAGGTGGGAAAAAAGGTAACTTAAACTTTGTCAAAATGAAAACCTCTTGGGGGATGGAAATAGGTTAGTGGTAGAGTGCATGCTTAGCATACACGAGGTCCTGGGTTCAATCCCCAGTACCTTCATTAAAAAAAAAAATTTAAAAAGGCAGGAGGGTATAGCTCAGCTGTAGAGTGCATGCTTGGCATGCACAGGGTCCTGGGTTTGAACCGCAGTACCTCCACTAAAAAACAAACTTAATGACCTCCCCCCCCCAAAAAAAAGCTTAAAAAATAATTTATTAAAAAAAAAAGTCTTGTGCTTCAAAGGACACTAACAGGAAAGTGAAAAGACAGCTCACTAATGGGAAACAGTAGTTGCAAATTATATCTAAGAAACTTTCTAAAACAGAGAGCCCTTATAACAACAACAACAACAAACCAAAAAAACCCACCAAATTTTAAAATGGGCAAAGGATCTGAATAGACATTTCTTCTAAAAAGATATACATTTGACCCTTGAACCTGAGTTTAAACATCATGGGTCCACTCATATGCAATTTTTTTTTCTTCAATAAATACTACTGTAGTATGACATAGTCCCTGGTTGGTTGAATCCTTGGATTCAGAACCACAGATACAGAGGACCAACTCTAGGGTTATACTAAGATTTTTGACTGTGCAGAGGGTGGGCACTCCTAATTTCCGTGCCATTCAGGGGTCAACTATACAGTCACTGAACACGTGAAAAGATAATTGACATCATGTGCCAGCGGGGACATGCAAATCAAAACCACAATGAGACACTACTTCATACCCACTTAGGATAGCTATAAAAATTAGAAAAAACAAAAAACCCAAAAAGCATTAACAAGGATGTGGAAAAACTGGCACCCTCCCACGCTACTGGTGGATGTAAACTTGTACAGCTGGTGTGGAAAACAGTCTAACAGTCCCTTAAGTGGTTAAACATAGAGTTACCAGATAACCCAGCAATTCCACTCCCAGGTATCTACCCAAGAGAAATAAAAACAAGTGTCTACACAAACGCGGTATACAGATGATCATAGCATTATTCACAATAGCCAAAAAATGATGGAAACAACCCAAATATCCATTAGCCGATGAATGGATAATATAATGTGGTAGAGCCACACAATGGAATACTACCCAGCAATTTTTAAAAAATGAAGTGATAGGTGCTACAACATGGATGAAACTTGAAAACATCATGCTAAGTGAAAGCCAATCACAAAAGACCATGTACTGTATAATTTCATTTATATAAAATATCCAGAATGGGCAAATCTATAAATTGAGAAAGTAGACTAGTTGTGGGGAGGATGGGGAGATGGGGGCTTGGGGAGTGACAGCCAGCGGAATGGGGTTTCTTATTGAGGGGATGAAAATGTCCTAAAGTTGAATATGGTGATAGTGGTATAACTCTGATTATACTAAAAAAGACTGAATTGTACATTTTCCTCTATGAAGTCTAGGGTCTGTGAATTATATTTTAATGAAGCTGTTACAACCCCCCCCCCCCAAAAAAAAGCCTCCAGGAAGACCCAGGCTTAGCCCTGACCCTCAGATCTTGGGCCAGCCTTCCTGAGCCTCAGTTTCCTCAGCTGTAAAATGGGGAAACTGGACTTCTCCAAGGTCAGGAAGGTCTTCCAGACATAGAGACCCAGGACCCAGTCCTCGGTCAGTTGCTGACCCACTGTGTGCCCTGGGACCACTGGCTTCCTCTTCAGTTTGCTCATCTGTGGAATGGGGATTAAAAAAAAAACAACCTTGAAAGGAGCAGCGATCTAAGACCTCAGGCTTTTGCATCAGGCTGTTCAAGTTTGAATCCCAGCTCAGGCACTTAACTAGCTGTGTGACTGGTGGCAAGTCACATCCCTTCCTGAGTCTCAGTTCCCTCATCTGAGAAATGGAGGGAATCTTAAGCAGCTGAACCCTGGGCAGAGTGGTGGGGAGGAGAGGAGGAGGGAAGGGACTAGGCATGGACCTGCAGACCTCATTGTCCTCCAGCAGCTGCAGGGTTAACATCTGGCACTGTGAGGCGGGGACTTCCAGGACCTGTCTGGGGTAGGGGGTTAAATATTTTGCATATGGGGAGGTGGGTATAGCTCAGTGGTAGAGTGGGTACTTAGCATCCACAAAGTCCTGGGTTCAATCCCCAATACCTCCGTTAAAAAAAAAAAACAAGGACCACCCTCCCAACATTTTGCATATCAGTTCTGTCAGTATTTATCAAGCACCTATGTACAATGGGCCCCCTGGACCAGGCTCTGGAGATTATTGGCTTCTTGGCAGGGCTGGGGGCACTCACTCCAAGGAGAGGGCTGTTAGGTGATGTCAAGTTCAACACCAACTGGTACCCTCCCCCTCCCCTGACCCCTGCTCAGAGGTCTGCACCTGAACCCAGACAGCCCCACCACATGGGTGCTTATTAGGCCCATTCTAGAGAGTCAAAGCTGAGGCTCAGGTCAGAGAGGACGGGGCCTGGCTGTGTTTAGCATCCATGATGTGCCCCAACTCTCTTCTTTTCATCCTCAGCTACTCTGGGCATTAGAGATTGTTCTTTAAAAAGGGGAAACTGAGGCTGGTCATTGAAGGGGGCAGGTCTGAGGTCAGAATCCAGGCTCTGACCTCTCCATTTATAGCCCCTTCCTGCCCAGAAGTCCCCACTGTGCACTAGCACCCCTCAGGGACCACCAGGTGACAGAGTAGGGGCAGGGGGTTGGGGCCCTTACACCCACCCACCCATCTCTGACCACAACGTTTGCATGTCGCAACTTGGCTTCTCACAGTAAAGCCAACTGAAGAGCTGAGGTCCATCTCTTGTCCCCGGTCCCTTAGCCAAGGAGCGGCAAACCCTGGACTCCCACTCAGCCTTCTCGGTGCCAAAGCCTGAGTGGCAGAGTGGACTACAGGCAACCGAATTGCCTGCTCAGGTTTCCCAAGCACCTACAATGCAGAGCTCACCAGATGCCCACAGACTGCCTGCTGGGCTCCATCAGACCCCGCTGCTCACCTTGGCTGCTCAGGATGCTGGGAGGTCAAGGTCATCGCCCCGATTCACAGGTGGGGGAGTGGCTCAGAGAACTGGCCAGACCAGCAGAGTACTGGGGATGGAGGTGCCGGTTTGGGTCCTCAGACTTTCCAACCCAGGACTCCGCTTTCCTAAATCCTCCTGGGGCCCCTCAGCCCTGTGAGGCAGACGTGACCTCGTCCATTTCCGAAAGTGGACAGGGGCCTTCACCTCTAGGGGGTCCCGTCTGAGTCCAACATGGCCCAGCTCGCAGGGCACACACCTCCCAGCAGCCACGGCAGGACACGAGGGAAGAGGATCCAGTGCCTGAAGTCCTCCCCCTCCCCCGCCTCCCCCTGACCTGGGAGAGCAGCTTAATGTTTCCATATTAAGGCGGCGCAGGGCTTAAGGTGCATCAACTTCGTGTCAAAGTCACTGTTTAATCTGGGGCCAAGAAGCCCCGCCCCACCCCCTCACAGCACTTTCCCACTCTCCCTGAGACCCTGGCTGGTCCCCCCACGACCCCCAACTCACCAGTGGGGTCTGGGCAACAGGTTGGAGGGCAGAGATTGACAGGAAGGGAGGTAGGGGTGGAGGCTGAAGGAAAACAAGAGTACAGAGGCTCAGAGATGGCAGCAGAGGGCAGGTGGAGTGAGGCAGCCTGAGAAAGAGGGGGAGACGGAGACCCCATGGGTGTCTCGGGAACCCAGAGGGGACAGAAAAGAAACAGGAAGACCAGGAGCAGCTGGGCCAAGAGAAGTGGAGATGATCTTAGGAACTGGAAAGACAGGAGCCATGAAGACAGGCAGATGGGAGACAGAGGTGGGACAAGATGAAGGAGCATGGAGGGGTGGAGTGAAAAAGGGCAGAAAATGGAGATGAGCTCAGAGTTGGGGGCACCAGACCTGGGGGGGGGATTATTCTGGGGCTGGGATCTGTCACTGAGGGTGAGATAGAACCCTCTGAGGGGGGAACAGTGAGGATGGGGTGGGGGTGTTGGGGCAGATGCCCCAGAAAGGAAGATGGCAGGCAAGGAGGCGGGAGGGGACCCTGGCCTGGGGGCTCTGCGTGGAGTACTTACCTGGTGGGGCAGCCCACCCCCATGCCTGCTGCCGGGGGCTCCTCTGCTCAGGCTGAGGGGCTGCCTCTGGGGGTGCTGAGGCGCTGCGGTCTGTCCTCGGCCCCAGGGGCCTTGTGCCAGGCAATAGACCTCGGTGTCCACAGGCGGATCAGAGGCCTGGCCCAAGGGGGGGGCAGGAGGTGGGGCCAGCTCAGAGCCGCAGAGGGGGAGCCAGGGAGGACGGCCAGGCAGGGCGCCTGGGCCGTGGCCCAAGCAGGCTGGAGACTGTGGCAGAGGAGACACGGGAGGGGGAGGAAGACAGAGCCTGGGGGCCAGGAGACACAGGAAGATGGGGACACAGATGAGGGAACAAAGAAATGGTGAGAGAGTGATAATGAGAACAGTGGTGGGAAGACAAGAGAGACAGGGCTCCCTGGTTCCCCCGAGATGAAGTCTTACAAAGTTTGGGGGAACAAGTGAGATACCCCTCCAGAGACCTGGGGTGATTTCCAGATAGAATAAAATTTAGGGACGGCAGAGCCAGATAGCACCCAATGGGGTGTGGGATGGACGGCACAGGGCGGGGACCCAATGGCCTAGGGACAGCCGGGTGCCGGGTCCTGCCTCCCTCTCCCCTCCCCTCATAGGGCAGCAGTGGCAGAAGGATGAGTCTCACACACTTCAGGCCTCGTGCTGGTCCTTTACGGCCTCTCAGCAGCCCCTGACCTTCCTCCCCGCGCACCGCCTGCTTTTGGGAGGGAAAGCCCCACGCAGCCTCTCCTCGGGAAGTCCTGGCCAAAAGCCAGCTGCAGGAGGGGGCAAACCCAGTTCGGCTGGAGGAAGCCACCCCTCAAATCTGGTCTAGCCACTGTAAAGCTCTCAAGTTCCCTGGGGGGAACCAGTGGCAGAGAGGTCAAAGGGTCAAGACAAAATATCCACAACAACCCGGCCCCACCAGGGAAAAAAGCCAACAGAGTCTCTGACAGGTGGTCACTGGAGCCAAACCCAGGGGTTTTATAAGGCACAGCTCAAACCAAGGCCTTTGGTTGGAGGAATCCTTGGAGCAAACCAAGTCCTAGCTTTTGAGAGCCATGGGTCAAACCACATCCTTTGGCAAGAGGGGCCACCAGACCAAACCAAGTCCTTTCAAAGAAAACTAAGTCAGGCAGAGTCCATCATGGCGGCCAAAGGGCCAGACTGCGTCCTCGCAGGAAGGGGCGGGCCAACAGGTCTGAATGAGTCCCTTTCAGGGGAATGAACTTCAGCTCCAGTTCCCAAGTGGAAGGCCAGGCCGTACAACGCTGGGCCAGCCTCAGACACTGATGGTGCGGAAGACGGTGAAGCCCGAGAGCGCAGTGCTGACCAGCACCCCTGGGCACTGCGGGTGCCAGTGCAGCTCCTTCAGGTCTGTTTCGCCCTGGTGCACGAACAGCAGCTGCTGCGGCAGGTCCGCCAGCCCGGCGTCAGTCTCCGTGTCGCCCGCCTCGGGGTCCCGCTCCACTGCCAGGTCCCACTGCGTGATCTGGTTGTCTGCGCCCGAGGCCGCAAAGACCCCACTGTCCTGGGGGTGCCACTCGACAGAGGTCACGGGGGCCACGTGCTGCTTGAAGGTGGCCACCGGGGAGCCAGACTATGGGAAAATGGGAGTCAGGGCCTCTGAGCCCCTTCTGGTAGAGCCCCCCCAGCCCTCCAGCTTTAGGGTTCAACCAAGGAGCCACTCCTTAAGCCCCCACAGACCCAGAGTCTCTGAAAGGGACAGAGGGCAGAGTGCAGCTGGTCATAAAGGTGTGATGTCCCAGAGGCTGCTGGGAGTTGTGGTCTCACCTGCAAAGAAGCCCCTCCCAGCTCCAGGTCCCCAAATCCCCACCCTTGCTCCTCCAGGTTGTGCCTCAGTTTCCTTTCCTTTAAAAGGAAGGTGTAGTTCCCCTTGTAAAGGCCTTAAAGCAGGCAGAAGCATGGCCCCTGGGCTCCAGAGAGAGCTGATGCAAAGAACAGCACTTTTACAGCAAAGCCTGTGGGTGGAGATCAGAGTCTAATTTGGAGAAATGGTTCCAAAGTTCCAGTGGCCAAGCAACTTGGCCACGTGACCTGGCCATGCCCCTGCCTTGGTGCATTGCTGGAAGCTTCCCCAGGGCTACTTCTATAGAACTCATTACGTTGGAGGGAGAAAAAAGATCATCCCAGAAAGGCACAGAGGTGCATGACGTTATGGCTTTGTCTCGGGGGAGATGGGGAGCAATGCCAGAAGCTACAATTTCTCCTGCCCAGAGCACCCCCCAGCTCTACAAAGTCAGCTCTCAGCTGGGTGGTAACATATCTGCTCCTGTCCTTTCTGTGCCTCAGTGTCCTCGCCCAAAATGAGTGAGCTGGGCCCTGATTCTCAGCTGATACTGTAACATCCACTGAAAGAAAAACTGCAATCTCCTGAAGCCCTGGCGCCCCTGGGCAGCACTACGGCTGGCAGCACCGCTCCCCAACGGGCAGATGAGAGTTGTACTCTCTGCCGCCGCCCGGCCCCTTCCTTCCCTTGTCAGTTCTCCAGCTGGCAGAGTGGGCGAGCCCATGCCAGCCCCAAGCCTTCCTCTTGCTCGCTCAGCCTCTTTCCTCATCTGGACCCCGAAGGGGTTGGGCCCCTAATCAAAGGGACTTCCCAGCTCTGGTGTATGAACCACCTAAGGAGGGAAACCCCAGGAATCCTAGTGGCTGCTGGGGGCAGGTGCTTCTCCCTCCCAGGTGTCCAGCGGGGACAATACCTTGAACTGCCGCAGGTCCCAGACCTTGAGGGCTCCGTCATCCCCACCGCTGAGCAGGAAGGGCTCCCGGCGGCTCCAGCTGATGACATTGGCGTCCCCGTCGTGGGCAGTGGCGGTGGTGAGCATGCAGGCCTTGCTGGGTGCTGCCCGAATGTCCCAGATGCGAATGGAGGCATCAGCTGAGCAGGAGGCAAACACCTGGACAAGGCGGGCTCTGAGTGACCCTGGTGTACCCCACCCTGAAAACCCGGGACTAGTGGTGGGCTGCCCTCTCTTTTAGAGACCCCCTCATCAGGACCTGACCCCAGCCCCTCCTCCCCCAAGATGCTCGAGTCCAGACCCCCAGCCCTCCCTCACTGTGTCCTCGGTCGGGGACCACTGCAGGTCCTCCACGGAGCGCGTGTGGCCCACAAATGGTCGCTGGTCCACGTGCCAGGAGCCACCGTCTGTAGGCGTCCAGAGGTGGATGTTCTTCTGACAGTCACCTGTCAGCAGGCGCCCTGGGGAAGAGAGGCAGGAACCCCGCCTTGTCCACCTGGCCAACAGCTCACTCCTGTCTTAGCACCCACCCCTGCTGTAAACCCAGCTCCCTCCCACCACCCAGGACCAACTGCACACCCCAGGGACTCACCGGGAACTCGAGGGGACCAGTCGAGGGCAAAGCCCTCGCCCATGTGGCCAGAGAAGGCAAAGATGGGCTTCACGCGGGCCTGCTCATCCCGGAGGAAAGTCGCCATGGCCTGGGGGTCATCCACCACCTGCAGAAGCCGCCGCAGTGCAAACACCTCCACCTGGCCCTTCTCTGACCAGACCCCGGCCACAGGCTCCTCACCCAGCCATGACACCTACAGGGAGGGGGGGGAGGGGAGGGATGAGAGAGAAGGCTCAGTATGGTGACCATAGCATCCCCAAGAATCAGAACTGCGGCTCCTCAGACCCCCCTCCCAGCCCCGGGCTTGGACTACAACTCCCAGAAACCTTTTCAGGAACAGAATCACAGCCCAAGAGACCAGCCTGGCACGTGGGACAATTCCCCACCCTGCGGGAGAGACAATGGTGGCTGTGGCAGAACAAAACTCCTTCCAGACTCCGGGGAATCAAGGCTGTAATTCCACCAGCCCCCCAAAGTGTGTTCAGACTCCTGGTCTCTGGAACCCTCTAACCCTCTGTAACCGGGTCGCAGGCCTTGTCTTCAGGTCTCTCTGCCTCTGTACGTTGGCTCCTTAGGAGATCCCATTCCAGTAGCCCCCAGCCCTGACCTCTCTCCTTAACTCCAGACTCACATTGAACTGACCACTCAGACTGCACAAGACCAAATCCAAGTTCCTAATCACCCACTGCAACCTACTTCTCCCTGGAGGTCCCCACTTCAGCCTCAAACTGTGCGACTCATTCCTGACTTGTCTCTCCTTCCTCAGGCCCACCATCTATGCTAGGGCCACTCAGAATGCACCACTTCCAAACCCTTCTCGGTACCTCTGCTGCCGTCACTCAGGCTACTGCTGAAGTCACCCTTCCCTGCGTTCCTGTACTGGCCTCCTGCTCACAGGTCTCCATCCTTCTGCCCTGGCCTCCCTGCGGTCTACTCTCAATACAGCAGTCACAGGGATCCCTTTAAAACACAAGTCAGATCCAGTCTGTCTTCTGCTTTTAACCCTCCAACAGCTCCCACTTCCACCCCAAGCAAAAGCCTAGTCTTTGTAATAGCCTACAAGGCCCTAAAGATCTGTCTTCTCCATGGCCACCTGCCAAACTGTGTTGCTCTCCCCTCATCCATTCAGTACTGTTCTCCCCAGCTTCCCTCAAAACTCCTCCAACATGCCAAGTTCGCCCCAGGGCCTTTGCACTTGTTATTCCCGTGTTGGCAAACCTCTTCCCACAGGTATCCTTGCCTCACTCCCTCATTTCCTGTGGGTCTCTGTTCAAATGGCACCTTATTGGTGAATACTTCCTGGACCACACTATTGAACATAGCAACCCCACCCTGAAAGACCCTAACTCCTTTCCCTTGCTTCATTTTCTCCACAACACTCAGTATCTTTTGATATACACACAGACACTTAAGTTTCTTGTTCCCGCCCCACCTGGCATGTGAGTTTCAAACAGCCAGAGACCTTTTGCTTCCTGTGAAATCCCTAGAGTCTAGAACAAGTCCTGAAACATGGTAATACTCTAATGGAAACTCAGAGCAAGAACTGTGTACAGGTCAAACACTGCTCCGAGTACAGCACCGCCTTTAATTCTCACATCAACCTGATCAGAAGGGACAGTAACTCTGAAGCACAGAAGTAACCCCACAGCCCAGAACACTCCCAGAGCAATAATGGAAAACACATATCTCATGTTACAGCCAAGTGCTGTTCCTAAATACCTAAAATAACTTCGGCTATTGAAATGTACGTTACTCCATTTTATCCTCACATCAGCCCCACCAGGGAAGTTCTGTAACTATCACCATTTACAAAGAAAAAATAACATTAAAAAATATCCCCGTGGCATCTAGCACCTAGTGACAATGCTCATAATAGTTAAGACATTTATAAACTAATATATAAAACTATATGCCAGGTGCTTTTCTAAAAGCTGAAGGGTATGGATGTGGGGCTGTGCTCCAGAGAATGTAGGGCAGGCTCCCCGGGCTGTGTTTACCCGAACTCTGTTGATGCCGCCATAATGGGGCACCATAGCCAGCTCCAGCTGAGGCTTCCTCTCTTCTTCATCCTCTTCATCGTCCTCCTCCTCGTCCTCTTCATCACTGCCCTCAGATGGTGGAGGCTTCGTCCCATGCAGATTATGCATCCGAAGCACCATCAATCTGGGGGAAGTGTGGGATGAATGAGGCACTAGATGCCAGGATCCTCAGAAGGGAAGAGAGGCTGGAAACCACAACTTCTAGGTCTCGAGGAAGGAGGAGCTGGAGGCTCAGACGTCTAGTCCTGCGAAAGCCTCAGTTCTTACTCACCTGTTGCTTTGGGCGCTCTCCGCTTGGGTTCCAGCACACAGGTAAAGTGTAAGAGGAAGCTCAGTCCGATTGTCTCCCAGGTTATCTCGGACTATGTCGAAGCTGAGACAGGGGGAGCCTGGGGAATGGAGGGAGGGGTTGGAAAACTAGGATGGGATAGAGGAATCTCAATCCTCTCGAGTGTGATGTCAACCCTCTTAGTCCCCAGTCTTCTCTTTTAGAGAGCCTGTTAAGTTAAAGGCTCAGAACCAGCTCCCCTCAGGACCCAGGATTCCATTTCCCTCCTTCCTCAGGACCCAGGAGTCCGGGTGCCCAGCCCTACCAGTCTGTGCTCGGTGGTACAGCACGTAGGCTTCCTCGTCCATGACCAGCTCCTCTCCTTCCCGCAGCGGCGGTCCCCGGCCGGGCAGGTAGACCTGAGCCCTGCCCTCGGACCCTGCGTCGTGGGACTCGGCCTCCATAGGTTCCCCGGTTTCACACGTGCGCCGCCGACCCTTGCGCGTCGCCATCTTCGAACTCTCTCGCCGCCGGCGCGAGGTAAGAGCGTCATTTCCGGGTTGCGCTTGCCTTCTTATGAGACGCGCCCTACTGCGCAGTTACCCTGGAAACTTCCTGGTTCACCAATTAGAGAGGGCGACGGGGAGGAGGGTGAAGGAAAACTAAGGTAACAGCGTCCTGGCCTGGCTATCGAAGCCTGCGGTTCCGCAGCAAGTACACCCTCCCCATGACTTTGGGGCGCTCTTCCGCAGAGCAGCGGCAAGGCCTCCTGGGAGTTGTAGTTCTGCAGGACTCCTGTTCGCTCCATCAACTGGAGGCGTTCCAAGCCCCGACTCCATCTTCCACCTTTGACTCCCAGTGCTTTCTTTCCACTTAATTATTCGTGTATGCAAATAAGAGCTTTTACTGGCTAGGAGACTGGGTTTCTGCTCCCCGAGGACCCATAAAGCCTGTTTCTTCTCCCCTCCTTGTTATGAAGGCTTTAATTTACTTCAAAATGCTTAAGTGTAGGCAGGATGATATTATGTAAATTAGTCGGTTGAATCTACCCTCTAGGGGCAGTCAGTTGCCTAACCAGGCGTTCACACTGCAGCTAAGGTCAGCAAGCACTTAATCAGAAAGTCCACACTCTGGGGGCAGCTATTATAAGTGCTTCCGCTCTTTTTATCGCCCATCAGCACCAGAGGTTTGGCTGGTTGGCGTAATGAAATGTTAGAAATAGATTCGCATTGGTGAGGTTAACGGCATCAGAGATATGTGGATTGGCTGGGATGTAACAGACACTCTCCTCGCTTGCATGAACAGACTATAAAGAACCCAGCAAGCCTCGTTGCCTGTTGCCATAGAAATGGGACCCTAGACTCAATCCTAGAATGTTTTGAGCCTAGGCCTTTCTTGAACTCTCTGTCCCCCCTTCTCTTTCCGCCCCCACCCCTTCTCAGCCCTTTTCAGGGTCTTTTCTCACCACCTGTTTCTGGGTCTTTACCTCCCACCTCCCTCCAGGGTCTCTGTTCTTGCTCAAATTCTTTTTCTGTCCCCTCTTCCTCTGTGGGACTTTTCTCAGTTTTGAGTACCTCCAGAGAAGTTTGAAGGGGACTAAGAGACAGACATGGAGCTCACACTTGGATTGAGGAGGCATAAAAACGTGGTTTATTCCAAACACTGCAATGTGGAACAGGAGAGGGGGAAGGGAGGTTGGTGGTGATTGTGGACTCCCAGACCCTCCCCTCCACAACCCAGCTCCAGACCCGGCTGGAGATCTGGGAAGAGAAGGCTTTTGGGGGTCTTACTGGGTCATCACTGAAGGGTCACAAATAAGGGTTGGATTTGGAGAGGATGTGGTTCGTGGCACCTGGGGCTGTTGGTGATGTGTGACAGAGTGGGAAGTTTTGGCCTGATGGAGGTTGGGATCAACTCTGGGGCAGGGAGTCGGGGCTTCCGTTGGGGGCGTGTCCTAGGTCAAGAGAAGGAAAAGCTACTGAGGGTGGAAAAGGAGGAGGGGATGTCACGGTTTGACGTCAAGGGTCACAGTCTGGTCGGGGCAGTCTGGGGCTCGGGTCACAGTTTGGGGTCAGGGGTCACAGTCTGGGGTCGGATGACCATTTTTAGGGGGTCGGAAGTCACAGTCTGGGGTCAGGGGTTTCTGTGTGGCGGGGCCAAGGTCTGGGGTCACAGTTTGGCGAACTCGTCTCACAGTTTTGAGTCCGATGGATGAAAGGTTAAAAACGGGCTTCCCCGGAGGCGTGGCTGGGGCCGGGGAGCTGCACAGTGATGTGGGGGCCACGGCCCCGGGCGTGGGGGTGGGGCGCGGGCGTGGGGCGCGGGCATGGCTTGGCCCCCACCACCTCCCGCCCCATCTGGTGACGTTAAAAAGCCCTTGTCGGGTTTAAAAAAAAGTCCAGTGGGCTCCGAGACCCCCACCCCCTCGCTCTCAAGCTGGGTGAGATTTGGGGGACCAGATCCCCTCCGGCTCACGGCGCCCCCGTAGAGAGGGGCGCAGGACGCTGCTCCAGGCGGGGTCCGGCCAGTTCCATTTTCTTCCTTCCCAAACCACGAGGGTCCTGTCCACCCCGCAAGCCTCCTCGGGCTGTGGCCTGCGCTGACCGAGGGGGCGGCGGGCCCCCCTCCCCGGGCCGCGTCATACCTCGGACTCAAGGCTGGAGAAGTGCGCTGAGCCCCGGCGGGTACCCAGGTCCCCGCCCCGGTGTCTCCGGTGGGGCGCGGCGGGCAGCGGCGGCCCCCAGTGCGCGGCGTGCGGGCATCTGCGCGAGTGGCGGGAGGGCCCGGTGAGCCTGCGCGCGGGAGCCGCACGGGGGCAGGAGCTGAGGTCCTCGAGCGATCGCGAGGTGGGCGCGGGCGGCGGGAGGTTCCAGCCCCCTGCGGAGCGCCGGTGCCGGTGGTGGTGTGGAGCGGCGGGCGCCCGGTGCGAGGCCCGCGGGCGGTGAGGGTGCGGCCGCGGGCACCCGCAGCGGGCCCGGCGCCGGGGAGGGGGCCCCGCAGCCCAGGGCGGGGGCGGTGGAGCCCACCAGCCGCCGTCCAGGCCGTCGTGCGAGCAGCTGAGATGGCGCGGTGGCGGCAGTAGCTCCAGGCTGGCGCAGTGGCGACAGTGCCAGGCGGCGGGGCCGCTGCGCGGGGGCAGGTAGTCCCAGCTGCCGGCGCGCCAGCCCCCAAGCTTGTCAACCGACCAGTAGCGGCCCGGCGGCGGCCCGAGGCGCTCGGCATACGGGTAGGGGAAATCGGCGAACCACCAGGGCTCCAGGCCGCCCAGCGACGCGCCGCCCAGGCTCTCCGAGTCCTCTGAGTCCGACGGCGACGGCTCGAGGTCGAGGTAAGGGCAGGGAGGCGGCGCGGCGCGGCACGGGGGAGGCGCGGCCTGGGCTCCGCTGCCCGCGCCCCCCGCGCCGCCCGCGCCCCCCGTGCCGGGCCCCAGCAGGGGCTGGCTCTCTGGGTCGGAGCGCGGCCAGCGCGTGGGCGCCGGCGGGCTCTCGTCCTCGAAGGCCAGGCGGCAGAGCGGCGGCCCGACGGCGGCGGCCGCCGCGGCAGGGGGCGCAGGCGGCGACGGGAAGCCGGGGAAGGCGCCAGCGGGGGGCTCCGCTGGCTCCTTGTCGCGCACGATGGCGAAGTAGGAGGGAGGTGGCTTCTGCGGGGGCTGCACGGACGGCGGGGACAGCGGACGCCCGGTCGCGCCCCGGGGCGCTGAGCGAGCCTCACCTACGCCCAGGCCCTGCGGCTCGATGGGGCCGTAGTAGCGGTGGAAGCCGTCAGCCAAGCCCGCGCCCCCCGGCGGCCCTGCACCTTTGGCGCGGCGCCAGCGGTCCACGGCTGCGCGCTCGCGGGGCACGAAGGGCGCCGGCCCGGGCGCCGGCCGCGCCGTGGGGTAAGCTGGGCTGGGCAGCGGCTGCGGCGGCGGCGGGGGCTTGGCTGGCGGCGGGGCAGCCTCCGCGCTGCAGCAGCTGTACATGCCCTGCGAGGGGCGCGGGAGAAGCAGGGTCAGCCCCGGAAGCTCTGGACCACCTGCCTTCCCTCGGTCCCTCCCTCCTGTCCCGCACCCATTTCTCTTTCAATTCTAGGCATCCCTGCCTGTATCCCCTCACCTCCCCTTCCACTTCCCTCTCTCCCCCATACCCTGGAGAAGGCCAGCAGGAAATCCATGCGGTGGCTGGGCCCCAGGCAATGCCGCAGGCGCCAGTACACCAGGTGCTCCCAGGCGAAGACCAGCAGGGAGAGGCCCATGGCCACCAGGAGCATGTAGAAGACGCCCGCCATGTTGTCGATGTCCAGCTTGCTGCTCATGACCTCGATTTTGTCATTGTGGCAGATCCCAGAGAGCCACAGCCGCTCCAGCATCTCGATCTCATCTGAAGAAAGGTGGATGGGCGGTCACCTTCCTTGGGCACCCTCTGAGGACCCTCCTCTCTGATAAGGGAGTCTCATCCCCTCCTTCCCCAGGCCCCAGGGGTCTTGCCCTCCCTTCCCGGGTGGGCATCCCTGCCAGCAACCGCACCATCCCCCAGGAACTGCAGCAGTGCCAGGTCAATGGGTCGCTTCCAGCGGGAACCCTTGTGCAGGGCGATGCCATAGCCCGTGGTGGCAAAGACCTTGCCGGAGCCAATGGTAACAAGCTTGCAGCCCTCATCCTTGCGGGCCATGTAGTTGAGCACAGCCGCGTCATAGATGAAGGCGTCCAGCTTCCTGTGGGCAGGGGCGTGAGGGGCAGAGTAAGTCCCACCCAGATGCCCGAGTGGCCCAACTCAGAATCCCTCTAACTCCTAACCTCCAACTGCTCCCAATTCCCACTAAGTAGTGAACTTTTCAGCAAGTCAAGGCACCTTTCTGTGCCTCAGTTTAAACATCTGTAGAATGGGGATGGCAGCAACACCTCCCTTCCAAGGTTATTGCAAAGGTTAGCTAGTCCTTGGAGCAAAGGAAGTACAGGAGAAATGTTAGCTGTGACTGTCAATGAAATAACTTCGTGTTCAGTCCTCACAGGAACCTTCCAAAGAAGGTCCTATACACTCCTCTATTTTAAAGAGGACTGAAGCTCAGAAAGCAGAATCGTACAAATAATAATACGCTAACGATGACTTATATTGTGCCAGGCATTGTTCTATCTACTAGAGTAACTCAATTCTCCGAACATTCCTATGAGGTAGAAACTATTGTCTCCAATATTCAGACAGGGAAACACGGGACCAGACACGCATCTTAATTGGCTTGGGGTATTCCTCTAGGCTTTAATTTCTACACTTCAATGGGAAGACAAGGAGGGATGTGGAATGAGTGGTTCTCACAGATGAATACATGGTGGCACTTGCTACATGTCATTTCCTTCACAACTGCCGCCGTTTGACATTTATTTCTGTGATGATTTCATTAATTGCAACCTCTTCCCCTAGACCACAAGCCTCACTAGAGCTGGGTCCAAGATTATCACATTCCAGGCTGTGACCCAGCAGGTCCTGATACCTACAAGGTGGTTGTAAATATCTGCACAATAAATGAAAGAAGGAAGGAAGGAATCCAAACATCTGTAACTTACACACTGTGGAACTATTCTATTTTCAAAAGTGCTTATGATCTGACACATGAAGATGTCCAGAATGTATTAATGAGAAAAAAAAAACAATTAGTCCTGGAATCTTATATAGACTATAGCTCCGTAGTCATTTTGGGGGTGAAATTTTGGTCATCTCAACTGTGGACACCAGACTAGTCCTAAGAGGGAGGTCCCTGTCTTGTCTAGTCCAGCACTGTCCAAACGAACATTCTGGGAGGATGGAAATGTTCTGCCTGCACAGCCACCAGCCTCTTGAGCACTTGAAATGTGACCATTGTGACCAAGGGACGGAACTTTAAATTGTATTTAATTTTAATTAATTTAAATAGTATCAGACAGCACAGGTCTGAGGAAAACAAGAGAACTTCAAGGCATGTGGCTGGACTCTGGGTTGAAGAGACGGCAAAAGCTCTTCCTGACAAGAATATATCACCTGGAGTTTTGTTGTGCCACGTGTTGTGCCACGTGTGCACAGTGGGTGCAGAGTTGGCTGCATAGAAATTAAGGAAAAGGACAGAATTAGTCCTTGCACCTCAAATGGGGAGACAGAGAGAGGATTCCCCAAATTGAATGGATCCAGCAGAAGCAAAAACTTGGGGTGGAACAAAGAATTCAAAGCTCCAGTGAATGAGCAGAAGACGTGGGGAGGGCACTCACCACCTGTGGTTGGAGAACGGGGTTTGAATTCATTTTCTACAGATCCTAACAGGCCAGGAGAGCCCAGCTGACATCTGGAAACCTACATGGTCTATAGGCAAGAAAAATACCGCACTGCCTGCGGGCACTGCTGCCTTGTAGGCAAACTGTAATTTCTCTCCGGGTGTCTCTTTGTTTAGGAAAATGCCCTTAAGGGCAAGAGGTGAATTGTTCCCCAGGGTTTAAGCGGGAAGAACTCGGAGTTTCCAGAGTCAGGCCAAGGAGGAGGGAGGGAGGTGCTGGGGATTAGGATAAAATGGAGGTTGCGGTGTGGTGGGGGGTGGGGCCCAAGGGAGAGATGTGGGTGGAGAGACCTGAGAGGCATGTAGAGAAAGCCAAAAGTCAAGGCTTCCAGTGGTGGAAAGGTGAATGGGACTTTCAGGTAGAGGGGATCAAAGAGTCTGCTTTTAATGTAATCCTTTGTGTGATTCTGGGATATAATGCCTGCCTCCCTCTCCCCACCTTCTACTTCCTATACCCTCATTGTCCCTAAATCTCTAGTAAAACTCAACCATGTCCTATAGCCTTTGTTTGGGAAAAATGAAAATTCCCGCCCTGTCAGCTCCTGCCCCTCCCCAGCTCACTGCCCTCCGCTGGTGTCCACTTCACTCATGATATGAGGCTCTGTGCCACCAAACACCCCCATGTCCCTCCTTGCCTCATCTCCCACACATGTGTCCCTCACTAAGTCTGCTCCAGCCACCGTCATGCAGTTCCTGAATGGTGCCAACATGCTCCTGCCTCAGGGCCTTTGCACTGGCTGCTCCCTCTGCTGGATCATCCTTCCCCCAGAGACCAGCCTGGCTGGTCCCCTCCCCTCCTTCAAGTGTTGCTCAATAGACACCTTCCTGTGTGCAGAAGTGTGGTTGGGGAAGATAAACAGCAAGGTCCTACTATCTAGCACAGGAAACTATATTCAATATCCTGTAATAGCCTCTAACGAAAAAGAACATGAAAAGGAATATATATGTATATATGTATGTATAACTGAATCACTATGCTGTACACCAGAAATTCACACAACATTGTAAACTAACTATACTTCAATTAAAAAAAATAATAAAATAACTCATGGGTCAAAAAGTGAAGAAAAACACACACACACACACACACACCTTCCTGAGAACCTATTTAATACTGCAGCCTGTAGCCTCCTTCCAAGGTCTCCCAAACTCATTCACTCTGTCCTGTTTTTGTCCATAGCAATTACCTCCTTGTAACTATAAAATATTCTTAGTTAATACATTTACCATTCATCTCCCCTCTGTCCCACTGACGCAATTTAAGTTCCATGAGGGAGCAGACCTTGTTTGTGTGGTTCACTTCGCAGGGTCAAGAACAGCTCCTGGCACACAACAGGTGCTTAATAAAAAGGGGTCGAATGAATGAATTCAGGCTGGCTCAAGGGGAGCATTCTGTGGACCGGTCACTGGTGCTGAAGGGTAAGATCTCATTAATATGGAAAAGATGCCAAGAGGTTTTCCTCCGCGGAATAAGCAAGAGAACAGTGTGTGCCTTTGGTAAGGAGTGAGTGATGACGTGTGTGCCTACATGGTTTAATTGATCTGAAAGGGATGAAAAATAATGCTGACTTTAGGGAAAGGGGACCTCATGTTTCCTTTTTTGCCCCTTCTCTGAGAGTGAGAAATTGAACTTCCCTCACAGAATGGGCTTCTAGAACAGCCTGGGAGGAGAAGCTGTGTTTCTTTATTTCTTTTTAAGAGACGCATTTCCTTTTTCTTCCTGGGAGGTTGCTTGCCCTCAGCGGTAGGGTAAGCCCACGTTTGGCGTGTGAGCCAGCCAAAGCCATGGGAGGCTGCCGATTCCCTCGTAATTCTCTGTAAGGATGGGATTTTCTTTCTTTCTTTATTTATTTCTTTTATTTTTAAAGGATGGAATTTTCTAGTGTTGTCCACGGTGGTAACCACTAGCCACAGGTAGCTATTTGAATTCAAATTTTAATTAAGATTAATTCAGTCCCTTAGTCATACCAACCACATTTCAAGTGATCACGTGCTGTTGGCAGCCATATTGGACCTCACAGATCTAGAACATTCCACAGAAAGAGCTATTGGAGAGGGCTGCTCTAGACACACATGTGTCTGTCTTCCAGGCTAGAATGGAAGCACCAGGACAGCAGAGGTTTGATGTGCTCACTGCTTTACCCTCAGTGCTTAGCCCAGCGCCTGGTGCAAGACCTTAATAAACATTTATTGGATGAATGAGTGAATGAATGAATGCCTTTTAACGTTCAAATCATTAGGGGTATTTTGTCAGGGAGATCATGATTCATTATTTGTTTTCTTCTTTGGTCCTCTATAAATTAAAAACATATATTTATATGCATACATATATGTACATATATATATATATGACCAACCCAGGAAAAGACACTGAAAAATACTGACATTGGGAATTCCCCAACAAAACTGGTCCAGACAGAGCATCCTACAGTGAAGTTCATAGTCTACAACCCTGCTCAAATGCTCTCAGGCCCACCACTTCCAGAGTTTTGGACCCCTACTCCCAAATATGAACAGACTACCAAAGATTACTGGCCATCAGATAAAGCCTCTGACAAGACAGATAAAAACGAAACAAAGAGGAGGGAGGGGGGACTTGAGGGAAACAGATTATGCAGAGAGGAGAAAATGTAAAACAACAGCAACAACAACCACTATCATCAATATTATCAGAGAAACAAGACAAGATGCTGCAACATTGGTGGGGGAGGGTATAGCTCAGTGGTAGGATGCATGCTTAGCATGCACAAGGTCCTAGGTTCAATCTCCAGTACCTCTGTTAAAAAAAAATATAAATAAATAAATAAATAAATAAATTTAATTACCTCCTTCCTCTAAAATTTTTTTTTTAAAAAAGATACTGTAACTTTGAACCACAAATAGGATTTATAAAGTAGGATACTACAGAATAATACTATAAAATTTACAAAATATAATAAAAATTCAGAGACCAAAAAAGAGTTCTTAGAAATTAAAAATATACTAGCAGAAATGAAAAAGCATAATGCAAGAGTAGAAAATAATATTAAGAAAATCTCCCAGGGAGAGAACAGAAAGTTAAACAGTTGGAAAAATAAGAGAGAGAATAAAAGAAATGAACAGTCCAGGAAGCCCAATATCAGGTTAATAAGAGCTCTAGAGAGAAAGAACAGAGAAGTGAAAGGAGGAGGGAAATTGTAATTGAAAGAATTCGAGAAAATTTCCCAGAATGAATGACCTCAGGATATGACCGAAAGGTCCAGTGATGCAAATAGATGAAGACACATTGCTGATCATTGTCAGCACACTGAGGACAAGGAAAAGAAAAAGAGGTCACACACCGGGTTTAGGAATCAGAATGACTTTGGATTTCTCAACAGTAACACTGGAATTAGAAGACCGGGGGGAGGGTATAGCTCAAGCGATAGAATGCATGCTTAACTTGCAGGAGTTCCTAGGTTCAATCTCCAGAGCCTCCTCTAAAAATAAGTAAAGCTAATTACTCCCACTTAAAAAAAAAAAAAAAGAAGGAGGAGGAGGAGGAGGAAGAGACAATGGAGTGATGCCTTCAAAATTCTGAAGGAAAATGATTTCCAGCCCAGAATTTTATACCCAGCCAGATGGCCCATTAAGAGTAGAGATGTTTTCACATCTGTATGCAATGTCTCCAAAATGTTATCTCCCAGGTGCCTTTGTTAGGAAGCTCAAAAGAAAAAAGGAGCAAAACCCAGGAAGAATAAGAATTGGGATACAACAGGATGCAAACCAGGCGGCTGGTGAAGGGATCAAGAGGGTGAACATGTACCAGAATGGAGGAGGCCAGAAGGCCACATGAGAAACTTCTATCATGAGATGAAATGAATGGAGTACCTGATGCATCTGAATATGCAAAGGAGAGATTCATATAGTTAGTGGAGAATTTGGGTTTGAATTAGTCAAGCACAAAGAAAACTCAGTTACTGTGCAAGTGAAAAAAACAAAAAGACAATATTAACTCCAGGAAAAACTAAAGAATTGTGTAGGAGAGGAAAGTAATCATGGTTTACTACTTGTGGCATCTATGGGAGCATTTATACAGTCATAACAAGTAAACACTGCACATTCATCTAGCCAGAATCACAACGTGGGAGGCTGGAGTAATTTAAATGAGTATGAGTTTATGTGTCCTCCACAGTGAGAAGTGAATGGAAAATAACTAAAATTGAAAAGTCAAGAGGTTGCCATAGAAATATGGTATTTAGAGACAGAGAGATAAGTAGAAAAATGATACAATAAATGAGGTGAAAGCAGATTCCTCTAGGGTGGGAGACACAGAGGATAGGCAGATGGGGGATGACTGTTGGTGGTTTTCGTCGTTTAAACAATCTAGTATTTGACTCTCCAAACTATGTGGATGTACAACTCTGGTAAAAATTGAACTGAATATTAGGGAAAAATGTAAAAAGGAATATTGGGGAGAAAACGAATTCAGCAAAAGCAGGAAATCCGAGCAAGTGGTGTCAGTGAGGTACAGGGGCATCCTTTGTGAATCCACAAAGCTTCTGGGGAGGGGCTCAAGGAGGGTGACTCTGGGTTTCTCACTGTGTGAGTGACGTTAATGTAGGGTAGTTGTTGGGAGGTTAGGCTTAGGCTCAGACTGCCAGGGCTCAGATCCCAGCTCTGCCTTTCCATAACTCTAGGATCTTGTTGAGCCTCAGTCTCCTCATCTATAAAATGGGAATGATAATATTCACCTACAAAGTGTTATGGGTTGAACTGCATTCCCCAACATTCACATATTGAAGTCCTACCCCAGTGCCTCAGAATATGATCTTAGTTGGAGATCGGGTCTTTTACAGTGGTGATTAAGTTAAAATGGCATTATTAGGGTAGACCCTAATCCAATAGGAATGGTGTTCTTATTAAAAAAAAGGGGGAGTGTGCGTGTGTGGGGAGGGTATAGCTCAGAAGGTAAAGTGCATGCTTAGCATGCAGGAGGTCCTGGGTTCAATCCCCAGTATCTCAATTAAAAAAAAAAGATAAATAAATAAACCTAATTACCCATCCCTACCCCCTCCAAAGAAAAAGGGAGTTTGGATACAGAGACATGAACAAAGGGAGGAAGATGTGAAAAGACACAGGAAGAAGAGGGCCATCTGTGAAGCCAAGAAGGGAAACCTGGGACAGATCCTCTCCTTACAGACCTCAGAAGGAACCAGGAGGACTTCCAGCCCCCAGAGCTGTGGGACGGTGCAGTTTTGTCAGCCCCAGAAAACGAATAATGAAGAGTTTGAACAGAACTTGATGTATAATAAACACTATAACAAATGAAAAAGATACGAGAATGACACCAAACCTTGGCAAAGATATGGGACAGATGGAACTTTCCTACACCACGGAGGAGAGGATAAATTGGTACAACCACTTAGGAAAATGTCTGGCACTATCTTTGGAAGCTGAACACACACCTCCCTATGAGCCAGCATTTCTACCCGTGGGAATTTGCCCAAGAAAAATGAAGGTGTACGTCCTCCAAACACTTGTACAAGACTGTTCATAGTAGACTCTTCACCACAGCCAAACCTTGGAAACAACCCAAATGTTTGCCAACAATAGAATGGAAGAATTCTGATATATTTCCACAATGGTGTACCCAGTGGAATGCGGTAATGACCAAACCTGGTCGTAGTGTTGGGCAAAGCAAGCTAGACACAAAAACTATGAGATATACTATTTGCTTTTGTTTATGTGATACTCAAAACCAGGCAAAACTAATTTCCAGGGATAAGCTATGGTGATTAGAGGGGCAGAGGGGAACTGGAAATTTTCTATACCTGAATCTGGGTGTGCTCACCTGAAGGTATAGATGATGGATGAACTTCACACTTAAGATCTGTGTATGTTGTTATATCTATTTTTTAATTAATTTTTTGGGTTGGGGGAGGAAATTAGTTCTGTTTGTTTGTTTGTTTGTTTATGTTAATGGAGGTACTGGGAATTGAATCCAGGACCTAAGCATGAGCTCTACCACTGAGCTCTACCCTCCGCCCCCTGTTATAGCTAACAAAAAATCAATATAAAAAAGCACAGGATGAAGCCTCGAGCTATTTTTACTTATGAAGGACTGGGATTGTGGCTGATATTTGGATGGAAAGAAAAATACAGATATCCCTTGTTCTCTAAACTCAGAGACAGGGTAGATTTGGGTTCATGTTTTGAGATGGGGCATGTGTCTCCCTTGCTGGCCACACTCTCACTGCTCTCCAAAACTCAGGAACCAAGGAGATTTGGGACATGGGGTCTTAGCCCTCCCCGAGTCTTGGAATTCTTGTTTTCCAATCATGAGAATGAAATAGACTGGGAATGTGAGGGACGCCTGTAGAAGTAAAAGAGGAGGGCAATTCCCCTGCCTCCCAAAGATGGGCGCTTTGTGCTGGAGAAGTAGGGATGGGTGAACAGAGCCATCAGGGAAAGCCGCCCTACTTTGCAGAAAAGAGGGAGCGGATCTGGAATTCCCAGGGGCCTTCCTGGAGGGGGGTTGAGGAGGGAAAGGGGGAGAGATGAGTCAGCTGGCTGGCTGGGGAGGATACACTAGGGGTGAGTAAGGAAGTAAAAAAGTCCTAGTGGGGGTGGGGAGGTGGACAGAGTCCTTTCATGTCTCATGTTCATAACGTTCATTATGAAACTTTTTGCGTTTGGATGATGTAGACCTGGGTCTCCCGATTCAGTAGCTACAAGCCACTGTGGCTGTTTTGAGCTCTTGAAACGTGATGAGTCTGAACTGAGATGTGCTGTGATTATAACGTACAAAATATCCCCCCGTCCCTCGCCAAAAAATGGAAATATCTCACTAATTTTTACCTTACATATTGAATGGTAATATCTTGGAGCTATTGGGTTAAAGACAATACACCATTAGAATTAATATTACCTGTTTCTTTTAGTGTGGCTACTGCATATGTTTAAATTAAATATGTGGCTCCCCAGCTCTGCTCTAGAAAACATGCTGGAGGGAACGTGTCAAAATAATAAGGAGGGAGAGGGGAGAGTTCGTAATAATAACTACAACAATTCTTATAAAAAACTTATGAGGTGGGTTCTCTTATTCCCATTTTACAAAGGAGGCAACTGAGGCTCAGAGAGGTTGAGTAACTTGCCCAAGGTCACACAGCCAAGAAAGGACAAAGCCAGGATCCAAACCCTGGCAGTCTGGCCCCAGAATCCATAACACTAGATGCCTGAAAACATCCTAAGAATCCTACTCCTGGAAGGCGGAGTTCATTCCCACCCTCAATGACCTCTGCCCTCCAACTGACCCACCCTGGGCTGATGAACAATCCCTGACCCCTTGCCATCTCCAAGCCTCCTCAGAGCCCCCACAGCCCCCCCTCGGCCTCCCGGCCCCCCGTCTGCGCTGACCCTGCCTTGAGCTGAGTGAGCGCTTCCTCTACGCGGGGCTGGTTGTAGCGCACCATGTAGCTGTGCATGTCGGGGTAGTTGCTACGGATGTTCTTCTCCGTGGACCCGTTGGGCACCGTCCCAAACTTCAGGGGTGGGTACTGCTCCTGGGGCCGCTGAAACTGGGGCAGAATGGGGAGTTATTAGGGCACCCCCCACTGGAGGGCATCTGGGTCGAGGATTCCCTCAACCTTGATTCTGGGGGACACTCGCCAACTGGCAGACACCCCAGTCCAGAAATGTTTCTCAAACTTGCTCACTGTTACCCAGAGTAGTAAGCACTACTCTTCACCCAGCACATACACCCGCAGGTATTTGTACACATGTATGCAGGCATGTACACATATACACGTGCACCCACAATCAGGTGAAATATTAAAATATTTAACACCCAGCATGGCTTGATCATGGTCCAATCAGAAAAGACACTGGCAAAGAACAGAAAAGAGAAGAAAAGAAAAGACACCAGCAACAAAGCTCCAGAAGGGTCCCAGTGGGCCCTGATGTGCTGGGCATCGACCCTTAACTTGCCGGATCATAAGCTGTCCCAGGTGTGGGGGCTGGTGTGGTGGGGGACCGCGGGCAGTTGCTAGTTACCAGCCTATGCAGAAATAGGTCACTATTTTAACAACAGACGTAGCCAGACAGGTATGTGCTGGCTCAATGTCAGGTGTATATATGACTAAAACTAAAGTTTCATAAAACTTACAGAAGATGCAAACATATTTTCTACTCTATGTTATTTAAAAAAATGCTCATTGTCATCCATTGAATTGGTTTCTCAACTTTCTAATAGTTCATGACACCCAGTTAACCACATTAGTCTTAAAATGTGCTGTACAGATCACTGGTCCCTGAACAAACTGCGATCCGTGATGAGTTTAGTACAGAAACTGAGGGAGTGAACATTTAAAGCTATTTGACAGAGTAATTTTATGTCTGTTGAACCTAAAAAATAAAAATTGGGGTTTGAATTTTGCATGTCTTTGTTTTAAATTTTATTTTATTTTTTCAGCTATTCCTTTCTGTTTTATTTTGCAAGAGCATTTGTCTCTGCTGGATTAGAAATTGGAAAAATTAGTCCTTCATCACAGTTTGAGAGAGCACTGGTCTAGAATATCCCATTAGGTACTACTGCCCCTAGAACATTTGGGGACATTCTCTTCTCCTTGGAATGTTTAAATAGTTCATTGTTTAACATAACCTTTTTCCTCCAGAATATTCCATTCTACCATTCTTTCTGGAAAGAGACCCTCAGGAATCCCCCTCTGACCTCCCACTTGCCAAGCTCTGCCACCTCCAACCCCAGCCAATTCCCTCCCTCCCCAAACACACACACCTTTCGGTCACTGAGCCCAGACACGGTGTCCACATACTCCTCCTGGATCATGAAGGCGGCCAGGTTGGCTGTGTAGCTGGCGAGGAAGATGACAGCGAAGAAAGCCCACACCAGCACCATGATTTTGCTGGTGGTCCCCCGGGGGTTCTCCACAGGTACCGAGTTATTGAACACCAGGGCCCAGAGCAGCCAGATGGATTTCCCAATGGTGAAAGTTGAGCCACCAGGGCCTGCAGGGGGCCAGGAGGGGGTCATGGACCCCAAATCCCTTCTGCTCAATGAGGGAGCAGAAAGAACTACAATTCCCAGTGGGCCCTGAGGCCTCTGCCACCTCAAGAGGCCATAGCTCTCTCCCAGGGGCTGTTGGGAAATGTAGTTCTACTATGGTCCAGGCACTCGAGGTAGGGTGATGGAGAAAGGGGACGGACTCACGTTTGCCCGTGGCCAGGCTGCGGTTGTAGCCGACGGGACTGAGGTACTCAAAGATGAAAACAGTGACAGCGACCACAGTGAGGCACATGACAAACATCATCACCCACACGGCAGGGCTGTAGGGCTCTGGGGGCAAGGGGGTGTCTGGTTATGACTCAGCCAAGCCAAGGATTGGGGGCCCACAGACATGTGAACAAAGTACAGCTGAGATCATCTGGCCTTGTCCTACTCTGCCCCCTTCCCAGGTTCCCCATCTTGTGGACAAACTCACTGCCCACCCAGACCCCTGAGGGGACAGTCTCTCTCAAAGACAGTCATTGCAACCATTTCTGTGATTTCAACAACCAAATAGAAACTAGATCCTAAATATGCTTCCCGAGCCCCAGACCTGATTCTCGGGGAGCGGGGGGAGGATGGTAATTCGGTTTATTCATTTATTTTTAATGGAGGTACTGGGGATTGAACTCAGGACCTCCTGCATGCTAAGCACACGCTCTACCACTAAGCTATAACCTGCCCCCCACCTCGTCCCACTCTGATCCCAGCATCGACTCCCAGGCTCCCCATCCTGGGAACTTCACTACCCATCCAATCAAGATTCAGATTTCCTGCACCCCTCCCCACCATCGTTTGCCATCCTCACCCCCTTTCTCCTTCCCCCTCCCCAGCATCCTGTCAGTTCCCAGCCCCATCCTCCTGGCCTCCCCCCACCCCCTACCTTGGCCTTTCCTCTCCATTCTCTCTGCCAACACAGCTCAGGCCTCATCCTGTCCCCCCAGACCATCTCCCCATTCTCTCCTCTCCAGCCCTTCCCCCACCACAGCCATAAGAGGCTCTTTCTACACCCAGAGATGACCTGACCTCTCCCCTGCTCACAGCCCTCCATGGCTCCCCAGTACCCACAGGACAAAATCCCCATCCCTCAGCCTGGCTTCCAACCCCTTCTCTGGCCTCATCATTCTCTCAAGAACCCATTGCTTTAACCACCTGGGACTCACAGTTCCTGAGCAAGCCACACCCTCTCTGCGCCCTTCTCAATAGCTCCCCTGCCAGAGGCACCACCCTGACCTGTCTATCAGACAAATTCGAGTTCGTGCATTCCCCTCCTCACACTGCCTCCAGAAGTTCACTGACCATAAACCCAAGTCACCATCCTTGAGATCAGTACCCAGGATTTGACCTCCTGGGCCAAGTGCAAGCAGCCAGGACTGCCCCTGTCACAGCAGGGTCATTACCCTGGACTGTCACTGCAGCATCTGGGGACATGCCTGTCACCTCCACTAGGCCACGTGGTGGGGCATAAACATGACCTTGTCACTCCCTTGCTGAAGGCAGGGGCCCCACGTGGTGTGTCTCTGGGTGCCCTGCAGAGACCTTGGTGCAAAGAGGAGGCCACCAGAGACATCACTGGGGAAATATACAGAAAACCAAACACCAAGGAAGGGATGTCCCTTTCCTCCCAGCCCCTCCCCATCCCCCAGGAGCTTTGCTCAGACTTCAGAGAAAAAGAGTGAATGGACATGAACTGCTGATGCTGCCCTTGGCCTGATATACACTTTGCCTTTTGTCTTCTCCAAGCTCAGTAAATAAGATCTCTACTCAATCCATTGCAAAGCCACCAACCCCATCGGATGTCAGCTTTCCACTGCATCCTAAGCCTGTTTACTTGTCTCACCCACACTGCCATCTTTGTATCCCGCACCCCATCCTCACTCTGCACGGACCTCTGCAGTAGCCTCCTCACAGGCCCCCTGCCGCAGCAGAGCTGCCAGTGGGATATTTTAAAAGCCTAAATCTGATAGTATATCCCTGCACCACCATCTGTAGCTAAAAGTCTTGTCATTGCAATAAGATTAAAACCCAACCTTCCTATGAAAGTGACCAAGGCCCTGTGTGATACGCTAACCGATTGCCTCTTGGCCCTCACTGCCCACCCCTCTCATGCTCACTGACTGCCCCCTGCCAGGAGTCACACAAGTCTCCCCATATTTCACAAATACATCACAAACGTTCCCAACTTGGGGCCTTTGCCTTGACTGTCCCCTCTGCCTGGAATGCTTTTCCAGACAGATTTATGTAGGACTGCCTGTCCACCCATGGCAGCACCAATCCTATTCCTCTCCATCTCATCCCTCGCCTTAATTTCTCATAGTATTTACCACCATCTGAAATGATCTTGTCCGTGTATCCCTTTAAGACATTTTTTTTCAGTCTCCCCCCTGAGGCCAGCTGAGAGCTCTTAGAGGGCAGGGTTTTGTGTGCAGCTCAGAGCCTGGCACATAGTAGCTGCTCAGTTAACACTGATGGGTGAATTAAGCATTTACCATGTGCTGTTCCCATGCTAATCTGTTCCTCATCTCATAGGGGAAAATGGGTTTTGTGGGGCCTACTGCTTATACAATGTGGAGGGTTCTCTTTAAGAAAAAGTAATACAAAATTATGAATACAAGACCAGGTACAGGGCCTTGTAGAGGCAGTAAGAGAAGCCTCTGAAAGAAAGGCTTACAAGAGAAGGCTCCTGAAACTCCTTTCTTAGTTTCATGGTAAAATTGCTTCTGGTGGGGGAAATTACTTCTCCCATTCTACAGATTAGGGAACTGAGGCCTAGAAGTGATGTCACTTCACCAAAGTCACCCTGCCGGTACAGGCAATACCGTCCCTGCCTTGCCATCCCGGGGCCCCGGCTCACCGAGGAAGGCTGAGGGGGACACAGTGCCATTGCTACGCGCCACCATGACGCTGATGCCCGTCTCGACGAAGGGAACGGAGAAATCCACGATCTCGGATCGCTCCTCATTGATGGTGAGAGAACCAATGGCCATGTCTGCGCGCTGGTAGAACACCTAGGGTGAATGCGAGGAGGGAGTGAGGGAACCAGGCTGTCTGGAATAGGATAGAGGCTGGCGGCGGGCAAAGACGGGCCCCAGGAAACCAGTGACAGGGTGAGAGAAAGAGCTAGGAGGTTGGTGGCGTGGATGAGCGGGATGCAGGCAGAGTGGGGCAGGAAAGCTGGCGGTGAGAGTCAAGAAAAGCAGTGGGAAGAACTGGCCTCGGGCCGTGTCCTGCTCCCCAATCAAGCCTCTGAAGGTTTGGGGATCCATCTTCCCGGCCCCGCCCCCTTCTCCGAGTAGCTCCACCTCCTATCCCCGCCTCCTCCATCTGTAGGCCCCTCCTCCTGGCCACGCCCCTCCGCTAAGGCAGGTCCTTATCGTGGCCCCGCCCCTTAAAATCTAGTCGCTCCCACCTTTGGCCACACCCCTCCGGTCTCAGTTCTCCCCTCCTGGTCCCGCCCCCTCAGACCTGCCTCTTGACACCTGCGCCTGGACCCAGCCCAGACTGGGCCCCGACTCCGCCCCCCAGCCTGTCCTGGCACAGTCCCCGCCCTGTCCCTGCCCACCTCACCTCCCCGATCATGCCGTTCCAGACGCCGTCGATCTTCTTCCCATGCTTGCCGTTCGTGACCAGGTAGAGGTCATAGCTGAAGCCGATGGTCTGCGCCAGCCGCTTCAGAATGTCGATGCAGAAGCCCTTGCAGCACCGCTTTTCGGGGCGGGGGGCGTCCGGCGGAGGGCTGCGGGGAGCGAGCAGGCTTGGGGACGTTGGGGACCCTCGCCTGCCTTATGGAGGGAGGGACAAGCAGTAGCTAAAACTATGGTGGGTACTGCTTTCTGGGGAAACTGAAGCACAAAGGAGTTCCGTGACTTGTCCAAGGTCACCAAGCTGGAGGGCTTTGTGAATTCTGGGTCCCAAGGGAGGAGGGGGCTGGGACCAGCACGACTGGGCTTCAAGGGAAAGTTTTCAAGCGGCAACTGCTGGATCCCGGGCTGTCACCTGTGGGTGCGGTTGAGCTGGCTCCGGCAGGGGACGGAATCTCGGATGCAAGTGCCACTGATGGGGTCGGCGGGCTCCACAATGACGAAGGGCCTCTCCTCCAGCGTGGCCACCGTGAGGTGCTGCGTGTCATCCACCGGCTGCAGGAAGCGGCCGTAGCGGGACCACAGCGGGTACTTGAGGCGGAGAGTCTGCTGCTCCCAGCTGCCCACCTTAGCCAAGAGCAGGGGATTCAGGCTTCCTGAGGGGACTTTCCAGAATGTTCTGATCTTCATGGCCCTCCTTCCTCAGAGCCCTGAACTCCCAGCTCCTTCTCCCTGAGATCCAAGAGTCTGGGCCTCATCCCCCTCCCCTCAGAAGGACCCAGAAGTCCTTTCCTCCTGCAGACCCAGGAGTCTGGGATTCCCAGTTTTTCCCCTTATGACCTAAAAGTCCAAGCTCCCAGCCCCTTCCTCCCTCGGAGGCCAGAGCCCACCTCTGCCAGGACCCAGGAGTCCAGCCCCTCTCCCCTGCCTGAGGTCGGGGCTGGGACTCACCACCTCCCAAGTCCTGTCTCTGGTGAGGGAGATGACTACCAGGGAGGGGTTCACCAGGAAGCCATCTTCATTGAAGGAATAATCCCGGTTATCCCAGGTAATGTTCATGAAGTACCTGCCCGGGAGGAAGGGAGGGGACAAATGGGGACCTGGCCTGGCCCTTGGCAGCTGCAGGCAGAGAAAGCCCCCTTTCTACTGATCCACCCCAGCCCCCAGTTCAAAATCTCTCCTCCAAGTTCTTGAATACCCCAGTACACCTCTTCTCCGCTAGGCACTCTCCCTAGGCAGCCCAGTGCCCCCAGCCCCCCAGCCTGGGTTTGAGGTTCTAGGGGCTCTGTCTGCCTCTGCTGCCCCATCTCTGATCACTTCCCACCCTCAAACTCTTTCCACCCAAGCCCTTTTTGTGCCCCACTAGCACTGAATGCAAGGTGTCTCCCAAACATACCAAGTGCTTGCCTATCTCTAGGCCTTTCTAGGTGCTTATTCTGTCCCTCCTCATCCTGATCAGTTCTTAGGTGTCTTAGGTGTTCCAATCTTAGCTCATGTGTGCCTCCTTCTGGAAAGAAGCCCTAGGTGTGTCCCTGGACTCTCTGGACAGGTATCTTTACAATGGCACCCTGTATTGTGCCTGCTGCATTGCCCTGGGCACTGAGCCAGACCCTCAGCTGCCATCCTTGCCCCCTCGCTATACCCCATCCAGACCGTTAGTTCCCCAAGCCCCATTCTTTCTGCCTCTGGGATGTCTCTGCCCCATCCCCTCCTCTCTATCCCCTCAGCCCTCCTGAACCACCACCCCAGCCTGGACTATCTGGCCTCCAGCCTCCAGTCTCTCCCCTCCAGTCTGTCCCCACCCCATCCTAGAGGGGTCTTCCTACACCCCAAACTTACTCCACCTTTCCTCTGCTCACAGCCCATCCATGGCTCCCCAGTGCCCTGGAACAAAGTCCCAGCCTCCCAACCTGGCATCGTCTATCTCCCCAGCCTCATCCCCTCCAACCCCTTATTCTCCTGCCTTCATCCACCCCGAGCTATCATGGGCCCACCAGCCTGCCCAAGGTTTTCTCCCCTCCGGGCTTGTGCACAATGCTCTTCCCCCTGCCTGAAATATCTATTTCTGGTGGACCCCCAACTGCTCTTATAATCAAATCTAAACTCCTAACCTGGCCGAACTGCCCTGTGTGATCTGGGTCCTGGGTGACACTCCATCCCCGAGTTATCCCCTGCCCACTTGCCTACTGTGCTCCAGAAACACTGGCTCCCAAGCAGGTGATTCCAGCCCCAGGGCCTTAGCTCCTGTTGTTCGCTGTCTCTTCTCTTCACTCAGCTCTTCTGATAGTTGGCTCTTTCTCCTTATCCAATTTTCTTTTAACCTCCAAATTTCACCTGCTCGGAGAGGCCTTTCCTGACAACCTCACCTAACCTAGCCCCATTAGCATTTCTTATCATGTTCTACCTGCTTTATTTTCATCTCAGAAGTTATTACCTGCTGATATTTTTTCTTTCTTTTCTTGTTCACTGCCTTGCCTGTGAAATTGTAAGGTCTGTGAGAGTGGGGGCCTTGTTCAACATTATACCCTTGGCACATAGGAGACTCTTGATAAAGGGCTTTTCAGTGAATGAATGAGCAATGCATCCTTCAGGTCTCAGCTTAGATAGCTCTTCCTCCTGGAAACCTCCCTGTCTCCACAGGCTGACTCATGACTTGCCTTGCCTAGTTTGGAAGGTTGATTGGGGCCAATACAATTTTCTCTCCTGGGAGGGAGTTAGCTGTGAGATTTGGAGGGATGGGTGGTGGACAGGATGGGCTGACATAATGTGTATTATGAGGGAGCAGAAATTCTGGGTAAGTAGTGGTAAGAGAAGAACTGGACAGCCTCTGGGAGTGGCAAGCATGAGCTAGAGATGGAGGTGGTGATGGAGATGGTGATGATGATGGAGATGATGATGGAAATGATGATGGTGATGATGATGGAGATGGTGATAATGACAGAGATGATGGAGAGGGAGAGAGAGAGAGCAAGGGGTGGGGTGAGAAGCAGAGCGAATCAGAAAGATTTGAAAGAGTAGCTGGTCCCCAGGTTTGGCCTCAATTCTTGATGTCTGAGTTTCTGTGCATGTTTATCTTTCCCATAAACCCCTTTTTCCCTGAGGAAACTTGAATGAGACTCTGCTTCTTGCAACCAAAAATGTCCTGGCTTAGCTGTACTCTCCCCAGTGCTCCCACAAAGCCCGTGCAACCTCAATCATTGCAAGTGTCGTGCTGCGTTGTCATTATCCCATCCCTGTCCGCTACCCCTACAGGACCCTGTGTTCTTTAAAGAGAAGTCTACAGCCTTATTCATCTCTCTGTTCCCAGAGCTCAGCAGGAGCCCTCGTTCCTAGCGGGCGCTTAGTAAGTATTTATGAACGAGGGATGCTGTTTTCACCCTCTTGCCCCTGGATCCTGATTTCCAACTCACCATTTCTCAATTCTCCTCCCTTAGGCTATTCTTCCCCACCCGTCACCTCTTCCCAAGCTAAGCTCATCCTTATTTCAGGATGAAAGATCTCTCCACCCACTGTTCTATCACCAAACTCATCAAGTTCTCACTCCCAAAGCTTCCTAGAGTGGAGATGCTGTTTCCCACCAAACTCCATTGTCCTCTTCTCAAACAATAGTGTGTAAGCTGGCACACACCTGTCCAGCTAGAGCCAACATTCCCCAGTCTCCCTTGCAGCTAGCCCAGGCCATGGGCAGGGTAATATTCAAACTGTAACAATCGGTACAGCATAGACACTAGCCAATCAGAATCGACATCGAGCCAATCTGCATGGATGTGGCTGTAAACAAGCAATAAGTCAGCCCTGTCAAGTGACTACGTTCTCACCAATGGGATGTAAGACTAGTCTCTTCTGGCTCACTGGCCCTAAAGGAAATTGCTTGCTCTCCTCTTCCTCTCTTTCCCCCTTCTCCTGAGCTAGAATTTAGATGTGCTCTAGGACCCAGCTTTGACTGTGCAGAAAGGAGATAACAGAGCAACAAAGTGGAAGAGACCTGAGTCTCCTGATAACCTGGACCTCGCATCTCTGGATTGTTAAGTCAGAGAGGAACAAACTTCTGCCTTGTTTGGGACATTGGATTGCTGGGGTTTTTGGTTACTGAAGTTCAGTTCCTACTCTAACTGCGGTATTTAATCAAATCTAAGATGCTGTCAACTGGAAGATGTGTCACTATTTTTCTGGACCCCAAAGGAAAAAAAGTGCTGCCCGTGAAACCATGATAAGCTATCAACTATAAGACAAAGACATTCAACTCTGCAAAGATGTGCATCCTAAAATCACGGAGTCAGACACTCACTGTATCTCAGGTGCTTTTTCCCCCCAGATAATCTGATTTAACCCCAGAAAGGAGACCCGATGACACCCATTTTACAGAAAATAAGACTGAGGCTCTGAGAGAGGATGTGAACCATTTGAGGCCACGCAGGCAGTGAGTATCCCAGGTAGTCAGGCCCTGGAGTCTTCTCACGGCCCTCCCACCCCAGCCCCACTCACCTGTGTAGACTCTCCCCTCGGTGGGTGCGGTTTTGGGCACGACAGTCATGGCCAAGTTCGGGCAGGAAGCCATAGTCACGCAGCAGGGCTTGGGCACCTCTGGCCACGACGGCCACGCCAGCTGCCACACGCCGGGCCAGGTCATCCCGCCAGCCTGCCGAGCGCACTGCAAACAGCCCCGCAGGCAGTGGGGCGCCTCCTGGCAGAAGAAGGGGCTCCCCAGGGGCGCCCGAGCCCCCTCCTCCAGCCAGCTGGGGCCCCACCATGAACCAGACGTAGCCAGGCCCAGTGAGGCCAGCCTCCTCTGCTGCCCGGAACACGGGCTCCGCCTCCTCGCGGGCGCAGAAGAGCAAGCGAATCTGGGCGCTGACGCTGCGGAGCTGGGCACCCAGCACGGCCTCGCCAGCCCCAGGGTCCAGGGTCAATGCCCCGCGGTGCTCCCAGCCCACCATGCTGCCATCAGTCAGCACCTCGATGTAGGACAGAAAGGCCCGGTGGCCGGGAGCACGCGTGGTCACGGCTACAAAGGACGTCCAGTCGTATTCCTCCAGCACCTCAAAGATGACCTGAAGCTGCTGTTCTGTGGATGAGCCCAGCTGCAGGAAGGTGGAACCTTTCTCCTGCAGGGAAAGGGAGGAAGTCAGGACTCCTCACATGGAGACCGCAGCTCCCTGCAGTCAATAAGGGACCTTCAGCTGCTGACAGTTTCCGGAGGGTCCAAAGGGGACCTCATCTCCCAGCAACTGATAAGGGCATCATGGCTCCCAATGGCCAAACTTTGCAGCTCCCAGCTCTTGACATGGCAGACTGACTAGCTGTTCACCAAAGGAGATGCCTATTTTTGCTGGGGCACAGAGCTAGACCTTGGTTAAGTTTAGCCACGTGACTGAGTTTTAGGCTCATCCCTAAAAACTCTCCTCATCCCAGGCACCTTACTTTTCCCTGTCTGACGGCAGATTCACCAGCCCCAGAGGAGAACCCTGAAGTCCCAGGGGGTTACAGAGCCACAAGACGGAGTACCCTGAGTCCCTGAGTCATCGCTTGGAGGAAAGCCATCTCCTATCAGGAACATCTGTTTGGATTTTATATGAGTGGGAAACAACATTCTTGGGGTTCTTTTCTTTCTGTTACAGCAGCTAACATGACCATGATGAACACCCTCAGCATCCCTGGAAAGAACTACAGTTCCCAGCATCCACTGAGAGAGACTACATCTCCCAGCAGGCAATGAGGATGCTGAAGGGACTGTCTCTCCCAACTGGAAGAGGCTTTGCCAAGCTGACTTGCCCTTCTCTGATTTTCCTCCTACCTGCCTGTCCCCTCCTTCTCTGTTTCCTTTGCTGGACTCTTTCTCAGTCTGCATCTAAACATGGGAGTGCCCTAGCCTTCTCTATCCTCTCTTCCTGGTGATCTCATCCAAATCCATGGGTTTAAATACTGTCTCCTGAGCTCTCCAATATGGTAGCTACTAACCACCCATGGCTATTCCAATTAAAATTAATTAAAGCTAAATAAAATTTAGTTCCCTGGTTGTACTAACTACACGTCGAGGGCTCAACAGCCACACATGGCTAACGGCTATCAGACTTGACAGAGCAGATGAAGACCATCTTCATCACGGCAGAAAATTCTATTGGACAGCCTTCAGGCTCGCATTTAGGCCATCTCCAAGGCTTCTCAGCTTTCTATCCAAAACACAACCCCAGCTATTCACTTCTAACTACCATCCCCGCCCCGGCCCTCCTTGTTAGCACTCTCTTGCCTAGACAACAACAGCTCCCTAACCCATCTCTACTTCCTTTCTCGCAACTTTCATTCTCCAGATAGCAGCCAGAGCAATCCTTTCAAAATATTAATTGGATCACCTCCCTCCTTGGTTGAAAACCTTCCAATTATTCTACCTCAGAGTCAAAGCCAAAGTCCTCGCTGGGGCCCACGAGGCCCCACATGACCTGGCCCTTGTTACCTCTCTGACCTCATCACCTGCCACCTTCACCTCTTTGCTCTTCCTCAAACACCTGAGGTTCCCTCTGGCTTCAGGGGCTTTACCCTTCCCAGTTGGCTTTGTCGGGGACACTTTTCCCCCAGCTCCTCCATGCTGGACTCCCCACCCCCCCCACCCCCGCCACTGCCACGTTCCCTCTGTCCTCAGATCCAGCTTAGCCTTACCCTCTTAGGGAGGCCTCCCCTGACTGCCATCTATTGAAAGCACATCCTGGGTCATTACCTCTCCTCCAGGACAGATTTCATTCTCTGTTACTTGTTTTGTCTGTCTCCTCATTAGAAAGGCAAGGTCCAAAAGTGTGGGGACCTGGTCTTTTTTTTTTTTTTTTTTCTTTTCCTTTTTTAACCTTTTACAACTGTATTCTCCACAGCCTAAAACAGCCCTGGCAGAGAATCAGTCGTCCATAAATCTTCCAGTAATGCAATGAGATGAGCAAGTGGAATTTCTCCCTAGGCATGTGGTTATACGCGCACCAATTAGGGCAGTTGTTCTGAGAGGATGAGGCCCAGCATGCCATGGGAAACCTGAGAGGCCTTCACTCTTGGCAGGTGGAGGTAAGCTCAGGAGACCACGTTCCCAGCATTCACTGGGGGCACAGATGGAGCTGTGAGGACTACTCTTTCCTCCATTTAGAGACACCGAGGGGACTACATTTCCCAGAAGGCAACGGGTGTGCACTGAGCGGGCCACAGTGCCCAGCCGACAATGAAACAGAGAGACACACACTCCTCAGCAGCAGTGCAGGCACAAGGGACCATGTCTCTCTGTATGCCATGGAGGTGGCAGCCAGTAATAAGTTCACGTCGCAGGTTATCTGCCTACAAATATCTGGACAACCCCATACCAAAGAGAAGAAGAAAGTTGGACAGAGGTCTTTTCCAGAGAGCGCTGGACATTAGAGAACTACGAGTCCCAACATGCAATAGTGATCACAAAGCCGCCGGCCCTCACAGCAGGGAACTGGTGAAGACTTAGGCTCCTCCCACTCAGGTGGTCCCATCCTCGGGCGAGTCCCACTTCTGTTACACTGGCTCCACCTCTGACTAGGCCCCGCCCCTTCTCAGACACCTCCTCTTAGCTGATCTTTTCTGCTTCTCAGTCCGCACACCAGGTTTGCTCAAATTCTGCCCTTCCCTGCCAGACGTCCACTCCAGCTGGCCCCTTCTGTGCTCTTGGGAGGCCGGTCTCTTTCCAGGCCACAGCCAGCTCCAACCTCTGCCCCGGCCTTGCCCGCAGGCTCCTGGCTTTGACCTCTCATTGGCTGGGCCTGCCTCCACTATGGGCCTTCATCTTCCCAGGCCCACGTTCTGGATTCTTGCTGCTGGGTACCCCTAACCAAACCTCACTTCCCCGCCGTCTTCCTCTCTAGACTCCGCCTTTTTAGTACAGAGCGTAGGCCTTGCCCTCCCTGGCCTCTCCCTTCACCAGCTAGCCCGCCCCTTCCTTGACTGACCCCTTCCTTGACTGGCCTCGCCCCACTTTCTTGCTGCTACGCATCCCTAGCCCACCTCTCGCTAACGACGCCTTTCGCCGGATGGCTCCGTCCTACGTTGACCTCTAGACTCCATGCTCAGCTGGCCGGGCCCCTCTCTGTCCCTCAGGACTTGATACCCCTCTTTCCTGGTCCCAGTCCCTTCTTTCCTGACTCCCGCCTCCTCTCTAGACCTCACCCCTTTCTGAACCTCATTGCTTTTCAACTGACTCCACCCTCGCTGATCCTAGAGCCCACCACTCCCTCATCTCGCCCTCTCAGACCTGACCCTTCTAGTTCCCAATCTCCGTTCCTCGCCGGCCGGCCCCACCTCTTTCCTAGATTCCACCCCCTCCCCTGACTCACTTCTCCCGCAGTGTCTCAACTCTCATACCCTGATCGTCTCAGACCCTGCTTCTAGGTGATTCCTGGGCAGACCCCTTTCACTCTAGACACGCCACTGCAAGTCAGCCCCTCCTCTTACCTAGGCCTGACCCTTACGTCGGTCCTCACGGCTTCCCCACTGCTGACTCTCGGGACTGGCCCCGCCCTTACAGCCCCGCCCACTCATGAGGTCCCCGCCCCGCCCCCTTGCATCTGGCCCCGCCCCGTCCGCGGGTCGCGCGCACCTTGGGCGTGAGCACGAGCGCGGCGCCGCCGTGCACGGCCACGATGGGCAGCGAGGTCTGCGCCGACAGGAAGTCGAGGATGGGTGCGACGGCGGGCGCGCGCGAGTCGTCCTCGAAGACGACGCCGTGCACGCGCAGCCCCGACAGCAGGTCGCAGAGCTGCAGCACGAGGCTGCGTGGGTCCGAGCCGTTGAGCACCAGCGCCACCGGCCGCACGTCCAGGCCCGGGCTGCGCACGGCCGCCGCCACGGCCGGGCCCAGGCGCGCCGCCTCGGTCGCGTACGCGGGCCCCGAGAACACGAGCGCTACGTTGAGCGGTCGCGCCCCGCCGGGACCCCCGCCAGGCCCGCCGACCCCGCCCGGTCCCGGCACCTCCTCCGGGAACGGGCTGGCGCAGGCCAGCGCCAGCAGCAGCAGCATCTTAGCGGGGCCCCGAGGGCCGCGGGGGCCACCGGCGCCGCGCATCGCCTGCGGGCCCTGCCGGGCGGCCTCTGAGCGCGCGGGAGCCCGCGGAGGGACACAGAGGAGGGTGGGGCAGAGAGACGAAGAGACAGCAGGAGCAGAGGCACAAATGAGAGACGCAGAGGTGGAAAGACAGAGACAGGGAGACAAGATAACAGAGAGAGATACAAGGAGGGAGAGACGCAGAGATAGGGAGGAGAAAGGTTGGCGTGATAGAGGGAGAGACACAGACAGGTACAGAGGTAGACAGAGACACAGGAAGAGTGGAGGTGGGTAATGAGGACAGAGGAGAAACAGAGGCAGCGAGAAGAGACAAGGTAGGAAGGGGGAGGACAATAAAAAAGGAGAGATGGGATAAAGACCCACAGAGATGGGATCAGAAGAGCAGAGAGAGACCCAGAAGATAGGAAGAGACGAAAACCGCCTCAGAGAGATGGTCAGGGAGAGAGTGACAAGGGATAACGAGAGAGATGGAAGGAGAAATAGGGATAGAGAGGCTCAGAGGAACAGAGACAGGGAGACGAGGCCGAGAGAGATAAGACGGAGTGAAAAATAGGGAGTGAGAGGCAGGAGAGATGCAGAGATAGACGAAGGGAGGTGGGAGAGATAAGAGAAATGAGAAAGTTGGACAGAAAGAGGGAGATGGAAAGAAACCCAGGAAGAGGGAGACAGAGACCCCACGGCCACCAAGAGACATGCATACACAAGAGATGGAGAAACAGGCGGAATTCGAGATGGAGGGAGGAGGCGGGCAGAGCAGACAGAAAACACAGTAAGACAGAAATAGCGAGGCAAGGCAAAGATCAAGACCCCCACCAGAGAGGTACCCAGCACAGACATGAAAGGAAGGCCGGGAAGGCGAGTGGCAGGAGGGATCAAAAATAAAAGGAAGAAAAAGTGAGGGGGAACAAAAAAGAGAAAGGGAAAAGGGGTCAGGTGTGTGGGGGGAGAGAAACAGAGAGAAAAAGAAATTAGTGGGGCATCCCACAGAGAGAAAAATGTCCCCATGATCTTACCCCTGAACTTGACCACAACCCCTAACCCCTTTTTGGCCCCTTACTCCTGTCTCCGTCCTGTTGTCAATGAGAGCTACAGAGTCACAACCCATGCTGGGCTATGGGGTTGGGGGGCACAGCTGTGGAGAGCTGGGGTGGGGGCGGTGAGGGGGTCCCTGGCTTCCAGCCCAGAGCAATTTAGTAAATTAGAGGCAATACAGCGTCTCTTCTTGTGTCCCCTGTTGAATACTAGCTGCCTGGGGTGGTCGGGCTGGGAGCCCAGACTCCTGGCTCCTGGGTCTGAGGGAGAGGAGGGCACCGGAGGCCTGGACTCCTGGTTCTGAGAGAGAGATTATAGCCTGTAGAAGGGGCTTCTTGAAGGGGTGAGGGTCCAGACAGGGCAGGGTTCACTCTTGACTGTCAATCAGGCTCCTGTCTGGTTGCCATGGTAGCACAGGCCTCCATCCACCCCACAGACAGCCAGGGTAGGGGAAAGGCCCACACCCCCTCCCCTGCCTTGTGGCCTTGCCCCCTACACTCCCTAGGCTTCCCAGGGACCCTGGGCCACTATCTCCCCAGGGGTGGGGGTGGGGGCTCCTAGCATGCCCAAATCCTGGCTCCCCCTCGCCCCTCCTCTCCTCTGCCCTTCCCCAAGCAGCTGGCTCAATCAGTGCTCAGAATAGCCCCCCTCTGCCCCAAAATAACCCACAGCTGTGGCCTGGTGCCCCCCCTCCCCAGGATAACACTCATTCTCCCCTCCCATCCCTATGGCTGATCACCCCTCAGCCCCTCCCCTGCCTCTCTCAGACCAACCCCTGCCCAGCCTCTGGCCTTGGGGACCCCAAGGTCCTGCTCCCTGCTGGAACCCAGAAGAGCAGCTCCAGCCCCACCCTTCTCAGGAAGCTGGACACCCAGTTTTCTCCCATGAGGGATTCGGGAGGCCAGTCTCCCACCCCTCCAGGGACAGAGAAGCGACATCCCCAGCCCCTAGGGGACTGGCGTTCCAGCCCCCAAAATCTACACCTTCAGGATCACATCATCCAGGCCTCCAATCTCCACCTCCCTATGAGTCTCACTCTCCCCACTTCCATGCCCACGGGACCAAAGAGTCCAGACCCCCATCCCCTGCCATGTCAGGGACTCAGGAGACTGAGCCCCCAGCCCCCTCCTCCCTCAGACACAGAAGCCCTACCCTCCAACTTCTCCCATAGATTCGGAGTCCTGCTCTCCGGCCCCCTCCCTCCCGAGGACCCAGCAGTCCGGGTGCTCAGTTCCGTCCTTTTCCAGGACCCAGGAGTCCCAGCTTCTCCTGCCCCAGACTCAGGGATCCAGGTGCCCAGCCTCCTCTATGGCCAGGACCCAGGAATCCAAGCCCATAGCCCTCTCCTCTCTTAAGGACCCCTTTTTGTCTCAAGCCCCATCTGTCCCAGCATCCTGGACACCCTGCCAGCTTCCAGCCTTCCCGAGTCACCCCACTCAGGTCCTGTGCACAGTACAGCCTGTCCCCCAGCTGAGGAGGGTGCCAGAGATTCCTGGGGTGTCCCTGTCTCCATCACTCCCCCTAGTCCATCACAGAAGAGGCCACTTTGATCAACAGCCCACCCCCCTCCTCGCGTCGTGCTGCAGACGGAGTCCTGTTGACCACCCCCCGCAACCCCGTTCTCTCCCCACCCTAATCCTGATGCTTGGAAGAGACTGGAAGGGGATTCCAGAACCTTGAGGAAGGGATGGTAGCTTAAGGCAAGGGGTGCCAGGGCCTGGATGCTCTCAAGGTCCTTGGCCAGGGTATTAATAGCTGACTTGCAGTTGAGGAGGGAGGGGAGATGGAGAGGAGAGAGGGAGGAGGACCAGCCGAGGGGGGAGACTGATGCAGGCAGAGGGGTGCAGAGGGAAGGTGAGATGGAGAGATGGGGTTATAGAGAGAGATGGGGTGTCAGGTGTATGTGGCTGGGGAGAGGGATCAAAGTGTCAGAAATGGGGGGTTAGGAGGTCTGAGGTATAGAGACCTCAAAAAAAGGGCTGAGGGGCAGAGAACCCCCAAGAGGTAAGTCAGCTGGGGGCGGGTAAAGACCCCTGTTCACCATTCAATCCCCCCTTTTCCCTGAGGCCCCTGGCCAACTTTCTCTGTCCTAGATCTGGGGGTGCACGTTCCCACCCCCACCCCTGCATTCCCTACCCCAGCCTTACCTTTTCATGACCCTGATCTGGGGGGGGATGACAGGGTGGCCAGGAAAGGAACCGGAGTCCAGCGACCCGAAGATTCGGCGGAGGGCTCAGGGAGCCGCCGGGGGTGCCAGGCCCTGGGGCGGCGGCGGCAGAGGCGGCGGCGGCGGCGGCGGCGGCGGGGACCTCCTGCCTGTCCCTGGCTCCGGCTCTCCCTCCTCTTCTTCGGTCTGTCCTGCCCTGTCTGTCCCCCAAGGTTGCTGCCACCCTGGCTAGGCGAGGACGCTGCTACACATGTTGCGCTGGAAGTTGGGCCCCGGACATTGCGGAGGCTGTCGGGGTGTCCTCTCGCCGCCCCGACCCCGTGGGGATCCCCCCTCCGCCCACCCGGGGTGCCCCCCTCTGCCGCTTCAGCCCCGGCTCCTCCCCCCCGTCCATGTGTCCGGTCCCGCCTCTCCCTGGCTCATTCGCAATCCCCCCCCCCCCTTTGTGCCCTCAGCTCCCCACCTCCCCGCGCTTGTGTCTGTCTGTCTGTCTGGGTCACCTCTGAAGCCGGTGGCTGGTGTGTGTGTGCGTGTGAGCGGCGGGAGACTGCCTGGCTGGGGAACAAGACTGCTTGCCCCTTCCTCCCTTCGCCACCTCCAGACCCCCCTGCGCCCCCACTCTCAAACACAGGCAGAAACACACATACACACATGCACACACGCACCGCCTCACTTCCCTGGGATTCCCCCTCAACACCCCCGGAGCTTGAGGAGGGACACACACACACACACACACACACAGAAGGGGTCCAATGGTGGGGGGGGGCTGCCACTGCTGTCAGGGGCTGTCCGTACAGACAGGAGGACACAGGCAGCCGTGGACGCCAGACGCCCGGCCGGACGCAGGCAGGAGGCACAGAGCCCAGGTATACAGCATCCATCCGGGTTTGGGGGGCTGAAGGGGAGAAAACTGGGGGACCCAAGACATCTAGGCAGGCGGCTCAGAGTCGAGACAGACAGACAGACCCCTCCCTCCCTCCCTCAGCCGCCGCAGCCCTTACAGACACACCCCCCCTCCACCAGCCCAGCCCTAGACACCCAGGCACACACAGATCCTCACCGGGCAGATGGCAGACGCCCGAGAGACCCCTGGGGGCCGGGCAGACCCACCCAGGCCGACACCCCCGAGCTGGGCACCGGTGGCTGAGGGAGGCTGCGGGCGGAGGGTGGTGGCGGCGGCCACGGCTTGGAGGAGCCGGAGCGGGAGGGACTCGCACACTCGCTCTGTTCTCGCACACACACACACTCACTCGGGATGCGATTAACATTCAGTCCCCGTCCGCCCCTGCCGGGAGACCCACAGCCCCCCTTCTTGGCCTCCCTGGGGACCCCTCCTCCTGCCAGGGCTGGGGAGGGGGCCGCCCCCTACCCCCGGCTCCCAGCCGCTGCCTTCCTCTAGGAGCAAGAGAGTAAGGGGCTGCAAATAAAAAAGGGAGGATGGGGCGAGAGGCAGGCAGGGACTCAGAACCCAGCATTAAAACACTGACTTTGGACCTGGACCCCAGGGCCCACGGGCTGCTGCCCTCTGCCCACTCCCCACTTTGAGGCTCCTGAAGCAGGAGGCCATTCCCAGACTTCAGTCTCCACCATGCCAGGACCCATCTTTTGGCTTCTGTTGCCTGGGAAAGCCAGGTCTGCAAACTAGATCTCCATCATGAAGCCAGGAGTCCAGGCTCCGAGCCCCCTCCTCTCTTAGACCCAGAAATTCAAGTCCTCAGCTCGCTTCTCCTTCAGAACCCAGGAGTTCAAGCCCCCAGACCCCTTCTTGCTCAGACCTCAGACTTGGGTACCTGGCCCCCTCCTCCCCCAGACCTAGGAGTCCTAGCCTCTTGCTCCCTTCTCCATTGGTACACAGTAATCCAGGCCCCCTCCTCCAGGCCTGAGTCCCTGTTAGGCATTCAGACAAACTGACCCCCTGGCACAAACCACACTCAGAGGCCCACAAGTCCAAGACTCATGGGTGTCACCCTCAGACACCCAGTCCATCCAGCACTTGGAGGAGGTCAATACCTCTGTACCGCTGTACCCCTTATTTTATTGAGAGACCCTGATGTCCATCACCAATGGGTACTCAAACATCCAAGAGGAAAGCAGTGTGTGCCCCCTCCTAGACACAGCCTGGTCCCTGGAGGGTCCCTCAAGGCCAGCTGCCTGGCTCCTGCCCTTCCTGCTAGAGGCTAGGCCCTGCACTTCTATAAAGTGCTGGGGTGGAGTGTGGCGCAGGGCAGAGAGAGAGAGAGGGAGAGAGAGAGGGAGAGAGGGAGAGAGGGAGAGAGAGGGAGAGAGAGAGGGAGAGAGGGAGAGAGGGAGAGAGAGGGAGAGAGAGAGAGAGAGAGAGAGAGCGCATGCACCTGTGAGGAGGTTGTTCTGGACTGGGGACTGGAGCCAGGGCTGTGGACTACTGACTCCAGAGTCTGGGAGAGCAGGAGTGAAAGTGTCATTTCTGAAAAGGAAGAGTCTGGGGGCCTGAATTCGTGGGTCCCAGAGAGAGGAATGGATTGTGCATCTAGATTCACGGATCTAGGATGCTTGAGACGCAAGATCGTTGGATGGGACCCTAAGTCCCAAGGAAGGGAGCCATACTTTTGGGTCTGAGGGAGGAGGGAGTGGGGCCTGGACTCCTAAGTCCTGGAGGATGAAGGTGCTGGGGCCCAGACTCCTGGGTCTGAGGGAGGGGCTTTCTTGCCTTTTGGGTGGATTGGAGCTGGAGGCCCCTGAAAGACCAGCCCCTGGGTCCCTGTTTAGGATTTTTAAAGCTCAGAGACCGGCCTTCTGAGTCTCTGTCAAGGGCAGAGACTGGGCGGCTGGGTTGCAGCCTTTACAGAGGCACAGACTGCTTGGAGGGACAGGTGCCGGATTCGGGAGTTTCAGATCCCAGCGACCCCACAAGTTCCTAGGAGGCAGCCTTGGCGGGTATATTCGGCGCCAACTCTGAGAAGTGGGTGGTAGGGGGCGCCCGAGAGCCGGGACTCCGCCCTCGGGGGCGGAGCCTCCCTACAGGACCCCTCCCCCTCCCGCCCTCCTCCCTCTTCCTATCTCCAGCTCGGCCACCGGCTCCGGCCTCGGCGCCCCCCTCCCAGAGCCCCCTCCCCAGAGCGGAGCCCACTCGAGGGCGCCTCTCCCGCCCCACCTCCCAGCCCAGCCGCCCGGCCAGAACAGCAGCCCCGGGAGGCAGCCCCACGCCAGCCTCCCTCCCTCCCGCCCAGCCCTGCCAGTTCCCCCCAACCATGAATCTCTTCCGATTCCTGGGAGACCTCTCCCACCTCCTAGCCATCATCTTGCTTCTGCTTAAAATCTGGAAGTCCCGCTCGTGTGCCGGTGAGACGCCCACCGGGGCCGGAGAAGAGGGGAGAGTGCAGGGGACATCCTAGGACTCGGGGAAGGGTTTGGAGGCACTAGGGGAACGGGTCCCTCCCAGCCGCTGCTTACTGGGGATCCCCTTTTCCAGATCTGGGGTCACCAGGGGGTCAGCTCATTTCCCCGACCAGGGATGCATACAGTTTGGTGGGGGTGGGTCCAGGAACTCAATTCAGCCTCCTCTGGCCCCTATCTGGGTGGCCTTGGGGTTCCTGGGGCTGGGAACAGAGAGCTGTGGCAGTCAGGGAGGTGGCTGGGAGTTGGTGACGTGGACTGTGGCCGCCAGAAAGGGAGCGGGAGATCGGCAGCCTGTTCTGGAGGGCTGAGGTCAAGTGGGGTCCTCGCGAGGCCCCGCCTTGGGTCCGGACTGTGGGAGGACCCTGAGGGGGCCGGGGGTGGCTGTGAGGCCTAGCCTGGGACAGAGCCTCGGGCTGGAGTAGCTTCAGGGCCGGGCTGCCCCCTGGCTGTAGACCGTGGGAAAGGGCCCGGCCCAGGCGGGCGGCCCAGGAGGCCTCGAGGGACAGCTGCACTCCAGAGCCGTTCCCAGGCTCTTCCCAGGCCCCGGGCCTTGGTTTACTGCCCATGCAGCCCACCTCCAGCCTCCCTCCACCCCATCTCTCTGGACCACAGGGATTTCGGGAAAGAGCCAGGTCCTGTTTGCTGTGGTGTTCACTGCCCGCTACCTGGACCTCTTCACCAACTACATCTCACTCTACAACACGTGCATGAAGGTAAAGGCTCTAGCACACCGGCTGGGTCCTCCTGAGCCAGGAGTCAGGTGCAGGTGCAAGGGAGGAGGGGCTGGGGCCGGGGGTCCTGGGTCTGAGGGTCCGGACTCCTGCATTAAGCCTACTGGGGCCCCGAGCTTCCAGCTGAAGCGCCCTCTCCATCCTCCCCGTTGTAGGTGGTCTACATAGCCTGCTCTTTCACCACAGTCTGGATGATTTACAGCAAGTTCAAAGCCACTTACGATGGGAACCATGACACGTTCCGGGTGGAGTTCCTTGTTGTTCCCACGGCCATCCTGGCGTTCTTGGTCAACCATGACTTTACTCCTCTAGAGGTAGGCTACCTGGCAGGGTCCCTGTTGTTGTTGGACAGGCTGTGGGAGAATGGCTATTGACAGTGGACCCACTCAAAGTCTTCCCTCTATAGAGTTGGCTGAGACTTCCTTATTTTAGGACAGAAAGTTCCAAACATGGGCTCTGGAGTCAGGTGATGTTCATGTACCAGCAGCAGCACTCACTACATGCAGGACGCTGCTCTGAGCATGTCATATACGTTAATGTATTGCCTTTCAGAGCAGCCCCATTGTACCGACGAGGAAACTGAGGCTTAAGGAGTCAAAGTGGCACATCCAAGGTCATCAGCCTAATGAAGAGGTCAGGAATTTGAAACAGGGGCTCTGGGGGACCAGGCCAGTTGGATTTTGATCCCAGATCTGCTACTTTCTATTAGCATGACTTTGGGCATGGGGCTTGATTTCTGTGTACCTCAGTTTCTCTAAGTGTAAAGTTGAGATCAGGTCATTGTGAGGATTTACTGAGATTAGACAGTATTGCCTAGTGGCTAAATTAAATATCAAGACTCCAGAACCTGAGGGCCGGGATTCGAAGCCTGCTTAGCAGCTGTGGGACTTTGGGCGAGTCATGTAATTTCTTTGTGCCTCAGTTTCCTCATCTGTAAAATGGGGATAATCAATGCCTACTTCATAGGTTCTAATGAGGGGTTAATATTGGTAAAGCACAGTATCTGGAGGTAGGTAGGAGGTGCTGTCAGCGTTTGTTAGTGACTGCAGCGTTGAGGACCACGCGGATACTTTAACCCCTAAACATTGGCTGTAGTGGTTTTTAACTGCATGGCCTTTTGGTGTGCCCTACAGAGATTCCTGGGAGGAATTTTGAGAGAGCTTGTGCTAAGTCTGCAATTTCCTCACCCCTGGGGCTTGGCAGGAGTCAAACTCAGAGTGGTCTTTCCTCCCCCAGGACCACTCCTGCCCTCTAAGAAGCTGGCCCTGAGTGGCCAGACATGCTGATGTTTTCAACAGAAGCCACAGTTCAGGTGTTTTCCTGGGAGATCTCATTTGACAGCTGTGGCTACAGATTCCAAACAGATGTCTAAAAACACCCAACAGGCCAGACAGATCTGACTGAGGATGACTTTGGCCCATGGGTCCCAGAAATATCAGAGGGAGGCTGCCCTATGCTGTGGTGGGAACTTCAGGCCTGGCTGCAGGGCCTGGACTTTGCAAACTTGTCATCATCACCACCACCTTGGGCAGAGCACGCATCTGAGGCGGGCCCATTTTGCAGATGGGGGAAACTGAGGCTGGTGGGAAGGCAGTCGGGCTTACTCCAGGTGGAGGAGGCCAGGCTAAAACCTAGGCCTCTTGACTCCAGCTTTTGTGATTCCCTCCTTCAGAGGGGGGAGGTCACTTGTGCAAAGTATTGGCACCAACTCTGTGTCCGGCTCCATGCTGGCCATTCCAAATCCGTCATCATCCTGTGGGACCCCTTGGCCACCTGGGGAAGCAGACCTCCTCCTCCCTGTTTCTTGGAGGACTAAGGTGAGGCTCAGAGGGGAGACCTCACAGGATTTGAACCCAAGTCCACCTGCTTTCAACCCTATGCTATTAATTGCTACATGCTAAAAAGGTATTTTTTTCATTATAGAAGGAAACGAAATTTAAAAATTCAGATGTCACGAATAAATAAAGGAAAATGCCATAGACCTTCTATTTCCTCTTATGTCATGATTCTAGTCTAAAGCTAACAATCAAGTGGGTACTCATCAATTTAGTGGGTATATTTCCAGAGAGCCTCAACTAACCTGACCTAAGAGCCTCATTGGTGGATTCTGAAGGATTATGGGAGCCAACTCGGAAGGCCAGCTTCCCAGGGAGGAATCTGTTTCTACCTACATCTTGGCTGTGTGGCCTTGGATGAGTTCCTGATCCTGTGGGCCTCAGTCTCCTCATCTGTATGAGGGGGGGTTAACAGTAGGACGTCCTTGTAGGGTGAAGGCAGAAGCCAGTTAATACCCGTTAGAGTGGTGCCTTGGATGTAGTGAATGCTGTATACACGTGAGTTCTTATGAATACGTCCTGATGTTCCCCACGCCCCTCCCACAAACCTAAATGCCCCAGGAGGAAGTACACCTGCCAGCTGGCCTCATTCTCTGAGGGGAGGTTTCGGTGGGTCTGTAGACCACAAGCCGCCCCAGGTGGGACTTTCAGGGAGCTGAGGACTGAAAAAGGACAGACAGATGTCTGCAGTTGCTGCCGCTTCTCCTTCCTCTGATGCCCTGTCCTGCTCACGAATTTGAATGTCGCCCCTACCAGGGCAGAAAAAAATCATCCCCATTTTAGAGATAACGAAACAGAGGCTCCAAGAATCTGGGTCTCCTGCCCAAGGTCTCATAGAGGGAAGTCTCAGAGTCAAGGTCCACTGTTGGGAGAGGTGTAATTGCAGAGGGCTCATGAACGTGGGCTCTGAAGCCTTAGTTCAAATCCCAGCTCAGCTGCTAACTAGCCACGTAGCCCTGGGCAAGTCTCTTACCCTCTCGGGGCCTCAGTTTCCTCCTCTGTAGAAGAGGATGCTAATAATAAGGGGTCATTGTGAGGATTAAATGAGAGAACACTCATGAGACGGGTAGAGCAGTTCTGCAGGCAGTGAGTGCCCAGTGGGCATCGCTGAACCTGTTCTCTCATCAACATCACTGCACCTGTAACCACGATGCCCGCCGTCCTCCCCTTCCCTTCTGCCCTCATCCCCCTCCTGCCTCATCCCACTCTCTGACCTCCCTGCAGATCCTCTGGACCTTCTCCATCTACCTGGAGTCAGTGGCCATCCTGCCACAGCTGTTCATGGTGAGCAAGACGGGCGAGGCGGAGACCATCACCAGCCACTACTTGTTTGCGCTGGGCGTCTACCGCACGCTCTATCTCTTCAACTGGATCTGGCGCTACCACTTTGAGGGCTTCTTCGACCTCATCGCCATCGTGGCAGGCCTGGTCCAGACGGTCCTCTACTGCGATTTCTTCTACCTCTACATCACCAAAGGTAGCCAGCTGGGGCGCCAACTGGAAGGGAGCCCACTCCTTCTCCAGTTCCCACCCTCCTGGGGGCCCCAGGCTCCAACTCACCAGCCCTGTACCACTCGAGGGAGGGCTTCCTCTCCCAGTTTCTGGGGACCTGGGCCCTCTGAGGAATTCAGACCTCCAGCCCTTGCCTCCCTAAGGACCAAGAAGTCACTCTTCTCGGCCCCCATGTGGCAGGGGCTGCCTTCTTGTGAACAGTGCTGTCTCCCTTTACAGAGACCAGGCGTCCCTGTCCCCAGCTCTGGGCGTTTGGTGGAGGAAGAGACAGGACAAAGAAGGGGCAGGGGTGGCTTCTGACTTTTCCTTTCTTGGGATTTGTCATAAACCCTTTTCCTGCCCTGAGGTTCCAGATCCATAGTGTTTCCATCACACCCGTAACAAAGCCAGAATTCCCATCTCCCCAGCCCCAGCGGTGCTCAGAGAAGGGAGGACCCTCTCTCTGCTGACTGATCTCTGTCTTCATCCTCAGGGAGTCAGGCCTCCAACATTCATTCATTCATTCATTCATTCATTCATTCATTCAACCAACACATTTATTGAGCACTTTCTGTGTCCCTGGCCAGGGCTGGGCTCTGGGGATACAACCGTAGGGAAAAAGATGGCTGAGGCCCTCCCCTCCATTCGTATTCTAGTTGGGGGAGATGGTGAAATGAACAAGTAAAAAGAGACGATTGCAAATAGTGAGAAGGGCAGTGACCGAAGGAAATCAGGGATGTTAGTGAACAATTGTGGAGGGTGAGGGGGTGACTTTCCTTGGAAGGGTGTGGTCGGGGGAGGCCTCCTACAAGAGATGGTTAAAGCAAAGACTTGCAATCAGGAGTCAGTGTGAAGGGAGGAGAGGACAGGAGGATAGAGGCCTAGAGGCTGCCACGGCTGCTCAGGATTAAGGCTGGGAGGGCAGGAGAGGGTGGTCTCACCTGACCAGCCTGGCTAGACCCTCTGACCCCAGCGTCCTTTGAGATCCAAGGCCTCCAGCCCTCAGAGTCCTTCCAGGATGGAAGAGGGGTAGCCAGCCTTAGAAGAAATGGGGCCTCCTCTGGGGTTCTGTGGCTCAGCCCCTAGGCTGGAGCAGGGTCCCTCGCCCCACCCCTCAGAGTTCAGGCTGATGCCCCCAGTTGACAGGTGGAGCCCTCGGGCTGACCCTCTTGCATCTCTGCCCAGCCCAGCATCCAAGCCCCTGCTGTGGGTGTGGGAGGTCGGCCCCTCTGCAGGGGCCCCATGGTGATGCCCGCCCCCCTCTCTCTCCTGACAGTCCTGAAGGGGAAGAAGCTGAGTTTGCCAGCCTAGCCCTGGTCCTCGCCATCCCTCTCCTCGGTGGCAGCGGCGGCGAGAGGCAGAGGAAGGCCACGGAAAACGAAGCGCCTTCCCAGCCAGGGGTGATTTTTTAAAGAACCAACCTCTCCCCGCTCCCCAGCCCCCTCCTGCCGAGTTTCAGGGGGCGGTGGAGGACCCAAGTCTTGGGGAACTCAGGACCTGGGCTGTTTGTAGTTTTTTGCCTTTTAGAAAAGAAGAAAAAAAACCACAAATCTTTCCACTATGTAGTTTTTGATTCTGATGACTCCTTTCTCTTCTACTCTCTGGCCCCGATTTTTATAAACTGTTTTCGAGTGTCCCGTGGGGCCGGACAAGGCTGGAGATCTTTTCCCTCCCGCGAGTTCCCTGGCTCCCTTCCAGATCCTACCCCGCCAGCTCCACTGGTTGCCAAACACTAAATTGGCAGACACCTACCTGCCGGACCTCCCACCGTGGCACAACACTCTGTGTCCCCCAAACTTCTGCATTGGGGAGGGGGAGGTGGGGAGGGGAGGTCTCCCCTGATTTTTCATAATAATTTTTTCCCAGAGTTTGGGTTTTGGGGTCTTGTCCTCGGTTTTTGTTTTTTTTTTTGGTTTTTTTTTTTTGGCAATTTAGGTGGACGTGGGCAGGGGGCTGGCCCGAGGGTCACCACAGCTCTGCCGCCACGTTTTTGTACAGAATTGATGGTTGATTCTTTGTTCTCTTGAAATAAACAGAGGAAAATGATGCCTCTCTTTTGCTACTCCTTGCTCTCTCTCTGGTGTTTGTGGGGTCCCCCCACCCGCCACCCCAGCCCCTCTCTCTGCCTCTGCTCTATCCCACGCATCATCTACAGGAGACCCGGGCCTGGGAGGAGCAGGAAGATAAGAAACGGGGGCTCCCCAAGACTCTGAGCTGCACCCCGACTCCTCAGGACTCCACTGGGGAAGAGGTTTTGGAGAAATTTAAAAAATCCAGAGATTCTTCTTAGCACAAAACTGCCCTGACAATTCTCTGTAATCTCAGGGTTGTGGAGGACCTTCTAGAACCTGTGATTTGAAAGTCATCCGGGGGCATCCGCCGTCCCCCATCATTTTTCATTTTGTTGAGCTCCTTTAAGTTTTCTTTAAAAAAAAGGAATTGGTTGCCAGCCTTTAAAAACCAGATTTTCACATTCAAACCAGGGTTTCTGGCTTCTTTTGAAAAAAAAAAAAAAAAAATCCATCAATCTGACAATGCCGGGTCCTCGTTTCTGGGTGGCAGCAGATGGCTGGAGTGAATAGCTGGGATGCGAGCTTTGCACCCCTCCCCACCACAGTTCCCCAAAGTCCCCAGGACTTGGCTGAAGTGTTGTTACCATCGATTATGGGCTGACGCTGTCGGGTTTTGTTTTTGTTTTGTGGAGGTCAAAGGAAAGTCAGACCTTTTCCGTTTCCCTCCAGTTTGGCTTCACACCTGGCCTGTATCCTTCACTCGTGTTACCTGCCTGGCCCTTGTAAGCTTTTGGAGTTTTGCCCCCTGATCTAGGCAGATCCCCTAGATGTCTGCCTAGACCTTCCTTAACCGCCTCCAGCTCTCCTGTAGGACGGCTCTGGGAGCTTCAGGAGGCGGGTAGCTGGCATTTTGAGAGCATTTTGGAAACACAAGGCAATGTATGTTGCAGGAGGGGAGCTCATGGGACCCTCACAGCGCCCTCACTGCGGAGGAGGAGAGAGGCTTAGTGGGGCGAGTGGCAGAGTTGGGGTTCGCACCTGCCCGGTTTTCCTGCTGCCAGAGCCCATGTGTTCAGCCACTGCTGTGGGGTTTTTCAACTGTCCTTCCTTCTTTCCCTTCTTCCCTCCTTCCTTCCTCCCTTTCTCTCCTTTCTTTTCTCTTTCTGTTTAGAGGAATTTGCCCAGAAGCCTGATATGGAAAATGCTGGAACTAGGCTGCTTGGGTTGATTTAGGGTTGGAAGGGCACCTCTCTGAACGCAACCTGCAAACTATCAATCTAAATCTGGTCCAAGTCTCTGGTTTGACTGCCAGCCCAACTCAGGCCCAGAGAAATTAAGTGACCTGTCCCAGGTGATCCAGCTGGTGACAGAGTGAGGACCAGAGCTCCGAGTCCTCCTGTTTCCCAGCCCGGAACACTGCCCACTCCACTGCACCGTGGCTGTTCTCTCCAGATGCGCATGGGGACCACATCCTGTTTATTTCTGCACCCTCAGCACTGAGCATGGGGTCTGCCACACAGGAAACCAAAAAAGGGACCACGGAGCCCATATTTGACTCTCCATGGCACATACCCCTTTGTCCAGTTTGTGAATGATTGCTTCTCAGGTTCCCCCATGGCCCTTGGGCGGGTGTGTTTTGTTCGGCCCATGTAACATTCAGCTTTTTTTTTTTTGGTATTCACTGTCAACCAATCCACATCAAAAGAAACAGATTTCCGGTTGTTCTAGAAAAAGCAGAAGGTTCTAGAGCTGCAGTGTCCAATATGGTAGCCTTTAGCTACGTGACCATCAGCGCTTGAAATGTGGTGAGCCCAAACTGAGGCGTCACCTTGTAAAAGATGGGGAAGGATTTAAAAAACTGAGTGTGCGAGAATGTAGGATACCTGGCTCGTGGTTTTTATACTGATGACATGATGAAATGATACTATTTGGGGTATATTGGGTAAAATAAAATAAACATTCATTTGACTTGTTTTGTTCTACTTTTGTTCATGGGGGAGGTGGATAAGTTAAAGTCAGCCCCCTGCGGCTCACGCTCGATTTCTATTGGACAGCGCTGCTCTAGACACCCCGGGCCTGTGGTGCTGGATGCTGGTGGCCCCTTTAGTTTTGGGGTTCTGGAATACAATTCCTTCCTTTTCCCCAAGACTGTCTTTCAGATATTTGAAGACAAGGATCTCCCCTCATCTCGGTCACGGACTTGCCGTTCCCTGTTCCTTAAACGACTCCTCACACAGCATGGTTTTGAGTTGGGTCCCTTGTCCCTGGGGTGAGTTTAAGGGCGTGGGGCCCTGGCTCAGCGACAGGGCAGGTCCCAGTGTCAGCCCTCACTGCGGGCGGTAGCATCTTCTCTCTGAACTTGAGCATCCTCAGCTGTAAAGGGGGCCACCTCGTGCCTCCCTCCCGTGGCCAGTGCAAGGAGAAAAGGGCTCACGGTGTAATAGGCCCAAAAGTAATAGGCCCTTCCTGCCACTGGCTCTCATCCGCCACTGTCAAGGGGCTGCCCGGGTGGAGAGTCCGGGGGGCAGTAGGGAAATGGGACCCGCTGCAGACACCCCTGAGAAGACCCTGTTGGATTTCCCCCTATCCCCCGGCCACTAGAGGGACCAGAGAGGAACAGACAGGAGGACAGAGGGCTGTTTTCAGAAACCCTTCTGGAGGGAGGATTATCTCTTTACTGATGTGGGTGAGGCTGTCTAGTTGTCGGGCATCATAGCGAGGCGGGGGGCCTTTGGAGTGGTCAGATAGGGGGGCAGGGCAGAGCTGGCATAGCTCAGGCCGTGGGGGCCCGTGGGGGGCGTGCTGACCGGGCTGGCAGCCGACGGTGGGGAGAGGGAGGTCAGCACCACGCTTCCCTCGTCCAGGGAGCGCTTGTAGGGGACTAGAGCGTCATTCTGGAGGTCCTGGAGGGCCAGGTAGGCCTGGAAAACCTGTGGGCAGAGGAGGGTGAGCTGAAGGCTGGCTCAGGCAGGGCGAGGGAGGAGAGGGACTGGGGCTGGAGGCTGGCCTGGTGGGGAGGACGGCTGTGTCCACAGCTCACTGGATGAGGGCACCAGCATGTCACCTAAAGCTGGGCTGTGTCTGCTCAGAGGAAGGGGCGCCTTCTTCCTGGTTTGCCCAAAGTCACAGAAGGGGCTGGCGGAGGCCCAGGGAGCTGGGTGAGAGCGGGAACATTCCAGCCCTCTTATCCCCTTGCCCTGCAGAGGGTGCCTGGGGAGCAGGGCTCATCCTCACCCAGACGAGAACGGAGAAGAAAGTGAAGGTGATGGCGGCCTTGGCGCTGCTGCTCCCCAAGAGGAATTGTCTGGGCTGCGAATGCTGCCACTGGTTGGCCAGGAAGCAGAATCCCACAAACCAGATGCCTGCCCAGAGGACTAGGGGGGTTGCAGGAGAGAAGAGAGGCGGTGGGGAGGGGTGGAGAGAGAGCACGCTCAGGGGGTGTGGTTGAAGTGTGGAAAGGGGGACTTGGGGGTGGTGGGTGGGGCCTGGGGTCTCACTGAGGCCTCTCCCCACCAGCCCTCTCTAAAGCACCCTGGCGTGGAGCAGCGCTGTCCATGACAGAGGTCACCAGCCACTTGAGGCTTTTCACATTTCAATCAATTAACATTTTCAATCAATTAAAATAGAATTTAAAAAAACTCAGCTCCTTGGTGGCACTGGCCACTCTGCAGGTGCTCAGTAGCCCCACGTGGCTGGTGGCTCCCTCACTGGGGACATTCCCACTGTCACAGAAAGTTCTCTTGGACAGCACTGGACTCAGTGATCTTTAGGGGCCCTCCCAGCCTGGAGACGCAGGAACTGGGCAGGTGTGGAAGAGGAGAGAAAGGAGCCTGGGGCCTGAGGGAAAGGGATGTGCATTAATTTGGCACTTACTATGTGCTGGGCTCTAGCTAAGGTGCTTGGCCTTGGTTAGGAGGCCAGGCTGGGCTCGGAAGCCTGGATCTGGGCTTCGCAGCTGTGTGCCCAATTCCCTACCCTCCTCAAGCCTCAGTTTGCTCCTCTGTAAAATGGGGATCTGAATAGGACTTACCTCCTCGGGTGGTTCTCAGAAAGAAATGAGATGGGGCACATGGAGCCCTCGACTCTGCCTGCCCTGTGGGATGTGCCTGGTAAATGTCAACATTACTACAGTCCCTTCTCTCCTTTCATCCTCAGAAAAGCCCTGGAAGTGGGGGTTTTCATCCCAGCTTCTGTGAGGAGGAGACCCATTCCAGCTCACTGAGCAAGGAGGCGCCTGAGGCGAGATTTCAGACTCGGGTCTGTACCCTTCCTCCAGCCACTGGTGGATTTTCAAGAAATTTTGTGAAGAAGGGAGGTGACTGGGAGGAAAAAGCTATGCAGAAGAGCGGCTTCTAGAATTAGCCTGGGGGTCAGAAGAGGTGACCGTGACACTGAGTGTAAGGGGTAGGCAGTAATTCCCCAGGGAGGACACAGTGTGGAGGACAGTCAGAGGCCAGCTGGGTGGTCGAGGGCAGTGTCATGGGGCCCTGGGGAGCCGGGGGGAGGGGTGCTGGGAGCTGGAGTCGGGCAGCTGTGGGTGGGCCCTGCCCGGGAGCGGGGTAAGGCTCACTAGCCAGGATGAAGTCCAGGAGCTGGAAGGCCGTCTTGAAGCGGGTGTTGGCGATGCAGCTCTCATGGGCGTCCAGGGCGAGGAAGGCCAGGCAGCTGAGGAAGGCCAGGAGGCCGGCCCCCACAGCGAAGCTGCAGGCTGTGTTGTTGCTGTTGAGGACGCAGTGGAGCTGCGAAGACTCGGTTTTGTTCTGGTAGCCGTCGGTCAGTAGGGAGGAGAAGACGATGAGAGAGAAGACCTGTGGGTGTGGGAGCGGGGTTCCCAGGGGCGGGAGCGGAGCTCAGCATCTCCCGGAACCCACTCCTCCCCCCAGGCTCCCCATCACTGGGCCAGCCAGGCTGTACACCCACTGGGTGGTTTTGGCCCCTCCCTCCCTGTCACATCCTCAGAGCCTCCAAGCTCTATCCCTTCTGTCACCCCTCCACTCAGGCCTCGTCCTCTCCCCTGGACGCTTGCCCCAGCCTCCTCCCTGGCCTCCCTGCCTCCAAGTCTTGCCCTTTCAGCCTGTGTCCCCTACATGGCCCCAGAGGTGTCTTTCCGCACCCCGCCCCTCCTGGCTCAACAGCTTCCCATCCCATGGCTCCCAGGACCCATCAGGACAGAGTCCCAGCCCCTCATCTCTCCCCAGTCACTCTCCCCTTCTGCCATCCCACACGGGGACACGCTACCAAACCGAAGTACCAACATGAAGTGCTTAGCACAGTGCCCGGGACCTAGGAAGACAGGGCAATATGGATTTGCTCTCCTATTGATTCTCTCTGCCTCCAAGCTCTTCCCTCTGCCTACAACTTCCTCCTCCTCCCTCAGGCTTAGCTCATTTCTCTCCATTAAAAATACCTTTTTTTGGATCACTATGCTGTACACCAGAAACTAACACAACATTGTAAATCAACTATACTTCAATTAAAAAAATTTGTGTGTGTGTGTGCAATATTCCAAAGACACAGAAAAGAAGCTGGGAAGGGATAAACTGAGAGTTTGAAATTTGCACCTCTTGGGGAGTGATGGGAGTGTTAGATATCTCGATTGTGGTGGTGGTTTCATAGGTGTAGACGTCTATCAAAATTCGTCCAATTATACATCTGAAATATGTGTAGTCTACTGTACAGAAATTATACCACAATAAAATTTTTAAAAAGGCACAGAAAAGTGCAGAGAGGACTGTGACAAACATTCAGTCCCTAACAAATATTAATCTTGTTTCAAGATTTTTTTTTTTAAAGCAAATACAGCCTCACTGAGATGGTACCGACCCCCGAATCCGCCACGCTGCGCACAGCACACCAGAGCACGCTGTCCCCGCCTACCCTTGTCTTTTACCCGGTTTATTTATTAAACTACTGATGTACTTGCCCCACGTGCCCTAGCCCATGTCATCCTTACACCACCCTAGGAGGTGGGCACTATGAACAGCCCTGTTTTTTTAGGTAGTGGAACTGAGGCGCAGAGAGTATAAGCAACTGCCCAAAGTTAGTCAGCAAGTAAGGGACAGGGCCTGGATCTGAACCCAAGCTGCCTGGCTCTTGAGTCCGCCTTAAGCCCTGGCTGTATATACGGCCTCTGGCTGGACCCGACGCCTTGAGGGCAGTGGTCCCTATCACTGTGATTCAGAGACAACCTGAGGCCCAGTTATTGGTTTCAGACAGTCACAATGAAGTGTGGCAAAGGCCACCCCGGATGTGGAAGGAACCCCTGTGTGTACATTGTGAGGGATGGGAACTGGTCCAGGAAGTCTTCCTGGATGAGGCAGTGCCTGTAAGGAACATGGCAGGATGAAGAAGGCTACAAGACTGGATGCTGTCTAGGGGTCAGTAGGGAGCCACGGAAGGGCTGTGAGCAGGGCAGGGGCAGCTCTGGGTGTTTGAAGACCCCTCTGGGGCCATGTAGAGATGGACCAGATTGGGTAAGACTGCAGGCTGGGGAGGAGATTGGGGCCTGCAGTCGGGGAGAGTCCTGGTTTGAGCAGGCACCAAAGTCAGGGGGAAGAATTTAGGAGGAAGTTAAGGTGAGCTCTGAACTGGACCTTAAAGAATGAGAGGTTTTCCAGGCATATGGGAGTAAGGGCATTCCAGGCAGCGCGAACCATGTGTACAAAAAACTAGTTGCCTCAGAGTGAAGCTCCTTCAGGGGCTGGAGAGAAATCCCATCTGAGGGAGCTGGTGGGAGGTGAGGCTGGAAACTTGGGTGGGAGCCAGACCCTCGGAGGCCTTGGACACCAGACCAAGGAGCCTGGACTTGGGAGCCATGGAAAGTTAAAGTCCTAATTGGGGCTTTACTTTATGAGTGGAAGGGTTCTGAGCACAGGATGACCTGGTTCAGACCCGGGAGTTAGAGACAATCTCCTGAGCTACGATGGATGGGAGGGCCATGACAGCTCAGAGAGGAGATTGGTGGGAGGGTCCAGAAAGAAACGCTGAGGCTGGAGCTCTGGGGAATCTGGTGACATTTAGGACGTAAAATTGGACTTGGTAATTGATTGGATGCGGTGGCGTTGGGGACCGGAGGGAGGGAGTAGGCAAGGGAAAGGGAATTCATCAGAAGTTGAACTCCTCCTGGACAGGGTCCAGCTGGGACCCTTCTCTCCATGCCCGGCCCCCAGCACCAGAATGGACCTCAGCACACGCGTTGAAAGAGTGAATGACTTTGGCTCTCCTGTTTTGCTCTGGCCCTGCCCTTCGGAAGGGGGAACGTGGGAGGCAAAGGACTGACCCCTAAACTCGGCCTCTGTTCATCTTCAACTCTCCTTTGCCTTAATTGCTTTCTCTGAACAAAAATAACCGAGAAAAGACAGGGGAAGGGGGAGGGTGTAGCTTGGTGGTAGAGCGTGTGCTTAGCATGCATGAGGTCCTGGGTTCAATCCCCAGTACCGCCATTAAAATAAAACAAACATATAAATAAAATAAACCTAATTACCTTCCCCACCAAAAAAAACAAAAAACAAAAAACAAAAAACAAACCCACACCAAATTAATAATAATAATCACTAGTCCCCCTTTTTGTCCGGCACCATAATATTAAGTGAGGGTGTTTACATCCATCCCCTATTCGGGGCTGAGGAGCTGAGTCTGTGGAAGGGGAGCATCTTGCCCTGCTGGTCAGAGGCAGAGCCAGGTCAAGGACGGGAAGGCCCATTGATCATTTCTGAGCCTGTATTCGTGACGGGCGCTGCCACCCTGAAGCCTCAGGCCAACCCGGTGTGAGACAGGTTACTAATTCATTGTTGTTTCACAGGTGATAAATCGAAGACATTATGGTGCCGTGGAAAGAGCCAGACGCTTCTGACTCCACCAGCTGTGTGGCCTTGGGCAGATAGATCGCTCCCCTCCTGGAGACTCAGTTTCCCAGTCTGCCTCTGTGGGGAAGGGGGGGTGCCTGGCCTTGAGATTCATCCTCACATCTGGCCCAGAGAGGGGAGGTGTCCTCTAAAGGTCAGTCAGCGGTGGAGGCAGGGAGCGGGGATTGGAATCCAGCCCTCCTGCCTTCCAGGCCCATGGGCCGGCTGTCCACTGACCCCGAGAACCTTGGGCGGCAGCGCCAGCCCAGGGCACCCTGGAGATGCAAGGAGCGGGAACTCATCTGGGCTGAGGGGACCTCTCGCCCTCTGAAGCCTGAGTCCAACCTCCTTCCACACCCTTCCCATCCTGTCCCCAGGGAGGGAGCAAAGATTCATCAGTTAAGGCACCAGCTGGCAGGCGGCCGTGAGAAGGACAAGAGCACCAGCTGCCCAGAGACTCCCTACCGAGGAGCCGGGCCAGGGGGGCTGGAGGAGAGGGCTGGCGGGCGGGAGAATGGAGGCAGCAGGCAAAGTCCGTGACTGGAACGTCTGGCCCGGTTGGCGGCCCTCCCCCAACCCTTCCTGACTCCAGTCCACACCAGCTGGGCCTCCTCCTCCCTGGCCACCCGCCCTTCTTTCTGAAGCATCAGAAGTATCTTTTGACTGGCTCGCTGGCTGGCTGATGTCCTTGGACAAGTCCCTCAACCTCTGTGAGCCTCAGTTTCCCCTTTAGGTCCAACGAGTGTGATAACACCCACGTCACAGCGTCGTGGTAAGGAGCGGAAGAGCCGGCCCCAGGGAGGGACTTGGAATTGGGATGTGGAATTCCTAAGTCCCCTCTTCCCCTGGATGAGACGACAGTGGACGCAAGTCCCCACCACCCTTTGCCCCCCACACCCCTCTCTCTCCTCCATTCCAGGTCATGGTTTGTCCCAATAATAATTGCTATTTGAGAAAAGATTACGACTGGTCAGGCCCACGCTTATCAGTTTAGGGGCATTAATTTGTATGATGTTCACAACAGTCTTTCTTGGTGAGCAGGAAGGACTAGACACAGGAGGGTAGAGAGGTTCAGAGAAATCAAGTCACTTGCTCAAGGTCACACAGACCTTGGGTGACCTGGGAAGTTATCAAATAAGACAGGGCTCTTGTGGAGGGTGGATAGCTCAGTGGTAGAGCACGTGCTTAGCATGCTTGAGGTCCTGGGTTCAATCCCTAGTACCTCCATTAAAAAAAATTATATAAATAAGCCTAATTAACCCACCACCAAAAAATCTAAAACAAAAAAAACGGGGCACTTTTGAGAATGAAAAGTGGTGCTGCTGATAATAACACCAGGAGTGACCCAGGCAAGAAGTGGAGAATGTCGCTCTACATGGACAGCATGGGGCTAGACTAAGATGCTCAGCTGGGCCTGATCCATCCTGGATTAGGACCCTAGGTTCAGTCCAGGGTACCCCTCCTATGCCCCAGACTCTGATCACATCTCATCTTCTCCCTGGGCCTCAGTTCCCAACTCTGTCAAGGGAGGGCAAGGGAGCCAGCACAGCATAAAGCCCAGAGTCACCACTCTAACCCCTCATGTACTGAGGTCCAGAGAGGGGCAGTCATTGGCTTGGTCACACAGCAAAGTCTGGGGTTGAATGAGGATTTGACCCCAGGCATCTTGACTCTTTGGGAATGTGGTAATGATGAAATGAATGCAGGTGTAGGCCTCGCTTGGCACAGTGGCCAACACAGTGCCCACCCAGTGCCCACCCAGGCCCTGATATCTTAGGTCTGTGTTACATATTTTCTTCCTACCTCTGTGTATCTCTTTCTTCCCAGAGCTCCCAGCCCCTGCTCCTCTCTGGGTCCATTGTCTGAGAGGTGGAAAATGAATGGGCTCTGGCATCTCACAGACCCCAGTTTGAATCCCTGCTTCGCCTCTTACTCTGTGACCTTAGTCAATGCTGTCCAATGGAACTTTCCACCTTGATGGAAATGTTGTAGATCCTTACCGTCCAGTGTGAGAGCCACCAGCCACAGTGGTTGTTGGGTACCTGAAATGTGGCCACTGTGACTGAGGCACAGAATGTTTTATTTTAATTGTTTTAAATTAGTATAGCCACTATGTGGCCTGTGGCTACCCCACTGGCCAGCATAGCCTTTTAAAAAATTATTTAACTTTCTCTGATCCTCAGTTTTCTTATCTCAAAACTGGGGCTCACAGCACCCACTCTGAAGGGTCATTTCTTCCCAAGAGAGTTGATAAGTGCTTAGAATAGCGCAGGGCTTATGATTAGATGTTCAGTAAAAATTGCCTTCAGTTACAAGCTCCCTTTTGCCTTGTTCTCCCCATCGGACCCCTTTTATACCCCCACTCCCTCTGCACTGGGTCTGAGAGGTGAGAACTCCTGTTTCCGGTCACCCACGGGGCAGCCGGGCCACAGGAGGGCCTCACCCCTGCGAAGATCCGAGTGATCGTCTTTAGCCTCTTGAGAAACTGCACAGCTTCACTGTCGGCCAGGTCCTGGAGGCTTTCTGGGATGTGCATGGCAGCTGCTCTGCTTCCCTGATCCCCGGAGGCCGGGGCAGGGATGCTGGGTGCTGCCTGCTGGGCACCGCCGTCCGGAGGCTCCAGGCCCAATCTGGGGGCTCGGCTGCTGCAAGATAAGAGGGAAAGGGATGATGGTTAGAGTCCAAGGGATGGGGTAAAGGGGCTGCCAGGGGTCCTAGGAGTAGGGGACATGGGATGGGGGTTCTGGGGGGGTCCCAGGAATTGGGTTATGTCAGGGGGAGGGGTCTGCCAGGGTCCTTAGGAGCCGGTGCATGGGGTGAAGGGGCTGCTGGGGGTCCTAGAGATGGGGCACAGAGTAAAAGGATGGCTGATGGTCCCATGATGCTTGGGGTGCAGGGTGAGGGTCTTCTGAGAATTCTAGAAGTAAGGGTGCAGGGTGAGGGGGCTGCTGGGGGGTCCCAGGAGTCAGGAATGCAGGCTGTGGGGTGAGGGGGCCAGAGCCTGAGAGGTGGAGGTGCAGGGCGAGGGGATTCCAGGCCAGGGAGAAGGGGTAGGATGTTGGGGTGATTTCCTTGACCCAAGAGCCAGAGGTCCCATTTTAAGGACAGTGTTAGAGGAATTTTCGAGGGACCAGGGGTGCTGGAATGGAGATTAGAAACACTAGGAGGTCTGAATCAGGGGATCCCTTTCAGGTTTTGGGGTGACAGCACCCACAATGGAGACACCAGGCATCTCCAGGTAGATTTTAGGCTGTCCTTGTGATTTGGGGTGATTTCCTTAAGAATCAGGGCCCCCGCTTAGAAATTCAGCTCCATCTTCATCAAAGTACATTTCCTCAAGTGGCAGGTCTGGACCTCAGATGTGTGGGAAACATGGGCTCCGAGCTGAGCTGTCGCCTCAGAATGAGGAGGCCGTGCCCCTGGCACTAAGTTACCTTCAGAGGAATGGAGTCTTCCCTTTAAGGACGTGGAATGGGGGTGGTGGGGCTCGAGGGCGGTGAGGCTTGGGGATTATGCTGCCTGACGAAGTCACCCCTACTGTGGAGGCCCGGTCCGCGTCACCTGGAGGCCTACTCTTCCTTCCGCCCACCCTCCCTGCTTGGTCCCTGACGCTACCTCAGCCTTCTTTTGGTTCCTCTTTTTCCCGCCTTTTCCTTCCTCCACAGATGATTGGCTGCGCCAAAGCCCCGCCCATTTATTTCCCCGCCTACTTGGGAGGGGACACGAGCCAGGGCGTGGCCTCAGAGGACGTTGGCCCGCCCGCCGTTGGCGGACTGCGCGCGGGAGGTCTGCCCCGCCCCAGCCGTCCCGGGAGTCTCGCGCCTGCCCCGCCCCTTTTCCTTTAAGGCTAGTGGACAAGGAGATACTTCTGCAGCGCCTGCGCTGAGCCCTAGGAAAGGGTGTGGCGCAAGAAGGTTGCACATGCGCAGTCGGGACAGGGCATTAGAATAGGACCTGCTCAATGACCCAGGCTTTGCGCATGCGTCTTACTGCGAACTGAAGCCGAACTTCGGAGGCCCAGGACGCTTTTCTGCACATGCGCAGGAGGCTCAATGACAGTCGAGCGTTGGCTAAGGTGAGGGAAAGGGTCAAGGGCTGCATGGCCGGGGGAGGGCGGCTCTGCAACCCCTCTGTATTCTTCTGAGCATCTCCTATGCTCTTAAGATCCACCTGCCGCCTAGACCCTTCAGAGACCAGTTGTACCACCACAGGGCTTCTGGGACCCGCAAAACGCCCCTAGACCTAAGAACTCTGACCTCTGCCAGGGACCCAGGCCAACTGAACAGTGTGAGAGGGGACGGGCAGGAGGGCCTACGAGGCTGGTGGATGGGCTCTGAGCCCATCCTGGGGTAGAAACTGTTGGGACCTGGAGGTGGAGAGGGCGCTTGTCCGCCAAATGACCTTTGACCTCAGCCCTATTTCCCTCGTTTAGGCTCCGGGGAAAGGGTCTGGCTATGCTGCATGTGACCCGGGGGGTCTGGGGATCCAGGGTCCGAGTATGGACCCTGTTGCCCACGGTCCTTGGGCACCCCCGGGCCCTGTCATCGCTGGCGGCCAAGATGGGGGAGTACCGCAGGATGTGGAACCCCACGCAACCCCGCGACTGGTCCCAGCAGTACCGCGAGCGGTTCATCCCGTTCTCCAAGGAGCAGCTGCTCCGCCTCCTGATACAGGTACCGCCCGCCCCGGGTCCAAGAGCCTGGGGACTACGACTCCCGGCAAGCCTCGCGGCAGTATAGCGCTTCATGCTATAGAAGGCTGCCCTGGCGCCCACTGGGAGTTGTAGTTCGCGTTCACGTCACCGGCCCCCCCCAAGTGGGCGTGGCGTGAGTTGGAATGCAGGGGATAGACCTCTGAGATGCAGATGCAGCAGCAATTTCAGCCTCTAGCTTGTTTTATGAGGGGGAGGTAATTAGGTTTCATCATTTATTTCTGCTTGGAGGAGGTACTGGGGATTGAAACCCTGATCTCTTGGGTGCTGAGCATGCGCTCTACCACTTGAGCTATATATACCCTTCCCCCTCTAGCCTCTAGCTTGTACTGGAGGCTAGAACAAGCACTTGCTGGGGCCTGGTTTTTTCCTCTGCAAAATGGGTATAATAATCATCCTCATCATTACTATTGCTACTACCTAATAATTATAGCTACGCAGCTGTCATTATAATTATATCACACTATTTGAGCTCTTACTACATGGCACTGTGCTAGGCATTTTCCATGTATTCTTGAATTATTGAACAATCCAATAAAAGAGGTACAACCATCATGCCCATTTTACAAATGAGGTAACTGAAGCAGGAGAAGGAAAGTGACTCACCCAAGGTCATGACTAGTGGCCCAGATTTGAACCGAAGTAGTCTAATTCCAGAGCAGGGCAGCAACTAGGGTGAAGCAAGTAGGCACTTGCGTGACTGTAAGAGTGAGCGCCTTCTTTAAATTTTGCACCTTAGTTGCTTCACTTGCATCTGCTTAGTCCTGGCCCTGCTCCCAAGCTTAAGCTACTATGACCCTTGTGACTATTCTGGATTATCATTCATTCATTTAATACTTATTGACTAGAGGGAGGGAAACAGCTCAGTGGTAGGACACATGCTTAGCATGTATGAGGTCCTGGGTTCAATCCCCAGGACCTCCATTAAAAATAAATAAATAAATAAAAAATTTTTAAGATTATTAATTAAATACCTCTGTAGAGACTAAGTCCTATGCTGGACTTTAGCCACACACACAGATAGATATACACACACATGAACACAGAGGTATGTATACAGGCACACATAATCACATCAAATTCTCACCGTTGCTTTTTTGAGAAAGAGGTTGTGAGCCTCTGTTGCCAATAAGGAAACAGGCTCAGAGAGTTGATGACATTCACCCAGGGCACCGAGGTAGGAAATATAAAAAAGCGGTTAAATATGCGTGCTCTGGAGTCAGACAGGCCCAGATTGGAGTCTCAAGTTTCTCTTTACAGAGACAGTGTGGTCCTCAGTAAGTGACTTTCCTGAACCTCAGGGTCCCCTCTGAGTAATGAGGGTTATAATTCCATCAGCCTCCTTGCATCCTATGGGGGATGATATCATGCTGGCAAACAGTGCCTGGCACACAATAAGCATTGTGTCAATGCCGGCCAGTAAATGTCAAAGCGGGAACTTGAATGTCTAGCTCTGTAAGCCATCCCTTTTTCATTCTCTGAGGCTACGTCAGTTTCTTGGTCAGTAAAACTGATCAGTGCCCACCCCACCCCCCTAAAAAGCACAACGAATCACAACATTTTAAAGAGCTCAGAGCTCTGATTGTCTGTTAGGGCTGCCCGGGAAAGAATTCCTCCCCCTAAGGAAGAAGGGAGAGGCCTAAAGAGAAGTTTTGCTTCCTGAGGTTACAGGAGTTCCATTCCAGTCCTGCGGATAAAGTGGCTTTGGAGGAGTTTGCCGCCCATGTGGACTTCTGTACCTTGTTCCATTACCATCACATCCTGGCCCAGCTGCAGGTGAGCACGGGGTGGGGGGGGGTGCCTGTTGTCCTTGTTTGCCTGTTTATTAAGCAAAAATTCTCTGAGCACCTCCTGGGAGCTTGGCCCCAGTTCTAAGCACTGGGGATGGGGGATGGGTTAGCTCAGTGGTAGAGCACATGCTTAGTATGCACGAGGTCCTGGGTTCAATCCCCAGTACCTCCATGAAAAAAGAAAAAAAAACAGTAATTTTGAAATTAAAAAGTGAAAGTATTAAGCACTTGGGATGAAGCAGCGAACAGACAGATGAAGCCACGCCCTTGTGGAATTCATGTGGGGAGATGATAAGTCAATACATATAAAATATGATACCCAGGAGTGCTAAGTGCTATGAAGAACAAGGAAAAAGAGATTGAGGCAGGATAGAGAGGGACCAGATGGGGGCCTATTTTAGACAGGGTAGTCAGGGAAGGCTTCCCTAAGGAGGTGACAGGTGAGTTAAGACCTGAGTACAGAGACACTGCAAGCCTGATAGCAAGTGTCTGGGGAAGGATATTCCAGGCAGAGAGAAGAGCAAGTGCAAAGGCCCTGAAGTGAGAGAGATCCCCGAAGTGTTGGGGGAACAGCAGTGGGACCACTGGCTGGAAGGGGAGAGGGCAGGAGATGAGGGCTGAGAGCAGAGCGGGAGTGGGGGCAAATTGTGCCCGGACTGCGGGCCATGGTGAGGGCTTGGCTTTCGTGCTAAGGGAGCTGGGAGCTGCAGGAGGTCTCAGAGCAGAGGGTCATGAGCTGATATATGTGTTAACATGATCCTTCTGGCTGCCCTGTGGGGAACAGGCTCTCAGAGGCAGGGAGATCTATTAAAGAGTCTATTAAATTTGTCCAGGTGAGAGGTAATGGCAGCTCTGACAAGAGAAATAGCAGTGGAAGTGGTGAAAAGTGGGCAGACGCTGATAATGGTTGGAAGGCATCTGCTTTCGGCCGTGTGCGCAGGGCCTTGAGGGAAAGCCAGGAGTCAGGGGGCGCCTCCAGCTGCCACTTACGAAGATGCAGAAGACAGCAGGGGCGGGAGACAGATCTGCGGGGAAGATGGAGGGCACAGTCTCGGACTTAGGAATCTGAGCTGCCTATTGGACAGCCAGGTAGAGAGATGGACTAGAATGCCCACAGTCTGGAGGTCAAGGGGTCTGGGCTAAGAAAAAATCCTGGGAGGATCTAGAAGGTACCACAGGAGACCACCAGGGGTATTTGCTGAGCCCTGGGGAGTGTCAGTCTTGAGGTCAAGAAGGGGAACTGGAACCAGTAAGAGGGATGGACCAGGAGCAGCCAGAGAGAAGTGGAACTCCAGAGAAGAGCGATGCCAGGAAGCCAAATTCTCAGCATCCTCCTTATCCTGGGATCCTGTGTTGGGGTCCCCAAGAACACCCACAGATTCATTGATTTTTCTCCAGGGACTTACAGAGCTCAGAAAAGCCGTTACGCTCACAGTAGTTGTTTATTACAGCAAAAGGATAGCAAATCAAATTGCAAAGGAAAAAGGCGAGGGGGCGGAGCGAGAGCTTCTGGTTGTCCTCTGCCAGCAGAGTCATGGGAACAGCTTTCCCCAACGATGTGACAACACGCACAGAGCATCACCCACCAGGGAAGCTCACCGGGGCCTTGGTTTCCAAGGTTTTTATTGAGGTTTGGTCGTGGAGGTAAGACGGACTGCCCGAGTGGCTGACCTCAGTCTCCAGCCCCTCTGGAGGTCAAGCTGATACCCTGTGGCACAAGGCCCCACCGTAAATCACATTGTTAGCATAGACCATCAGATGTGTCCCAAGTCGCCCCCCCATCCGTAAACCAAGACACTCTTACCAGGCAGGTTAGTCCAAGGGCTTAGAGGCTCCCTCCCAGGAGCCAGGCAAGGGCCAGTTCTTTGGAATGTGCTGGATTTAGACAACCCAGGCCTGCTGAGTTCACCCTTTACTGCACACTGCCCCGCCCCTCCCAGCTCCCCCTTTGCTTTGATGAGTGGCAGCAACAGCCCCCTATGTCAGGCTCATCAGCGCCTTCCAGCGGCCTGGAGGAGCAGCTGACATCAGCCCCACTTGCAGAGACAGAGACTGAGGCTCCAAGAGGACCCGGGTGTGCCCAAGATCCTGTGGGTCCCAAGTGGCAGAGCTAGGATTTGTGCCCCTGTCTGCCCACCTCCAAGCTCTTCTCTGGGGCACCTGAGAAGAGTGTGTGTGTATGTGTGTGTGGTTTTTTTTTGTTATTAAAAAAATGTTATTATATAAACATTTAACACATCACTCCAGTCTCTATTTCCATCTTCCACATCACCTTCTTGTCTGTGTGTCCTTTTCTGTCTCTTATAAGGACACTGTCATTGAATTGAGGGCCACCCTAATCCAGTATGATCTCATCTTGAGCCTTACCTGAATGACACCTGCCATTAGACCCTCTTTCCAAATGAGGTCATATTCTGAGTTTCCAGGGGGCAAGAATTTAGAGGAGACACCTATTCAACCCTCTAAACCCAGTGAAATTTGACTTTCAGATATGCTCTGAATAGTTTTTTTTAAAGTATAATTACGTCCCATGCAGTACAATCCTCAACTATTGTATAGGACCTACTTAAACTGAAAAATTATTTGTTGTTGATTTGAAAATCTGATTTAACTTGGTGTCCTGTATTTCATTTCTTCTGGGCTACATCTGGAAACCCTAAGTAAGGAGAAAAAGAAAGTAGAAGTGTCTTTGCCATTTTAGGTAGGGTAGTCAGGGAGGGCCTCACTGAGGGGGTGAACTTTGAGCAGGTAACGCAAAGGAGGCGAGACCCAAAGGAGGCGAGAGGGAGCCATGTGGAGATCTGTGGGAAGAGTAAGTGCAAAGGCCCTGTGGCAGGAGTGTGCATGGTGTGTGGGAGGAACAGCAAGGAGGCTGAGTGAGGGGGAGAGGGCTGGAGAGGAGCGCAGAGAGGGCACCCAGGGCCAGATACTGCAGGGCCTTGTGGGACACAGTGAGGACTTTGCTTTGACTCTGAGTGAGGTGTGGGCCACCACAGGGTTCTGAGCAGAGAAAAAAAAGCATGAGCTGACTTAGGTTACAATGGGCGCCCTCTGGTGGCTGTGTGGGGAACAGACTAGGGGGTGAGGATGGGAGCAGGGAGACCAGGGCTGAGGCCACCCCAACAGCCCAGAGGATGAGAAGTCAGGTTCTGGATGGATTTTGAATGCAGGACAATCAGGACTTGCTGGTGGGTTGGATGTATGAGAAAGAGAGAGGTCCAGGATGACCTGAGGCTTTGGGCTCGAGCACCTGGAAGTGTGGACTTGGCCTCTTTTGAGATGCATAAGGTGGCAAAAGGAGCAGCTCTTGGGAGGAGTCTCGGGACCCCAAGGCTTGGCACAGCAGGTCTGAGAGGAGGCCCATTGGATGCCCGTGTGGAAGCCTCCAGAGGCCCGTTGGACATCTTCACGAAAGTGTGGAATAGGCTCTTGGCTGTGTGTCTGGAGCCTAGGAAAGACGTCAGAGTAGAGTTAGAAGTCTGGGGGTCCTCAGTAGACAGATGCCATGTGTGGTCCCCAGGGGAATGCTCGAGGATAGGAAATAGTAACACCTGCCACAAAGACCCGATGACATCGTTCATCCTTTCAGCAGATGTTTGTGCCCAGTCCCGTGCAGGTGCTGCGGCTTCACCGAGGAGAGAACTCGAGCCTGCCCCCTGCCCTCAGGGAGCGGAATTTGGGTGGTGGGGACAGCCCTGAGGCAGATGCTCTCCCCCAGTGCTTGGATGAATTCAGACTGTGAAGGCCAGTGTCTGAGCAGATGTCCAAACTGACCTCGGTGTCTGCCCCAGGGTCTGTGTACAAATTAGAAAAAGGTGCTCCTTTCCCAAGCCTGGGGTGGTCTAATATGACAGTCCCTATGTACACATGGCTGTTGAAATTGGGAAGAATTGAAATTAAATAACAGTTTAAATTCCATTCCTCAGTTGCATCCACCAGGTTTCAAGTGCTCTGTTGCCATCTGCGGCCAGAGGCGTCCCAGTGGACAGTGCAGATCTAGATGTTTTCATCACTGCAGGAAGTTCTTTTGGACGGTGCTGCTCTGTACCCTTTATGTCCCTATGAAAGGGTGACTGTGATGATAAATGTCTAGATCTATAGCATCTACAATGGTACCTCTTAGGTCTGGCACATTCGTGCAGTGCACATCCTGCCCAACTGCACCGGGCAGCCCTGCTCAGCCTAGGGAGTGGAGGAAGGCTTTTTGTGATAAGGGAGCAGGAATATGATGGAGGAGCAGGAATTCAGTTGGGGAAAGGGAAGAAGGCAGGAAGAGGGGCAGGGAGAGTGTCCCAACAGCATATGCAAAGTCCTTGTGCCTGGAGGAACTAAAGCCAGTGTGGTGGCTTTAGTGTAGAACAACCAAAGAGGGTTGTGGTGTCAGGCCCTGGGAGGCCTTGCAGGCTGTAGTATGGAGCATGGTCCTCCTTCCTGAGGGCCGTAAGAGCCTGGGAAGTGTCTTAGTAGGAGATTGATTGGATGTGTGATTCCTGATATCCAACTTCCTGGCTGTGTGACCTTGGCCTGTTACTTAACCTCTCTGAGCCTCAGTTGCCACAACTATAAATGAGGCACACTGTGCAAATGTGGATAACATCATTCAAGCAGCGCCTGACACGTAATAAGTGCTATGTAAGTTGCCATTTTCATTTATCACTATTGTTGTTACTGTTGGGTGAGACCTGCCTGGCTGCTATGTGGAGAACCGTTTGGCAGAGGAGGGAGGGGAGGGGACTTGGGGAGACCACTCATCCAGGCAGGAGAAGGCGGTGATGGTGTGGATGGGGCAGGGCTGGTGGGAGGAAAGAGCTGGGTGAAGCAGTGATCTGATTTGGAGGTGGAATCAGTGTGACTGTGATTTATCATGTGAGGGGAGGGAGCATCAGGGGTCACCTGCGAGGTCCAGATTTCTGGCTTGAAGCCCCAGGTGGATGTGAAGTTCCCAGAAGAGAATCTGGCTTGCAGGGGATGTCTGACGGATGTAGATTTTGCTGTCCTCCAGCTCTGAGATCCCCTCACTCTCAAACTGCAGCTCAGCCCCAGGAATGGAATATTCAAGGTCATTCTGTGAGTCCAAGACCTGGCTAAGGACCTGGGCACAGGCCTTAGCTTTGGGCTCCAGTCTCGTCCTCTGCCAGCATGACCCAGCTCTGGAGGTAGTTTAGACGAGGATTTGCTAGGCTCGTATTTCTCCCGCATCACCCAGCTGTGCTGGCTCAGTTGCCTCCAAACCTTTGTCCAGGTCATTCTTCCCACTTCAAAGCCGCACCTGATCTCCACGAGTTTTTCCTTAAGGCTGCCTCTCCTGAGAGACACACAGAGGGTTGTGTGTATGGGCTGGTTTTACCGAGGGGTGATTTCCCTCTGTGGCTTGCTGTATAGTCTGGGACAAGTCACGTGTCACCCTGAAACTCCATCTCTCTGTGAGCAAATAGGCAAGCCACCCGGAAGCTTGCTCTTTCATTTATTTGTTTGTTCATTCATTCATTCATCTGACAAGTTTTCGAGGGGGGAGTGGTGGGTGTGTAAGCTGAGGTGGGCAAGGCAGTGAGCAGTTATGTAGGGACCTTGAAGTTCCTTTAGAAAGCGCCTGGATTTTATTCCAAATGCAGTGGGAAGCCGTTGGAGAGACAGGGTGTGGGATCCGTTTATAATCTCAATAAGCTCTTTGTGACAGCTGGGTGGAGACTGGTTTGGAAGTGAGGTGACAGGTGAAGGTGGCAGGAATGAGAAGGCGGCAGGAGGGGAAGATGGAGGCAAGAGCGATTCCGAGTTTTGGCAAATGAATTTGCTAAAGGATTAGATATGGGAGCGAGGATAAGAAAGGAATCAAGGATGTGGTTTCTGATCAGAGCATGTGAATAGGTGATAGTACCACTTCCTGAAAGGAGAGGACTGGGCCAGGGGAGGAGGAGGCATTCTCCTGGGGCCTTGTTAGATATGAGATACCATTAGACACCCAATGGGAGATGCCAAAGACATAATGGGATATGAGAGTCTGATGCTCAGGGGAGAGGCCAGGGATGGTTGGAATGAATACGTTTGGGAGGGGAAACCTAAAATGGTTATTTTGTTGGAAGACGGGGATGGGAGGATGTGATCTTATGGGCTTGACATGTTGGATTTGAGGGTGACCGTGACATCCCAAAAGAAATGTCAAGTAGAGAGTTTGTATCAGTTACTGTAAAGGCTTAGCTGCTGTAACAAGCAGGCCCCACAATGCAATGGTTTAAAGAAGGTGGAGGATTCTTTCCCTTCCACTTCACGGCCTTGTGGCAAGTGGGCCAGGGTGGACAGGTGGCTCTGTTTCACATGAGATTAGGCTGGGGCCCAGGGTCCTTCCATCTTGGTACTCTGCCATCGCCTAAGGGCATTGTCTTCACCCTTGTGGGGTCAAAACTGGGTTGTAGGCAGAACTAGGATGAATTCTCTGGGCCACACCTAGCCTCAAGGGAGGCTGGGAAATGTAGTCTATCTGGGCAGCCCTATGCTGCTTTCACCTCTATTTCCATTGGAGAAGGGGAGGACAGAATCATGCACTGGAAATGGATTTTAGGTCCAGAACTTGGAGGAGAGGTCCGAGCTGGAGACGTGAGCTGGGTAGTTATATGCACAGAGACAGTGTTTAAAGGCGCGAATGGAGAGGCAACTTAGAGTGAGCTCCAGGAGAGAGAAGGGAAGAGAGCCCAGAATCAAGCCTGGGGGTCCCCCATTATTTAAAGGATGGGGCCAGGAACATCCTTATGTGTACCCATAATCCCTCAGGCTATGACATAGCCCATTTTTCTTCTCTCTGACTCTCTCCTCAGGCCTTGTATGACCCCATCAACCCTGACAGGGAGACCCTTGACCAGCCTTCACTTACCGACTCCCAGCGTCTGTCCAAAGAGCAGGAAGTGCTTCAGGCTTTGGAACCCCTGCTGGCTCAGGCCAACTTCTCCCTGCTCTCCGAGGACGCCATGGCCTACGCTCTGGTGGTCCATCACCCTCAAGATGAGGTCCAGGTGCCTGTCTTCCAGAGGAGAACCAAAACTCCCTGAAGGCCTTGGGGCAGGGGTGGCGCCTTTGGGAGGCAGAGGCTGCTGGGAGTTGCAGTCTTGAACACAGGGCACCAGTCCACGTGGCGCCTTTGAAGAAAAAGTCTCATCTTTCTCAGTTTACTTCACTGACATCTGTAGGAAAAGTATCGTAAGAAACAGATCTTGTTAGGACTAGGGACTTTATCACCATCTGCCAGAGAACTGTAATACAGTTGTCCTTTGGTATGGGAGCGGATTGGTTCCAAGACCCCTGTGGATATAAAAAATCCAAGGATATTCAAGTCCCTTATATAAAATGGCATAGTATTTGCTTATAATCTATGCATATCCCCCAGTATTCTTTAAATCATCTCTAGATTACTTATAATACCCAATACAATGTAAATATTATGTAAAATAGTTGCTGGTACACAGCAAATTCCAGTTTTGCTTTCTGGAACTTTCTGGAATTTAAAGAATATATATTTTCCATCCCGTAGTTGGTTGAATCACTGGATGTGAAACCTGCAGATATGGAAGCTGACTATCATAGATAATCCAAAACACTCATTGTTAAAGTCAACAAAATTATGATAAAACTACTAAAATCTTCCAAAGTTATCATCTCTGAAATTGGGTTGTGACTTATAAGCGGTGGTGTGACATAGTTTAATTGGCAATATATTTTCCCTCTTAGCTGGGGAAATAAACTGTTTTTATTATTTCATAAAATAATACAGTATTTTAAAATCAGTAGCATCTTAGATTCTCAGAAATATGGTAGTAAAGATGCCTATGATGTGAATGGTGCCATCTTGGATGGGGTGCCCTTGTGCAGTGTACAGCATGAACAACCATACATGGCTGCCCTGGCATGGCAGGGTAATGACACAGGGTGATGATAAGCCTGGGAAGGCGAGTTAGGGGTGGCTGGGGAAATCCTTGTGGGGAGAAGCATCTAATTCTAATATCCTGCACTCACATCCCAGGTTATACTCAGCTGCCTCTGCTTCCTTCCTCCCCCTTGACAGGTGACAATAAATTTGGATCAGTATATCTACATGCATTTCTGGGCCCTGGGCCAGCGAGTTGGGCAGATGCCCCGTAAGTCCAGCGTGGGCTCCAAGCGTGGCTTCTTCAAGTCGCCCCCCGCAGAGAGGTGAGGCGACCCTTGTTCCCCAGCTGCAGCAAGAGGGAGCCAGGTTAGAGTCGAGAGGGGACTGACAGGTCAGTGTCTGGATCTGGGTGTCTGGGACCTGGGTGGGAAGTCGAGAAAGGGGGAGGGGTAAATCAATACTACCTTTCCTTCCCAAGAAGTAAGAACTACAATTCCCAGGGGAAGAGAAAGGTTAGGAACATTTCTCTCCATTTCTCTCCATTTTCCAGATGAGGAAAACTGAGACTCAGAGAGGGAAGGCCACATTCTGAAAAAGTGGAGCAGCTGGGATTCTGATGAACATCATATTTTTAACAGAGGATATTCAAATCCAGAGTAGGGTCAAGACAGCCAGATCTTCTCAGAGTCGGCCAGTGGGCCTGTGTATCACCCAGTCCTTCTGGAAATCAGTTTATCAAATAGGGTCACAAATCCAAAAACAAAACAAAAACCAAAGACAAAAAGCCCCTCATATCCCTTAAACCAGTAATTCCACTTCCAGGAATCTATGCCAGGGAGATATTTATACTTGCAGACTGCTTAATTATCTGTTTCTCCCACTGGACTATAAGCTCTGCAAAGGCAGCAACTGACTCATTTTCTTGTCTCTCCAGAGCTACATAGCACTCCTGGCACTGAACAGATACTCTGAAATATATCTAGAATTTGATTTTGAAAATTAACTAAGGAATCTTCTTCAACTCTCATTTATTAAGTCCATAAAATCAAGATGCAAACCTATGTGTCCAATGATAGGGAATTGCATTATGTAACTGATCCCCTGTTGTTGGACACAAAACTTATTTCTGACTTTCCTCCAACCATTGTTAAGTAGGTTTTAAAATGATGGTGCGACTGCAGAGTCAGAGAGAGTGCCCTGGGGCCGGAGGGGGCTTCCCAGGGCGGTCCTGACTACCCTCGCCCCTCCATCTCTGTCCATCAGGAGATACTTTAAACGGGTGGTGCTAGCAGCCCGGACAAAGCAGGGGCACTTGGTGCTGAAGAGTTTCAAGGACACACCGTTGGAGGGCCTGGAGCAGCTGCTGCCCGAGCTGAAGGTGCGCACGTCCACCCTGCAGCGTGCCCTGCTCAATTTCACGCTGGTCGTCTCAGGTGTGGTCTTCTTTGTCAATGTGGGCATGGTCGTGCTCTCTGACTTCAAGATGGCCACCTCCCTGCTGCTGCTGTTCTTTGCTGCCTTCATGGGCCTGCGGGCCTCCAAGGTAAGTGGGCCACCCCGCCAAGCCTCCCGGGTCCCTTTTCCTTGGTGTGCAGCCAGGAGGTCAGGCCGTCCTATCTCTCTGTGCTTCAGTTTCCTCATCTGGGAAATGGGCCGGATGGCGAGACCTGCTGTGAGGATGAAATGAGTGCCTCTGTGAAGGGCACTGGGTGCAGTGCTGGCACGTGGCAGGTGCTACACAGGTGTTCACGGCCACTCACTGGGCGCCTGCTTTGACAGACACTTGACGTGGTGAATGATGTGTGTTCTAGAACCAGATTTCCTGGGTTTGAATCTAGCTTGACTGTCTTCTAGCTGTGTGACCTTGAACAAGCCGCTTAACCTCTCTGTGCCTCAGCTCCCACATCTGGAAACTGGATGACAATGGGACCTAACTCGGGATTAAATGAATTATACTGCTGAGAACAGGGCTCTTGTTCCCTGTGTCTGGGCCTCCCCGTCCTGGCCAGGTGTCATTAACACTAGGGGGGCTGTTTTTCTTTCCTTCTTTCTTTTTTTTAATGGAGGTACTGGGGATTGAACCCAGGACCTCATGCACTCTAAGCACGTGCTCTGCCACTGCGCTTTCCCTACCCTCCCAGGGGAGCTATTTTATAAATGCGGCCCCTGTGTTCTAGCCCCTGTGGACTGAGTTGGAAACTTTGGGCCTAGGGCCCTGGAAGCTGTATTTTTAACAACCTGCCTTCCTGATTCTGCTACACATGAGTGCAGGGCTGCCTCGTACAGTCGTGCAGGTTATTCACCATCCAAGGGTTCATGGCCGAGGGGACAGGTGGGGCTGACACCCAACTTGTGCTTTGCTCCCTGAGCCGTGAGCTCTATCTTGAGGCTGAGTGGGCCTTGAGGGACTGCCTTTTACTGATACTCCCCCAGGGCTGGCACTGGCCCCTGGGGTGTGGACTGGTGTGAGGCGTCTGTTGGACCCGATCGTTCACTTGCTGGTTCATTGGTTTTCAAGCTGTTGCAGCCATCCCGGTGGGCTCCTAGGAGGCCTGGTAATAAATCCCACAGATAACAACCAGGCTGCGCTGGCTGAGAGGGTGAAGGGTTGTGGGGAGGGGGAGCAACTCCTGCCTAGGCCCAGGGCTCGGGTGGGATTGGAGGGAAGGTTTGAAAGCCAGGGATTGAGCCTGGTGGAGAAGGGGCTGGGTGAGCACAGCTTGGAGGTCTCACAGGGCTGGAATCTGGGGTGCAGGGGGGAGAAGTGAGGCCCCAGAGGGTGGCTGAACCTTGATGCTGAGGCAATGAATGTTAGCCAGGAACAGACTAAAGGTGACTTGGCCTGTTCCAAGGCTCAGGAGCCCAAGAGAGCAGGGTGGGCTCAGGGGAATGTTCATGGTAAATTGGCTCATTCAGCATGGACTGTGTTCAGAGGGGAGGAGCAGGTGAGTGGGAGAAATCCTCAGGGGCCAGGCCGTGGAGGTCGGACTCTTTGAGGGCACTAGGGAGCCATGGGAGGGCTGTGAGCAGGGGAGGAGCAGGGTCAGGCTGTGTCAGGACAGACTGGAAGGGGGAGACTGAGGCCAGGAGGAGGCTGGGTGTTGCACTAGGTGCTTTGGAGAGGAGGGGAAAAGGCAGAGAGTCAAGGCAGGAGGAGGGGGCTGGAGACTGACAGGCTGCTGGGAAGGTGGTGGGGTCTGTGCCAGGGGTCTGGCCTGTGATTGAGTAGATGGTGGCATCACCCCAGGTACAGAACCCAGGGGAGGAAGGAGGAGTGGACTGAGGGGTTGAGTGAAGAAGGACAGGGCACTCAGCGTGGGCCACCACGAGTGTTGAAGGGAACATCCAGGTGGCCAATGGTGAGCCCTCTCCAGGGAGAGTTCTGGCCTCATCTGTGTGCCATGGAGTCACATGACCCGCTCCCTTAACCTGTGAGAATTCAACTCTATAAGCTTGGCAGAAACAGGCACAAAACCCAAGATATTTTTTATACTCATCCTGAATGCATGCAATTCCTACATCTTGCCTTCAACCAAAGAAATGGCGATTCGTTCCAAAGCGGGGACATAGACCGACTGTGCTGGCCTTGTAAGGAGAGAGTACAGTCCACAACAGAGCGTGTCATCGGTACTGTGCAGGCCATTTCAGCAATTTTCCACGGGTGTGTTAACTTCAGAGGCATTTCACCTTAGGTCTCCGTGTAAGATGGGTGATGCTCTATAGGCAGAAAACGCTTATGTTTAAAGGGGAGCCTCCAGCCCGGGGTGTAGAGAAATATTCAATCATAGCCAATGTTTAAATGCTTGTTATGGGCCAGGCTCTGTGCCAAGTGTTTTATTAGCATCTAGAGCACTTCTGTTATCTGCCTCCATTCACAGCACTACCCGAGGATTTAGGTCTTAACCACTGTCTCACAGCTGGAGGGGACAGAGTTGGACGGGCACCCAGGCCTGCAGGCTGTAGGACCCAGCAGTCTTCAGCTCATTTTGTGGGTGAGAGGAGGAATCTGGACAGACGTTTTGAATGTGAGCCCCAGAGGGCACTGGTGGGCTTTCATTTCCCTCCTTAGGGACCATAAGGTTGGAGAAAGGGGGCCAGGCCAAGAGGGGCCAAGGGTGGGGAAGGGGGCAGCCAGTATCCAGCAGGGCCCCAGACCTGCTCCTCCCCTCTTCTTCCCTGAAAGTGGCTCTTCCAGTATTTGTCATCTGTTAACATTTCTCTTTACAATTTAATGTTTAAAATCTTGTTTTTAATTATGGAAAAGTTCAAACAAATGCAGAAATGTAATAGTATGGTGAGCACCCCTGTAGCCAGCACCCAGCATCAACAATTAGCAGCAGTCAGTTTTCATCTAACGACCTACCACTCTCCCACCATTTAGATTATTATTATTTTGAATCCTACGCATATCTGTTAATACTTTAGTATGTATCTAAACGATAAGGACTTAAAAAAACCTTTGTAACACAAAGTTTCCAGGCTAAAACTCATATGGTCCGGAAATCCTTAATAAAGCCATTAATATGTGGCTCAGATGAGCAAACCAGGGCAGCGGCTGCGGAGTCACTGGGGCGAGAGTGTGGGGGATAAAAATCCAAATACCTGGTCCCCTGACCTGGGGATCTGAACTGAATAGGCCTGGTGAGGGCCCGGGAGTCCTCCGGAAGGGCGGCGCCAGTGTGACTGACCCAGGGGTGTGTGTATGGGTGGGGAAGTGGAGTCCCAGCGCTGCCCGGCCCCTGCCGGATCTCGTCCCGCCTGCAGATGTTTGGACAGCGGCGCAGCGCGCATGCGCTGGAGCTGGCGCATATGCTCTACTACCGCAGCACGTCCAACAACTCCGAGCTGCTCAGCGCCCTGGCCCTGCGCGCGCAGGACGAGCACGCCAAGGAGGCGCTGCTGGCCCACAGCTTCCTGGCCCGGCGGCCCCGGGGGTCCCACAACCGGCCGGAAGGTAGGACTCGCGGAGCCAGGTGGCCCCGCCCCCTTTATGGGCCCGCCCTCGCTAGGCCCCACCTACTCCGTCATTTGCAGCTCCTCCCCCAAGAGCCACGCCCCAGACCAATGTGGCTGGCCTCCGACGTGGCTCCGCCTGAACAAACTCCACCCTGCCCCTACAGGGTCGAGACTCCCCGTAGTCCCAAGTGGCCCTGCCACAGTGAGACACCCGACCCCCGTTGTCTGCCTCCCACTTTCAGCTCGCGCTGGTGAAATTGGTTCAGTAGACCGGACCTCTGACTTAGCTCCTGATCTTGGTGGACATGATCCTTCCCTGGGGTGACCTCCCTCTCCTAACCTCAACCTTGGCAAGAGTCTTGGATCAGACTCCTGTTGTGGCATGCTCTCCACTCCCACCAGCTCCTTCCTATATGTGAACCCAAATACTGCCTCCAAGAGACCCTTACCCTTCCCTGTGTAAGCCCCAGGTGGTCCCTTCCCAACGGGACCCTTCCCTGAACAAGGGTCCCTGGCTTGTCCCCAGATGAGAGCCCCAAAACCGAGTCTTCTAGGCTTTGTCCGACTCCCCTCTTACACTTGTCCGACCCCTAGGCTTCTCCCAAACCCAGAACCCTTGGACTCCTTGCCCTGTCGTCCTCCCCCAGTCCTTTCGGGTCTGTCTGACCGCCTCACAACACCTGCCTTTCCCCCTACAGAGACCTCCCAGTGGCTCCAGTCGGAGGTGGAGAACTGGCTCCTGGCCCAGTCAGGCTGTGACGTGGCCTTCAACGGAACTCGGGCCCTGGCCCACCTGCAAGCCCTGACCCCCAACATCGGGATGTACCCGCCCCCGGGTTTCCCCAAACTAGACTCATTGGCTGCTATCACTTCCCCCAAGGCCACACCCAGCAGTGACAACCCCTGACAGAAACCTCTCTTGCCCATCCCCGCCCAGCCACCTGGTCGGGAACTAAGCCCCGCTTCCTCCATGACGAGCTGTCAATCACGGCTACTTGGCTTTGCCCCTCCCCGCCTTCGAAGTACTCCCTGGCGACCGCCACTTCCGTTACGCTGTTTTCTTAAACAAAGCCGCGCATCGAGGCAGCCCGCCGTTGCTAGGTCCCTTCTTCCGATGAGCGGCCAATCAAAGCTTTTTGGCTCAGCGCCTGTTCCATCTCTTAGTCTCACCCCCACCATAAACATCTAAACGTGGTTTGGCTGAGGAGGGAGGGTCAGCCAATCACAGCTGTTCATCGCTGCAAACCACCAGGCACAGTTGTTAAACTGAGCCCTCCCGAGGGTATCTGTCACTGTCTTTTTACCCCGCACCCGCACGGGGCAAAACTGCCCATCCTCTTCACCGAGGCGGAGCTTTAACCCGCAGCCAATGAGAGCCGTTTAGCTCGGTTCTCTGGCAACCCGCCAATGACAGCTGCCGAGCACTACCAACCTTGGGCAGCCGGTTGTCCCTGTGTCAAGCAACCAATCAGAATTTCTAACGGAGACTTGATCTTTCTACCAATTGCCGCTACTTATAAGGCAGGCCATTTGATCAAATACTAATCAGCTGGTCCAGGCTGAAGGGGTGGGGAGCTTTGTCCCAGGCAGAAAGCTGTGGGCCAGTAGGAATCAGAGACCATCTTCACCCCAAGGCTCAGGTCCACTCAGGCCCCCAAAACAAAACTCAGGTGACTTCCCTGCCCAAGTCCCTCACCCTTCCTACAGAAACTACCTCGGCCTGGATCTTGCCTCCACCAGTGGCCTGTGCAATATTTACTGATCTATCGATGTCTCCCGCTGTCCCCTCTCCCAAAGGAATAAATCATGTTGAATAAATCTGGGTGAGTAGGGTATAGTTGCAGGGGTTGCCGAGAAGGAAGTCATCAGAATCCTGGAAAGAAGATTCTAAGTGTTGGGGAAGTGCATTTGGGTGGGTCTTGGGCAGAGAAAGCTGTAGTCCTAGAGAGACTGGGTGTGTAGTTGGTGAAATTGTCTGTGGATCACAGAGAAGGATCTTAGAGGCCCTCATTCCCCAAAAGACTGGTCTTCTGAAGACAGGAGATAAGGCAAATTGTTCATGGCACTAAGGCACACAGGCAGGGGATGGATTGGTGTGAAATCTGGCCTCTCCCCTTCACTCATGTATTTTGGTTTTTGGTGGGGGAGGTTTAGGTTTATTTAGTTATTTTTGCGGGGAGGTACTGGGGATTGAACCCAGAACCTCACGCATGCTTAGCATGCCGTCTACCACTTGGGCTATACCCTCCCCTCCCCGTGTATCTTGATATGGGGTTGAGTAAGCCAGGAGAAAGGGGTTGTCATCTAAGTTTTACTAAGGTGTCATATGGACTAGAGGCAGTATTTGTGCAGGGAATTTGGTGGGGGAGAAGAGGGGTTTGGTTCCAAGAGGGAAATGGGAGTATCTTCCCAGAGGAGGGGTCAGAGGGAGCAAAAAGAGGCTTAAGGATCTAGAACCTGCTTGGTTGAGCGAGAGAGGCCCTGGACCAAGGAGAGATGACATGGAGACTCAGACTCCTGGCTCTTACCCAGAGGTTCCTAATGGTTTAGACTTGGAAAGAATCTTGAGTCTTGAGACAGGAGGACCTGGGGCCTTAATCTGTGGAAAGGGAAAGGCAGCCGGGACGCTGAGCTCCTGTGTCCCGAGTTAGAAGGGATGGGAGGGGGCCTGGAGCTGGGTATTCTGAGGGCAGAGCTGCTGGTGATGGGGGCATCAGGCGTGAACGGCCTGGGTCCCGGCAAGAGGAAGGAAGGAGGCAAAGGCAGAACTGGCGTTTAGACGGTTTTATTTTCTGGAGCCAGGGCAGGGGCTTCGGGGAGAGGCTGCGGGGCTGGGAGCCGGCTGCGGAGGTGAGGGGACGCGCGGTCCTCACTCCCGCTTCCGCAGATGAATGTAGATAATGCCGCTGGCCAGGGCGAGGGGGAAGGCCACCCAGGCCAGGGCGAAGCAGTAACCGAAGCTGCCCCCCGACGGACGCTCTGCCAGGATCTCCTTGGCGTGAATGGCGTAGATCAGCGCCCCAGTAAACACTGCCACGCCTGCGGGGAGACGGGAACCACACGTCACTCAGGACCCCCAAGAAGACTGCATTTCCCAACAACCCACGGGGCAAAGAAGCCGCGGGAGGGCGAGTGCGCAGCACCGCTGTCTGCTGGGAGTTGTGGTTCGCACCCACAGCGTCGTCCAACGGGGCTACTGCAGCGTGGCCTTGGGCAGATTAGTTAATATCTTTGCGTCCCCTTTACTCATCCATTAAATGGGACGATAATATCTACTCATCCACACAACTAAGGAGTATTTTTGAGTGCTCTTCTACAAACCAAGCACAGAAGTAGTGAATTAACAGAACAAAAGGAAACCTAGAAAGGTAACGTCCCCCAAATTGAGGACTGTGATTAACTTAGCTCTTTGCACCGGAAATCAAAAAACTTAAAAGTACGTAAAACTCCCTGAGGTGTGTGATACACGGTACGTCCACAAGAAAGAGCAGCTGGCTGACATTATAAGACCACTACTATTATAACTTAGAGTTCTCTCCTGGGATATTAATTAGCTACCTATCCCTGCTGCCCCCCTCCATTTCTGGGATCTAAATTATTTGTCCACATCCACTTCCCCAGCCCTGGCTTCTTGAAGCCCTGAGTTCCAGTTCCCCCATGACTCAGACACACACACCACAAACCACCATCGAGTCACTGAAAACTACAACTCCCGTAAGGTGCTGGGACAGAGAGGCAGCTAAAGGAGGCACTTTAGGTGGTCCTTGGGTTGTTGAGAATTGTTTTCTTTCAGTATCTGTCCATTCTCAGGGACCCCAGCATCCCCACAGGCCCCCCTCCCTTCCCTTCAATTCCCAGGGAACAGTGCTCACTGGTGCAAAGCTGGCAGAGGCCAGTGGCATAGAAGAGCCCTCCTCGCCGCATGGTGTAGAGTTGGAACATGAACAGGATGAAGGACAGACAGCAGAGGATGAGGGAAAGCACCATGAGGATCTGCACCGCCTTCAGCCAGCCTGCAAAAAGGAGATAGAGGTGGAAGTCACACAGGTCCAGAGTTCCAGCTGCACCTGCTTGCTCATCATTGCCCCCCTCCAACCCTTCTTCCATTTAGGGCCATATAACCTCAGATACTAAGTAATATCACTCATGTCAACCTTGATTCCTGTAACTTTCCTAAATTCCCTCATCAGTTCTAGAAGCTGTTTGCAGATTCTTTAGAATTTTCTACATAAACATGTCCACAGGGAATAGAGAAACTTTTACTTCTTCCTTTCCCAGCATTATGCCTTTTATTTCTTTTTCTTGCCTTGTTGCATTGGATACCTTAAGTACAACATTTTATAGAAATAAGAGCAGAAACTCTTACTTTGCTTTTAGGGGAAAAGCATATAATTTTCACCTTCTTTCACTTAGAAATATTGATAGATAACAGCTCTGCCGTTTTAGAACTCAGATGCTTCTGGTCTCGCTTCATTAGAACCTTGGAAGGATTCAGCCTCACCCCTTTAGAATCTTAATGTGGTCCACCCCTTTGGAACTTGGACAAATTGGTCCCAGCCATCCATTCAGAACACCTGTCATGTCTTCTTAGAACTGTGGAAACATAATCCTATCTTCTCGGAATCTTAGCTTTTCCCCCATTCCTTAAACCTATAGCATGCGATCTCCATTCCTGAATCATAGGGAGGGGTGCTTTCAAACCATCCTCTTTAGAACATGAGCATATTTCCCCCTACCATCCAGATAGGTGGGTCATCATACAACAGCCTCAGTCACCCAGCATTGAGACCGAGACCCATGCACTCAAAACTTTGGGGGCCCCCAATCCTTGGTCCCAGGAGGAGACTTGGGGTTACCCCTCCCTTTTGCAGATCAGCCCCAGTGCCCCTCACCCCTCACCATTCTCGCTGACGTTACTGCAGGCCCACGTTTTGTTGTCATTGTTCCATGTGCAGTCATACCAGAGATTCAGGGACTCCTTCCCGGGGAGGGTCCACCAGGACTGAGATGGACAGAGGAAGAGGGGCAAAGTTAGGGTGACTGGGAAGGGTTAGGAAAAGGGTGAGGTACTCTGAAGGAGGAAGGAGCTGGACTGGAGAAAGGATGGATTTAGGAGGAAAGTAGGAGAAGCGGTCTCGTTAGGGGAAAGGGTAGGGTGGAGGCAGAGCTCAGAAGGGTAAATGCTAGAGAAAGGGGGTGGGGCCAGAGTGACTTTAGAGGAGGAACTTGTTGAGAATCTTTGCAGAAAAGGAGGCCCCGCGATTCCAAGTAGGCTTACCTTGTCCAAAGTGGCCACAAAAAGCAGGATGAGAATAAGGATGTGAAGGGCAGAGACCACCAGCAAGAGGAGTGACATGGCCGTGGTGGAAGCCTGGGTGGGGATGTAGAGGATGGTCACTTCAAGAAGTTGGCACAGGGCCGGTGAGATGCCTGAATCCTGGCAGAGAAGGGGGCTGAGTCCAGATTCCCTGGTCTAATGAAAAAGAGGGCTAGGGGCCTGGACTCCTGGTCTGAAGGAGGCTGGGACCAGACTCCTGGGTCTCGAGGAGGAGGGGGCTGGGGGCCCAGGCTCCTGAATTCCCCAGAGACCGGAGAGGGCAAGAGATAGACTGTTGGGTCCAGGAAGGAGTAGGACTAGCAATGTGGCTCCCATCATCTCAGAGCCCTGTCCCTGGGCACGTATGAGCCAGGATATGAAAATTCATATTGCCACCCTTTCAGATTCATCGGAAGCTGGGGGCTGCCCCCAGAGATGGGCATCCTTGACTCACCCCACTCCTCTCCTGAGGTGGGGGGAGGAAGGGGGACCCGGTGAGTCATCGGGTGACTCATCTCACCTCCTCCTGTCTCCAAGCACCAGGGAAACCCCAGCCCTTGCCTATGCCCACGAGATCCCCACCCAACCCTGCCGCCAGACTAGTGTCTGCTGGACATCTTGTGGGGAAAATGGACAAGATATCTTGCGGGTGGGGAGAGACCCAAGAAGCAGGAGCCAGCCTCCCATGACTCTTTAGAGTCCCGAGAGGGTGGGGGTGGGGGGGTGCTGGAGGGTCCCCAGACTTTGATTGTTCGCAACGAAAAATCCTGTCCTCAGGGTCTTCAAGGGAGAGTGGACAGCCGTGGGAAAAAAATTGCAGGGATCTTTTGGGTAGGGGGCTCTGCTGGAAACCCTAAAATCTTGCCAAGCCCCACCCCTTCCCAAGTTCCCATGCCAAGTGCGAAGAAATCACTTCTTAAATTACAAGGATTGTCAAGGGGTCTGAGAGCTGGGGTAGGGGTAGTCTCTCCTGGGCTGGGGGTCTCCTTTCCAGTGCTGCACACACAACTAAAGAAGGAAATCCCAGTCCGAATAACGGATTGGAAACTTACCGAGAGCGGCGGAAAAAGTCAGAGTTGGAGTCTGGTCCCTCGCTCAGGCCTCTGTGCCCCGCCCTTCTCCCTCCTTCCACCCTCTCTCGGCCCCCGCCTCTCTCGCCGCCTTCCTCCCTCCCTCGCTCTCCCCTCTGCCTCCCTCGCTCTTTCTCCCCTCCAACCCTGGAACCCTTTCTCCCTTTCTCTCTCCCTCTCTCTTTCTCTGTCCTGCCGCTTTGGTCTCTCTCTTGTCCTCGCTGTTTACGCCTCCTTCCTCTCCCTCTTCTCACTCTCCTGGCTTCTATTTCTCTAATCCTTTCAATATATACTGACCCTTTTATACCCACCCTCACCGCACCCAGCTGAGGTCTGTAGCCAGAGGGAGGGCCCTGGCACTTGGCTTCCTCATTCTTCGGGCCCCCACCCACTACCCCCAGACAGGCATCTTCTGGGGCTCCCTCCCGCGGTTGAGATGAACCACCCCTGGAAGGAAGGGAACAGAGCTGGGGCCCACGGGTGGGGCCAGCAGCGGCGGTGAGATGATCCGATTCTCAGGCCTCTGCTCGGGGTCTTGTCCTGGGACCTCTGTCTGCTTTCCTTGATGGGGCTTAGGACCCGATACTCAGAGGGATGGGAGGCTGAGGGAGGAGGCCAGATTTCTGCGGTGTGGAGTGGGGCTGAGGGCTGCTGGTGGTCAGGGGATGGGAAATGGAGAAGTGTAGAACTCTAGAAGGGGGCAGGAGGTGGAAGTTAAGAAGCCCAGTGCTTCCATTTCCTGCCTGGGGAACCTGGACCAAGTTGATCAACTTCTGAGCCCCAGTTTCCTAATCTATGAGGTGGGTACAATAACACTAATAATCCTGACAATATACTAACACCGATAATAACAATTCTGACACTTACTCTAATGAGTAAGTTAAAACCAGTACATGGACACACCTAACACATGCATTCCTTTCTTCATCATTTATTGACCATCTCTTATGAACCAGGAGTTCATAATGAAGAAAACAGAGGGAAGCCCTGCTATTCTTGTGGATTTAACTTCTAATCAAGGGACACAGCCAGACAATCAAGACAAAACATCAATGAAGAAGAGAAATTTCAGATAGTGATAAGTGCTTTGAAGGAACTAAAATACAGGGACATTAATATGATTGGAGACTGTTCTTTAAAAAAAATTTTTTTTTTAATTGATGGGAGGCTACTCTGAAAGGGTCATCAGGCAAGGTCTCTCTGAAGAGGTAACATCTGAGCTGAGACTTGAAGATAGGAGTGATTTGAATGCTGGGAGGGGAGAGGTAGTGCCCAAGCCTTTGAGAACAAGCTCAGGTTGTTCAGGGAACAGACAGAAGGGCCAGTGTGGCTGGAAGACAGGGCGTGAGAAGGAGTGGTAGGAAGGGAAACCAAAGAGGGCTCTTGAAGCCTAGAAAAGGAGTTTGGGTTTTCTTCTAAGTGCAGTGGGAAGCCATTGAAGAACAAAAATGCAGTACCAGGACTTCATGTTAGTTGTTGTTGTTGTTATTATTATTATTATTATTTCTTGGGTTATTGAATCAGGGTGTGTGTGTGGGGGTGATGACCACTATGCACTTGGGTCTCTCTGCAGGGTTGAGTACTGTTGAAAAGTGAAGGACAGGGAACCAGGTGTCTGGGGTCCTGATGTGGAATTAAGAGCTGGAGAACTGAAATCCGGGGTCCCTGAAAGGGAAGGGAACTGGACAATGGGATGTCTGGGTATGTGATGGGGCCAGAGCTAGGGGAAGGGAGAGTGGTTGGTCTTTTGGACTCACCGAAGCGGTGAGGGAAGGGCAGTTCAGTGACTGGGTGGGTGCTCGGGAAGCTGGGGTACCAGTGTAGCACAGGCTCTAGACACACTGGCTGGATTCAGTTCGAAGCCATTTTACTCATTAGCTGTGATTTGGGGCGAGTTATGAATCTGACCCAGTTTATTTGTAAAATAGGGATAATTGTAAAAGTGTTATGGAGCAGTTCTTAGAGAAGTGTCTGGTACACAGTAAGTACAGTTGTATGTGCTTATTAATACCAGACATTGTGTCCCTGAGTGGATTCAGTACTGGGAGACTCTAGATAAAGGTCTCTAGGATTAGGGGAAAGGGCAAATTCTTGGACTCAGTGGATCTCAAGGCTAAAACGTAGGGAGTACAAAATGAAGATCCCTGGGGGTGGGGAGTAAGTTGCTTCATCTTATACTTTTGAGAAGGACAGAGACCGGAGGTCTGAACTCAGTTCCACAAGTAAGTTAGCAAGTTTGGGTCACTGGGGAAAAAATGAGGGGCTGGAGATTATATGATTTCATGGAGGCAGAGGGGACCAGACCTGGGTCCCGGGAGGAGTCTGGGAACCAGGGACGAGGGAGACGGAAATTTGAGCGGGATAAGTGAAGAACAGGCTAGGATTCAGTTAAGTTCCCTGAGTGGAATCAGCGCCGGAGTTGGATGTCCTGGGGATGTTCCGGTGAGGGGTGGTGGTGGGGCGGTCCCCCATGCTAGGGCCCTGTAGAAAGGCGAGAATTCAAGGGACCAGAGGGCTGTGGCGGTATCTCCCCTTCCTGGGCCTCCTAAACTACGAGCTGAGCGCCTGCGGGCCGCTTCCTCCCACAGGAAACCGCAGGCGTCGGACACACCCAGCCTGCAGGGAACGCTGCCTACTGCTAGCCCGCTCTGTGGAGGCCCACGTGGGCAGCAGCCCTCTGTCAAGGGGCGTGCCCTGCAGAGCCAGGGGGTGTGGCAACGAAGGGCGTGGCCGGAGAGCGAGGGCGGCACGGAGCGCCCTAGACCACGCCCACTTCCGCCTCAGTGCGCGGACCTCAGGCGGCTGAGGGTTTTTGGCCGCCTCTTCAGAGGCCGTTGGCCGCGCATGCGTCATGAGCCGCTTGGAGGACCTGAGGCAGTGGTGAGAGCCTCCCCCGACAATTCCCGGCATCGTCACCGCCTCCCTGCTAATGAATCCTCAAAATAACGTGGTCTTAGTCAGCTTAAGACAAGCAGTTCTCGCGCCCCGTCCCAAAGGACCTCGGCCCAGTTCCAGAGTCTTGCAGATGGTTCCCTCCCAGCCCTGTCTCCACGGGCTCTTTCAGCTACTGCTTCCCCCACCTGGAAACACACAGCTCTCCCCTCACAACCCCGTGCTCTCCAAATAGACTATCTTGACCTCCTTCCCCAGGCTCTCAGAGCTTCAGTGCCTCCTAATTAGCCCCGGTCCCACAAGTCTGGAGAATCCGCGTCCTTCCAGCGCCCTCCTAGCTGGGTCCTCACGTGTTCTCCCAACCACGCCCCTCACCAGACCCTGAAGCCCCACCCCTCATAAAGTCCGCAGTCCCGCCCTTTACATGTACCCGTGCCCCTCCCCTTTCAAGGCTCCGAAGCCCCGCCCTGGACGGGTATCAGGGTCCAGGGCTTCCCTAGGGCCCCCAACCCCAACCCTCTCAGACACTCCAGCTCTGCCCTTTACAAATCTCCGAGCTCTTCCCTCATAAGCCTTGAAGCCCTCGCACCCCGCAGGCCCACCCAGTCCCTCTCCTCATAAGCACTTTCAGCTCCGCCCGTCATAGTCCTCTACAGCTCCGCCCTGAAGGCCCTCCTACCCCCGCCCCTCGAAGGCCCCCGCAGCCCCGCCCCCCGCAGCCCTCTAGCCCCGCCCCTCGCAGAGCTTCCCTTGCTCATCTATTCACAGTATCCGAGATCCCCGCAAGTCTACTCTCGGCCTCCTTGGTCCCTCCTCCCTAACCTCCCCTCCCACTGCTTTCCTCGGCGGCCTTGGTCCCTCCCCAGCCTCTGTCCTGAGACCTCATTGGCCCCTTATCTCCCCAGTAACCAGACCACAACAGTGAGCTTGGAGCACCAAGGACAGGTCAAGCACTCCAGCAGGTAGGGACCGGGCCTCGCTCTTCTCAGCTGGCCGGAGGTTCCCCCTCTTTTGTGATCCCTTCCCCAAACAGCCCCGCCTCGGAGATACCGAGAGCCTAGAGGATATACCTGTCCCCCGCGCCAGAGTCACAGCCGCGACGCAAGACAGAATGTGAGAGGTGGAAGTTTGGGAGGGGCGTTGGGAGAGGCCTGAGAGTGTCCCCCTCCAACTCACCGAAGGAACTGAGACTCAAAGAGAGGCCAGAGCTGGTTCCGGAGTCACCCTCTTCTAACTCCTAGTCCCTCACTGTTCGTTGCCTCTCTCCTCCTAGCCCTCTCCTGCTCTCTATCTGAAGGGGTCCTGCGTTGCCTCTACAGGAGCCCCACACTCTTTGGCCAAGATGCGTTTGGGACTCTCTGCTGGAAGCACTCGCTCCGAGGACGGAAGCGAGGCCTTCCTGGAGGGCATGGGTAATTCATACATTCTTTCTTTATTTCACATTCTTTTCCTTGATTTCCCCCTGTTTGAGGCCCTGTACAGTGGGCACTGGGGAGGGGGAGGCATTCCAGAAGAGCCCTCTAGTGGGCAGATGGATGGGCCAATATGGGGGAGAGGGATGGCCAGGAGAGGTTTGAGTGGGGCCCAGAACTCCTCCTAGGAATGACCAACAGGAGAAGGAAGGGAAGTGTTTCTGCAGAGAGAACAGCATGTGGCTGGGGCAGGATCTCTCAACTTCCATACAGTTGACACTTGGGGTCTGATAATTCTGTGAGTTGGAGGATGCTTAACCATCCCTGGCCACTACCCACTACGTGTCAGTAACACCCCCAACCTGCCCCCACATCGTGACAATCAAAAATGCCTCCAGACATTGCCAGATGTCCTTAAAGGGCAGAATTGCTCCTGTTTGAGAACCACTGGGCTGTGGGAGATGGGGAGCTGGTGGACAAGTCTGGAGAGGTGGGTAGGGTCAGGTCTTGTGGGGCTTGAATGCCAGGCTGAGGGGCTGGGACTTTGCCCTGGGGATGGTGCTGGAGCACCAGGGGAGGCCTGTGACAGGGTCAGATCTGGGTGTAGCAAGGACTCTCTGGGGCCATGAGGAGAGGCCAGGAAGTTGGTGAAGAGGCTGGGTGGTGGTCCAGGCCAGGGAGGATGAGGCCCGAGCCAAGGGGATGGGCTGGAAGTGAGGAGGTGGGAGGATGGGTCTGAGGACTGCTGGGTGGTGGGGCTGAAGTGGAGGGAGGGGATAAGAATGGTGTCCCTTGGAGTCTCTACACTTGATCTCAGCTTTGCCAAGTTCTAGGTCTTGCCCTTCTGGTCCCTAAGGACTGTGAGGCCTCCCAGGAGTGCCCTCTAGTGGGGAAACAGTTGTATGCCCAAACCTGAGGTAGGAGTGGATTTAGGGGGAAAATGTGGAGGTCAGCATGGGGTACAGGGGGTATGAAGGAATGAGGGATACAGGACCTGAGATGCAGCCCTAGAGTGGTGTTGGAGCCTGGGTCTGAGGTTAAGTTGCAGTTTGTGAGACCCTAAGGGAGCCAGAATTCCTAGGTCTTGGGAAGGGAGGGGCTGGGGCCTGGATTCCCGTTGAGTCCCTTGCCGGGTCCCATCCCAGTGGACTGGGAGCTGAGCAGACTGCAGCGACAGTGCAAAGTGATGGAGGGTGAAAGGCGAGCCTACAGCAAGGAAGTCCACCAGCGTATCAACAAGCAACTGTGAGCCATGCGCCTGGGTCCCTGGAGCTGGGGAGGGGGCTTTTAAGGAGGTTGGGGGGTTGACTCCTGGGTCTGAGCCGGGAGGGCAGGCCTAGTTTGCCTGGACTTTAGTGATGCTGAGCTCTGCCCCTTTCTGGCTTCCCCTCTCCCTGTCTGGGCAGCGAGGAGATCCGGCGCCTGGAGGGGGTGCGGGACAAACTGCAGGTGCAGATCAGCGTTGCCCAGAGCCAGGTCAAGCGGCTGCGGGACAGCGAAAAGTTGGAGAACATGGGTCACCTGCTCAAGTGCCGGGTCCAGGTACAGGCTGAGGTCAAGGATCTGCAGGAGCAAACCAGAGCCCTGGACAGACAGGTGGGTTCTGAGTCAAGACTCTGTAATTCCTACTTAGGGGCAAGTGTCAGAACCTCTTTGAGCCTTCACTTCCTCATCTGAAAAGTGGGGTTACTGAAAGTATCCACCTGGGGGAGCTGTGCTCAGACTCTGGTAGGAATATGAGTATTTAGTGCTTAGCACAGTCTCGCATATTCAAAAATGGAGCTGGTACTGTTAGGAGAAAAAGATTCACTTTCTGGAATCAGTGAAGCCTGCATGAGAATCCTGGTCCTGCTACATCAGAGCTGTGCCATGATGGCCAAGTCTTTACCTCTCTGGGCCCTAGTTTCTTCATCCACAAAAAGAGGATGCTGATAATGCAGCAGACCTTGTTATCTGACCTTAGAAACCTTGACTTTTCTAGGCCCAGTGTTCTCAGTTTTTAGGACCATGAGTCATCCTGACACAGTGCATACACACACAGATGCAAATGGATGTAAACACGCACACACACATATATAGCTGAAACAAAAGTTCCCCAAATGATACTTACTTTTTTCTGTGTGGGCTCCATCCTGCTGTTTTCTGGTCTACTCTTCATTTTAAAAAGTAGCTTGCCTAGACCAAAAGCTTCCTTGCACACTGATGGATCACACAGAGGGGTCTGAAAGTTAGTTATCTTGGTGGTCCATATTAGTTTGCTATTGCTGCTAGAAGAAATTACCACAAACTTGCTGGCTTAAAATAATACACATCAATGATCCTGCAGTGCTGGGGGACAGAAGTCTGAAGGTGGGGGTCTCACTGGGCTAAAATCAAGGTGTCAGCAGGACTGTGTTCCTTCAGGAGGCTTCAGGGGAGAATTATTTTCCTGGCCTTTTCCAGCTTCTGGAAGCTGCCTGCATTCCTTGGTCTATGGCTCCTTTCTGTGTCTTCTTAGCCAGCAGCGACTCATGCTGCATCACTCTGATGCCTTTATCATCTCTTCTCTGAATCTGACTCTCCTGCCTCCCTTTTTCACTTATAAGAACCTCTGTTATGATACTGGGCTCACCCAGACAATCCAGGATAATCTCCCCCACTCAAGATCCTTGGCTTTATCACATCTGTGAAGTTCTTTTTGCCATTGAAGGCCACAGGTTCACAGGTTCCAGGGATTCCGATGTGGACATCTGGGCAGGAGGAGGGGGATATTTTTCTGTTCTACCACATGTTCTGTAGTTTTATTACATGTGACTTTCAGTCAGTCTGTTTGTTCAGCAATCAATATCACCCCGAGCCACCTTTTGTAAGCTGAATTCTGTCTGATTCACACCTGTCAGAATTTTGGCTGTTTCATGGTAGTACAGTGGCTTAGTGGGTGCTGGCTGCTTGAGTTGGTTTTCCTTTAGTCTTGGATGGAAACTCACCAGAGACAGGTCCAAGTGGGATGATTTTATTATCTTGACTCCATCTAAGAAACCTGATTATGGAGAGTTGTAGGTCAGGTGGGGTCCTCAGAATACAGCTATGTAAATTTCCTCATGAGGTCAAGAAAGGATGTAGCTGTCTGGTGATATTCATTCATTCAACAAATTTTGTTGAGTGCCAAGTGCTGCTCTAGGTGCTGAAAACACAACAGTGACCGAAACATACTGCATGAGAGCAGTTGACATTCTACTGGGGAGACAGACAGTAAGCCAATGAAAGCTGAAGAAAGGATTTGCTCAGAAGAAATCATCCAGAATCTCACACAGAGAGACAAAAAGATGGGAAACATGGACGGGTGGTTAAGAGAATGGCAGGCCTAGTGAGAAGGGTTAATAGATGAGTAACAAACGTTTCAGAACAGAAAGAGAACGGGACAGATGTAGTGTGTGACAGGATAACATTTGAGAACTTTCAAGAGCCAGTGAAAGACCAAATCGACAGATTCAAGGATGCCTTAGATTCCAAAACAGGATGAATAAAAGAGCCACACTTACACAGGACATAGGGAAATTAAAAAAGGAGCCAGAAAAAATTTAAAAAGCATTTTTTTCAAAGGAGCCACAGTTAGATTGACAGCTGATTTCTCAAAAGAAACATTAGAAGTTAGAAAATAGTGCATGACATTAAAACTTGACTGTCCTAAGAGAAAAATCTATCAACTTAGAATTCTATACCCAGTGAAAATATCATCCAAGAATGACAAAGCAGAATACATATTTTCTGGCAAAGAAAAATGTAAAGTTAGCCATAGTGTTTCTCAAACCATATGTGTTGAAGGATCAACTTTTAAAACTTCCAATCTGTTACTGTCTGGTACCTTTGTAAGGCTTGTGTCTTGTGTGACTTGCTATGTGATTCAACAGCACCCAAGAACACTGTTTCTAAATGCTTACTCTCATTTTCTGAACCTATCACATCAGAGACTGATGAACAGACAGTCCTTGGACTTGTGCCAGTTCATGGCAACAATCTATGTAGGTATAAACATTTTTGATAAAATTCAGCATCTATTCATGTTAAAAACTCTTAGAAAGCCAGGAATAAGAGGGGATTTCCCAAATCTGATAAAGGGCAACTATGAAACATCTACAGCAGACACAACATTGTAAAATGACTGTAACTCAATAAAAAAAGTTTTAAAAAAACATCTACAGCAGACATCATATTTGTTAGTGAAACATGAAAAAAAAATGCTTGAGATCAGTAGCAATATGAAGATGTCAGCTACAACTACTTCTATTTAACATTGTATTGGAGGTCCTATCTGGAGCAATATGGCAAGGAAAAGAAAAACAAAGCAATTTAAAGACAGGGAAAAAAAAGAAAGACTGGAAAGGAAGAAATGAAATTGTCAGTATTTGTAGATGATATATTTGCGTACATAAAAGATCCAAAAGAATCTAAAGCTAACCTATAATTAACAAGATGTTTTAACAATGTGGCTGGATACAAAGTCAATGATATTTCCTTATATTAGCAATAACTATTAGAAAATAAAATAAGGCAAATTTATAATAGCCAAAAGAAGTACCTAAGAAGAAGTCTATTGAAAAGTGTACAAGACCTCTATGGAGTAAATTGTAAGAGTTTATTGAGGGATATTAAGGAAGAATTTAATAAATGTAGAAATATAACCTATTCATGGATTGGAAGAGTTAGTGTTGTAAAATGTCATGTCTCCAAATTGATTTCTAGCATCAATGTAATCCCAATCAAAATACTAAAAGTTTTTTATTTTTAATAGATGAACTGGACAAACGTATTCTAAGGTTTCTATAGCAGTGCAATGAACAAGATGACTAAGATTTACTTAAAAGAAGAACACTGTGGAAAGATTTATTTGATCAATTATCAATATTTATTATAAAGCTCTCATAATTGGTGCAGGGCTAATCAAATGGGACAGTGGGGCAGAACAGAGAGCCCTGAATGAGACCTATGCATATGAGGACACTTGATATATGACTTCAGGAAATGGGAAAAGGAGGATTCTAATCACGGTGTTGTGAAAATTGGATATCCACACTGTAAGATGAAGTCAGACCCTTCCTTCTCACTGTACCCCAAACTAATTCCAGATGGATCCAAGATCTAAATTTGTGAACGTGGGAAAGGGTTTCTTAAATAAGTTAGAAAAATTTCCACTTTTAAAGGAAAGGATTGATACATTCCATGACTTTAAAATTAGCAACTCCTAATTCATCAAAAGAACCATAAAGAGTGTGCAAACTATGTCACAGAACAGGAAGGTTATTTGCAAGACATAGCTGACAAAAGGCTAGTGTCAAGAACATACAAGAAACGTCTACAAACCATTAAAGAGTCAGTTCAATTTTGAAATAGTCAAAGGACTCGAGTGGGCACATTGCCAAATAAGAGATTCAGATGTCCACTAAATGTAGGAACTGTCACTCATCAGTAAGCAAAGAAAGGCAAATGCAAGCCACAATGAGCTATCATTAAACACTCACCGGATTTTCAACAACTAGTGTCCAAATATACCAAATGCTGGGAAGAGAAGGCGCAGTGGGAACTATTATGAACTGTTGGTTCAGAAGCCCCCACCAGTTGGTGGGAGTATATATTGTCTAAAGTATTCTGAAAAGTTTTTTTTTTTTTCTCTACTACCTATTAAATTTGAAGATAGACATACCCCGTGATCTAGGGTTGCATCCACTCCACATGGCCACCAGAGGCAGTCTTCGGTTCCACCTGACGTTCATAGCCACAGGATTCAATAGACTACCCCTTGGCACCAGGTTCGCTTACCTCTGAAGGACAGAAGACAAGAAACAACAGCATCTTTGCACGACAGCATCAAATACATCTTCCCTGAGTGGCCCAGGCCTATTTCTCAGCATCTTCAGTTGGACGATACCACATGGGTGGGTGGGTGGGTGTTGCCCACCCGGGCATAGGGCACTTTCATATACAGCGGGAGCCACCTCTTGTACCAGATCATGAGGGCAGCTTCTAAGATTCCACCAGGAACATACTTAGTTATAAAAAAACACCCTACAGAAAAGCCAGTTTTCTATTCAGTCCTGGTCATGTAGGCTTTTGGGGTCTATGGGTCCACTCACAACCCTTCTAGTCTGATCTGGTTCACCAATCAGGGGCCATTTTTACAATAAACATTGTTGCCTGGGAACACAGCTGGCATTCTGTATTTACCTTAACCCAGTATGTTTCCATGGAAACAGTGTTGAATGGAAGTAAACCAAAGTCATCTCCCAGTAGAAAACGGTTTAGATTTATCAGAAACCCTCCTCCCACCCAGCGGTTCCACTTCTGAGTATATAGCCTGGAACTGGGATTCATGAAAAGAGCGTTGATAAAAGTATTATTCACATTAGCTAGCTCCAAATGGGAAACAACCCAAATGTCCATCAGTATTTGAATGACTAAATAAACTGTGGTATGTTCTTATAATGAAAGAGTATACAGCAATAAAAATGACAATTACAGCAGCATGGATGAATCTCACAAACATTTGAAGGAAGCAAGACATAAAATATACAGGCAGCATTATTTCATTTATATAAAATTCAAAATCAGGCCAAGACAAACTTTCATTTAGGGGGTTTATACATGGGTGACAAAATGGTAAAGAAAAGAACTTCTCTTGAGGAAGTATAGCAAACAGATTAATGACTCCCCAAAGATGTCTGTGTCCTCATCTCTGGAACCTGTGAGCACGTTACTTTACATGGCAAGAGACCTTGCGGATGTGACTGCAGATTTTGAGATGGGTGTGCTATCCTGGATTGTCTCAATGGGCCCAATGTACTTACAAGAATCCTTGTAAGAGAGGGCAAGAAGCTCAGACTCAGAGAAGATGATGTGATTACGGAGCGAGGAGATGTAACAACAGAAGCAGAGGTTGGAGTGGCCACAAGTCAAGGACTCCAACATCTAGAAACTAGAAAAGGCAAGGAATGAATTTTCCTCTGGATCCTCCAGGAGGAATGCGGCCTGGCTGACACCCAGTGAAACTGACTTCTGACCTCCAGAACTGTAAGATTGTAAATTTATTTTCTCTTAAGGCAGTAAATTTGTGGTATTTTGTTACAGCAGCAGTGGGGACTAACACAGGCAGGAGAGTGGTACCTGTATGGAGGGGAAGTTGGTAGTGATGAGAGGGAGACATATGCAGTGCTGTCAGTATTCTAGTTGTTGACCTGGGTGGTGGTTCAAACATGTTCACTTTTAAGATAAATGATAAACTGTACCTACCTGATATATGCACTTTTCTGTGCACAATAACATCTTTTTTAAAAGGAAAAAAAGGTGTAAAATATCATAGACCTAAGTGCAAAACCTAAAACTCTAAAACTTCTAGAGAGAAGCATAGAAGAAAAGAATATCTTTGTAGCTTGGGTTAGGCTAAGATTTCTTAGGTGCAGCACCAAAAGCATGGTCCCAACAAGGACAAATTGATAAACTGGATTCTGTAAAATTTAAAAACTTCTCCTCTTTGAAAGATATTGTTTAGAGAAAGAAAAGACCAGCCTCATTTTGGGAGACAATATTTACAAAGCCTAAATCTAACAAAGAAACCCCAGAATATGTTAAGAAGTTTTAAACTCAATGAGAAAAAAAATGACCTAATAGGAAAAAGACTTGAGCAAACACTTCACCAAATATATATAAGATGGCAGTAGCACATGAAACATGCTCAACAGTATTAGTCATCAGGAGAATCAAATTAAAATCACAGGATACTTCTGTACACTTCTTAGAATGGCTCAAATTTAAGAGGTTGACCATACCAAGTGTTGGTGAAGATGTGGAGAAGCCGGAACTCTCACACCCTGCTAGTGGGAACATCAGTGGTACAACCACTTTGGAAAACAGTTTGGCCATTACTAAAAAATGAAATGTCCCCCTACCATATGATTCAGACATTTTCACTCCTAGGTGTTTACCCAGGAGAAAAGAAAGCACATGTTTATACAACAAATTGTCCATGAATATTCATAACAGCTTTGTTTGTAAAATTCAGAACAGAAACAATCCAAGGGTCCACCCACTGGTGAGTGGATAAACAAATTGTGGTACATCCATGCAATGGAACACTACTCAGCAATAAAAAGGAATGGGCTGTTGATACACCAACGATGTGGACGAAGCTCAGAATAATTGTTATGAGTGAAAGAAGCCAAACCCTTTCCTTCAAAAAAAGAGTGTATATTTGTGATTCCATTAATATAAAACTCAAAAATGCAAACTGACCTACAGTGACAGAAAATACATGGAGGACTGCCTGGGGGCAGGGGCTGCGGGAAGGAAGTGGGGAGAGGAGCGACAGAGAGGCACAAGGAGACTTTTGGGATGATTGATATGTTCACTATCTTGATTATGTCAAACATACAAAATTGCATACTTTAAATATGTGCAGTTTTATTGTATGTCACTTATTCCTCAACAAAGCTGAGAAAAAAAATTTCCTACCCTCACCATATGAAAACAAAGTCTAGTTAGAGAGTCAGAGGCTTGCTGGGAAACCAGCAGTTAGCAGCAGGGAAGTGCCCTGATTTAGTAGCATCTTCTGATTTTCATAACATCAATACTCTGATCTTGGCTCTGGTGAACGTACCCTAACGTGACCCCCAGTGGTAGAATCCACTACCCCCCCGTATGGGCGGAACCTGTGACTAGCTTCTAGTCCTCTCCTTGATTGGGTTATGCTATATAAGACTGCCGTGCAGGAGCCTGGAGGAGTGCCACATGGCAAGGAATTTCCTGGAGCTCCTAGGAGCAGAGAGCATCAGTCCTGCAGCCTCAAGGAACTGAATTCTGCCAACAGCCACATGATGAGTCCCCGATGAGACCTCAGTCCTGGCTGCCACCTTGACTGCAGCTTTGTGAGCCCTGATCGGAGGATCCGGCTGACCTGTGCCACATTCCTGATTTGTGGAAACTTCCCGATAATAAATGGGGGTTATTTCAAGCCACCAAGTTTGTGGAACAAGTTGGCCCTCCATATCTACAGGTTCTATATCTGTGGATTCAACCAATCGGAGATAGAAAATATTAAAAAAAATCCAGAAAGTTCCAAAAGGCAAAACTGAAATTTGCAGGACGGACTATTTACGAAGCATTTATAGTGTATTTACAACTATTTACGTGGTATTTACACAGTATTAGGTATTATAAGTAACCTAGAGATGATTTAAAGTATATAGGAGGTGCATAGGTTATATGCAAATACTACACCATTTTATATAAGAGACTTGAGAATCCTTGGATTTTGGTATTTGAGGCAAGTCCTGGAGCCAATCTCCTGTGGTGACTGAAGGATGACTGTAGTTTTTCTGCAGAAATGGAAAACTAATACAATGGTCAATTTCAAGCTACCAACAATTTATCTCATGTGATTCCTGAAAATCTAACGACCAGCTCTGAAAAGCTGCCCAAGGGGGCTCCGGGATTGCACTACTCTTTAGCAGTGCACAGCTCTATTTAACAGTTTGGACCAGACAACCCAGCAAGTGTTTGCATTTTAACAACCTAGGAACCTTGCAAAACTAATGTACATAAATTGAAAACGTTGTATTTCATTCTTAAAAACCGCAATTACCCGTGGGATGTTTGTGCTTGCTGGGCACCATGCAACTTTTCAGACCTTGGAGTCAGATTGGACTCACCATCCTCATTCTATACCAATTTCTGTGCAGTACTTGCTTTTTTTTTTTTTTTTTTTTGAAAGTTGTGCTGGGGTAATTGTAGTTTCACATGCAGTTGAAGGAGTAATCTGGGGAGATTCCACATACACTTTGCCCAATTTCCTCCAATGGTACCATTTTGGGGAGTTTGATTTTTATAGCAGCAACTGCTAAAAACTCAGTTTCAAAAGGAGTGACATTCTCCACAGGGATCTAGCACCATCTCACATCGAACCTGGGAACAACCTTGAGCTCCTAGTTCATGAGGCGTCTGACAATGCCTATGTCTTCCTCAAATTTTAAAATATCCCTGCAGTGCCCTGTTTGAGTTTGCTGCAAAGCTCCGGGGAGCCTTGGTGCATGTATTCATTTCCTGGGGTGGCTTGTGCCACAGAAATGTATTGTCTCCCAGTTCTGGAGGACAGAAGTCCGAAATCATGATGTCGGCAGGGTTGGTCCTTTCTGAGGGTGTGAGGGAGAATCTATTCCAGCCCTCCCACCCAGCTTCTGGTGGTTTCCTGGCCATCTGTGGCATTTTTTGGCTTGTAGAAGCCTCCCTCCAATTTCTGCCTTCATCTTTTTTTTTTCTTGTCTTTTAAATAAAATTTTAATACATTTTTTTAAAGGTTACATTCCATTTACAGTTATTACAAAATATTGGCTCTATTCCCCGTGTGTTGTACAGCCTGTCTCACACCCAGTCATTTGTACCTCTCTCTCCCCCGCCCCAAATTGGCCCCTCCCACTGGTCATCACTAGCTTGTTCTCTATCTGTGAGTCTGCTGCTTTTTGGTTATATTCACTGGTTTGTAGTATCTTTTAGATTCCACATCTGCCTTCCTCTTCCCATGGCATTCTCCCCATCTGCAGATCTGTGTGTGCAAATTTCTCCTTTTCATAGAGATACCAGCCATGGAGGATTAGGTCCCAACCCCATGACCTCATTTTAACTTGATGACTTCTGTCAAAACCCTGTCTCCAAATAAGGTCACATTCTGAGGTACTGAGGATTAGCACTTCAACCTGTGCGTTTTTGGGGGGTGCAATTCAACCCAGAATGGCGCACGTATTGGGAAACACGGTATCAAGCAATTCACTTATTCATTTAGTCTGCACGTGTGTTGAGCACCGACTCTGTGTCAAGCACAAAAAGGACACAAATCCTCCCTCATGAAGCTTCCAAGTTACTTGGAGGTCTAACTAGAGACAAATACAGAAGTGAGAAGGGTGGGGTAGAAGCTGGTTCCTGGCGTAAGTGGCCCTGGGGACTCTAATGGCATCAGGGCTCCTTCTCACCATCTCTTGGTCCCTCGTCTCCACTTTGTCTACTGGGCGTGGCACCCCATCCATCCAGCCCACGCCTTTCTCCCAAATTACCAGGGAAGGATTCACACAAGCTCAGCTTGGGTCACACGCTCATCTCGAAAAGAATGGTCTCGACCTGGGTCTTGTGGTTGGCAGGGTGACTGGTTATGGTTGGAAGCCCGATCCACACGGGAGGTTGGGTACTGACCACAGAGGAAGGGTCTTAACAGTTGGCTGGGGCCACAGGGACAGCAGGTGTCACCACACTCAGTTACTCACCTTCCCACTCATCTCCTCCCTCGGTCCCTCAATCTCTCCTACATTCAGCCAACAAACAGGTACCACCCTCTTTTCTCCAGATCCAGGAGTGGGAGACCCGGATCTTTGCCTATGGTAAAGGTGTCAGGGCCCCGGGATGCATGCTGGATCAGAAGGGCAAGATCCAGCGAAGGATCAAGGTCCTGGAAGACCAATTGAACAGGGTGAGGGTCAGCCTCTTGTATGTCTCCAGGCGTGAACTCTGGGGTCTGGGGGAAGAACTGAGCATGGGGTCAAGTTTCAGAAATGGTGGACCAGATTCCTAGATGCAGGCAGGCCTAAAACCCAGGGCTCCCTGGGGGGCGTCAGGAGACAAGGTCTTGGAGGGATGGAGGGTCCCCAAGGAAAAGAGACTGATGCTGGTGTCCTCGGGGGGTGGCAGTGCTCTCAGGGTCCCCAAATTGGGAATGGGCCCCATCTCTTACAAGCACCCCCTCCTCGGCTGAGTGTGGCGGAGGGAGGCAGGCCAGGCCTTAGACAGATTCTTGGCGTCTTCTCCCACACCCCACCAGGTCACCTGTCGTGTTGACATCCAGCTGGTGCGCAATGCGACCTTGCGGGAGGAGCTGGATATCCTGAGGATCGAGAGAAACCGCTATCTCAATGTGGACCGCAAGCTGCAGAAGGTCAGTGGCCTGGGAGCCCCGGACCCCTTGGAGGATTCGAGAGTCACCCTGCCTCAAGTACAGGGAACAGACGCTTGGAGAATGTTCCAGGATGCCTCCAACAAGAAAGCAGCCTCGTTTAGATTTGCAGAAAGCAGAGTTGTCACTTTGAGCGTTATCACCCCAGGCAACCAAGGAGCAGGCCAGACCATTTACATTCCATGGGTTTCTCAGTAACCTTTGAAGTCCTTTGAAAAGCCCTCCCTTTCTCCCTCCACCTCCCTCTCACCTCCCTCCCTCTCTCTCTAAGTTTTACTTTGAAATAATTCCAGATTTGCAGAAAAGGTGCAAGAATAGTACAATTAACTATATATTCTTCTCCTACATGGATAATTTACCACATTGACTCTCTCTCTGTATAATTATTTTTGCTGAAAATAATTTATTATTATGACTGCCGAACCATTTGAGAGTACGATGCAGACATTGCGCTTCTAAGAACTTCAGTGTGGCTTTGCTAAGCACAAGACCATTTTCTTACGTAAACACGGCACCCTTCCGCCAGTCAGGATGTTTTACGTTGTTCCAATCCTAAATAGTCCATATTTAAATCTTGTGATTGTCCGAGTGACGTCCTTTGTACCTAATTTGATTATCCTGCTCCCAGCTGCAGGGCAGGATCCCACACTGCATTTGGTTTTCCTGGCTCCGTTCATCTGGAACAGTCCCTGGGCCCTTCTTCTTATTATTATTTTAAAAAATATTTTTATTGAAGTATAGTCAGTTTATAATGTGTCAATTTCTGGTGTACAGCATAATGCTTCAGTCATACATGAACATACATATATTCGTTTTCATGTTCTTTTTCACTGTAATTTACTCCAAGGTATTGAATATAGTTCCCTGTGCTATACAGTATGAATTTGTTATTTATTGGATTTTGTGAGAATCCTGTATTTCGAAGCAAGAGACACTCTACCAGAGTTCAGTAGGTGTTCTGTGCGATTCATGGGTCTTAGATGTAATTCTTGGTGTATTTGTGGGAGAGGGCGAGCTGTGAGTCTCTCTTCAACATAACGGATGGGTTTATCTGATCTTTCTTCGTGAATAGCTTCAGGTTGTGCATTTTGGACGGTATTGTCTCGTTTGCAGGCATTATATCAGCCACGTAACGTCAGGTGCCCCATAACCAGCGACATTGACCTCAATCTCTTGGTTAGCCGTACTTCTCCAGTATAGTTTTCCTCTTTGTAATGAATAAGTCCAGGGAGATTCTTTGAGACTATGTAAATATCCTGTTCCCTGACGCCCTGTCACTCAGTGATTTTAGCATCCGTTAATGTTTCTTGCCTGAATAATTATTACTGTAATGGCTGCCAGATGGTGATTTTTCTAACTCGACCATTTCTCCTTCCTTTATGTGATGGCATTTTACTTAAGGAAGAGCTTCTCATTCTCCCCTGTATATTTGTTATCAGTAAGCATTCATGGATTCTTACTTTATTCTATACGTTATAACCCATAGTGGTCACTGTTCATCTTGATGCTCAAACTGTCCCAGATTTGGTTGGTGGGAGCCGCCTCAAGCTGGCTTCTGTGTCCTTTTGACAAGCCCATCATTTTGTTTGTTTGCTTGCTTGCTTGTTTTTGAGCACTTCCTTACTTTCTGGCACAGGAAGATAGTTCAGGTTATCTTGTCCTCATTCTACCTCAACACCCGAGTTAGCATTTATCCAAGGAGTCCTGGTTCTTCCTAGTGTGGATTGGTGGTGAGAAACCAAGCTACAGGCAGTAAGAGTCCTCATTGCCATGGGGGTGTTGTTGCCATGACGCCCCTTCTCTGGAGAGAGCTAGGAAACAGATAGTTTAAAATCATGACTTCATGTTGGTACTTCTCATTCCAATCCAGCAGCACTGGGTTATTCCCGAACATTCACCATTTTATCTTTCTTTTCTCCCCTTGGGGGAACTCTGACTCCCAACAGCATTGATGCACGTATTCATTTGCTCAGTCCTCAAAACCCACGAGAGGGTCAGAATTGCTACAGCTGTACTACCACCCCCCGAACCTAGAAACGGAGTTCATGATTTGTTTGCAGATTGTTTTGTCCTCTGAGGGCGTGGGTATCTACTATCGATCGATCGATCTATCTATCTATCTATCTATCTATCTATCTATCTATCTTCAAATTGTATTCAGAAGTCACTGGGATTTGTTCCTATTTTTAAATTTTTATTGTTTTTTTTGGGGGGGGATAATTAGGCTTATTTATTTTCATGAGATTCTGGGGATTGAACCCAGGACCTCATGCATGCTAAGCATGTGCTCTACCACTGAGCTACACCCTCCTCCCAGTTCCTATTTTTTTTTCTTCTTTGTGGTTATGTTTGTTTGAAATACATTTAGGTTCATTTACTTCCTTCCCTTATCTTTGTTGATTTAATTTTCTTTATGAATTGGTAAACCATTAATAGTGGTCCTGAATCAAAACTATTCCAAATGGTAGAAACATCATTTCTTCCATTTTGGTTCCCATTCAGCTCCCATAGTTTCTGAGTATTTATCCTGGGTTTCTTGTTGCAAAAGTGTGTGTGCTTGCGTACTTATATGCACATATATGTGTATATGTACATTACACTAATATAATATAATATATTATAATATAATATAATATAATATAATATAATTACACTAATTATATATGTATGTGTGTATATATGTGTGTATATACATCAATACACATATACCCCTTATGTATGTATATAAAATATATAATACATAATGTATTTTATTTATACATATATATTTATTTATATATTATATATATAATTATATATTATATATATATATATATATAACTTCCTCCCTTCTTTCTTCTGAAAGAACCCTTTTACCCATAACTCTGCAAAGACACTTCCGTAGAACTAGCATACAGATCAGCGTGGTCACCATTATGAAATTCACACAAATTTCTGACCCCTCCCCCAAAGTTAGGTTGGCGCTCTTAGGAATATTCTGGGTTGGATGTTTCACTGGACTCCTGCTCATCAGTCTGGCTTTCCTTTCACTTGGAAGGACCTCTTTAAAACCCCTTTCAAGGGTTGCCACTAATTAGGGAAGGTCCATGTTTCGAAGGAGCCCCACTTCTTATTGGGGAAAGGCGAGGCCTCAAGAAAAGTCCTCCAGTGATGAAGATGTTCCAAGTGGCATCTGTTTTGTTCTCTTGGCAGGAGATCCAGCTCCTGCGGGACACGGTCAGCACCCTCATGGTCTCCTCCACCTCTGCCTACACTGTCAGGTAGGGCCCTGGGGTGCATCCTGGGGTGGAGGCCTAGGTAACTCAGGATGTGCCTTTTCTTAGTGATGGGAAGTTTCCAAACTCAAGAAATAGATCACCAGGATCTACTTTTTTTTCCATAAGGTGCCCCATTCTCTCCCTCTGATTTCCCAGTTCTTTGGGCAAAGTCCCTCTCCTTGAGTGCTTCCTTGCTGGATGACCTAGGAAGGTGTTTTCCCCTCTCTGAGCCTCAGTTTCCTCCACTGTGACATGGCAGTAATAATGGTATCTACCTCACGGGCCGCTGTGGGGATTCATGGCCCACTGTAGGGCCTGGCTCTCAGGAAGTTGGGTACCCTCTTCCCTGTCCCTCTGTTGGCATGGATCCCAAGGCACAGAAGGAACTGTGAGTCCCAATCTCTCAGGGGCTGCCATCAGAGGCTGGAGGGGTCACTGGGGACTGGGGCTGGTGGATGCCAGGGAGGCCTCCCACCCAGGAGGATTGACCTGAGTGAGCCTCAAAGGAACCTGAATAGAGCAGGATGCTAGTGCTCTGAGTGGAGGCAACCAAGGTTGGCAAAGGTGTGGAGGGGGACTGGGATGGTCCATGGGCAGGGACCTGAGGGGACTGGCCTGCTGTTCTCCCAACTGAATGACCCCCCGACTTGTGAAGTAGCCTTGGGGCATTCTGAGTTCACAGTTGACTGCACGACATTTAAAAGCTTAAAAGCTCCATCTTCAGTGGAGCAGGCTAGGGGAGTTTCAGTGAGTGAGGCTTCTCAGATGTCCCTAGTCTCCTAACAGGGCATGTGCCCAAGTGCCAGTGATGTCATCTAAGTGCGCCACTTAGTGGTCCAAGCCTCTTATCTTCCCAGCCACACCGCCCCAAACTCCGGCACAATTACCTTATCACCTGGGGCTACCTCGGGGGTCTGAGTATACTCTACCTGTGCCATCAATACCATCTTGCCTCCTGTTCCACAAGTCACATAAGAATGCCCAGGCTTCCCCAGTGCCCCGGGCACTGCAGCAGTGCCCCCTTTGTGGGCAAGACCATCAGTCCCTTACATGACCTATCACCCCCTCTCCCCTCAGCCCTGACTCTGCTCCCTCACCCCATCCTGACCCACCTCTAGGAACCTAGACAATTTTCTGCCTTTTGTGACCTCAGAGTAACTGCAGCCTGACTCTGCCCGTTTCTGTGACCCCAGGCTGACCCCACCCTTCCAATGACCTCTGGATGACCCCGCCCCTCCCTAGGCTCCTGGTTGACCCCAAATCCAACCTCCAATCTCCCTGGCCCCGCTCTAACCCACTATCCCTCCCAGGGAGGAGGCGAAGACCAAGATAGGCATGCTGCGGGAGAGGGCAGAGAAGGAGGTGGCCCAGAACGAGTCGGAGGTGCAGCTCTTGCAGCGGCAGATGGGTCGCTTGGAGCAGCTGCACTGCTTCCTCAAGCTCAAGAACGGAGACCGGCAGCTGGATCCTGCCATCGTGGAAAAGCGCGAGAAGCGGGGTGAGGCCTGGGCCGCGCGACCTCCGCCCCGCGCAGGCCCCGGCGGGAGAGGCAGGGCTGCGCGCTCCGCGTCCCTCAGCGGGCGGAGCGGAGCCCCGGCCGGCGGCGGAGGGGGCGGAGCTGGAAGGGGCGGGGTCTGCGCGGCCCCGGTCCTCCCGGGCTGGTGGCCGCCCCGGACGCCTTCCGCAGCGCCCTGTCCTCCCCAGCCTGGGAGGTGGCCGAAGGCTACCGGAAGACGTCCCAGGAGAAGCTGGTGCTTCGCTACGAGGACGCCTTGAAAAGACTCTCCCAGCTGACCGGGGAGAGCGATCCGGACGTGCTGGTGGAGAAGTACCTGGAGTGTGAGTAGCTGGGGCGGAAAGTGGTGGGGCACGGAGGGGGAGGCCCCCAACTCTCCCCGGCGTCCAGTGCGCACTGTGCTCGGTCACGGTCAACGAGGCCTCCGCTTCGGCCCTGGGGACTCCACCTGCGCTGGAGTCCGCTCCGCCCTCCTCGCCTCATGCCGTCCGCCCTGCCTCTGGTCCTGTCTCCCCTCCCCTCCGCGTGTGCGAGTATCCTCCTCCCCAGTCTCTCCCGCCCCTGTCTCGGGCCTTCTGACACCTTCCTGCTGTGTTGGTCTCCACCTGTCGGCCTCTCTCTGTCCTCAAGGAGTGTGTCTCCGCCTTTTTCTTTCTGTCGAATTTCACTGGCGTGTCTGCCTTCCCGCCTCCCCATCTCCCCTTCCCGGTTCCTCCCTCCTCCGCCGCCGTCATTCGGGGCTGCCGGTCACCTTCCAAACCTTCCCCTCTCCTTCTGTGTTTCTCTCTCCGTGTCCCTGTTGCTGTCCTGTTCTCTCTTTACCCACCCTTACCGTTTTCTTTCCCTCGCTTCTCTCCTTCTCTGTGGCTCTGTTGGTATTTCTGGCACTTTCTCTGTCCCTCTCTCTCTCGCTCTGACTTGCTCTATTTCTCTGTGTCCCCTGTGCCTTTATCTGCCTCTCCTTCTCCGTCTCTCTCTCTCTCTTTGACGTCTTTCTCAACATCTCTTTCTCTGCCTTTCTGTGTGTGTCTGTCCCCGTGTGTCTCTCTGGACCCTGCCTTTCCCCACGCGCCCTCAGTGGAGGAGCGGAACTTCGCGGAGTTCACCTTCATCAATGAGCAGAACTCGGAGCTGGAGCACCTGCAGGAGGAGATCAAGTTGGTGAGCGAAACCTGCCCCCTCCCCAAGCCCCACGCGCTCCTCCTCCCTCCCGGTCTCCTCTCCCCGCGTCAGCGCTCCTCCCGAGCTGGGCCCAGCGTCGCGCCCCTGCCCGCGCAGATGCAGGAGGCCTTGGTGAGGGGGCGCGGCAGCGGGGAGGACCAGCGAGAGCAGCGAGAGAAGCAGCGGGCTGAGCTGCAGCAGCGCGTGGACGAGGCACACTCGGAGGCCGAGAACCTGGAGGCCCGCTTCCAGGACTTTCGAGGGCAGCTGGAGAAGCTCAAGACAGGTGAGCACCCGCCCCAGCTTCTTCATCTGGGAGGAAGTGATGAGCAGGCCGGGAGCCGAGCCGCGGAGACTTTGTGCACTCCCTTGTCCGTCTGTCCCGTATCCATCCAACCACCCATCCCACATCCATCATCCATTCATCCTTAAAAGGCTTCCGGGGAGCAGTGGTACTTGAGGCTGGTTTTGAGGGATAAGTATTTATCTGAAAAACTGGGGAGAGGGGATGTTCCCAGCAAGTGGGACCAAGGCCTGGAGGTGCATTCAAGGAATACAGATTCTTTGTGCAGAGAGGGGAATGTAAGCGCGTGGGTGGGGGTTGAAGAAGGCCTGTGCTAAAGGGATGCCAGGCTGAGGCACTGGGGCTTTGTCCTGGAGGTGCTGGGGAGCCACAGGAGGGTCGTGAGCAGAAGACGGTGGTGGAGAGGAGGGAGGGGAATGTGGATGGAGAGGAGAGTGGAGCCCAGAGGTACTGGACTGACAGACTATTGGGGCTGAGGCACGCGGGGGTCTGGCCTGGTGAGGGTGAAGTGGGAAGCCAGTTTTGGGGGATGACCCTGAGCTGGGTGTGCGCAGTCTGGGGGGATGGTCAGGGAGGGACCCCAGGAGGAAACTCTGAGCCTGGAGCCCAGGCTGAGGCCGCACAGGGTCGGGTGGTGGGGATGCCATATGGTTGGGTGCAGATTTTTGTCAGGGTCATAGATGCCTTCTGATCTCATTCACCATAACCCGCTACCTGAATGCAAATGTGCCATGCAGGGGCCCACGGTGAGCGCCGGTCACGAACGGGTCACGGTGCTGCCGTGAATTTCCTCCGACTTCTTCCACGGAGCATGCGCCTGAGTGTTCCGGGAGGAGAAACACATTCTGGGCCGTGGACTCGCTGGGTTGGGTGGAAGTCAGGTTTTTCTGAGCCGTGTGAAGAAGTCCCTCCGAGTGGAGGTGCCCTTGTTAGGTTTTTCTTTGACCCCTCTCTCATTTTGCCTGCTGTGGTCCCGAGCCCCTGGCCAGGCACACAGCGATGCCCTCCCACTGGCTGGCTGGCTGGCTGAGCTCGTGCAAGTCCCTTTCCATCTTTGAGCCTCGCTTGCCGTCTCCCCAGCCCAGGTTGCAGGGACTTGAGGAGAGGAGAGGGCTTGCAGCCAGTGGGCACCAGGTCCATGACAGCCGGCCCCCTCTGACCCCAGATATCCAGCGCGTCTTCACCAGGGCCCAGTGTGACAATACCATCATCAACGACCTCCTGGGGGTCAAGACCCACATGAGAGACCGGGACATAGGCCTCTTCCTGGGCCTCATCGAGAAGCGGCTGGTGGAGCTCCTGACAGTGCAGGCCTTCCTGGAAAGCCAGGTCGGGATGCAGAGGGCACTGAGGGGGGACAGGGAACCAGAGCCTTGGAGATGGGTCTGAGCAGACCGCTGGCTTATCTGTCCTCCAGAACTATCATGCCACCAGCTTGCCTAACGCTACCCTCCTGGTGCTGGGTCAGAGCCCTGAGGATCTTCCGAAGAAAGTGGCCCCACCTCAGCCCCCCGACAATCTGTGAGTCAGAGAGCAAGAGGGAGGGGGAAGAGGGAGATTCCACGGGGACAGAGGGGACATATGGGAAGGAGGGTTTTGGTGGGGGGCTCTTGGGGATTAGAGGATCAGTGTGGCTCTGGGGGGCTTGGAGTAGAAGATGGAGTGGGTGCTTTGCAGGAACCAGGAGTAAGGGCTCCAGGGATGCTATGGGGCACTGGGTAGACCAGAAGGCTGAAGGGTGCTCAGGGCTGGCCAGATCTCTGTGTGCGGCTGAGGGTCTCTGGGTCTAGTGATGAGGAGCCATCCGCCTCTTGAGGGGTGGGAGAATAGCCCCTTCCTATCTTCCCCCTACTTTAGGGAGGACCCCCCAGGCTTTGAGACCAAAGATGAGTATCCTCTGAGCAAGGAGGAGCTGCTGAGCCAAGTGGTGAAGTCGGTGAGCACGGATACCCGCGGGTGCGGGGCAGGAGCCCGGGCTCCTTGGGGACCCTAACCCTCTTCCCCAACAGCTGGAGATCCGAGAGCAGGCGAGGGAGCATAACCTGAAGGAACTGGCCGAGGCTGTGAAGGTGGATAGCACTCCAACCATGAACTTCTCCAGCACCCAGAAGGCCAGCTCCAGCAACCCCCTGCTGCCCAAGAGCCCCAGCATTGTCCCCGGGTCTGTCAGGAGCCACAGGACTAGCGGCATCCTGGTGTCCAGTGGAGGCCGTGCCACCAGCTCCAATGTCGGCCACGTCACCTTTGGGGACGCAAGCTCCAGTGTGGGCCACGTGACCTTTGACTCCACCAGCGCCACCGGGAGACTGATGACCAGCCAGAGCTCGACTAGGGGCCGTGTGACCCTCAGACCCCCCAGCTCTAGTGGCTACCTGGGGTCCACTGGATACTTGGGGTCCAGCAGAGGCCAGGAGAGCTTTGGAGGCACAGAGAGCAGAGGCCCTGAGTCAGAATTGAGTGGAGGCTTTGGGTCCAGCAGAGGCCAAATCTCGAGCACTGGCCCTGCCTCCAGCACAGGCCCAGGCTCCACTACCAGCAAGGACTCCCAGAGCAACTAGTAGGGGTGCCCTGCCCCCACCCTGGCTCCTGGCAGGGCCTGCAGTGTCTCTGCCTCCCAGTTCTTCCTGAGACCCTCCATCTTTCTCACCCAGTTCCTGGAGAACTGCCTCCACCTCCTTTTCACTGTTTCCCTGGATCTGTGTCCATCTGCTCCTCCTCATCTGTCTCCTGGTCCCCCTCTCTTTCCTCCCCTCCTTTCCCTTGCTGTTTCCTAATCTCCTAGTTTCTTGGCTTCCCACTCAGGGTGATGCTGTCTTGTCTCACCTCTCTGATTATTCCCCTGCCTCCTGTTTCACTTTCCCCATTTCTAATTCCCTCTCTGCGCCTCCATCTCCCTGGCCCTCCTTGCATCTCATGTCCCTATCTCTGTAGCTCCTCCAGAGCCCCCAGGAGTGAGAAGTGGGGGAAGAATCAGGGCAGAGATGTTGGGGTCAACATGAGCTGTGACCAAAGGAAATAAAGCTCAGAGCCTGACTTCTACCCCAGCCTGGTTACAAGCCTATGTGTGAGAGAGCAGGATTGAGACATGGCTGCTTTTCCTCTACCTCTGGCCCAGGGGAAAAATCTATGACCCTGTCCCTATTCCCTTCCATTCATTCATTCATTCATTAGTTCACTCTTATTTTGGAGACTTCCATGTTTTAGGCTCTACTGAAACTGGGAACTGTATCAGTCAGAACAGGCTGAGTTATGTTGCAGTAACAAGCAACCCCAGAATCTCAGCGACCTAATGCAACAAAGGTTTATTCCTCCTAGGTGTTACTAGTCCATTGTGGGTCAGCTAAGAGCTCTGTTTCACATCATCCTTGTGACCCGTGCTGATGGAACAGCATCTATCTGGAATGTCACCAGTCCCTGTGGTGCTCAGAGAGAAAATGGCAAAGCTGCAATGACTCTTAAAGCTTCTACCTGCATACGATACATACTGCTTCCACTCACATTTTTGAATGAAGCAAGTTACTTGACCTTCCCTGACTTCAAAGGAGGATGAGAAGTGCGATCTTCCTGTGTGTTTAGAAGAAGAGAAGGATGTTTCTGGATGGTCCTAATGCCTGCCAGAGAGTCCCAGAGATAAAGCAGAGTCTGTCCCTTTCCTGGGGGTGGGTTTGGTTGAAGAGGGATTAACACCATGGATGACGCCTCCTTGTCATTGAGTCATGTCTGAGGCCCTGTCAAAATGGAATCCAACCCAACCCAAACAGATAACCCATCATCCACCTTCCCAATACAAGAAGATAATACTCTTGGCCTCGTTTCCTTTAAAATGGGTTGACGACAGTACCTACCTCAAAACGGCTTTTTGTGAGGATAAAATGAATTGATACATGCAAAGCCGTAGACCAATATCTGGCCTGTAGTCAGTGCTCAAAAGTCCCTGTGGTTATGAGAATGACGAGGATGAAGATGAAAATTAAGGGCATGTTTCTCCCTATTCAGATGGTCCAGGCTTCCTCTGGCTTCATCTGACCCTACAGTCTGGTGAGGCCTTTCCTGTTTAACAACCCGCTCTTCAGGAAAAACAAACAACCCTTGACTTGTAGTGTTTGCCCACTTCTGTTGTGTAAATACTGTCTCCCAGCATGACTGATTTCAACCCACCCCTGTGAACCTAATGTGGAATTGATCCCAATGCTCAGATCAGTCCTTGTGAGCTGGCCTGTGCTGCCCAGCACTCGGGGCCTGCCCCTCCTCCGGTGCCTCGTCCCCAGTAATCATCCCTCCCTAGACCCCACCCTCCTGTAACTTCCTCCAGAAGACTCCCGCTGCTGACTGAAACGAAGCGGCCTTGAACTTTGGAAGAACTTCCAGACCTTTTAAACATTGAAATTGCCTTAACATTTTAACAGCACAAGGCTCAGTTTCCAATGTGCAAAGCTTAGGGTCTCAACAATTTTAAACCTTTAACAAGAAAAAGAACAGGAAGAGCAACCTGTTTGGTACCAGTAAGGAATCCTGATTAAAAAGAAGGCTCTATGACATTTCTCCAAAGAAGACATCCAGATGGCCAATAGGCACATGAAAAGATGCTCAGTATCACTAATTATTAGAGAAATACAAATCAAAACTACAATGAGGTATCACCTCACACCAGCCAGAATGGCCATCATTCAAAAGTCCACAAACGATAAATGCTGGAGAGGGCGTGAAGAAAAGCGACCCCTCCTACACTGTTGGTGAGAATGTAAATTGGTGCAGCCACTACGGAAAACAGTGTGGAGATTCCATAAAAAACTTTGCCATCTCTGAGTGATATCCTCCTCTTTCTCTCCTAAGACAGGAAAATAGGCTGAGAGAATCCAAGCCTTTCTCCCCCAAAGTGGTTTCACAGACCCCCGTGACAGGAGGCATTCAGCCTCACCTCAACTCTCAGCCACCCCCAGGGTCCAGGACCCTCCTCTGCTATCCCCTGGTCCGGGGGCTGGGCTCACCATTTATAGATGGTCCATCCTGTGCCAGCAAGCCCAGAAGACATCTGAGGCCACTTAAAGAGAAGTTGGACAATCAGACCCAGAATCCTCTTGGTTCCCAAGCAGGACAGCACTTCCCTTGATGTTATGTCATCACATCCCTATGGCCCAGGATGGAGAGAGGGATGGAGAACGCAGGCTTGCTGGACCAAGGCTGTAGCTAGGAGACAAAGAGTGGTCCCCTGATACCTGCTTTGAGGTGGGGGTGATTGTTGTGGTGAGGGTGGCGGTGATGGTGGTGGTGATGGTGATGGTGATGGTTGTGATGTCAGTGATGGCCATAGTGGGGATGGTGGTGGTGATAAAGTGGTGACTTTGGTGACATTGGTGATGATGGTCATGATGGTGATGCTGATGGTGACAGAGAAGGGGATGTGGTGATGATAGTGATGATGATGATGGTGGTGGTGATGATGGTGATGGTAGTGATGATGGTGGTGGTGATGATGGTGGTAAGTGATGATGGTGGTGATGATGGTGATGATAATGGTGATGGTGGTGGTGAATGGTGCTGCCAGTTTTTGGTAATAATGCTGGCAGTGCAACTGATTGTCACCTCAGCACAGACTCTTTATGGCCATCTCAGGTTCATTTTGTTACATAGGAAGACTTGCATTTTCAAGCCTGAGCTTGAGAATGTAATTTACATTAAACAATATAAGAAAACAGCAGACCAGTGTAGCTTAATCTTACTGGCAAAATGGAGAAAGGACTAAATGAAATTGTACTCAATAGCAATGCAATTTGGAGCATTTAGTGATTTTTCTCCTTCAAGAGTGAGGCAGAAATTGGGACTATCACATACAACCTGTGTGGCTTTGGACAAGTGCCTTCACCTCTCTGAGCCCAGTTCATCTTGAAGTCAGAGCTGGGGGAAAATCCTGGAGGCTGCACAACGTGGTAGAGAAGCATCACTGGGGGTGTGGTCTGGTGCTAACTTTTTCTCCATCGTAATCTGTGTCAGCTGAAAAAATAAAAGGGCATACTCTAGGACACTGGAAAACACTATCCTAGAGTATCAGCGAAGATTCATTAGAGAGTCAGGAAGTCAATTTAAGGGACTCCAACACTTAAAAACAGGAATAGAGTAGAATAAAAAACATCATGCAGTACAGGGTGGTATTTTGTGAAAATATGTGGATGTGAAATGATTTCTTGCTGTGCATCATGGTCAGAAAAGTTTGGAAGCCACTGGTAGACAGCAGTGATTCAGACAACTGTCCATTAATACACCCGATATCAACTCCCTTTCTGATGCAGATTCCACTTCGCCTGACAAAGCAAACGTTCCCGGTCTCCCGGTGGCTCGGTCTCAGCAGGACTCCGCCGCCAGGTGGCGCCAGTGCCCCGCCGTAAGTGGGTTCTCTCTCTTCTACTCGGAAGGCGCAAGCCCGGGATTTCCTTCGGGTTCCCTCTCGCCCCGAGGATCCAGTTTACTGGAACTATAAGCCCTGACCAGGAATAGAGCTCCCTTAGCAGAGCGCAGCAGGAGGGCTCAGGCAGTCAAGAGGGATGTGGCCATCTTCAGATATCCAGGCATCCCCTTCATTCCACAATATTTATTAAAAGCCTCTGTTCGCAGGACGAAGTCCTCCCTCCCTGAGCTCACATCCCGGAGGGGGAGGACAGACAAGATGCCAAATTCACGACCCAGCCAGTACAAAGAGTCCTCCTCACCTAGTCTGCTTCGAGACAACGCTGGGCGAGTCCTGCCGGCTGTGTGAGCTCAGGCAGCTTGCTTAGCTTCTCTGTGCCTGTTTCCCCTGCTATAAAATGAGACAAATATCACCCACTTCATAGGGTTGTCGTGAGCATTAAATGAGTTAAGATTTGTAAATAAAAAAGGCCTGATAAGTTTGTTAAACCAAGTGTTTAAAATTCGCATTTTACAGATGCAGGAACTGAGATCAGGGCATGGGGTGGAGGAGGGAACCCCCAAAGTCACATTTTCCACCCCCACATTTGAGTCCAGGGGTTCTCACTCCCAGCCAGGGTCCTTTTCCTCTGCACAGCGCTCCCTCGAGTTGCGAGTGGACCCAGTTTCCCCTGCATGGTCTGGGGCTAGTGAGGAGGAGCCTGAACGCACCCAGATTCTAGGACAAAGCAGTGCATCTGGGAAACGCAGTCTGCGGGGCCGAGGGCGAAAGGGCCAAGCTGGAGAGTCTTCTCACCCACAGGGTGGGTCTCTTGGTCCCAGGTCTTCCCCAAACGCCAGAAGCTGAACTTAGCAGAGCTTTTGGGTGCCACACAGCTGCAGGCTCCCAAAAGAACCTGTGATATATATATATTTATTTATATATTTAAATTTATATATATATTTCTCTCCTTGCCTCATTTCTTCCTCCACAGATTCATTAAAGTGCGACTTACAGACAGTAAAATCCACCCATCGGCAGTGTACAATTCAATGATTTTTCACAGATTTACAGAGTTGTGCAATCATCACTATATTCCAGTTTTAGATCATTCCCATGATCCCCCAAAGTTCCATCTTGCCAGCTTGCAGTCAATTTCCTGTCCCACCTCCAACTCCATACAAACACTGATCAGTTTTCTGTCTCTAAAGATTTGCTTTTTCTGGAAATTCCATATAGATGGAATCATGCAATCTTATTTTGTCTGAAATATTTTTGTACTGAACATATGCAGATCCTCCAACCCAGCCATTCCACCTTAATTGTGACTTTTACACATACCCACCTTTGCAAAATCAGTTTCAGCAGCAATGTTTGTATTATTTACAATGAGAAATATCACAAGTGTCTCTAAAATGAATTTAACTGAAAAATAACCTACAGGGCAGTGAAAATGAAAGATCAAATGTTACCTGCAATGCACTTGGGTTAATCTTTCTTTCTCTGAAAGAAGCAAGACACAAAGAAATATTCAATGGGATGCCATCAGACATAGTATACAAATCAGCAAAAAACAGAAAACATGATACTTAGGGATTTAGGTGGTAAATGTAAAAATGAGCAAAAGAAAGCAACATAAATGTCCATCAATAGATGAATAGATAGAGATGTGGCATTTATATACAATAGTCATAAAAAAGAATTAATATTTGCCATTTGCAACATCATGGGTGGACCCGGAGGGTACTACGCTTAGTAAAATAAGTCAGACAAAGAAAAACAACTACTGTATGTTATCACTTATAGGTGGAATCTAAAGTAAAACAAATGAATGAACAAAACAAAAGAGAAACAGACTCATGGATATAGAGAACTAACTAGTGGTTACCAGTAGGGAGATGGAAGAGGGAAGGGGCAAGGTAGAGGAAGGGGATTAAGAAGTCCAAACTACTATGTATAAAATAAATAAGCTATGGGATATATTGTCCAGCCCAGGGAATATAGCTGATCTTTTATAACTTTAAATTGAGTATAATCTGTAACAATATCGAATCATTATGTTGTACACCTGAAGCTAATATAATATTATAAGTCAACTATACCTCAATAATGAAAAAAGAAAATGTGAGACCAGGTGCCTGGATGACATATATATTGAATATCTCAAGTCTAAAGTGGAAGTTTTTTCTGGAAAGTATTATAGAGTGCTTTACTTGCTACATGGTTTTTTGCTACTAAAGTCCACCTGGGTAAAACTCAACTATATATGCAAAAAAAAAAAAAAAAAAAAAAAGAGCAAGGAAATGAATTATCTAAACTGTAAGATAGTGTTTTCCTCTTGGGGGTTGGTGGGTATGTGAGGAATCACTTTACTTTTAACTGTATATGTACCTTTTCACATAATTTTAGGTAGCCATATTTTTTCTTTCTTTTTTTTTTTAATTGACATATAGTCAGTTACAACATGTCAATTTCTGGTGTACAGCATGTTTCATTCATATACATACATATATTCCTTTTCATGTTTTTTTCATTATAGGTTACTACAAGATATTAACTATAGTTCTCTGTCCTATACAGAAGAAAGTTGTTTTTTTAAATCTATTTTTATATATACTAGTTAATATTTGTAAATTTTGTACTCCATATTTTCTAATTTTTTAAAAATTGAGAAGAAAAAAGGAAAAAATCAGGATAGAGAGAGCCATACTTCTATATATTTTTGTCTTCTCCACAAGAATGCAGATGCTAGGAGTTAAAGGCTTGTTTTGTTCTTTCCTTGAGGCCAGGGGTCAGCAAATTCTGGCCTCTGGGCCAAATCAGGCCTGGCCTAGGAGCTAAGGATGGTTTTACATTTTTAAATGGCTGGGAAAAAATAATCAAAAGAAGAATATCTCATGATATGTGAAAATTATATGAAATTCAAATCTCATTGTAAATAGATTGCACTGGAACTCAGCCACATTCACTTGCTTACACGTTGTCTGTGGCTGCTTTGGCTTGTAATGGCGGAGTGGAGCAGTGGACACAAGCGACTATAGGGCTGGCAAAGCCTAAAATACTCTTTGGCTCTTTAGAGAAAAATTTGCTGACCTGATCTAGCTCCAGAGTCTATCACAGCTCACAGCCAAAGGAGATGCTCAGGAAAATGCATCCAATTAATAGTAGCAGTCTTGAAAGCCTAAATAACTTAGTGTTAAAGCTTTTATTTTGGTCAGTTACTAAGTTTGATCTTTCATGTATGTACTGGATGGGAGAATGGCCCCCAAAGATGTCCACCCTCTAAGCTCTTGAACCTGTGAATATGTTACCCTACATGGCAAAAGGGAATTAAGGCTGCAGGAGGAATTAAGGTTGCTAATCAGCTGATCTTGAGAGGGAGGATGATTCTGGATTACCAAAATGGGGCCAATGTAATCACAAGAGTCCTTATAAATGGAAGAGGAAGGACTCTTAACAGGAGGGGGACTATCAGAGGGATGTGATTTGAGGACTCAACCACTGTTGCTGGTTTTGAAGATGAAGGAAGGGGCCACAAACCGAGGAATGCCAGCAGCCTCAAGAAGCTAGAAAAGGCAAGAACATGGATTTTCCTCTAGAAGCTCCAGAAAACATAGCCCCGTGGACACCTTAGTTTTAGCCCAATGAGACCCATTTTGGACTTCTGACTACCAGAAATGTAAGATAATTTTGTGCTGTTTGAAGCCAGTATGTTTATGATATTTTGTTATAGCAGCAAAAGGAAACTAACATATGTAGTGAATACTGAACTTGACAATTCATTGCTTTGAAACTCAAAAGAAGCCATTTAACATTAACAATTTTCCTTATTTCTAAGTGTTAGTCTCCTCATTTATAAAAAAAGATGCTAAAAGTGTTCATCTGTGGAATGGTGGTAAGTAATAAGGTGATATATGTAAGTACATGCTCATAGTAAGAGGCACATAAACTTTCACCTTTATTACATAAATGAACAAAAAATTACTGTTAGTAGAAAAGATGGTTAAAACATAGATACCTTTGATAAAGGAAATGCCCAAACTCCTATGCAACTAATAACATTGTCTCCAAATACATTAAACAAGAATTGACAAAACTAGATGATTTTGATAATCAACTTTTAGAATGGGTTATTTTATTATAAACTTGTTCAGTGAGTAAAAAATTTTATTTGTAAGAGATTGCAAAACACTCTTAAGATTGACCATCCAAATACTGAACTCTGAGCCCACCCACCACCAAAGAATGTATAGTATTTTGAAATACACAGAAGAAATTACAAAAAGCTGGGCACACACTAAGTTTATTGTTTCACAGTTAACTCTGAGTTATAAAATGCTTCTTAACAAAATTAGGGGTTTACTTCATATAATAAATCTAGAAATACAGTCAGTTACAGCCATGGACATCGCAAAATAGGCCATTGGAGACTGAGAAATCTTTTATTTGAGGGTAGTGTTACTGGGACCATGACCTTCATTCCAAAGATCCTGGAGTTGTTTGTGCTAACTCAGGGGATATCACCCAATTTCCAGAAAGAAACAAGGAAAGAGAGAAAAGGGAACGTGATTAAGAGAAAAAGCGTAAAGGACACACTGACCTTTCCAACAGCTCTGTAGGAATCCAAACTAGTGAATTCTGCCCTCCTCATTGGCCAGGGCTATAAGCTCTGCTCACCATCAGTTATAAAGCCCGAGAAATGCATTTAAAAACATAAACAGTGGGACCACAAGGAGGGGGGTGAGTACAGTTCAGGGGGGAGGGTAGAGCTCAGTAGCAGAGCGTGTGCTCAGCATGCACAAGGTCCTGGGTTCAATCGCCAGTACCTCAGTTAAAATAAATAAATAAACCTAATTACCCCCCAAAAAGGAACCACCCCCAAACAAAAACAAAAACAAATCTATGTTCCCTTAGTAAAGAAGATAAGAATGGATATGGCCAATGACAGAATCTTCACATGAGACCAAAATCAAAGTCGGGACAAGTTCCTCAATCAGTATCATAAAGATCACACACCCTGACCATTATGTAGTCGAATCATGACCCATAACAACAAATTGGCAGTAGTGGTGCCACGGAGCTTCGTAAACCCGAGTCTAAATTAAATGCAGCTCAAACAGGGCTTCGTGTGGGTGAGGTGATATGTAAGCAAATTGTAATGAAGCTCTTGTGCATCAAAATTCACACGGCAGAGCTGAAAGGGTCCACAGAAGGGTAGTCATTACCTCACAGGATTTTATTAGGAAAGAAAAAATGGAAAAGAATGAAGTTCAGTTCCGACCGAAGGCTAAGACAGTGAGAATGACAGCAGTTGTAACATTTACCACGTTTCTCTCCTACTTGTGCCCTGTGAGTGAAGAGAGAACTAAAAGCTTTCTCACATCTGCCATGATGAGGGTCTCTGTCCGGGGTGTGGTCTCATGAGTGATGTTAAGGGATGAGTGTTTAACGTTAAGGAGGCTTTCCCTACATGGCTTACTCCCCAGAGAGGTCTCTGCAGTGTGAGTGCTTATAGAGACTGTAAGGTTGCGACAACACTGAAAGCTTTTCCATATTCCTTAGATCCATGGGGTTTCTCTCCAGGGTGAAGGCAGGCGTCTACTAAAGATGAATGTCGATGAAAAACATTCCACAGACCTTCTTTTCACAGGGTTTCTTTGAATTTAAAACAGGTGAATCCTTCCATTTCTGTAGCATCCAAGAGTTCAGGGAAGACTTTTCCATGTTTGTGATCTCACTGAGCTCCCTTCCAAGATGTCTTCCTTATGCCAGTATTTCTGAGAAAATTAATGAAGGTTTCCCCACATCCTTATCATCCACAGGGCCTCTCTCCACTGTGAGTCTTCAGGTGGTTTTTAAGTCTTGAAGAACTAATGTACCCTTCTCCACATTCCACACATTTGTAGGGTTTCTCTCCAGTGTGAATCCTTATGTGTTCATTAAGCCTTGTGGACTTAATGAAGGCTTTTCCACATTCCTCACATACGTAGGGTTTCTCCCCAGTGTGAATCCTCGTATGTTCATTAAGGTTTGAGGACTTATTGAAGGTCTTCCCACATTCCTTACATTCAAAGGTCTTCATGATGTGATTTCTTAAGTGTTTATTAAGGTGTAAGAAATACCTGAAGGCTTTCCCACAGTCCTTACATTCATAGGGCTTCTCTCCGGTGTGAATTTCCATGTGTCTCTTCAGGGATGCCTGATACACAAAGGCTTTCCCACAATCGCCACATTTATAGCTTTTCCCTCCCATCGAAGTTCTCCTGTGTGAATCAGAACTTGGAACACGGGCAAATGGTTTTCCCCTTTGACTATTCTCATTATTTGTCTCTGCCATGCAGGGTTGCACCTGCACAGCCCAGAGGGAGTTATTTTGGAAGCTGTTTTCATCCTGATGAGAGTCATGACTTTTCTCTTTCTTGTGAGTCATGTGTGTCCCGAGGGAAGTGTCTTCACCTAAGGCTTTTTTTCCACGTGGAATGAATTCATGAACGCTAACCCCCGTATGCATTTCATTACGCAAACGAAGTACACCGTTCTGATTGTCGATCTGTCTGTTTGACCCCAGCTCCGTCTGAGTTCTTGCACGTGGAACCAATGGGATGTTTTGCCACAAGACTCCGTCATATTCATTGTTTTCATAGATTTTTTGATTTAAGACAAGAATTTGTTTCAAAATATTGGAGTCATGCGTGGGGGTCCGTTTTCTTGTGGACTCTTCCTGTGAAGGTATAAGCTTTGGGCCAGATTCAGAGCTGTCCCTTGTTTCACAGACTCCACCTGGGGACTCACCTTTCCCGTGGGAGGCTGCAACTTGCTTCAGCTTTTGCCCCCTCTGCTCCCGCGGCTCCTCTACTGGGTGGTACTTCCAGTCTCCTCCTAACTCGGAGATCTGGGAACTGCTGCTGGCCAGACACGCTCTGTTCACTTCATGAAAGGTCTTTTTAGCAAGGCTGTCCTGCTGAAGGATTGAGTCTTTGGTTTTCTGTCGAGTTGCCCAATCTAAAATAAAGTGGCACAAAATGTTAGCTCTTTGTTGAAAGTAAAGGCGGGTTGAGCAATTCCACTCCTGGGCATATGTCTGGAGAAAACTATAATTTGAAAAGATACATGCACCCCAATGTTCACAGCATCACTATTTACAGTAGCCAAGACATGGAAAGAAACTAAATGTCCAATGACAGACGACTGGATAAAGATGTGATACACACACACACACACAGACAGACATATACACACATACAATGGAATACTACTCAGACATAAAAAAGAATGAAATAATGCCATTTGCAGCAACATGGATGGACCTAGAGATGATCATACTAAGTAAAGTTAGACAGTGAAAGACAAATATATAATATCACTTATATGTGGACTCTTAAAAAAAAAAGATACAAATTCTATTTACCCCAAAACAGACACATGGACATAGAAAACAAATTGGTTACCAAAGGGGAAAGGGCAGGGAGGGATAAATTAGGGGTTGGGGATTAACAGACACACGTTACTATATATAAAATAGATAAACAACAAGGTCCTACTGTATAGCACAGGGAACTATATGCAATTTCTTGTAATAATATATAATGGAAAAGAATCTAAAAGAATATGCATATATATGAATAACTGAATCACTTTGCTGAACACCTGAAACTAACATTGTAAATCAACTACACTTCAATTAAAAAAATGCATTTAAAAAAAAGAAAAGTAAAGGTGGGTTGGAGATGACCAAACAAGCAAATGGTGGTGTGGATCTCTTTTCAAATGTTCCCTCAATGCCTGTGAGGAAAATGTGAAAAGGAAGAAAGCAAGAAGCCAGCAGAGAAGCAGAGAGCGACACTGGACTTGGGCTGTAGCAGGAGTTTGGCTACGCTCAGTACAGTGGTTCAACACACTCAGCAAGTCGCTGAGAAATGGTTCTTCAGAGACTGATGGTATGATCAGGAATGCTAAGTGTGACAGACTTGGACCGAGAGTCTGTCATGGACTGACTTTATGTCCTCCCCCTCCCCAAATTCATATGTTGAAGCCCCCACTCCACAACGTGATGGTATTTGCAAGTGGGGCCATCAGGAAGTAATTAGGTTTAGGCGAGGTCATGAGGGTGGAATGAGACCCCACAATGGGACTAGTGTCCTTTTAAGGAGAGGAAGAGACACCAGGGTGCTCTCTCTCTCTCTCTCTCTGCCTTGTGAGGACACAGTGAGAAGGTCGCTGTCTGCAAGCCAGGAAGAGGGACCTCATCAGCAATGGAATCTGCCAGCACCTTGATCTTGAACTTCCCCGCCTCCAGGATGGGAGAAATAAATGTATCTTGTCTCAGCCACCCAGGGTGTGATATTCTGTCATATCAGCCTGAATGACTAAGGCAGAGGGGGACAGGTCTTTTTCTGGGAAAAAAAAAAGAGAAAGATTTGAGAGGCTGAAAGTAAAAAAAAAAAAAAAAAAACCAAAACAAAAAAAACTATACATAACTGGAGAATCTCATACATAGATGAGCCTTGGTTTTCAGATGAAACAATTTTTTTTTATGGAGATGAAATTCATTTAACATCAAATTAACCAGTTTAAAATATACAATTCAAGGGGGGAGGGTAGAGCTCAGTGATAAGAGTGTGTGCTTAGCATGCATGAGGTCCTGGGGTCAATCCCCAGTACCTATTACAATAAATAAATAAACAAACCTAATTACCCCCTCCCCCCACAAGAAGTGTACAGTTCAGTGACATTTGGTACCAAGTTGTAAAACCATCACCTCCATTTAGTTTCTGGACATTCCTCCTCACCTCCCACCCCTAAAAGGAAACCTGGTACCTATTAAACAGTCACTCCCCATTTCTCCCCTCCCTCCAGCCCCTAGCAACTACTGATTGACTTTCTGTTTCTAGGGATTTACCTATTTCTGGACATTTCATGTAAATGAAATCCTACAATATGTGGCTTTTCCTGTTTTTCTTCTTTCGCTTAACATATTACTTTCAAGGTGCATCCACGTTGTAGTGAGGGATCAGAACGTCATTCCTTTTTATGGTGAACAATATTCCATTGTGTGAATAGAGCATATTTCGTTTCTCCATTCATCTGTTGATGGACACTGGGTTTGTTTCCACCTTCTGGCTACTGTAAATAGCGCTATTTACATATGTGCACGTAACTGTCTGAACACCTCTTTTCTTTCTTTCTTTAATTCTTATTTTTTAATTGAAGTGTATGAACACCTGTTTTCAATTCCTTTGGGTATATACCAAGGAGTGGAATTGCTGGCTCGTGTGATGAGTCTATGTTCAGCTTTTTGAGGACCTGTTAAGCTGTTTTCCACAGTGGGTGAAACTGAGTTTTAAAAAATTTTCTTTTTAAAAAACATTTATTTAGTGGGGGAAGTTTTTTAAAAACTTATTTTTTTTAATGCAGGTAATGGGGACCGAACCCAAGACCTTGTGCATGCTAAGCACGTGCTCTACCACTGAGCTGTACCGTCCTTCACCCTAAAATGGATTCTCAATCAAAATTTCCACGTTGTAAAATCCTTCCTCATAAGGATTCATATCTGCCTGGTTCCCCGGGGTGATTTTCCCCTGCTCTATTCCCAGATCCACTTCTTGCTCCAAATAGAAGATTGGATGGGGTTGGCCTAACTGCGATCCCAGTGACTGGAAGATGGGAGAGCAGGAGACGTGGGGGAACGATGGGCGCGCCCTTTGGTTTGCAGGCGTTCTGAAGCTAAGCAAGTGACTTTCTCACGAATGCACTAAAACTCCGAGTTCCATGTTCACCCACCTAAGGATCCTCCAGAGGCTACTAATCATGAAGAGAATCAAAATTTAATGCAAAGGACAGATTTCCAGTTTCGTGGGAAAAATGCTATGGTCGCCACTTGAAGGCAGCCGTCGTGTGTCGGGAATTGAAAATGCCCGGCCGGATTCCCAGCTGGTCCCTGCACCACAGGAGGTGCCTGACTCACACGAGTCCCATCCGGGACCAAGTGCAGGATGGGCATCCTTACCCACGCAGGCCAGGTTCCTACAGTTCTCCAGTATCACGTCTCTGTAGAGTTTCCTCTGGGCGGGGTCTAGCAGGGTCCACTCCTCCTTGGTGAAGTTCACAGCCACGTCTTCGAAGGTCACCGAGTCCTAAACATCAGTTGGGTATTGTTATGAGTTGAGTTGTGTCTCCTCCCAAAGGTATGTTGAAATCCCCGCCTCAAACCGCCCCCTCCAGCCCACCCCGGCCAGCACCTGTACCTGTGACCTGATTTGGAAATAGAGCCTTTGAAGATGTAAACTAGTTAAATGATGAGGTCAACTTGTCTATAAAGTTGTCCCACCTCTAGTTTGAAGCTAAATTTGGCACAATTTACCAAAATTTTATATGCATTCACCCCTTGAGCCAGCATTTGCACTCATGGGATTATAGTCCTAAACTACCCTGGCCAAAAAGCCGAATGATGTATGCACTTATTTATTTTATTTATTTATTATTTTCTTGCAGAGTTAAAAAAAAATCTTTATTGAAGTAGAGTTGATTTACGATGTTGTGTTAGTTTCAGGTGTACAGCATAGTGATTCAGTTATACATATATATATATATTCTTTTTTGTTATAAGTTATTACAAGTTATTGAATATGGTTCCCTGTGCTATACAGTAGGACCTTGTTGTTTATTTCATATATAGTAGTTTGTATCTGCTAATCTCCAACTTCTAATCTAGCCCTCCCCCTCTTCCCATTTGGTAACCATAAATTTGTTTTCTGTGTCCGTGAGTCTGTTTCTGTTTTGTAAATAAGTTCATTTGTGTCATTGTTTGATTCCACATATAAGTGATATCATATGAGATTTGTCTTTCTCTGCCTGATCTCCTTCACTTAGTATGATCATCTCTAGGTCCATCCATGTTGCTGCAAATGGCATTATTTCATTCTTTTTTATGGCTGAGTAGTATTCTAATGTATGTATATATCACATCTTCTTTATCCAATCATCTGTCGATGGACATTTCATTTGCTTCCCTGTCTTGGCAATTACATAATTATTGACTGAAGGTTATTTATAACAGCAAAAGATGGGAAACCACCCGCAAATAGTCAATAAAGGAAGATGCATAAAAATCTATGCTGTAGCCACAAAATGAAGAACTACACAGGTAAGAATGAGGAAGAGCCTTTCCATATGCATATAAAGTGAAATCATGTGGTCTCCAGGTTATATTTTGTGTTTTTAAGTGAAAAGAAAAAAGGGCACAGAACATGTATTGCAAACCACATAAGGAATAGGGTGGAGGGAAGAGACTGAAGTAGACTTGTTTAAATATAACCTTGCTGTACAGATTTTATTGGGGAACCATGTAACATTTAGTTATTCAAAAGTAAGAAAACCAGGGGGTGTCAGGGTATAGCTCAGTGGTAGAGGTCCTGGGTTCAATCCCCAGTACCTCCATTAAAAAATAAAAATAAAAAATAAATAAATCTTATTTATAAAATCAAACAACAACAACAAAAAAACCCAGAAAGCCATTCGGAAAATGAAATAAATGCATATATCAAGCTGACAGGTTAGCCACTTGGAGTAAAAAGTTCATTTGAAGGAGTCTACAACCTCTAGACTATATGTAACAGTCTATTGTTCAAAAAGAAAGGAAATCATATTTCATACCAAGTGGCTTTACTGCAACAAGTAATATTTGACACTGTTTCTTATAAATATTTTATATGCAGGATCAGGCAAAGGGATTATGTCCATAATTTTAGGAAGCAAGATTTTTCATTTAAGAAGAAAGATTCAAAGAAAAAATTTAAAAAGTTTAAAAAATGTTGAATTTATGGTCAAATAATAGCACAAAAATGCACACACACACACACACAACACACACACGTATTTCTCCTTATTATTCTGCACATAAACAGGTGCAGAGAAAATGCTTACAAGAATTAATCAGCAGGAAGGAAAGAGGAGTGGCTGATGCAGGAACAGGAAATACAAAATGTGTGTCTGAGATATCCTGAGGTGCTAGTCGGCAGAGAAACCATCCTACGCTGTGTTAAGAGGATGCAGAGGCCAGCTGCAGGAGTCTTCCAACGGCTCAGTTTAGGATATTCTGAACCACAAAATTGCAACTGATTGGAATACCCTGAATACTAAAAATACATAAACTCATAATGGCACCCAGAAAGGGAAAACCAAAGAGGGGGTGAAAAGAGAGCCTTTCTCACCACTGGAGACCATAAGGAGCATTAGTCCTTATTCTCAAACTTGTTTAATAAAGAGAGAGAATTAAGTCTTCACTCTGTCTTTCCAGTAGGAACAGTACTTGGGAGTAACTGAGTAGCCCTTGCTGAGGATGGAAAACTTTACAGAATTCCAAATAAACACTTAGAAGAAATGATCACATTTGAAGACCATCATTTCGCAACCCAAATGAAGTAACTGATTAAAAAAAAACAATGGATGCCAAGACACGGGGGTAAAAATATGAAGGGGACGGGGTTATACTGCAGGGTACAAGTGTACCACTTGGATCATTATTTGCTGGATAATAACAACTTTAAGAAGTGGGAAAACCACCAGTAGACGTTAGCTTTGCCCACACTGGGGCAAGAGCCATTATATTTACACTGCCTAAGGTGTAACATCCCAACAATGTTCACCCTGATTTCAATCACTCCTGGAGGTCTAATGTTCAACTGCACAAGGGAGCAGTCACAAGACCCCGGTGACTTCAGCCGCGCAATATCCTGAACACAGGGAAGTGGGTTCACGTTCCACCATGAGATCTGAGGGAGAAGCATCACCTACGCATGTGTTTGCATCCTGCTTCAAAGAAACTGAACTCTGAAAGAAATAGTTTTGGTGGAAACTGGTGAAATTCAAACTTTGACCAGGTGTTAAGAATGATCATTTTCTTTCTTTTTTTCTGATACGATATTTGGGGTCCTGGATGCCCTGATTTCTAGTGATGCATTCTTTTGGGTAGTTAGATCATTTTGTATTGTGAGTTTTACATTTTGTATTTGTACTTTGAAAAAAAATTTAAAATTTGAGACATCAGAATAGAAACTAAAAATATATACACATTAAGTATTCATATAAACATATACAATCTATATACAAAGTCAGAGGCTATGAGGGAGATTGGTATGTATATTTATATATTAACTATATCTTCATAAACATTAAAGGATGTATTATATATAAAATTTATATATAAATAATAATTATATAGTCATATTACATTATAATTATATCAACATAGTAATTATACAATTAATATTATATATTCATATAGTATATCTGTATGTAACTTATGAGAAAATATAATAAATCATTAGCATAATGTATAATTTTATAATTTTTTTACATATAAAAGTTTATGTATAAAACTTATTTGGATGTAAATTAATATATAATCATTTTGTGAAAAATGTATTTTATACTGAAAATCTGAATATCACCAAATCTACTACCCAATAATTCTGCTCCAAGATATATGTTGTGGAACTGCCGTTTCAAAGCCTGACAAGCACAGGAATCACCTGGGGATCTTGTCAAGTGCAGAGCTGGATTCCCCAGGTCTGGAAGGAGGCTGAGAGCAGAAATTTCTAACATGTTTCCAGCAATGCCCATTTTGCAGGACTTTGGATGGCAGTTTGAGCAGCCAGGTTGTAAAGAAAGCTCTTCCACAGGAAAACCAGGTCACCTGGACAGGAACGACCATGGCAGTTCTGTGTAACCAGCAGCAAAGTTGGGAACGGGTCCAGCGTTGCTAAACAACAGAGGGAGAGAGTGCCGTAGCCTGCGGGGGGCTGCGTGCATCCTGAGCGTGAGAAGAGCATTGTGGGAGTGCCAGATTTTAGGGGAGACTCGCCCAGGTAGAAGGGGACACGTGCCATGATATCAGAAAGCATCTCTCAAGTGGTTCAGCAAAAGCAAAAGCAAAACCACCACCACAAGAAAACAACCCCTGTGCCTGCGAATTTATGTTACTACCTGTTCGCACAGAGGCAAACAAGGCAGGGATCTGGAAGGTGAACACAGGTGAGCACGTATTCATCAACACACAGCAAACAAGGCAAAGACGTGTAAGCATATGAGAACGTACGGTACATACAAACAGCAAATAAAGCAAAATATTTTTAAAAATTGTGAATAGTTGTGGTTACTTGGGTATTCATTTTCTTCTTTTCATTGCAGATCTGAAAGTGCTTAAAAGGTAATTTGGGGGAGAAAAAGGGAAAACCAAGAGGAAGGCTAAGAGAAAATTCAAGACAGTGAGGGGGTGGGTATAGCTCAGTGGTAGAGCGCGCACTTAGCAGGCATGAGGTCCTGGGTTTAATCCCTGGTATGTCCATTAAAAAAAAAAGAAAGAAAAACCTAATTACCTTCCCACCCAAAGCAAACAAACCAAAGCTTAGTGGTACAAAAGCGTATTCTTCTCCTGTTGTGTTATTGTAAACAAAACTCCAGATATCATAGTATTTTTCTTTTTTTTTTCTTCTTCTTGCATTTCATTCTTAAATACTCGCATTGCAATCTCTAAAGCATGAGGCATCTTAAAAAATGTAATCGGACAGCATCACACTGCGAAGTCCCAGCAGTAATGCTTTTATAGAAGCAGATACCCAGCCAGTCTCCCAAACAAGACCCTCATGTTATATTTGGCACTCAAGTCTTTAAAACTCTGTAACAATTGTCCCTTATAGAGCTGTGGAAGGCTGTACAAGTAGCTCATTTCTATGAAACAGAGGGAAAATGAGGAACCCTGAAGATGTATGCAAATACCTATAAAAGCGGTTCCTTCTGGGTGGCCAGGAGCTGGGAACAGGGTCAACAAAGGCAGGACGGAGGAAGGAGTTCGAGGTTTGGCCTAATCATTCCAATTTTTGAAACACACTGATCTACTACATGTTCAAAAAATAAACGGTTAAACGAAATACAGTTGACAAATAACTTACAATGCAATGGGTTGGATTTTTTACTATAAAGTCTTATTTTCCAGTTAAAATTGGAATTCCATCTATTTGAAAAATTTAATGGCCTCGACATTTCAAAAGTCTCTCGGAGCACAAAGATGTTGCCAGAAGTCAGGTGTTCTTCCAGTAGGAACTGTATTCCCACAGCTTTTTTTTTGTTTGTATATTTGTTTTATTTTCTAGAGGGGAAGTATTTATCTTTATTGATTTATCGTTTTATTTATTTTAGTGGAGGTACTGGGAATTGAACCCAGGACCTCGTGCACGCTAAGCACACGCACTATCACTGAACTACACCCTCCCTCCCACAGCTTCTTAAATACAGTGATTCCATTTTATAAGAAAGATGCAGCAGTATTACTTTGGTATAAAAAAATTCAAATATGTATCTTGGGTCCCAACTTCCCCTTGTATTCTATTCACTACTTTGGAGTTCCCATTACTCAAGGTTTTCACAAAACAAAAAGAAATGTAACACTCAAATAATTATAAAGTTATTGAATGCTTGGGCAAGCTAGAAATTACAGGCAGCCCTCACACTATGAAATGATGTAAAATCAGCCTAGCCATTCATCAGATGGAGATAGCAAAGTCCAAAGAAAGCCAGTTGCAAAGTCAAAGGAAGTTTTTTTGTTGTCGTTGTTGGTTTGTTTCTTTCTTACTGTTTTCTTATTCATTGCGAAACTTCATCTTCTAAAAATTGAAGACGGTCAAAAATGTTGCTATTTGAAGCCAAGATATGGAAGCAACCTAGATGTCCATCAACAGATGAATGGATAAAGAAGACGTACACACACAATGGAATACCACTCAGCCATAAAAAAGAATGAAAATTTGTCATTTGCAGCAACATGGGTGGACCTGGAGGCTATTATACTAAGTGAAATAAGTCAGACAGACAAAGACAAATACTGTATGTTATCACTTATATGTGCAACCTAAAAAATAAAACGAATGAATATAACAAAACAGAAACAGAGTCACAGATCCAGAGACCAAGCTACTGGTTACCAGTGTGGAGAGGGAAGTGGGGAGGGGCGAGATGGGGTAGAGGGTTAAGAGGTACAAACTACTGTCAAAATTTATTCAAAATAAATAAGCTACAGGATATACTGAACACCACAGGCAGTATAGCCAATATTTTAGAACAACTATAAATGAAGTATAATTTATACAAAATTTTGAATCACTATTTGTACACCTGAAACTAATACAATATTGTAGATCAATTATATCTCAATAAAATAAGAAAGCTAAAAAACGTTGCTATTCGATATTTGACATCATATCAATAGGAAAGGAACTCCCACTCTTGCCTGGGGGATCCAAGTCACTTTGACAGAGAAGCATGCACCCTACCACTTGAGCTATACTCTCCCCCAAAGACGAGATGTCATTCCCCTTTGTCTTTTTTTAAGCAGAGGTACTGGGGATTGAACCTAGGCATGCAGTCTACCACTGAGCTATTACCCTCTGAGCCTTTTAAAGAAGGGCTTCATTTAGATTTAACTTGAACTCCACCCTTATCCTATCAAGACCCCATCCCTTCCTTTATTTGTCAGGTTCCTTTCGGGTCCACCTCCCCCAGAGTAATAAGCCAATACAACCGGGGCCCCAGTTTTGTCCCTGGTGATCTGAGGCACGTTATCTGGGGAGAATGGCGTGGGGGCGGGGGTGGAAAGAAAAAGAACACATAATTCCGGGTCAGCTCAGGCAAGCCGGTAGAAGGAAAACGCCCATATCTGGCAGATGAAACACATCTTCACCCGCGCCCGGAGCGTCCTGTTAAGCGGACCTCACTGGAGAACGCGAATGATAAACATGCAACTTGTTCCGACCGCAGGGTTTGTCCCGCCATCCCCCTGTCAATTTCCCTTCAACCTGTCCTTTTACAACCGCCCTCTGAGGTCTCAACTCACAAAAAGAGTGTGCCCAGAGGGCCCAACTCAAACCCCGAAGCTTTTTCTCCAGGGGAACAGAACCCAATGAGCATCCTATCAATCTGACTGGGCCCCGAATTTTGCAGCTCACGGTCACCATAACCGACCTCAGCCCATCTGCAGATTCAAATAACACAACGCCCGCCAGCGTTGCACGCGACTAGCCCCTGGCCGGCGCCCAGGGACGGGAGCGTCCTGCGAAGTCGCCGCCCGGGGATGAGAGAGCCCCTTCTCCTTGGGTCTCAACGCGGGGGGCCGCTGGCGGCTTCCCTCCCCTCCCGGGTGGAGAGAATCCGGCTTTCGCAGGCCGGCTTCCCGGAACACGACCCGGTCCCGCCCTGCGCGTGGACTCGTGCAGCAACCGGGCAAACTCACCATTTCACCAGCACCGGCTCCTAGACGTGTCCCAAGTGCTCATTCCGGTGCTAGACGGTTGCAGGGCAGCAGACGGGAGGGATGGAACTGCAAAAATAATACTGAAATAAAGAAATAAAAATAACGCCCTGCCCCGCCAGGGAGGATTCAAGACAGAGTTCCATCCAGCCCAGGTAGTCTGTACCTGCTTCCAGACCCCTCTCCTCAAAATGGACGGCTTAAGGAAGGGGAGGAGGAGGAGGAGGAGGAGGGGCCAAGCAGGAAGGGATCCCGAGACCGGGACCCTTGCCCGCCCCCGGGAAACCTCCCGGAGCCCAGGGACTGGCCCCACCCCCAACAGATTCGCATTTCCTGCAGAACTTTCTCCCCAGACACTCCTGATCCTGGAGCCAGCCGGACCTGCTAGCGCGGGTAGAGCCTCCTAGCCTCCGGCTCGCACTGTCCCCGCCCCCTACCCCCTCCCCACCCCGCGCCCGCCGCCGGGTTCCCAGCCCGGGAAGCTGATCTCTGCAGGGCAGCGCGCCTCCCTGTGGGCTCTGTGTACCCTCTGGAGATGACAGCCACTTTCCGAGGAAAGGAAGGGCCTTTCCTCTACGCTGAAAAATGGCCGAAACACACTTAACAGAGGGTCCTCAGGCTCCCTCTTGGGCCCCTCCCCACCGCCTCTTTTCTTTTGACCGCTTACCTGCCTGTCCTGTCCAGGTTTGCCATGATTCCAGATCCACTTGTTCATGACAAAAATGAAGTCTTTTTTGTAAGTGATGGAAGAAATGTTCACATATTGAGGTCTGGGGAAGTCACTTTGGCTTAAACGTGATTTAACTGGAATTGGATGCTAACTAGAACAGCCTGTTCGTGGGGTATCAGACATACATTGTACATCTGCGTTAACCATGAAAGAAAAGGGTTCATTGACCAGAAGTAAAGAATGTCTTTTTAAAAGATAGATTAAATGCCTCCCTTCCTGGGATTTGGAATCATCCCACTCCTTGGATGCTAAGATGCCCTTCACAGGAGCCAAGGTCATACTGAATCCCCTACGTGTGTACTGATTCTTTTTTCTAATCTTAAAGGAGTGTACACCTGTCGTGTTTGATATTCTTTGTTCTAAGATAAAACTGCTGAAACCAGAATTCTCTGGAACAGTTCCTCAGAGCTATCTGAGAGAGGCTGTGTCCTGGGCTATAGTTCTCAGTTTGGCTCAAATAAAACTCTTTTCTATTCCTGCTATAGATTATTTACTGATTATTGGCATCAACATAAGTAAAGTTTTTTTTTTTAATTGAAGTATAGTCGATTTACAATGTTGTGTTAGTTTCTGGTGCACGGCATACTGATTCAGTTATGCATATATATGCATATTCTTTTTCACTATGAGTTATTACAAGCTATTGAACATAGTTCCTCAGTAAAGTTGTTTTGATAACAAAATATTAAGCCACTAGGACATGGACCCCATTCCCTCCGACCCTGTGAAAAAACCAAGACTTTTATAAATTGAGGAGTCGCCTTTTCTTCGGGTACCCTACAATGTACAACCACTGAAATTTAACAGAAATTAAAGCCTTTCTCCTCTGTTTGAGTCACTCATAGAATTTTTTGACAGTCTCCAGCAAGACCTGATTTGCATCTTTTTTTTTTCCTCCTGAGGAGGAAAGAGTGAGGCCAGCCCCACCAGTTGCTTCAGCTGAACCCCTTTCTGGTCAATGAAATTATTTATTTTTGTGAGATGTCTCTTTATGTCTAGTAAGGTAACCCAACCTTAAAACTCACATTATCTAATAGTCATATATACTAAACTCATTTTCCCTTTTTTTTTTAAATATTGAAGTATAGTTGATTTACAATGTTGTGTTAGTTTCTGGTTACAGCAAAGTAATGATTCAGTTGACTGTGGGGTGATGGCAGCCAGTGAATAAAAGCCCCAGCCTCCCATCCTCTCTTGAGATTGGTCTGAACACATTGTATGCGGCTCCTCAACAGACCCCCCAAATGATCATCATGCCATTGACTTTTTTTTAAAAATTGAAGCATAGTCAGCTACAATGTGTCAATTTCTGGTGTACAGCAATGTCCCAGCCATGCAAACACATACTTAAATTTGTTTTCATATTCTTTTTCATTAAAAATTATTACAAGATATTGAATACAGTTCCTTGTGCTATATAGAAAAAGTTTGTTTTTTCATCTATTTTTATATAACCACTAGGATAACATTTGTGTGGTAGAGAATAACCTTTGTTTTGTTGGAGGTTTACAGGGACACCATGACCTAGCCCACGGGGAGGGCTGCAAGAACAAAGAACGCCTGCAGCAAGAAGATTACAACAATCAACCACACCCTCTCCCTTATTTTTTGTATAAAAGGAGCCTGTATTCTGCCTAGAGCAGGATGGTTCTCCAAGACATTACTCTGCCATTGTCTCGGTCTGCTGGCTTTCCAAATAAAGTCGCTATTCCTTGCCCCAACACCTTGTCTCCCGATTTATTGGCCTGTCGTGTGGCGAGCAGAAAGAGTTTGGACACGGCAACCCTTTAACATTTGTTGTAAAGCTGGTTTGGTGGTGCTGAAATCTTTCAGCTTTTGTTTATCTGTGAAACTTTTGATTTCTCCGTCAAGTTTGAATGAGAGCCTTGATGGATAGAGTATTGTTGGTTGTAAGTGTCCCCCTTGCTTCACTTTTAATATATCATGCCACTCCCTTCTGGCTGTTAGAGTTTCTGCTGAAAAATCAGCTGATAACGTTATGGGAGTTTCCTTGTATGTTATTCATTGCTTTTCTCTTGCTAATTTTAATATTTTCTCCTTATCCTTAATTGTCAATTTGATGACTATGTGCCTTTTTGTGTTTCTCTTTGGGTTGATTCTGTGTGGTCCTCTCTGTGCTTCCAGGACTTGCGTGACTGTTTCCTTTTCCAAGTTGGGGAAGTTTTTGGTTATTCTCTCTCCAAAATTGTTCTCGGGACCTTTCTCTCTCTCTCCTCTTTCTAGGTCTCCTGTAATGCGACCGTTAGAGTGCTTCTTGTTGTCTCAGAGTTCTCTTAAACTACCCTCATTCCTTTTTATTCTTTTTTCTGTTCTGAAGTAGTGATTTCCACTAATCTATCTTCTAGCTCACTGATCCATTCTTCTGCCTCATTTAGTCTATTCTTGGTTCCTTTTAGTGTATTGTTCATTTCAGTGATTTTATTCTTCAACTCTGTTTGGGTATTCTTTATATTTTCCAACTCTTTGCTAAAAACTTCGCTCTGTACATCTATACTCCTCTTGAGTTCTCTGAACATCTTGGCCATCATTACTTTAAACTCTTTCTCAGATAAATTACCTATCTCCTCATCACTTATTTCTTCTTCTGGGATTTTATCTTGTGCCTTGGCCTGGGAGATATTCCTTTGCCGCCTCATATCATCTATCTTTCTATGTGTTTGTGGATTCCTTCCACAGGCTTTGGGATTATTTTCTTATTTCTAGTATCTGCTCCTGGTGGATGAGGCTGGACTAGAGGCTTTTATGCAGATCTCCTGGCAGGAGGAGCCAGTACCTGCCCACTGCTGGTTGGAGCTTGGTCCTGGACCTCTGGTGGGTAGAGCTGTGTCTAGAGGCCTTCGTGGCTCAGGAAGTCTGCTGATGGGTGGGGGTGTGTTCCCACCCTGTATGCTGTTTGGCCTGAGGCTTCCCTACAGGCTGTTGGGTGGGGCTGGGTCTTGGTGCTAATGATCCAATCAAGATGTCAGCCTCCAGGAAAGCTCATGTAGGTTAACATTCCTGGAATGTCCACCACAAACTTTAATGCCCCCTGAGTGAGCCGCAGCCGTTCCCCACGTCCCCAGGAGACCCTCCAAATCCAGCAGGCAGGCCTGGCTCAGGTGCCTATGAAATCACAGCCTCTGCCCTAGGACCCGGTGCATGTGAGTTTCCATGTAGGCTTCTCAAGCGAATGGAGTCTCTGTTTACCCCAGTCCTGTGAGGCTCCCAGAGCCAAGACCCCTGGCCTTCAAAACCAGATGTCCTAGAGTCTCCTTCTCTTCCCAATGCCGGGACCTGAGCTGGGGAGCCTGACGTGGGGCTTAGAACTCTCACTCCTGTGGGAGGGCCTCTGCAACTTAACAAATCTTCAGCTTGTGGGTCACCCAATCTGGGGGGTACGGGGCTTAATTATATGGTGAGCTCACCCCACTTACCATCCTGCTGTGGTTCCCTCTTATGTTTCCGGGTTGCAGAAGATCTTTTTTTGCTAGTTTCCAGTCTTTTTTTGGTGGTTGTTTAGCATTCAGTTGTGGTTTTGTTCTAGTCGCAAGGAGAGGCAAGCTCGTGGTCCTACCACTCTGTCATCCTGGCTGGAACTCAAGTGCCACCATTCTTATTTTGGGGTTTTATATACCTTTAAATGACCCGATGAATATTCTTATAAGAAGTTTCCTCTGTTCACATAAATTCAACATCATCAATACAATTTCTTAAAGATTGGAAACTCCCTGAAATATGCCAAAAGATCTTCTATAGGTTCTCCAATCCCTGGATCTAAGATAGAAACCATAAACTTTGTAAAGGTCCTTCTCTGTCTGACCCCTGCAAAGACACAGAAAACAATGTCTTCACAGTAGAAGTTCCTCACCTTGAGCACTAGTACACAAGGGACAATTTGTATGAGGCTTTGTTTCTCTAAGATGAAATTAGCCAAGGAGCTATACATTGACTTAGACCTTGGATAGTATGAAAATACAGATTAAATTTAAAATTGTCCCTTGACCCAAAAAGACATCTTTAGAAATCTAGTCTATAAAATAAGAGCAGCTACCTGCAGAGAAATAGCATGGAAAGATATTCCTAGAACTATTATATACAGTGAGGAAAAAAGAAAACCAGCTGAAATCCCAGGAATGGTGGAAGAATTGAAAACAAAATGTGAAAATGCATATTGTGGAGTATTTTGCAACTCTTTCAAATGAGTTTTGTCCATGTCTGCTGAAGTGTTTTGTTAGAATGGGACAATATTGTCACAGTGTTGGTGGAGTTGACTCTGCCATTTGGGGGTCCTCAGTCACTGGTCATCCTTCCTCCACTGAATCTTCCAGTCTCATCCATCCCCTGCCCCACAACAGTGTCCAAAGATTGAAGGTCAGCATCATGATGTGCCTCCTGTTCCCCGGACAAACTACCATCTCACTTAGGTCGTGTCTATGAGTTGGGGCTGGACATATAGTTTCCTGTCACATTTCAGGGCAGAGGGACACTTCCATCTCCCAAGCGTTGGCTCTCCATGCCACCCTCACGTGGTCCTGCTTCCATTCTGGAAAATGTCTTATCATTCAGACTGTAAGAATCTTTGGGTTTCTTCGCCCAATATGAGGAGAAGCGATGCATATGGCTTATTCATCATTGCTAGCTAGCATCCTGTGTGGACGGAATGATGTGTAGTCCAAGTAGATACCCAAGGAGTAGTGTGATAAAGGAATGTCAACATGTTCACCCTTTCTCTCCAGGTCAAAATATTTTCTCATGTGAATCCTCTCTCATTTGAAAAAGATTTTTGCCTAGCCTCAAGCATGCTGAAACCTTCATAGGCATATTGTACAGCAACTATAGTTCTATTGAGACAAAGGCAAAACCAAAAAACCCTTAATAGGAAAAGCCAGAATAAAGTCAGGCAATTTTGAATGGCTGGGTTTTGGGGTTAGTGGATATTACAAGGTATACTTTTTAAAAAAAGTAAAACCTGCTATTTGGGACAACTTGGATGGAACCTGAGGGCATTATGCTTTGTGAGATAAGTCAGAGAGAGAAAGGCAAACTGTATGATGTCACTTGGATGTGGAACTGAAAAAACCCTAAGTCCTAGAAACAGTGCAGAAAGATGGTTGTCAGGGGCTCGGCATTGGGGGGAAATGGGGAGATCTTGGTCAAAGGGTACAAAGTGTTATTTCTAAAATGAATAATTTCTGGGAATCTATTCAACAGTATGGTTAATATAGTTAACAATAATGCACTGTATACTTGCGAGTTATTGGGAGTGTAGATCTCGAATGTTCTTATGACACACACACACACAGAGAACAGGTAGTTATCTGAGGTGATTGAAATTTTAACTAACTGTATTGTAGTAATCATTTTGCATTATCAGTTGATCTACAACTATGCGTTGGTCAGGGGTACCACCCCTGCACCGCTGAAAATCCTAATGTAACTTTACAGTGAGCGCTTTCTTCCTGTGGTCTTGGATCAGTGGATTCACCAACCCTAGATTGTGTAGCAGTAAAGTGCATATTTAGTGGGAAAAAAAAACATGTATACGTGGACCTGCACATTTCAAACCCGTGTAGTTCAAGGTATCAAGTCATCCCATTGTACACCTTAAACATGCACAATGTTATGTGTTAACTGTATCTCAACAAGGCTGGGGGCAAGTAAGCTACACCAGCAGGTGTAGGGACAGGTGGAAAAGTGAACATGTTCTCTGAGAAGCTGCTCACAGGTCAGGTTTTATCGATTTCCATTGATAAATTGATGTGAATTTCCATCAAGCAAGTGAAAACTAACTTTGATCACTTTTCTAGATTCTCAAGTTTACTTTATGATGGAAGGTCCACTGGGAAAAAATCACCGCAGATGGTGATTTTGCATCCTCATCAATAAACTGACAACTTTACCAGGAGACTCATTTTGCTTCTGGGAGGGTGATTTGTTGCTCTTCTGGGCACATCAGGATGATCCTCAATAAACAAGGTCATGGAGACAGTGGGTGACAAGGTGACCCACTGGGAGCAGAAGTCCTGCCGTCCGGTCCCTGATATACAGCCTTTGCCCATCACACTTAGTCTTTCCAAGGTATCTCACTTTGTGGAGAAACCTACTGCTTCTAGTAAGGAACCATGGAGCCAGAACCTAGAAGAAGAAACAGAATTTTATGGCTGAGTAGCATATATACACATCACATCTTTATCCATTCGTCCGTCCGTGGGCACGTAGGTTGTTAAGCACCCCATTACTCTCCAGCAGTCACTTCTAACTTCTCATTAATAGATGGCAGTTAATATGTCCATGCATACACATTTTGCTCTTTTGTTAGCGTATTCTAAGTAAAATTATTCATTGAAAGAGTGTTAACTTATTTAAAGCTGTTGCATTTTAGAATACTTTCAAAAGGCACTCTTAGAATTTCTCAAGAGTGAAGCCTGAGATGATCCAACCCCTTTCATCATCACTGGAAGTAAGTATGAACACTTAAATATTTTCCATTTTGGACAAGTAATCGCCACTCAATCAACTTAAACTTTTTAAATTAAGAGTGAGGTGTACCAAGTTTTATATTCATAGATAAATATATATTTTTCCCATTTGAGGGCCCATGAAGGCCAAGGGTGCAAAACCAAGGATTTGTAAATCAAGAGGGTTCAGTCTCATTGTACCCAATTCTTCTTTTTGGACAACTCAGCTTAAAATAGGGGAAATGATTTTCCCAAAGTCACAGAGACATTTAGATATAAAGTCAACTGCAAACATCTACAAAATTCTCTGTTTCTCATCACACTAGGGCATAAAAATGTAATAGTGCTTAATCTTTCCCAGCTTACACATCCCGATTTCCTTTAAAACTTCCATTTTAATCAGTGCTAAGCAGGAATTTAGTCCCAGGCAATTGGTTATTCTGTTGACTGACCAAATGTGTTCATTAAATGAAAACATATATAGTGAACAAGCAACACAGAATGGAAAGTTGTAACCCAAAGTGATCATCATCTTGAGTGTGTGGGTGGAAGGGGTTGTAGCTCAGTGGTAGAGCACATGCATGAGGTCCTGGGTTCAATTCCCAGTACCTTCATTAAAAATAAGAATAGTAATAATCTTAAGCAAAGTAAACTCTCCTCTGAGTCATCTTCCATCAGGAAGATTTAGAACCATTTATGACACCTCTGACAATTTTTAAAAAATTAATATCAAAGATTCAAGGGGGTTGTTTCCTACAGGAGTGAAGCCTTGCCTTAGCCATCCTTGTTCTTTCTACAATGAGAAATCAAGAGTAGATAAACTTAGACTTGTTTAGCTATTACTGTTTCAGTATTTTATATCATGTGGAAATGATCTACACTTTCAATGAATTTCCACCATTTAATTTCACTCCGAAAAACTCTAAGGATATAAATTACCAAAAGGATTTAAGAGAATATTTAAGTGGACATACCATTTAAAAAATTACCATTAAATATTTACCTAAAAACTGTTCTCAGTTACATCTATTTAATTCATTTTTCTCAACAATCATAATTAAATTCCTCGTGAAAACCTCATGAGACAATTAAGCAGTTAATCATAATCCTAATATTTTTTGCAGACAAATTTTGCAACAGAAATACATGAGCTCCTTTGAATGCTAAACCCAAGCAGAATAAAAGATGTTTTTCCACATTATATGTAATGTTGATAACTTTGAAGACATGTCTATGCTAATAAAACCAAAAAGCTTAAAATTAGATTTTATTTACTAAAGATTATCCTCTATCAAATGAACTTGAAAAATATTTGAGTTAGTTTTTATTATATTTTTGAGAATTTTTCTATAAGAGCTTCTTTGTTTAAGCCAATTAAATACAGCTCTTTAGCAAAAATAATTTGGGTAATACTATCTGAAGAAGAAAAATACCCTATATATACAATGTACATTCACAGACATACATACAAACAGATACACACAGGCAGAGCTCCCATAGTTTTTTATCTGAAAACTTTAGTCATGAATCAGGTACAATATGAAAGTCACTGGTTTATAAATAACTACTGTTGATAAGTTACATTAACTCGTGTGGATGGCTGAGCCTTTAATATTTGTGGACAAGACTTTTCATCTGTATTTACCCTTGACAAGCAATTTTCAGGAGGCAGTTTGGGGGAAAAGAATCTTGCACAGTTTGCGTCTAAAAAGGTCTCTTCCCCCTTTTTTTCCCTTTTACTTTCATGTTCTACCCATTGAGTGAAATGTCTCAGAGGATGTGGGACTGTGTAATGCATTTCAAAGACAGGATGAGATTTATAACTTTAAGAGATAGAGAATGAAAAATGCAAGATTTAGCTAGGAGTTTTAAAGTCTATTTGTCTATAATAAAAAGTCTGAGGTTAACTTTTTTATATTTATTTCATCAACTATAGGATAATTCAGTATAGGACATTTCATTAAGAATGGGACACTTTTGCTCTAGTAGCCTGCTGATTTATGATATCTGTAAGCATTTTGAGAGGAATCAGTACAGTTTTGGGGACTGGTGAAGACAGATTGGCCTCCACTTGGTTCTAGAGTTGTACTTGTGGATTTTGGAGGATTTTGCAAGACAAAGACAGCTGTTTATGTCAGTAGGTCTATAATGGCCTTTGACTGATCTATTTCTTGGGGCGTGGTTCAGAAGAATAATTTATATTGGACTTCTTTTAAAATCTAATTTCTTTTTTTTTTCTTTCTCATCTAGATAAGGAATTCCTTTAGAGCAGTTGTTATAAGTTTTTTCCTTTCAGTTTTATCCTCCCGTAAGTACCAATGTGGCAGCTGGGTATTTGTTGAGATTTCTGAAATAAATTCATTGTTTTCACTATCGCCAGTTTTAGTGATCCATCATCTGGCCTTGGATGAATAGGATCTTATATTAATTTCAAACAGTGACTGAAACCAATAAAGCTTTCTATGGCTTAACTACATGCTAGAGGCATCTCACAAAATCCCGAAGGGTGACTCTGGATGTTAGTGTAAGAAAGTTAAAGAAAAACACAAGCGCTAAAAGATGAAACACAACTAGGGAGGTGGAAAAGTGCGCATGCTCCCTGCAGATTGGCTCTGAGGTCAGAGTTTATCAGGTCCTGTGGGAAATCCATCAGCGGAGTGAAAACTAACTTTGATCACTTTTCTTAATTTTAAAGTTTACTTTATAATGCAGTTCAACTGGGGAAAAGGACATCCTCAGATGGTGATTTGCATCCTCATCAACAAACCTGAGAGGTTTCCCCGGAGAATCATTTTGCATCTGGGGGTTGGGGGTGATTTGTTGCTCCTCTGGGTGCATCAGAATGATCCCCAATAAACAAGGTCACAGAGACAGCGGGTGACAAGGTGACCAATTGGGAGCAGAAGTCCTGCCGTCCCATTCCTAATATACAGCCTTTGCCGGTCACACCCAGTCTTTTCAAGATGTATCACTTATTTGGAGAAGCTGGCTGCTTTCAGTAAGGATTCTGCTTTGAGAAGAAGAGAGAGGTACAGAAGCTTTTTAATAGTCCCTTTCCCCATCCTAGACTTCCTTACAGATTTTTTTTTGAATTTCAGATTTAATTGTCTGTTAATTTTCTGTTTGATATGAGTATGTTTGATCTTCTTTCTCATAATATTGTCACTATGTCTCTTTCCTCTCATATTTATTGCTTTTAGTTTCTTCATTATTTTTCTTCAGTATTTCTTAACACCTTTCTAGGACTCTTTTATTGTCAATAATATATTTTTATTTTAAACAGTATCCATCACACTTCCTACATTGTATTTTGACTTTTTTCTTTATTATCAGCAACTATTTAAAATTCCAAACAATTCCATGTATTGACTGATATCTACCCTTATCTTATGCTTTTCTTTTGTGTCTCTTCTTTATACTCTACACCTTAATTGATACTTACTTAACATTTGATATGTCATGCTTCTCACGTTCATTTAATTTCTCTTTTTTATAATCTTCTATTATCCTTGCTTTTGGTTTTTTTCCCAGCATCATTCTATTTGTATAATAATCTTTATTTCAAATTATAACACACTTTTAAAAATTTCCAAGTGCTTCAGTCACATTCAGATTAACTGATAACATCATTTCTTCTTAGAGGTTTTACACATTTTTTATCATACACTAACTCCTAGGTTCAACAAATGTTCATGCCATGTAACAGGTATAATTCTTTACATTGTATTTTAAAATAAACTTTATGCTGGCATATAGAAATCCAAAAGATTTTTGTCCTGACTTTGCTTTCAGGATTCTTGAAAATTGCTGTTTAAAATTCTCATAATTTAGCCATCAATTTCTTTCTTAAAATTTTTAGAATCCCTTTATGATAAAAGATAATGGTGAGTCAATGTTTCCAACTGTTGGCTTTTTAAGAATATAAATCCAGGGAATCTGAAAGCATGAAAAATAAAAGTGGTCACCCAGATATTTTTACTCATAGCCAGTCTCAAAGGGAAAGCTTTCAAAATGTAACCTTTCATTTACTACTGTTGATATTGTAAATGTTTTGTTAGGTACCATTATTCCTTTCTATTGCTACCTAACTAAAAATTCTGTCATAAATATATGTTGAATTTTATCATATACTCTTTCTCATACATTGATGCTATGATACATTTTTGTTCCTTTATTCTAGTGGTGTAGATATACAGCCAAAGATTCAAATGTTAAAATTGCCTTCCAGTTTGAGATAATTCTTTGTTCAAAGACTTCATTCTTTTTACATATTGTGGACTCAGTTTTTGCAATTATTTTGTATGGAATGTTTTTAACTTGGTTCATGAAATAATCTTGTATCATCCTTTACCTACTATGTTCCGTTTTGCTGCCAAGCTTATGCTAAGCTCATGATGGAATGTTCTCCCATTTTCTAGCTTCAGCTGTTGTTCCTAGATGTTTGTATCTGGGGTGCTTGGCGTACTTCACCATCAAGCATTCTGTAGAATTCCCTATGGAATTATTTTCACCCACTCTTCAACTTCATTGCAAGTGGCATTGCACACGTATGACTTTCTATTACACCAATACCTTTTTGGTAAGTTAAGTCTTGTAGGTATTTGTCCATATCTCCCAAATTTCCAGATTGATCATGGCATCACATTCTTTTCTAATATTTGCAGCTTCTGTCTAGCTTATTCACTGACTATTTGAAATCCTGATAGTATTTGTGCTTGTCTTTGGAGGAGTGGTCCAGTCTCACTAGGGGTTTGTTAATTTTATTATTCTTTTCAAGGAAGTAACTTCTGACTTCCCTCCTATAGTAGATCCATTTCTATTAGTATCTGCTTTTCCCTGTATCAATTCCATTTATTTCTTTTTTAGGATTCATTTTGTCCTTCCTTTTCTAATACATTCAATCCATTTTTCCTCAGCTTGTTTAAAGTATAATTGACAAATAATAATTGCACCTATTTACAGTGTACACTGTCACATTTTGCTAAGCAGATACATGTTAAAAACAATTGCCCCCCCCCCCCCCAGTCACACCCAGGAAGCTCATTAACATGTCCATCACTTCACAAAATTCCGTGCGCACGTGCGCACGTGTGTGTGTGTTTGTGTGTGCTGGGGGGGGGCATTTAAGATGTACTCATTTAGAAATTTTCAAGCATGCAATACAGTATCCTTAACTATTGTCACCTGGCTGTACATTGTCTTTCCAGAACCTGTTCATCTAGAATAGCCAAACCTTTGGACTCTTCACAGGTATCTCCTGACTTTCCCCACACCCCAGCCCCTGGCAACCACTATTCAACTCTCTGCTTCTATTTTCTTTTCTAGTCTTTCCATTACAGAGATTCTTTTTCTAAGTGATTACTGAAAAAGTGCTTTTTTTTTTAATCATATTGAGATATCAGGATTTTTTCTCATAAAGTTACTTCTACTTCTAATTACAGCTTCTTATAATTATATTAAGGTACGTTTGTCTGTTATATTAAACTTTTGAACTTGATTGCTACTTCAGGAGACTGTATGGCTGTGTTTAATATGTGTTTCATATGTGCTTGAGGAAAAAATATGGATATTTTTCAGTGAGGTGTAAATTGTTACTCTATGCAAATTAGATTGAAAATATGATGGACATGTTCAAAATTTTTATATCTACACTGAAATTTTTGTCTTCTGGTTGTGTTAATTACTAAAAGGCTTTTGTTAAAATTCTCTCACTAAAGTAATGGATTTAGCTATATCTTATATTTATATATATACTTATATATAATATGCACATTTGCATTTACATATTGGAACTATATTTATTTGTACACCTAAATTTAAAACGTTTATTGTTATGAAATGGCTTTCTATAGCTCACTGGTGGAGTGTGTGCTTAGCATGCACAAGGGCTTGGGTTCAATCCACAGGACCTCCATTAAAAAATGCAATTTAATTAAAAAACAATAAGAAATGCCTTACCACACATCCGCAAATTCTATTCCCTTAAAGTCTGTGTTGTCAATACCAATAGTGGTTGTGCACCAGCTTTCATTGCTTTGTTCATAATAGCTGTCATCTTCCTTTCTTTTATTTGGAATATTTATCTTCTTCATTGGGCATAAATCTTACAAAGCACATGCCAATGGTCTTAAATTCTAGTTTGGCAATTTCTAGTTTGTCTGATAGTCATATAGTCATTTCCACTTTCTTTTGGTTAAAACTTGCGTGGTTTATCTTTACATCCTATTACTTTTGCCCTGTGTTATGTCTTTCTCTTTAAATGGGAATACGAATCAGACAGTCCATAGTCTGGAAGAAGTGCTTTTCAGTCTTGCATTGTCTGCCTTCTGTTTAGAGTGTTTAGTCCATTTTCATTTCCTGTAATTGCTCATATATTTGGATTGTTGTTTTGTTATGTGTTTACCATATGTCTTCTATTTTTCTTCTGTTCTCTTTCCTACCATAATTTGCATGAAATCTATTTTTTAGTATTTTAGATCCACTTTCTCTTTTTCTCTATCTCTCTCTGTTTCACAATGACTCTATAATTATTATTCGCCAATTACATTTCATTAAATGGTGCTCGTACAATAGTATTCACAGACTTTAGTTAATATTGGAGAAAAGGTAAAAGTCAAAAAAAAAAAAAGAAATCAATATTTTTCTCCAGAAATAAATATGAGATATAGATAGAGAATTATCTGTCTTTTGTGTTTCCCTTCCTTCCTCCCATCCTTCCCTCTATCCTTTGTTTCTTGTGTCAAGAATGACACCGTGATTCCTTTTCATTGGACTACTCTCCCTTTCTCCCAATAACTAACGTAAAGTCTATAATTAGTTTTAAACCGTACATAACAGAATTTAATTTGGAAGATATCAAAAGTTTTAGGAAGAACAGCCAGCACACAAATATGGTCATGTAGGAACGTTGATATCCTGTGTCACAGACGGTGTTTTGTGTTTTCAGTTCTCTGCAGGACACTTGCCCCGTTACTTGAAAACATGATTTTTTCTATGCACCTTACTATGCAGTAGGCAGGAAAGATGTGGATGCCAAATAGACAAATAGCACCCAGTTGACAAGTTGATGTCAGCACATCACTTTCAGAAGACCCTTCCCTGCCAGTTTCTGGGATATAGTTGGACAATGGTGGGCTCACTTGAATCAAGGAAGGGAAGAGAAAAGCAGGGGCTCTTCATCCAGTAATATTATGGCATTCAGACTCAGTGACAGACACGAAGCTCCCATCCAGCAGAGCTTCCTCCATGTTTCCCCCCCAAAATGGCCATAAGTTACCCCTTTACAAAACAACCTGCTTGACCAGATAGCCATGGCTGTTTGGACCTTCCACCAGCATCCCCTCACCCTGCAGTGCTAGCACTCTGTGATATTGTGGGCGTTGACTTCTTCTGTTCCTATGATTGTCTTTCCTACACTTGAATGCATCCCCTCTGACCCTTCTATAAGTTCTAATTCCTATCTCTAGTTCCTTATTCTGAAAAGTTCCTGGTCACTGTATTTCCTTAAATGAATGTGGCTGATAAAGTATTATCTTACTTACTGGAATTGCCCTCCATGCTTATTCTACATCTAACGATGCTGTTGCTCTGCTTTTATGACTGTCTTTCTCAAGGTCATATATGATTTCTCTTTGTGTGTTTCTACTCATGATTTTCTTTTCTTGAATGTCAAACAAGGTGCATATTAAACTAAAAAGGTTCCAGGTCATGTTACCTTCCATTGTCAGATTTTTTTTTTAACTCTGCTAGTCATGTGAAGTGGGAGCTAACACCATTTATCCAAGCAGGTGCTCTGCAGAATGCAGGGTGAATACAGTTGGATGAGAGCTCAGTGTGTTATCCAGGGTCTCCAACTACATAAATGCACATGGGAAGTTTGGAAATTGAGCTGGATGATAAATCTACTGAAACAGCTTAAATTGCTAAGGGAAGGCACAAGCAGGGAGGAGACAGTTCTGGAGACAGAAATATGGTTAATATTAAGGAGTGAGAAAAGGTCACTCTTCAGTGAACTGGTCAGGAAATAAGTAGTCAATAAGCTTGAAGTGAACTTGAAACTATCACGCTCTAGAATTAAAGATCAGATCCATTTTTAAAACTGAGAGTACTGCCAATGGTTGTCAACCATATCAAGCATTACAATTTCAAAGCAGTAAGGCAAGTAAAACCTACATCTCATAGCAGCAAAAAGGAACAAGTGATACGCTGAGGGAATGACACTCCTCACATCGTCCATGTTCAGGAAGTCATGTAGATCCCCCTGCCTCTCTGGTAGATAATGAGACTATCATGACCATGGGAGGGATGGAGGTCAGAGCTGAGCTGAGGGGAGAGAATGCAGCTTCTTAGGTTCTAACAGACTTTGCCAGTATGAAAGAGATAAATATCAAATTCACTGGAAGTCTATTTAGTAAAGAAGATTTGTGTTTTAGATGGTGGGAACAACTGGCCAACGACTTCCAACAATTGGAAGGATCCATTTTAGAGAGAATCCTGTCTTTAACAACTGCAAAGTCCAATACACACGGAGGAAGTTATAACCTTGTGACTTCGAAGGTCAGCTTCAATGAATGTTATAACATTCCTTCCTAAATAGACTTTCTAGCCTCCTAATCCAGCTTCTTTGAGAAGCACATAAAAAGTACTCACAACACAATGTGGATTGTAGATGTTGCAGTCAGAAATATACATGGAATATTGGTTAGACTGGGTTTATCAACCATAGTATGACTGCCACTTACGGCTGTATGACTGCTTGTTGTAGGATCAACTCTATGTATTGTAGAATGTTTCACAGCATTCATGGCCTCTACCTATCAGATGCCACAGCTTTGCACCCACTTCTGAGAACCAGAAATGTCTGAACAATGCAATTGACCTGGAAGGTGTAGGCAGTAAATGCAAAGTGGTCCATTTGGGAAATTGTTTTTCTTTAAAATTTTTATTGAAGTGTAGTTGATACAACGTTAAATTCAGGTGTACAGCAAAGTGATTCAGTTGTACATGTACATACATATATGTTTTTTCTTTTCAGATTCTTTTCCATTATAGATTATGACAAGAAATTGCATAGAGCTCCCTGTGCTATACAGAAGGTCTTTGTTTTTTATCTATTTCACATATAGTAATGTGTGTCTGTTAATCACCAACCCCTAATTTATCCCTCCCTGCTCTTCCCCCTTTGGTAACTATAGTAAGTTTTCTATGTCTATGAATCTGTTTTTGGTTTATAAATGGAAAATCCTGTATTAGATGAGTTTTTAAATACTTGTTTTTGAACTATTGTGTAATGCATTCAAATGTCTTTTAAAATACCAAAAATATACTTTCATAGAATTTTTAGATATACATGTTCACGTAGAACTGAAAAATTGTGCTCTACACTGGAATTTGGCACAACATTGTAAAATGACTATAACTCAATAAAAAATGTTAAAAAAAGAATTTTTAGATATTAAAAATATCAAAAATGACAAAATATGCAAAACAAGTTCAAATGCAAATTCAAATACACACAGTTCTCTTTGTGTGTTAGAAGTATAATGTTCTACATAGAAAGGTCGGAATATTGAAACATATGGCTTCAGATAAAATCTGACAGTATGCAATCTAATACTCTTAAGAAAAATGCCATCTAACATGCAAATTTAACTTCATCTTTTGTATAAGCTCAACATGTCCTAGGTAATACACTAGAATTCTTGGTGTTAGTAATAGAATTCTACCTTCTTTATAAAACCTAATTCTGTACTCTATGGTTCACAGGAATTCCTCAAAATGTGTCTCTGAAAATGTCATACCTCGACCTGAAATACAAACAAGTTGGACATTTCATACCCTAACCTCCAGCTAACCTGTCAGTTCTTACGTTCTTCAAAGCCCCATTATAATTTCACAATATACTCTACACTGTTTCCATACAAACTTGGTGGACCTAATTAAGACATCTAAAATCAGTAAGAGAATGTTTTCAAGTAATGAAATGTTTCAGTTTTTTGACGTGTTTCAAATTTGTGTTGGTTTCATGGGAAACTCATTCCTTTTCCTGTCATATATGTGCATGTTCATAACTCAATATCACATGAAAAATGCCAGAGATTTGATATTTATACACCTGACATTGGTCAATGTTTTGACCATCCTGTTTAACCTAATACCACATTTGATGTCATCCTTTGGAGAAAGACATTTTTTGAATGATCTTGGTTGTAAGGCAACTTTGTACGCATTCAGAGTGACCCGGGGTCTTTCCATCTGTACCACTGCTTTCCTGAATGCCTTCCAAGCCATCACCATCAGTCCCAGGAATTCTACATGGGCATGGTTCAAATCTAAAATCTCCATCTGTATTTACCCCTCATTCTTTTCCTTCTGGCTCATCAACATGCTCATCTATATCCATGTCATTGAAACTGTAGTAGCTAGACGCAATGTCACATATGTTGGGGTTTGGCATTCTTATATACGCTGTCAATCCAAGCCGGCAGACAAACACCTTTCAAAGACATTTATATGTGTCATGGTGATTCGAGATCTCTTCTTCGTGGTCCTCATCGTGTGTTCCAGTGTGTACATGGTGAATCTCCTCTACAAACACCGCCGGAGGGTCCAGCACATTCACAGCCTCAGCCTCTCTTCCCAGTCATCTCCTGAAATCAAAGCCACCCACACTATTCTTTTGTTAGTAAGTTGCTTTGTTTTCTTTTACTTCTTAGAGAATGTCATCACTCTTTACTTGTTGTATAATCCTAAGAGAAACCCAACACTGGAGAGAATTATTTGGATTATTTCATCCTGCTACCCAACCATCTGCCCCTTTGTCCTGATGAAAAATAATAAAATTATTTCCAAAATTATTTCCCCCATTTCAAAGATGAGGATTACTTTTTCTCAAAAAGCATTTAGGAGATGATCTGATACTAGCAACTTTTCTCAGCAGCATAGGAGTCATCAGAATGATTTATTTACATGTGGGAAAAATGTCATGTGGCTCTCAAAATGGGGCTAGGATGAATTGAGATGAGCTGCAAATAAAACATACACACAGATTTGCTTCTTACCATGAAGAAGAGTACAAAAATATCAAGTGTTTTTTATACTGATTACTTGTTTACCTGACAACAGTTTGGGTTAAACAAACTGTAATTGTATCATCAGATAGATTTATGTACTTTGTTTTTACTGTTTGTAAAACTGTGGCTTCTAGAAACTTTTTCATTACATTGAGACTTGAATTATATTTTTATTAAACTACTCTGCTCTCATAAACATCATTTATCTATTCAACAAATAGATATACCATACCTGGCAAATTTTAGGCACTATGTTAGGGGCTGAACGGGCATTGGTGATTAACACAGCCAGTATATAATTACTAGGGTGATTATAGAGAATGTTGTGCTATAAAAAGTAAGTTCCTGTGACAATTCTATAAATATTTCACGAAGGATAAGGGTTTTGGGAGTGTTGAGACTTTTACTCATTACCCACTATGAAATGCAGACAGCGTCTTTCTACGTCTGTGTAAATTCATCCATAGTAATAACCCAATCCATGCAACTCCTATGTCTTTGTTATTTTAGATCCACACTGTTATGATAATTTCAATTAAATATGACCCTCCACTTTCAACAATTTTTCATTAGAAATAGTATGACCTTTTCCCACCTACTGTGCCTCATTTGCTTTAAGTAGATGCAGTTTGCACAGTTGTTTTTTTTTTTTGGAACATTTGCACATGTATGACCACCAGTTGAAATTATTCTTTTGCCTTGATCTTCCAAACCCAATTCAAGCTTAAGCATTAGTCACTCCCTTTTTCAGGTTATGTAATGATGGTTTTCTTCACCTATCTTTATGGTATTGCAAGTTTGCCAAAAATTACACCACTCCACGAACTTTCTGAGTGGATGCTCCCGTGGAACCAGCACTGAAATCAGGGAATAGGACACTGATGTTCCCACGAGTCCCTACATGTCCCCTCCTGTCTCCTTCCCAAAACGTATCTATTCACTGGACTAGTAACACCACCTCCTGCAATCATTTTTAGGTTGAATCCGTCCTCATTAATTCCACAGCATCTCGAAATAGCTATATCTGAGTCCTCCCAAATATTAGCTCACGTTCAAGCTCCATTCTGTGTCTTGGGTCCATGGTGCATCCATGGTGTGTGTCGGCAGATCTGACACCACGTGCAACCCCTGAACTTTGGTTCCTATTTTATTGTATCTGATTCTGCTCACCTGGAAATGTTACCTAAGGCTGATTGAATCTGAATATAACTCAGCAGATTCCAAAATATTTCAAATTTGCCAAACAAACAGGGTCTTGGCAAGTGCAATCTTTGTTTTTAATCATTTCAAATAAGGCCATTTTAAATAGAAAGTATAGAAAAATTGTATTAAGCATATTAAGTATTTCCCAGACAGAGTAACACAAACAGAGGAAACATTTTGGCATTTGGTTAGTCATCATTTTATGGGGCATAATATGTCATGGGGCTTAAACCTTAAATCTGTTTCATAGGCGCCACTACTATCCAGCGATTAGTCTCTTGTAAGTTCTTGTTAGAGGTGCCCTGGGTGTAAACATTTCTGTGCATACAGTTTCACACCTTGCCTCATGGGGTCGACTATCTTAAGTGGAAGTACTGATTGAAAGATTATTAACTTATAGGGAACGGGGTATCGCTCAGTGGTAGAGCACATGCTTAGCATGCATGAGATCCTGGGCTCAATCCGCAGTACCTGAAGTTGAAAAAAGAATTGAAAAAAAAGGGAAAGAAAGAGTACTAACTTATATAAAACTGATGTGTTGCTGGATAAACTTTGAGAGGCATTTACGACATAACTTCTCAATAATGTAGCATGAGATTGTCCAACATGTTTCATCATCACTGGAATGAAGCCTGAAGATTGAATTGTTTTTCCATCTGAACAGGACAAACCCCTCTCAATGATTTTTAAGTTCTTCAATTTTTAGCGTAGTTGATCGATGTTTATGTTTTTGGTTAGATTTCTTTTTTTCTATTTGAGAGCCCAGGTAGGCCAAAGGGAGAGATTAAAGGTTTGAAAATCAGGAGGGTTCAGTGTTGTGCATATAACCACTTCTCCTTTTTGTGCCCTAAGACTAAAGTAGAAGAAATGAATTCGTTTCAACATCAGATACACAGCGAGCTCTAACCATCAGTGTAACCATATAACTATAACTAGAGCTGCAAACATAAATGAAATGTTGCATTTCTAGTCATACTAGAGAATAAAAATGCCTAATCTTATGCTTACAGTTTCCAATTTCCTTTATAAACTCCAAACCAATCAGTGCTAAGCAGAAACCGAAACTCCAGACACTTGGTTCCCCTGTAGACTGGCTACAATGTCTTCATGAAATAAAATGACTAGATCTTGAATGAGATACAAAGTGGAAAGCTGTAATCCCAGGTGATCAGTAATCTTGAGCAAGGTACACGCTCCTCAGGATCATCTTCCATCAAAAAGACTTACGAACCCTTTATGACACCACTGACAGCTTTCTTTAACAAAATAATAATAATCCAGGCAGGCATGGAGTTTGTTTTGTAGAGAAATAAAGTCTTGCATTAGCCAATGTTTCCTTCATTCCGTGTTTGACAGGAGGCTAGGCTTCCCAATGCTCTCAGAAAGCTAAAATTGCCTCTCTGCAAAATTAGATTTTAGATTAACTGAGGCAAAGGATTAAAGAAAGATAAAATGGCTTCCAAACCCCCGGCTCCTCCTCTTGGCTTCTGAATCTCAGGCTCCACCGCCAGTGCCACCTTCTCTCTCCCGGGGGGTCAGATTCCACATCCGTACCACCTTTCTCATTCCCTACTCTGGGGTCAATGCCTCCATTATACCCCCAACTGCCCCAGACTCATTCTCTCACCAAATGCCCCCTTTCCTCTAAAACCCTCCCCACCTTCTTTTCCTCTGATTAGTCTGAATCTGTCTCTAAAATTTTAAGCCTTCTGAGGATGCAGAAGCTAAAAACTTTAATTTCTCATAGACCTGGAACTTGCAGCCGTGGTCAAAATATTTTCCTGAATTAGCTGAAGATTTCTACAGATTTGCTGAGGATATTAATATAGTCATTCAATCTTACCAAAGTGACTTCTATCAGCTAGTTCTCGTGTTTGCCAGTGAAGGCCTGGTCCGGCATGGATGAAAACCAGTGATCGGGAAAATCCTGAAATGTCTCTAGAATGAAAACTAAGAGACCAGCCTGCTAACTTATCATCTAATCAGGCTCAAGCAGTCACTAGGTGACTTCACTGAGCAATTCCTAGTGCTTCTCCAAAGCCTGTTGATTGGAATAAAATTCAGGCTTGAATAAATCTGATTGTGACTATTAGAATCAAAAGCAAATTGTTCTCTTAATGGGAGAGCTGTGGTCATCCTTCAGATGTTGATTCAAAAAGGGAAGCTCTTAGCTACATGTTTGTAAAGGGGCTGAACCAGAACTTTCCTTTCTGGTAAAATGGATTAGGGTGGGATGGGAAATTATACCCAGATTTGGTACATCTGTCTCACCACCTCTCTCCAGGTGCAACTCAGGCAAATGATGGCTCCTAAATGAAACCAAAACTTTTCTAGATTTTGCTGTTGTTGCACAGAACTAGGACCTTGAAAAAGAGATTGTTACCAATTTGAACAGTTGAGGTACCTTCAGTCCTCTATGCAGGGGTATCTCTCCTACAGTGATGGACAAATAGAGAAAAAAACAAGCTTATGGTTACCGGGGGAAAGGGGTGGGAAGGGATAAAATGGGAATTTGAGGTTTGTAGATACTAATTACTACATACAAAATAAATAAACAACAAGGTCATACTGTCTAGTGCAGGGAACTATACACAACACCTAGTAATGGCCTATAATGGAAAAGAATATGAGAAGGAACATATATACACACACATGCCACACGCATATATTTGTGTAAATGAATCACTATGCTATACACCAGAAATTGACATGACATTGCAAATTGAATATACCTCAATTGAAATAAAAAGAAATCTCAGTCTATTAAATGGACAGAGGGGGAAAAACTAAAGGGCATGTATGTGTGAAAGGGCCCAAACAGCAGGGAACAGATGCAGAGACAGACACCTGTCTTGTTTATATTATCTATATTTTTAAAGCCAGTGCAGTTAGTATCTTCCAGCTGCAATGTCTGAACCTTTTTAAATGAGCTGCGAAAATATAAGCCCAAAACTATTTTGCTTGTGTGCAGTTTTGCTGCTTTTCTGGAGACCTCACTTACTGGCTGATTAATACAGTTGAACTTGGTCATAGCTCAGAAAGCCTTGTGTTACTGATGCAGAGTTAACCAGTTCCAAAAGACTGTTCATTCAGATTTTCTGTTCTGATGATTGGAATTCCAATTTTTATGATCGTATTTCTTAAATAAAAAGAAAGCCAAATTCAATCTGTTTAAATGGGCTTGCTTGAGATTAATAAGTAAAATACTGCACTTTGCCAAGACACCGTTTGTTTTGAAAGGACAACATCCTTTCATATCTGCTGAGTTAAATTTAGAGTCTATCGACCTGATTTATTATTTCCAGGTGAGCAGAACTAGACACAACGTAATGGAAACCAAGGTCAGTTGTACGTGGGCTGGGATCTGCTGATACCCAGCGTGGAACCAAGACTAGACTAGATTCAAACCTAAGGTAATATTTAAGGAGGCTCAGATACCACTGAAAATGACAATATAGAATAAAGAGGGGAATTTAACCTAAAAATGATTACAGTAGATGATGTCATTAGTCTAGTTCTTAGATACCCTTCAGGGGTCCTGATAGGGGAGAGGGGTATGAACAGGCTTCTGGGGGCATTGATGTTCTGTGTCTTGATCTGACAGCTGGTTAGATTGGGTGGGTCCATTGTGGAAATTCACGGAGTGGCATAACCTTTGGCCTGTACTATTGAAAAATGAAGGAAAAAAGTTCGTAGATACTTGCAGGAGAAGATGCCTGATGCTCAGTTGGGTTTGGGTAGATGGAGGCAAAAGAAAAATATCATATTATAGTGATCAAAGAGATAAAAACCATATTGGAGACAAGCTACAGGAAGGATGTGGAGACCCAGTGAGGAGGAATAACACATGTGCTGAATACACAGGGGTAACAATTTCAGAGGGATGTGACAGCACCAGGGGAGGAGAGACAATCATTTAGGTGATTTCCTATCTTGGCGTTCATCAGAGCTGCATATCCAAACCGCACCCTGGGTAGAAGCAGCAATGAAACACACACCAACCCTACATAAAGACCTTAAGCCCTGTGACAGTTTATCTAAGAATGAAATGCAAACTTGAAAGCTCCTGGAGAAATATTCATCTCTTCAAAGGAAAAACATCAATCAAGCTGGGGTTGGCTATCTTGTCTGCACCCAGGAAAGCTGGAAAAGATAATAAACATGAACTCCTGAATGATAAAGGGCTCCGCCCAAGAGTTCTACGTGTCAACCATGTAGAGTCCATCAAGCAGGCTGAAAACTTACTGTGCAAATATTTAAAGCTACATATCCCTTGCATCATATCAAGTCCTTAACTGAAGAAAAGAAAAAAGAAATTGGGGGAGTGTGTAGGTCCCTGTCTGAAGGCTCTAGAGAATAAGCCATGGGCTGAACTGATAACAAGCTGTGAGGAATGTCACGTCCCCAGGCTGGATAAGAAATGGCCTACTTAATGTATCCAGTACGGAGGGCTGGGTAGCCAGTGACAGGCAAGATCCTCAGGGTAGGACAACCTCAGACAGGCACGGCCGGCTGGGTGAGAGATGGCCTACTTAATGAAGTTTCGTGACGAACTTTCAAACAATCTATCCTTGATCATGTAACGTCCTGTGCTTACTGCAGGAGCCTGGGGACCTACATAGCTTAAGATGATTAACATTGTTATAACTTGGATGATATGTGAGGCACCGTGCGTGTCCTGTATAAATCCTTTTCTAAGAATCAATAAACAGAGAACTGCTTCGCTTCCCTCGGCACGGTGTTCGTGTGTACATGATATCGCGCCACCGACAGAGTGGCTCAGACGTAGAGCACGTGCTTAGCATGGATGAGGTCCTAGGTTCAACCTAAGATCCTCCATGAAATACAATAATAAATAAATAAACAAACAAACCTAATTACCTCTCCCCCCAAAACCAAAAACAACAATAAATAAAACAGAAATCTGAAAATAGCAGAAAATGAAAGCAATGAGAAGCCAGGCTGAGGGAAAAAAAATTGCAATTTACACCTATGTAAAGTAAACCCAGCATGGCAGATAGCAAAGCACCTTGTTATTTCCAAGGGAAAATTATTGAAAATGAAGGGACCCATTTCATTGAAATTCTCATAAAAGATTGGATCAAAATAAGATACATGAGCAAAACATAAAGGGGGTTATTATGTCTGGATTTAGGCAGACATTGAAACACAAACCCTTGCATTTTACTGTACACAAGGGTGAAACTCCCAGTAAACCCCATTCTCTTAACCTGCTGTCCTTTTACGGCTCTAGCGTGTGCAGTTCTGCTTGTCCTGTACCACAAATATTCTATATAATTTCCTCAGTAATTAAATTTGCCTGTGCTAGTCACCACGATATGCCCAACCCTTAAAATAGTGCCTGGACTGTGGAAGTTAAGCAATTATATGTTTATTGAATACATAAATGACCCTTCCTAGAACAGCACGGTTTAATAGAAATTAATTCAGTCATATTGGAATTTTTAACTCTCAAGCAGCTGCATTTTAAAATTTTAATTTAATTTTATTTATTATGTATTCTTCTTTATTTCTCCCCTTGGCACAGGCACCGGGGATTGAACCCAGGACCTTGCACACACCAAGGAGGCGCTCTACCACGGAGGTTGACCCGCACTCCTCCAGCTGCATTTTTAAAAAGAGCAGAATCAAGCAGATAAAAGTAGTTTTAATGATACATTTATAACACATTTTGTTTAATCATAATTACTACAGACAAATATCATATGATATCATTTACACATAAAATCTTTTAAAAGTGATAAAAAGGAACTTATTTGAAAAACCAAAATAGACTTCACAGATGCAGAAAACAAAATTATGGTTACCAAAGGGGACAGTGGAGGAGGGGATAAATTAGCAGTTTGGGATGAACAGATACTCACTACTGTATAAAATAGATAAACAGCAAAGTCCTACTGTACAGCACAAGGAACTACATTCAATATCTTGTAATGGCCTATAATGAAAAAGAATCTAGAAAAGAATTTGTTTAAGTATACATATATATATAACTGGATCACTTTGCTGCACACCTGAAACTAACACAATATTGCAAATTAACTACACTTCAATTTGAAAATAGCTTGAAAAACCATAATTGTGATCATTTAAATAAGTAACCAATATGAAAATAATTAATATCACATTTATGTACTCTTCTTCATTGTCTAAGACTTCAAATTGTTGTGAAGGTTAAGTTTCCACCTCATCTGAATTTCATTAGCCCAAATTTGAGTGTTCAATAGCCATTTTTTTCTGAGGATAAATCATTCTGGAGACTTCTCTGTTGCTGTAAGAAGTTCTGAGGATCAGATCATCTACTAAATGTTCTTTGAGAAAAGGTCATTTTCAACTGTGAAAGAGAGGAAGTAAACCTGGAAATCTTACTTTTCATCAGCACGAAAGGGCAGATTGTGGGGTAGCATGATGAAATAATCCCTATTATGTTCTCCATTCTTGGCTTTTTCTTGGGTAAGTAAAACAAATAAAAGGTAATAAAGTTGTTTAAGCCATAAAAGAAAATGAAGCCACTTACCAGCAAAAGAATAGTGTGGGTGGCTTTGATCTCAGGAGATGTTCGGAAAGAGAGACTGGGGCTGTGAAGATGCCGGGCTCTCTGGCGGTGTTTGTAGAGGAGATTCACCATGTAGATACTGGACCATACGATGAGGACCACAAAAAGAAGATCTCGAATCACCATGGCACTCGAAAATACCGCTGAATAGCGCTGTTCCTTCTGCACAGATTGACAGAATGCCGTAGTATACCCAGAACCCACAAATGTGGAATTGCGTTTGGCTTCTACAGTTCTGATGATGTGACTATAGATGAGCATGTTGAGGATCCAGAAGAAAAGCAAAGAGGGGTAAATGCAGGTGGAGACTTTAGATTTAAGCCACGCCCAGTTAGAATCACTGGGACTGATGATGACGGCTTGGAAGGCACTGAGGAGAGTGGTCGTACAGGTGGAAAGACCTCGGGTCACCCTGTGAACAAAATTGCCTTACAACCAGCATCGCTCTCAAAATGTTTTACTCCAAAGGATGACATGATGCCAGGTATCAACTTGAATATGATGGTCAAAACATTGACCAATGTCAGATGCATGAATATCAAGTCTACGGGCTTTTTCAGGTGAGTTAAGAAGGTGCACACATATGATATGAAAAGGATTGAGTTCCCCATGAGCCCCATACAAATTTGAGATATTAAGAAAAACTCCCAAATTGCATCACTTGGAAACATTATCTTAATAATGTTTTTTACATTTTCCTTAGGTTAACCAGGCTTCAAATGGAACAAAATAGATTGTTTTGAAATGATAAATAATGGAGCCTGTGGAAGACCATGGTGTTTGAAAATTCAGTATGAGGAGAGGGTGCTGGGGTGTTCAACCCTTCTGTATTCCAGGCCAAGACGTGTTATTTCCAGAGATTAGATTCTGGAATTTCTTGAAAGCTGTAGTGCACAGAATTAGGTCTATAAAGAGGGTAGAATTCAAGTTGCTGCTTCAAATGGGGGCAGTGGGAGAAAACAGTGATACTAACAAAGAAATAACAAATTAATCCTATAAAGAAATAAGTAGAACTGATACAGGTAAAAGTGGAAATTTAGAGATGGCAAACTGCATGTGGAAAGGAAAAACAAATTCAAACGTTGGCTCCATCACAAGAATAATAAAATCAACCAACTTCTGTGAGACTGTAACAGTTTCCCAAAGGAATACACAAATTATGTTAGGATTAAAAAAATTTAAGGATAGCAGTGGAGAAGTTGCAGGTATTATCAAATAACATGATTCTATGATTATGCCAATACATTTGGAAATTTAAGAAATCTGTGGGCAAATTTCTAGAAGACTTAACTTACCAAAAAAAGATATTGGAAGAATAGAAACAATAAATATGCAACCCTCCTAATAATACATTTCAACAGTAGCAAAAATTGTTCCAGAAGAATTCTCAAAGAATGTGTCAATGGCGAAGCATGTCCAACACAGCAGACATGAGCAGTATCTGTGAGCCACCCCTAAGGATAGAATTAGGGAGAACATAACATTCCATTAATCACATTAAGAAGGTAGCATAAACTTGGTAGCAAAATTTAACAAACATACTGTGAAATGGACAAGTACAAGCCTATTTCATGGACCAAAGGAAGAATAATCTATACGAAACAACTGGAAAATTGCATCCACAGTCAGTAAAGAAAATCAAGCAGTTGGTGAAATAATGATCTCAAACATGAAAGTTATGGTTGACTTTAGAAATTTCATCTACGTGAATACCCACACTGCTAGACTAAGGCACAAAACTGTAGGATGACTTCAATATATGTATAAGATCATGTGATAAAGTTTAATATACATTTATGATAAAAAATTTAGTTATATGGCAATTGAAGAGAATATTCTTACCCTGATAAAAAAATCTATGATGTCAACTATAGCATAGTAAATATTAATACTGAAAGCTTTCCCTTTGAGATTGGCTGTAGTAAAATTACCTACTTTCACTACTTTGGTAATTTTGTTGTTTGATTTCCTGGACTTTATGCTAAAGATAGAAAATAAAATGTATAGGAATTGGAAAGAAAATAACATTATCTTTTATCATTGACAGATTATATAAATTTTAGGAAGGAAACCAATGAAATCATTGGCTAAATTCTATAAAGAGTGGTTTTCAAGGTTACTGAAAGGAAGTCAGTATCAAAATCACTTGGATTTCTACATGCCAGTGAAAAAAGAAACTTAAAAATGCATTTAAAGAGTGATACCATGTAAATATTATAAAATTTTATTCAAGCTAGGAATTAAGATATGATATCAAATGTGTAAAACTTCTTTTAAAAACATTATAAATTAGTCTGTGATGAAAAGATTTTAAATACAAATGACATAGGATAATTTGAGATAAAGCGTGTTATCTATAAAATAGAATGATGCTGTGGGAAAAAATGAGATTAACAAGTAATTAGAGAAGAAATAAAGTGAAACTGAGAGTCAAGTTATATCAAACATAAGTAAGTATCAACTAAGGTGCAGAGAATTTAAAACATGAAAACATAGATAAGGGGGGGATATTAGCTAAGACATGGAGTGTATGGAACTTTTAAATAGTTGTTAATAATAAACTGCAAAGTCAAAATACAGTGAAGAATGTGATACGGTTTTAAAATGAAGCAGAACTGAGACAATGAACCAGTATTGGAGAGCTGTAAGACACACTAAAAACCAAATGATATGAAAGAATGAAGAAAGTAAAAGCCACATGTATGGAAGGAAAGAGAAACAGGGATAATAATATAAATAAGAAGATAAAGTAACAGAAAATTAACAGGGGTTAAGTCTGAAGAAAACAGAAGTCTCTGTAAGGAAGCTTAGGACAGGGCATGGGGATATTGGAAATGTCTCCATACCTCCCTCTGTTTCTCAAGGCTGAGTATCTCTGATCCTTAAGAAAAGCAGATTCCCCAGCAAAGTGAGACATCAGGGAGAATCCAGGTCTGAAGGGCATATATCAGGGGCCGTATATCAGAGACAAGGTGGCAGAATTTCTGCTCCCAGGGGGTCACCTTGACACCCGCTGTCTCCAAGACCTTGTTTACTGGGAATCATCCTGAGGCACCCAGAGGAGCAACAAATCACCCTCCCACGTGCAAAATGATTGTCCTGGGAAACTGAATTAGGTTTATCAGTTAGCAGCAAAATCATCATTGGAGAGGGTCCATTTTCCCAGTTGAGCTACATCCTAAAGTGAACTTCATGATCCAAGAAAGTCATCAACTTAGTTTTCACCCAGCTGATGGAAGTTCCCACAGAACTTGGGAAAGTCTGACCTCAGAGCAGCTCCTCAGAGAACACATCCACTTTTCCTCCTGAGCCTGTTCAGTGCCTCCTGCTTTTAGTTCCTTCTCGTTCCCTAAAGTGCAAGCATGGGACAGGGCAGTGAGTTTTACCGTAGCGCAACCAACACTCCAGATTATAACACCAGTAGTTCGCTATGGACTATGGACTCTATTTGCTATCTCAAGATGTCCCAGAGGCAATAACAGCGTAGATTTAGAAATTTTGCATACCTTGAGGAGGGTAATTGTTCCTGGAAGGGATAGGCCTGAAATTAATCAGTTAACCAGCAAGCAGAATTTAGTGCTTATCGCGTGGATTATCTAAAGCCCCACCCCTTTGATCTCATTTTTATCTGAGCTGTATATGCCTAATAAATATGTTGTCAACCAGGCTTTTGGCACTCTAGATCCACAAGATCTTGAGTTCCCTGGTCCCATCTTTGCTCTTTACTTTGTCTCTCTGTTTCTTAAGTCTTGCGTCGCCTGTCCTCAGACATGGTCCCGAGCTGTGCTGGACACAGCAAGCGGCGCCCAAACAGGGACTTGAACTGAGGGCGGCATTTCTGCAAAGCAAAAGTGCAGCGCTGCAGGACCCTGAGAGGAGTGAGAGGCCTCAAAAATCTGCTGCCAGTGAGGATTGTCTTGAGAACTTTTTCAGGGTTATAATGGGAAATGTACCAATCTCCGGACAATATAAGCCATATGTTTGTCTGTTGAGGCAGCTCTTCACGGCAGGAGGAGCCCGGACGAGTGAAGGCCGGGTACTAGAATTATTCATGTTAATTGATAAACATTGTACCTGGTTTCCAACATTAGGTACTTTAAGTTTACAGGACTGGGAAAGGGTAGGAGCAGAATTAAAGAAATTACATGCAAAAGGAATTCAGATTCCACTCACTGGCCAACATGGAGTCTCATAAAATGGGTTCTGGAGCCATTGCAAACAGCTGAAGAATTTGATATTTCTAGCTCTGATGATGACCGAGAGACCCTTGATCATGCCCTATCTGATGGAAAGGGACAGCCATGAGCAGCCACGGCCATGCCTCAGGAGCCCGCTATGCCGTCGGCCCCTGAAATAATGGAGGAGGATGTATGGCCACCGCCTCCTACCGTTTCATTGCCAAAACGAACAACTTGCCCTCAGACTCTTATGAAAGAGATCTCACCCGTGAAAACTAGCTCCCTCTCCACAGTACAGCAAGGAACTCTAGAAGCAAAACAACAGGGCAACTTAGAGGCACTTAAGGTGCCTCTGCCTGTCGTAGTGAGAGAACGTTTGGCTCCCGGAGTGGATCCAAATAATCCAAATGGCATTTATGAGTCTACTCGTGAACCGTTCCACTTTAAACGATAAAAGAACTAAAACAAGCAGTTCAGAATGATGGAGTGAATTCCCCTTTCACTATGGGGCTCATACAAACTATGGCTGAACGATCATGACTTATTCCCATTGATTGGCAGACTTTGGCCCAGACCGTCTTGGCTCCTTCTGAATTTTTACAATGCGGAACCTGGTGGCTTGACCATGCTGAAATTACGGCAAGGGATAGCCAAGCTTGGAACATTCCAATATCTTTTGACCAGCTATTGGGTCTCAATGCCTGGGCACAAGTCCAAGATCAGATTCTGATGGATGATCAGGCTATAGAGCAATTGAGGTGATGCTATTTAAGAGCTTGGGAAAAAATTGAATCCAATGGACAGGCAGCTACATCATTTCAAAAAATTATACAGGGACCAAAGGAACCTTATCCTGAATTTATTGCACGATTTCAAGAATCTATCAGAAGACAAGTAAACAGTACTGAGGCTGCAGATACCATTCTCCAGCTACTTGCATGTGAAAATGCCGATCCTGACTGTGAGAAGGCCCTTTAAAGGCAAGGCTTCCTTAAATGATGATATTAACAGGTACCGAGTCATTTAAAGCTAATATGATGGCTCAGGCTATGGCAAATTTAAAATTAAATAAAGGGTTTATGGGAAAATGCTTTAATTGTGGCCTCCTGGGCATACTAAGAAGGAATGTCAAAAGCCAATTAAAAGGAAACCAATGAATAATGTTAAGCAAAAACAAGAAAGGCCACCTGGCCTTTGTCCTAAATGCATAAAGGGTAATCATTGGGCCGATCAGTGTAGATCCACTGTTCATGAGGATGGCACTCCCTTGCAGGGAAACTCCCGGAGGGGCCAGCTCCTAGCCCTTCAAAGCAAGGGAGCATATCCTGCTCAAGCTGCCTTTCAGACTCAGACAACCGACAATACCCCTTACCACGCAGTGTCGTGGGATTATCCACTGCAACACGAGGCAGTGCAGCCTTAGATCAGCCTGCTAAAAGGTCTATGATAATATTGCCAGGGGAAGCCCCTACATTAATTAATATAGGAATATATGGGCCCTTGCCAGAAAAAACTGTGGGATTGCTATTAGGAAAATCTGTCCTTACTGCTCAAGGAATCTGGGTACAGACTGGAATTACAGATAGTGATTATACAGGAGAAATTAAGGTGATGTTATCTAGCGATAAGCCATGGGAAATAAACACAGGCGATCATATAGCACGGATTTTATTATGGCCGTATTTTCCAGTAAGGGCAGGAAAAGGTTTCAGAGGAAAAAAGGGAATCAGCAGTTCAGAAACAGCTGGAGTTTTTCTTACAGAAAAAATATTTGAGTCCCAACCAGTATGTAATGTTAGAATTATGGGGAAATTATTCAAAGGATTAATAGACACAATATTATATGTTACAGGTGTACAATATAGCGATTCACAAAATTAAAGGTTATACTCCATTAATAGTTCTTATAAAATATTGACTATATTCCCTGTCTTGTACAATGTATCCTTGTACCTTATTTTATACATAATAGTGTGTACCTCTTGATTCCCCACCCTCATAATGCCCCTCATCCCTCCCCTCTCCCCACTAGTAACCACTAGCTTGTTCTCTGTATCTGTGAACCTATTTTTGTTGTTGTTGTTGTTGTTGTAGTCATTTCTTTTTTGTGTTTTTTAGATTCCCCATGTAAGTGATAATATACAAGTATTTGACCTTCTCTGATTTATTTCAATTAGCACAAGGACCTTCAAGTCCATCCATGTTGCTGAAAAAGGCAAAATCTCTTTTTCATGGTGTAAGAGTTTTTCACTAAGGTCTTTAATTGAAACTGAATTAATGGAGCTGAGACCTCCAAGTAGCACAGGATGAAATGATGGTAAATTGTGATAAACAATCATGCAAATCACATCGAGTTAACATAAATGCAGCACCGGAGGCAAGAAAACTGCTATTGTGAGTTCTCATTTTTTCCAATTTAAAACAGTTTTTAATTTTAAAGGTTCCATGGAAAATGAAGGGACACATTTAATTAAAATGATCGTAACAGCATACATCGAAAATGACCAACACACCAGGGTGGCATGGGTAAGGCTGTTGTTATTGATAAAGTTTTGCAGATGCTGGAAGACTCACAGCTGCATTTTACTGCACGTGATGCTTCAACTCCCATCCCTTCCCATGCTCCTAACCTGCTCTAATTTTTTATAGCTCTACCACCTGCACTTAATTTTTCCTAGATTACAATGTTCTATATAGTCTCCTTAATAATTCTGTCTTGCCTGAGTTCATCACCAATGCATGCCCAGACAATAAAATCCTGCCTGGAATATGTCAGGCTTCCGGTACATATTTGTTGAATAAATACATGAATTTACCTAGAGCAGTGTCATTTAATACAAATTTAATCAAATTCCAAATGTAATTTTCTAGTAGCCACATATTAAAAAGAGCAAAACAAGCACATAAAATAGTCCAAATTTTTTTATTGAAGTATTGTTGATTTACAATGCTGTATTAGTTTCTAGTGTCGAGCACAGTGACTCAGTCATACGTATAAACAAGCAGTCTGTTTCATATTCTTTTCTGTTATAGCTTATTGAATCCAATTCCCTGTGCTAGACAGTAGGACCTTGTGGTTTATCTATTTAGATATAGTAGTTTGTATCTGCAAATCCCAAACTCCTAATTTATCCCTCCCCCTCCTCTTTCCCATGTTAACCATAGGTTTGTTTTCTGTCTCTGAGTCTAACTCCATTTTGTAAATAAGTTCATTTCTGTCATTTCTTAAGATTCCACATAAAAGTGATATCATATGGAATTTTTCTTTCTCTTTCTAGCTTTCTTCACTTTGTGTGACAACATGTAGATCCCTCCATTTTGCTGCAAATGGGCATGATTTCATTCTTTTTTAGGGCTGAGTACTATTCCATTCTATATATATATGGAGGACATTTTCTCAGATAAAATAGTTTCACTGATATATTTATTATGTGTTTTTTAAAACACAATTATTATAATTAAATAAGTAATCAATATGAAAATCATTAATCATATACTCATGTTTTCTTCTTGATTCTAAGACTTAAAATCTGCACATATATTTTTGGAGGGGAGGTCATTATGTCTATTTGCTTATTTATCATTATTTCCTCTTTTTAAATGAGGGTACTGGGAATTGAAACCATGGCCTCGTGCATGTCAAGCCTGCGCTCTACCATTCCAGCTATACTTGACGCTCTGTGAGTATTTTTATTTTATCACTAGCAGGGCTCAGCACAGAGGCCAGAATACACACCACAATGGCATATAAATTATTTTGAATTGCTTGTGCAGCAGCCAATGCAAGAAGGAAACTCTGACTCTCTCTGTCCATCTGAAAGCAGGAAACCTCTCTCATGTGAGGTGAATCCCTGCATGTAGAGGTGAAGGGATCCTCTCAACACCAGAGATAAGAACTTGGGGGCCAAGAAGCCTGTATAAACAAACCTTGTGTCTTGTTGAATTTACTTCTCCAAGTCCAAACTCTGTTTAAATTCTTCACTAATGAAGCACCTAGAACTTCACTTTCTCTGTCTTGTCAAATCCTTACAAATTTCTTGCTTCTTTGTCTAAAAAGTGTAAAAGCTGTCTGGTTTTTCCTTTCCCAGTTTCCATTTCTATGACACCTTTGTGCACACAAAATAATTTTTTTCTCCTCTTACTATGTTGGAGCAATTTTATTATGAGCCCAGGAACAAGAATTCAAAGAGGTAGAGGGGGAAATTTTCTCTCCCTGACACATTTCATCTCAATTATACTAGTCCTGTTTCACTGTTCAATGCCATTTTTCCCTTGTACAAATCACTCTGGAAAGTTCTCTGTTGTCAGAGGACGTTGTGAGTATCAGATCATCTATTGAAACTTCCTTGAGAAAAGTTAATTCTCATCTTTAAAAGGGAAAAAGTCAATTTGGAAATAATGTTATTATTCTTCATCAGCACAAATGGGCAGATGGTTGGGTAGCAGGATGCTATTATCCCAGTCATTCTCTCCAGTCTTGGATTTTGTCTATAAATCAAATAAAGGGTAAGGAAATTGTTTAAGCAATAAAAGAAGCCAAAGCAACTTACCAGCAAAAGAATAGTGTGAGAGGCTTTGATCTCAGGAGCTGGCTGGGAAGAGACATTGGGGCTATGAACATGCTGGGCTCTTTGGCGGTGTTTGTAGAGGAGATTCACCATGTAGATGCTGGACAACATCATGAAGACCACACAGAGGAGATCTCGAATCAAGATGACACTTAGGAATGCCATTAAATGGTGCTGTTCCATCTGCTTAGATTGACAGTATATTTGAGAATACCCAGAGGGAGCAATTGTGAAATTGTGGTTGGCTCTTAAAATTTTGGTGATGTCAACATAGATGAGTGTGTTGATGATCCAGAAGAAAAAGAAGGAGGGGTAAATGCAGGTAGAGAATTTAGATTTAAGCCTCACCCAGTTAGACTGACTGGGACTGATGGTGATGGCTTGGAAGGCGCTGAGGAGAGCAGTCGTACAGATGGAAAGACCCCGGGTCACTCTGTATACGAACAAAGTTACCTTACAACCAACATCATCCAGAAAATGTCTTACTCCAAAGGATGACATGAGATCTGGAATCAGCTTGAACATGATGGTCAAAATGTTGACAAATGTCAGGTGTATGAATATTAAATCTATAGGCTTTTTCAAGGGTGACTGAATTAAGAAGCTGTACATATATAAGATGAAGAGCATTGAGTTCCCCATGAATCCCATACAAATTTGAGATATAAAGAAGACCCCCCAAACTGTATCACTTGGAAACATAATCTGACTAATACTTTAGATATTTTAATTAGGTCAACTAGGCTTCAGATGAAATGAAATAGGTTATATTGTGAAGTTCTAAATAATTAAACTTGTGAGAGAACATAATAATTGACAGTTCTGTATGAAGGAGGCTGGGTAATGTTCAAACCTTCTGTATTTTAGGCCAAGATGTGTCACCGCCAGAGACTCAATTCCAGAAATACTTGGGAACCTAGGTAAAGAATTAGGTTTAGGATGCAGGTAGAATTCAAACTGCTCAGTCAAAGATGGAGATAGGGGAAATTGTGACACAAGAAAAGGAGGAGCATATTGATCCTAAATAAAAACAAATGGAATTGCTACAAGGTAAAGCAGAAATTGAGAGATAATAGCCCTCCTATGGAATTAAAAAAAAAACTAATTCAAAAATCAGTTCCTGCAAAGGAATAATAAAATTAACAAACCTATGAGATTGTAACAGCAGCAAAAGGAAGGCACAGTAGCATCGGGATTAACAGTGTTGACAAGACAGCAGTGGAGAGGTTGCAAATGTTAGAAAGTACCGTGATACTACAATTATCTATGTCAGCATATTTGAAAGTTTAGAATATCTGGGGACAAAACTCTTGAAGACTTAACTTACCAAATAAAGATATTGGAGTAAGAAATAACATAAATGTGCCATCTCCCCATGATACCATTGAACAGTGGGTAAAATTGTTCTGAAAGAAATCTCAAAGAGTGCTTCAATGGTGAAATATGCCAAACATGCCAAGTACAAATACATTTGTTAATAGGGAAGAACAAATCTGACTCTACATTATATTTCTTTAGTTCTAACCCTGAGCTCTGTTTCCTGGGCTTTAGTCTTAAAGGGACAAAAATATATGACCACTTCAAGATAGTTATAAGACAATGTGATATAATTCAATCTATGTTCATGATAAAATTTAAAAAAAATTTAATTATCTAGCAATAGAAGGAAGAACCTTACACTGACAAAAAAAAAATTCCACATAGATAGTGTCATAGCAAGTATTTAATATTGAAAGCTTTTCCTTTGGGGTTAATATGAGTAAAATGATCTGTTTGACTTCTTGTATTGCCCAAGTATGCAGATTCCAGAATGCTATAGGACAGAAAGTAAGTAACATTTAAAATAACCAGAAACACTATCTTTTATCATTGAGAGATTCTATATATTTTTGGAGGAAACTAATATAATCATTTGGCTGAATTAGTTAAAAAATTTAAGAGCCATTCCAAAGCTATTGAAAGCAAAGTCAATATAAAGATCATTTGGATATCTATATGCCAGCAGACAACTAGTTTTAGAATGCAGTATAAATAATGATAGCATTTAAATAGCATAAAATCCAATTGAACATAAGAATTAATATAAGTTAACAAAGATGTAAAATCTCTAAGAGGAAAAAATGTGAAAACTTAGTGGAAATGGGATCTAAGAATTTTTTATGAAAACATTGATTGTATGATAACTTGAGATAAAAGTTATTATGTATAAAAACAGAATGATGTTGGGAGAAACAAAAGCAGGAAAACAGATGATTAGGAAAGGGCTTAAGTGGTGATACTGAGAGGCAAGTTAAATCACATGTAAATAAGTATCAACTGAGGAGCAGAGAATCAAGGAGAGACATAAAAAAACACAAAGAGGGGATATCAGACAAAACATAGAACATGCAAAATTTTCAGATAGTTGTTAGTTATAAACTGAGAAGTCAATATACAGAGCAGAAAGTGTGATATGATTTGAAAATGAAACAGGATCTATTGAGCAATGAAAAGGTACTGAAAGGATGAAACAGCTACTAAAGAATAAAAGAAATGAAAGAATGGAGAAAGTAGAAGCAACATATATGAAGAAAAAAAGAATTAGGGGCAATAGAAGGGGAAAATGAGAAAATATACTTATATCAAACAGCAACCTAATAGAAAGTTAAATCAGAAAAATTTGGAAGTCTCCATTAGGAAGGTTAGGATGGGGAACAGGAATAGTGAAAAGGTCTTTATACCTCCCTCTCTTCTCAAGGTTGAGTGTCACAGAATCCTTAGCAAAAGCAGTAGGTTTCTCCACAAAGTGAGGTATCTTGGTAAGACTGGGACTGATGGGCAAAGGCTGTATATCAGGGATGGTACAGCAGGACTTCTGCTCCCAATGGGTCACCTCGTCAACCGCTGTCTCCATGACCTTGTTTACTGAGGATCACCCTGATGCACCCAGAGGAGCAACAAATCACCCTCCCAGATGCAAAATGAGTCTCCTGGTAAACTTCTCAGATTTATTGTTGATGATGATGCAAAACCACCATCTGAGGATGTCCTTTTTTCCCAGTTGACCTTCCATCATAAAGTAAACTTCAGAATGTAGAAAAGTGATCAGATTTAGTTTTCACTTGCTTGATGGAAATTCCCATCAATTTATCAGTGGAAATTGATAACATATGACCCGTGAGCACTTTCTCAGAGAACATGTTCACTTTTCCACCTGCCGCTACTGGACCCCCTCCTGGTGTAGCTTACTTCCCCCAGCCTTGTTGAGATACAGTTGACAAATAACTTTGTGTAAGTTTAAGTTGTATAATGTGATGAATTCATACCTTGAATTACATGGCTTTGAAATGTGCAGGTCCACTTATACATGTGTGTTTTTTTTTTCACTAAATATGTACTCTACCGCTACATGGTCTAGGTTTGATTCAATGCCATCGGTACAAAGGGCTGACTGTAAAGTTACGTTTGGATTTTCAGTAGTGCACGGGTGGCACCTCTAACCATCACATAGTTGTAGATCAACTGATATTGCAACATGATTATTATAGTAAAGTAAGGTAACATTTCGATCACTTCAGATAACTACTTGTGTGTGTGTGTGTGTGTGTGTGATGAGAACATTCTAGATCTACATTCCCAATAACTCTAAAGTATAAATGCAGTGTTGTTAACTATAGTAACCATACTGTTGATTAGATTCCCAGAAACTATTCATCTTATAAATGGCACTTTGTACCCTTTGACCAGGATCTCCCCATTTCCCCCCATTGCCCAGCCCCTGACAACCACCTTTCTGCACTCCATTTCTAGGACTTAGGCTTTTTTCAGTTCCACACCCAAATAACATCACATAGTTTACCTTTCTCTCCCTGAATTATATCACAAAGCATAATGCCCTCAGATTCCATCCAAGTTGTCCCAAATGGCAGGTTTTACTTTTTAAAAAAATTATAGCCTAGTAACATCCATTGACCCAGAAGCCCAGGCTTTCACAGTTGTCTGATTTTATCCTGGCTTTGCCTATCAAGGATTTTTGGTTTTGGTTTTGTTTTCATTGGATTATAGTTGCTGAACTACATGTCTATAGTTGCTGAACTACATGCTTTCAGCATGCTTGAGGCTAGGCAAAATCTTTTTCAAATGAGAGAAGATTACACATAAAAGATTTTGATCTGAAGAGAAATGGTGAACGTGTTGACATTCCTCTATCAGAGTATTTGTTGGTTATCAACTTGGACTAGACATCATTCCATCAACACAGGATGCTAGCAATTGTGAATGAGGCACATGCATTGCTTCTCCTCATATTGGACCAAGAAACCCAAAGATTCTTACAGTCTGAACAATAAGACATTTTCCAGTATGGAAGCAGGACCACGTGAGGGTGGCATGGAGAGCCAACGCTTGGGAGATGGAAGTGTCCCTCTACCCTGAAATGTGACAGGAAACTGTATGTCCAGTCCCAACTCATAGACACGACCTAAGTGAGATGGCAGTTTGTCTGGGGAAGAGGGGGCACATCATGATGCTGACCTTCAATCTTTGGACACTGTTGTAGGGCAGGGGATGGGATGAGATTGTGAAGATTCAGTGGAGGAAGGATGACCAGTGACTGAGGACCCCCAAATGTCAGAGTCAACTCCACCAATAGTGTGACAATATTGTCCCATTCTAACAAAACACTTCAGCAGACATGGACAAAACTCATTTGAAAGAGTTGCAAAATATTGCACAATATGCATTTTCACATTTTGTTTTCAATTCTTCCACCATTCCTAGGATTTCAGCTGGTTTTCTTTTTTCCTCACCGTATATAATAGTTCAGGAATATCTTTCCATGCTATTTCTCTGCAGGTAGGTGCTCTTATTTTATAGACTAGATTTCTAAAGGTGGCTTTTTGGATCAAGGGACAATTTTAAATTTAATCTGTGTTTCTGTACTATCCAAAAACTCTAAGGCAAAGCACAACTCCTTTGCTAGTATCATCTTATAGAAACAAAGCGTCATACAAATTGTTCCTTGCACACTAGTGCCCAAGGTGAGGAATTTTTATTGTGAAAACATGTTTTCTGTGTCTTTGCAGGGGTCAGACAGAGAAGGGCCTTTACAAAGGATGTTTTTTATGGTTTTTGTTTTATATCCAGTGATTTGAGAACCTATAGAAGATCTTTTGGCAAATTCTGGGAAGTTTCCAATCATTAAGAAATAGTGTTGATGATGTCAAGTTTATGTGAACAGAGAAAACATTTTATGAGAATATTCATCAGTTTGTCTAAAGGTATATAACACCACAAATAAGAATGGTGACCACCTGAGTTCTGGTCAAGATGGTGAAGTGGTAGGACCACAAGTTTGCCTCTCCTCATGATTATAATGAAACCATAACTGAATGCTAAACAACCATTGACAAAAGACTGGAACCTAGCAAAAAAGATCTTCTGCAATTGGAAACATAAAGAGGGAACCACAGCAGGACAGTAGGTGGGGCGTGATCACCATATAATTGGGCCCCATGTGCCCCCAGTGAGCAACCCTAAAGCTGAAGATTTGTTAAGTTGCAGAGGCCCTCCCACAGGAGTGAGAGCTCTAAGCCCCACGTCAGGCCCCCCAGCTCGGGTCCTGGCACTGGAAAGAGGAGGCCCCAGGACATCTGGTTTTGAAGGCCAGGAGGACTTGGCTCTGGAAGGCTCATGGGACTGGGAGAAATGGAGACTCCATTCACTTGGGAAGCATACAAGGAAACTCATGTGCACCAGGTCCAAGGGCAGAGGCAGTGATTTAATAGCAACCTGGGCCAGACCTACCTGTTGGATTTGGAGGGTCTCCTGGGGACAACTGTGGCTCACTCAAGGGACATAAAAGCAGATGGTGGACGTTCCAGATGTGTTAGTCTACATGAGGTTTTTTGGAGGCTGACATCTTGATTGGATCATTAGCACAAAGGCCTAGCCCTACCCAACAGCCTGTATGGAAGCCTCAGGCCAAACAACATACAGGGTGGGAACACAGCCATACCTATCCTCAGACTTCCTAAGCCACAAAGACACAGCCCTACCCACCAGAGGTCCAGGACCAAGCTTCACCCAGCAGTGGGCAGGTACTTGCTCCTCCTGCCAGGAAACCTGCATAAGCCTGTAGTCCCGACTCATCCACTGGGGAAGGTAGAGAAATAACAAAGCAACAATCCCAAAGCCTATGGAAGGTGTCCACAATCGCATAGAAAGATAGATGATATGAGACAGCAAAGGAATATCTCCCAGGCCAAGGCACAAGATAAAATCCCAGAAGAAAAAATAAGTGATGAGGAGATAGGTAAATTATCTGAGAAAGAGTTTAAAGTAATGATGGCCAAGATGTTCAGAGAACTCAATAGAAGTACAGATACACAGAGTGAAGTTTTTAGCAAAGATATGGAAAATAAAAGAATACCCAAACAGAGTTGAAGAATAAAATGACTGAAATGAACAATATACTAGAAGGAACCAAGAATAGACTAAATAAAGCAGAAGAACAGATCAGTGAGCTGGAAGACAGATTAGTGGAAATCACTACTTCAGAACAGAAAAAAAGAAAAAAGAAAAAAAAAAAGAATGAGGATAGTTTAAGAGAACTCTGGGACAACATGAAGCACATTAATATTTGAATTACAGGGTTCCCAGAAAGAGAAGAGAGAGAGAAAAGACCTGAGAAAATTTTTGGAGAGATAATAACCAAAAACTTCCCCAACTTGTTAAAGGAAACAGTCACCCAAGTCCTGGAAGCTCAGAGTATCACACAGAATCAACCCAAAGAGGAACACACCAAGGCACATAGTCATCAGATTGACAAAAATTAAGGATAAGGAGAAAATATCAAAATCAGCAAGAGAAAAGCAATGAATAACATACAAGGAAACTTCCATAAGGTTATCAGCTGATTTTTCAGCAGAACCTCTACAGGCCAGAAGGGAGTGCATGATATATTTTAAATGATGCAAGGGGGAAACTTACAACCAACAATATCTATCCAGCAAGGCTCTCTGTGAGCTGGCCTTGAGATGAGTTAAAGCCATGGGACCCAAGGCCATGACTACAGAGCATGTTTATAGTATGCAGTAAATAATTGCTCCATGCATGTGTCAATTAGATAAGATTTAGAACAAAGAAAATAGAGGTACGTAGGTGCTAGAGATATTCTATAAGCCTAATGAACAAAGAAACTCAGACTGCGCATGTGCTGACAGAAAACAGATAAAAGCAGGACAGGTGCATCATAGGTGTGCACCTCCCTGTGGCAATAAAGTGTTGTTAACCCCACGGCGTCTCTGGCTGAAGTCTGTCTGGCAACTCCTTGTGCATTTTTTTTTTTGTTTGGGCCGCTCACCTCCTAGAACTCCACATCAGCCTCCCTCGGCTGACACTCTCATTCAGACTTGATGGAGAAATGAAAAGCTTCACAGATAAACAAAAGCTAAAAGATTTCAGCACCACCAAACCAGCTTTACAATAAATGTTAAAGGACCTTCTCTAGTCATCAAATCATAAGAAAAGAGAACAAAAAGAAGAAAGAGGAAAAAAAAGAGACCTACAAAAATTGCTTTGGCTGTTCAGGGTCTTTTGGGATTCCTTATAAATTTTGGAGTTCTTTGTTCTACTTCTGTGAGGAATGTCATCAGTGTTTTGATGAGGGTTTCATTGGATCTGTGGATTGCTTTGGTAGTGTGGCCATTTTGAGAGTGTTGATTCTTCCAATCCAAGAGCACAAGAAATGTTTCCATTTCATTGTGTCATTTCATTTTTCAGAGTATAGATAACCTCCTTGGTTAAGTTAATTTCCATGTATTTTGTTGTTTTTGATGTAATGGAAATGTCTCTGCCAGTTATAAAATTCTGGTTTTTGAAGTGAAAAAAAGTGAATGAAGGGCTGCAAATGGCAAAATATCCTTTTTTATGGGTGAGTTGTATTTCATTATATAGTGCATAATACTGCATCTCCATTATCTATTCAACTATTGATGTGCAGTTAGGATGCTCCCATATCTTGGCAATTAGAAATAATGTTGCTCTTAATAGCAGGGTGTATGTATCATTTTAAGTTAATTCTTATTTTGTGGTTGGCTTTATTCCCTTGATAACTATGTAAGTTTAAAAAGCTAAAGCACTAAATTTTCTTAGAAACAATGAACAGTACATATATGTAAATTTAAAAATATATGTGCAGTGAAAAGAAAAAGCCATGAAAGACATGGAAGAAACTTAAAAGACATATTACTAAATGAAAGAAGCCAGTCTGAAAAGGCTACAAACTGTACGATTCCAACCAAATGACCTTCTGGAAAAGGCACAGCTACAGAACCAATAAAAAGATTGTGGTTTCCAAGGGTTTGGGTAGAGGGAAGGAGGGATGAATAGGTGGAGCACAAGGGATTTTTAGGGCAATGAAATTATTCTCTGTGATACTATAGTGGTGGATACATGTCATTATGCATTTGTCAAAACCCATAGAATGTACAACAGCAAGAGTAAACCCTAATGTAAACTATAGATTTTGGTTGATAATAATACATCGATACTGGTTCATCAACTGTACCAAATATGCCACATTGATGAGGGATGTTGAGGGTAGGGGAGTATTTCTGTGTCAATGGGGAGGGCCAAGTGTGAACTCTGTATTTTCTGCTCAATTCTGTTGTGAACCTGAAAATGCTCTAAAAGGAAAAAGTCTATTAAAAAAAAAAAAAGAATGGTGACCACTTATTATATATGCAATGAAATATTACTCAGCTGGAAAAAAGTATGAAATAATGTCATTTGGAGTAACATGGATGGACCTAGAGAGTATTACACTAAGTGAAGCAAGTTAGAGAAAGACAAATATTATGTATCACTTATATGTGGAATCTAAAATATAATACAAATGAACTTATTTACAAAACAGAAACAGACTCACAGACATAGAAAACAAATGTATGGCAACTAGTGGGAGAATGGGATGGAGGGATAAGTTGGGAGCTCAGGATTTACAGATAATAACTACAAAATATAAAATTGTTGATCTACTCTTTATTTTCTAAAGGATTTATAAATGCCTTTTATACTCAAGATGCCTGAATGAATATTTGTTGATAAAAGAAGCTACTGTTCCAATTTTGTTCTTTTGCTATAAGGAAAACCAACATCATTTCCTACAAAGTGCTCCCTTTTCCAATGAACTGAAATGATGCCTCTTTCCTATAGATTGATTTCTGCCCTTTTCTCCTATTACATTAGTACATTTACCAAATCCTTTGCCAGGGTTCCAACCTCTAAATTTTAATAAAGTTATGCTGCTTATATGTCCTATTTCATTACTTTACCTACCATACAACCCAACATTTCCACTCCTGGGTATTTATGCAAAGTGAAAAGAAACACTAGAAAAGAATAGAGCCTCCATGTTCATTGCAGGACTATTTACAATAGCCAAATGTGGAAGTAATCTACGTGTCCTGCAATGCATGAATGGATCAAGAAGGTGTGGCATACACACAGACACACACACACACACACAAACAATTTCAAATGTATCAAAGTATTGAATTATTCTGTTCTGTAACAGGAACTAACATGTTGTAGGTCACTTGGACTTCCAAAATAAACAAACCAATTCATAGGAAAAGAGATCAGATTTGTGGTTATCAGAGGCAGGGGTTGGGGGAAAGGGGAAATTGAATGAAGGATGTCCAGAGCATAAACTTCAAGTTATAAGATAAATAAGTAGATGGGATGTAACATACATCATGATCAATATAGTTAGCACTGTTGTATATATGTGTTCATATATATGTTATATATGAAAATTGTTACAAGAGTGAATGCTGAGTTCTCACCACAAGGAAAAAAATTCTTCTCTACTTCTTCAGTGGTATATCCATATGAAATAAAGGATGCTCGCTAAAGTGACTATGGTAATCATCTCATGAAATATGTAAGTCAAACCATTACGCTGCCCACCTTAAACATACAGAGCGCTGTGTGTCAATTATATCTCAATATGACCGGGAAAAAAACAATAAAGCAATGCAGCCCAGTAGATGGGAAAAGTGTCTTGATATTTTTAATGAAGAATTATGGAAAATGAAGGGACACATTTAATTGAAATTGTTACAGAAGGAGTGGATCTAAAATAACAAATGCCTGAGCATTGCAAAAGTGGGTATTATAACACGTGGGATTATGCAGTTGAGGAAAGACACACCCGCATTTTACTGTGCATATGGCATTAAATCCCAGCATTCTCACTCCTCTTAACCTGCTCTCCTTTTATAGCTCTGTCATGTGCATTTATATTTTTCCTTCAGCACACACTTTTTATAAAAATTTTTTTTTAATTTTATTATTTCTTAATGGAAGTACTGGGGATTGAACCCAGGACCTCGGGTATGGGACCTGGTATGTGCTAAGCATGCACTCTACCACCTGACCTACTCCACTAAACATTTTATACAAACTCCTCACTACTTATATTTTGCCTTTGTTGTTCACAAATGTATATCCAGCCCCTAAACACTGCCTAGAATATGTAAAGCATGCGATATATATTTGTTGAATAGATATATGACTTTCCATAGAGCAGTGCAGTTTTACAGAAATCTAATTCAATCCCCAGTGTAATATAAAACTTCGTAGCACCCACATTTTAAAGAGAGCAAAACGAAGCAGATAAAGTTCATTTTAATCATAGATTAATATTTAATGGAACCACAAATATTGTACTTAAACAGGAGTCAATATGAAAATTATTAATTTCATATTTACATACTCTTTTGCGTTGTAAGTTTTCATACCTGTATATATTTTAATGTACAGCACATCCCAGTTCATACTAGCTCCATGTCAGTATCCAATAGCCACACAGCATTTTTTTCTCCTATAAAATGTTATAGAGATTTCTCTGTTACCATAAGAAGTTGTGGATGTAACATCATCTACTGAATGTTTTTGAAGAAAAGATAATTCTCATCTTCAAAAGAGAAGAAGTCCATTTGGAAACAATCTTATTATTTTTCATCAGCACAAAAGGGCAGATGGTTGGGTAGCCCGATGAAATCATTGCAGTCATTCTCTCTACTCTTAAATTTTTCTCAGAATTATGAAATAAGTAGTAGGTAACAAAGTTGTCTGAGAAGTAAAATAAAATAAAGCAACTTATCAGCAGAAGAATCGTGTAAGTGGCTTTGATTTCAGGAGATGACTGGGAAGAGAGGCTGAGACTATGAAGATGCTGGGATCTTTGGTGGTGTTTGTAGAGGAGATTCACCGTGTACACACTGGACCACATCATGAGGACCACAAAGAGGAGGTCTCGAATTATTATGGTAGTTGTATATGCAATTAAATAGTGGTGTTCAAATTTCTTCTTATGGCAGTAATATGTAATATACTCAGAATCAACAAATGTGAAATTGTGATGGGCTTCTGCCGTTCTGATGAGTTGAATATAGATGAGCATGTTGAGGATCCAGAAGAAAAGGAAGGAGGGGTAAATGCACGTGGAGATTTTAGATTTAAGCCACACCCATTTAGAATTACTGGGACTGATGGTGATGGCTTGGAAGGCACTGAGGAGAGCAGTCGAACACATGGAAAGACCCCAGGTAACTCTGTATGTGAACAAAGTTGCCTTACAACCAACATCATCCAGAAAATGGCTTACTTCAAAGGATGACATAAGATGTGGTATCAACCTCAACATGATGGCCAAGACATTGACCAAAGTCAGATGGACACATATCAAATCTATGGGCTTTGTTGGCTGATTTTGATTTAAGAAGATATACATATATAACATGAAGAGCAGTGAGTTACCCATGAACCCAATACAAATTTGAAATAGGAAGACAATTCTCCAAATCACATCACTTGAAAACATTATTATGTTGATGTTTTATATGTTATAATGAAGTCAACCGGGTTTCCAATGAAACAAAATCAATTATATTGTGAAGTTGATCCTACATTCTGGGAATTCATGAGCCCCTTAGGTATAGAATTAGGTTTGTAAGGAAGGTGGAATTCCACTTGTTAATTGAAATGGGAGGAAAAAAGAAAATGGTAATGCCAGAAAAGGAAGAGCAAATTATTTCTTAAAAGATCATTGGAACTGATACAAGTTAAAGGAGAAATTAGTAGATAGCAAACATTCAGATGGAAAAGAAAAAGAAGGTCAAAAGTTAGTTCCTTCAAAGAATAATATAATTGACAAACCTATGTGACACTTACCAATAGGAAGGCACAAATGACAAAAGGATGAAAAATATTGAATGCTAGCAGTGGAGACGTTGCAAATATTAGAAAAATAATAGGATACATTGATAGTCCATGCCAGTAAATTATGACATTTAAAAGATTTAAGGGCAAAACTCTAGAAGACTTAACTTACCAAAATATTATGTTGAAATCATAGAAACACACAAAGGTGCAAGTTTTCTCATGATAACATTGAACAGTGTGGAAAAGGGTTCCAGAAGGTATCTCAAAGAAGGCGTCTATGTTGAAGAATGCCAAATACACCAGATACATATAATATCTCTGAACCACTGCAAAGGAGAGAATAATGGAGAATATTCCAGTCGTCACATTAGGAGCTTAGAACAACTCTGGTAGCAACAAATTACAAAGGAAAGTATGAGAAATACAATGACAACTCCATTTCACAAGCCGGATTTCAAGAAGATCTATACAGAACAACTGCAAGAGTATGGTCACAGTACATAAGAAGATCAGGCATTGGACCAAAGTTGTATCCCAAACATACAAGATGAGTTTAAAAATTGAAACTTCATCTGCATAATTACCCACACTAGCAGATTAAGGACCAAAAATACATGGTCACTTCAATATGTACATAAGATCATGTGATAATGTTCAACATAATCAATATATATTTATGATCGAACTCTTCAGTTATTAGCAATAGAAAGGAATCATCTTACTCTGACAAAAATATCTACAATGTTGTGAATCATATTTAAGTTTACCTAGGGAGACTTACACATTTGAGAATGGGCTCTGAGTACAAGTAACTGCAGTTACCACTTCCGTTTCTCATATTTTCAGGTTTTGTAGGACTAACTGTAAAGCAAGAGAAATTCATTACAATTGTAAATAAGGAAGACTTTTTAAAGTTAATGACAGGTTATGTAAGTTTTAAGAAGAAAACCAATAAAATCATTGATTAAATTATTGGAATATTTAAGAGTAATTTTCAAGGTAACCTAGAGCAAAGTCAGGGATAAAAATTATTTGGATTTCTATATACCAGCATAAAAATAGTTTTTCAGTGCAATCTAAATAGTGATGCTATTAATAGAGCATAAAAATCTGTTAAATCTAGGTGTTTTAGATGAGTTTAAAAAGTGTAACCTATAAGAGAAAACAATGTCTCTATGTAATTAAAGCATTTTAATTGAAAATGATGTATGAGAATTTGAGATAAATGGTGCTATCCTTAAAAGTAGGATGATAAATGGTGTCATCTATAAAAAAGAAATGAAAAATAGAAAAATAGAAGTGAGACAAACCAATGATTGGGGGAAAAAATGAAGTAGAATTGAGGCAGATTTTATCAGATGTAATTAATTATCAACTAACTGTAGAAAATAAGGGAAAGACACCAAAAAAGCATACATAAGGGGTGATATTAGCAAACATATGGAATGTATTGAATTTTCATAAAGTTGTTAATAATCAAACTGAAAAGTCAAGATACGGCGAATGAGGTTAAGTGTGAGATGGTTTCAATTTGATGTAAAATAGAGACAATGAAACAGTTCTCGGATGCTGTAAGAGATACTAGTGAATAAGAGAAATGATGAAAGATTGAAGAAAATGAAAGCAATGTATACAAAAGAAAATAGTGTAGGAGCTAAATTTTAAGAAAGAAGATAAAGTATATATCTATGAACAGAAAATTAACTGAAGACTAAATCTAGGTGGGGGGAGGAAGTCTCTGTAAGGAAACTCAGGGTGAGGACTAGGAATATTGAAAAGTTCTCCATACCTCCCTCTCTTCTCAAGGCTGAGTGTCTCCCAACCTTCAGGAAAGCAGCCAGCTCCCCTAGCAAAGTGAGGCATCTTGGAAAGACTGGGTCTGACCTGCAAAGGCTGTATATCAGGGACAGGATGGCAGGACTTCTGCTCCCAATGGCTCACCTTGTCACTCGCTGTCTCCATGATCTTGTTTGCTGAAAATCATCCTGATGCGCCCAGAGGAGCAACAAATCACCCCCCATCCCCAGATGCAAAATGATTCTCCTGGGAAACCTCTCAGGTTTGTTGATGAGGATGCAAATCACCATCTGAGGATGTCCTTTCCCCCAGTTGAACTGCATTATAAAGTAAACTTCAGAATTAAGAAAAGTGATCAAAGTTAGTTTTCACTCCATTGATGGATTTCCCACAGGACCTGATAAACTCTGAACTCAGAGCTGCTCTGCAGGGAACACACTGACTTTCCTACCTCCCTTGTTGTGCTTCCTCTTTTAGGGCTTGTGTTTTTCTTTAACTTTCTTAGACTAACCTCCAGAGTCAGCTTTCTGGATCTTGTGAGATGCCTCTAGTGTGTGTAGTTAAGCCATCAAAAGCTTTATTGTTTTGAGTCACAGTTCGAAATAAATATAAGATCCTATTCATCTAAGGCCAGATGATGGATCATTTAAACTGGCAATAGTGAAAATGATGAATGTTTTTCAGGCATCTTCATGTACCCAGTTGTCATATGGCTACTTATGGGAGGATCAAATTTAAAGGAAAAACTGTATCACAACTATTCTAAAGGAATTCTTCATTTAAATTAGAAGAATAAAAAGAAGTCAGACTTTTTTATGTTTAAAAAAAAATTAATTCTTCTTCTTAAACCACTCCCTTAACCCAAGAAGTAAATCAGCTGAAGGCCAATATTCAAGGACTAACAGAAAACAACTGTCTTTGTCTTGCCAAATCCTCCAAAACCAGAAGTACAACTCTAGAGCCAAGTGGAGGTGAATCTATCTTCACCAGTCCCTAAAATTTACAGATTCCTCTCAAAATGCTTACAGATATTATAAATCAGCAGGCTATTGGAGCAGAATTGTCCCATACTTAATGAAATATCTTCTATTTAATTGTCCTAGAGTTCAAGAAAAAAACCAGTTACCCTAAGACTTATGATTATAGACAAATATACTCTAAAACTCCTAGCTAAAATTTACATTTTTTTCTTTTTCTGTCTCATAAAGTTATAAATCTCATCCTGTCTTTGAAATGTATTACAGAGTCCCACATCCCCTGAGATGGAGCCCCGATTCTCTCAATGGGTAGCACATGAAACTAAAAGGGAAAAAAAGGAGGAAGAGACCTTTTTAAACACAAACTGCTCAGATTTCCTCTCCCCCAAACTGCCTCCTGAAAATTACTTGTCAAGAGCAAATAGAGATTAAGTCTTCTCCACAAATATTAAAGGCTTCAGCCGTCTAAATGAGTTAATGTAATTTATCCCATCAGCTGTTTATAAACTAGTGACTTTTGTATTGTACCTGATTCATAAGTAAAGTTTTCAAGTGAAAACTATGAGAGCTCTGGGTGTCCATCTGTTTTTATGTGTGTCTGTGAATGTACAGTGTATATATATGGTATTTTTCTACCTCACATAGTTTTATCCAAATTATTTTGCAAAAGCATTGTATTTAAATGGCTTAAACAAAGAAGTCCTTATAGAAAAATTCTTTAAAATGTAATAAAAACTAACTCAAATGTTTTTCAAGTTCATTTGATAGAGGATAATCTTTAGTAAATAAAAGCTAATTTTAAGCTTGTTAGTTTAATTAACATAAATACATCTTCAGAGTTATCAACATTATATATAATATAGACTACCTTGGTTTAGCAATCAAGGAAGCTCATGTGTTTCTGTTGCAAAGTTTGTTGGCAAAAAAAAAAATTAAGATCATGATTAACTGCTTTATTGTCTCATGAAATTTTCATGAGGAATCTAGTTATGATTGTTAAGAAAAAAATGAATTAAATAGATGTAGGTAAAGAGTGTTTAGGTAAACTTTTTGACAGTACTTTTTTAAATGATATACCTACCTAAGTAGTCTCTTAAGTCCCTTTAGTGATTTATACCCTTAGAGAGTTTCAAAGTTAAATTAAATGGTGGAAATTCACTGACTGGATCTTTTCCATATAATATAAAATACTGAAACAGTAATTAATTGCTAAACAAAATCTAAGTTTACCTACTCTTGATTTCTTATTATAGAAAGAATAAGGATGGCTAATGCATAACTTTACTCTAATAGGATACAAGCCCCATGAATCTTTGACATTAATTTTTGAAAAACACATTGTCAGAGGTGTCATAAATGGTTCTAAATCTTTCGATGGAAGATAACTCAGAGTTGAATTTAATTTGCTCAAGATTATTATTATTATTTTTAATGGAGGTACTGGAGATTGAACTCAGGACCTTGTGCATGCAAAGCAAGTGATCTACCACTGAACTAAAACCCCCTCCACCCACACGCTCAAGATTATCCATCACTTCTGGTTACAATTTTCATTCTCTATGTCTTGTTCTGTATATAGCGTTTTCATTTAATGAACACATTGTGGTCAGTTTACAGAATAACCAATTGCCTGGTGACTCGTTCTTGATTAGCACTGATTGAAATGGACGTTATAAAGGAAACAGAACTATAAACTGGGAAAGATTAGGCATTATAACATTTTTCTGCCCTGGTATGTTTAGAAACAGAGAATTTTGTACATGTTTGCAGTTGACTTTACATCTAAATGTCTATGTGACTGAGAAAATCATTTCTCCTACTTTAGGCTGAGTTGTTGAAAAAGAATTGGGTACAATGGGACTGAACCCTCTTGATTTGTGAATCCTTGGTTTTTTAACCCTTGGCCTTCTTGGACCATCAAATAGGAAAAAAATATATTTATCCATAAACATCAAAATTGGTATACCTCGCTTTTAATTTAAAACTTAAAGTTGGCTGTGTGGTGATTGCCTGCTCCAACTGGAAAACAATTAAGTGTTTATACTTTCTTCTGGTGATGACGAAAGGGATTGGACCATCTGAGGCTTCAATTTTGAGGAATGCTACTAAGAATTCCTTTGGAAAATATTCTAAAATGCAACAGTTTTAAATAAGTCAACACTCTTTCAATCAATCATTTTACTTAGAATATGGTAACAAAGGAGCAAAATGTGTGTGCACGAACACATTTACTGCCAGGGCATCTCTAATGAGAAGTTAGAAGTGACTGCTGGATAGTAACAACCTAAGAGCCCGTGGATAATGAATGGATAAAGAAGATGTGATGTGTGTGCGCATACATGTATTTGTATATAAGTATATGTATGTGTGTGTGTATATATATATATATATATACACACACACATACACACACACACACATACATACATACACACACACACAGAATACTACTTAGTCATAATAGTTTGTTTCTTTTTCTGGGTGCTGGTTCCATGGATTTATCCACTGGGAAAATTTATGCAATGATATGATTTTTCACATATCTGTTATATGTAAAATATGTTTAAGAACTTCAGTACATACATTGAAGGAGAGGATGCCCAATGCTTAAAGCTGATTGGGTTTTAAAAATCAAAGGAAAAGAGAAATTTCACCCTGTGTTGATCAAAGTGATGAAAACCATGATTAGAACCAGGTCACTGGAGGAGTGTGGAGAGCCAGCCAGGAGGGAACACACAAGCACTAAATCAGAGTAAAAATTCCAGCAGGATAAAATGGCTCGGGGGGAAGAAAGATACTCAGGAAATAATGGAAGACAATTTCGTAAGTTGGAGTTCAATGGAACCGCACACCCCAACCACACCATGTATGAAGTAGCAAGGAAAACACCCACCCATTCCTATGTAAGTCTTCAAACTTTACGAAAGTTTATCTGAGAATAAGGTACACATTTTAGAAGCCCTTGGAGAAAGTGAAACTTCTGCAAAGGAAAATCCATCCCTCTGACGTTAGCTCTCTTTTCTGCACCAGGGAGAGCTAGAAGATGAATGTAACTAAAGTCCTGAACAGAAAAGGACAAGCCCAGGAATCCTGTATGTGGCCAAAGTAGAATCCATCCACAACCTGAAAAAAATTGATGCAATTTTTCAAAGTGCGTATCACTTACATCACATCACTGAGGTCTGTTTTTAATGATTTTTTGGTGCCATCTATTTATTTATGTAGAACAATATTTATGTACAATATTATGTTACAGGTGTACTATACAGTGATTCACAATTTTTAAAGGTTATACTTCATTTATAGTTATTATAAAATATTGGCTATATTCCCCATGTTGTACAGTGTATACTTGTCATTTATTTTATACATAATAGTTGATTATTTTATGCCTAATACCTTTTAATTGTCCACCCCAACCATGCCCCTCATCACTTCCCTCTCCCCACTGGTAACCACTAGCTTGTTCTCTGTATCTGCAAGTCTGTTTCTTTTTTGTGATAATCACTACTTTGTCGTGTTTTTTACATTCCCCACTTAAGTGATAACATACAAGTATTTGACCTTCTTCCTCTGACTTATGTCACTTAGCGGAAGTCCATCCATGTTGCTGTTAAAAGCAAAATCTCCTTCTTTTTTATGGTGGAGGAGTATTTCACTAAGGTCTTTAATCGAAAGTGAATTAAATCAAACTGAGACCTGCAAATAGCACAAGATGAAAATGATGGAAAATGGTGCTGAACAAACAATTGTGCAAATCACATCGAGTTCAAATAAATGCAGCATGGGGGACAAGAAAAGTGTCCTGCTGTTATGAGTCCTTATTTTTTCATTTTTATGCAATTTTTAATTTTAAAGATTTCATGGAAAATGAAGGGACACATTTGTTAAAGCGATCATAACAGCATACATCTAAAATGACCAACACACCAGCATAGCAAGTGTAAGGTGTTATTATGGATAAACTTTTGCTGATGATGGAAGACTCACAGCTGCATTTTACTGCACATGAGACTGCAACCCCCAGCCCTCCCCGTGTGCCTAACCTGCTCTACTTTTTTATAGCTCTACCACCTACACTTATTTTTCCTAGAGTACAGATTTTCTATCTAGTCTCTTTAGTAATTATATTTTGCCCGAGTTCATCAGCAACACATGCCCCGCCCCTAAAAAACTGACTGGAATATATCAGGCATGCAATATATATTTGTTGAATGCATACATGACCCTTGTGAGAAATCCATCAGCAAGAGAAAACTAATTTTGATCACTTTTCTAGATTCTGAAGTTTACTTTATGATATAGGTCCACTGGGGAAAAAGGACATCCTCAGATGGTGGTTTTGCATTCTGAATCAATAAATCTGACAAGTGTACCAGGAGACTCATTTTGCATCTGGGAGGGTGATTTGCTGCTCCTCTGGGTACGTCAGGATGATCCCCAATAAACAAAGTGATGGAGACAGCGGGTGACAAGGTGACCCATTTGGGAGCAGAAGTCCTGCTGAACCATCCCTGATATACAGCCTTTGCCCATCAGTCCCAGTCTTACCAAGATACCTCACTTTGTGGAGGAACCTACTGCTTTTAGTAAGGATTCTGTGACACTCAACCTTGAGAAGAGAGGGAGGTATAAAGACCTTTTCACTATTCCTGTTCCCCATCCTAACCTTCCTAATGGAGACTTCCTTTTTTATTTGTTTCAGATTTAACATTCTGTTAGTGTTCTGTTTAATATAAGTATATTTTGCTGTTTCCCCTATTATTGTCTCTATTTCTTTTTTCCCTCATATATGTAGCTTTTACTTTCTACATCCCTTCATTTTGTTTACTCATTAATAGCTGGTACAGCCTTCCAGGACCTTTTCATTGCCTCAATAGACTCTGTTTCATTTTCAAATCATATCACACTTTCTGCTCTGTATGACTTCTCAGTTTACAATTAACAGCCCTTTGAAAAATTTGTATGTTCTATGTTTTGTCTGATATCCCCCCTTCTTTGTGTTTTTCTCATGTCTCTCCTTGGTTCTGTGCACCTTGGTTGATACTTGTTTACATGTGATGTAACTTGCCGCTCAGTCTCACTAGTTAACCCCTTTTGTAATCATCTGTTTTCCTTGCTTTTGCTTCTCCCAACATCATTCTGTTTTTATATATAATAACTTTTATCTTGTTATCATACAATCAGTGTTTTCATTAAAAGTGCTTTGATCACATTTCCACTAATTTATCATATTATTACCTCTTAGAGATTTTGCGTCTTTGTTAACTTATATTAATTCTTATGTTCAACAGGTTTTTATGCTACTTAAGTGTTATCATTATTTCTACTGCAGTCTAAAATTACTTGTATGCGGGTATATGGATATTCAAATGATCTTTATACCCACTTTGCTTTCAGTAGCTTTGGAATCAGCTCTTAAAATTTTTAAGAATTTAGCCAAACTGATTCTATCAATTTCCTTCAAAAATATATAGAATTTGTCCATGATAAAAGATAGTGTTTCTCGTTATTATATATGTTATTTCTTTCTTTCCTATAACATTCTGGAATCTGCCAATTTGGGCAATAAAAGAGGTCAAACAGATCATTTTACTCACAGCAACCCCAAAGGAAAGGCTTTCAATATTAAATACTTGCTATGACACAATTAATAATGTAGAATTTTTTTTTGGTCAGGGTAAGTTCCTTCCTTCTATTGCTACGTAACTAAAATTTTTTATCATGAATATAGGTTGAATTTTATCACACTGTCTTCTGAGTATCTTGCAGTGGTCGTATGTTTTTGTTCCTTTAGTCTACTAATGTGGGTAATGACACAGATAAAGTTTCAAAGCTTAAACTTACCTTCCATGTTTGGGATAATTCTGTAATCAAATACTTGATTCTCTGTACATACTGTGGACACAATTTACAGTTATTTTGGATAGATTGTTTTTCTTCTGGGTTCATAAAATAGTCTTGTAACTGTCTTTGGAGTCCATCTTTGTCATGTTTTGCTATACCAAGCTTACTCAAACCTCATAATATGATTAATGGAATGTGAAGCAATGGTTCTGAAATAGTGTTACTAAATCCAGACTCATTCTGCTCACCACACAGCTAGCCAATACATCAGGAGAAAAGGTCTTAGACAAGGAATAATGACTTTATTCCAAAAGCCAGCAGACCAAGAAGATGGAGGACTAACATCCTGAAGAACTATATTCCTTAAGTCAGAATTCAAGCTCCTTTTATACTAAAAAGGGAAGAGGGTGTGGTTGGGTTGCTGCAAACTTCTTAGTGTTGACATCCTTTGTTCTTGCAACTGTCCGCATAGGTCAGGTCAGGATGTTCCTGTAAACCTCCAATAAGACAAAATTTTATTTACTCTTCTGCAACTCTTTATTTCTATATGAATGAAAAAAATATTATACCCTTAAAGGTCAGAGCCTTGAGAATGAGCTATCCTGTATATTTCAGCCTCTAGGCAACATTCTTTTACAGAAAGTGCAGAACTGTCATGGCTAAGCCTGGGAAACAGAGCACGGCGTTAGAGCTTAAGGAAGAGATATAATATGGAGACAGATTTGTTCTTCCCTATTAGAAAACATATTTGTATTTAGCATGTTTGTCCTATGTCACCATTGTAGCATTCTTTGAGATTTCTTCTGGAATGATTTTGCCCACTGTCCAATAGCATCAATGAGGAGACTTGCACATTTCTGTTTTTCTCTTATTCCAATATCGCTATTTGGTAATTAAGTCTTCTAGAGTTTTGTCCCCAGATCTTCTAATTTTTCAAATATATTCACATAGATAATCCTAGTATCATGGTATTTTCTAATGTTTGAAACTTCTCCACTGCTGACTTTTCAACACTGTTAATCCCGATGCTACTGTGCCTTCCTTTCAGTACTGTTACAATCTCATAGGTTTGTTAATTTCATTATACTTTAGAAGGAACTGATTTTTCAATTAGTTTCTTTTCATTCCATAGGAGGGCTATTATCTCTCAATTTCTGCCTTACCTTCTAGCAATCCCATTTGTTTCTATTTAGGATGAATATGCTGTATTCCTTTTCTGGTGTCACAATTTCCCCAACCCCCAACTTTGAATGAGCATTTTGAAGTCTACCTGCATCCTAAACCTAATTCTATACCTAGGTTCCCAAGTATTTCTGGAATTGAGTCTCTGGCTGTGACACATCTTGGCCCGAAATACAGAAGGATTGAATACTTCCCAGCGTCCCGCATACAGAACCATCATTTATCATGTTCTTCCACATGATAAGTATTTATAACTTCACAATATAATCTATTTTGTTTCACTTGAAGCCTAGTTGACCTAATTAAAATATCTAAAGTATTAGTCAGATTATGTTTCCAAGTGACACAGTTTTGGGGGTTTTCTTTATATCTCAAATTTGTATGGGATTCATGGGGAACTCAATGCTCTTCATCTTATATATATACACTGTCTTAAGTCAGTCACCCTTGAAAAAGCCTATAGATTTAATATTCATACACCTGACATTTGTCAACATTTTGACCATCATGTTCAAGCTGATTCCAGATCTTATGTCATCCTTTGGAGTAAGACATTTTCTGGATGATGTTGGTTGTAAGGTAACTTTGTTCATATACAGAGTGACCCGGGGTCTTTCCATCTGTCTGACCACTTTCCTCAGCGCCTTCCAAGCCATCACCATCAGTCCCGGTCGTTCTAAATGGGTGAGGCTTAAATCTAAATTCTCTACCTGCATTTACCCCTCATTCCTTTTCTTCTGGATCCTGAACACACTCATCTATGTCATCATCACCAAAACTTTAGAAGCCAATCACAATTTCACAGTTGCTCGTTCTGCGTATGCTCAAATATACTGTCATTCTAAGCAGCTGGAACAGCACCATTTAATGGCATTCCTAAGTGTCATCTTGATTCGAGATCTCCTCTGTGTGGTCTTCATGATGTTGTCCAGCATCTACATGGTGAATCTCCTGTACAAACACCACCAAAAAGCCCAGTGTATTCATAGCCCCAATGTCTCTTCCCAGCCAGCTCCTGAGATCAAAGCCTCTCACACTATTCTTTTGCTGGTAAGTTGCTTTGGCTTCTTTTATTGCTCAAACAACTTCCTTACTCTTTATTTGCTTTATAGACAAAACCCAAGACTGGAGAGAATCAATGGGATAATAGCATCCTGCTACCCAACCATCTGCTCTTTCGTGCTGATGAAAAATAATAAGATTATTTCCAAATTGACATTTTCCCTTTCAAAGGTGAGAATTACCTTTTCTCAAGGAACTTTCAATAGATAATCTGATACTCACAACTTCCTTTGGCAAATTTCTTTGGGGTGGAGGTCACTATGCTGTTCACCAGAAACTAACACAACATTGTAAATCAACTATACATCTTTTAAATAGTATATTTTCTGCTGGTTTGCTCTTTTTAATATGTGCCTACCAGAAAATTACATTTGAGATTTGATTAAATTTGTATTAAATGATACTGCTCTAGGTAAATTCATGTATTTATTCAACTTATCTATATATTGCATGCCTGACGTATTCCAAGCAGTACTTTAGGGGCTGGGCATGCATTAGTGATGAACTCAGGCAAAATATAATTACTAAGGAGACTATATAGAAAATGTGTACTCTAGGAAAAGTGCAGTTGGTAGAGCTATAAAAAATTAGCGCAGGCTAGGAGCACGGGAAGGGCTGGGGGTTGCAGCCTTATGTGCAGTAAAATGCAGCTGTGAGTCTTTCAATATCTGCAAAAGTTTACCCAGAATGACAACCTTACCCACGCTACGCTGGTGTGTTGGTCATTTTAGATGCATGCTGTTATGATTATTTAATTAAATGTGTCCCTTCTTTTCCCATGGAAGCTTTAAAATTAAAAATTGTTTTAAATTAGAAAAAATGAGAGCTCACAATAGCAGGACACATTTCTTACCTCCCATGCTGCATTTATTTTAACTCGATGTCATTTTCACGACTGTATGTACAGCAAAATTTTCCATCATTTTCATCCTGTGCTACTTGGAGATCTCAGTTCTGTTAATTCATTTTCAATTAAAGACCTTAGTGAAAAACCCCTCCACCATATGAAAGAGATTTTGCCTTTTGCAGCAACATTGATGCACTTGGAGTGCGTTATGCTAAGTGAAATGAGTCTGACAGAGCATGTCAAATACTGGATGTTATCACTTATATGGGAAATCTAAAATGTACAGCAAAGAAGTGAATATAACAAGAACAACAACAACAAAAAAAAACAGACTCACAGATACACAGAACAAGCTAATGGTCACTAGTGGGGAGAGGGAAGAGGTGAGGGGCATGATCAGGGTGGGGAATTAAGAGGTACACACTATTATGTATAAAATAAGGTACAAGGATACATTGTACAAGACAGGGAATATAGTCAATATTTTATAAGAACTATAAATGGAGTATAACCTTTAAGTTTGTGAATCGCTATATTGTACACCTGTAACATATAATATTGTACATCAAATAAGCTTCTAAATAAATAAATAGATGTCACAAAAAAATCATCAGAAGTAGACCTCAGTGATATGGTGTGAGTGATACGCATTTCGAATCTTGGCATAAATTTTTTCACTTTTGCCGATGGATTCTACTTTGCCCAGATAAAATGTTCTTGGGCTTAGTCTGCTGTTCAGGACTTCAGTTTCCCTCTATCTTCAGCTTCCCTGGTGCAGTAGAGTGCTAACACCAAACGGATGGCTTTTCCTTTGCAGAAGGTTCATTTTCTCCAAGGACTTTTAAAATGTGTACCTGATTCTTAAATAAATTTTCATAAAGTTTAAAGACTTACATAGGAAAGGGTGTGTGTTTTCCTTGCTACTTCACCCAGGGTGTGGCTTGGGTGGGTGGTTCCGTTGAACTTCAACTTACAAAATTGTCTTCTATTATTTGATGATTGTCTTTCTGCCCCCCTGACCCATTTCATTTTGTTGGCATTTTTACTCTGATTTAGTACATGTGTGGTACCTCCTGGCTGCCTCTCCACACCCCTCCAGTGACCTGTTCCCCATTGTGATTTTCATCACTTTGATCAACATGAGTTGAAATATTTTTCCCCTTGATTTTCAAAACAAAATCAGTTTTACGCAAATGGCATCCTCTCCTTCAAACTATGTACTGAAGTTCTTGAACGTATTTTATAATATAACACATATGCAAAAAATCATATCACTGCATAAATTTTACCAGTGGACAAACCCATAGAACCAGCATCCAGAAGAAGAAACAGACTTTTATGACTAAGTAGCATATGTACACATCACATCTTTATCCATTCATCCATCTATGGGCACTTAAATTGTTAAGCATCCCATTACTCTCCGGCAGTCACTTCTAAATTCTCATTACAGATGGCAGTAAATATGTCCATGCATACACATTTTCTCCTTTGTTAGCCTATTCTAGGTAAAATCATTCATTGAAGGAGTGTTAATTTATTCAAAGCTGTTGCATTTTAAAATACTTTCCAAAGGCACTCTTAGTAGAATTTCTCAAGAGTGAAGCCTGAGATGATCCAACCCCTTTCATCATCACTAGAAGAAAGTATGAACACTTAAATATTTTCCATTTGAACAGGTAATCGCCACTCAATCAACTTTAACGTTTTAAATTAAGAATGAGGTGTACCAAGTTTTATATTCATAGATAAATATATTTTTTTCCTATTTGAGGGTGCATGAAGGCCAAGGGTGAAAAACCAATGATTTGTGAATTAAGAGGGTTCAGTTTCATTGTACCCAATTCTTCTTTTTGGACACCTCAGCCTAAAGCAGGGGAAATGGTTTTCCCAAACTCACATAGACATTTAGATATAAAGTCAACTGCAAACATCTAGAAAATTCTCTGCTTCTCATCATACTGGGGCATAAAAATGTAATACTGCTTAATCTTTCCCAGCTTATAGTTCCCAATTTCTTTCATAACTTCCATTTCAATCACTGTTAAATAGGAATTTAGTTTCAGGCAACTGGTTAATCTGTCAACTGACAAAATGTGTTCATTAAATGAAAACATATATAGTGAACAAGCAACACAGAATAGAAAATCGTAACCCAAAGTGATCAATCATCTTGAGTGTGTTGGTAGATGGGGTTGTAGCTCAGTGGTAGAGCCCATGCTTAGCATGCACAAGGTCCTGGGTTCAATTCCCAGTACCTCCACTAAAAATAAGAATAATAATAATCTTAAGCAAATTAAACTCTCCTCTGAGTCATCTTCCATCAAAAAGATTTAGAACCGTTTATGACACCTCTGATGATTTTTTAAAAATTAATATCAAAGATTCAAGTGGCTTGTTTTCTACAGGAGTAAAGTCTTGTGTTAGCCATCCTCGTTCTTTCCATAATAAGAAATCAAAAGTAGGTTAACTTAGACTTGTTTAGCAATTACTGTTTCAGTATTTAATATTATGTGGAAATGATCTAAACTTCCAATGAGTTTCCAGCATTTAATTTCACTCTGAAAAACTCTAAGGGTATAAATTACAAAAGGGATTTAAGAGAATATTTAAGTTGACATACCTTTTTAGAAATTATTATTAAATACTTACCTAAAAACTCTTCTCAATTACATCTATTTAATTCATTTTTCTCAACAATCATAGTAAGATTGCCCATGAAAACCTCATGAGACAATGAAGCAGGTAATCATGATCTTAATTTTTTTTGCTGCCAACAAGCTTTGCAACTCCTTTGAGCTCCTTTCAATGCTAAACCCAGGTACAATAAAAGATGTTTTTCTACATTATATGTAATGTTGATAACTCTGAAGACATGTCTATGTTAATTAAACCAACAAGCTTAATATTAGCTTTTATTTACTAACATTTTCCTCTATCAAATGAACTTGAAAAATATTTGAGTTAGTTTTTATTATATTTTTGAGAATTTTTCTATAAGAGCTTCTTTGTTTAAGCCAATTAAATACAGCTCTTTTGCAAAATAATTTGGGTAATACTATCTGAAGTAGAAAAATACCATAAATATAAAATGTACATTCCCAGGCATACATACAAACAGACACAGGCAGAGCTCCCATAGTTTTTATTTGAAAACTTTAGTCATGAATTAGGTACAATATGAAAGTCACTGATTTATAAATAACTGTTGGGATAAGTTACATTAACTCATGTAGATGGCTGAAGCCTTTAATTATTTGCGGATAAGACTTTTCATCTATATTTACCCTTGACAAGCAATTTTCAGGAGGCAATTTGGGGAAGAAAAATCTTGAGCAGTTTGTGTTTAAAAAGGTCTCTTCCCCTTTTTTTCCTTTTATTTTCATGTTTTGCCTGTTGAGTGAAATGTCTCAGAGGATGTGGGACTCTGTAATACATTTGAAAGACAGGATAAGGTTTATAACCCTAAGAGACAGAGAAAGAAAAATGTAAGTTTTAGCTAGGAGTTTTTAGAGTATATTTTCTAAAATAAAAAGTCTGTATACAATGGAATACTACTCAGCCATAAAAACCAACAGCATAACGCCATTTGCAGCAACATGGATGCTCCTGGAGAATGTCATTCTAAGTGAAGTTAAGCCAGAAAGAGAAAGAAAAATACCATATGAGATCGCTCATATGTGGAATCTAAAAACAAACAAACAAACAAAACAAACAGCATAAATACAAAACAGAAATAGACTCACAGACATAGAATACAAACTTGTGGTTGCCAAGGGGGTGGGGGGTGGGAACAGATAGACTGGGATTTCAAAATTGTAGAATAGATAAACAAGATTATACTGTATAGTACAGGGAAATATACACAAGATCTTATGGTAGCTCACAGAGAAAAAAATGTAACAATGAATATATATATGTTAACGTATAATTGAAAAATTGTGCTCTACACTGGAATTTGACACAACATTGTAAAATGATCATAAATCAATAAAAAAGTTTAAAAAAATGAAGCATAATTGAGGCAATGAACCAGTATTGGAGAGCTGTAAGACACACTAAAAACCAAATGATATGAAAGAATGAAGAAAGTAAAAGCCACATGTATGGAAGGAAAGAGAAACAGGGACAATAATATAAGAAAGAAGATAAAGTAACAGAAAATTAACAGGAGGTTAAGTCTGAAGAAAACAGAAGTCTCTGTATGGAAGCTTAGGACGGGGCATGGGGATATTGGAAAAGTCTCCATACCTCCCTCTGTTTCTCAAGGCTGAGTGTCTCTGATCCTTAAGAAAAGCAGATTCCCCAACAAAGTGAGACATCGGGGAGAATCCAGGTCTGAAGGGCATATATCAGGGGCCGTATATCAGAGACAAGGTGGCAGAATTTCTGCTCCCAGGCGGTCACCTTGACACCCGCTGTCTCCAAGACCTTGTTTACTGGGAATCATCCTGAGGCACCCAGAGGAGCAACAAATCACCCTCCCACGTGCAAAATGATTGTCCTGGGAAACTGAATTAGGTTTATCAGTTAGCAGCAAAATCATCATTGGAGAGGGTCCATTTTCCCAGTTGAGCTACATCCTAAAGTGAACTTCATGATCCAAGAAAGTCATCAACTTAGTTTTCACCCAGCTGATGGAAGTTCCCACAGAACTTGGGAAAGTCTGACCTCAGAGCAGCTCCTCAGAGAACACATCCACTTTTCCTCCTGAGCCTGTTCAGTGCCTCCTGCTTTTAGTTCCTTCTCGTTCCCTAAAGTGCAAGCATGGGACAGGGCAGTGAGTTTTACCGTAGCCCAACCAACACATGTATCACTCCAGATTATAACACCAGTAGTTTGCTGTGGACTCTATTTCTTATCTGAAAGACACAGAATAAGATTTAAATGAGCCCAAAGATTTTACTGTTACGTATTTCATTCATAATACGTAAGACAGAAAAATTGAAAAAGGAAACTGACTAAACAATTTTTAAAAAATTTTAAAAAAATGTACACATTCAGCACAGCTCAATGAAGAGAAAATGGTCCATAACTCTGCAAGCCCCACACTCTTCTCTTTCCACCAGGGTTTAATATTCTTTTTTTCCTATCTCATTTTGGGATAACTGACTGATAAAATTGTAATATATTTCAAGTGTACAGTGGGATGATTTGATATACATTTACATTATAAAATGATTTAGCACAATCAAGTCAGTTAACACATCGATCACTTCACATAGTTTATTTTTTTCCTTTATTTTTGATGAGAACACTTAAGATCTCTTTCAGCAGATTTCAAGTACACAGTACAGAATTATTAACTACAGTCACCAGGCTATATAATAGATCTCAATGCCAGAGCCAACCGTTCTAGAATGTTTTATTTATTGTCCTTTGCTTTTCCTCACAAGTTTAAAACTTGTATTATTTTGTTAAAAATCAGGCTTAGTTTCACTTTCAATGGGTGACATCATTCTGTGTCTATTGTTATCAAACTTGGATGACATTTTAACCTCAAAGATGTACTTGTGGAATTGTAGAAGTTTACATCGGTTGCCGAAGTTATTGCATTTTCACTGTTGCTCTGCTTTGTGATTTATTACTACAGCATCATTTTGATCCATGATGATAAATATTGGGTTATTTTGACTTATTCCTCTGGCCCAGAGTGCTAGAATAAATGGATCTCTCAGCACGTCTGGCAGTAGAGTTACTTGCCTGAATCACTTTTTGTTACCGACTTGGTCATCGAGATCTGCACTGGCATCGTGGCCTGGGCCGAGACTCCCTGCCTCTGCCAGAGGGTTTGGTTTTCTGATCGGTTATGTGCAGCCAGTAACAAAACCGATGCTGAGATGGGAGACACACAGGCTTTATTCAATGGCTAAAGAATGGACAAGAAGGAGCCTCATTTGCAGATCCACTTCTCAACCCAATTTGGGGGGAGACACCAAATATATAGGAGGGTGGAGGTAAAAGGGAGGAAACTGGATAGATAAATATCATGATCTGCTTTTGAATCTCACCTTTGCTCTACATGCTTCTGTCTACAGTTCAGTACTCTGCCAAATCATATGTGCAACAACTAGAAGTGACAGAAATTAAATGAAATAACTGTGTATGTGACCCTGAGCCTGGCCGTCAATGATCATGCAACTCATTTCTCCATCAGAATGTGTTTCCTGTTTACTTGCTTATCTCAGTAACTGCCTATTTTCTCCCTTCGGTGTTCGTATCTTCTCTTTCTGAATTTCTTACCTGTTGACTTTGTCTTTCAAGTTTTCTACCACCACTTCCTCCCGCCCAACTTTCTGACCCCTCTACCACACCCTCCCGTATCCTGTCAATAATGAAAAAGGAATGATGTCTCTGATGAATTCTCAAAATAGTCAAAGATGAGGTAGGTGCAAAATGGCTGATTTTGTTTTAGATGGAGAAAGAGATGAAAAGAACTGTGATTTTTCTCATCTGTAAGTAGCCTGGTGCTGACTGGGATTTTAGGAGAGCCTACATACATTGATCTATCATTAATAATACCATTAGGGAATTTTCTCTAATTCATCCTTTAGTTTTTGTATTAAAGTCGTACAAAGGTATACCACCCCACTTTTAAATATTTTTAAACTCAAATTAACTTATAATTTGGCTTATGTTATAAAATACAATTAATATAAAAATGAGTGTATAAATATATTAAATATTTCCAAATTAAATAAAAATATTTTATTTAAAAAGTTATAAAATATTCTAGTCCAAAGTTCCATTATTTGCTAAATGTTCCTGGGAAAGATATTTATGTCACCATTACTCCTTTAGCTGCTTAAGCCCTCAACATTTTTACTGGAGGGTGGGGGTCGGGGAGGAAAGCAGATCAAAAATTAGACATCAAATTTCCTTGTATTTATCCTGTATCATTGGGGTGGGGTAGTACCATGGCCTAAAACCATATCATGGTTGGAAGTTGTCTCCAGTGATGCTATGAGGTGTTTTCCAAACTAATATTGGGGGAGTAGGTATAGCTCAGTGGTAGAGCACGTGCTTAGCATGCTTGAAGTCCTGGGTTCAATCCCCACTACCTCCATTAAATAAATAAACCAAATTAACCCCCCACAAAAAATGCACCAAAAACAACCGAAGAAATTAACATTGATTGAGTACCTGTTTTCATTCATTCATCTTTCATGAGTACAATTGTTCATCAATAATCACTAAACTAGACAATGTTTGCATCAAAGAGAAAACTGCAGGGAACAAACACATTAGATGTTTGCATTCACACAGCTTCCATTTTGGGGGAAGGAGAAAAGAACCAAATTAATAAGAAGAGAACATGTGAAGTAGTGATATAGGTTGGTTATGTCCTTTATTTTAAAATGGGGCAGAAAGAAGAGGTAGAGACCAGTGGGGTGGGGGTCCATGAAGTAGTGGATGGGGTATTGTGACAGGCCCTGCTGAGAATGTGTTATACAACAGAGCCTTTAGAGAAATAAGGAAAGGGAACTCCAAAGATATCCAGGGAAGAACATTCCAGAAAGAGGGAACAGCAGGTGCAAAGGTCCTGAGAGAGGACTTTTTTAAGCCCAGGTCAGAATGCTGAGCTTCTCCCTCCCCTCCACAAAAAATGATGAGAGCTTAAACAGCTAATGGAGTATCGGTGACATAAATATTTTTTCCAAGAACATTAAGCAAATATTGGCAATCAGTTATTCTGTAGGCAGACTGCAATGTGTTCATTCAATGAAAACAGTATATAGTGAACAAGAAACAGAGAATGGAAAATTGTAACCCAAAGTGACCGATAATCTTGAGCAGCAGAGAGGGTATAGCTCAGTGGTAGAGCACATGCTTAGCATGCACAAGGTCCTTGGTTTGATCCCCAGACCCTCCATGAAAAAATAATAATAATAATTTTAAGCAAGTTAAACTCTCCTCTGAGTCATCTTCCATCCAAAAGAGTTAGAACCATTTATGACATCTCTGACAGTTAAAAGAAAATTAGTATCAATGATTCACAGGGCTTGTTTCCTACAGGAGTAAAGTCTTGCATTAGCCATACTTGTTCTTTCTATAATAAGAAATCAAGAGTAGGTAAACATAGACCTGTTTAGCATTTACTGTTTCAGTATTTTTTGTTATGTGGAAATGATCTGGACGATCAATGAATTTCCACCATTTAATTTAACGCTGAAAAACTCTAAGGGTATAAATTACCAAAGGGATTTAAGAGAATATGTAAATAGATATACCATTTTAAAAATTACCATTATTTACCTAAAAACTCTTCTCAGTTACATCTACTTAATTCATTTTTCCTAACAATCATAATTAGATTCTTCATGAAAACCTCATGAGACAATAAAGCAATTAATCATGATACTACAAACTTTGCAAGAGAAATACATGAGCTCCTTTGATCACTAAACCAAGGTCGAATAAAAGATGTTTTTTCTACATTATATGTAATGTTGATAACTCTGAAGACATGTCTATGCTAATTAAATCAACAAACTTAAAACTAGCTTTTATTTACTAAAGATTATCCTCTATCAAATGAACTTGAAAAATAATTCGAGTTAGTTTTATTAGTTTTTGAGAATTTTTCTATAAAATCTTCTTTGTTTAAACCAATTAAATACAGTGCTTTTGCAAAATAAATTGGGTTAATACCATATGCAGTAGAGAACCATATATATATAATGTACATTCATAAACATGCATACAAACCAATATAGACAGAGCTCCCATAGTTTTCATTTGAAAACTTTAGTGATGAATCAGGAACCATACAAAAGTGACTGGTTTATAACTAACTGTTAGGATAAGTTACATTAACTTGTGTAGATGGCTGAAGCCTTTATTATTTGTGGAGAAGAATTTTCATCTTAGTTTACCCTTGATAAACAATTCTCAGGAGACAGTTTGGGGAAGAATTTTGAGAAGTTTGTGTTTAAAAGGTCTCTTCCCCTTTCTTCCCTTTTAGTTTCGTGTTCTATCCATTGAGAGAGATGTCTCAGGGGATGTGGGATTCTGTAATTCTTTCAAAGACAGGATGAGATCTGTAACTTTAAGAGACAGAGAAAGAAAAATGTAAGTTTTAGCTAGGAGTTTTAGAGTATATTTGTCTATAATCATAAACCTCAGGGTAACTATTTTGTATATTTTTTTCATGAACTATAGGATAATTAAGTATAGGGCATTTCATTAAGTATCAGACAACTTTGCTCCAATAGCCTGCTGTTGTATAGTATCTGTAAGCATTTTGAGAGGAATCAGTACAGTTTGGGGACTGGTGAAGACAGATTGGCCTCCACTTTCTTCTAGAGTTGTACTTCTGGTTTTGGAGGATTTTGCAAGACAAAGACAGTTATTGTGTGTTAGTCCTTGAATATTGGCCTTCAGCTGATTTATTTCATTGTTTGGGGGTTGGCTAAGAAGAATTTATATTGGACTTTTTTTACACCTTATTTCTTTTTTTCCCTTTCTCATCTACATAAGGAATTCCATTACAAGAGCTGTTTTTTCCTTTCAATTTGATCCTCCCATAAGTACCAATATGGCAGCTGGGTATGTTGGGAAAAAAATCTTCATATTTACTATAGCCAGTTTAAATGATCCATCATCTCGCCTTGGATGAATAGGATCTTATATTAATTTCAAACTGTGACTCAAACTTACAAAGCTTTCTGTGGCTTAACTACACATGCTAGAGGCATCTCACAAAATCCCGAAGGGTGACTCTGGATGTTAGTGTAAGAAAGTTAAAGAAAAACACAAGCCCTAAAAGAGGAAGCACAAGGGAGGTGGAAAAGTGCACGTGCTCCCTGCAGAGCGGCTCTGAGGTCAGTTTATCATGTCCTGTGGGAAATCCATCAGCGGAGTGAAAACTAACTTTGATCACTTTTCTTAATTCTAAAGTTTACTTTATAATGCAGTTCAACTGGGGGAAAGGACATCCTCAGATGGTGATTTGCATCCTCATCAACAAACCTGAGAGGTTTCCCCGGAGAATCATTTTGCATCTGGGGGTTGGGGGTGATTTGTTGCTCCTCTGGGTGCATCAGAATGATCCCCAATAAACAAGGTCATGCAGACAGTGGGTGACAAGGTGACCCATTGGGAGCAGAAGTCCTGCCATCCTGTCCCTGATATACAGCCTTTGCAGGTCAGACCCAGTCTTTCCAAGATGCCTCACTTTGCTGGGGAAGCCCGGGGCTTTCTTGAAGGTTAGGAGACACTCAGCCTTGAGATGAGAGGGAGGTATGGAGACCTTTTCAATATTCCTAGCCCTCATCCTGAGTTTCCTTACACAGACTTCCTTTTTGCTGAGATTTAACTTTCAGTTAATTTTTGGTATGATAAAAATATATTTTATCTTCTTTCTTAAATTATCACCCTTCTTCTCTTTTCTTCCATCTATGTTACTTTCATTTTCTTCAATCTTTCCTCATTTCTTTTATTCACTAGTATCTCTTACAGTTCCCCAGTACTGTTTCATTGTCTCTATTTTGCATCAAATTAAAACCCTCTCACACTTAACCTCACTCACTGCATCTTAACTTTTCAGTTTATTATTAACAACTCTATGAAAATGTAATACATTCCACGTGTTGGTTAATATCACCCCCATTTATATTTTTACTTTTGTGTCTTTTCCTTATTCTCTACAGTAAGTTGATAATTATTTACATGTGATAAAATCTGCCTCAGTTCACTTCATTTTTTCCCCAATCATCAGTTTGTCTCAATTTATTTTTCTATTTTTCATTTCCTTTTTATAGATAACAGCATTTATTATCCTACTTTTATAGCTAACACCATTTACCTCAAATTATCATACATCATTTTCAATTAATATGTTTTAATTACATAGAAACATTGTTTTCTCTTACAGGTTAAACATTTTTGAAATCATCTATTAACTCCTAGATTTAATAGATTTTTATGCTGTATAAATAGTACCACTAATTTGCTTTTGAGAACTATTTTTATGCAGGCATATAGAAATCCAAAAATTTTTTTCCTGTCTTTGCTCTCAGTAACCTTAAAAATCACTCTTAAATATTCCAATAATTTTGTCAATGATTTTATTGCTTTCCTTCTTAAAACTTATATAACTTGTCATTAATTTTAAAAAGTCTTCCTTTTTCCAACTATTATAAATTTCTCTTTCTTTCTTTACAGTAAAGCCCATGAAATCTGAAAATATGAGAAATAGAAGTGGTGAGTGCAGATAGTTTTACTCAGAGCCCATCAAACATGTAAAAGTTTCACTAGGTAACCTGAAATATGATTCTCCACATTGCAGATATTTTTGTCAGAGTAAGGTTATTCCTTTCTATTGCCAATAACTAAAGATTTCTATCATAAATATATGTTGAATATGCTGAATGTTATCACAGGATCTTATGTACACTTTGAAGTGACCAAGTATTTTTGGTCCTTTAGTCTGCTAGTGTGGGTAATTATGCAGATGAAGTTTCAATTTTTAAATTTATCTTTTATGTTGGGAATATATCTTTGGTCCAATAGCTGATCTTTTTACACGTTGTGAACATAATCTTGCAGTTATTCTGTATAGATCTTTTAAAATTTGGCATATGAAATGGAGTTGTCATTGTCTTTCTCATACTTTCCTTTGTTACTATTTGCTACCAAAGTTAGGCTAAGCTCATAATGTGGTGAGTGGAATTTTCTCCGTTACTCTCTCCTTTACAGTGGTTCATAGATATTATATGTATCTGATGTATTTGGAATACTTCAACATTGACGCCATCTTTGAGATACCTTTTGGAACCCTTTCTCCCACTTTTCAATGTCATCATGAGGAAACTTGCACATTTGTGTGTTTCTATGATTCAATATTTTTTGGGGGTGGGTAAGTTAAGTCCTCTAGAGTTTTGTCCATAAATCTTCCAAACGTCCTAATTTATTGGCATAGATGATCAGCATATCATGTTATTTTTCTAATATTTGTAACAATTCCACTGCTGGCCCTTCAATGTTTATAATTTATAAAAGTGCCATTTGTGACTTCCTATGGGGAAGTGTTACAGTCTCACATAGGTTTGTTAATTATATTATTCTTTTGAAGGAACTGACTTTTGAACTTTTTTTTCTTTGCCATCTGAAGGTTTGCGATCTACAAATTTCTGCTTTTACTTGTATCAGTTCCACTGATCTTTTAAGAAATAATCTGCTTTTCCTTTTATGGTGTTGCCATTTTCTTTTTTCCTCCCATTTCAAATAGCAAGTGGAATTCTTCCTTCCTTAGAAAACTAATTCAATATCTAAGGGTCTCACGAATTCCCAGAATCTAGTGTCAACTTCACAATATAACATATAAAAGTCAACTTAGTAATGTTTTCCAGTGATGTGATTTGGAGGATTCTCTTCCTATTTCAAATTTGTATTGGGTTCATGGGTAACTCACTGCTGTTCATGTTATATATGTTTATCTTCTTGAATCAAAATCAGCCAACAAAACCAATAGATTTGATATGTGTTCATGTGACTTTGTTAAATGTCTTGGCCATCATATTCAGGTTGCTACCACATCTTGTGTCATCCTTTGGAGTAAGCCATTTTCTGGATGATGTTAGTTGTAAGGCAATTTTGTTCACATACAGAGTTACCTGGGGTCTTTCCATCTGTACGACCAGTCTCCTCAGTGCCTTCCAAGCTATCACCATCAGTCCCAGTAATTCTAAATGGGTGTGGCTTAAATCTAAAATCTCCACAAGCATTTACCCCTCCTTCCTTTCCTTCTGGATCCTCAACGTACTCATCTATGTTCACCTCATCAAATCTGTAAAAGCCTATCACAATTTTACACTTGTCGATTCTGACTATGTTACACATTACTGCCAAACGAAGCAGTTTGAACACCACCATTTCATTGCATATACAACTACCATAATAATTCGAGACCTCCTTTTTGTGGTCCTCATGATGTGGTCTAGTGTCTATACAGTGAACCGCCTCTACAAACACCACCAGAGATCCCAGCATCTTCACAGCCCCAGCCTCTCTTCCCAGTCGTCTCCTGAAATCAAAGCCACCCACACGATTCTTCTGCTGATAAGTTGCTTTATTTTCTATTATTTCTCAGACAACTTTGTTGCTTACTTTTTGTTTCATACACCTGAGAAAAATTTACAACTGGAGAGAATGACTGCGATGATTTCATCCTGCTACCCAACCATCTGCCCTTTTGTGCTGATGAGAAATAATAAGATTGTTTCCAAATGGACTTCTTCCCTTTTGAAGATGAGAATTATCTTTTCTTGGAACGCATTCAATACACGATGTTATCCACAACTTCCTATGGCAGCAGAGGAACCTCTATAATGTTTTATAGGAGAAAAAAATGCTGTGTGGCTATTGAACACTGACATGGAGCTAGCAGGAACTGAGAGGGGCTATAAAATAAAAATACATACAGATATGAAGTCTTACAATGCAAAACAGTACATAAGTATGAAATTAATAATTTTCATATTGACTACTTGTTTAAGTACAATATTTGGGCTAAACAAAATAGAAATCTATGATTAAAATGAACTTTATCTGCTTGGGTTTTGCTCTCTTTAAAATGTGGGTTTGGGAAGTTTCAAATTACATTAGGACTTGAATTAGATTTCTGTGAAACTGCACTGCTCTATGGAAAGTTATGTATCTATTCAACAAATATATATTGCATGCTTTACATATTCCAGGCACTATTTAGGGGCAGGGCAAACATGCATGAACAAGAAAAACAAACCATAATTGCTTAGAAGATTGTATAAATATTTAGGAGGGTTGGTAAAGCTCAGTGGTGGAGGGCATGCTTAGCATGCATAAGGACTCAAGTTCAGTCCCCAGTACCTCTATTTAAAAGATAATACACTGTTTTTAAAAATAAAAAACAAAATATGTAGAAGGAAAAATATAAATGAATATAACAGAGCTATAAAAATAAAGTTGGTTAAGAGGAATGGGAATGTTGGGAGTTTAATGCTATATGCACAGTAAAATGCAGATGTGTGCTTGCAACATCTGCATAAACCCATCTGTAATATCGTCCCACTCATGCTATGCTCAAGTTATTTGTTGTTTTAGATCTACTCCTTATATAACAATTTCAATTAAATGTGTCACTTCATTTTCCATAATTCTTCATTAAAATTAGCAAGACAGTTTTCCCATCTTCTGGGCTGCATTTGCTTTATCTGTTCATTCCAGTTGTATTGAGATGTCATTGACATACAGCGCTGTATACGTCTAAGGTGGACAGCATGATGGTCTGACTTACATACATCATGAGCTGATTACCACAGTCACTTTAGTGAACATCCTTCATGTCATATGGATATATCATTGAAGAAGCAGAAAAGAAAGTTTTTCTTTCTGGTGAGAACTCTTAGCATTTACTTTTGTAGCAACTTTAATATGTAACATATATATGACCACATATACATAACAGTCACAGTTATATTGATCATGTTGTTACATCCCACGTACTTATTTATCTTATAACTGGAAGTTTGTACTTTTGCCAGCTTTCATCCAATTGTCCCTATAACCCACCTGTGCCTCTGGTAACCACAAATCGGATCTCTTTTTCTATGAGTATGTTTGTTTTTGAAGTACAATTGACTTACACTATGTTAGCTCCTGTTCCCTAAAAGAGTGACTCAATACTTAGATACATTTCAAAATGATCACCACCATCTGTCACCAATAAAGATATTACATCATCATTGACCGTATTCCTCACACTGTACATTTCATACTTACGGTGAATTTATTGCACATTGCAAATTTTTTACCTCTTAATGTCCCTCACCTACTTCTCTCCTCCCTTCACCCCTCTCCCCTCTGGCAAACACCTATTTGTTCTCTGTATCTATGACTTTGTTTCTCTTTGATTATGTTTATTTGTTTTCTTTTTTAGATTCCACCCAGAAATGAAAATATACAAATTTTGTCTTTCTCTGAAGTTATTTCGCGTGGCATAATACCCTCTTGATCCATCCACGTGGTCACAAAGGCCAAAATTTCATTCTCTTTGATGACTGAATAATATTCCACTGTATATACCACACCTTCATGATCCATTCGTGTATTGCAGGACACACAGGTTACTTCCACATTTGGCTATAGTAAGTAGTCCTGCAATGGACGTAGATGTTCTATTCTTTCCTAATTAGTGTTTCTTTTCCCTTTGAATAAATACCCAGGAGTTGAATTGCTGGATTGTATGTTGGGTACAGCAATGGAGATGTAGGAGATATAAACAGCATAACTTTATTAAAATTTAGAGGTTGGAATCCTGGCAAAGGATTTGGTAAATCTACTAATGTAATAGAAGAAAAGAGCAGAAATCAATCAATAGGAAAGAGGCATCATTTCAGATCATTGGGAATGGGAGAACTTTGTAAGAAATGATGTTGGTTTTCCTTACAGCAAAAGAAGAGAATTGGAACACTAACTTCTTTTATCAACAAATATTCATTCAGGCATCTTGAGTATAAAAGGCAACTTTTAAAAAGCCTTTTCTAAATAAAAGGTAGATTATCTGTTTTGAATACAGTAGTTAGTATTTGTAAATCCCAAACTCCCAATTTATCCCTCCATCCCATTCTCCCACTAATAACCATACATTTGTTTTCTATGTCTGTGAGTCTGTTTCTGTTTTGTAAATAAGTTCATTTGTATTAGTTTTTAGATTCCACATATAAGTGATATATAATATTTGTCTTTCTCTGTCTGACTTGCTTCACTCAGTACTGCAAATGAGGTTATTTCATTCTTTTTTCCACCTGAGTACCATTTCATTGCATATATGTGTATGTATGTGTGTGTGTGTGTGTGCATGTGTGTGTGTGTGTTCACCATTCTTATTTTGGGGTGTTATGTATCTTTAGACGACCTGATGAATATTCTTATAAAATGTTTCCTCTCTTCACATAAATGCAACATTATCAACACACTTTCTTAAAGATTGGAAACTCCCTGAAATTTGCCAAAAGATCTTCTATAGGTTCTCAAATCACTGGATATAAAACAAAAACCATAAACAACGTCCTTTGTAAAGGCCCTTCTCTGTCTGACACACAGAGAAAACAATGTCTTCAAAGTAGAAATTCCTCACCTTGGGCACTAGTATGCAAGGAACAATTTGTATGAGACTTTGTTTCTATAAGATGAAATTAGTAAAGGAGCTATACATTGCCTTAGGCTTTGGATAGTATGGAAACAGATTAAATTTAAAATTGTCCCTTGACCCAAAAAGACACCTTTAGAAATCTAGCTTACAAAATAAGAGCACCTACCTGCAGAGAAATAGCATGGAAAGATATTCCTGGAACTATTAGATATAGTAGGGAAAAAAGAAAACCAGCTAAAATCCCAGGAATGGTGGAAGAGTTAAAAACAAAATGCACATTATTAGGATATCTTGCAACTCTTTCAAATGAGTTTTGTCCATGTCTGCTGATGTGCTTTGTTAGGATGGGACAATATTGTCACAGTGTTGGTGGAGTTGACGCTGCCATTTGGGGGTCCTCAGTCACTGGTCATCCTTCCTCCACTGAATCTTCACAATCTCATCCCATCCCCTGTCCCACAACAGCATCCAGAAATGGAAGGTCAGCATCTTGATGCGGCTCCTGTTCCCCAGGCAAACCAGCCTCGTGCGTAGTTCGTGTCTATGAATTGGGGCTGGACATACAGTTTCCTGTCCCATTTCAGGGTAGAGGGACACTTCTATCTCCCAAGCATTGGTTCTCCATGCCACCCTCGCCTGGTCCTGCTTCCATTCTGGAAAATGTCTTATCATTCAGATTGTAAGAATCTTTTTGTGTTTCTCAGTCCAATATGAGAAGAAGCAATGCATATGCCTCATTCACCATCGCTGTGTGGATGGAATGAGGTCTAGCCCAAGTAGACACCCAAGGAATAGGGATATTGTGATAAAGGAATGTCACCATGTTCTCCCTTTCTCTTCAAGATTAAAATCTTTTCTCATGTGTAATCTTCTCTCATTTGAAAAAGATTTTTACCTAGCCTCAAGCATGCTGAAACCTTCATAGACATGTTGTACAGAAACTATAGTTCAATGAAAACAAAACCAAAACCAAAAAACCTTAATAGGCAAAGCCAGGATAAAGTCAGGCAATTGTAAATGGCTGGGACATGACTTGCCATTTCGGACAACTTGGGTGGAATCTGAGGGCATTATGCTTTGTGATATAAGTCAGAGAGTGAAAGACAAACTGTATGATGTCACCTGGATGTGGAATCAGAAATAGCCTAAGTCCTAGAAACAGAGTGCAGAAAGGTGGGAGTCAGGGGCTGGGCACTGGGGGAAAAACGGGAAGATTTTGGTCAAGAGATGCAAGATGCCACTTCTAAAATGAATAATTTCTGGGAATCTAATCAACAGTATGGTTACTATAGTTAACAACACTGCATTGTATACTTGAGAGTTATTGACAGTGTAGGTCTGGAATGTTCTCATCACACACACAGACACACACACACAGAACAGGTAGTTATCTGAGGTGATTGAAATGTTAACTAACTTTATTTGTTAGTAGAAGAAAAGAAATCATAAAGACTAGAGCAGAAATAAATGAAATAGAGACTAAAAAATACAGTAGAAAAGATCAATGAAACTAAAAGCTGGTTCATGGAAAAGATAAACAACACTGATAAGCCTTTAGTGAGACTCATCAAGAAAAAAAAGGGAGAGGGCCCAAATTAACAAAATCAGAAATGAAAAAGGAGAAGTTACACCTGACACCACAGAAATACAAGGAATCATAAGAGGATACTCTGAGCAACTCTACGACAACACAGAAGAAACGGACAATTTCTTAGAAAGGTACAATCTGCCAAGACTAAACCAGGAAGAAATAGACAATATGAATAGACCAATTACCAGTACTGAAGTGAATCAGTAATTAAAAACCTCCCAACAAACAAAAGTCCAAGAACAGGTGGCTTCAAAGGTCATTTAGAGAAGAATTAACACCTACCTTTCTGAAACTATTCCAAAAAATTGCTGAGGAAGGAACACTTCCAAACTCATTCTATGAGACCATAATCACCCTGATACCAAAACCAGACAAGGACACAAATAAAGAGAAATATAGGCCAATAACACTTATGAATATAGATGTAAATATCCTCAACTAAATACTAACAAATTGACTCTAACAATGCGTTGAAAGGATCATACACCATGATCAAGTCAGATTCATCCCAGGGATGCAGGGATTTTTCAATATATGTGTATCAATCAACGTGATACAGCACATTAACAAATTGAAGAATAAAAGCCGTATGATACTCTCAATAGATGCAGGAAAGGCTTTTGATAAAATTCAACACCCATTTATGATCAGAACTCTCCAGAGAGTGGGCATAGATGGAACATACTTCAACATAATAAAGGTTATATATGACAAACCTACAGCTAACATCATACTTAATTGGAAAAAACTGAAAGCATTCTGCCTAAGATCAGGAACAAGACAAGGATGCCCACTTTCACGACTTTTACTCAACATAGTTTTGGAAGTCTTAGCATAGCAATCAGAGAAGGAAAAAAAATAAAAGGAATCCAAATTGGAAAGAAAGAAGTAAAACTGTCACTGTTTGCAGGTGACATGATGCTATACATAGAAAACCCTAAAGAAGCAACCAGAAAACTACTAGAACTCATCAATGAATATGGTAAAGTTGCAGGATACAAAATTAACATACAGAAATCAGTTGCATTTTTATACACTAACAGTGACATAGCAGAAAGGGAAATTAAGGAAATGATATCATTTACCATCATGCCAAAAAGAATAAAATACCTGGGAATAAGCCTATCCAAGGATGCAAAAGACTTGTATGCAGAAAACTATAAGACACTGATGAAGGAAATTGAAGATGACATAAACAAGTGGAAAGATATACCATGTTCCTGGATTGGAAGAATCAATATTGTTAAAATGGCCAAAATGACCAAGGCAATTTACAGATTCAATGCAATCTCTATCAAGTTAACAATGACATTTCTGCAGAGCTGGAACAAAAAAATGTTAAAATTTGTATGGAAACACAAAAGACCTTGAATAACCACAACAACCTTGAAAAAGAAGAATGGAGCTAGGGGAATTATGCTCCCTGACTCCAGACTATACTACAAAGCTACAGTAATCAAAACAGTATGGTACTGGCACCAAAACAGACACATGATCAATGGAACAGGATAGAAAGTCCACAAATAAACCCTCGCACGTGTGGTCAATCAATCTATGACAAAGTAGGCAAGAATATACAATGGAGAAAAGACAGTCTCTTCAATAACTGGTGCTGGGAAAACTGGACAGCTACTTGTAAATGACTGAGATTAGAACATTCCCTAACAGTATGTACAAAAATAAACTCAAGATGGATTAAAGACCTAAATGTAAGGCCAAATACTATAAAACTCCAAGAGGAAAACATAGGCAGAATGCTCATGGACATACATTACAGCAATATATTTTTTGAACCAGCTCCTGGAGTATTGGAATTAAAAGCAAAGATAAACAAATGGGATCTAATTAAACTTAAAAGCTTTTGCACAGCTAAGCATACCATCAACAAAACAAAAAGACACCATACAGAATGGGAGAAAGTATTTGCAAATAGTGTGACTGACAAGGGACTAATTTCCAAAATATACAAACAGCTTATACACCTTAATATCAAAGAAACAAGCAACCCAATCCAAAAATGGACAGAAGACCTAAGCAAGCAACTCTCCAATGAAGACATACAAATGGCCAATAAGCACGTGAAAAGATGCTCAGCATCGCTAATTGTCAAAGAAATGCAGATCAAAACTACAATGAGATATCACTTCACACCAGCCAGAATGGCCATCATTGAAAAGTCTACAAATGATAGACGTTGGAGAGGGTGTGGAGAAAAGGGAACCCTCCTACACTGTTGGTTGGAATATAAATTGGTGCAGCCACTATGGAGGAAAGTATGCAGGTTCCTTAAAAAACTGAAAATAGACTTACCACGTGATCCAGCAATCCCACTCCTGAGCATATATCCAGAGAAAAATAAAATTCAAAAAGACACATGCACCCCAATGTTCGGAGCAGCACTATTTATGATAGCCAAGACACGGAAACAACCCAAATGTCCATCAACAAATTACTGGATAAAGAAGATGTAGTTCGTATATACAATGGAACACTACTCAGCCATAAAAAAGAGTAAAATAATGCCATTGGCAGCAATATGGATGGACCTGAAGACTGTCATTCAAAGTGAAGTGGGCCAGAAAGAGAAAGAAAAATGCCATTGACATCATTTATATGAAGAATCTAAAAAATAATAAAAATAATAATAAGGACACAAATGAACTAATTATTATTTTGATTTCTTGAATATGTGTAAGCATATCTGACTGTCCTTTATGATTGCATTAGTGCATTCTGTTGTTTCTTATTTTGTAGTTGGCTTTATTCCTGCAATAACTATGTACGTTTAAAAAGCTAAAGATCTAATCTGTTCTTAGAAACAATAATTAGTACATACATGAAAACTAAAAGAATGTGCAGCATACTGTTTATATGTATTTACATGCAATATAATGTGTAAGTGCAGTCGAACTGTAATAATTCTACATAATAAAACTGGGGAAAAAACCCTATTAAAATTTATAGGCCATTTCTTTATGTTATATAAAAAAAGATGTTAACTAACTTTATTATGGTAATTATTTTGCACTATCCATTGATCTACCACTATGTGACGGTAAGAGGTGCCACTCCCACACCACTGAAAATCCGAAATGTAACTTTACAGTGAGCCCCTTGTACCTGTGCTTTTGGATCAGTGGATTCACCACTGGAGTACATATTTAGTGGGAAAAAAAATCATGTATAAGTGGACCTGCACATTTCCAACCTATGTAGTTCAAGGTATCGAGTCATCCCATTGTACACCTTAAACTTGCACAATGTTATGTGACAACTGTATCTCAACAAAGCTGGGGGCAAGTAAGCTACACCAGCAGGTGTAGGCACAGGTGGAAAAGTGAACATGTTCTCTGAGAAGCTGCTCACAGGTCAGATTTTATCGATTTCCATTGATGAATGGATGGGGATTTCCATTAAGCAAGTGAAAACTAACTTTGATCACTTTTCTAGATCCAAAGTTTACTTTATGATGGAAGGTCCACTGGGGCCAATGTACAACCTCAGATAGTGATTATCAATCCTCATTGAAAAACCTAATAAAATTTCCCAGGAGAATCATTTTGCATCTGGGGGTGGGGGGTGATTTGTTGCTCCTCTGGGCACATCAGGATGATTTTCAACAAACAAGGTCACGGAGACAGCGGGTGACAAGGTGACTCATTGGGAGCAGAAGTCCTGCCATCTCATCCTTTATATACAGACTTTGCAGGTCAGACCCAGTCTTTCCAAGATGCCTTATTTTGTTGGGGAAACCGACTGCTTTCCTTAAAGATCGGAGTCTCTCATTCTTGAGAAGAGAAGGAGGTACAGAGACCTTTTCAATATTCCTTGTCCTCATCTTGAGTTTCCTTACAGAGACTTCCTTTTTTATTTACCAGACTTAGCCTTCAGTTAATTTTCTGTCCATAGAAATATACTTTATCTTCTTTCTTAAATTATCACCTCTACGCTCGTTTCTTCCATATACGTTGCTTTAATTTTCTTCAATCTTCATTTCAGTTACTCACTAGTATCTCTTACAGCTCCCCAGTACTGTTTCATTGTCTCTATTTTGCATCAAATTAAAACCTTCTCAGACTTAACCTTATTCACTGTATCTTGACTTTTCAGTTTATTATTAACAACCTTATGAAAATTCAATACATTCCATGTGTTGGCTAATACCACCCCTTATTTATGATTTTTTTCTTTTGTGTTTCCTCCTCCTTCTCTATAGTTCATTGATATTTATTTACATGTGATAAAAATCTGCCTCTTAATTCCACTTCATTCTTTTTCCAGCCATCCGTTTGTCTCACTTTACTTCTCTATCTTTCATTTTCTTTTTATAGATAACACCATTTATTATACTACTTTCATGGATAACACCATTTATCTCAAATTATTATACATCATTTTCAGTTAAAATGCTTTAAACATATGTAGACCGAATTTTATCATTGTTTTCTCTTACAGGTTTTACACGTTTATCATCTACGAACTCCTAGGTTTAACAGATTTTTATGCTCTATTAATAGTGTCACTATTTAAATTGCACTTAAAAACTATTTTTAGGCTGGCATATAGGAATCCAAGTAATCTTTTTTCTTGATTTTGCTTTCAATAACCTTGACAATCACTCTTAGATATGCCAATAATTTAGTTAATGATTTTATTGGTTTCCGTCTTAAAACTTATATAATCTGTCATTAATAAAAAATAGGTTTTTTCCCAATTATAACAAATTTCACTTTCTTTCTTTACAGTAAAGCCCACAAAATCGGAAAATATGAGAAATAGAAGTGGTGAGAGCAGATATTTTTACTCAGAGCCCATCTCGAATGTAAAAGTCTCCCTAGGTAACCTTAAATATGATTTTCCACGTTGTAGATATTTTTGTCAGAGTAAGGTTATTCCTTTCTATTGCTAATAAGTAAAGATTTCTATCATAAATATATGTTGAATATTATCACATGATCTTATTATGTACATATTGAAGTGATCATGTATTTTTGGCTCTTAATCTGCTAGTGTGTGTAATTATGCAGATGAAGTTTCAACTGTTAAACTTGTGTTTTATGTTTGGGATACACCTTTGGTCCAATGCCTGATCTTCTTATGTTCGTGAATGTAATCTTGCAGTTATTCTGTATAGATCTTTTAAAATCTGGCTTATGAAATGGAGTTGTCATTGTCTTCCTCATACTTTCCTTTGTTACTATTTGCTACCAAAGTTAGGCTAAGCTTATAATGTGATGGCTGGAATATTCTCCACTTTTCTTTCGCAGTGGTTCAGAGATATTATATGTATCTGGTGTGTTTGCTATACTTCAACATCGACACTTTCTTTGAGATGCCTTCTGGAACACTTTCTCTCACTGTTCAAGTCATCACGAGGAAACTTGCACCTTTGTGTCTTTCTATGATTTCAATATATTGTTTTGGTAAGTTAAGTCCTCTAGAGTTTTGTCCTGAAATCTCTGAAATGTCCTAATTTATCAGCATAGAAGATCAGTGTATCCTGTTATTTTTCTAATATTTGCAACTTCGCCACTGCTGGCCCTTCAGTATTTTTCATCTTATGTCATTTGGGCCTTCCTATGGGGAAGTATCACATAGCTTTGTCAATTATATTATTTTTTTCAGGGAACTAACTTTTGACCTTCTTCTTTTCCGTCTGAAGGTTGTTAATCTACTAATTTCTGCTTTTACGTGCATCAGTTCCAATGATCTTTTAAGAAATAATTTGCTCGTCCTTTTCTGGCGTTACCATTTTCATTTTTCCTCCCATTTCAATTAGCAAGTTGAGTTCTACCTTCCTTACAAACTTACTTCTATATCTAAGGGTCTCAAGGATTCCCAGTATCTAGTATCAACTTCATGATATAATCAATTTTGTTTCATTAGAAACCTGGTTGACCTCATTATAACATATAAAACATCAATATAATAATGTTTTCAAGTGATGTGATTTGGAGGATTCTCTTCCTATTTCTTCTTTGGACTGGATTTATGGGGAACTCACTGCTCTTCATGTTATATATGTATATCTTCTTGAGTCAAAATCAGCTGACAAAACCAATAGATTTGATATGTGTCCATCTGACTTTGGTCAATGTCTTGGCCATCATGTTGAGGCTGATACCATATCTCGTGTCATCCTTTGGAGTAAGACATTTTCTGGATAATGTTGCTTGTAAGGCAACTTTGTTCACATACAGAGTCACCTGGGGTGTTTCCATCTGTTCAACTGCTCTCCTCAGTACCTTCCAAGCCATCACCATCAGTCCCAGGAATTCTAACTGGGCGTGGCTTAAGTCTAAAATCTCCACATGCATTTACCCCTTCTTCCTTTCCTTCTGGATCCTCAATATACTCATCTATGTTGACCTCATTAGAATTGCAGAAGCCCATCACAATTCCACACCTGTCACTTTTGAGTATGTTACACATTACTGCCAAACGAAGCAGTTTGAACACCACCATTTAACTGCATATACAACTCCCATAATAATTCGAGATCTCCTCTTTGTGGTCCTCATGATGTGGTCTAGTGTCTACACGGTAAATCTCCTCTACAAACACCATGAAAGATCTCAGCATCTTCACAGCTCCAGCCTCTCTTCCCAGTCATCTCCTGAAATCAAAGCCACCCACACAATTCTCCTGTTGGTAAGTTGTTTTATTTTATTTTATTTCTCAGACAACTTTTTTACTTACTATTTGTTTCATAAACCTGAGAAAAATTTACAACTGGAGAGAATGACTGCAATGATTTCATCCTGCTACCCAACCATCTGCCCTTTCGTGCTGATGAAAAATAACATAATTGTTTCCAAATGGACTTCTTCCCTTTCAAGGATGAGAATTATCTTTTCTTGAAAAACATTCAATAGATGATGTTACATCCACAACCTCCTATGGCAACAGAGGACTGTCTACAATGATATATACCAGAAAACAATGCCTTTTGGCTATGGAACACTGACATGGAGCTAGCAGGAACTGAGATGAGCTATACATTAAACATACATACAGATATGAAGTCTTACAATGCAAAAGAATGTATGAATATGAAATTAATAATTTTCATATTGACTCTTGTTTAAGTACAATATTTGGGGTTGAACAAAATAGAAATCTATGATTAAAGTGAACTTTATCTGCTAGGTTTTGGTCTCTTTAAAATGTAGGTTCAAGAAGTTTCAAATTATACTAGGGTTTAAATTAGATTTCTGTAAAACTGCACTGCACTATAGAAAGTCATGTATCTATCAACAAATATATATTGCATGCTTTACATATTCCAGGCACTATTTAAGGGCTGGATATACATTCATGAACAAGAAAGGAAAAATATAAGTACTGAGGAGATTATATAAATGTTTAGGGGGGAGGGTATAGCTCAGTAGTAGGGCACATGCTTAGCATGCAAAGATCCTGGGTTCAATCCCTGATACCTCCATTAAAAAAAAAAAAAGATGTCACTTGGGCCATGCCCCCTCTGAAACATGTAGGGAAAAGATCCTTCCTTGTTTCTTCCAGCTTCTAGTGGCCCCAGGTGTTCCGTGGCTTGTGGATACATTACCCCAAGCGCACATGGTCACATAGCGCTCTCCCTGTGTCTGTTCTTATTGTCTTCCCTCTGTATGTCTGTCCCTGTGTCCAGATTTTCTCTTTTAAAACTCTGATTCGGTGCCACCTAATGACCTCATTTTAATGTGATTGCCTCTGTAGAGTCTCTGTTTCCAATTAAGGTCTCATTCGGAGATACCAGAGTTTACAACCTCAGCATTTTGTGAGGAAGGTGCAGGGAGAGTTATGTTGCAATCCGTAACAGGGCCACAGAAGGTAGATAAGATTTCTGGACTAGTCTTTCTAAAGACTGGTATAGGTAAAGAAGCAAAGAGTCAATGCGGGGGCGGGCAGAGGGCAGAGCTCGTTGGTAGATTGTGTGCTTAGCATGCACGAGGTCCTGGGTTCAATCCCCAGTACCTCTACTAAGATAAATAAATAAATAAACCTAATTACCTACCCCCTCAAAAAGAAAACAATAAAAACCCCCACACAAAAGATGTATTTAAAAAAACTATACCAAAAAATGTTTTAAAAAACGTTCCCCAAAGAGTCTATGCATAAAGGGAATGGGGTGGGATAGCCCCAGCTGGAGGTGAGCAGAAAGACATTAAAGAACTGGGAACTGGCACACAGTCCCAGGCGCTGCTCTAAGTGCTTTCTGGTATGAACTCATTTGTTCCATAGCACGACCTGCTGAGGGAGGCACCATTATGATCCCATCTGATAGAAGAAGAATATGGGGCACAGAATTGTTATGTAATGTGGCCAACATCACAAGCCCTAAGTGGTAGAGCTGGGATTTGAACCTGGATGGGCAACCTTGAGAGTCCACGGTCCTAGCAAGTTCAAAAGGGAACATCAATGCCTGCTGGAGATGGTGTCGTTGTAGGACCCACTTCTTGTCCTTGCTTAGTCCACAGATGAGCTAGAACAATAGTTTCGGGCAACCACAGAGGGGATGTTAGTAACTGTATCTTCAGCAGTCAATGTAGGTGATGTCCATCATTTCTCACTCCTGTCCTCATCCCAGACCAGAGGTAACTCAGTTCAGGAGAGGGCACTGAATATGTGAGAAAAAAGGAGACCCCCTACTTCCACTTCACGTCACTGGAGCCACTGAATTTTCAAATGAGCAGAACCCTTCCTCACTCTCTTTTTCCTCAACTTGTTGGAATTTGGCACCTTTTGAATTTTGGACAAATCCAAGGGGAAAATCCAAGTTGTAAAAGCATTGATTGTATCCGCTGGGATTAGCAGATACAAACTACTGTATATAAAATAGATAAACAACAAGGACCTACAGTGTAGCACAGGGAACTATATTCAATAACTTGTAATAACCTACAGTGAAAAAGAATACATATATATTTATCACTGAATCACTATGCTGAAAATTGGAAATTAACATAACATTGTAAATCAACTATACTTCAATAAAAATAAAATAAAATAAAAAAAAATTGATTGTTTCCAAAGACAGGTGCACATTCCTACTTCATAGTTTTTGTTTGTTTGTTTTTTGTTTTTTGTTTTTTTGTTTGTTTTTTTTTAGGCATTTGGGAAGGGGACAGGTAGGCTACAGGACCTTCTAGCCCTGGTACTCATGTAATTTTTGACTCCTGAACTTTATAATGGAGTTGTGGACTTTGGATGTATATGAAATTTCTGTTAATGTACTGTAAACCAAGTCATCTGTTTGGCATAAGCAAATGCTCTCATGAGCACCCTGAGTCCACTGGACTGCAGAGAACCAGAGGGCTTAAGGCAGTGATAACAGCTGCAGGTGTACTTTTCAATCCTGTGTGATGTGTGACGCTGGTAACAATCAAAACCGTGTTGAATGATGAGGATCCTTGTACTTGGCATGAGAACAGGATGGGAGGGTCACACTGAAAAATGCCTCTTCTTTTTTTTTTTTTTTTTTTTCCCAAAATGCCCCTTGTAAGGCCGTTCTTAGATTCTGCACCTTTTTCTTTGATAACAATGAATTGAGTTTGTTTTACCTTCGTCATGACTAGAATTGGGGAGGGAGGAAGGTTAATGTTTAAGGGCATCTTGACATGAAGAGAAATTTGCTGTTTATTTATATAAATACGCTCAGCTCAAAAGGTGTTTTTCAGACTTGGTATTCCTCAGTGGGATTTGATTCTACTGCATTTTTCGGGGGAAGGTAATTAGGTTTATTTATTTTTAGTGGAAGTACTGGGGTTTGAACCCATGACCTTCTGCGTGCTAAGCACATACTTTGCCACTTGAGCTATACTCTCCCCATGAAGCTCCTTAAAATGTAGTGAGTTTAAATATTCACTTATGTTTTGGCAAACTCTGAATAAGGTCTGTACCTGAGTTAACAGAACTGTACCAGAATCAATCTCCTGCGTTTTCACCATATCCTGTGGGTATCTAAGGTAGTATCATGGGGGGAGCTGAGGGAAGGGCAGAGGGGAAGGCTCTGTGCTATTCTTGCAATTTTTGTGAGACTTAAACAATTTCAAAATAAAAAGCAACCCCCCAAAAAAGAAAAAAAGATCACTTCTACAGGGGCACTAGCCATATTTCTGACACTCAAAGGACCACATGGGCCTGGTGGTTAACATATTAGATGGCGTCCATGCAGAATCTTTCTAGCATTGCAGAAAGTTCTGTTGGATGGCACTGCCCTAACCAGGGCCTCAACTGGACCTGATCACCCTTCATTCCAGCTCTGGGGATCCTGGGCCCTCCTTGGTCCTCCATTGCCTGGTACCCAGCCCTCACCCATCCCGATGCACCCTCTGATGCTGCAGGAGGTTGCTGGGATGCGCGAAGCCCTTGCTGCAGATGTCGCACTTGTAGGGCGTGTCCCCCGTGTGCACCTTCTCGTGGACAGCACGGTAGTTCAGGTCCTTGAAGAGCTTCGGGCAGAAGCGGCAGGCGTGAGGGCGCACAGGGCTGTGCCCGCGGAGCTGCTGCAGGAGCAGCGAGGGTCGGGAGAAGGCCTTGCAGCAGGTGTCGCGGGGCAAGGGCCGCTCGCCCGAATGCACGCGACGGTGAGAGGCCAACACGTTGGACTGCTTGAAGGCCTTGGCACACAGCCTGCAGATGAAGGGCCAATCGCCCGTGTGCGCGCGCTCGTGCACCCGCAGGCTGTGGCCATAGGCGAAGCGCTTGCCGCACACTGCGCACGCGTGGGGCTGGTCCTCGCAGTGCTGCCGTCGGTGCAGAAGCAGGGCAGGCCCAGCTGCAAAGGCCTTGCCGCATCCTGGGCAGGGGAAGGGCGGCGCGGTCGCGTGCAGCCGCTGGTGGCGGTGCAGCTCATAGGGGGTCTTGAAGCACTTCGGGCAGGATGGGCAGGAGAAGGGGCGCTCGCCCGTGTGGATGCGCCGGTGCTCCTGGGGGACAGGGAGTGAGGAAAAGCAGATGACCTTTGCAAGACCCGCTTCTCCGGGTAGACTCACCCTGGTACTTGTCTCCCGAAGAGAGACCACATGTACGTACATATACCAATTGTCTAAACATTTTTTTGACTTCTTTTTAAAATGGTGGTACTGGGAATTGAACCCAGGACCTCGTGAATGCTGAGCACACGCTCTACCACTGAGACTCTATTCACTGCATTCTACCCTCCCCCTAAACATTTAAAAATTATAAATCAAACTGTTAGATAAACTATGTCTTCTTCCTACCTTGACAAATAGACTTTCACAATGACCTGCAAGGCTAGGTTGAAATGTGTATTTTTTGGAACCCTCAGAGTTCCACATGAGAACTTGGTGACCCAGGAGAGCTGGCTGGGGCTTCCCAGGCCTCAGGGGATATCGCACCCACACTGGGGCAGCCCAGCCCACATGCCCCAGGCTCCCTGACACCCTCCCAGCCTAGAGAGCACACGCCAGGCAGGGCAAAGTGCACCCTCGGGACGGTGGATCTGGAGAAAGCCCTGGAAGCAGCCTTGGGGCTCCTTGGGCAGAGAATTCCAGGGTCTCTTGTCCCCTTGGCCACAGAAGGAGGGGCATCAGGAGAGGCTCAGAGCAGCACCCAGTAACAGGAAGGATCCAGGCTAGGGCTCCGAGGACGGGGCTCCCTCCAGGCTAACCCAGGCCTCTCGTTTCCTCCCATCATGCTCTTCAGCACACATGCCCTCCCTTTCCCCAGCCATGGAAGCCTCCCTTTTCAGTACCTTCTCCTCCAGCTCTGACCTTGATCTCCTTCTTACCCTCCTCGAAAACCCATCCCTATTTCCTATGGTCTCATGACCATCTTAACTGCCACCCCCTTCGGTAGCAAGTCTCCTTTCTCTAGGCCTCTCCCCTAACATCTTCAGGGCCACTTCTACATTCTAGCCCACCTCCACATCCTTTTAACCCCTCCCCACCTGTACCGCCTGGTCACCCTACAGCCCCTATTCCCTTCAGGCCCAGCCCTGTTCTCCCTCTTGCGCTGGGCTCTGCTTTTCCCACCCGGCCCCACTCACCTCCAGCCCAAGGCCCTGCTCATCTTAGTCCCGGAAAGCTTCACTCCCTCCCTTCAGACCTGGCGCTGCACCCCATCCACCAACCTAAGCTGCACCTTTCCTGCAGGTCCCGCCCGCCTCCGGTTCATCGTCCTGCCCCTTTCCCGCAGGCCCCGCCCCTCCCTTCAGGCCTCGCCCACTTCTGGTCCACCGCAATGCCCCGCCCTTTCCCCATAGGCCCCGCCCAGGCCCCGCCCCCCGCTCCGCACCTGCAGGTTGCTGGCTCTCTTGAAGCGCTTGCCGCAGGCGTCGCAGCCGTGCGGCCGCTCGTCGCTGTGCACCAGCCGGTGGCTCTTGCAGTCCGAGTGGCGTTTGAAGGCGGCCGCACACAGGCCGCAGCGGAAGGGCCGCGCCGCCGTGTGCACCACCTCGTGGCTCAGCAGCTCCCACGAGCGCTTGAAGGCCTTCCCGCACGCCGCGCAGCTGAACGGCCTGGGCCGTGCCGGCCCCTCGGGGACCTCACGCAGCGAGCCTGGCACCGCCTTCCCAGAGCGCCCCACCGCCGCCCCTCTGCGGACGAGGCAGGCGGTCGAGTACTCCCCGTGCTCGTCGATGAGCTGCACCAGGGTCACAGCCTCCGGCTCGGCCCCTCCGGGCGCCTGGGAGAGGAGGAGAGGGGGCTCAGTCCTCGGGTCATCCCCTCATCCCACCGCGGCCCAGGCGTGACGGACGGTGGGCTTGGGGCTGAGGTCGCCTAGTCTGTGAAATGGGCAGACAACGGGACCTCCCTTCCTGGAGCTGCGATGCAGATTAAATGAGTTAATACGGAAACTCTGATGTCCCCACCCCTAACTCTGCTCCTGCGGACGCCGTCGTTTCAGCAAAAGGCAGCTCCTTCCTTTCCTTCCAAGTGCTCAGGGCAAAGATCGGAAACCCTATTCTCACACACCTTCATCTAATCCCTCATCAAGTCTGTTGGCTCTAACTTGAAAATACATCCAGAACTGGACCACTTCCCACCATCTGCACGGCCCCCACCCTCCCGTAAGCCAAAACCATCTCTTGCCGGGGCTATTGCTGTTTATTGTCTTCTCCCTAGGTTCCCTGCTCGGCCTTGGAGCCTTCAAGGTCTGTCCCCCACACGGCCGCCAGGCGGCGCCTGTTAACACCTAAGTCAGCTCACGTCCCTTCGCTCAGAGCCCTACCCTGGCTCTTTCACTCAGAGAAAAGCCCAAGTACTCACGGCGACCCGGGGAAGGCCCTGTACGACCCGCCTGCGTTCCCTCTTTGACCCCACCTCTCGCCCTCTCCCCTGGCTCACTTGACTCTGGCCGCACTCAAGGTCTCCTTCAGCTTCCTCAACAGAGTTGGTGCCTGGAACCCTCTTCGCCTGGACAGCTGCAGGGTCCCTCCCTCACCTGTCAGGCCTTTGGTCAAAAGTCACCTCTCCCTGAGGCCATTCCTGACCACTCTGTTTAAAACTGAAACCCATGCCCCCACTCTGATTCTTCCTACTGGCTTCCTGGCTTTACTTTTCTCCACAGCACTTATCTTTGGATGTGAGCCTGGAGCTGCCTGTATCCATCTTTTGAGCCCTGTGGGAAGAGTCAGCCTGGCAATGAAATGTCCATAGGAAAAAAATGGCACCAAGTGATGAGAGAGAGAGCTTCCTGATAAGCACCTAGATCTAGCTACACCTGAAGCATCCTTCCTCCGTTCTTTGGTTAGGAGAGGCAATAAATAACTTTTTGTCATTTAAGCAACTTTGAGTTGGGTTTCTTGTCATATGGCAGGCTGAATACCGGTCTCTAAGTATATCCAGGTCCTAGATCCCTGGAACTTGTAGATCTTGCCTTTAATGGTAATAGGGACTTTGCAGATGTGATTAAATTCAGGATCTTTGAAGATGGCAGAAGGGGCCAGAAGCCCAGGAATATAAGAAATACAGCCCTAGAAAAGGCAAGGAAGTGGTTTCTCCCCTGAGGCTTCACAGGGAACCCAGCCCTGCTGACACCTTGATTCCGGCCCTGTGAAATTGATTTTGAACTTCTGATCGCCAGACTGTAAGAAATAAATGTGCGTAGTGTTAAGTCATCAAGTCTGTCGTCATTGGTTCCAGCGGCCATGGGAAACAAATACGTGCCACGTGCCACTGAAACCACAGAGGGGACACTGCTAATTGGAATCTTTTATTTGGCCTTGATTTAACACTTTCTGGATACTAGGTACCAGACGGAGTGCTCACAACAACCCAGTCATCTGCAGAGAGATAGATGCTCAGAGGTGAGTCACTTGCCTGAGGTCACAGAGCTTGGAAGTGGAAGAGTCCAGGTTTGAATCTGGCAAGTCTGGCTTGAAAGCAGCCCTCACAAATCCAGACTCACCTGCGGATTCGGTGACAGCTGATTCGTCATCAGCTAATATTTATTGGCTACTTAGGGGATGCAGGCACTCATCGGAGCCATTCATGTGTATTAACTCCCTGAACTCACTCTAGGAGGTGGGGACTTTCATTATTCCCTTCTGACAGAAAACTGAGGCTCAGAAATTAAGAAACACCTGGATCACATCTTACAGCTAGTAAGAGGCAGGGGTGGGATTTGAACTCACAAGATCCTACCCCTATAATGATGAACTCTCATTTGATAGATGGGGACTCAAGGCTCCAGAGAGGCACAGGAATGATTCCAAAATCATTTAGCACTGATGGTCTTCCTGAGAGAACCAGCACTCCATACATCTACCACTGCCTCCTGTTCTGGGTACCAAAACAACAAATATGTTTGTTCTGCAACTGCTCAGGATCTGACACCATCTCCTGGAATCCCCACAACCAGAAAGATGCCATTTTCACAGAAGGAGAAACTGAGGCTCAGAGGAACGTGTCCGTGTGACAAATCACGAAGCTAGGAAGCAGGAGAGCTGGGAATCAAACCTACAGCTGCCTGAATCCCTATTCCTCCTGAGACCCAGCTCCTGGGATGGGTGGGGATCCAGGCGCTCACCTCTTCTTCTGGGATCTCGGTCTCCTTGGGGTGTATCCTCAGTTGAGATGGACCAAACCCCAGACAGTCTGAGGGGTCTCCGGGACCCACTTCTCCATCTCCCGCCTTCATTGGGTGGGGTCTGTCCCTGACCCAGCCCTTGGGCTCTGGGTGCCGAAGTGTCCGTGAGGTGGGGTGAGGAGGCAAAGGGGGCTGAGGAAGAGAAAAGGGACGTCACAGGCATCAGGGAGGGATTTCTCCATGCTGCTGGTGTCAGGAGAGAGGTCTCCTCCCAGGTTTCTTCGGCCCAGGGGACTCAGGGAGGCCATCTCTCTCCAAGACCGTCCTCGGGGAGATGAAAGGTATTCCCATGGCCTCAACCACCAACTATACACTGGTTTCTCCATCCCCACAGCCCTGAATCCAGCTCCTGCCTGTCCTTGCCCAGCCTCCTCCCTGGCCTCCCTGCTTCCAGTCTCCCCTCTTCAGTCCATCCCCCATGTGGCCCTAGAGGAGTCTTTCCATGCACCAGAGCTGTTCCTGCCTCCTCCCTGCTCACATTCCTCCCCTGGCTCCCCAGTGCCCCAGTAGAAAAATGAGCTCCCTGACCAGGCGTTCAAGACCCTTCACAATATGACCTCTTGAACTGAATCTTTGAGTTCACATCACTTCTCTCTCCCTAGCTGGCCCAATCACCCTCGTGGTACTAAGGACCAACCACAGCTGATAGCACTGGGACTTCACTCCTTGAATGACCCGCAGGTCCCTTACACTCACGACATCTGTGCTCACCTTAGAGTCTTCTTCCAAACACACTGCTCCTCCCAGGGTCCTCATGTGTGGGCGGCCTCATTGTCCACCCAGGGAGGTTCTCATCCCTCCCTCCTCCTCTTCCTCCTCCTCCTCCTTCTCATTCCCTACTCCCCCATCAGTCAGTCCCCAGACCCCATCCTTCCAGAATTTGCTTTGGTCTTGTATCCTCCCCACTGTCCCCACAGCCCCTGACTCAGCTCAGGTCTCTGCCTCTCCTCCAGGATCATCACCCCAGCCTCCTTTCTGGCCTCTCACCTCCTGCCTCCCCACTCCAAACCGTCCCACAGATGGTCCCAGAAAGGTCTTTCTACACCCATAGCTGATCTTGCCCCTCTCCTGCTCACAACTCTCCCATGGCTCCCCAGCACCATAGGACAGGGTCAGGCCCCTCAGCCTTTGATATGCCCCCTGCACACTCTCCAGCCTGTGGACCTTACATTCCAACAGGCAGCCCATCCTTCTGCAAGTAGATCCTTAACTCTTCCACCTGTTTGCACCTGTGGTTCGCCCACATCTCAGACCCTCTACTCCTGCTTCAAGGCACAATTCAAACCTGTAACTCGGGCCAACACTCACCCGGGCCCTCTCCATTCATATGCGCAGAAGTCACCCCAGTACTGCCCAAATCTCCCCGTACAATGGTCTCTCCCAACCAAATTCATCCCGCTCAGAGGGACACGCAGTGAACTGGCCCACCCCAACCTCCCACCCAATGATCTCACCCATTTAGAGGCCCCGCCTTCTTTCCCTGACAAAGGTCTCCCAGGCCCCGCCCCCTTCAAACAAGAGCCCCCTGAAGGCCACTCCGCTTCTCTTCCAACGGCTTGGGCCCCCTTTCCCCCTTTCCGCCCTTTTCTTCTGGCCTCCGTCGCAATGATCTCGCCCCCCGATGATCCCTTCCGCACCCAGGCCCACTCTCTCCATCCCTCTGCTGCAAACTTGGTATGTCCCGGAGTGGGAGACGGGAACGGGAATCGGACGAGACCATTACCCGAGGCGGGAGGGCAGACATGAGTCCCTTCAACTAGAGACTGGCTGGGCGTCTGGCTCCCCCGGTGCCTTTCAAATTCGATCCGTGTCTTCCCAGACTTCCCGCGCCTCACCTTGCAGTCCAGGTGTACTGCAGGTTCACAGGAGTCTCCATCCACTGAAGGACTCGGGGCAGCAGCCCTTTCGCCCCTCACGCCCCAACCCCGGGTGCGCATGCGTAATGAATTTCTGGTCCAGAGGCTGCTTTTTATCAGGCAGTTGACAAAGAGAGTTTTCCCTCCTTCTGCAGCATCACTCAAACCCCCTCAGACGTCAACCCACAGCTTCAGTCTCCCGAAAAGAAATAAGGAGGACTGATATATAATAATAACCAAAGACCGAGGCCCTTAGCATGCGCTAGACAGTGTAAGCACAGTATTTTCAGTTCTCAAAACCGCCTTGGAGAGTTACTATTATCCTCGTTTTCCTCATGAAGAAACTGAGGCTCACAGAGGAGCCTCAACAAGGGCGTGACAGTCGTATTGGGGGTCAGCTGCGTCTGATTCCATCCCCACACTCTTTCTGCTAAAATGAGAGCCATTGTAAGTGCAGGGTTGGAAGCTGAGGGGGCAAACTACCCTCCTCTGCTGTGTGTCCTTAGGCAAGTTACTGAATCTCTCTGATTTATTTTCCCCAGCTGGAAAACGGGCACAGTGCCTGTCTCCTGGGGTTTGGGGGGTGATGCTATAGGTAAACCACCAGCACAATGTCGTTCAGGGCTAATTAAATATCAGCACGGGGGCAGGCCTAGGACTTTGATGACTGAAGAAGACCAGATGGGGAGCTATGAAGAGAGTTCTGTACCATCCACACAGAAGAGACTTCCCGCTACCCATCTCCTGCCAATTTTTGCTACAAAGAACACAGGCCCCGTGTTGCCAGACATTCTGAGCTGGCCTGCTTCAGCAGAGTGGATTTCAAATCAGTTCTTTGGAGCCCTAAGGTTCTTCCCAGGTGCAGTGAGGCCAAGTTGGGGGCTAGGGTAGGGCAGAAGCAGGACCCTGTGTATCCCAACTCCTACTCGAACTTCAGTCATAATTTTGATGATGACAGGCAGTCTTCGAAACACATCCCATGTTTCACTGCAGTGAATCCTCAAACTTTTCTTTTTTATTGAATTATAGTCGAATTACAATGGGGTGTTAATTTCTGGCATACAGCATAGTGATTCAGTTGTACATATATATTCCTATTTATATTTTTTCATTATAGATCATCACAAGTTACTGAATATACTTCCCTGTCATTTGTTTTCTAATGTCCCTCTTACCGCCTTGTGCCCTAATTCCTCTTTTATCATCTGAATTCCTGGTACCAGTTCCTCTCCTATGTCCCCCAACTCCCCTATGACTCTCTTTCTCTAACACCCCCAATCTCCCCTGTAATATCACTGCTCTCAAATTCTGAATAGCCTCCATTCATTTAATCCGTGTAATTTATGGAGTGTCCCCTCCGTGCCAGGTACAATTTTGGGCACTGGAATTGTTCATGGTAAGCAGCTCAAGGCCACCCCCTAGTGGGAAGAATGGACATTGACCAGATAAATGGTGAAAAAGATCATTTTAGACACTGATAAAAATTTCTGAAAGAAATAATACAGGGGGATGGGATAGGTGCTGGTAGAGGGGAAGGGGTGGTGGCTTCTTTCAGTAGGGCTGTCCAGGGGATCCTCTCTTGGGAGGTGACATTTCAGCCTGAAGGGAAAAGAGTCCGATGGGCAGCCCAGGCAGAGGGAACCGCAGGGGCAAAAATTGAGTCAAGCTGGTCTTGTTTGGGGAATGGAGTGGAGTCCACTGCAGGTGACACAGGAGGGCGAGTGATAAGTGATAAGAGATATTCCCGACAATTAGGAACCGGGAAACTCCGCATTCGCTGTAGCATCCCAGTTTACCCTACATATCAGCGCTGGCAGACAGAACTTTCTCCAATGATGGAAATTTTGTAGATCTTCACTGTCCAGTACATTGAGTATCTGAAATGCGGTGAGTGTGACTGAGGAACTGGATTTTTCATGGTCTTTCATTTTAATTAATTTACTAGCCGCATGTGGCTACCTGCTACTCTATTGAACAACATAGTTATACAACTTCTCATTCGCTCTCAAAACACCAAACTCTTCCTATAACTCCCCGACCCTCCCCAGACATCCTAGCGCCCCCTACATGCCTCCACCCGCCCCTCACAGTAAGCTGCACATGCTCAGACAGCCCAGTTCTATGTGTTACAGGGATGACTCCAGGTCCAGACTGCCTGACTCCCAATCCTGGCTCTGCCACTTCCAATGTGTGATATTGGTAAAATTACTTAACGTCTCAGCGCCTGTTTCCTCATCTGTAAAACAGGGCAACAATAGTAATGCTACCTCATTGGATTGTTGAGATGCTTCAACATGGTGCTCATTTAAAGCAGAGATGGTGCAAGCAGTTTCATTATATCATCTGTTCAACTATTGTACCCTTGCCCCTCCATATCCTTGGAGGATTGGCTCCTGGACCCCCGAAGGTATCCACTGATTCTGAAGTCCATTATAGAAAATGGTGTGTATTACATATAACCTACACACATCTTTATACTTTAAATCATCTCTAGATGACTTATGATACCTAATACAATGTAAATGATATGTAAATAGCTGTATATGTGATGCAAATAGTATGCAAACAGTTACCAGGGTAGCAAATTCAGGTTCAGCTTTTTGGAACTTACTGGAATTTCTTTTTGGAATATTTTCCATGGTCGGTTGAATGCTTGAATGTGAAAAGAGATAGTGAGGGCCAACTGTGTAGGGCTGAAAATTCCGATAATAAAAAGCTTTTCAAAACAAAAGCACTTAAATGGGGGAGGGTCGAGTTCAGTGGTAGAGCGCATGTTTAGCGTGCTCGAGGTCCTGGGTTCAGTCCCAGTACCTCCATTAAAATAAATAAATAAATAAATAAATAAATAAATAAATAAATAACCTAGTTACCTCCTCCTACCCCTCCTAAAAGCCCTCAGCATAACCTAATTACCTCCCTCCCAAAATAAAGCACTTAGCACAGCCCCAGGCGTACAGTAAGCACTCCTCTTAGGGCTGGCTTCAACACAGACTACTTTTACTAACTACCCCCACCTCTCTTCCTACAACCCGATTACTCTATAATGTCCCAAGCCCCCTATAATAATCCATTCTTCCCAAACACCCCAGTTCTCCCAAATTAGGTTATCAGATAAAAATGCAGGATGCCTAATTAAATTTGAATTTCAGAGAAACAACGAATAACCGAAATACTCTGCATTGTGAAATTTGAATTTAACTGGGCATTGGTTTTCCTCTAAGTCTGGCGAGCCTATCGGTAGGCTATCTTTGCTCCTTGAGGAATCCCCAGGGCTTCCCAAAGCCTGGTACTTAGTTGGTCTTCTAATAGTGCCAGAATTAATTCACATAATATCCCAATTCCCTCCAACTTCTCCTTATAGCTCTGGTTCTTCCCGATTGCTTGTTTCTCCCATAAGCGACAAAACCCTTCTCTTTCTAGATCACTCTGATTCCTCCATAAAATCCCAAATCCTCTATAGTCACACCTGTACTGCTTCCCACTGTATTCCCAAAATCTAGCGGTGCCTGGCACATAATAGGACCTACAGGTAATTTCTGAATGACTGATAGATTAAACGTCCTAATTCTCCCTTCTGCATTTCCACTTCCCCCAAAGCATCCCAATATTAGAACACCGATTTCTCCAGTGACCTCCCCCTAACCTCTTGTTACATACGAATTCTCCCACGCCTTCAAAACACCCAGCCTTAGTATAATCCAGCTCCCCCTATCTCACACTGATTCCTCCAACACACTCTCCGTTCCACCATGAGCACCTCACTTCCTCGGCTGTTAACTCTAATTCCTCCCACGACATCCCTTAAAACCCTTCGTCTTACCCAGCTCGCTTGCGCTCCAGGGTTACCATGGCAACGCCCATCTTTACATGTCTCTCCACCCCTCCTGCAGCAACCCCTTGCACTGGCCGGGCCATCACCATGGAAACCGGAGCGGTCCCCTCCACCACCTTCACGCCAAGATGGAGATTCTGGGACCCAGACCCTTCGGACCCAGACCCTTCGAACCCAGTGCTCAGCGAGCAAAGGGTCCTCCCCATTCTTTTGACCCCATCAGGCTAAGCGCCCTATAAGCCGGCATACACTCAGATGGCAGCAGATTCTACTGTGCAGGCGCCCGCTCTTAGCAACCCGGCTGGAGGCGCTCAGCCTGCTGGGAGTTGTAGTTTTCGGACTGCTACCGCGGAAACACAGGTGGCCAATGGGTGAGCGGGATAGAAACCAGGTTACTGAAGCTGGGAGTCGTTGGGCGACTGTCACCATAGCAACGAGGAGGCACGATGAACCTCTAGATCTTCTAACCAATCTGCCATTTTTCTTCTTTCATCTTTCTTGCTCAGCGCTTACGTTGTACCGGACAATTCTAGGCATTGAAGACAGTGGGAGCTTATGCTTTGGTGAGGGGAGCTTGCCTATTAATAACACTGACAGACACAGATCACTAGCGAAAACAGTCTGTTCCAAGGTAATTCAGGTGCTTTGGGAGAAATGGAAATGCAGATAATGTGAGAACCTTGGTACACTCACAAAGCCCTGTGAGATAGGTGCCATTATTATCCCGGAACGTCCACAGAGATTAAGCAACAAAAGGGCATATAGCAAGTAGTGGAATTGCGATGCGAACCAAGACCATCTGTAAGGTATAACTACAGTGCTAAACTGTGGAGACCTGCGGCATAATTTCAGGCAGTGGTAAGTGTGGTGAAGAAGGATGCAGAGAAAGGGAATGAGATGACTCTTTAAACAGACTGTTCAGGGATGGCTTTTCCGAGGAGTTGACATTTGAGCAGAGACCTGAAGGGATTGTGCTGGGCACGTAGGGCATGTAGAGATTCAAGGGTCCCTGACCTTTCGATTTTCCCTTGCCTTCCCAAAGGGCAAACTGTTACACATGCTGTTTCCTCTGCCAAGAACGTGCTTCCCTCTTTTTTTTTTTTCCTGTGAAACACATCCTTCAAGATCTGGTCCTGTGGGATAAATTAGGAGTTTGGGATTTGCATATACACACTTGTATATATAAACTAGATAAAGAATAGGGTCCTACTGCATAACACAGGAAACTATACCCAATAGCTTGTAATAGCCTATAATGAAGAATATATATATTTATATACATATATATATACACATATATATAGTATATATATTTATATACATATATACACACATATATATAGTATATATATTTATATACATATATATATAAAACTGAATCACTATGCTGTACACCTGAAACTAACACAACAGTGTAAATCAACTATATTTCAATTAAATAAAAAAAGATCTGGTTCAGTGAAGAAAATACTGCTCTGCCTTGTTTTGCTGATCATAAATCTCTTCCTTGGCTGGACTCACATTTGATCCATTTGTCACAATAAAGCTGCCAGGGGTAATTTTAATTTTGTACAGCCAATCAAGCCATGCCCCTGCTTTAAAAAGTTTGCAACTGTTTTCCACTGCTCTCAAAATAAAGACTTACCTCCTCCTGTACCTATAAGGCCATGCTGATGTCACTATCCACATCTCTCCTTTTCTCCCCACCCCCCCTCACCGACTCAGCCTTCTCCAATTTATATTATGGTATGACCTCTTTCCCTCCCTCAGACTTTCTTTAACCCACATCCCAGAATCTAATGATAAAAGAGTCAAGCGGAGAGGTCTGGGACATTGGTCTGCACTGGACTATTGTTGGGTTTGCCTGCCCAGGATTCATCTTCCCTCCTCACTCTGATTCTGTACATTTTGTCTGCCCTGTCGACCTGCTAAAGGAAAGAGCAGATGTCCAGGCTGACTGATTAGGGCAGTGATTCTCCAAGTGTGGTCTCTGAACCAGAAGCAGCAGCATGATTTGGAACTGATTACACATGCAAATTCTCAAGCCCGACCTCAGACCTCTTGAATTAGAAACTCAGAGGATTGGGCTCCCCCTACCTGTGTTGTAACAAGATCTCTGTGTCATCAGTTTCCTAAGGTCTGCTCAAGTTGGAGCGCCTGATAAACAACAAACCATAAAAGACACATAAACCATAAGTGCTTATTGTTAAATACCTCTGAAGTGTCATGGGTGTTACACAGCATCAACATAACCATAATTAAGACTGATACACTTCGTAAGTCCAATCAGCTTCTTCCTTGAGATTTGATACTTGGATGCTGGTAGGAAGGTCCTTGGGGATCAAGATGTGAGGGGATGAGATTAGGGCTTCATGAAGCACTCATTCTCAGCCACAGGAGATAGCCTTCTTTTGAAGAAAACTATGACACAAAGGACAGAAGACAAGGGCAAAACCTGACATTATTTGAGACCCTGGATTCATCTGCCCTCAAAGACATTGATGTCTCGGTGACATGAATGGCTGGATGACCTTTTACATTGAGCTCCTTTTTTTGCTACTCAAAGTGCGCTCCCCAATCCAGCAGAAACCGCATCATCAGAAAAGCACCGCAGACCTCCGGATCCAGCTTTACTCTAACAAGGATGATGCGTGTTGACATTAAAGTTTGAACAGTGCTGAGCGAATTCCTCCCGGACATCTGTTACCGACAGAACTCAGTCCCCCTCACCAGTTGTGATAACAGAAATCCCAACTCAGATCGCCTCAAGCATGAAAATATCTTTTCTCTTAGGAAGCCCTCCAGTAGGGCAGACTCTAGGGACTCAATCAGGTCAAACATGTGTGCAGATTTTCTTTATCTCTTAGCTCTGTCATCCTCATGTGATAGCAAGATGCTTACAAGCAGGTCTAGTCCTAACCATCTCATTCAGGGGGTTCTCCTCGAGACTGAGAAATCCTTTGAAAGCCTTCCACCCTAAACAGACCCATCGGCCAGGATGGGGTCTCACACCCATCCTGAAACCAATCCCCAGCACAGTGGCCAAGATTGCCATGGTCTAGTCATTGGAGGGTGGAATCCATGGATGTTGGCAAGTTGCCACCATGGCACTCTGGTCCAGGCAGGGAGGATGAGGGCTGAGTTGCCATGGAGATGGATTCATCTGGGGCCCCTTCATTCTATCTAGCCCAGGAGGGCCCTGTTAGAAAAAAAAAAATGAAGGATTGCTGGATCATCTCAATTTCCCTGTGGGTCTGGGCCTCCCACCCTTCCCCATGAGCCAAGAACTCAGCACAGAAACCAAAATAATAGTTTTATTCCAATCTTGCACCACGATAGTCCAGACAGTTCCCCTCCCCCAATGGTGAGCCTCCAGCCCATCCCACCAGACTCCCAGTGTCCCCTCTCATTCTGCCTCTTCCGGGAATGAACAACCTGAAGGCAAAGGGGACCCAAGACTCCAGGCCTTACAGAAATACCAAAATCACTCCCCTCTCACTTCTTCCCTCCCCATCACCTGTACCTTTCCTTTGTCAGCTGCTTTTTCCTTCCCTCTCCACCATTCTTGTCTCTTTCTCCCCTCCCCGGCCCCTCTCTCCTCTCCTGCCTTCCTCTGCCTGCCCCCACTTCTTCCCTATTTCTGCCTCTTTTATTGTCCACTCTCCTCCATGTGTGTCGCCCCTTTGTCCTTCCACCCCTTACCTCTCCTTCATTACCCCTTGCTATTTCCCACCTCTGCCAGGCTGTCCCCTCATCCTGGTGTCCTCCCCTCCCCCACGTTTATCCCCTTCTTCCTCCTGCCCTGGGCTGACCTGTCTACATCCCTTATCACGCATTTCCTCTCCTGAGGGAAGCCCTTGGGATCCACCCTGGCCACCACCATCTCCCACAGCTGCGGCTCCAGGACCTCAGAGACCACACCGTCGGCTTCCCCTTGGACCCAGAGAGGCAAACTGCCAAGATGAGGTCACTGGATGACACAGGGGATGGCCGGGGGGCTGGGGTGGCCTCCTTGGCATCAGCCCTGTTATCTTTGGGATTGAAGAATGCCCTTCTGCCCTCATAGTGGAGGGTGACGGGCGGGGGCTGGGAGACTCAGGGCTCCGGGTCTCTCCCCCAGCAATCCCTGAGCAGGTCCATGTGGAATAAGGCTGCCCCGGTGAGGAGGCGCGCGGCGAAGAGGTGGCGGCAGGGCAGGCGGCGGGCGGCGTGGATGGAGCAGCTGCAGCGCGTCAGGGCTCCATCCAGGAAGAAGTCCGAGGTGCCGTCCTTCAGGGCAAAGCCGGCTCCCATCCAGTGGAAACCACGGGTCCCGTGCTGCCGGGCGAAGGCCAGCTCTTCCGCCACCAGGTCGGCCAGCTCTGGTCCGCAGGCTGCTCGGAACTTGGCCAGGGGCTCCCAGTCCACCTCCTCCTCTTCCGAGGGGCAGCAAGGCCTCTTCGGTTCCCTTGGGCCTTCTTCTCCACTTCCTTCCTGCAGGCTCTCCCCAGCTGCCAAGTCCATCCTCCTTATCCTTGCCCATTCTGGGTCACCCTCAAACACAGTCCCCATGGGGGTGCCGCTCGGGACTCCATTCCCCAGTGCTAGACACCTCCCTCCAGTGTCTCCACACTCCGCCCCCTGCACTCCTCTGCTTTGGGGGCCCCCAGACCGGGCACACCCTCCATCTCCATTCTGCAGGCCTGTCCCCCTCGGGTCCCCCAGCTGGACCAGAACTACATCCCCCAGGTCCCTCCTTCTTTTAACACCCAACCTCACTCCTCTCTCTTCTCTGGTCTCTGGCCCTTTCTGCCTCCCATCTCCCCACTGGGGCCCTCTTTGGTCTCCGTTCTCAGGGGCCAATTCCACCGGCTTCTCCATATGGCTCCCCCTCCAGTTTTGGACCTCCAGCCCCCTTCCTTTCTCCGCTTCCCACTGAGGCCCCTTCCAGTCTCTGGCTTTCAGTCCACTCGCCCTCTCATCTTGCAACCGGGCCCGGCTCCAGGTGTTCCCGTCCAGACTCCCGGCCCTCTCATAATCAAGCGGGGTCCCCCTCCCGTCTGCAGTCTCCAGCACCCTAACTCTTCGGTCCTCCAACTGGGCCACCCTCCGAGTGTACCCGTCCAATCCTCTCAACCTCTGGGCCTCCAACGGGGCCCCCCTCCAAATATAACCTTCTAGTCCGCCATCTTTCTCACCCTCCAACGGACTCCCCCTCCAGTCTCTGATCTCGGGACCTCTCAAGTGCTCCTTCTCCAACTGGGACCCTCTCCAGACATTCCCTTCTAGACCTCTTCCCTTCTGGTTTTCCGACTGGAACCCTCTCCAATCTCGAACTTGCAACCCCCTCCCCTTCTCGCTTTCTGCCTGAGCCCCTCCCCGGTCTCTGGGCTCCAGTCCTCTGATCCACTCCTTCTCTAACTGGGCTTCTCTCCAAATACTTCCTTCTTTCGGGGTCCCTCCCCAGTCCCCAGTCTCCTTCAGGCCCTTCAGCCTCTCCTTCTCCACCCGGCTTCCCCTCCCCGGCTCACTCTCCAGCCAAGGCCCCCCATCGTCGGAGAAGTCGGGCGCCGCCTCCCCAGCCGCATCGGCCCACTGCATGGCCACCAGGTCTCGCAGGCACTGCGCCACGCTGCGCGAGGGACTCAGGCGGCGCAGCAGGCGCCGGCGGTGGCCGCGCACCAGAGCGCACGCGTCCAGGTCCCGCGCCGCCTCGAAGGCGCGGAAGCGCACCCACATGTCGCGGCGAGGCGCCCAGTTGCGCTCGAAGTAATCGACGAAGGCCGCCGGGCCGTGGGCGCGCAGCTCGGCCAGCGCCTCGGCGTAGGCGGCGGGCGACAGGGCGCCCGCCAGGCGACACAGGCGCGGCCACAGGCCCGGGTCCTCGCGGCGGGCGCCGCCCAGCTCCTGCGCCTTGCTGAAGAGCGTCTCCAGGCCCTGCGCGCGGCAGATCTGCACGCGCGCGCCCGGCAGCAGCTGGCGCACGGCGGGCAGCTGCGCGGCCACCTCGGGCCCGGCCGTCAGGCAGCGCACGCGGCCCTTGACGTCGGGCGCGCTCTGCAGCAGCGAGGCCAGCGCGAAGCGCAGCAGGCTCGGCGTGCCCGGCCGCGCCACGCAGCAGGCGGCCTGGCGCGCTCGGCCCGCGCCGTCCACGCACAGCACCGCCAGCAGGTCCAGCGCGCCCTGCAGCCCCGGCAGCCGGTCCACCAGGAGCATGCGCGGGAAGCGCCGCAGCAGCGCCCGCGTGCGCGACGTCAGAAAGAACACGGTCTCCACCACCGCCTGGTCCTCCACGAACACCAGCTTCACCTGTGGGCGGAGACGGGGAGGCAGGGACAGCGGTCAGCAGACGCCGGAGGTCGGCCCGCCTGCGATTTGCCCCCATCCTAGGCAACGCGAATCCATCCATTCTTTCAGACGTGCGTGCATTGATTCCTTTGACCCGCAGGAGGCGGTGCAGGGGATGGTTAAAAACGCGGACCCCGGAGGCAGATTACCTGGTTTTACCATCCTGACACCGCCACCTAATAACTGTGATTTTTGCCTACTAGACCACCTCTCTGAGCCTCAGTTTCCCCTACTGGGAATTGAGTATTCATTCCTTCACGCGCTGCGAGGCAGCCTAGGACAGTGGTTCTCAAAGGGTAGGCCCCGGACCAGCAGTGTCAGTATCACTTGCTGGGACTTTGATAGAAATGCATATTCTCAGCCCCACCGCAGTCCTGCTGAGTCAGAAATTATGGGGAAGGGGCCCAGCAATCTGCCCTCCGAGGGATTCCCACGCATGTTCAAGTAAGAGAGCCACTGGGCTAGGAGTAAAACGCATAGACTGTGCAGGCAGACTGCCTAGGTTTGAGTCCTGGCCGCACCACTTTCTAACCTTGTGACTTCAGCTCCCTGTGCCTCAGTTTCCTCCTTAACCTCCTTGTTTCCCAGTTTTCCCTTCTGGGAACTGAAACTGCCCGGAGCCCCCACTTCCTGGCTGTGTGGCTTCTGGCAACTGCCCTGACCTTCATCTCATTCACCAAATGATGACGATGAGACTATGTCTGTGATTGGAAGAATGAAATGATTAGAACATTGAGAAACACTGCCTGGCACAAATATTACCATTATCCTACAAAACTCACTGGACAAATAGTAAGTGCTAAGTGTTTGTTATACTATAATTATCATCCCTGCTTAAAGACCACATGCTCATAAAAGTTCTCTGACCACCCCACCTAAGCAAATGTAATAAGGAAGAACAAATCTGACTCCATATTGGATCTGTTTCTTTTACTTTAACATTTGTATTCTATTGCTTTTGCTACAAGTTAATCACCAAAGGGATGTTGCCAATAAGCTTAAATTATACGTGAGGGCTCATCTCTGGGAACCCTGCCTCCCATGCCTGAGCCTTAAGCTAAAATGCCTTTGTTTAGCTCACAGGAAACACCCTGACCAGGCCCACCTATGCATGGCTGCAGGAAACAAATTTACACATCCCCTCTGGAGTCTGGCCAGAACCAGGAAATATTTACAACAGCTCACTGCCTTTTTCACTTTACCTCCTCATCTCCCCTGTCTTTGTTCTGTAAAAGAAACTAGCATCCAAACCCGGGCAAGATGTTTCTTTGGGACACTAGTCCACCATCTTCTCAGTCAGCTGGCTCTCTGAATAAAGTTGCTATTCCTTGCCCTAACAAGTCATCTCTAGATTTATTGGCCTGTCGTGTGGCAAGCAGTATGAGTTTGTACTCAGTGGCACAAACACCCTGGCTCTCTCTACACTTACAGCCATGACACCTCCGTGAAGCATGTTACATCTTTATTTATTAGTTTGCTTGTTGCCTGTTTACCCTTCCTAAAAGGTAAGCCCCCCAAGGGTATTGTTCCCGTTCACTTTTGCATCCCTCAGTGCTCTGAATGGCATCTGGCCTGGGCAAAAGCTCAATACATCCTGAATAACTGAGTGCACCAGGGTGCGAGTGTGCAGCATAACCATTGGCCTCTTCTCTGGAGTGCAAGTTCAGGGAATACAGTCTAGGTTTGAATCCTGTCTTTGTCTCTTTCTAGCTGTGGGACCCTGGGCAAGGGACTTCCCCTAGCATTTTAGTCTCAATTTCCTTGTCTGCAAAATGGGAATAATAATGTCTACCTAATAGTTGTGGTGAGGCTACAAGGAGATTATTCATGCTCAGAACTTGCAGTGATGCCTGGCATGTATCAAATCCCAGCCGTCACTACTATCTTACTTGAGTTCTCAGCAGCAATCAGTACAGTAATGCCGACCCTTTCTGGATCATGGGTCTCTCTTGGCTTCTGTCACCCTGGAGAATCCTGACTTTCCTCCTTCTTCCCAGGCCTCTCCTCTGCAGTCTCTTCTGCCTGCCCCTCGCCCCCTGCTCCACCTCTAAATGTCGCTGCATTGCAGATTCTGTCCTGGCCCACTCTTCTCCTCTCTCCTGTCTTTAGGCTCTGCGAAGGGCATCTCATTCAGTCACACGGCCTTCAGCATCTCTAAGTTGACAACTCCTAGGTCTGTATCCCCAGGCTCTAGACCTACCTATTTAACTGCTTCAGCAACAGTATGGCCCCTTGGACAGCTCACATGTCGCCTGAGATTGATGGCCCAAAGCCACCCTTGATTCTAAATACCCACCTTGATTCTAACCTGCCACTTCTGACTCCACCATCCACTCCAGAGCTCAGACTGGCTCTTGGTTCTTCTCTTTCTTCACTCTGCACATGCAATCCATCCCCACATCCTAGCAGCGACCTTCAAAAGGAGTCCAGAATCTGACCTCTTCTCCCCATGCCCATGGCCACTATCCTGGTCAAAGCTTCCCTGCCGTCTCTCATTTGAATTATTGTGACTGCCTCCTCACTGGGCTCCCTGTCTCCTCCTGAGCCCTCTTGTCTGTCCCCACATGGGGAGACATTTTTAAAACTCCAATCAGATCACCCCCACCCCACTTAAAAACCCTTCCCAGAACTTGCGATCACACTTCAAGTCAAATCCAGAGTTCATGCCACGGCTACGCACTGGGCGATCAGGCCCTTGGACCTCATCTTCTATCCCTCTTGTCTGCCTTGGCTTCAGCCAGTCTGGCCTCTTTATTATTGCACGAAAGACCTTTACTGGGGTAGGGAGATAAGCAACGATCAGCTAGGGCCCCCTCTACCAGGCAGGCGGCTATGCTCTTATAAGCCAGTCTCTGTCAGAGCTGACTCAAAGCTGCAGAACCCAGATTGGAATATGGTTTGAGCACGGATCTCTTCACAAATCATTCTGCCATGATCTAACTTCCTCCTACAAAACTGGTTAAAAAGCAATGCACAGTTCTTAGCTTTTAAAGGAAAAACAAAAATCAAACCCAATTCTGTTTTAAAAAAAGAAAGAAAAAAGGTTGAGTCGAGTCCAGAAAGAACAAGAAAATTGCTTCCCTAATCCTGAAATTATACATAAAGCATCTTAAATCAAAAAGAAATTCAATAAATGTTACAAAAAAGCCTACTCAGCTTATCGCTGAATAAGTTACATTTTTTTCAACCATTGTTAATTTTTATATCTGCTATGACTTTATGATTTCATTGGTCTCAGCCGATGTTTCCATCTAGAACTGCTCTGTCCAATATAGTAGCCTCCAGCCACATGTAGTTATTTACATTTAAATTAATATTTTTAAAGATATAAAAATTCAGTTGGTCAGTCACACTGGTCATATTTCAGTGCCCAAAAGCCACATGAGGCTAGTGCCTACTCCATTGGGTGGTGCAGATCAAGGATGTCTCCATCATCATAGAAAATTCTAGTTGACGACACCAGTTGAGAAACTAACATAAAGATAAAAGTCATCAGATGTTAACTAGACATAACATGGTAATCATTTCACTATATATAAATATCAAATCATTGTACTGTACACCTGAAATTAACATAATGTTATATGTCAATTACATCTCCCCCAAAAAAGAAGAACAAAATCGTAATAGGAACAATGGGTTAAAAACCAATACCTTACATGTTTCTATGGTATCAGGTAAGTTCTGATCTTTTTCTCCTTGAGAGGCAGGAATAAGAGAAAAGGAAATACAGCAAAATGTATTTACCTTGAGACTTTCCCAGAGATGGCAAGCACTTGTCTAATTAGAAGCTGACTTCCATTCTTAAAGAGAAAACTTAGATTTCTGATATTGGGGTTTCTTTCTAAAGAGGGCACAGAAGCTTTCCTTGCATAGCCTTTTGTTCATTGAACAGCATTTACTGAGCACCTAGTGTGTGCCTCATGTCATACTAGCCTTGAGGAGAGAGAGGGGACTGAGACTGGCCCCAGTCCTGCCCTGTTGGACTGGCCAAGACTCTGTGAACAATAGCACAACCAGTGTTGCCTTCAGCACAGAGGCCCAATGACTGGACAGTTAAGTGTTCCTGGACCCTGGAGCCAGACTCTAGGGATACAAAGCCAGGTTCTTCCTCTTACTAGCTGTGTGAATGTATGCACCAGCTGTGTGACTTAGGGAAAGTGTCTGAACTTCTCTGTGCTGTGTCTGAGCATGGGAGCTGCTCCCATCCTCAAAGGTGAGGAGCATAGCTACACTGACCCTACAAAGTTGCTATGAGGATTAAATGGGTTAATCTGCGTGAAGCGTGTAGCACAGTGCCTGGTGCAAGACCAGTGTTTATTGAGTGACAACTGTTATTATTACTATTATTATTTCCAGAGCATGGAGGGCATGCTAAAGAGAAGGGCTAGCGGTACTAGGGTTGGTGTGGGGCCCTCTGACTGAGTGAGGTTCATTGCTGAGACGGTGACCATTATCTTCCTTATATCATAGACATGGAAACTGAGGGTGAAAGATTCCAGGTTTGCAGTAAAGGATTAACTCAGCAGGTCTGGGTTGTCCAAATCCTGCACATTCCAAAGAAATATTTGGCTCTATCCTGACTCCTGGGAGAGCGCCTCCAAGCCCTTGGAATGTTCTGCCTGATAAGAGAGACTTCCTTCACCTGGGGGCTTGAGCCAATCTGGACAATCTATGCTAACAGCCGATTTACAGTGGGGGCCTTGGACTGACCTCTAGAGGGGCTGGAGCCTGAGGTCAGCCACTCAGGCAGTCAGTCATGTGTCCATGACCAAACCCCAATGAAAACTCGACTCAGGGCTCAGGTGAGCCTCCCCGGTGGGTGACACCCGGTGTGTGTTGTCACACATCATTGCCAGGAGAAATAATCACTGTCCAGATGCCTCCCCTGGGAGAGACAAATGTAAGCAGCATCTGGTCTCCCCAGACTCTGCCCCATGCACTCGTTGGCTGATTTCACTCTGTATCATTTCACTGTAATAAACTTTAACCGTGAGTATAAATAACAGCTTTGCTGAGTTGTATGAGTCTCATGGAACCCGACGGTGGTCTTAGGGACCCTGACTCCACAGGGGAGTGACTTGTTCCAGGCCATGGAGCCAACAAGCAGTGAGGCTGGGAGTCAAGCCCAGATCATTAAGAATGGTGGGGGCCATTGATATGTTTCCATTTGAATGTCTAGAGTAAGCAAATCTACAAAGACAGAAAGTAGATTGGTGGGTCCCAGGGGTTGGAGGGAGGAGGGAATGGGGAGTGAATGCTAACGGGGTAGGGGGTTTCTTTGGGGGATGACGAAAGTGCCCTGGAGTTAGATAGTGGTGATGGTTTTACAACTTGGTGAATATATTGAAAACACACTGAACTGTACACTTGAAAACAGGGAATGTTATGATATGGGAATTGTATCTCAATAAAGCTGTTAAATGAAAAAGAGAAAGAAAAAGAAAAAGAAAAAGAAAGGGAACGTGAGCCAAAGATTTTTCTGTCTAGCCGAACTGACTTTCAAATGGTTTTCATCAAGAAAGTACTCAGATACTCTCCACGAGCCCCTCCTGATCATCCACTTGACTGGGAGCTTCAGTTAACCAAAGTCCCTGGATCATTAAATAAATATAAATATATAAAATCTTGTGTGTATGTGTGTGTGTGTGTAAAGAAAAAAACAGGGTTGGGGGAAGCAAGGAGTTTGGGGAAATGCGTGGGTGACATTGAAGTGGTGTGGTGACATTTGATGAAGTTGGGGGAATACACAAACGAATGAATTTATCTACCAGATATGTTCTGAGCAAATCAGATGTGCTGAGCACTGCTTCAGGAGCCAGTAAGACACCTTAGAGGGGAAAGAGACAGCCTGCAAACCGAAGATAAACTTGCACAAGTTGATTTCAGGTGTATAAAGTGCTGAAGAGAACGAACCCCACACGCAAAGCGACTTCTCGGTGCCAAAAGTTCCAAGGCATTAACTCGTTCAATCCCCGTAACAATCCTGTACAACCGGTCCTGCTATTACCATCCCCATTTATCAGATGGGGAAACCAAGGCACAGAGTGGTTCAGTAGCTTGCCTGGAGTTACGCAGGTAGCAAGCACCAGAGCTGGGATTTGAACCCAGGCAGCTCGGGCCCAGGGGCCGTGCTCCTCACCACTATACTCTTTGTAAAAGTGATCCCACAGACCTGACTCACATGCTGCTGGGTTGAGGTGCACAGGGGGTGGCGGTGAACGGGGATGGAGCAGCCTAGGACGGGGCAGATTTGAAGATGCAAACGAGCGTGGGTACGCTCTCAGATACACAGATCGGTGGCACAGGGATGCAGCAACCACAGACGGTGGATTCCACAAGTGTGAACGTCGGAAACCATGCTCCTTAACACTTCACATCCGCACCTTTTCCTATATGCAAGCACATGCCCTCCTTTTTCACGTGATCAGAACAATACTATTCTCCAGACTGTCCCACAGTAAACAATGACAGAATAAAAACTATGTCTGAATAGCTACACTGTATAGAGCTTCCTACTTTCTGGGCACTGTTCCTTCCACACACACACATCTAATCCTCACACATCAGTTCTAACAACCTAGGAGACAATATCTATTATTGTCCCCATTCTACAGATGAACAAACCAAGGCCTGGAGAAGTTAAGTAACTTGTTCACAACCTCTTGGATGTTCCCCAGCCAGTAAAGGGCACAGCTAGAATGCATATGAAGCTTCTAGTGTCTATCAATATAAATCAGATCAAGTTTCCAGCTGTTACCATATCACCCCGAAAATGGCTGGTCTGTTGTAAAAATAGGCTATTGGACCCAGAGAAGATGCCCTTTGGGAGCCAGGAGGAGGGCAAAGGCTGAGACTGAGCTTCGAGAGGTCGGTGTTAACTACAGAGCAGGGAAAACAGGAGCCCCGGATTCAGACTGGGCTCCGGGAGGCCCTCACTGAAACTGCCCTCTGTAAACCTGTGGTTGTCTTTTACCCTGTGCCAAGTAATCGCAGCTCTCCCCTGACCTGGGCACTTGGCAGGGCTGCATCTCGGCACTCCTGCAGTTTGACAGGGTCATGTGACTTGCTTTGACCAATGAACAAGACTTAAATTTCAATGGGGCAAACCTGTGAGATTCGAGCGCTGCTTGTTACTACAGCAAAATCCAGGCCATCCTGACTGTCACCGTCTTAGGACCCTCATCGCTTATCCTGAAGTTTTCTTTTCTAGAGAGAAACAGACCAGTGTAGCACACTGGGACTATTGTCTATTTTTCATCTTCTCTCTTAAAATTAATTCTTCAAATGTGCAAAAATTCACGAGATCTCAAAGCCAAATAATACAAAGCTATCCAGCACCAGGTCCTCTTCCTACCTCTGTTTTCTAACCACTTTCTTGCCATTCGTTATTCTCATGTCCATCCACATCTCTTGCTATTATTCTTCCAGAGTTTCTTTATGTGAATACGAGCAAGCACACCTATATATTCTTTTCTTCATTTTATACATAAAACATGTTATGTACACTGTTTTGCTCCTTGCTTTTTTTTTTTTTTATAATGGAGAGATCTGTTCAGATCAGTTCCTAGAGTTGTCCTAATTCTTGCTCAAAGCTGCATAGTATTCCATCAATAGATGTCCCACCATCTTATGTAACCATTACCCATCGGTGGGTTTTAGTTATTTCCAATCTTTTGCTTTCATGAACACAATGATTAATCTTGCACAGAAGTCATTTGAAACCTGAACAACTATGTCTTCAGGACAAATTCTCATCAGGGAGAGGGAGTCAAAGGGTGAGTGATTTGGTCACTTTGATAGACATTGACAAATTGTACCAGTTGACCATTTAGTATTCCTCAAAAGTAGCACACTGATCAATGTTCACCCTTCTCAGACAAAGCATACACGTAAGAGAGGGCTGCAATATTTCCGTGTGAGATGCAGCTCTCTCCAGCTTGCTTGTTGGTTACCCTGGAGCCAGCCACAAAGAAGGCAACGGAGACGTGATTGGAATCCTCAGCCCATCATTCCCACCTCAGGGCAGATTATAAAAGGTCTTAACACCTCCCCAGTTGAAGCAGCCCCTCAGTCTTGACTATGGTTGGGGCTTTCGGGTACACTCTTCTTGTCTGACCCTTTCCCAAGGCCAGGTGAGCCACCTCAATGCAGGGGGTCCCAGACATTCAGCTGCTCAAAAATAATCCCTCTTTTGGGAAACTGCTAGAAGCAGAAAGAATAATATCTGATTGTTGCTGAGCCTAGTCTTGGGATGGGAATAAAGAATTCTTTATTACCTTAATGTGGTAATGATCCAGAACTCTTTTGATGTATCTTACAAGAAAAAAAAAAAAAAAAAAGCCAGGAGAAACTTCCATGTAAAGGTGATGAACTAAACACATCCCTCTAATTTCACTCTTTCCTGAACCCATAGAAAAGGGATTTTTTTTTTTTTTTTGAAGATGCAGAGGCAACAGGAAAGGAAGCCACAGGAATCAAACTTCGGAAGTTGGAAAGCAGATGGATAAGTTGACCACTGCCTACCCCCACCAAAAGAAAACAAAAACAAAAATGAAACTTGTTAGGATAGTGGTGAGGAAACAAACGAACAAACAAACAACAACAACAACAACAACAAAAACCCATGATTCCTAAGCTTGCAAGTGGGACCAACAGCAGAGTCCCCCAGAGGAACTGGCAAACTCAGGCAGGGTAGGAAGGTTTAAACGAAGAGTATGAGGTTGTTTTAGAAGCAGTTAGATCTTGGGCGGGAGGGTATAGCTCAGTGGTAGAGCATATATTTAACATGCATGAGGTCCTGGGTTCTATCCGCAGCACCATTAAAAATAAATAAGTAAACTGAATTACACCCCCAAAAAAAGATTTAAAAAAATTTTTTTTAAAGCAGCAGTTAAATCATCTGATGGCAGGGAGCAGGGGAGGGGGAACTTGAGGACTGAACGCCAGCTCCCCAGCCCTCTTCCCCTGTTGTGGCTCCCAGAAGCTGGCAGCTGGGTGGCTGGAGTTTTCTCAGGGGGATTTGACTGGCCCCAGAGGAAGAACAGAAAACTCTAGCAGCCAGTATGCCCCAACACATAAAGCAAGATGCAAAAAAGTGGGTATAAGATGCTACCTGGCTGGGGTAGGGGCTGAAACACGGTTAAAAATAGACATGCAAATCTATCTATGTAGGTACAGTGCTGTGCTGTCTGATATAGAAGCCACTAGCCACGTGGGACTGCTGAATTTCCATTAATTACATTAAATTAAGTCACACTAGCCACATTGCAAGCACCCAGTAGCCACATGAGCCACCCTACTGGACAGCGCAGACACAGATCATGTCGAGCACCATAGAAACATATATAAAAGATGGATAAGCAACTGGTACTCTGGCAGCCTCTGCGGAGACCTGAGGAATGGGAGGTGATAAGGGTATTTCACTACTTACCCTTCGGAACCTTTTGAATTTAGGACCATGTGTATGTTTTGCATATTCAAAAGGCCAAATTTTAAATGTTTTTTTAAAGGGAGTAACTCTTTCACTGGTCTCTTGGTTTTCTAGAAATTCTTTCCCATTTCTTTTAAAAATATTAAGGCAGGCCAAATCCCGGGATCCAACCTTGGTTTAGGCTAGATTTCACAACAGCTTTCAAATGAGAGTTAAAAGGACAATCCCTTGGCATTGAAGTTTTTTGCTATGAATGGGCCGCTTCTTACAGCGGCGACCCTACATAGGGTGTTTCCAGGAACGAGCTAGAACTGACAGGGAGGGGTCCAAGCCTCATTTCCAAACTGGGGAATAGCAGAGCGATGAAGAGCATGGCAATGGATCCAGAACATGCAGGTCTGAAGTCCAGCTCTGTCATTAAGTAGTTGTGTGACCTCGGGCCAGTTACTTGACCTTTCTGTGCTTCCATTTCCTTATTTGGAAAATGAAGATAAAAATGATGGACTCCTTCCTCGTCATGTGCTGGTAAGAGTTAAATGAATTACAACAGGTAAAGCACATAGCAAGTGCCTGATAAATGTTAGTTAAAATCATTATCAATATTATGTGTGGATAAAGGGCTGGGTTTGGGTTGGTGGCTTGAAAGAGGGCTGGTTATTGGGCATGAGATGGAGGTAGGGGGAGTGCTCTGGACCTGATTCTGGAAAGTGAGTTCATGCCTCATCTTCATCCTGAGTTGGGACCTCTTCCATGCATGAAAGAAAAGCATGTCCAGAAGGAGTAAGCACTTTTCTTCCCTTCCTTCCTCCCTTCCTTCCTTCCTTCCTTCCTTCCTTCCTTCCTTCTTTCCTTCATTCTTTCCCTCCCTTCAAGTCCACCCTGGCCCTGAAGTTGGATCAAAGCAGCAGAAACATTCCTCCCGAAGGGGCAGTATTCTCACTGTTCCTTCAACACATGGATATTGCTAGAGACTCTGGGCCTTAGAATTGGCTGTTCCCTCTGTCAGGAACTCGCTTCCTTCTGAAGACAGAATAGGGGTCCCCTCCCTCCAGTCTCTCTTCTCTGCCTCGCCATCATTTCCTCTGAGAAGCCTTTCTTGACCACTCAAATTAAAATAGCACCGTTACAACTGTCTGGGTCCACACTCTCACCCTCACCCTCGTCTCCTTTATGATACCCCCAGTCCATCACATTATGTCATGTAGCACCTTCCCTTCTGAGTCTTGATCTGCGAGATGGGCACAGAGGTGTTTTTACTTTGTGAACACTCATCAAACTGTATACTAATCATTGGTGCATTTTCTATTTGTGTTGTTCAGTTTAAAAAAAATTTTTTTTTCTTAAGGAGCACTTTCCATCACTTTGGACCCTCTTTTTCCTGGCCCTAACCCTACTGACATTATATCACATTTGGATGTGTCTGTCTATTGTTGGTTTCTCCCACGACAACGGCAGGGTTGTAGTAGCCAATCGCTGCCAGTGGCTATTTAAAATATCGCATCGTTAAAATAAAATAAAAAATAAAATTTAAAAAATTTGGTTCCTCCATCCTCCTGGCTACATTGCAAGTACCCAACAGCCACGCGTGGCTGGGGGCTACCATACTGGGCGGCCCAGAATCATACGGCATGAGCATCGCGGCAGAAAAGTTCTACTGGAGGCGCTGCCCTAGAGGATGAGGGTAGGGATGGTGTGTGTCTTGCCGGCCGCCTCCCCAAAGCCTGGATAAATACGTACGGAATGAACGCGCGAACGGATGAATGAGAGGAGAGGATGGATGGGTGGGAGGATGGATGAATGAATGGGCCCGCGAGACTTGGGAGTGGCTCTCCCCCGCCCCCAGCCTGCCTCTCGCGAGACCCCACCTTGGCCTCGGGGTCGGTGCGGAAGAGCCCCTCGAGCACGTGCAGGGCGTCCAGGACGCCGTGGTCGCGGCCCTTGCAGTAGGAGAGCAGGCGGCGCACGTCGGCCGGGGCCACGAACTGCTTGGAGATCTTGTTGGTGGTGCGCACCGGCAGGCAGGCGTTGGCCAGCAGGTGGCCCGGGCGGAAGTAGTAGGCGAACTCGAGCGGGCAGGCCGGGTGCGAGTGGGTCAGCTGGCACTCCGTCACCACGAGGCGGTCCCGCAGCGGGCTCAGCTTGACGATGATGAAGGCCGGGCAGCCGGGCTGGGGGGGCCTGCGGGAGGAAGGACCACGGCCGCCGTCACACCACCCTGCCGCCTGCCCTCTTCTGCCTTCGCGCTCTCCTTGATGCTTATCGTGATTTTTTTTTTCAACATTAAGAATTGTTTCAAGCATAGAGAAGAGTATGGTTCCCTGATAGTGTTTAAGTGGACGTCTGCTGTCTGAAAGGGGGTCTCTGTTTCTTCACGGAGGAGGGCTGATGTCAGCATTTTTGGTAGGACGTTTTACGTTTATAGAGCAGAGGTGGCGAGCTTGTTCTGCAAAGGTTGGGACAATAGGTACATCCTGTTTGCTAGATTGCAAACACAGCCACGGACCACTTGTAAATCAATGGGGGTGGCTGTGTGCCAATAAAACTTTATTTACAAAGATGAGGTGCAGGCTGCATTTGGCCCGAAGGCTCCTAGTTTGCCAACCCTTGTAACATAGACTGTTGGGGGCCTGGCATATAGTTGAGAAGCCTGGCTCCCAGGTGGTAAATGCCAGGGGCATCCCGCTCCACCAATATGCTCCCGTGTTGTTTCCAAATGGCCCCTGAGGAGGGGGAGACTTCCCAGGACCCACCCGGAGAACCTCTGGTCCAAACATTTAAGAACTGTGTTTGTCAAACCAGAAGAGGTTCCTTCACACAACCCTTTTCTCCTCCACCCACGAGGTAAAGAAAACCCAGGAGCCTGAGCGATTTTCAAAATTGACAGAGTTTGAGGCTTTTGGCCTTAATTGAAAGCAATGAAATCAATTCCCAACCTGCAGCCATTTCTGATCCACCAAAAGGGCAAGTTCATGGCGTTCTCCCCAGTACATTTCACTAGAACAGTTTCTTGGGCTTTCGTGAAACTCTCTTGTCTGACTTCTCTGGGCCTGGGGGTTTCAGCCCCTAGAACGAGCCCCCACTTAGAGGAGGTGACCTCCTCTGTGAAGCCATGCATCTTACCAGAGCATAGCACGTCCCTCTGTGGGGGCCCGGTATCTCAGTGTCTACTGTAGCCTCAACACCCCGTTTCTGCCATTTCTCTCCATCTATCTGGGGGAATAAAGCCACCCCCTCTAACTGTAAACTCCACGTGGGCAGGAATTTTAGTCTCTTTCATTTACTGCTGTGTTCCCTGCACCTCAAACATTCCCTAGTCCCTGGGAGGTGCTTAGTAAACATATGATGAGCAAATGACTGTATCCCACTGTCCGAACCCCAAGCACCAAGGCATACCTCTCATCACTCATCCCATCAAAGCCACCATCACCAAGTCTGGCCTATCATGCCTCCTAAACTCTCTAAACCGCCCACTTATCTTCCATTTCCACTGTTACCAACCGACTGTAAGTTCTTTCCTTCTTCATGAAACATCCTTCCTTCTCCCTTCTTTTCCCCTCGTTAACTCCTACTCATTCTTTGTAACTCAGAGCTAGCATCACCTCCTCCAGGAAGGATCATCCCTAGGCGAGGGCAGATTCCATCACGTATTGGGGTAATGACTAGATTGATGCCCACCTGTAACGAATGGTCCCCTACTGAATGGGGAGCTCTCCCACTGAAATTCCAGCATCTAAAACACACGCATCCTGCACACAGTGGGTGCTCAAAAGAAACCTCTTGGATGAATGAACAAACAGCATGGCCTCTAGGACCAAAAAGCCTTTTGGGTGTCGGCACACTTAACTCTCATATTTATGATCCATGACTGAAATGAAGATGAGAGGAAAGGGAGAGAGGGAGAGACAGAGAGAGAAAATGGTAAGTAAAAGCATGGGCTTTGTGGTCAAACTGTGTGGGTCCAAATTCTGGCTTTCCCCCCTTAGCAGCTGTGTTATCTTGGCAAAGTCCTTTAACCTCTCTGTGCCTCAGTTTGCTCATCTGGAAATTGGGGGTCATAGTAATACTGACCTTGCAGGGTCATTGGGAGGATTTAAACAAGAGGATGAAATTACATTAATGGTTAGAAAAGGGTCTGGTGCCTACTAAGTGGTTACTAAAAAGTAGCTCTATTTTGAAACATCTTTTTTTCTTCTAAAAGGACCATTGCTTTGTGTGGTCCACCAGCCCATTTCTTCGTGAACTTTCAGGTGCTCAAGATCTTTGTGTTTTCCAAGGCTGGTGTGTGTTGGGAAAGGTTGGCAATCTTGTTCTGGCAGGTGGGGCGGGGATAGTGTTGTGAGAGGCTAGGGGGTTGGAGGAGCCAGAGAGAGCTGGGGTGGGAGAGGGGAAGATGCGGCGATGGTGACTTGGGGGCCCCTGTGCAACTTCCAGGAAAGGGGGAGGGAGTGACCGGAAAGACAGTGCCTCTGGTCCAGCTGCCTCCCTGGCCTCTGGTTTCTCCCCTCCAGTCCATCCCCCACAAGTCCATTCCCAGAGGATCTTCCTACATCCAGAGCTGACCCTGCTCACAGCCCTCTGGAGGCTCCCCAGGGCCCCAGGATAAAGTCCCAGCCCTCAGACTCAGCCCCACAGGTCTGGGCCTTGGCACCATTCCAGCCACATCTCCTGCCTTTTCTCACATACAAATCCTCCAGACTTGGACCTTGGTCCCTGGGCACAGAAGAGGCTCTGCCCAAGCAGCTGGAGGGTAGAGGGGCTCAAAGTAATGGGCTCCATGCCATCATCCACCAGCTCATCAACCACCTCCACGCCTGGGCTCCCCATCCAGGGACCATCCCATTGTCCACCCAGTCGCCAGGCCCAAGCCCCAGACACCATTCTAACCCCCTTGACAGCCTGTCACTCTCCAGCCCAACCCTCCTGCCCCCTGGCTCCCTCTGGTATTTGTAGACGGACAGTGCCTTCATGCACAGTACGTGCCATGTGTTTAAGTCAAATACTATACATACATAAATGTGTAAGTAAGATCCTTCAAGACTCCACTTACTGGTCACCTCTTCCAGGAAGCCTTCCAGGACCACCCTGCTGTAAGCTCGCAGTAGAGCTGACCACTCCTCTTTTATCCTCCTCCATCTCCCTCTTTACTCTTTCTCATGACTTTGGGCTACTTTTCTTTTTCTTTTCTCTTTGTTATCTTTGTCTCCTCCATTAGGTCCTGAGCTGCCCAAGGGCAGAGACCAGCTCGGGGTTCATGTGCCCCACAAAGAACATGCACACAGTAGGGGTTCAGTAAGTGTCTGTTTCTAAGTCTGTTTCTAGAATAAGCAGTGGGCAAGCTACTGAGAATCGTAATTCTCACAATAAATGTTTAAATAACTGAGTAAGAATCACTGTTAGCAAGGCTTCTGAACAATTTGCCTGCATTTGCTCATTTAATCCTCACAAAATTTAGGAGATCAGTAGTATTACCATTCCCACTTTCCCAGGGAGGAAACTGAGGCCTCCAAAGGTGACGTCCCTTGCTCAGTGTCAGTGGGCTGATCGGCCGTGGCGCCGAGGCTGGCACCCAGGCTGCCAGCTGGCTGGTCTGTGCTCTCGACTCCTGTAACATCTATCTTGTACGCAGCCGCCCTGTGTTCCAGGCACTAGTTAAACGCCTTCCTGCGCTTGGGCTGCCGGTAGCCTCACAAAAGCCCCACGAGACAAATATGGTGATAACCCCCTTTCAGAGATGAGAACACTGAGGCTTGGAGATGTGAAGTCCTTGCCCAAAGAGACCCACCCAGGAAGTGGGGGAGCCGGCCTCAAGCAGCCTGCAGGCAGAGCCTGTGTTCCAAAGCACTCCCCTCCTGCCCGTGGCTCCTCACTCAAGGGTCTCCACCTCACACGCGTCAGGGCCAGGCAGGCAAAACGAGGAAGGAAGAGGTGGCAGAGAGCAGTGGGGTCTGGGGCAAACCTGAGCACCGATGCCCCACCTAATCAGGGTGGCCCTCTGCCACACGGGAACACTGGCTCAGCCTCTTCCCATGTTTCAAGGGATGCTGGAAACCCGACGTCGTACAGGGAAGGTTCAGGGTTTAAAATTGGGGTCAGTTAAAACACCCCTGGCCACCGGGGTATATTTCCTAGCCCTCTTGGCTTTCTTAAGCCCTTTGTGGCATTACAGTTGGAGGTAACTATTTGGTGAGCTTGTTCACATAATGTCAGTCTTCTGTCCTGTATGAAAGTTCCAGAAGGGTGGGGAATTTGTCGGTCGTGCTAAACTCCCCACCTCCTCTAAGTGAAATATCCTTGCTCCCAGCATGGGACCGGGCCCTGCATTTATTGACTGGATGGCTCTTTTTCTGTCTTTGTCCTGTGGCTTTCTCTGCAGCTCTTTGTATGTGTCCCAAACCTGGCTCTCCCCTGTTTTTCTGGGGTCTCTGGTGCCATGTCTCCATGTTTCTGGAGTTTTCTTTTTCTATGTCTCTTGGGTGTGTGTGTCTGCGTCTCTCTCCGCCTCTGAGTGGGTCTCTGTTACAAAGTCTGTTGTGGGGGGTATAGCTCAGCGGGAGAGCGCATGCTAAGCACGCATGAAGTCCTGGGTTCAACTCTCAGTACCTCCATTAAAAAAAGTTAAAAAAAATAGTCTGTTAAGTGAAGCTCAACCTCTATGTGTGCCTTTATCCCTCCAGCAAACTGGCTCTGTCTCCGTCTCAGGAAGCTTCCCCCCTGGACCCTCCTGGCCTCTCTGTATTTAGCGGTTTTAGGTGGCATCCTTCCCTCGCAGTCTCTGGGTCGGGGCTCATGCTTTCCCCTCCCCCCTGCTCCCCCTCCCCTCCCGCACCGGGCAGGACAGCAGCTCAGCTCACGCACCCCACGGCGGGCCGGCTGGGCGCGCGCACGTCCTTGCACACCAGCCGCACGTAGCTGTACTTGAGCACGTCGATGAGCGTGTAGAGCGGGGGCGCGCTGGCCCAGCGGCAGCGCGCTAGGTGCATGGAGCTCTTAACGAAGAAGAGGGCCAGCCGCTGCTGGCACCATGAGTCGAAGAAGCGGCTGAACTCGGCCCACGAGAAGAAAGCCCTCTCCCGCAGCTCCTGCTCCTCCTGCCCCGCCGCCGTGCCGGGTGGGGGCTCCATCCTGGGGCGCCTGAGTGGCAAGAGTGCGAGGACAAGTGGATGTCAGATCCTTCCCCTCCTGAGGTATCCAGCCTCCTCCATCTGCGGCCTGCGCCTTCTGCGCTGATTCCTCTATCCAGGTGGGGCCTGGGGCAGGATCTACCCGTTAATCTCTAGACAGGAAGCTCCAGCCCATCTCTGATCTCCTCTCACCCACTGCTTTATTCTTGGGACAGTTGGAACATATCTTCCTGATCATGAACTCCAATTCTGGTCCTCTCCTCCATCGCTGTGACCGCTAGGGACAGCTGGGGTCCCTCTCCCAAAATGACCTTTAAACTCAGAAGTGGACACTCCAAAGTGTTCCCAGTTTCCTGATAGGATCTCCTCCCTTTCTAGATGTGTCTCCTACATTTGGTGGTAACCTCTAGTGCCTCCATTTATATGGAACTCACCTTTCCATGCCTACACATGGGCTGTAACCCACATTCAGCTGTGTCCCCCTCTAAAGGCGTTCCATCTCCAGATGTGCTCTGCACACCCACAAATGGACCCCTCATCCCCTGTCATATTCTTCATATTCGGAGCACCCGTGGCTCCCTCCTACCCAGATGTGTCTATAATACTAGGCAGCTGTGGCCCCTCTCCTAGATGTGACCCCTGTGGGTTGCCACATCCTGCTGTGCCCCTGCTTCCCAGAGATGCTCCCATATCCAGACGTCCTCCCCACTAGTATGGACTCTTCGCCTACAGGTGTGTGCCCCATTCCCTTGTGGCCCATTCTCAGAAGTGCCACCAATATTCATCTGTGGTCCCCTCCTGCCCAGATGCACCGCCTAGTCTGCCTGTGACCCCCTCTTCCCATCTACAGCTGTCGTCCTCCCCAGATATGCGTCCTCGTCCTGGACAAGCGCCCCCCCCCGTCCTCAGATGGGCTTCATCACCTCGGTTGCTCCCCCACGTCCAGCTGCGCCTCCCACCTCGTGCAGCCCCTCCCAGCCGTCTCCTACCTCCTCAATCCCTCCCAGCCCCGCCCGCCGCGGCACTCCCCCCAGCCCCGCCCGCCGCAGCACCTCCCATCCCGGCTGTCCCACCCAGCTGTGCCTCTCCCCTCCCCCAGATGTGCACCCTTCCCGCCCCTCCCCACTCACCTACCCGCCCCAGAGCGGCGTCCACCTCCCACAATGCTCCGCGCCGATGCCCGGCCCGGCCCTTGCTCCCGGGATGCCCCGCGCGGCCTCCCGCCTCTCTTCCCGCCGTGCCTCGCGCAGCGGCTTCCACCGAATGTATTTCCCCGCTGGTCACTTCTCAGACCAGTAGCCACATCCACTCATTCAGAGCAAGAGAAGGCCCGGGGCTGTTTCCCAGCGTGCTCTGCGGGAGGGCTCGCCCCACTTCACCCTCTTTCCTGGCAGCCTCGTGTCCCGGAAACTACAACTTCCAGCGTCCTCCCCGTGGCGGCGGCCGCGGACGTCGCCCGGGCTCCGCCCCTCGACTCGGCCCCGCCCCGGCCCGCCGAAGTCTGCGCGCGAACGCCGTGGCGCGAATTTGGGACTGCCGTGTAGCGCCGGGCGGTTCCGGGTGTGACGCTCAGGACAGTGGCGCGCGGGGCCGGCGCGAGGCAAGTGGCACCGCTTGTGCGGGGCTGGAGGGCTGGGGAACGGCGCGCGTGTCGTAAACTTGGGGCTCCTGCCTTCGCCAGGTCGGTCGGCTGCAGAGGAGCGGACGTAGGGGACGCTGAGGCAGCCGGAAGCGCGGTGCGGAGGGGAGAGTGCGAGCAGTGGGCCGCTGGAGGGGGCGGGGCGGGGCGGCGCGGCGTCCGCCGAAGGGACAGAGCCAGGCAGAAGGTAGACGAGGGCCGGATCCCTTGGACTGTGCAAGGTCTGAAGAGAGGCCTGGAGGGGCGGAACTACCTGAAGGGGCGTGATTAGAGAGGGATGGGGGCGGGGTCAGGGAAAAGCTGTCAGTGGGCGGGGCCATCCGAAAATTCCAAGGGCCGGGGAAGGTGGGCTCAACTGGAAGGGGGTGGGGCTAGGGGAAAGTTTAATAGTGGGTGGAGCCGGGGGAAGGGTTGAAGGAGACGGGTCAGCTTTAAGAGGTAGGCCGGATTAAATATGGGGGTGAGGCCAGGGAGAAGTCGACGGTGAGATCTCAGGCTACGCAAAGGTCTTAATGAAAGTTAGGGAAACTTCTAACTGGGGAGAGGTCTGGCCTTGTGTGTGCCTGATGAGGGAGCGGAGCCAAGGGAAGAGCCATGAAGGGGTGGGCTGGATAGCGAGAAGGGGGCCAAGGCCTGGAAAGAGGTGGGGCCATAGAGAAATTTTCAGGGGCCAAGACAGAGTAGCTGAACTGTCCGGGCTTACTGTTGCTCAGCGGGGTGGAGGGAAGGCCATTAGCGCTTGGGAAGGGAAGAGAGAAGGATTTTGAGGTCCTTAAGTGAGAGGGAGTCTTCAGGGGTAAGGGCGAGGGCACTTGGCAGGAGAAGAGGGGCATTTGGAAAGGAGAGCTGGCGTCTGAAAGCTCAGGGGGATCAGTGAGGGGAGACGGCAAACAGTGGGATTAAGGACATCACTCCTTGGCCTCTATCCCCATTTCAGCCCCTTTGAGTCTCTGACTTACCAGGTAGCCTGAGAAGAAGGCATGAGGAAAAGGCAGGAAGGACGAGTGTTAGTAAAGTGAGATGTCTTAATTTCATCTCTTAGGATCCTCTGCATATTACCCCCTCTATTTGCAGAGATTCTGGGAGTCGGGTGGGGATATTTTAAACAGGAATCCCGGTCGGTCCTCAGAACCGGCACCCTCCGTTTCTTGTATCCATCCTTGACCGGCTGTGTGGCCCCAGACAAGACACTTTCCCACTCCTCTCTCAGCTTCCTTAGTTGTCTTTGGGAAGATGTTGAGCTGTTTTAAGCCTCAGAGCATCAGGGAGAGTAGCATATTTAGGGAAAATGGGTAAAACATTTCATAGGGGTGAGGTGGGGCCAGAGGGGCAGACAGGTCAGGAAATGTGAGCTTCTGTGAAGTAGAAGAAATGCAGACTTGAGCCTCCTGGCCTGTCCTCCTCAAACTATTCACCACCAGAGACCCTTTCACATTGCTCTTTGTTACCATGGTCTCCAGTTCTGAAAGATCCTGCTTATAAACCCTAAATTCGTTAGGGATGTTTTTGTTACCCCGATTTTTAGTAATCAAAGGAGTGTGTGTGGGCCAGTGCATCTGGTACTAGCACTGTTTTAGGTCCTATGGCCGTATCACCGAACAAATAGACAAAATCTCTATCTTTATGGAACTTAGATTTACGTCCTGCACAACTTAATACAGCAGCCACTAGCCACATGTAGCTCTTGAAATTTAAGTTAGACACAAATGAAAAACTCAGCTCCTCAGTCGCACTAGCTGCCTTTCAAATGCTCTGCAGCCACATATGGCTAGGGCTACCTTTTTGGACAATGCAGATAAGGCACATTTCTGTCATGCATAAAGTTCTGTTCGAAGCACTGCTCTAGAGGGTGAGACAGATTCTCGTTTATAAAGTCAGGTTGTGCTACGTGCTGTGAAGAAAAAGAGTGAGGGGCCAGTACAGCAGGCCAAGGATGGCAGTAGCGGGACCTGAGTCAGTGGCCACCATGGATTTTTTTAAATATTAAAAAAAAAATTACAGATAGTAAAATTTACTCTTTTTGGTATATAGCTTTGTAAATTTTGAAACATGAGGTATGTGATCACCACAATCACGGCAGAGAACAGTTCCATCACCCCTAAAAATGATGCCTGGTGCTCCTTCTATGTAATCTGCTCTTCCCCCTGGCAGCCGTGGATCCCACCCCACCCCTGTAGAGTGTCACTAGAGCGTTCCTTTTTATGGCCAAGTAAGCGTAAACAAAGTTGAGAACATTCTACAATGGACTACTATCCAACAATTAAAGGCACCGTATGATGTGCCAGTTTGTTCATCCATTCACCCATTGAAAGCCTTTTTTTTTATACAGTTTTTGGTGATTATACATAGACCTGCTGCTGTAAACATTTGCTTACTGGTTTTTGTGTGAACATAGGATTTCACTGGGTAAATACCTAGGAATGGGCTTGCCAGGTCAATATGCTAAATGTGTGCTTAGCTGTTTGAGAAACTGCCAAGCTTTCCGTTGGGCTTTGCAGTGGGCTGGACCATTTTACATTCCCACCAGAAATGTGTGACAGTTCCAGTTGCTCCATGTCCTCCCCAGCACTTGGTATTGTCACTTGTTTGGTAGTTAAATAATAGGTAGGTAGTAGGCTCTGAGGTTTTTGACCTGCGCATCTGGGTGAAAATAGCTACCAAGGCTGAGATGGGGAACATTGGAGGAGGAATAAATGTATGTGTGTCTAAGAGTTTGGATTTGGTTCATTGAGTTTGAGATGTTGAGACATCTGGAGAGAGATAATTAGCATAGAAAACTAGAAATAATGAGTCCTTGAGTTTAGGGGGGAAGTCACAGCCAGCGTTAGACATTTTGGGGTCACCATCACAGAGTATGTTTAAGCCATCAAACGGGGTAAGATTTCCAAGGCAGTAGGTGTAAATAGGACAGAGGAGACCCAGGGATTGGGCCTTGGGCACCGCAACAGAAAGTAAGTTGCTGCTGTAACAAATTACCACAAACTGAGGGGCTTTAGCAGTACATGTTTTATTGTCTTACAGAAGTCTAAAATTGGTTTCACTAAAATCGAGGTGTTGGCAAGGCTGCATACCTTCTGGGGGCTTTCCTTCTGGGGCCTTTCAGGAAAAATTATTTGCTTGCTTTTTCCAGCTGTTAGAGGCCCCCTGCATTCCTTGGCTGATGGCCCCTTCCTCCATCTTCAAAGCCAGCATCATAGCATCTTCAAATCTCTGATTCTAACCCCCTCCTTCTACTTATAAGAATCAGTTATCATCACTGATAGGTGATTACTTTGGGCTCACCTGAATAATCCGAAATACCCTCCCCATCTCAAAACCCTTAACTTCATCGCATCTGCAGAATCTCCCACCGTGTAAGGTAACATACCCACAGGTGTAGGATTTGCCTGTGGACATCTTTGGGGGCCCGTATCTGCTCACCACAATTACCGAGGAAGAACCGTCACAGGAATCCAGGAAATAGTGGACGCTGAGCTGAGGGTGTGGTTTGAAGGAAGAATTTCAGTGGAGCAAGGAGTCAGTTGTTTCTAATGCTGCTGACAGGCCGATATGAGGAGCGAGAAACCACTTCTGGATTTAGCAGCCCCCAGGCTCCCAATGACCTTGATGAGCTGGGTCAGCTGAGTGATGGGGGAAAACTTGAACTTGAAGGCTCTCGTGGCGATGGGAGGAGAGAGACTGGAGACGGTTCCTTGGGACAGTTCTTTCTAGGACTCTGAAAAGGGGAGCAGAGAAGAGGGACAATAGTTGCAGGAGCATGGGGGTCAAGAGAAGGTTTTTGGGGTTTTTTGGATTTTGCTTTTAAGATGGGAGGAACCACTGCAGATTTGTTAACTGAAAAGGATGATCAAGTAGAGAAGTTGAAGATGCAGGTGATAACACAGCATGGGGCTTGAGGAGGTGGAGGGGGCACGAGCTCTGGTGTGCAGGTGCGCAGGTCGAGGGTCTAGCCTTGGATGAGAGCACAGGTGGGTGGGTGGTGGTACCCGCAGCTGGGAGGCCGCAGGTGAGCGCAGGCGCAGTGGCACCACAGGCAGATAAAGCTGCGGGAGCTCGTCTTTCTCGCGACTGCTTCCCTGTCCTCAGCCAAGTGAAGGTGAGTGAAACCCAGTCTGGGAGAGCGAGAGACTTGCGTGGTCTGGGGAAATGGAGAGGCTTGTACCGCAGCCCAAAGGAACCCCAGAGACCAGTGCCTCTCAGCTCTCCGGGTGCCGGTCCGGGGTAGCTGGAGGGTTGGGTTGAATTGGCAGCAGTGGGGTTTTGCCCAGTGGGAGACGAAGGGAGGGAGGCGAGAGCAGGTGAGCGATGATGGGTGATAACGGTGCACCAGAATCCAGCCCAGTGAACGGAGGGAGGGAGGACGCGATGGAGCAGGGACGGTGAAAAGAGTGGGGACAAACCACTGGGGCTGTAGACTGAGGGAAGGGCGGGGACACTTTTGGAGTTGGGTTCCTAGAGGAAACTGGCTGGAGACTTAGGGGTGGGGGTTGGAGAACAGGACGTTTGAAACTGAGATAGAAATCAGCAAATAAATGGTATTTAATGCCAGGGCCCTGAGCTTTGAATGAAGAGACTGGGTTTTAGTGGAGTTTGTTAATTGGTGTATTTGCTCATTCCTTCCTTTGTGTACTCCCGTCTTTGTGTCTGTCCTTTGTTGGAGATGACCTGGCACATCTTCAAGATTGGGGCCCTAGAGCTTTTTCAAGCCAGGGACTGGGTTTCCTTTCCTGTTTGTCCCCAGAGACCAAAAGTCTTGGGAGACGTGCAGTGAATTCTGTGTGAGGCTCTGTTCTTCCTTGTTGTGGGAATGAATCCAGGGGCCCCCTAACTGGGAAGAAAAGATGCCAACATTTACAAAGAATTCATGCACTAGGTAGGTGAGAACTTTCTACAGTGAGGGACTCCTAATAATACTTGAGTGTTTTGAGGGGAAGAGGAGCTGGGTTATTCACTCCCTTTTGACTTTAATGAATTCTGAGCTTTGAGTTGTATATGCAAATTCTATTTTTGGTCCCAATTTTAGGTTACTTTTTCTTGTTTGACTCATAAACCTTTTCAAACTTACAGGAAAACTTATAGAGCAACTAGGATAACAATGTGCTATCACTTTGATATTACAGTTGTTAACATTTTGCTGTGTTTACACCATGTTATTTTCAGAAAAAAAATTGTTTATTGTAGAATTTTCAAACATCCACAGAAGTGAAGAGAGTAGTCTAATGAATCTGTATGTACCCATTACCCAGCTCCAGGAATTACCAAAATATATTTATTCTTACTTCATCTGTATTCTCCTTAATTCCCCCTCAAAAAAAAAAAAAACCTGAATTATTTTAAAGCAAACTTTAGGCATTTGCTGAAATATTTTAAGTAGTTTACAGACATGACATTTTGTCTTTGTTTATTTCAGCATGCTGCTTTAAGCAATAAAGGCAGTTTCCTTCTTTTTTCTTAAATTTATTTTAATTTTTAAAAAAAATTTTCCCCCTTAACGGAGGCACTGGGGATTAAACCCAGGACCTCGTGCACGCCAAGCATGCACTGTACCACTGAGCTCTACCCCCACCCTAGAGGCATTTTCTGATATGTGTTTCACAAATAAAAAAATTAACAAAATTGCCTAAGAAAACAAGGTGGTGTGTAGGTAGGATATTAAATAACCCTAAGGCAGGTGTAATAAGAAAGTGAATCACTTCATAGTCTCTTTCAGGTTGTCTTTAAGAGAAAGGCTTGGTTTGGTGCCCGGACTTTCACACCCCTCTCCAGCACTTGGCTAATTAGGCCTGGGCTCAGAGCCTCCGGCAGCCAACGCTGTTTAACTAGAACCTAATCATCTGGTTTTGTTCTTTTTTCTTTATTCTTGCGGCTGTCTCCTGTTTGTGATGAGCGATGCTCTTCTGTCTGCAGGAGTGACAAGACTGGGAGTGCAGGGCACCTTGGGTCTGGAGCCAGGCTGTCTGAATTTAAAACCTCCGTTTGCCACTTACAAGCTCTATGATTCAGGGCAAGTGATTCAGCCTTTCTGTGCCTCAGTTTTCTCACTGGGGAAATGGGGATGACAATTGAGGATGCTTGGTTGGGGGTTCAGGGTGACGTTATCGTTGTTACACGGTTGCTGTTACCTCAACGGCCCCAAGGTCTAGGGGCTGCCTCCACCTTCCTTGATCCCAGTCCAGAAGGGCTCCTACCTTCCTCATCCTCAAAATGGTGGTGGTTAAGGACACAGACTCTGGAGCCAGACAGTTGGCTTCAGATCCTGGCAACTCATTAGGCTGTGTGACCTCAAGCAAATTACTCTACCTCTCTGTGCTTCTGTGGCCTCATTTGTAAAATCAGGACGATAGTGAATTGTAGTAGGTTTTGCATGAATTAATTCATATAAAGACTTGGAATACTGCCTGCTGCTTGGTAAGCACCCCAGTTAGTAAAAAGATGACTCTTTCACAGAAAAAGTAATTAAGTAGAAAAAAAAGGTTTTATGTTGGCATGGTAGAAATTGCAGAGGTGCTGCGAGGAATGTCTGAAGGTTGGGAAATAAGTTTTGGAGGAGGTAGGAGTGAACCAGGCACAGCCCCCCGGCCCCAGAGCCCACATCTGATTGGGAAGATAAACTCTGAACGCAGTCCGGGGAACACGGGGTTGATGCCCTGTATGAGACAAGAAAAGTACTGAATAACCACCATGGAGAGGTCAGGAAAGTGAGCGGCTCTTACAAGCACCTTTTGTCGGTCCGTGTGGAAGAGGAGGCTTCTTGTCTTGTTCTCTGACTTGTAACTTTCACGTCACTAACAAATCTCACCAGCATGTCATTTTGGTCCATAAAAACAGGAGTTTCTTCCTGACAGGGGAACTCACGTTTCTGATTTTGTGGGCTTTTTTCCTTCTGAAAGGAGGTGTTGACACAAATAGTCAACAGATGATCTACACTAGGAATAGAAAAGAGTATTCTTCGAGCCAGACTGAGAACGCTAGCCGGCAAGACAGCCTCTCTGATAGCTCCGGGGAACCGCTCCGGGGAAGCCTGGTTTTCAGCACAGGTTTACATCTTGTTAGAACAAAGAACATACAGTAGACACGACCAGGGGTACATTCCTTCAAGGTTTCAAAAAGAAAAAAAAAAAGATGAGCGTGTGCACAGCGAGTCAGCATGGCCTTGGCCGTGGGAACGGGCCTTGTCTCTGGAGGGCTACCTGCCTGGTGTAGTAGGAAGGGGGGTGTTTACCTCTGTCTTCAGAGTGGACGTGTTTTACTCCTGGTAAATGCATTCTTACTACCCTTTAATTGGTTAAAGCAGATGTACAATGTCCGTTTGACAGGCCATGAGGCAGGCTGTTCCAGTTAGCATGAAGTTCAAACCAAATCAAGTGTACCCCAGAGCGATGGCCCCACACCTTGCAATGTGGAAGTTTCTCCCATCAGAGGTGTGTGTGTTTTGATCTCCGCACAATCAATATCCTCACCAAGTGTTTGGATGTCTGTTTCAGGAGGAGCGGAGCGGAGGAGTGGAGGAGGAGAGGGGAGGGAAGAATTCGGAAGCCGCCATCATGCAGCGAAGTATCATGTAAGCATCCCACCCGCATCCCACCGCCACCCCACCCGCCACCAGCCCTGCTCTCCAGCTCCCTGCACCTCTCTCTAGCCCGGTGCCTTTTCTTAGAAGATCTCGGGTTAGTCTCCACAGAGGAATTTCCAGGAGTTGAGCAGAATGGAAAATGGGGAGTGGGGTAGGATAGTGACTGAAATTTTTAGTCGCTACGTTCAGAAATGCTAACTCAGTGTTTCTCAGTCAGGGGCAGTTTTGCCCCCCAGGGAATGTTTTGGGTTGTCACAACTTGGGGAGGAGGGGTTCTTCATTAGCCTCTGGTGGGTAAAGGCCAGGCGGGCTGCTCAGCATCCTGCAAAGCACAGGAGAGCCCCATCAGCAAAGAACTGTCTGGCTGGAGATGCCCTGGGTGGGAAACCCTGCACTAACCCAAGCTGGCTTCAGGAAAAACAGAAAAGGAATCCCTCAGCTCCTGGAGTTAGGGGAAACCTGGAGTTAGGGGGCAGATCCAGTTGTCCCAACTTTGTCCCTGGGAATCTTTCTCCATCGTTCGGCTCCGCTTTCTTCGATGTTGTATCGCTCTGTTGGGCCCCCTTCCCTGAGCTTGTGGCAGCGTAGGGTCAGCAGTCCTAGTGGAAAGAGGTGGTCTCTCTCCCTACTGTCCCAACAAGATCTAGAGTCAAGTTTTGTTGGCCCCTCTCAGACTGCATGCCAGTCCCTGAACCAGCCACTGACCCCCGGGGATGCAGTGCCTTGACTGGCCAGGCCTGGGGCATGTGCCCGGCCTGGTTGTGGGGGAGAGGGCAGCCTCAAGCAGACCACAGGGACTGAGAGAATTTAGGGGAAGGCGTGTCCCAAGAGGAACGTGGAGGGCTGTTCCCAGGAGGGAATGGGTCCTAGACAGATCCGGACGAGGACGTCACCCCAGAGACCTGGGAGCTGGTGGCTCACACAGATCCCAGGCTGCGTTTTTCTCAGGTGATGAGAAATCTGGGGACAGTCTCTCCTGGGGTGATAGCACTTTTGATTGCTTTCTGTCACCTTGCTGGATTATATCTGATTTTTTAAAGAGAAAGTAAACTCTTAATGTTGGAGTTATTTCAGATGCACAGAGAAGCTGTAAAGATACCTGTCTTTTCCAGAACACTTAGCACCTCCGGACATTTTATATTTAGCTACTTGCTTAATATTTGCCTCCCCCACCAGTGTCGGCCCCTCGAGGGCAGGGGCTTTATGTGTCTGGGTCGCTGCCGGGCCCCTCGGTTCCCGGGACAGGCCCTGGCACGTAGTGAGTGCATAGCTAATACTTGTGGAGTGGACACTGGGGTGTGTCATCTCTCAGGTGGCAGGTGAGTTGGGAAAGACAAATAAGTGGAATGTTGCCTCTCTATCTGAGCCTCAGTTTCCCTATCGGTAGAAGGGGGTTCTTTGAAATCTTGTGTTGCCTGCTGGGATGTTTCTTGTGTTTCTGTGGGCGTGGAAATCTGTAGAATGTGGCACCTGTGGGAGAGGTTATTGGTACTGTTATAATTCCTGTTTTTGCCCCCTTTTCTGCTCCTCCAGGTCATTTTTCCAGCCCAAGAAAGAAGGCAAAGTGAAGAAGCCAGAGGAGACATCCAACAGCACCAGAGAAACAGAGTCCCCTCCAAAGTACGTTCTGGGCCTGGGTGTGGGGAGTCTGTTCCTTTATCAGTCAGGACTCTCTTGCCTGCAAGAGTTATAATCCCAACTAGGGATGTATCGGGGCCCCACAGGGAAATTTTTGACTCCAGTAACTTGGAAGGTCAAAGGTGGGTTCAGCTTCAGGCACAGCTGGATCCAGGGCCTCAGAGTTGTCTTCAGGGCTCTGTCCTGGTGTCTTGACTTCATTCTGGAGCAGACTTTCCCCATGAAGCAGAGAACCTGCCATTGGCTGCGTCCAAGTGGAAGAGAACAATGTTCTCTCCTCCAGCATCTTTGTCACAGGTTCTCAGGAAGACCCTGTCCCTGGACCAGTCAGCTTTCCAGACCGTGCACTCAAGGTAGATTCCGCTCACATCCCCAGTCTGGGGCCCTGGGCAAGTACCTTCACTTCCGGGCCCCAGCTTCCTCATGGGTAACAGAGTATCACGATCTCTATCAGGCTTTCTGTGTGGATTTGACGCATTAACACACTAACAACTTAGAGAACAGTGCCTGCTTCACCAAAGACGCTCAGTAAGCGCTAAGAATCACGTCATAATTTCTCAATACTCTTGATTTTTCTATCGGCTCCTTTTGCATTTACATTGCTATCTATACACGCTTTGGTTATTTTATTTTCTGTGGAATATTTTAGTTTCTTGAAAAATAGAGATCATACGTGTATGTTGTTTCTCGACTTGCTTTCTTCAGCAACAGTATGACTTAGAGATTTTTTTTCCCACTCGTGAGCACAGAGGGCCATCTGATCCCTTTCACTTTCTGCTTTGTGTTCCATTTTATGGGTGTACTGCAGAAATTATTTAGCATTCCCCTACTGATGGATATTTAGGTTGTTTCCAATTTTGGGCTGAAACAATCCACTCTGCAGTAAATAGTCTAATGTGTGATTCCTTGGGCCCACATGCAGATAGTTTTTCCAAGCACAGATACCCCTAGGCGGACGCACACATGGTAATTTTTCATTCGTCAACTCAGAGAAGTGGGTAAAGTAAAAACTTTGAAGTCCTTTCAGAATTCACTCCCCAGAGGAACTGCTATTGCCAATTTGAGTCATATCTTTCCATACCCTTTTTATATGCATTTAAACATACATGCACCTAACAGAGTTATCAACATAGTAGGTGCTCAGTAAATATTTGTCCCACATTTGTATATTGGATAGCAGGGACTCTTATTTTGATCACTGTTATATCTCAAGGAGCTGGTACAGGCCTGTCATCTAACAGATAATAATATACACCTTTAATTTATTTTTAAATAAGAAAAGCAGGATTGTTGTGTATGCAAGTTGCAGGTATATGCTGGCAAACATTCATGCACTTTTTATGTTCATGGAGTCCTACTGTACAGATTCATTTTTTCAACAAATAACTACTGAGTATCTCCTGTGTGCCCGGTACTGTTCTAGACCCTGTGGGGTTAGCAGTAAAATCAACAGCCACTCCTCTCGGAGATTTGACAGCCTGCTTGCTTTCCCCACAGAAAACATCTCAGAGCCAAGTGCTTCCTATAAACCCACTTTATTCTTTTTGATGATATTCTGTAACATGCTTGTGCCATCATTGACCTGTAAGGAGTGGTCTGTGTACACCTTGGTCTCTGTCCAGACCGCGAGCTCTGAGTGCAGAAAGCAGTAGGAATCAGCTGTATTCTCAGCCCCTTAAGAGACCTCTACCAGCGTGCACGTCACACTTTATTTTGACGGTGGCCTGTGTCACTGGCAGCCTCCCCCGACTTTCCTCCTCTCATGCTCTTATCTGCATCATCCAAGCAAGTCAGAGTACCAGGGGTCAGACAGCAGTGAGGACAGGCAGTCAGGAACAGGTGGCATGCCTCAGTCGGAACGCTTACATCCTGTTGGTCTGAACTCATCACGTGTCCGTACCTAACTGCAGGAGTGGCTGGGAATTGTAGTCCCTAGCTGAGTGGCCATGGACCTAGCTAAAACTCAAGGGGATTATATGACCAAGTGAAAGAAAGCAGGTCACTAGGTGGATGTCGGAGGACAGTCTCTGCCCTAAGTAAGGACATCACCTTCTCAGCATTGCCCACCACAGCGTGGGCACAGGGGAGACCTCCAGAGATGTGGGAGGGATGGATGACTAAGTGTATGCTGAGGAGGCCCCTGGAAAATGTTCGTTGAATGCTTGAAAGGCAAGGAGGGGAATGAAACGTAACGAAGAGGCTGGAGTGTTCTGGGCAGGGTCCCCACTCTGCCTGCCGGAAAAAATCCATTTTTCTCGCCTTCCAGGGCGGCTCTGAAAGAGCGGAATAGAATGGTGCCTGAGGGCGACTCTCCAGTGAAGAGGCCGGGGAGGAAGGTGGCCCGGGTCCTGGGCAGCGAGGGGGAGGAGGAGGAGGAAGCCCCCTCGCCCCTCAAAGGCCAGGTAAGCAGCCTGCCCATTTTTATCAGAAGAAACCGTCATTCCCACTGGGCTTTGGAACTGAGGGCAGCAGCTGCTCAGGAGAACTGGAGATAGCGCTCCAGAAGGTGGAAGAGCTGAGGGGTTGTGCGTGGTCCACACGCTCCTAACTCCGCCTCGGCCAGGATCAGCCAGGCTGCTTCTATACTGTTGCTTGTCGTCCCTAGACTTCCTTGTCCAAGTGAATGCCCACATTCAACCAGTGGGAAGACCTGGGCACCCCACTTGCCCTTAACTGAATGTTATTTGAACCAAGGGAAGTGTACATTATCTCCCCTTACATTGCATCATGTAGACCTAGGGCTCCTGGCCACACCTACCTGCAAGGCACCCTGGGAAGTGTAGTCCTCAGGCTTCTGACCACACCCAGCTGCAAGGCACCCTGGGAAATGTAGTTTTTAGTTGGGCCATATCATGCCTAGCTAAAAATCAAAGATTCTGTTACTTTAGAAAAAGAATTGTTGTTGGGGTCCATGATAGGGACATCTGGGACTATGACACTGTGCAGGTGGGTAGAGTGATGGCGCAGGTAAGAGGGGATGAGGCCTGAACTGGGGCTGAGTCCCTCTGTAGTCTCAAGTGTTTGGAAGATGACTTAGCTGAGTGCTCCCTCCTTCGTCCCCTCACTCAAGAATTGCTCTTTCTCACCCCTTCCAGAAGCCTGCACCAGACTCTCCACAGAACTCCCCTCCCCATCCTGTCACACTTCCCAAGAGCCCTTCCCTCTCCAACACCTCTCCAGCAGTCCTCTCCCCGCCGGCGATCCCGGCGATCCCAAAGCGTCGCACAGGTAATGACCTCCCAGCCCTGCCCCTTCAGTTGCCTGACTTTGTCCGCCCTTGGGTTTCTGTGTCATCCGGCCACCCTCACGACAGCTCTGAGCTTAGTGTTGTGGTAAAGAGCACGGCTCCACCATCCACTGGCGGTGTGACCTGGGGCAAAGGACTTACCTTCTCTGAGCTTTATCTGTAAAACAGATGATAATTACAGCACCTACCACATAGAAGTGCGGGGAGGATTAAAAGTGAACACGTGTGAAGTGCTTGGCACTGGGCTTGGCCCATAGTGAGGGTTCTGTAAATGTCTGTTGTTTTAATTGTGATTATGTGCGGTGATGGAATTCACTGTGGGAGCACAGGGGAGGGGTCATGACTCGAGGGGGACTTCTAGAAGAGAGCTTAGCCCAGCTGAGCCCTGAAGGACAAAAACAGGGACCGAGAAGGGAAGAGTTCCAGGCAGGGGGAGTGCGAGTTGAGAAAGCCCTTCGGGGCTGCAAGTGGGTTGGTGTGCTGGTCCTCAGAGCACAGGGTTGGGGACAGCCAGCCGTGAGACTGGAGAAGGTCTGTGAAAGCCAGCCTGAGGAGGGGTGTCTCTGTGCCCAGGGAGCTCGGGGAGATTTTGTAGAGGCTCAGAGCGACCCCCAGGTGATGCAGGGTGATGTGGCCCGCTGAGCCCCTGAACCGTGTTGGGTGTGACTGAGGAACTGAATTTGTAATGCTGTCTCATTTAAATTTGAAAGCAATGCTGGATTCTGTTATTAGAGACTTCCAAGTACATTTGAAACAACTTGGATAAGTGAATCTCCCTTTTCATGGTAAATTCTATGAACTCTAAATGCAGATGGAGTAATTCTGATGAAAATTGAGCCCCTAGTTGAGATGTCCTTGTAAGTGCATCAGATTTTGAATACTTAGCATAAAAAAAGAATGTTAATAACTTCTTTTAATGTTCAAAACATGTTGGAGTCATAATATTTTGGATATATTGGGTTGGGGAAACTGTATTATGAAAACTAAGCTCACTTGGTTTTTTCCCTTTTTCTCAATGTAGCTACTAGGAAGTTTAAGACGACGTAGGTGGCTCGCCCTGTATTTCCATGGGGTGGGGCTGGTGTGAGAAGTAATAGTGGTAATACCAGGCGCGGGCGGAGCTCAGGGTTGAGCCAGCCCGCAGGAGGTGATGTTGGGGCTGAGTCGTGGAAGATGGCTTAGGGTTGGCTGCATTAAGAAAGGGCAGCTGGGAAGTGTTGCAGCCGAGAAGGACACGTGCAAATGCCTCGGGGTGCACTGTGCAGAGGCCTCAGGGAGGGAACAGCGCGGCACGTCGCGGAACCCCATCACCTCAGTGTTCTGGAGAATCAAGCGCGATTTGAGGAGTAGGGAGCGTTTGTGGGTAGTGTGTGGGAGACACGAGGCAGAGAGGGCAGCAGGCACCAGCTCCCAAGGGGCCTGGCGTGCGGGGCTGCGCCTGGGTCTTGTCCTGGGGGAGCTGGGAGCCCTGGGAGGGCTGCAAGCTGGCAGGGCCACTGCGGGAGAGGTGGTCATAACGGGATAGCGGAGCGGCTCAGGCCCTGCCGGCAGCTCAGGGCCGACACTGAGCTTGGCCCTGGGAGGGGGCGGTGTCAGGGAATTCCTTTTAGAGGCAGTGACATCTGACCCTTGTCTCAGAAGGCCACTGAACAGCGGGTGTGAAGACGCAGAGGTGTGACATGGCCTGGAGTGTTTGGGAACAACAGCAGCTGAGCGATACTGGGGAATAAAGGGGACTGTCGTGTGGGAAGATCACAGGGTTCGGTGGGGAGAGGTCGGAGGGGACAGGGTGGCTAGCAAGTGAATTCATCCTGGAGTGCGGTGGGAGGAGGGGAGGGCTGGGGCCTGCCGCGGCTGGCAGAAGGTGGCTCGGGGGCCTTGTGCAGGAGCCACTGGGGTCCGGGAGACCAGGGAGAAGGTGAGAGATGATGAAAATGATGACAGCCGCCTCTTAGTGCGTTCCTCACCGTGTGTCAGTAGCTTGGTTTGGCGTCTTCTAGAAGCAGGCCCTGAAGCTCTGAAACAAGAATTCAAGTGTGAGCCGTCTCTTTGGGAAGTGCAGAGAGCACAGACAGGGAGGGACTCCGGGATGGAGAGGCAGCTGTGAGCATCTGGAGCTCAGTGGGTGAAGAGGCTTTTGGCCTCAGCGTTGTCCACGCAGGCGCGAAGAGCCGGGGTGTTGTTACCCCGACTCCATAAGTCACTAGCTGAGGGCCCCTCCCAGGGCCTTGATTCCCTGCCACTTCTGGACTTCCAAGGATCCAGAAAAGCTGTCTGGGTCCCACAGAGATGGTAAGACCCTAGGGATGCAGGCAGGGCACCGGGCGCATCTGCTGGAGTCTGGTCCTGGGCCAAGCATGGTCCATCGTGGTATAGCATTGTTCCCTTGGTAGGATTGTGCCCATCCTGCAGATAAGGGAGGGTGAGGCACGGAGAGATTAAGGACACACAGCCAGGGAGCAGCGAAGCCTGAAGGACGAGGCCTGTGCTGGGGCAGTGGCTGCAGGCAGGCAAGGGGGACAGGGGCCTAGGGCCTTCTTGGGGGCCCCATCATCACGGAGTCTGAGCTCACTGGGGCCGGTGGGCCAGTGAATAGGTCACACTGAGCCCTTCACCTTCCCAGCCCGGAAGCAGGTTCCTAAACGGACATTTCTGGAAGTCCTGGAAGAGCAGAGCAAGGACAGGGTCACAGAAGCCAAGAAGAAGAAGGAGGACAAAGGTGAGGCATGGGGGGTAGAGGGGGAGGGAGGGAAACAGAGACACTGGGGCAGGGGTCCTGGAAGGATGGGGGCCTGTCTAAGAGGACAGAGTGTGAGGACCCCACTGATTTGATGCCTCTGTCCAAGAATCCACACTTGTCCACCAGAGTCCCACACCCCAACATGGGGATTTTTGTTAGCAAAGCTTTTTGGAGTATATTCGTTTGGCCATCTTCCTTCAGTGTTAATGCATACACAGTTTCCTGGTTTTCTCTTCTATTTTTATGTTTATTGTATGGAAAACACTTTCCTTTACATGGTTTGTTTTTATTGTAAATTTTACCAGAAAGCAGAGAGGTTCCCAACCTTCCAGTGCCCTTTGTGTCTTAGTGATTTTTTTCATGGTGCCCCAAGGCCAGTGCCTTCACCGTTCCATTTATTAAGTTACGTCCAAACAACCATTTATGTTCTAGCAACTTGGGCATTTGAGAAAATAATACACATACATGGAAAGCAAAAACGCTGTTTGATCTCATTCTTAAATAATCACAATTACTTACTAATAGGATGTCACCTGGGCACTGCACAGTTTCTCAAACTTTGGAATCCAGTTGAGAACTGCCACGCTCACTTCCTGCTCTGTGTTGATTTTTGTGCACTGCTTGGTTTTTTATCACGCCGAGTACCCAGCTTTGCAGAAAGATAGTGTTAGGAATTGCAAAGAAAAGTGATCTAATTGTGATTAGACTACCTGAAGCTAGTTCATATGGTGTCCAACAGATGTCACTGGCCTCCCTTGAAAATGTCAGATATCCTGCTGTGTCCCCGTGGCTTCCCTGAATCTTGGTGCACGCGGGGAAGCACAGCCAGGAAGTCCCAAGCCGCTGATCATCTAGGCCTGCATGAGATCAGAAGGCTTGTAGCCTTTGCCACTGTTGGTTTGTGTGTGTGTTTAATAAAAGGTCCTTATTAGGCTCCTCTTTCCCAAGGAAGATTTGAATTTGGTGGAGATCTGATTTCCTGTTGGCCATTTTCAATCAGTAACAAATTTTAGGGGGAGGATATAGCTCAGTGGTAGAGTGCACGCCTAGTGTGCACGAGGTCCTGGGTTCAATCCCCAGTGCCTCCATTAAAAAATAAATAAATAAACCTACTTACCCCCCCCAATAAACTAGTTAATTAAAAAATTTTTAAATAACCCCATTTTAAAAAGTAATAATAATAAATAATCACCTCTCCCCCCAAAAAACATTTGGTACAAATTTTACTGTCAATCGTGCAGTTTTAGCTATTGTCTGTATCTGGGGGCGTGGTGGTGGGTGGTTTCTTTCTACGAAGGCAGATTTTTTTTCTTAAGTTAGTTGATGCAGTTTTTATTATTACTTAATAATAGCTTTAAAAAAAAGCTTTATGTTTATCTCTAAGAAGTTTCTCATTTGCATACTGAACCCCTTCCAAGTCTATTTCGCGGTGAATCATTCTGAAATAATGGTTTATAAGGGAGGACTGGCCCTCTCTATTTCCTAGCTGTATGGGCGAACACTGGGGTTGGTCACCCCAGAGGAGCCCAGGAGCGGGCTCTTACCCCCCTGTCACTTTACAGTCCAATCAGCCCAGTGCAAAACAAATGGGATCAGTGCCTTGGGAATTGAAATGCCCTTGAGGGGTCATAGTGACTTCCTGCCGTCTGACTTTTTTGCCTGTCAGCAGAACTAGAGACCCCATCAGAAAGCCTCACGGAGCCTGAAGTGGGCAAAAAGGAGGAGGCAGATGCGAAGGAGCAGCCCACGACGCCCCCCAGACCCCGAGAGACCCCCGGTGAGTTTCTGATGCTCATCTTCCCACAGCCCCATCTCTCTGGTTTTGAGGTCGGAGGTCTTTGGAAGACAGGGAATTTAAGTAAGACCTAGATGAGCTAAGCTTTAAATAAGATTCTCAAATGTGTTGTTTAAATGCAAATTCTAGGGAAATCATAGGTTCTGTTACTGTGACTGTTTTTATTGTTGTGGTCCTCCCACAGAATGTATTTTCCAGATATCATGGGCACTCAGTGTTATTAACTGAGCAGTGGTTTTTTTAAGTTAGAAAGCCAGGCTGAGGAGTAAGATCTTGGAGGCTGGGCCTACCCTCACGGGCCAGAGAACAACCCACGTAGTCCCGGCGTCCAGAGACTCCCGTGGTGGAAAGAACGCAGTGGGGGCACCTTCAGGATGCAGAATCCTATCTGACGTTCTGCATCTGCAGGAGCAGCGGGAACCTTTCCTTCTTACAGTGCTTACAGGGCCAGTATTTCTTTTTACCACTATCCATCAGTCTCCAGTGTCAGGCCAGATGCTAGAATTCCGTTGGTTAGCACTGAAGCATCGGGCCCAAGAGGCTCAAAGCCAACACTGTGGAAAGGAAAAGGGCAGAGTTGGTGATGTTTTCCATCTGTAGGTCAGAATGACGGGGATTAAAAAAGAAAAGTCTCAGGGTCTGACCCCTCCTGCTTTAGAAGCCGAGCCCCTGACAGAAAGTGTTTGCAAGCCTGAGATGGCAACGAAGCAGGGACCACAGGAGGACGGCCAGACACAGCCTCCCCGCCCAGCTGCCAAGACACTCAGCAGTTTCTTCTGTGAGTTTCTCCTCCTCACTCCGGGTAGCATGGGGGGGGGGTCTTCGTCCAGAGACAGGAATCCCTCCTGCCCTCCGGCAGGTGAGAAAGTCTGACTGGCCTCTCCTGCCATGTCGCCATCTCCCCGAGCACTGGGGTGATGCTGGCTGGGGAGGGGTCAGCAGGTGGGGGCTATCAGAAGGAGGAAGGACCCACAGTTTCCTGGCTTCATTCCCAGCCCCCCGAAAGCCGGCAGTCAAAAAGGAAGCTGAAGAAGAGGGACCTGGCTCTGTAAGAAAGGAGGCAGCCAAGGGGTGAGTCAGTATCTGCTGCCCAGCAGAGAGGACAGTGGATTGAAAAGAGTAACGCTCTGGGTCCAGGATTTCCTGATCTGGTTGTAGGTGGGCCTCCGAAACAGGCAGACAAACACCACCAGTTCTTTCAGCTTCGCAATTTCCTCATCAAGAGTTAATTATTCCAATCATAATGTTTCAGGGATTCTTTTTTTTTTTATTATTATTGAGATACAGTCAGTTTACAGTGTTGTGTCAATTTCTGGCTTACAACACAATGTCATACATGGATATACATATATTCATTTCCATATTCTTTTTCACCATAAGCTACTACAAGATATTGAATATATTTCCCTGTGCTATACAGTATAAACTTGTTTATCTATTTTATATTTACCAGTTAGTATCTGCAAATTTTGAACTCCCAGTTTATCCCTTCCCACCCGCCTACCCCCTGGCAAGCACAAGTCTGTATTCTGTGTCTGTGAGTCTGTTCCTGTTTTATATATAAGTTCATTTGTCTTTTTTTTTTTTTTAATTCCACATATGAGTGATATCATATGGTATTTTTCTTTCTCTTTCTGGCTTACTTACTTAGAATGATATTCTCCAGGGACATCCATGTTGCTGCAAATGAAATAATTTCATCATTTTTATGGCTGAGTAGTATTCCATTGTATAAATATACCACAACTTCATTATCCAGTCATCTGTCGGTGGACATTTAGGTTGTGTCCATGTCTTGGCTGTCGTAAATAGTGCTGCTGTGAACACTGGGGTGCAGGTGTCTTATTGAATTAGGTTTCCATCTGGATACATGCCCAGGAGTGGAATTGCTGGGTCATATGGTAGGTCTATTTTTAGTCTTTTGAGGATTCTCCACACTTTTCTACAGTGGCTGCACCAAACTGCATTCCCACCAGCAGTGCAGGAGGGTTCCCTTTTCTTCACAGCCTCTCCAGCATTTGTCATTTGTGGGCTTTTGAATGATAGCCATTCTGGTGTGAGGTGATACCTCATTGTAGTTTTGATTTGCATTTCTCTGATAATTAGTGATATTGAGCATTTTTTTCATATACCTGTTGGCCATTTGCATGTCTTCCTTGGAGAATTGCTTGTTTAGGTCTTCAGGGATTCTTAACATCAGTTTTGCCCCCTAGTTGAGACCTGACTAGTGAGATTACTGTGAGTGGCACACTTTAGCACGAGGCTGCACTAGGAGTGGTGCCCTCGCCTGGAATGCTCTTCTCTCTGATGCCCTGTGCCCTCCCTCACGTCACTCTGCCCAAACGCCTCCTCTCCGGTCTTCCCCAGCCACCCTCTGAAGTAGCATGTACCATCCCACTTTCTTCCTCTACTTGGCTTTGTTTTGTTCTCTGAAATATTTTTTAATACCTGAAATTATTGCTTTGCTTTTGTTTTGTTGGTTTGTTTTCCCTGACTCTCCACCAGCTTGTGAGCTCCAGGTTAGCAAATTATTTTCCTTCACTAGGACCTGGCACTTAGTAAGTGCTCAATAAATGTTAGCTGGAGGAATGACTTCTCATTGACCTCGGCATCTCCCCTGTAATATCCCTGTTCCCTCCACAGACACCTGGACCCACCCAGCTACAACCCGGCCAAGAACAACTACCATCCCATTGAAGATGCCTGCTGGCAGCCGGGCCAGAAGTGAGGCTTCTTCCTCCCCAGATTGTCCTCCTTCAGCCCCTGTCACTGCAGGAGGCCCTCCACTGGTGGCCGCAGGGGGAGGAAACTGTCCAATCTCTGCCTTCCGTGTTTTGGGACACTGTGGGCAGCACTGGAGGGCACAGAGAGGAAACCCTGGGCAGTGGGCAGCAGAGTTGCAGATGTGCTCTGGGGGACCAGTAAGGCTGTCCCCAGGGAGGTGTGGGGAGGCAGGAGGGGCCGCATGCGTGTGCACACCACTCTTGTGTCTCTTTTCCTCCCCAAGGGTCCCTTACCTGGCCGTGGCCCGGACCTTTGAGAAGATCGAGGAGGTTTCTGCTCGGTAATTAACCAAGCCTGCCTGGCATGGGCGGGAGGGGTGGGGACTCCGGCTCTGTCCCTCTGCTGGTCCCTGTGCCTCCAGCTGCTTAACCCTTCTGACCTCTCTTCCCTCGCACCCTCACCCTCACCCTCACCCTCACGCCAAGATCACAGACCACAGGCACACAGGAGCAGCCACGGGCCCTGTGGAGGCCCAGGCTCGGAGGGACCATGCCATCATTTCTGCCTCATTTGTTAGTCAGAGCAAGGCGTGAGGGTGAGCCTAGATTCTGGGGATGGGAAAACAGCGTCCACCTCCTGATGGCGGAAACTTAATCTACCCTAAGAAATCAGAAGTGGCCACAGCCTTGCTGACCTTTCTCAGCCTGTGTGAAGAAGTCCAGGTCTTGTTTGTAGCGAGAACTCCACTCCCAGTGGGGCTCTGGGCTGGCCCGGACCTGGTCTTCCCCCTCCCACCCCATCCCCAGGCTTTTCTCCTTTTCCCCCCCGCCCCCACTCCCCCTGTGTATTTAGTTGATGTCAGTGTTATTATGGGGTCTGCCTCTTCTGCTCCTACTGTTACTGTTTTCAGAGCTCTCTTCACTTTACTTTAAGCAGATCTCAGCTTGTTTGAACTGCTTGCTGCTGTCCCTTCATTTTCGCTTCTCCAACATTTAGACTATTCCTGACACCTTGTTCTTGCAAATGTGTGTCTTGGTAAATGTGGAGTAACCTCATCTGGGGCGTAAACCCCACCACGGAATCGCAGGGCACCAGGGGCGCAGGAAGGGCCTTGGATGCCAGGCTGAGGGGCTCACAAGGGCTGCGGAGTGAGGTCCCATGAGCCAAAGCCTTGCCCTGGGGTTCCGACAGGTGTGGGAGTGGGCCCCACTCTGCTGCTTCCTGGCTGTGTGACAGCGGGTAGGCGACCTAATCTCTCTGAGCTGTGGTCTCTCACTAGTAAGGTCTTGATTATCTGTCTCAAGGTTGCCGTGAGAACTGTGAAGTGAAAAAGTGACATGGTGTGGCATTTAGTTTCAGAAGAGACTGTCCAAAATCCCTTAGCTCAGGAGAACTGCGGGAGACTGTTCAAACCCCATCATCTGAAATAAGAGGGTTTAAAATTTTTTTAAACTCTATGGAAATAATTTTAGACTTACAGGAAAAGTGCAGAAATAGTACAGTGTCCCCATCCACCCTGACCTGCTTCCTCTCGTGTTCACATCTTACATCAGCATAGGAGACAGACCAAAACCAGGACATTAACGTCAGTACAGTCGTCCCTCTGTGTCCATGGGGAATTGAGTCTAGAACCCCCCTGCGGATGCCAAAGTCTGGGGGTGCTCAAGTCCCCTGCATAAAGTGGCAGGGTACAGCTGGCCCTCCATGTCGGCCGGCCGTCCATGCTCGTCAGGAATCTATAGACCGTTTGGATTTTGCTAGCTTCTCTGCGTGCAAGGCCAGGATCCACTGAGCTTAGCCGTCCCACCTCTCATCTCCTTCCTCCCCGACAGTTCCTCTGTCTTTATCCTTCCTCACCTCGACACTTGTGAGGAGTCCAGCAATTTCGTAGAATGTCTCTTGTTTAGCTTTGCTGTTTCTTCAGGAGGCGATGCGTCTTCCGTCGGGAGGTGCTTTCTCACAGCCTCCTTTCAGAGCTCGTGCCCCTGGGTGACACGGCTCTGGGACCATCGTCCAGGCATCTCCATCGCCCGTTTGCCTAGTTTCCCTCTGTGAGTTTCCCAGGCGTCTTGTTGGAGTGCGCTTTGAGTCTCTGCAAGGACTCTGTTTCTCCTCAAGCTCTCGCCCACTAATTCTGGCCTCTGAGTGAGTGTCCTAGGACTGCCGAACCAAATGACCGCAGACCCGGTGGCTTCCAACAGCAGGAGTGTGTCTTCTGTATTTTATAAGGACTCAAATCAAACTCAAGGCCCACCCTAATCCAGGATGATCTCGCCTTGGTCTTACCTGAATTACACCCGCCGAGACCTTGTTTCCAGTTAAGGCCCCCCTCTGAGTTCCTGTGTGGACGTGAGTGGGCATGCTGTTCCGTCCACCGCAGCATCCGGTGCCGGGTCTTCCCCGTCACGGTTAAGTCCGTGGTGATCCTGTGTTTCTCACATCGCTTCTGCCTTTGTTAACAGGACTTCGTAAGAAACACAGAGCTTGTCTTTTCAGTGAGACCCTCCGAGTTTGCCAACAGTAAACCCAGACGTTTCCACAGTTGCTGTGACACAGACAGAAATATTCTATTTTTTTAGAGGCAGCACAGCTTGGGAGCTGGGAGCCCAGGTCCTCGAGCAGACGGGCTCGGTTTGGTACTTACGAGCTCTATGACCTTGGGCAAGTTACATAGTCTTGCTGTGCCTCAGTTTCTTCATCTGTGAAATGGAATAATAATACCTGCCTTGGGGAGCTTTGAGAATTCAGGGAGTTAGGGAATGCTGCCGAGGGCTTAAAACCCGCGCCTGGAAAATGATCCGTCCGCATCGGCGGTTATTTCTCTGTAGATGATGGTCACTGGGTCACTGTCTTCATCATGGCTTCGCCAGGTGGAGTTCCTCTCCCTCCAACGGTCTGTGATTGTGTCTCTGCTCAGTCACACACCCGGTCTGGTCCTGAGCCTTTTCCTGTCTCTTTTCCAGATTCCTTTTATCCCCCCACTCCCCCTGACCTTGACCCGGAAATGCAGGGTGGTCTCACCCCCATCCCTCTCCTCACTAGGCTCCGCATGGTGGAGACACTGAGCAACTTGCTGCGCTCCGTGGTGGCCCTGTCACCTCCAGACCTCCTCCCCGTCCTCTACCTCAGCCTCAACCGCCTGGGGCCGCCCCAGCAGGGCCTGGAGCTGGGCATTGGTGACGGTATCCTTCTCAAGGCAGTGGCTCAGGCCACAGGTGAGACATGGGCTGTGGTGGAAGGCCAACAAGAGGGGAGCTTGAAGGAGGAGGGAGAGAGGCCAGGAGCATCTGGGAGATGACGGAGCGGCGCAGGGAAGAGGGGTGTTGGAGAGCCTGATGGGACAGACTGACTGGCAGGGTGCCGGCAGAGAGCATGACTGGGGACACTGAGACTGAGGTCACAGGGAAAGATGCTGTAGGCAAAGAGCAGGGCAGGGGGCTGGGAGGGAAGGTGAGGGCTTATGGAGGTAGCAGAGGTCCTAGAGGATGTCATCCGGTAGCGCGTCAGGAACTGGGCTCGCCAGGAGCGTGCACGCGGCCCAGATCTTGGGGAGATGATCTCGCAGAAGAGATCTCGGGGAGATGCGCGGCCACACCCCTCCTCGTCCTCAGCACCTGCACTCTCTGCTCCCCACCCCCACCCCCGAACCCCCAGGTCGGCAGCTGGAGTCGGTCCGGGCCGAGGCCACAGAGAAGGGCGACGTGGGGCTGGTGGCCGAGAGCAGCCGCAGCATGCAGAGACTCATGCTGCCCCCGCCTGCCCTGACCGCCGCCGGTGTCTTCGCCAAGTTCCGGGACATCGCCCAGCTGGCCGGCAATGCAGTGAGTGGGACAGGGCAGCTCACCCCATGCCCCAGACCCTCCGCTCTTCACCCAGGGGGCCTGAAGCCCAGCGAGTGGCAAGAAGGCTTCTTTCTGGTTAGACTGCTGAGAGCTGGATCGTGTCAGCCCTGCTTGTGTGATCAGAGCTGCCTTTCCTGCCGCTCTCAAAATTGCAGGAACCCCCCCTGAGATTCCAGCCCCGATCTAGTGCCTGCCAGGTGTTAGGACCCCATAAGTACGTGCTGATAAAGCTGCGGAGGGAGGCAGGGAGGAGAGTGAGCTTGTTACTGCAGCGTGAAATGAGAGGCAGGTATCCCAAGGGTGGCAGCTCCCCTGGCAGTGTGGCCAGCAGGGTGGTGTGGCCCCTCCCCTGCCTTCACCCCCAGGCGCTGACTGCCGGTCCTCTCTCTCTTTAGTCCACAACCAAGAAGATGGACATCATCAAAGGCCTCTTTGTTGCCTGCCGCCACTCAGAAGCTCGGTTCATCGCCAGGTGAGTGTGTGGGCCGGTGAGGAGAGCTGAAGGCAGGGAGGGACTGGCAGCCGGATCACCGCCAGTGCCCTGACCACCGTTGATGAGAACAGCGGGGGCGAGAAGCCCAGGCCCCGAGGGGGCGGGATGGGAACATAGGTTTCCTTTCATGGATCAGCTCCCTTCCTCAGTAGTGCAGTCCGGGAAAGGGTCTGGGGCTCACGGGTGAAGAGAGCCGAGATGGATTAGTGATGTCTGCCTTGGCCCGAGTAGGGGCAGCAAGCACGGAGCCAAGTGGTTGCCATGACAGTGAGAGAGGCACAGGGAGGTTACCCCTCCTGCCCACAGTCACTGGACAGGTTCTGGACCATCACGCTCAGGCACCCCTGGGACAGGCCATGTTCCAGTTCCAGGCTCGGCTCTGCCCTGCCTCACCTTCCCCGAGCTGCACTGCTTTCTCAGGGCAGCTGAGGGGAGAGGTGGAGATGCTGGTAAGGCCCCCAGTTCTGCCCACAGGCCCTGCCGGTGGTCATCGCTGTTACTGACCAGCCTTAGTTTCCCCTGTTCAGTGGTGCTGTGTGATCTCAGATCCCTTCAGGATCTGAAAGTTGTTCTAGTTTTGAGGGGAGGGTCGAGATGGGGGAGACTGGGGGAGGCAGGAGCAAGGGGTGGAGGGCACGAGGGTCCAGGGCCGACCAGCCCGCTCCCCGTCGCCTGCTATCTCCCCAGAGCCCTGAGTGGACGCCTGCGCCTCGGACTGGCAGAGCAGTCAGTGCTGGCCGCCCTCGCCCAGGCCGTGAGCCTCACACCCCCTGGCCAAGGTGAGCCCCTGTGGCCGGTCCCCAAAGTGGTTCCCACCTCCCGCTGCCACTCCAGGCTCCTCTGCCCTGAGGAACTTGTCCATGGCAGCCACTACCTACTGTGGACCCTGGGGGAGCTGGGCCCGTCCCAAAGCCTCTTCCTTTGGGCCTTGTCTTAGAATTCCCCCCGGCCGTGGTGGATGCTGGGAAGGGCAAGACAGCAGAGGCCAGAAAGACGTGGCTGGAGGAGCAAGGCATGATCCTGAAACAGACGTTCTGGTGAGACCCGAGCGTGGGCAGAGCCACGGGGGTGGTGGGTGGGGATCGAGGGGTCAGGGGTGATGTGGGAGGGGCCGCAAGCATTCTTGACCAGTGTTGGGCTGGTAAGAGAGCACGGGGTGGGGATCCAGACAAGATGGGTGCTGCACACGGGGAAGTGGAGCAGTGAAGGGATGGTGACACAGGGACAGGGAGAGGCAGAGGTGCTGGCAGCGGAGGAGAGCAGACAGCATCAGGAGGTTTCCAGGTTCCAGACAGGACTGCATGTGTGGAAAGGCCATGGGACCCAGAAAGGCTGGTGACCGACCACACAGTGAGAGGTCGTGAGAATCACAGAGAGGGCATTTGTGGAGTGACAGGGAGGGCTCCGGAGAGAGCCCAGGGCCTGTGACAGCGGGACGGTGACTGCCCAGAGAGACTGTCGGAGGCAGGAGGGCTGATGAGCAGCTCCACAAAGGCCCATGGGGCACCTCTCCAGGCTGCACCCACTGTGCTGGGCACACAAGGCCAAGGGGAACAGCCCCACGGAGCCCCTGGGGCCAGGGCGGCCTTAACTCTACCCCTGCGTGGGGACCGACAGACTAGCGCTCTCAGGCCTGCCCCAGACCAGTGAAACCAGGATCTCTGGAGGTGGAGGCTGGCCTTGAAGAAACACTTTTTCTGTCACGTCCTTGAGTGGTTCTGACGTGTAGTCCAGATGGGGAATCACTGGTCTCATGATGACAGGTGGCGGGTGATGGCAGGCCCAGATCGAGGGAGACGGAGCCAGAGTGATGTGTAGTGACACTGAGGGAGGACGGTGACAGAGACAGGGTGACAGAGGGAGTGGGAGATAGGCAGCAGGCCCCAGGACGAGGTGACAGGCAGAAGTGGATCTTGCAGCCAGGGAGCAGAGTTCCAGAAAGACCCCTCCCTCCTTATTCTTGCTCCCACCCCAGCGAGGTGCCAGATCTGGACCGGATCGTCCCTGTGCTGCTGGCACATGGCCTGGAGCAGCTGCCGGAGCACTGCAGGCTGAGCCCAGGTACGCGCCCCCTCGGGCCCCTCCGGAGCCTGACCACAGCCTCGCTGGGGGCCAGCCCGCCTCCAGGCTCCTCCTGCTCAAAGAACACCCCTCTGAGAAGCCGGAGAGTCCTCTCCTCCCAAATCGAGTCCTGTTCCCAGACTGAAAGCCGTTCTTTTTCTCCTCGGAGTTTCCCCTTCCATGTTAGAGCTGCCAGGACAAAGACGCCCCAGAAGGCAGTGGGTCAGGCCAGACACAATGTCTTTCTTTTGTCCCTTAGAGTCCAGAGGGAGGCAGGCAGCCTGGGAGGGTATGTGCTCGGGCCCAGGCATCACCCACCCAACTTCCATCTGCCTCACCATTTCATCCCCCCGAGGTTGTCACCCTGATGTGCGTGGTCAGAGACAGCCAGTGTTTCTGTTCTAGTTTTTGAGAAGAGGGAAAAGGGGGTGGCCAGGTTCCTTGTGATGACATGACCCAAGCGTTGCACGTGTCACTCCTGTGTGTAATTAGCAGTCTTCACCCCCCCCGCAACTCTGCCCCCATATAACGGAACCCACTCTCTCCTCCCCTCCCAGGGATCCCCCTGAAACCAATGTTGGCCCACCCCACCCGGGGCGTCGGCGAGGTCCTGAAACGCTTCGAGGAGGCAGCTTTCACCTGCGAGTACAAATACGATGGACAGAGGGCTCAGGTAAGGCGGGGGACGTGTCCCTTCAGCAGAAAGGGAAGCACCCTGGAGCAGGGGAGGGGGTCCCTCAGATCCCAGCTCAAGGCCAGCCTCTGCTCTGACTGCCCGTCTGACCTTGCCCATCTCTTGAGGCTTTAGTTCCCACCTCCTTGCAGTGGTGTGGTCATAGCGGCCTGACTGGCTTCTCTGAAAATTGATTTTTCTTGATAACATCGTCCAAATCCTGACCCACAGCAGCGGGCGCTCAAGAAATATGGGTTGCACTGGTGTCCTGTTGGTGGGTGTGTTCATGATAACTGGTGCTGGTGTGACCCTCAGTGCGGGAGACATGTCTGGTCTGATCCAGTTGGGTGCTTCTGGTGGCTCTTCTGTCCTGGCTGGGAGGGTGAGTGGGCACCTCTGTGTTCATCGCCTAGTGGTGGGCGCCCCACTGTGGTGCTTTGAGGCAGTAACACGTAGTGGATTTGAGAGACACGGCATCATAGATGGATCTTTGAAATAGCCCTGAAAAAAAATAAACCAAATGATTTACAGTGGTGACAACGAATTAAAATATATGCATATTTGAAGTCACGTGTCTACATTGTACACACACAACTGTCTCTCGTGATCATTATGTGTAAGTAGAGGGAAGGGTAATCAGTGGTAGAGCACGTGCTCAGCACATACCAGCTTCTGCGTTCAATCCCCAGGACCTTGTTAAAAAAATTAATACATGTGTATGTATGTATATACATGTAGGATGGCATATAGATGCTCAAAGACTGTGACCAAATGTATTAAAACAAATAAATTAAAATCATAGAAACCAAAATGATATTTACAGCATAACAACATTGAGACAAATCAAAATACACACTCACAGCAGAGCAGCCGTGCTTGCAGGGGGAGAAGGGCAGGTCAGAGATGAGGAAGAGGGGGCAGGGGCTTCCGGAAACAGGTGGGAGATGTTGTTTGAACCGAGGGGATAATTCACTCAGGTCTCTGCCCCAGTCCTTCCTCCAGAACTCTTGGAACCTTCTGCCAGTGAAAAGGGGGGTCAAGAAGAGAAAAGAGGGGACCTCAGGGACAGACTGGGCTCTGAGCTCCTCTCTCCTCCCCCGCTGCCACAGATCCACCTTCTGGAAGGTGGGGAGGTGAGGATCTTCAGCAGGAATCAGGAGGACAACACAGGAAGGTACCCCGACGTCATCAGCCGCGTCCCAAAGGTGGGTGTCTGCCGTGGCTTTGACTTGGGTGGGGCTGCAGAGAACTGAGGCTGGGCCGGGCCAGCTCGGCGCAGCCAGGCGCTCACTGGGAGGAGGGCGGAGTGCGTTTGGCTGCAGATGACAGAACACCTGCAGGTGTTCTTCTTCCTCAAAGAAATCTGGAGGCAGGTGGCCCGAGGCTGGCTCTGCTGAGGCTGATGTTCCCCCAAACCCAGCTTGGTTCTCCGTCCCCTGCTGTCCTTGGCTGGCTGCCTTTTCATCCTCGTGCTTGTCCCCTATAGTCTCCAAGTGGCTGCCACGCTTCCTAACAGACAGCCAGCAAAGGGGTTCCGGCTTCTTTTCCCTCCCGCAAGGAAAGTTAACGCTTTTCTATATACCTCTCACCGCCCCTGGCCAACTCCAGCTTGGGGTCCCTGTCCAGCACTGGGTGCCACGGCCACCCCGGTGCAGCAGATGCCGGGAGAGCCTCACTCTGACAGGGAGAAGGTCTGGGACGAGGGCGGAGGGGTCAGCCTGCAGATCAGCCCCACAGCCTAAGTAGGGCCGGGCTTCAAGGAGCCCTGGAGCTGGGGGCGTCTCTGCTACTGAGGGGGGTCTCAGGCCTGTTTCAGGAGTCCTCAGCCAAAGAGCAGTTCTCCTCGCCTACCCCTAACTGAATGAGAAACCAGCTCTTTCCTTGAGCAGCAAGGACAAGGGTACCGCACAGCACAGGCGTTAGTGGGGCTCCTGTTTTAAATCCCTTTTATTAAGACGTAGCTTCCATAAATGGCTCTGACTTTAAGTGTTGAGTTTTCACAGGTTCATACACCCATGTCATCAACATAGAAAACATTTCAGTATTTCCCTTGCTCCGAAATGTTTCCTCGTGCCCCTTGCCAGGCACCCCCTCTCCCCACCCCCACCCTCATCTCCCAGAGGCAGCGACCACGGATCCGCTTTGTCATTGGGACAGGTTAGTTTTCCTGTGCTAGAGCTTCCTGTGGGTGGCATCACACAGTACAGGCTCTTTAGTATCTGGCTTCTTTCACTCATTCATTCACCAAGTGTTCATTGGACATCTGCTCTGTGCTGAGCCCTGTGCTGGAGGCTGGGGGTTTAACCGAGACAGCGGGACAGGCAGGTCTCATTGGAGTCCTGCTGTTGCCTTTCTAAGTATATGTGGAGATTGGGCTCTAAAAAAAACATCCAGCGTTCTATGAGCCTTTACAAGAATCAAGCTCAACTGAGGCTTGATGTCAGGAAAGCAGGGTGGTCACCTTGCGTAGCCCCAGGAGGCAGTATGAATGGTGCCACTGGAGCTGGACAGCAGTGTTCCTTTGAGGGAAAGGAAGTCTTCACAGTGGAGGTGAGGGAAAGGGACAGGCATGCTAGAGTAAATGGCATGTGTAAAGGTCCTGTGGTTGAAGGGGGGCACAGCCTATTGAAATAGAGACACTAGTGTGTTGGGGTGCAGAGAGTGATTCCAAGGGGCCAGGTGAGGTGAGGGAGGGCCAGGGGCTGACCACGGAGAGCTGCCATAGCCTTGGGGAGCTGTGTGATGTAGAAATAAACAGATTTGGGTTTTGCCAAAAGCACTCAGGCTGCTGTGATGAGAGTGGATTAAACAGGGCCAGTGCAGGAGCCGGGAGACCAGTAGGATGCTGTCGCTTAGGCTGGACTGGGCCCAGTAAGCTGGTGAAAAGTGGATGGCTTAGAGATTTTGGAGGAGAAACTGACAAGCTCACTGGGGAACTGAATGTGAAGTGGGAGGAAGGGGAAGATGACAGAGGCTTCTGGGTTTCCAGCTTGGGGGACCAAATAGTAAGTCCTCAAAAAAACTTAGTGTTTTTCATCTCTCAGTGGGGAATGAGAAAAGGAGTCTGTGTTCATATATGTCCCTCTGACATCAGATGTCAGTGGACCTTCAGAGCTGTAGAACAAAGGGTATTTGTTTCCCTGTGTCTTTTGATCTCGTCCACCTCTCACCAGCCCTGGGTCTCCCTCTTCACCTTTCAGATTAAACTCCCATCAGTCACATCCTTCATTCTGGACACTGAAGCCGTGGCTTGGGACCAGGAAAAGAAGCAGATCCAGCCATTCCAAGTGCTCACCACCCGCAAACGCAAGGTAGCCTCTGCCCCAGTCTGCTACCTGCCGTGGTCCCCTACTCCCTTATCTTCTGCCCATTCCTACCCAATCCTAGAGAGAGTGTCAGTTGGGATGCAGTCCTCTCAGCCTTTTACAGTATGGCTGCCACAGCTCCAGCCATCATGGTCTCCTCCCAGCATGTCAAGTAGGAAGGGAGAAAGGACTCCTTTTCTACATCATTTTATTATGAAAGAAGATCTGTTCCAGGAGCCCCCACAACCCGCACCCCAGCAAACTTCTTTCCTCTCACTGGCCAAAACTGTCATTTCACCCCCATTAGCTGCAAGGGTGGCTGAGAGAGCAATTTTCTAGCAAAGGGGAATGAGGTGGTCGGGATTAGCTGAGAGCCATCACAGTTCGGTGCCTGTGGCTGGCAGCGTTGCCTCCTCACCAGTGTGCAGCCTGTCAGCTGGGGAGAAGGGACAAGTGGTCGGGGACAGGGGTGTCTGCCTCAGGCATGATGGGAGGAGACCCAGCCAGGCCTGTCTCACCTTCCCCCACTCCTGGTCTCCATCTGCCCTGACCCAGGAGGTGGACGCAGCGGAGATCCAGGTGCAGGTGTGTTTGTACGCCTTCGACCTCATCTACCTCAATGGAGAGGTGAGTTCCAGCATCAGAGCTCGGGCAGCTGGGCGATGACAGGGCGGGCAGGGGGTGAGCGCTTGGGAGTCAGAGGTCTGAGTTTTGTGTCCGACTCTGCCGTGTCACTTAGCTGCGAGGCCACACTCGGGCAGAGGTTCTCAAAGCGCGGTCCCTGAGGCCCTCCCTTTTCCGACTCCTCCACGTCTGTGTGAGGTGGATTTTCTCTCCGACTGCACCCGAAACAGTGTACTGCAGTGTCTGATGGCAGACACGGAGATGAGAGTCCGGCCCCTATTAAGGCAGATGTGAAAGAATTCAAGGAAATATAAAACAAGGCCCCTCTTCACACTCATTTCCATAAGCTGCGTGACTTGTGACCCGTCCGCTTCCGGCTCCTCCCGGGATTGGGGCTCCTTCTCTTTGTTTCCATGGTGACATCCCATCCTCTTGCCCTGCCCCACAGTCCCTGGTACGTGAGCCCCTCTCCCGACGCCGCCAGCTGCTCCGGGAGAACTTCGTGGAGACGGAGGGCGAGTTTGTCTTCGCCACCTCCCTGGACACCAAGGACACGGAGCAGATCGCTGAGTTCCTGGAGCAGTCGGTGAAAGGTGAGGGCCCTGCTCTTTTCTCTGCTAAGGTCCTACCCTCTGTGCCATCTGCACTGACCCCCGCCCCACCCTAGCCAATCAGACCAGACTCCTGACTGTGTTGGGGGGTGGGGGTAGCCGGCCCTCCACAGGCCTCTCATGTCTCCCTCAGACTCATGCGAGGGGCTGATGGTGAAGACCCTGGACACCGATGCCACCTACGAGATCGCCAAGAGATCGCACAACTGGCTCAAGGTGCCTCCCCCACTAGCCCCGCCTTCCTGCTCAGCTCGGGTCCTGGAGGCCTGTCCCTGCCGGGCAGTCGTTGCCTGGGCTCTGCACCTCACCCAGTTGTAGCTCAGGAGCCCTTGTCTCGATCCCTCCCGCTCCCTAGTGCAGCCAGCCCCAGCTCCTCTTCCCTCTGGCACAAATTCCCCAAGGACTGGTGGAGAAGCCCCAGCTAGGTGCCCCAGGTGCCGGGATGAGGGAGCCCGAGGAACTTTCTGTTCCCTCGGAACTTGCCTTCCATGTCAGGTGAGGCCTTCCAAGTCAGGACACGAATGGAATAAAGTCACAGAGTAATGAGCTCCATGAAGAAAGCACGTCCACTCGGGGCCAGCAAGGGTCCACAGCACTGTGGGCACTTGGGAAAAGCCTCTCCAGAGGCGATGTCTGGGTCAAGACAGGGATGACAGGAAGTGGTCTGTCACATGAAGATCAGGCAGAGGAGGTGGCAAGTGCAAAGGTCCTGAGGTAGAAACAAGCTCAGCGTGTGCAGAGGTTGAGGACAGTGGAGGTGTGAGGTGAGTTCAGGGCAGAGAGCGGGTCACAGATCACACAGCGTGGTGGAGGCTATAGTAAAATAAAACTGAGTTTTCTTCTAAGGGTTTCAGGAAGCCGGGGTAGGGGGGTTGGTTTTTTAAGGCAGAAGTCGCGTGGTCTGGTTGTCATTTTGCACAGGTCCAGTGGTGGTGACTCTGTGGATGGTGGCCGGGGGTGGGCTGCTGGGCAGGGTGGGAGCAGGCGGGCAGGAGGTAAGAGGTGATGGAGGCCTGAGCAGAGAGGGGGCGGTGAGGAGGGGGCCAGCAGACCTGAGCAGGAGAGAGCTGGGAGCCGGCCGGGCCAGACCTGCTGACTGGATTACCTTGCTGCTTTTAGTTGTTTATAGTCTGCCTCCCCAACTAGACTGTAAGCAGCCGTGCGGGTCCGAACCTTTCCTATCTTAGAAGATAGTCACTGTTGTACCCCCGGGGCTGCGCTCCTGCCGGGCACACAGTCAGCACAGTCACAGGGACAGATGTCCTCCACGTGAAGGAGGGAGTGGAGCGTCCCTCCACGCCAAAGGAAAGGGGGGTCCGGGTGACCCCGAGGTCTCCACGTCTCACCTGTCCCCTCCGCCCCGCCCCGCCTCCCCATTCTAGTCGCCTCTTTCTCATTGGCTCTTTCAGCCAAGAGCCCATTCCCTGTCCAGTGTCCTCCTAGGGACTGTCCTCAGCCTTCTCTCCCAGCCCTTCCTCCCTCCGCCGCTTCCCCTCCAGCAGTGGGGGCCACGCAGCCGCACCCCCACCCTCATCTCCCGCCTTCCCTCCTCCCAGCTGAAGAAGGACTACCTTGACGGCGTGGGCGACACCCTGGACCTCGTGGTGATCGGCGCCTACCTGGGCCGGGGGAAGCGGGCCGGCCGGTACGGGGGCTTCTTGCTGGCCTCCTACGACGAGGAGAGCGAGGAGCTGCAGGCCATATGCAAGGTGCCGGGGCCAGGGGCTGGCTGACTGCAGGGCAGGCGAGAGGGAGACTCGCCCAACCTGGGGAGGGCCCGGACCGAGAGGCTCGCAGGTCTTCCCTGCCAAGGATTACTTCTAGTTCTCATGTGCTTTTTCTGATTTTATGAGTAACTCCTACTTCAATGTAGGAGAATTGGGTCACTCTAAAAAGTGTAAGAAAGCTAAGTCAGTTAGGAGTTGAGTGCTGCAGAGGCAGAAAATGGTAGCTTCAATGAGAGAAGGATTTCTTTTTCTCTCATGGAAATAGAATTCCAGAGGAGGGCAGGCAGCACTCCAGGGTCATTATGGACCCAGGCTCCTCTTTCCCCAGAACGGGTTTTGTCATGAGCTTCTGGCCTTCTCTTCACAATGTGGCTGCAAGGGCTCCAGCCATCATGGCCAGGCATGCTCCAAACAGCAGGAAGGAGGAAGGAAGGCCCATGGGCAGGAGAGGCCAAGGACCACTTGGGGCAGCCTCAGCCAGAGAGCAACTTTTTCTTAAATCGCCTTAGTTAGAACTTTGCTCAGTGGCCCACCGCATCTGCGAGGGAGCCTGGAAAACGGAGTGGTTTTGTTTCTGCTTTAAGCTTCCCACATCACTGATTGAACAAATTTGGGGCTTTTGCTAAAGAAACAGAAAAAAACAGTCACCCATAATTCCACTGCCCAGAGGCAACTGCTAGTAACATTTGAGGGGATGTTTTCTTTGTATTTTTACCAAGTTGTGATCTTTCTAGATGAGTAATCTTCTGCTTTTTTTGCCCTATAAATACTTTAAATGCTATCAAATGTATTTAAGTAGTATCGTGGTAAGAAATGTTAGTGTTTTCACTTGCCATTCAGGGCTTTTATAAATGTGACTTGATGCTCACATGAAAGTTTCCAAGTAGACGTGCCCCAGTGTCCTGAACCGGCTCCCTGGCGATAGTTAAGTTGTTGCCAGCTTTTTTCGTACAAATAAGTCAGCACTGTACATACATCAACCCGTGTAATCTGTGATAGAAGTGATTTTACAATTCAGATATCTTTGGGCACCAATCTGTCACCATTTTACATTATTTAGAGTAGATTTTTTAAAGACCTGTTGCCAGGACAAAGGTGAGAAAAGTTTTTAGGATTCTGAATACAAACAGGGCTTCTGGTTGAAATTTCGTATGGCTTGTTTGAAGGTGTCCATCTTGCCACAAGTTTGTGGGGCACAGAACAGTATTTTTTATAAAGCTTTTACTCTTTGGTAGGCGGAGGAAAGCCCTTGACAGTGTTAAGATTGGAGGTAATAGAGTCACGGGGCAGGTGGGATGTGGGCGGCCCGAGGGGCGAGTTCCTGGGCCCGGGAGACAACGGAGCAGAAGGAGCAGGGCGGGCAGCTGGGAGAGTCGCTTCCCATCCGGGGTCGGTGAGGGACTGGTTGGATGCCCGGCGCCCCCGGCCCTTCCTCTGGGGTTTCTGTGGGTACCAGTTAGGCCGGAGCTGGGTGGGGCTCCTCGGGCAGGAGCAGGGAGGAAGCACTGCACGGCTGATCCACCTGTCCTCCTTGCAGCTGGGGACTGGCTTCAGTGACGAAGAGCTGGAAGAGCATCACCAGAGCCTCCAGGTGGGCGGCGGCGGCCGCGACGGAGACCTCGCCACCTCTCACAGCCCTCCCTCCGCGGGCACGGGGCTCCCACCCTCCACCGAGCCTCAGGGCGTGGGCCGGGTCCTGACAAGGGGCAGCGGGCAGTGGAGGGGCCTTTGGAGTCCGGGACGTCTAGGGTCAGGTCTCAGCTGCCGGCCAGAGCGCCGGTCAGGGAGCCTCATCTGCCCGGGCTCCGCGCCGCGGCCGCACAGGGGCCAGGCTCTGGGCAGGGCGCTGGGGCTGGTTCCCTGAGTTCGTCCTCAGGAGGCCAGTGGTCCCCTAGTACCTGGGAGTGTCTGCTGTCCTGGCCCCAGGCATTTGGGGGTGCACTGTCAGCTGTAACTCGCTCTGTCTAGTTTCTTGTCTCAGCTTCAGGCATCTCTGCCTTTTTACCCCCCTCCTCCTGTTTCCCTCACCACCACTTTGTACTTGGAAGGGTCCCTCCCCTTTCCCCGTCTTCCTCACTCCCCAACCCTCCAGCGCTCAGCCTTGACTTTGAGATCTGAGACTCTCTCTTCCTCATTCCCGCACTGACCGCAGGCCCTGGTGCTGCCCGCCCCACGCCCCTATGTCCGGGCAGACGGCGCCGTGACCCCCGACCACTGGCTGGACCCCAGCGCCGTGTGGGAGGTCAAGTGCGCCGACCTCTCCCTCTCCCCCATCTACCCCGCTGCCCGGGGCCTGGTGAGTAATGAGGGGACTATGGGGTGGGGACGGTGAGGAGGGGATCTTGGAGCACACGTCTGCACTTCCTGGGTGATGACTAGGAAAACTCGAGCTTGCGTTTTTTGGGGGTTTCAGATTATAGGGTCACATTCTCATTGAAAAAAAGAAAAGTTCCCCGGAAGTAGAAAGAAAACAGTGAAGTTGGTTTCCTACACATTATAACCTCACATTCAGCTTGTAAGTAATTTTTGAAACCAGTTCTTTGAAGTGAAAACTTCAGACACTTCCTGCTGAGCATTTATGTCAACTACCGCATTTCTTTGTCACCTGTAGTTAATGTTCACGCTACCAAGTTTTAAAATTCCTCGGCCAGTTTCTCTCCCTAGTGGTTCAGTCCTCAACACCAGCTAGCGGATCAGGGTCCGGGGAACCACTACCCCGCGACCAGCACTGGGGCAGCTCTTAGCTCTCACTTCCAAAGAACGGGAAATCTTCAATTAAAAATGCACTTCCTCTGAGATTTTTCCGATCCTTCAAAAATCTAGCATGTGCTGTTCTGATTAGCAGCAGACTCCCACGCCAAGGCAGAACTCATATTTTTTTAAATCTGATTTCCTTCTTGAAATTCCTCACTTGTGCTCCACATCAGGAAGTCGGGGTCCCCTGGACACAAGGGTGAAGGGAGCAGTGTTGACCAAGCGTTTATGTTAAGCAGACATGTCACTCGTTCACACTTATGTCATTGTCACAAAAACACTGAGCGTCCCCGTTTTACAGATGGGGACATAGAGCCCCGGGGGTGGAACTAGCCCCGGGCTGATGTGGCTCTTGAGAGTTGGGAGCTGGGGTTTGAATCCCACAGTCTGGTTCTAGAATCCACACGCGGACCCTGTGCTGTTCGGCCTCCGGGCGCTGATAGCAATGGCAGCGGCGTAAGAGCAGCCGCGGCAGCGGGCGTTCCAGCACTCAGCCACCAGTCACCGGTCCCCAGCACGCGATTACCTCATTTAATTTGTACGACGGCCCTCTGCTCAGCTGCATTGTTCTGGTCAGGAACCTGAGGCCAGAGGTGCAGGAGGAGGGTTAAGGAGGAGACTTTGGGTGGGGAGTCGCGGACTGCGGGCTGGACCCGCGTAGGGCCCCACCTGCACTGTCGTCTCCGCCAGGTGGACAGCGAGAAGGGCATCTCCCTGCGCTTCCCGCGGTTTCTGCGCGTCCGGGAGGACAAGAAGCCGGAGCAGGCCACCACCAGTGCGCAGGTGCGGCCCGGGAGCGGGAGGGCGGGCTCCAGGGGGCGGTGGGGGGGGGGTGGTTAGCCCCAGGCCTTCTGAGCCGCCCCCACCCCGCTCTCGCCTCAGGTGGCCTGTCTGTACAGGAAGCAAAGTCAGATTCAGAACCAGCACGGCGCAGAGCCGGACTCCGAGCCGGAGGATTTCTACTAGATGACTTCTGCTCTCCCCGGGGGCTTGGGCGGCAGAGGCCGAGGGGACCCAGGGGCGTCACCTCTGTGGCTAAGCACATCTGGTGTTGCAGTCTGCGTGGGTTCCGAGAGTCTGGTGTGTGTGGGGGGGGGGTGGGGATGCTTTAAGCTGGGGTCTGGGGTTCAGTCTTTTTTTTCCCCAATAAATAATTATTGAACACCTGCTCTGTGTCCGTGCTGGGCTCCGCGGGCGCAGCTCTGAGAGCTCACACTTCGGGAGCGTGTAACTGTGTGCCAGGAACCATCTAAACCAGCACCTTCCATAGAGATCGCGCGGTGATGGAAGTGTGTTATGTCCACACGTGGCTGTCAGGCACTGAAATGGGACCGGTGTGATTGAGGACTAGAAGATTTTAATTTATTTTCATCTAAATTGCTCCATGTGGTTAAATGGCTATTTTATTGGATGGTGGCCATCTAAACTCTGTAAATTAACTCATTTACCCTCCCAGCAATCCTACCACATAGGCACTGCCCAGAGCACTGTTTCCCAGATGAGGAACCACAGAGAGAGACGGTGGCTCCTCAAGGGCACTGGGAGGGCCAGCACACCGGGGTTCTGACTCAGCAGCCTGGCCCTGGGCCTCCCGTCTTTCAGGTATGGTCCCCATCCTGTTGGGAGACGGTACATGCCAGAACTTTTGTGAGATACCCACCTCTGCCACCTGCCATCTGGTGACCAGGCCTGGCCTCTGAATCGTCAGCGCAGTTTTCCAGACCTGACCCTGTGAGGGCAGGCAGTGGATGCACTGGTTTTACTCATCCTCACTTCCTTGGCCCATATAGCACCGTGCCTGGAGTGTGGTCAGGGCTGTTTTTCCTGATCAAAAAGGAGATCCAGTTGTGGCAGCCCTTCCTTGCTTCCTGCCCTGACTGTGGGTATGATGGTGGGAGCTGGGGCTGCCACTTTGTGATCATGAGGAACAAGGCAGAGAGTCACAGAGAAAGGCGCCCCGATGACCCTTAGTGAACTAAGGGCAGCAGCTGCCTAGCTGGGCTTCTTGTCCCTGGGGTGGACTGGAGGTGGGAGAATGACTAAATCCCACTGGGACTGCATGACTGTAAACATGCTTGCTTTTCATAGCTGAAAGCTGCATCCTGATACAGCACGAGGGGCAAGTTAATGTGCATTTATATTAAGTTCAAATAAAGCATTTAAGGGAAAATATTTGTTTGACTAGGTGTTAAATATTGTGTGTCTGGGGACCCCCAGACTGTCCAGCTCTACGTGGAGGGTTGGGCAGGGACATCCTCGCTTACCAATGACCCTCATGACACCCCCCCAGGTAGCTGCTTTTATCATCCGCATTGAGCAGATGAACACACTGACGCACAGGGATGTAAGTTACTTTCCCCAGGTTCACTGTCTAAGAAATGGAGGGCCAGGATTTGGTCTGGGCAGTCTGCAGGTGACCCTGCGCTCACCCCCCAACCAGAGTGCCTCGTGGAGAGCCCTGCGTGCCCCTGCAGGGGTGTGGAACCTTATCCCGCAGGCAGAGAAAGGGCACAGTGAGGTCTGGGGGTGAAAAGATCACGCTGACTGCTGGAGTACTTGGCCCCTGCAGAGATGAGCCTGGAGCTGAGGGGAGTGGCGGAGACCGGAGTCCCTGTGGTGTAAATCCTGTCCTAAAAATTGTCGGAAGCCATCAGGGGGAGATGATGCTGGGAGGGCTCTGGGAAGAGCATGCAGGAGAGCAGCCAGGGAGCTTTGCTGGAGTAAAAATTCATTATTCAGTATGAATTGAAATCCATCATTTTGATTTGTTACATTACTGATGATCATTTTAATCATTTAAGAAATTGCCAATGTAGGGGGAGGGTATAGCTCAGTGGCAGAGCACGTGCTTGCACGAGGTCCTGGGTCCTGGGTTCAACCCCTAGTACCTCCATTAAAAAATAAATAAACCTAATTGCCCCTCCCTCAAAAACAAACAAAAAATAAATAAAAACAAAAAAGAAAGTGTCTGCTAGGTTTTCCCACTATAAAGTGACCCTCTTTTGAAATTAGTATTTTGTGAGGACATCCTTTGAGCTATGTAAATATTATCAAACTTTCCGCTTATCTTTATCTTTGTATGGACTCCTGGTTTCCCACTTGTCCTATATAACTTGTTACTGTTAGTTTGATTTTCAAATTTCCCCTGATATGGCCAGTGGAGCTTCTTAAAGCTGAGCTCTGTGTTCTTTTGTCCTGTCCCCATAACTGAGCACATTCCTGCTTTATGGTGCCAGATGTTTTAGGCTCATCTTGTAATACTTGTCCTGCTCCAGACATGGAATCAGCTGTTTCTTCTAGGAGTCTTGGCTCCTATTTAGCAGAGAATGGTACTTAGAAGTCAAGATCTGGATGCCAGAGGTGTTCGTTAACACTAGGGTGCCGCTGCTTCCGTGTCCTCTTAGAGAATCTATGTTCCAGTGTCCTACACACACAGTGACATCTGGGCTCTCTGTATTGAAATCCATGAGCACATGCCAATGCTTTCAGTTCCATTCCAACACCACAGAGCTCCATGGACTCATCCTCCCCCTCCCAGGCCCCAACGGTCTGCACCATGCTGCCCCCACCGGGGCCTCCCCCCCACTCTACTACCTTACTGAAACTGGCTCCCCACACTGATGGCCCCCAGTCCCCTCCCCATCCTGAGCAGACAGGATTGCCTCCTTGGGCTCTGACCACCCCCAGCAGCATGGATGCCTACTTTGCCCCTCCCCCTGAATTATTCAGAAAAAAAAGGAAGGGGAGAGATGAGCAGAGGAAGAGCAAATACCATTCTCTTAACCACCACGTATACCTATTCCTAAAATCAGGTTGTCGTGTAATTTTTGCATTCTCATTTACACACATTCCTGACTTACTCAAGAGCTCTTTAATCCAGGCCATGTCCTCTCCATCTTCCCCTGCTCAAAGGGCAGCCGAGGCCAGGCTTACACAGCACTCAATGTGCCTGTTGGAACATGGTATGAATGGATGCCCTCTGCTCTAATCCTCGTTTCAAAACTATCCTTCCAATTCCATTCTGGGGATAAAAGGTCAGAGCCTGACACTGGCTCCCCCTCCAGCCTCACTCGAGCCAGATGGGGAGGCAGGAACAACTCTGATCCCTCCCCAACCCGAAAAGAGATTTCCAACCCAGCTGTCACAGCTCTTAGGGAGCTGGGGGACCGAGGAAGAGGCCAAGAGAGGCAGGAAGAGTTGGCAAAGGAGTGGTAGAGAAGATAAGGAGCCTGAGCCACCAAAGGGGACAGGAAGGAGGGGGAGCCATCTTGAGACTGGCACCTGGTGAGCTCTGCCCTGCCCACTCCATGCAGTTTCCCATGGGCCCTGCCTGCATCTTCTTAAGAAAAGGCATCGCTGAGAAACACCGGGTGAGGTGGTGGACAATGGGGAAGGATGGTGGGCAGGGCAAAGGGAGCTGGGATGTAGGCAAAAGAAGGGACACGGCGGGTGGGATGGAAAAGGGGGAGCAGGTGGGAGAGCAGCAACCAAGAAGGCAGAAGAATTCCAGGGAGCATAGTGGGGACACCTGGGGCAGTGAAATGGGTGAGAGTGAATTAGAAATCAGGACCAGAAAGTGGAAGATGAAGGAGGAGAATTAACAGGGGAACCGGGAAGATGTCACAGTTGTGATCACCATCATTCCTTTCTTTGGGCACCACAGTGATAATGGTGATGGTGGTGGTGATGGTGGTGGTGGTGGTGATGGTGGTGGTGGTGATGGTGGTGGTGGTGGTGATAACAGTACTGCCACTTATAAGTCATTGCCGTGTGCCCAGACTTTGCATCCCTGATGCCATTTAATCCTCAGAATGCCTCATGAGGTCCATAATCCTTTCATTCCCATTTTACTAGATGTGGAAACTAAGGCTCTGAGTCATGAAGTCCCTTGCTTTAAGCTTACACAATTAATAGGTGGCAGAGCCAGGTCTGCTTGATTCCAGTGTGCAGACTTTTAATTGTTAGTCTTTAAGATCACCAAAGAGACAGAGAGAGGATTGGGGTTGGGGGAGAGTAAGAAAGAGAAGCTGGGAGAAAGTCTGCACAGATAAAGGGAGATAGGGGGTGAAAGGGGCCAGTGGTTGACAGAATTTCCCAGTTGGCATGCCATGTACCCAAATCTGACCCTTCAGGTTTGTCCAGGAGTGGGTGGTAACATGATTGGAAATTCTTAAAAGTTTTAGGAATTAATCTTGCTGGCAGTCACCATCCTGCTTGGGTGCCACTGAGCACTGCTCCCACCCAACAGATTCTAACCCTTAGGAGAAAACATGGCGGCAGATGAAAAAAGAGTCAATGGAACAGAGTGGAAAGAATTCTGACCTGGGAGCCAAGAGCCCTGAATTCAAATCCCAGCTCTCAATGCACCTGACTTGCTGCATGACTTCTAGGGAGTGATTTACTATCTCCCTGCTTTGGGAAAGGGGTCTGCCATTATAAGCGGTGTGACCTCAGGCAGGTTCCTTAACCTTTCTGTCTCTCGGCTTCCCCTTAAATAAGATGGGAATGATATTTGGCTTCACCTCACAGAGTGGTTCTGAAGTTTAAATGAAACGATTATGGAAGCCTGGCACAGTCAGCACTCTGAATATGTTAGCTATGATTCCCAGTCTGGCTTCCTTCATCTGGAGAAGGCGGGGACTGGATTCCGTGGCCTCCAAGACCAAGACCCATTTCAGCACAATGGGATAGATGTCTATTTGGGAAAGGCAGGAGGGGAGATACTGAGATTGAAGGATGGGAGAGAGGAAATGAGAAGCGATGAGGAAGAGCAGGAGGAGAAAATAGCCATGGAATGGGAATCAGGAGATGGGAGAACGAAGGTGAGAGTGGTGGAGGGGAGTGAGCAAGGAAGGAAGAGAAACAGAAAAGGATGCGTGAAGGATGGAGAAGTCAATGTGGATCCCTGACCCTGTCTCCAAATCCCCTCCCCACCACATTCCTTTCCAGGAAAGACCACTGGGGCCAGATGAGATTGAAGGTAATAAATACTCTCACCCGCAAATGCCCCATATTGCCATCTACCTGCTTACCTGCTCTCTGTCCCTCTGTGCATTTCAGTACAAATCCCTTGACGTGAAAATTTTACATCACTCTCTCTTCTCACTCAACTGTGATTTTGTGGCAGCTTAAGTAGCTTCCAAAGTGTTTAGAAGGCATACCCATCCCCAAGCGTCTTAGAGATCCAGGAGTGACACATGAGTTTTAGGCTGCATCCAAAATTGTTGTTTTTTCCCTTGATGGTTCTGAAGTTTCCCATAACTTCACCCAAGAATGTGAAGGACTTCGGTGCTGTCATTTAGTGGTCTCAGAAAATTTTCCTCTTGCTAACACATTTCCTACATCACTCCTTTTTGAAATTTTGGGTTTTTATAATGTATTCTTCTTTGAGGAATCTCCAGTCAGTGCCACACTGATAGTTTCAAGGAATGCTATTCTCCCACATTGACTGTTTCAAGTTCCCCAAAGTTCTTCTCTCAACTTTCAGAGCTCCGGGAAGCATTTCTTGAATTTGACAAAGACCGAGATGGGTTCATCTCCTGTAAGGATTTGGGGAATCTCATGAGGACAATGGGGTACATGCCCACGGAGATGGAACTGATTGAACTGGGCCAGCAAATCCACATGAACTGTGAGGCTGGGCAGGGGTGGGAGGAATGACTGGGGTTTGGGGTGGGCTGAGGGTGGCACTGGGAAGGATATGGAGGTTGACAGTAGAGTTGGAGATATGGAGAAGGGAAGGGGGCTCGAAGTCTGGAAGGAAACAGTTTAGATTATACTTAGGGAGGGAGCACTTGAATTGGTTAAAAGAGTGACTTTTAGAGATACGTTGAGTTCAAGTCCCAGTTTTGTTATTTACTAATTGTAGTCATTTTGAAAAGTAGAGTTAGCCCCCACTCTTGAGCCTCAGTTTCCCTATCCACCCAGGGACGATGATATCACTCCTTACCTTGTGGGATTGTGGAAAGGATAAAGATGTTAATACAGGTAAAGGCTTAGCCTCCAGTAAATGCTCATTAAATGTAGGTTATTATCATCACCACTAAGATGCATGAGTGGACTGCAAGATTGGAGCTGTATTTGATGTTGGAAACAAACTTGGAGTTAAAGCCTAATGGTGAATAATTTTGCAAAAAGGATGAGTTTTTAGATGGAGACCAGAGCTGATTTTGTGACCAGAGCTGGGATAAAATTGCTACTGGGTTTGCTTCTGAGCATGTTACTGAGCAAACAATGTTGAATTCAAGGAGGTGATGTTATTCATATCTGGAAGGGATTTGGTGCTCATTTAATTCACACTCTCCCTTCTGCAGATCTACAGATGAGGACATCTAGATCTGAACCAATTAAGAGACTTGCTTAAGGTCACACGAACAGTTAGTTACTTCCACCATGCCACACCCCATCCACTCCTGTTCAGATGAGAGGGGCAAGAGGGCTTGAGTTGGCCAAAACAGGAACCTCTTAGAAGGCAGAGAGATTGAAGCAGATCTATTTCTTGAATGGAGTTGAAGGGAAAATGAGGTAACGGAGGGTTGGGAGCATACAGAATCTCACTAGACCTGCCTCTTCTGTTCACAGTGGGTGGCCGTGTAGACTTTGATGACTTTGTGGAGCTGATGGCCCCCAAATTGCTTGCAGAAACAGCTGGGATGATCGGTGTCCAGGAGATGCGAGATGCCTTCAAGGAAGTGAGTTAAGAGTTTGACAATGTTGGGGGTGGTTGACAGAGACCCCAAGGGTCTATGATTAGTCATTAACCATGGACAGAACCCACCAAAACCAATTCTTTTTCTAACTATGGTGCAATTAATAGGGAAGAAAAATAATATATTTCAAGCACTTGCAATGGACAAGGTCCTCTACGTATTTTATCTAATTTAGCATATTAGGAGTAAGTAGTCCTTTATCCCAATACTGCACATGAAGAAACAGAGGCTCCTGGAAATGACATATCATATCCAAGATCCTACACTTTCCGAAACACATGTTAGGACCTCTAATCTTCATGCCTGTAACAGGAAGAAGGAACTCAAGAATTTGAGATCCCAGGAGGGAACTCAAAGACATCATCTGGTTGAACCCACTTGTTGTAGAGATGCTTAAAAGAGATGAGATCCGAGGAGGGTAAGGGGCTTGCTGAAATTCACTTATATTCCCTAATAAAATGCTGTCCTCAGTCAGAGAGCTTTCAACTACACAAAGCAAAAATAAAGAATCGTATAGTGTTTGGAAGGAAAGACTCTGGAGTTGGGCAAACATGGGCCCAAATTCCAGGAAGATTGCCATCTACTTACTAGCTATGTGGTCCTTCTCTCTCGGCTTCTTGTAAAGATGTAGCGCCATATCATCCAGCAGAACTTCCTGTGACCCCAGAAATACTCTGCCTCCCATGGTAGCCACTGACCCCAAATGTGGCCAGTATGACCCAGGAACTGAATTTTTAATTGTATTGAATTTTGATTAATTTCAATTAAATTATTTCATTTCCACTTGCATTCCATTGACTATCATTTCAATTTGTTCAAATTTTAAAATGAATCCTGAAGACAATTACTGGAAAACTTTCTTTTGGAACAACTTGGGTATGTGAATCGACTTTCTCAACTATGATTTTTCCCGAAACCCAAATGCAAAAGAAATATTTCTGATAATATTTAGTGTCTGAATTGAGAAGTGTTGTGAGTGTAAAATGAACCCTGGGTTAAGATTTAATATCTTAGCTTAAGTATCCTTAAGTGGGCTAGGAAGCCAGTGGAGGTCTTTAAGCAAGGGAGGGACAAGATCTGATTAACATTTGAAATGAATGAGAATATCAAGTCCTGGTGTGTGGAGAACAGATGATGCAGGACCACAGTGAGAGCCAGAGGACCAGTTAGGAGGCTGTGGCCACCATCCAGACACGAGCTGATTGTGGTTTGAAACAGGTTAGCATCAGTGTTGCTAGAGGAGGACAGTTGGCCCCCAGATGTGATTGCACATAGAACAGAAAAGCCTCTCTGGTAGATTAGTTAAATCTCTGAGGAGCTGACTTCTAGCGGATGATGTGCAAAAGCTCTAAGCTGAGTTCCTGTCTCACGGGAAGTGATCACTAAACACTGCTCTGATTATTATTCTGATTATTGTTATTGATGTGGTCGTTGTGGCTAATATCGTCCCCTCTGTTCCTATTCAGTTTGACGCCAACGGAGACGGGGCGATCACCCTAGTGGAGCTGCAGCAGGCCATGCAAAGGCTGCTGGGGGACAAGCTCACCCCCCAGGAGATCTCCGAGATTGTCCAGGAAGCTGATGTCAACGGCGATGGCACCGTCGACTTCGAAGGTGATGTTGTGTGGCCGCGGCCACAGTGGGAGTCCACCTCCATCTCCCCTGTGTGACTTTTTCCCAAGTCAGCCGTTCCTTCTCCGTCTTTAAGGTTGGAGGAGGGGGCTGAGGGTTTGGAAGTGTTGGTTCCATCCCTTTCTGCCCATGTTGTGTCAGAGCGCTCAGGGTCTCTGCTGTCTGCTTGTTTCCGCACCTGGACGCTCCTTGGAACACCCTGTCCAGAAGCCCATTCCCGCTCCGCCTCCCCCATCCCTGTCTGGTTCACTGGGTGCCTCTGTCACAAGAACTGTCCCATCACAAGGAGCGTGGACTAGTTAGCAGCTGGGACACTGGGATCAGATTCGCAGGGCTCAGATTCAGCCTCGATGCTGACTAACTGTGCGGTCTTGTCCTAGTCGCTTACTCTCTTTAAGTGTCAGTTTTCCCGTCTGCAGGATGGGGGTTAAGGATGACACCTTTCTACCAAAGAAACACTAAAAGAGATCATGCACCAAGCACTCACAGAGCACTTCAAGTTCTAACTGATTCAAAAAATTTCAGCATCTAAACTGCTGCCTATGAGGCAAAAGTCCACAATTCTTAGTCTGATGTCCAGGCGCATCCATGATGCCTCCCCACCCACCCACCCACAGCCGTATCTTCTACACCCACTCTCTCAACTCTTATGCTCTGGTGTTACCTGCTCTGTGCTCTCCAACTTCTGTCCCTTTCTCGCTGCTCTTCCTTCCACTTACCACACCTTTTCCACGTCATCGATGCACTTTCCAATCGTATCCATCCCTGAGGAAGCTGCATGCAATGCCGATGCAACCCCTGCTAAGAACCTTCCCTTCATCCTGAGCTGAGTGTGTTCGTTCCAGCCACGAAGACTTACACGGGTTTTTCTATTCCTCTCCGAAGGAAGTTATGACCACAGACCGTGCTGTATTGAGTTGTGTTTGCCTCCTAGACTGTAAAATCTTGGCAGACAGTGAGAGAATTTCTCTAAACCATCTCTGCTCAATGATTTCCAATGTGGAAACTCAGTAGATGTTTGTTGCCGGGTTGCAACTTAGCAAATGTTTGCTGGGTGCCTGTTGGATGTAGCCAGTCTCAAGTGTACAGTGGGCATCAATGAAAAGCTGAAAGAGGTAATGTGATTTGAGAGGAAAGAAGCCTCAGGCCAACCGCAGATAAGGGAAGGACAGATTGGCCTCAAGACCTGGTGGGGCCAGTAAGCTCCTCTGACTTTGAGTCACAGTAAAATCAGGTACAACTTGTGTTCGTTCCAGGCTTCTCCAGTCACCACCTACGCGTCCTCAGACACACTGGGCAACCTCAGCAGCCTCAGTGTGCTCACCTGTAAAATAGTACTTACCCCTCCAGGGTTGGCTGAAAAGATGAAATCAGAGTCTCATAATTACAGTTTGTTGAATGCTGACTGCATCTTAGAAGTATTACATTCTTCAACCATCTTAAAAATCATCTAAGGTCAAAAGCAATCCTATGATTCCCATTTTGTGGATGAAGAAATTGAGGCATCGAGGGGTCAAGTAATTCACCTCCCAAAGACCCATCAGTGGCTCCCGACGTGTCGTAAAGGCTGAAAAAAATAATGGTGGCTGCTCTTACAAATAGGTGCCTCACCAGGAACTTTTTTGTTTTGCAGAGTTTGTGAAGATGATGTCCCGTTGAAGAGATTCTGGAATCCCCAGTCACCCTCCAGCTGGTCAACTGGGACCAAGCGCTGGTGGAGGACCAAATTCCCCAGGGCCCTTAGGGAGGGTGGGAGGGTGAGGTGAGGCTGTGGACTGAGGTTAGACCGGAAGTGAGAGCTCTGGCCGGATGGGGTGGGGGTTACGTCTCTAGAACTAGATTAAGAAGGAAGAGTCTGGGTGGAAATGTGAACAGTGCTGGGGTCTAGTTGCTGCTCCCCCAATTCCAAAGACTAATGACATCTTTTGACATCATATCATCCTAAATCCCTTCAACCTGCCAGAGTCTCTTCCTCAGATTCCTCTGGATTAAAATAGTCTTCTCTTCTGTTAGACTCAAAGAATTCAGCACCCAGTCTCCCCTTCCCCCTTCTTGCTTCAACTGCTTCAAGTCCCCTCAGTTTCTTTCTCTTTGTAGAAAAAAGCATGTCAATCACAAGGATAAAAACAGGGTCCTTGATAAGAGTGGGCTTGGAAATGGTTAATTAAAGAGGCATCCGAATGAGCTCACCCCCCTCTTTCCTTGATTTCCTGGAAGCACAGTCTGTTTTCATCTCTCCAGCCTCCTACTTCCTTCTCCTTGTGTCACATACTCAGGCCACTGAATTAAACCACAAATCTGGATTATCGAGGTTTAGAGCAAGCTGATCCGCCAGGAAATTAATCCCCCTCGAAATGACATCATGCACAGAGAGAGAGAGAAGACGGGACCCTCTAAATCCTCAGCTCGGCCAGGTTGCCGAGAAGCCATTCCTGGAAGCCACTTGCCTCTGTGGCGGTCTGCCCTGGGATGCTGAGAGGTGCCCTCCCACCCTGACCCTGATCTGCGCTGGGAAACCAGGAAGGCATCTTCCTCCTCACCTCTGCCTGTGAGCAGCACACGTCAGTAACGCCAGGGTCCTCACAATAAAGAGTTCCTTTCACACCTTCCTCTGAGTTTCTCTCACATTCAAAGTCCATCAGGTAGACATAGAAAATGGGTCATCTAGTTCAATATCCTCTTTTTATCACATTTCCATTTTAATTTAGAAAAGTGGAACTGGAATAATGTGCTTCCTAGCTCTGTTGCAGCTGCCCTTTTTGACCACTCTTCACTATCCCAAGACCATCTTCTTTTTCTTTTTTTTCCTATCTTTTAATTTTCAGTATTTCAGTTATGTTATATTTCTATGTCCTCTTTATTTATTTTTCTGGATTGAACCCAGGAGCTCGTGCATGCTAAACGTGTGCTTTACCACTGAGCTCTATACCCTCCCCTCCAAGATCATTTTATTTTTAAACTTCTTCCTTCCTTCCTCATTTTTTCCTTCCTTCTTTCCCTCCTTCTGCCCGCCCTTCATTTATTCAACAGCAGCATAGGAAGTGCTGGCTAGGCGCGAGGCACTCCTCCAAGCATGGGGCTGTAGTGGTGAATAAAATAGCCCCAAACCTCAGACCTCAGAAGCTTACATCGTAATGGGAGGAGACAGACACGAAACAAAATAAATGAGTAAATATAGCCATATCTGAGTGTTAGAAGGTGATGAGAGAGGTGGAAGAAATGGAGCAGGTAGTGGGGTTAAGGATGAGGAGGAGTTGCCATTCTAGGTATGGAGTTCATTGAGCACTGGGGTGGGGGGTGTGTCTGGGGAAGAGGTTTCAGACACAGTATAGTGCAAATGCAAAGGCCCTGAGGCAGGAACGTACCTGGAGCGTTGGAGGAATAGCAGGGAGACCAGGGTGGCTGAAGAGGGGTCAGAGTAGATCAGGGGTAAAATCATGCAAGTCTGTTCTTAGAGGCTATTTCGAGAACTTCGGAGGGTTTGGAGCAGAGGAGGGACATGGTCCAGATCACCTTTAAAAGAGGACTCCCGCCTCCTGTCTCAGCTCTGTCTCACTCCATCTATACACTAAAGTATCCACCTACACACTCTTTCGAGCACCTGTTCAATATATTTGCTGAGTCCCTACTAGTTGCCTGGCATTTTCCCAGATGATGGGAAAAGAGCAAGGAGAAGGACTTCAAGGAGCTCGCATTCTAGAGCCCTGCAATCCAGTAGGATCTTTGACGATGGTGGAATATTCTAGACCTGCATCGTCCTTTATGGTAGCCATGAGCCACGTGTGGCTATTGTGTGATAATTGTGGTGAGTGAGGCTGAGAGACTGGATTTTATCAAGTTAACAACATTTTATTAATAAATTATTGATATTACGAATTACTTAAGCTTACACAACCCCGTGTGGTCAGCGCATGTTCGTGCCATGAGTCGGATTATTCTAGGTCCTAGAGATAGCCTGATGATAAAGTCTTTGCTTTCTTGGAATTTATAGTGCAGTGTGGGGGTGGTGGGGGGAGAAAAAAAATCACTTAAGGGAAGTTCAGACAAGGATGAATACTTTGAGGGAGGTAAAGTGGAGTGGTTAGATACCCAGAGAATTGAAGGGAGCTGCAGAGGTGGCTTCACTAGCTAGAATGGTCAGAAAGGGCATTTCTTAGAGACGGGCTGTCTCTAGTTGGGTTCCCAGAGTTGCTCCTCTGTCTGAGAGTGGGAGCATGCAGTTTTATCAAGGAGTGTCCTTGGGATCGATACCTGGGGAAGGAACTTGGATTGGGCAGAGGGAGATGTTGAACGGCAATGCAAACTCAAGCAGTGGCTTGAGTGGAATGAGTGAGGGCACAGAGGTATAAAACGAGCTGAGGGAAGGTGCTAAATGAGATGGAGATGTGGGATCTGGGCAGAGGAGAACTATGCTTCCTATGGCATTTTTACAGGATCAAGTGAGGAGTGGCTCAGGTTGAGCTAAGCTACACTGGAAGAGATCTACCATAAATTTTCAGGCTTCTTTCACATCCATGCAACATAATTTTAATTTGACAACCCGATGGGAACCAGATGAGATTGAATGGCTAACGTCTATTCCTGCTATCTGGTTGTAGTGAGGAACAATGGTAGTCATTGCTCAGAGGGTATGAAGGAGGATGAGGACAGGGAGGGAGAAGAGGAGGATGGAGATAAGAGGGAGGTGGAGGGGGAGAGGGAAGAGGAGAAGGCAGGCAGGGATGGAGAGGAGGAGAAGAAAAATAACATGAGGTTGCATCTGGGCTCACGAACAGCTTCTGTAATCGATTATTGATGTCTGTCATGGGCACAGAAAAGGAATAGTTGAGGCAGTCTTGCAATGAATTTTCCACCTTCCATTTACTTACTAATTTATTTATTAATGATTTTATAAGCACTTGCAGATGCTCTACCCCAAATCTGTGATTTCCCAGAAAGAGACAGCAGGCTGCAATGACTTCCTAGGTCCCTGGGCTGAGAATCTGATCTTCCCACTATGAGACTTGCCAACCCAGTCACCAATGTTTCCTCCACCACACATTTGGATCCCTCACCATATTTCTCATTTTAGGAAGCAGAAGGAGGCAGCCCCAGAGTTAATTTGGGGTAACTTTATTGGTAGTTACACCATATTTTCACTCTGTACTTCACAAAGGACCAAGTGATTAAGCAGGATGGTGGACAGGGTGTTTCTAAAGGTGATTATCCAAGCTTGAAGGATGCAATGAAAAAGATAAAGCATGTTCCAGACTTCACAGGTCAGTCTTCCTCTGAAGATGTCTCCTCCCCTTGAAAACAGAACCAGTAGAGTTCAGGTAAATATGTAAACATTGACTCAACATGTAAAGTGAATTAAGAAGTGACTGTATTGATTTTCAAGACTCAATCAGAAGATGAAGCAGCTGAATCAAAAGCACCCCTGCCCGTCACCTGGCCAGTATGAACCATAAGTGCCTCAACCTCACCTCTACTGTAATAGGTCTGGTGGGAGGGGGACCTGCAGGAAGACAGAAGTTGGTGGCTTAGCACTAAAAATGTTCTCGGTCCTGGCCACAGACTGGGGACCACTGTAGGTGTTTTGTTTTTTTTTTTTTAAATGTCCATCCCATATCCAAATATCCCAAACCTACTCCCTTGCCTCTCCTTTGTTCAGGGAAGATAGCTTTCCCTGCCAAGCCAGACTTCAGGTCCATAAGCCACATGCACTGTAAGGGCAAATATTGCTGGAACAACCAGAACCATCCACACATCTAACGCAAGGGCTTCTTTTACTTTTAAATTCCAGAATTACAGAGTGATTAGGTCTGTGAATTTGAGCAGTAGGTCTAGAGAGAATTTCTACAGACTTTAGAATACAGAAGCCAGATGGAAAAGACTAGAAAAAAAGGATGAAGTTGGTCCTGTGGAGATAGTTGATGGTATGTGTGCTGACGTGGGGGTGGAGGGACAGAGGATGAAGAAGATGAGTGAACCTAATCTTTTCTTTGGTTAAGTATTTGATGATGGGGGTAATGGATCAACATCATGGCTTCTGGGGAGCAGAGGAGTCTTGGATACCTCGTTACAAGTCTGTTTTTTCATTTCACATTCCACTTTGAGAAATTCCACTGTCCCAATGGTTGCCACTCAAAGCTTCCCGGACCAAAACATTGGAATGGTGCTTTTCTGGGTCTGAAATCATTCTCCCACCTCCTCCCCCTGCTCTCCTGCTTGACACAGACATTCCAATTTCTTCCAGCCTTCTAAATTGGGAAACTGTCCCAGTCTTCCACTACCCACCCCTACCTATACCCATACTGAGTCCACTTTCTCTCCGAGAAACAAAACTCACTTTGCTGGGAACCTCAGCCAATCATGCTGGAAGGAAAAGATCTCACCTTTGCATCAACAGTACACCCAGGTGTGGTCCTGGTCATAGTTGTAAGAGGTTGCACACCACAAAAGGTTCTCCTCTGATCCTTTTCTGGTGCAGTTAAAATAATTCTTGTTTTTATAGTTGAATGGGAAGTGGCAGGGAAAGCCAGGAACCAGTGAGGAAACTCCTGAAGAGAAGAGGGAGGTAAGAGGGTTACGCCCGTGTCTTCATGCCCCAGTGAAGGTTTAAGCTTCATCACTGCATGTGGTTGTGTTGTTTGGGCATTGCTCAGGGGCTCCTGATGCAGGGTGAACTACTGACCTAACCCTAAGTGTCAGAAAAATTTTCTTCCCTCAGAAGCTACTCAACTTTAGGACTAGGGAAAGGGTGGGGGACAGACTGGAGGAGTGGAATGGGGACAAAGGGCAGAGTGAAAGCAGAAGGGGTCCTGGAGATGGAGGAGAAAGACAAGGTTAATGTCACCAGGAGAACCAGGGATCGGAGTGGAAGGCATGCAGAGGACAAAGTACAGGATGTCCTCTTTATTCATTCACAGATCTCGAATTTGCAAATTCGCCTACTCACTAAAATTTATCTGGAGCCCTGAAATCAATAGTCATGGTGCTTGGGTTGTTGGTTCACGGACATGGTGGAGTTTGCAGATGGCCTCTCTGGGGAGGTATAGTGTTGTTTGCCTTTCTGTCTGCTTTGATTGGCAACATGGACTCTGGAACGATTAGATGCAATTTGTAGAAGACGGCTACATTGTGAATAATTTTTGTTCAATAATTTCGTTCAATAAATTTTGTTCAATAATTCCAATAATTTCTCTCTGGTAGACAAGATAACCCCTAAGGTTTGATTGCCCTTTAGGTGTGAATGGATTTTGTATCTAATTTAGCAATCTAGTTTCAGCTCAAAGTTTTCTTCACTGACTATATACAGTCAACCTCTGTATCTGTGAGTTCTCTGAGGACTCAACCAATTCACGGAATTCAATACCCTCCACTGGTGAATCTGTGGATGCAGTGCTCGTGGATGTGGAGCCTGCGGATGTGGAACTCGCGAGTACCGAGTGCTGACTATTACACCATTTTATATGAGACTTGAGCATCCACGGATTTTTGCATTGGTGGGGATGTGGGAACCAATCCCCCACGGATGCTGAGGGAGGCTATATGTTTCTTGTAAGTCCTTTGAATTGGCTTTACCATCCTTCTACTTCCCTTATTAATAGATTTTTTAAAAATCTTAGCATGCACTGACTCTGTGTTTGTGTGTTAATATTTTGAAAATTTTATGTTGGTCCCCCATCTCTTGGATCTTCAGCGGACCCTATTTTGCCTGTTGCATTACAGTTTTGTTTATGCTATTGGTTCATCAGACCCATGAAGGGATGAATCTGCCTTATTCATCACTATATCCCCAGTGAGCAGCACAGGGTCTGGCACACAGTAGGGATGGAGTGGACGTTTGTTGAGTAAATGAGGGAAGGCATCCACCCACGCCCACCCAGTCCTCTTCCCCACGTTACTGGTGTCGGCACAGAGACTCCACTTTCTGTCATTATCCATATTCTCCGTGGTTGGGCACCAGAGCTTGTTGCTTTCGTCCTCAATGCACTCAGAGATCACATTATTTCTGTAGATGGAAGGGAAGATGCAGGGCTTGCTGAAAGAATTTCCCCCGTAGTCTGAAAATAAAGATGGAAATGTTACAGGTCAAGCAGAGATGATGAAATGGGCTTCCATTTATCACACATAAACTACATGCCAAGCTGTATCTCACGAACGGCAGTGTAATACTGAACACTCTCAAGCAAGTTCTTGGTGATATTATTTCCACTTTACAGATAAGTGAGAGCCAAAACCATCAACATCCAGTTTACTGTTTACATTCATCAGACTTTACTAGTCCACAGACCTCATCAACGCAGCTCTTCAGTCTAGGAAATTGTTGCCCAGGAACACAGAAATTGCAAATAACTTTACTGTTCACCTCAGGAATTTCCTGAAAAATCACTTCAATAAACACCAGAACTTTCAACTTTTCAGTAGCTCAAAAGACTGTTTAATCTTTCAGACTCTTTGAATCGTTCTCAGAAATTTAACCTTGCCAAGACCACCAACTCTAAACTCTATTTTCTGTATTATGATCCATACTTAATCCTAAGCACATCCCCACATTGAAAGACCCCAAGAACTTATTAATGCCCTGACTTTGCCCTTCCCCTGCAGGACACTATGAATACTCTGTCAAGGTGGTAATCTCCCTTACTTCGGTAAGCAAAAGACTCAGTATTGCCTAATTAAACAGGCTGCTTTGGTGGTGTTTTAAAAGAAGCCAGAATTTGACTAAGTCAGTACTTAGTGGTTAAGAGCATGATTTCTACAAATACATGTAGGTGTATGACTGAGACATTGTGCTGTACACCAGAAACTGACACACTGTAACTGACTGTACTTCAATCAATCAATCAATTAATCAACAATTCTTTTCAAAAAGAGCATGATTTCTGAAGCCTAGACTTCCTGGATCAAATCACAGCTCTACCACTTAGCAATTGAACATCTGTGAGCCTTAGTTTCCCTATCTGTAAAATGGGGCTAATAATCAAACGTTTTATTTTTTACCTCATAGGGTTTGTTGTGATGAATAAATGAGTTATTGCATGTGAAGCACTTAGAACAATGCCTGACATATAGCAAATGTTTGCTATAAGTTCACTATATTATGATCATTATCATTTTTATTATCTAATGTCTCCAAGATCACACAGCCAGTAAACTGCAACAGCAGACTTCTAACTATTAGAATTCTAACTTCAAAGCCCAAGTTTTGACTCCTGGCTCAGATGATAGGGAAGGTGGAAAACTCATATTTCTTAGGCATGTGGTATGTTCAGGACACCACAGCAGATAATTTTTGAAAGTGAACTCTCATTTTACAAAAGCTCTTGAAGGCAGATTTAGTGTCCTTATTTTGCAGTTAACAAAACTGACCAAGAGATTCAATAACTTTCCCCATGTAGATGGTGAAATCAGAACTAAAGGGTACCTTTTCTTCTAGTACCTTTTCTTGGGCATCTGTTTGATAATTTATGCAAATTCTAGAGCATGGAACATGGCCTCAGGACATTCCTGTCCCTTGTGGTTGTCATGATGGACTCTCTGAGAAGAGATTGGGTTCCCAGAAGTATTTCTCCTAGTTGCTCTGCTCTCTATTCTGCCATCATCCCCTCGTGAGCATCCTTGCTGTGCACCCTCCTCCCCACCAAACACATCATCCTTGCTCCAGTGCCTCACCATTTGTCTCACAGTACTTCCACTGCTGCTTCTCATCAAAGCTGGAGGTGACTGAGCACCACAGCCTTCCAAAGATGCTGCCTTCTGTGATGCACTTTTGATAGGATCTTCCTCGATAGATAAAGGGGAAGATGCATCGTGGGTAATCTGTACGGAAAGAAGTCCAGTAGTGGTTTGACTTTCTCTAGTCATTCCTAGGACAGAGTCATTTAATCTTCAGTCAGTCAATCAACCAACCACCAAAGTCCAGGACAAACATCAGGTTTGGAAGAGACTTTATACATTCATTTTATCAAGCATTTGGGAAGGAAAGCCTACTTCATATATGTTCACTCTTGAAGCTTCTCCAGTAGGGTTCCTAATCTCAACCCATGGTGCCCCTCCCAGGTGAACAAATGTAACATAATTCACATGGGGTTTTAAAAAAGAATCTGTTATTTTCACCAAAAGACTTACAGGAATAAAGTCAAAACAAAGAATTGCTATGGTTTATGACCAACCAATGAAGTCAAGGTTTTGATATACACAAAAAATGTTAAAATTACAGGAAAAAAATCAAATGTCAGTGAAGTCAAATATAGTAAAATTATCACCTAGGTGCTGGTGCCTTACTGCAACTTTCAGAAATAGACTGATTCTCCCACCACAAATGTAGGACAACAAATATAGTTTCCAGTATTATGTTTATAGTGGGTGGATGTACTCATGCACAAGGAGGGAATCAGGGTCATTGGGGGGAGAGGGAGGGACTGTCATAGATGAAGGAGTGAGTGAAGTCTTCCTTAAGCAGGTGACACTTGAAAAGACACCACACAATATGGAGAAGCCAGCCCTGCAAAAATCTGTGGGGAGTGAGTTCCAGGTAGAGGGAATAAAAGCGTGAAGAGTACAAAGACAGGAAGGCATTCAGAATATTCGAGAAACATGGCGACCACTGTAGCTGGAGCTCAGCAGGCAAAGAATGGAGTGGTAGAAGATGCAGACAGAGAAAGGCCAGGTCAGGTAGAGCTTTGCAGACCAAGGTGAAGGCTTTTCTTTCTCTCTTTTTTTTCTATTACATTGTATAAGTTCCTTTTATATTGTGGATATCAATCCCTTATCCAATATATAATTTGCAAATATGTTCTCCCATTCCATAGACTGCCTTTTCGTTTTGTTGATGGTTTCCTTTGCTGCACAGAAGCTTTTTGGTTTGGTGTCATCCCATTTGTTTATTTTTGCTTTTGTTGCCTTTGCTTTTGGTGTTAAATCCAAACAAATCATCACCAAGACCAAGACCAAGACAGATGATTAGGAGCTTACCACCTGTTTTCATCTAGGATTTTTATGGTTTCAGGTCTTTCATTTTGAGTTGATTTTTGTCTGTGGCATAAGATAGGGGTCCTATTTCATCCTTTTGCAAGTGGCTGTCCAGCTTCCCAGCACCATTTATTGAAGAGACTCTCCTTTCGCTCTTGTATATTCTTGGCTTCTTTGTTATAAATTAAATTGACCATAGATGCATGGGTTTATTCCTGGGCTCTCTATTTTGTTCCATTGATCTATGTGTCAATTTTTTATGCCAATACCATACTGTTTTGATTACTCTAGCTTTGTACTATAGTTTGAAATCAGGACACTTGATGCCTCTAGCTTTGTTTTTCTTTCTCAAGATCACATTGGCTATTTGGGGTTAGGGTATTCCCTGAAATGTGATGGTGAGCCATGGAGGGTCATGAGCAGGGGCGTGGTACTGCCTGACTTAACCTCAAAAGGTTACTTTGGCTGATACGTGGGGAAATAGATGAGGGATGTTGCTGTTTAGCAATATTTGGGGAACAAAGAGTTGATGGTGATTTGAAGAAAGGTAAGAGCATTGGAGGGGTAGGAAGAAGCTGAAGTTGGTATCTATTTTGAAGCAGAGTCAATGAGCTAGTTTGGGATTCACAGATACACATTACTATATATAAAATAGATAAACAGCAAGGTCCCACTGTCTAGCACAGGGAACTATATTCAATACCTGTAATAGCCTATAATGAAAAGAATATGAGAAGATATATATATTTATATTTATATATATATATAACTGAATCACTATGCTATACACCAGAAACACAACATTATAAACCAACTATACTTCAATTTAAAAAAAAAGGCAAGACTTCATCTGAGCAGGAGCCTAGATGATTTGGCTGCATGAGGCTGAATCAAAAGCAAGTGTTGAATTCTTTAATCTGTTCAAAACAATAAAATGATGGAATTAAATATCTCTAGACCCTGACTGTGTCTGTGTATAAACTCTTGGCAGAATTTTGCCTCCCTTTTGCATGTCTTAAGCATGTTCAGGGACTTCTTTTCTGGAATTAAAAAAAAAATGTCTGTTTCTAATTTTCTAATTCAGTTTCAGCCAGTTGCTCCTGATCTGCATTGTCTGAACTAGAGTGGAGGTTTTCAACAGAAGCAGGACACACACACATAATTTTATTGCTTTATCATGCTAGGCAGATATTGCATTTTTTTACAAATTGAAGGATCCTGGCAACCTTGCATCGAGTAAGTCAATCAGAGCCATTTTTTCCAATGGCATTTGCTTACTTCGAAATTAATAATTAATGTGTGCTCTGATTCCTCCGCCGACTGGCCGTTTCTCCATCTCTCTCCCTCATCCCAGGTCTCCCTGTTCCCTGAGACACAACAATATTGAAATTGGGCCAATTAATAACCCTACAGTGGCCTCTAAGTGTTCAGGTGAAAGGAAGTGGCACACGTCTCTCACTTTAAATCAAAATCCATAAATGAGTAAACTTAGTGAGGAGGGCATGTCGAAAACCGAGACAGGATGAAAGCTTGGCTTCTTTTGCAAACAGTTAGCTAAGTTGTGAGTGCAAACAAAAAGTTCTTGAAGGAAATTAAAAGTGCTCCTCTAGTGAACACACAAGTGAAATGATAGGAAAGTGAAACAGCCTTATTTCTGATGGGAAGAAAGCTTGAGTGGTCCAGGTAGAGGATCAAATTAGCCACAACCTTCCCTTAAGCCAAAGCCTAACCCAGAGCAAGACCCCAACTCTCCTCAATTCTATGAAGGCTGAGAGGGGTGAGGAAGCTGCAGAAGAAAAGTTTGAAGCCAGCAGAGGTTGGTTCATGAGGTTTAAGGAAAGATGCCGTTCCTTCTGGTCAACTTGTCTTATAATATTACAATGGAAAGAGCATAATTTTTAGCACTAGTATTCTTGACATTATTAACTATTATTAAAACTTATTAATGCCTTTCAGGGCATTTTCTATGCACACATACATATTATAACTTGTCTGCCAAAAATATGATCATATTATATGCAGTCCCACATTCTCTTTTGTAATCCATCATTTCAAGAAAGGTGCCAATGGGACGGTGTGGACCACTCACCTTCAACCATGCAGTATTTCCACTTTCCATCATAAACAGTCCTGGTTGCACACCAAGGGGAGAAGCTGTTGGCTCTGGTGCAAGAGAAGTAAGTAGAACCCTTGTAGGTGAAGGGAAAGACACATGAATCTTTCTTATCTGAAGGACAGAGGGACAAAATGGGGGATTAGTCCCAAAGAATGAGCCAAGGATGAGACTTGGTCTGGTTTTCATGATGGTCTGAAGGCTACACGTGTAGTCTTTGCATCCAGCCTCCTAATGACAGAAAGGTGTGTCCAGTTTATGTTTGGACCAAGGGTATTGGGGATGAGTTTCATAAACAATGAAGGCAACCCAAGGTACACCGTTCCTCCAGACCACTGCTTCTGCAAGCGGGCAGCTCTAAGGTCACGCAAGATACATCTGGTGAATCACGAGATCCTGTTAGATAACGTGGAGACACACATTAAACGATTTTGAAACATGGACTGAAAAACGATTTCCTTTTTCAATGCTCTTTCAATCCTTCTGATTATACCAAAGAGAAAGCTTCGATGTAATGCTAGTCTTTCTCTACCATGTCTCTAATACTTAATAATCTCCCCTTTTAACAAAAAGAGAGGGCAGGACTCAGGCTCAAAGCCTCCTTCGGACAAGGGCATCTAGTAGAATTTGATAAAAGGATCTTGTTCTCATGATATTTATTTTTATTTGTACTTCCTATTTATGGCAAGTAGTAGTGCTGTCATGGATTACAGAGCTGACGCTAACTATTCTTTTAAAAGAAATGTATTAAAGTGAAGGAAAGTGAGCACATTTAAAGAAAAATGTTGAATACATAGTATTTCTGGTGGCATAGATGTGGCAAGTATGACAGGGTGACACTTGGGTGAGTAAAGTTTAGGAAACACAATTCTTGACCTTTCTATTTTTCTGTACGAGGACCAGGGCTTTATCTCCTTTTAATTAATTTTTTATTTTATTTTATTTTTCATATATTTTTATTGAAGCGTAGTCAGTTTACAATGTTGTGTCAAGTTCTAGTGTACAGCATAATGCTTCAGTCATATAAGAACATACATATATTAATTTTCATATTCTCTTTCATTATAGGTTACTACAAGATATTGAATATAGTTCCCTGTGCTATACAGTATAAACTTGTTGTTTATCTATTTTATATATATTAGTTAGTATCTGCAAATCTTGAACTCCCAGTTTATCCCTTCCCACCCTCTTCCCCTCTGGGAACCATAAGTTTGTTTTCTATGTCTGTGAGTCTGTTTCTGTTTTGTAAATAAGTTCATTTGTCTTTTTTTTTTTCAAAGCTTCCACATATGAGTGATATCTTATGGTATTTTTCTTTCTCTTTCTGGCTTACTTCACTTAGAATGACATTCTCCAGGTCCATCCATGTTGCTTCAAATGGCATTATTTTATTATTTTGTATGGCTGAGTAATATTCCATTGTATAAATATACCACAACTTCCTTATCCAGTCATCTGTTGAGGGACATTTAGGTTGTTTCCATGTCTTGGCTATTGTAGATAGTGCTGCTACGAATATTGGGGTGCAGGTGTCTTTTTTAATTAAGGTTCCCTCTGGATATGTGCCCAGGAGTGGAATTGCTGGATCAGATGGTAAGTCTATCTTTTACACAGTGTATCCTCAGAACCTAGTATCGTGACTTGCTCATAGCAGATGTTTAAGAAATAACTGACAGAATAAAATAAGTCTGGGAAACGCCAGATGGTATAGGGTTAGTTTCCTTTAGCGAAGGACTTGTCAGAAACGTCCATATGCAAATGAGGATTGAATTCGCAGGAGCAGTATAGAGTGTATTGAGTTTTCCTTTTTTCCCCACCACTCAATAGCTCCAGAGACTAATGATCCTTGAAACACATCTTAAGTTCTTCATTTCATGAAGAAGCAAATGAAGACCCCCATAAGATAAGGAGTGATTTGAAGTTAATAGCTTTTTTTTTTTCAGCAGAACTAGAATGAGGACGTGGATTTTCATCTACTAGTCCAAGATGATGGCTTCACTCCTTGCCTTCATGTGCCTCCTTTCCTCCCCACTTCCTGCCTCCTCCCAGATATCATGATGGATTACTGTGAGTACGATACTCTCATAAGTTGTTTGTGTGTGCACACACATATGTGCACGCACACGTGTCTTCCCGCACGTGTATGTGTGTGTGTTAGCTCATGTTACAAAGATGGTGAGGCAAAGCTTCTGTGTCCTCACCAAATCCAGCTTCCTTTTCTTTCTGAGCTCATCACTAGAATCCATTTTTCAGCCTTTCTTATAGTTACGTGGGACCATGGAGTCAATTATGGCTCATAGGATGTGGGTGAAAATGATGTTATCATTCCGTGCCTCAAAAAGTCCCAAGCACCCTTCCACACCCCTTTCTTCCTCTGTCTGCCAGCTGGGTCTGGAACAGTGGTTCTCAATGGAGAAAGGGTGATTATGACCCAGCTTCCCCAGGGGACATTAGGTAATGTTTGAAGACATTTTTGGTTGTTACAAGAGAGAGTGGGAGACACAGGTAGCTCTGCTACTGGTATCTACTGGGTAGAGGCCAGGAATATTGCTAACCATCGTACCATGCAGAGGACGTGAGTCCAGAGCAAAGAGTCACCCCAATGTCAATAGTGCCAAGGTTGAGAAACTCTGAAAAGGAGGACCCTGCAGAGAATGCTGAGGCCTTAGGGGATGGTGGCACCACAAGACAGAAGGGTCCTGTGTCTCTGAATTACAACAAAAGAGACTTCCCACCAAACACCCACACGGAAGTTCAGACAAGTTCAATGTGAACCTCTATTGAGTTAAGCCACTGACATTTGGAAATTGTTATAGCAGTTAGCCCATTACTAACACAGATGGACAAGACAGTCTCTCTCTTCTGTCTGTAATCTAGCAGCTCCACCCTTGTTCTGGATCAGATTCTTACCCTGATTACTTTGGCAAAGGCCGTGAGAGGGATGAGAGATGGATTGGGAGAAAGCAGAGAAGGCCGATCTCCTTCTTTGAGACTCACCAATGGGTTGATGCCATTAGGGAATCCTTGAGTAACACTGCATTTTCCACCTCTGGGTCTCCTCTGGGTCTCAGAACTCTTTGGTCTTGGTTTTGTAAAGTTTAAAACAGTTAATATCTAGAAAGGGCTTAGAAAGGTATCCAGGCATGACTGCCACTCAACAAAAGTTAGTCATCATCATCTTCAACTTCATCATCATCAATGATTTTCCTCAACCAGTAATACCACTGAGTATGTGGGACGCTGGTGCTGACGGGGAGGGCAGGCAGGTACCCCTCCCCCCGCCCCGTACATAGAATTAAGTATATCCTTGGGAGTTGTTAGTAAAAATCAACACATAATAGATACTATTAGCCATCTGCAAAGTAATCCAGCAGATGGTCTAATCTTCTTAACTGGGTTAAAATCCTCCATAATCCGGGGCCCTGCTGACCTCTCTGTTCTCACTCCCTGATTAACATTTCCTTGACCTTACTCCGTGGTCCTTCTTGTCTCTGGAGTTCTGCTCATGCCCTTCATCCCACCTTGAATGCCCTTCCTCTCTGTCTAGTTTACTCCCTGCTCATTCATCCACTAAGACTTGGCTCAGCCTGGATTAATTCTCTTCTTCCCTCCCATCATACTCTTAGCCACTCTCTATAAATGGACTTACCAATTTTTGAAATGATAGAATTGTCTGTTTACTTATCTCTCACTCCCACTCACTATGAGTTCTCTGAGTGTAGGGAGTGGGTTTTACTTATTGCTCTGTTTCTGGCCCATAACACAGTGCCTGGCACTTAGGAATCACTCAGAAAGTATGTATTGAATAAATTAGTCTGTAAATCTGTGCGGGGTTGGGGTGGGGCTTGGAGATACTGAGTTTCAGCACAGAAATGTTGGGGGGGGTCGGTCTCAGGAAAGCATGACCAAAATGAGACAGTTTGACAATAGAAAGGCTGACAATTACCATACTTCAATATATACACACATACATACACACACACACACACACGCGCGCACGCACGCACACACATACACAAAAAGAAAAGAAAAAAGAAAAGCTGACAAGCAAGTACATTGTCTGAATAAACTATATGTTCTCAGCCTTCTAGGGACTTGTCGGTTCTTTTGGGAATCTGAACTTTCTCTCTAGGAAAATGCTCGTGTGCTCTGTGGTAGACACTGCTGCGTGTTCACCAAAACCAGCTTCATTGGCCTCCCAAACACACTGCTAAACTACATTTCCCAGACTCCCTTGCAGTTAGGCATTATGTGGGTCCTGGCCCTCGGAAGTGGGAGGAAGTGATATATGTAACTTCATGGCCTGGCCAAAAAAACTCTCCTCCCAAATCCTCCAGACTCTCTTGATCCTTGTCGATCAGCTAAAAGCAAAGAAACCACAAAGTACTCTCACGCCCTAGGGGATGGTGGAACCCAGAGACAGAAGGAGCCTGGATCCCTGCTGACCGGGTGTACCCTCAACGGACTTTGTAGGAACAAGTAATAAAATGTTATCGTGTTAAGCTACTGATAATTTGGAATGTGTCTGTTACAACGGCTACCCTCGCTGGCCTGATAATTACACATCTTTTTGATACAAATCCAGGGGTTCATGGACTCCAGTGCTTGCCAAGTGACCCCAAATTAGGAATCTCTGGAATATAGAATGTGATCACTGAAACGGGAATTCACGGGATCAAAGTGTAATGAATATGGGAGTGTTTCTTGAACCTTTTCCAAGGGAGAAAAATGTGTCAGGCAGAAAAAGATTCTAATATGGAGACTGTTTTACCATACCTTGAGTGAACTATGTATAATCAAGTTCTCTCTTTATTCTGCTTCGATGTGTACTGTACAATCTTTGGGTGGTTAATTTAGATTCCTAGATACATTAAGTGTGTAGCCTCACACCCACTAGAGCGGACACAATATTTTTTGTACCAATCCAATTAAAAAAAATTTTTTTTATTTTGGGTTTTTTTTTTTTAAACACCGTTATTTGGGTAAAGATACTATTTTTTAAGCAGAAAACAACACAGTGGCAAGGATTTGGGAAACACGGAACCCTTGTGCACTGCTGGTGGGAATGTAAAATGGCACAGCTGCTATGGGAAATTGTATGGCTGTTCCTCAAAAATTTAAAAACAGAGTTACCCTATGACCCAGCAAGTCCACTCCCGAGTGTATACTCAAAATAATTGAAAGTAGGTTCTCAAAGAGATGTTTCTAATACCCAGGTTCAAAACAGCATTGTTCACAATAGCCAGAAGGTGGAAACAATCCAAGTGTCCATCAATGGATGACTGGATAAATAAAAGTGAGGTGCATATATATATTTATTATATATTTTATATATATATGTATATACACACATACATAGATGTATAATGGAATATCATTCAGCCTTGAAAGGAAATTCTGGCACATTCTGCAGCATGGATGGTCTCTGAGTACATTATGCTAAGCCAGTCACAAAAATGCAAATGTTACATGATTCTACTTACAGGAGGTACCTACTGTAATCAAATTTGTAAAGCCAGGAGGTATAACGGTGGTTGCCAGGGGCAAGGGAGAGGGTGGAATGGGAGCTGTTTAACGGGTACAGAGTTTTAACTTTACAAAATGAAGAGTGCTGGATGCTCGCTGCACAACTATGTGACTGTACTTACTACTGAACTGTGCACCAAAAAAATGATCAAGAAGGTACATTTTATGTTCTGTGTACTTTACCACAATCTAAAAAAATGAGTATGAAGGGAGTGTCCAAGTAGGGGGTCTAGAGATTTCAGTGCATTGGAATTATTGAACCCCTCTTTTTAATTCATATATTTGCCTTCCCCCTGCCATGCTGAGTGTTATAAAAGATGCTTGTGTCTGTTATTTTATTTAATCTGTAAAATAGCCCCATGAGGTAAACGCCATTATTCCTCATTCAAGGTTGAGCACTTACTTTAGAGAGGTTACATCGCATGAGCAAGGTCACACAGAGAAAAAGTAGCAGATCCAGGGTCTAAACCCCACGTCTATGCGAGATTTCTACTAAAGTATCTCCTCCCTACTTGGATCCCGTAATCCTTACTTTGGTCCATTCACTTTTTCCCATTTCTAAATCCTCCCCATCATTTCCCAGTATACTTACCTCCACTTGTTTCACAGGAGGAGAGGAGGAAAGTCACGTATCCCACCAGGTAACTGGACCATCCATACATCTCGACTGGCCTCTTCTCCCTGGATTGAAGGACGACAAAAACTTTGCTCCCAAGGGTTTCTTTTCTCTTCCACTAACTCCCAGGTTTGATGTCATGGGTGCCATTTTCTTTCTATCCCCAGAGGGTGATAAAGAATAACTTATTCTTATAGAAAAGATAATTACCTCTACTGCCATTATGGATGGAATGGAGAGACAAAGCATTTGTTGAGCACTTACTGTATTCCAGGCTAGATGCTCAAATCACTTCATGCCACTTGGTTCTCAAACATCAAATAACAAACATTTTCCACCCCACTTTCTGGATGAGGAAATTGAGGCTCAAGAAGCCAAGTAATCTGCCTGAGGAAGTGGTAGGAGTCTAGCCAACATAAATGACTATAAATTATATCGGATTTTCAACTGGGCAATCAGTGCCCCTAACCCCCACATTGTTGAAGGGTTAACTGTACCTCTTAACTCGTGATAATTGCTGTGCAGGAGAACAGAGGCTGTGAAAAACAGCCTAAACCCCACGTCTATGCGAGATTTCTACTAAAGTATCTCCTCCCTACTTGGATCCCGTAATCCTTACTTTGGTCCATTCACTGGGGGCAAGGTTACTCTTGATTGACAGGTCAGGGGAGGCTCTTTTGAGAAATTCATTCTTTAATTCAGAATTCTCCACCATATTTATAATAAAATCCACAGTCCATGCCAAGCCCTTCCCCTTGAAACTCATTCGTTATCACTCTTGCTTTCCCTTGATCCGTACCCTAGTCTTTTTACTGTTTCTTGCATGAGCCAGCTGCGTTTGTTTTTATCTCAGGGCCTTCCTCTTCTCCCCGCCACCCCATGCTTTCCTATCGGATGCTTTCCTGTCCGCCCTCAACCCCAGCCCACACATTTGCATAGTTTGCTTCTTTGTGCCGTAAAGGATTTTGCACACAATTGAGGAGTTGATGTGGGCTGATATTCTGCAATGTTAATGGGTCCACTTGAATCAAGTCATGCATATTAAAAGAACATATGTTGGGGGTGGTTCAAGACAAAGATTGAACTGTGAAGTGAGCCTTAATAGCCAAATGCCTGGAACACTCAGGTTAGGACCGAGTTATTCTTCCAAAGCAAAGCGTTCAAACGCTTTGGAAGACATTTTGTCTCGGGCCGTGGGGTAGTTGGGGCTGGCATCCTGCCACTGTCACCATGTTGTTGGTTGGTAGGAAAGAGGGTTGCTGTGGCTTTGGAGTCAACCCACAGTCAGATGTGGATGCAGTTTTCTCAGTTATCAAGTGAGGGACAATAAAACCAGTAAGATCTTATAAGTGGGGTAGATGCTAGAAAGCACTTTGCAAATGGCAGAGGGCGTGCCAGGTAGATAATAACGACCATTTACGAATCTGGGGGAGAATCAAATGTTACCACTTCCTCTAAACCCTTTACCTACAGTTTCATGCTTCTGTCCCTGCCTCCTCCAAAACCCCAATATCTATACCTTCATTAATTCATTAACCTCAAGTTTTCATTTACCCCTCTTCCCAAGATTCAAATTTAATTAATATTTTTTTTTTGCTGATATACTCAGATCCCCAAAGGCAGAACTTTGTAATGCTTAAAAGCACCTGAACTGGATTTGAATGCTTTGCCTCTTACTTCCTTTATGACCTTAAAATAGTTATTCGTCCCTCTGGGTCTCAGTTCTTCATCTGTAAAATAGAGACAGTGATCATTGCTGTTGGCTCAGAAAGTTAGTACGAGGTAGTTAGAAGATGCTGTGATAGGCAGAACAGCCATTACCACCAAAAAGGTGTCCACGCCCTGGTCCCTGGAACCTGGGAATCTGTTCTATTACGTGGTAAGATTGGGTTAAGGATCTTGTGATGGGGGGATTACCCTGGATTATCTGAGTGGGCTCAATGTAATTACAAGAGTCCTTGTAAGAAGCAAAGGGAGGGTCTGAAAATCAGATGTAACACTGGAAGCAGAGGTTAGAATGATGCAAGGAAGGGGCCACGAGCCAAGGAATGCCAGTGGTCTCTAGAATCTGGAAAAGCTGGGAGATGGGTTCTCCCCTAGAACCACCAGAAGGCACACAGCCCTGCCAACACCTTGATTTTTGCCCAGTGAGTCTTCTGACCTACAGAGTATAAAAGCATAAATTTGTGCTGTTTTCAGCCAGGTAATTTGTTACAGCAGCCTCAGGAAACAAATATAGACACAAAGGGCTTAGAACACCACCTGGCCCATAAAATGCACTTAATGAGTATCAGTTGTCATCATTTTCATCATCACTGCCTCCGTCAGGGTCAGTCATCCTGGCAGATGTCCAGAAAAGATCGTCTCAAACCCCAGACCTCCCTCTCAAGCTGGCGGTGTAGCTTCAGACTAGCCATTTCACCACCCAGACTTTCCATGGTCACAACCGTTAAGTATATTCTTGGTTATGGCTTTGGCAGAGGACGGTCAGACTCCTCCAGGTGACCTTGAATGTGTTATGGAATGTGACTGACTTTCAATGTCCTCATCTGTATATGGGACTACTGAAATCAATCCCATAGGGTTGTTGTAAGAATTCAAAGAGACCATCCTCGCAGAATTCTTGGTCCATGGTGGGTGCTCAGTCATGGTTAACATTTACAGAGCATTTGCTGTGTGCAAGGTATAACTTTGAGCACTTCATTTAATTAGCATTTTTAAGCTTCTTTCTTCCTTCCTTCCTCCTTTCTTTCTTTCCTAATGGAGGTACTGGGGACTGAACCCAGGACCCTGTGCATGCTAAGCATGCACTCTACCACTGAGCTATACCCTCCCTCCAATTAGCATTTAATTATCACAAAACCCTGTGAGGCAGGAACTATTATTAGCCTGTGTTATAGAAAAATAGGCATGGAAAGGTAAGGTAATAACCTATAAAGGGGGACCCATAACTCAAACTAAGTGACATAAAGAGCCTGTTCTCTTAATCATTATATCAAACTTCTGGAGTGCAATAATGCCATTTGGAGCAACATGGTTGGACCTATAGAAATGATCATAGTAAAGTAAGTCAGACAGAGAAAGACAAATACCATATGATATCATTTATATGTGGAATCTAAAAAAAAAGATACAAATGAACTTACTTACAAAACAGAAAGAGACTCATAGACATAGAAAACAAGTGTATGGCTATCAAAGGGGAAGGGTGGGGGAGGGATAAATAAGGAGTTCGGGATCTGCACGTACAAACTGCTATATATAAAATCAACAGCAAGGTCCTACTGTCTAGCACAGGAAACTACATTCAGTATCTTGTAATAACCTAAAATGAAAAAGAGTATGTCTATATATAACTGCATCACTTTGCTGTACACCTGAAACTAACACTATAAATCAACTATACTTCAATAAAAAATAAAATATTTCAAAAATAATAAAATAAAATTTAAACATTTTAAGGTGGCTCCGTCACACAAAGGATAGCTCGTTGGACTTCTAAAAAATTTTTAAAATACATAAGATGGTCAGTTTTAGGTTATGCATATTTTACTGCCATAAAAAATTATCAAAACCAATTCAGAATGCGGTAAGTGCCATGAAGACAATAAACAGGGTGATTTGGTAGATGGTGCCTGACGGGTGTCTGTGTTAGGCTGTCAGGGAGGTCTTCTCTGAGCAGCTGAGGTTTGAGCTACACAAAGTCGCCGGGAAGAGCGTTCCAGGCAAGAGGACTGGTGTCACAGTGGAGCAGAGAGAGAAGAGTGACATCCAGCCAACCAGGGTTCAAAGCCCACCTCTTCTATTTATCTACTGGGTGGCCTTGGGAAGGCCGTTTTACCTCTCTGACCTCCAGTTTTCAACGTTCTCATCTGTTAAGTGGAAGTCACAATCCAGCCGTGGAAGCTATCATGAGAATTACAGAAGCTCATGGGCTTAAGTTCACTGGAGTAGAGTGTCTTCAAAATACTGAGTCCTTCTGCTCCTCCCCAGCAGATAGCTCCATGTCTGAAACAAAACCTCTCACATAACTAATATACATAAAAGAGATAAACAGCAAGATAAACAGGGAACCTTATTCAATATCTTGTAGTAACTTATGGTGAAAAAGAATATCGAAATGAATATATGTATGTTCCTGTATGACTGAAGCATTGCGCTGTACTCCAGAAACTGACACAGCATTGTAAACTGACTAGACTTCAATAAAATATATTTTTTAAAAGAAGACCTCCTCACAAACACACACACCCCTCGTCTATTCCGGGAGGAAGAAGCAACAGGACCTCAGGACGATCTCTTTGAATCTCAGCTTTCTCCTTCATCAGACAGGGAGAGTGCGCCTTACCTTAGAGGGGTGCTACAAAGACTCATGGACCCATGGAGACGTTAGTGCACTGCCAGAAACTTAACAGGCAGTTTGTCCAGGCTACTTTCCTTCTCTTCCATTGTTTTCCCCCAAGTTGGGATACAGGCAGCCTTCCTGAGCAATACATTTACTCATATAATCTGGCTTCACCCACTCCTTCGAGTTTCTTAACAGAGGAAGGAAGCTGCCCCCAAGACCCCCTCCCCACTTTCTCAGGCTTTTCATTTCCAGAGCTCTAGAGCTGCGCCGTCCAGCGTGGTGGCCGTCAGCCACTCGTGCCTCTGGAGCACTTGAAATGTAACAAGTTCTAATTGCCATATGTCACAAGTATAAAACACTAGACTCTGAAGATGAAAAAAATGTCAAGTATCTCATGAATATTTGCTTCTGCTGATGATATGTTAAGACAGTATTTTGAATATCATAGTTCAGCAAAACATATTATTAAAATAAATCGCATCTGTTTCTTCTTACTTTTTCCCAGCGTGGCCACCACGATAGAGATGGCTCATGCCTAGCTTCCTCCACTGGACGGCACGTCCCTCCTTCTGTGCTTTGGGGCCCCCAGGTCCCGCTTCTCACACCCTCCCAGATTTCCAGGTTGAGGTGTACCTTTGAGAGAGTCCTTCTTGGCCCTAGCTGTCTCCACGAGCCCCTCTTTAAGGTTCTGTTCCCCAGATCTCTGGATTTCCGGGGGACTGGCCCGACTGTTTTGGCCACAGCCTGCCTGTAGGATGAGACTGCAGCTCCCAGAAGGAGAGTGTTCTGTAAGTGGTTACAACCAAGGGCAATTTGGGTGGGATAGCCTCATGGTTAATGATGTCCCGCAATGACCTCATGCATATTCGTGAGGCCCATAAAATTCGATCATGTGTGTAGTAATGGGGTCTTGCGGGGGCTGGGGACAGGGACAGGAATGTTAATGAACAGAGGAGAAAGTGCTCCTGGATATTCAGCTACAAAGAAGTGGACAGATTTCAGCTGAATAATGAAAGACTAAGAGACTAAGAATTTTCTCATGTGAAGGGAAGCGTAGGAGAATCGAAACTAGCTCTCTGAAACACATTATTTGATCGTTCCTGATTTTTAAATTATATTTTCCCATTCTGGAACTTTTGGAAGAAGTCAAAAAAAAAAAAAAAAACCCACTCTCTTGCTAGCTTTCAGGACTGACACCACAGAGACCTACCAAATAATACAGTTGATTCCCCAATAGGACTTCTGGGTTTTACAGATGTGGAAACTGAGGCACAGATGGGCTTAGGAACCTGCCACATTGATAGGAAGAGCGGGACTTGAAGCAGCGCATCTGGGGTCTCATTTTATTGTCAATTTGGCGCCCTGTTCTCATTTCACAGGCTTGGGTGTTTTCAGAATAAGAGGCTTTGAGGTTCCCGTTTTCTCACATGGCAGCCCCCTGTCCACCGTCTGCTCGACCTCCGTCTCTGGCTCTGCCTTTACTTCTTCCTCTGAACTTTAGTAAGTCACTCTCTTTGTCAGTCTCGGCTGCACCGTCTTTCTTCTGCTCTCCCCCTTTCTCTCTCTGCCCGCGTCTCCTTTTCCCTCCTCTTTCTGTCTCTTTCTCTATTTCTGGCTTTGGATCCATCTCCCCTCTGTCTCCTGACTTTAAAATATCTATTTTTTCAAAAATATGTATATTTCAAATATATAGATATGTATGTATACATATATGTATTTCTCTCTTTTCTCGCCACTCTTGGCATTTGGCCAGTCTACGGCCTCGTTCAGTATCTTTCCTGGAATCTGCAAACGCTGGTTTGATCAATGATCTTTGTGATCACCTAGGCTGTTTCACTTTCCATGTGTATAAAATACATTTTACTATGCATGACATCAGCACTGCCAGCAAGGCATGTTGTTAAATTCACTTTTAATATATTAATACTCTTAAATATGAGTGTGCATTCTAGACTTGCCTGGCAAGTGAAACTGCCCGTGTATTTTAAACATAGAAATGATGTCAGTGAGACTATACGTCTCATGAGTTAATACAAAAGCAAAATGCAACAATAATCAGTGCTATTGTGAACACCATCACTTTCATACGAAGAAAAATCAGTTATTAAGCAGGGGAGGGTGTAGCTCAGTGGTAGAGCACATGCTTAGCGTGCATGAGGTCCTGGGTTCAACCCCCAGTACCTTCATTAAATAAATAAATAAATATCCTAATTACCTCTTCTCCACCCCCCTGAAAAAATGCCTATTATGGAGGAGCAGCAGAAGTCATGCAGTTGGGGTGTCAGGGAGGGGACTGTTTCCTTCTCTGTTCCTCTTGAGTTCTTGCAGCTGGACTCATCAACACAGGACAAATGGAAGAAAAAGAGACAGATTTTCATCGTGCTCATGGGGGTCTCATAGAAACGGGACCTAAGGAGTAGCCAAAGTAGGCAGCTTTTATATCTTTTAGGTAAAGGAACAATTGATTTGTGAGGAATTGACGGGACAAAGAAACCTAGGTTTTGGGTGCTGGATTTGTGGAGAATCTAAACAGAGTTTGGGCTGGGGACAGTAAATTAAAGAAGTAACAAGGTTTATTTTATGCAGGCTTCTTGGCTCTGAATTCACCACCTTTGATCATAAGGGTGTCCTTCCACCTCCAGATGCAGAGGGTGCACCTTTCACAAGAGAGGTTTAATTTCCTGCTTTCGGGGGGACAGAGGAGGGTAAGAGTTTCTTTCTTACATCAGTTGTTTCTCAAGCAACTTCCATTCAAAACAATCAATGTTCCTTTGTGGCATATTTAGTGGGCAGCCCACTCTGATCTGATAGCTGTTGATACTTTGATGGTTGTCATTTGGGGTCAGGACTTCCTTTTGCCATTTTTGTCCTCAAAGGAAATTTTCATCTTACTGATAAAAATAACAGAGACAAAATGGTTGACATGCTTTCAACTTTTAAGAATATTAATTAAGAAGACAGGAGGAAAAAAATACAGGAGGGTGTGTCTCAGAATTCATAGTTCATTTCCTTTTCAGAGTTGCAAAATCTGAGTGACCATAAATGGTGCATTGCTGTTCCCAGACCTGCACAGTCACCTGCAGCTCATTAGGTAAATCACCAAGGGCCACCAGAGAACACTGGTCCACACTGATCATTCCCAGAGCTTACGCAGAGATGCTTGGGTGGGGGAAGCAAACCGGCTTCTCCAGGCAGCCCCCTGGAACCCTCCAGGGGATTGTTCAGCCCTGGGCTTTCAAAGATCCATAAGGTCCAAGACATGGATGAATCTCTGACTGTTCCTGTGATTCTTGAGGATTGTTGTCATAGAAACCACCAGGAATTTCTCATCATGGCTCTAATCCTTGTCTTCTTGATTGCCAGTTAATTATTTCCTTTTGTGTATTTCATCCTATGCAAGGGGGGTGGTCTAGCTTTGGGGCAGAGAGAGAGAGAAAAAGGATAAAGACAAGGAGGAGGATGAAAAGGTGGTGGGGGAAGGGGGCATTAGAAGTAGGAAGGGGAGGGACTAAGGAGGTGACTGGGGCCAATGGAAGAACAGGAGAGGGAGGAGAAGGAACTAGGGAGAAGGAGGAGAGAGGAGGAGACAGGAGGAGAGAGGAGGAGACAGGAGGAGACAGTGGTTGTGGCTATAAAATCCTGAGGATGAGCTGGTGGACCAGCAGTCCCTGGAGGAAGGAGGATGGTGCTGCCCGTGGTGCTTCTGTTGGTTTGGGTCTGCTGGCTTCACAACGTGGCTGGTCTCCAACTTGGAGGTGAGGAGCAGTGTGACAGCGGCTGGGGTTGGACATTTAAAAACCGAGTCTTTGTACATCTCCTGCCATATGTGATCAAAGCTGAGATGCCATGGAGGGTAAAGGCCATCCTTATTTCATGGACCCTCAGAAAGAAAAACACACTCGTGTTTTTGAGGTATTTCCATTCAAGAGACACGATCCACTGACAGCCTTCTTAAAACAAAGAAGTAGATTCGACAAATAAAAACATAAGGACGGGAATGTACATTAGGAAATTTTATTGGCCAGAGTCGTGTTACTTGATCACCACGTGTCTTCTTCTGCACTAATATATTCTAAATGCCATCTGTTCCCCTCTCTCCTTCCCCAACGCGTCCCACCTCCCTCCAGGTAGAGGTGTCTCCTGGCTCCATCTGTGACCTCCCGCAAGGCTCTGAGCCTCAGGGTCTTGCTCTGAGTTTTCTTCATCCATTCATCCATCCAATGACATTTAGGCTGTTTCCATGTCTTGGCGATTGTGATCAATGCTGCAGTGAACACGGGAGTGCAGCTATGTCTTCAAGATCTTGGTTTCAATTCTTTCAGATAAATGCCCGCAAGTAGAGTTGCTGGATCCTATGGTAATTCTATTTTTAATATTTGGAGCAACTTCTATACTGTTTTCCACAGCGGCTGCATCATTTTACATTCCCGCCACAAACATTCCGTAATTCCTAATATTATGATTCGGTCAGGTTTTCTTTTAAAAACGTTTAAAATTCTTTGTGTCAGGGAAACATTCCCATGTCCTCCAAAGAATTGCTAATGCCCTCCCCTCTGTGAGTGGCAGAAAAAATTTCTAGAGACATTTCTCAGTTTGCTCACTAGAAATGTTTGAGTGAGACTTGCAGTGGAATTTTATCGCACAGGTGATACTGTATTACTTTTGCGTTGTGTTAATTTTGCTTTCTTTTTTAAGGGTGAACATTCCATCATAGGTATATACCATATTTTGTTTATCCAATTATTCATCAGTGGATATTTGGGTTGTTTCCACCTTTTGGCTATTGTGAATAATGCTGCTGTGAACATGAGTGTGCAAATACCTGTTTGACTTACTGATTTTAGTTTTCTTGGGAACATACCCAGGAGAAGACATTATCAGGATTTTTTTAAATCTCAGCTGGTAATTCTAATATGTAGCAAAGTTTGTGAACCACTGCTCTCGTCCATCATGGATATTTATTAATATGAATATTAATATGACTCAGGAAAAAGTTTTAATTTCCAGCCACCTTGGCAGCCAGAAGGATTCAGCTGAAACATAACCTTGTGGGATGAGAAAAGCAAAACAAAAAACACGAGCAAATAAGTAAACAGTCATTAAATAAACAAAAAGTACAATTTTGATGCATCGCCTTCAAAATGTTATTGTTCTTACTCAAATAGAATTTGGTAAAGTATTTTATTTCATTTTAAAGCTTAATCTAGTGAAATAAATATTCGCTTAAAATTGTGTCTTTCAGATGAATTTCCACCAACTGTTGGTGAGTTGATCAAAACTGTTTTTAAATTTTGCAATAAAATGTAAAGCCATTGAATATCATGCTTTTTTTCCTGGTAAGAAATCATATTTTTCATGAAACCACAATTTTATGTCCTTGTATATAAGATAAGTACATTCCATGTTTAAAGAAAAGTTAAGGAAAAGAAGAAAGAAATCATAATGTGATTTTATTTTTGCAAAAATAGAGCCTTCTAGAACATAATGAAATGGAAAATTTCTTTTGTCACCTAGAGATGAAGTGCAAATGTTTCCATATCTATTCATGTGCTCATCTTTGTTAATTCCTCATATTAAAAAGCTATATTTTATTTTTAAATTTCCTTAGTGATTGATATTTTTCAATTTATCTGTTTTTTTTTTTGTTTTGCTTTGTTTTTACTGTTATTAACCATGCCAAAATTAGCATTCTTAACCTGCATGTCATTCCAACTAAAACCAGGAAAGCACAGAGGTTTCTATTGTAACCAGTACTAATTACCATTATTGGGAGGGGATGGTTCTAACATATGTGATATTTCCAAAAGGAAATAATATATAAGGAAAAAATTATTTTATGATTGTATACTTGAAATCCCTAGGAAAACTCATTAAGACGTTTCGTTTCAGTAAGAGAATCTGGCTATAAGGCTGGATCTAAGCTAGACATACAAGAGTCAGCAGTTTTTCTCTGTACTGGTAAGAACCAACTAGACATTTATAGAAAAGGAAATCATTCTATTTTACATCAACGCCAAAAAAAATGCTTCGGAGTTAAATCAGCAGGAAGTATGCAGGACTTCTATAAAGTGAATAATAAAGTCCTGTTGAAGAATATAAAACAAGTTTTTTTTTTTTAAAAAGGCTCATGCCCTGGTCTTGGTTGGAAGACATGAGAATAGTGAAATAAATGTCAGCTTCAAATTTTATTTTTCAGAAACTATCACTCACCTTCCAGAAGTCAAAGGTAAGTTGATCAGAAAACTTTCACTATTAAAACATACTTTCTTTTAATTTTGTAAAAATAGAGAGATCTGTGGGGGGTTTTTTTCTGGTTAAAAAAAATCTTTTTTCTTTTCTCATAAAATGTAACATAAGTACCTTGTAAACAGAGAAAGAAAAATGAGAAAGAGAAATCACTCTGAACTTTCACTGGCACTGTATGTTTCTAGTCTTTAATTTCTGCCGATCTAATAGAGAATACCTGATTTTAAAATTCATATAGAAAAACTCATATAGAAAAAACGCCCAATAGTGATGAGGAATATTATGAGCAAAAATAGTGCTGGGGTGAAGAAACAACTTGTATTATCAGATATTTAAACAAACCACAAATATAGCAATATAAGTAGCATGGTGTCAGCCTAGAAAGAATCAAAGAAGAAAAGAAGAAAAAAGAAGAAATACTCTTTTTGTTGCTTGCTGCCCCCAGACCCTGTTCATTTGACCCCCATCTACCCCACGTCTCCAGTAATTTCAAAACACTTGATAGGAAATATAGACTGGATCCCAGGATGGATTCGAATCTAATACATGGTTTCAAATGTGTGCATGTTTAGAGGTACAAGCGGTTTATTTTACTGTCAATTTGTCTTATTGAATGTCTACTTGGAAGACAACAAAGTCGCACTCTCATCTTGTATTATGTACCAAAATAAATTTCTATTGAATCAAATTTCAAATGTAAAAGAAACAAAATCATTTAACGTAAGAAGAAAGTGGAGGAAAATATAGGTGTGTCTTGAGAACCAGGTCTTTTAAAGCATGACAGAAATCATCTGCTAGAGAAGTCAGCCTTTTAAAAGGGTATAGAAATGCTTCATGCCGGTGGAAATTCAGGTAAAAGAGGGCACTGGTGGGAAGCATGAATTACTATTATCCTTTGAGAGACCAATATCCATAGATGTTAAAAATTCAATGCACTTTAACCTAAAAACCTTACTTTGGAGAGTCTACGCTATAGAAACAAATGCTTTGATGCATAAGGCTTTACGTACATGGAATGCTTGCTGCGTCTTATTTATAGAGGGAAAAAAATCTGAATTCGGAATATATTGAGTAAATTGGGGCACCATCCATATCATAAATTATGAGTTAACAGTGGAAAGAGGTAAGAGCTACAGAAGTTAAAAGGATAAATGTTAAAGGATTTCTATGATGTGTTAAGTTAGAAAGTCAAGTTATGGAGATAAAGTATGATTCATTTCAGGAGGGAGCAAAAATCTGTGTGTGTGCCTGTGTGTGTGTGTATAATATATAAATAATTTCTGTCAATGTGAAAAGATACAAATATACAGGCTATATACATTGTGTGTTTGTGTGTGTGTGTTTGTGTGTGTGTGTGTGTGTATGTGTGTAAATGCCCATGATGGTGGGAGGGGATGAAGAAAAGAGATAGGGGAAGGCAGAAATCATTTAATAGATGCCCGCATTTATGTTTCTAAGCTTAGAATAGATTTCTAGAACTGGGGCCAACTGCTAAGCAAAATTTCAAGACTGTTTATACCATGGGAAAAGGTGGGACAGAAATACTAGTATAAAACAAAACAATTTTATCAGTAGAGGTCCAACAGCCCTGCTATTGTGTGACTCAATAGAGTTCAATAGAACTAGGTCCTGGCTTTGATTTCAGAGTGCAAACACCTGTAGCAGCAAAGTAGCTTTGTAACATCTCAACTAACTCCCCCAGAGAGGGACGAAGAATTTTTGTTCTCTCTAGATGGCAAGTGTTTCTTTCCATTCCACCACAGAGATGGAATCTTCTATGACTGTGTCAAGTTCAAGTCAAAACACAAGTGGTGCTCCTTGAATGAAACGTATCAAGGATACTGGAAATATTGTTCTGAAGAAGGTGAGTGTCTTGCCTCTGAACACAAGGTCTTGGGGACTGAGGGTCTGTGAGATTGCAAGAGGGTTCTGAAAAGGGAATCCAAAGTCTATTAAATTGTGAAAATAAAGTATGCACAGTTCTCTGACAGTACGAAAACCACATTATGAGAGCTCCAACCACATTATCATGAAAGGCAACCTTTCATCAGAACCTCAATCCCTCACCAATACTATTTCATATGCTTTTGCTGGACTAGAGCAGAGCAGACGGAGTGGGGTGTGTGTGTGTGTGTGTGTGTGTGTTTGACAAAGAGGAGGTACCAAATAGAAAGAGTTCTTATTTTGATTGCTTTTCCCTTTTCTATAGACTTTGCAAAATGTGTGTTTCCCTTCTGGTACAGACACCTGATATACTGGGAATGTACTGATGATGGGGATGCGTTTGGGAAAACATGGTGTTCACTGACCCAGAATTATAACAAGGATAAGATTTGGAAATACTGTGACTGATGGTGAGATTAACTGGGGGAGGGGATGAAGAGGTTTAATCATTCTCGTGGGAAAGAATCTACGGTTTTTGTTGGACAAGGAGGTAGGACCCTCACAAAAAAGGCTTTGTTTTTCTGAGGTATGAGTTGAAGGTGATCTGACTGTAAATAAGTTGGGGTTTTGATGACAGACTATGAGGTTTTGATTTGGAAACCTACACGCTAGTCTCAGCGCTTTTACTTGCTGATTGTGTAAAATTAGCCCCTTAAAAAAAATGTATGAATTTTAGGTGATAATGATGTGTCCATGTAGGTTCAGAAATCATAACAAATGTTGGGGGATGTCGATCATGGGGAAGGCTGTGCATGTGTCAGGGAATCTGTCTATCTTCTGCTCAATTTTGCCATGAACCTAAAACTGCCCTCAAAAAAGAAAGTCTGTTAAAATGCATTACCATAAGTCATTTTTGGGGAGTTCAAGATTTGCAGACACACTACTATATATAAAATAGATAAACAACAAGTTTCTACTGTCTAGCACAGGGAATAATATTCAATATCTTGTAGTAACCTATAATGAAAAAGAATGTGAAAAGGAATGTGTATATGGATGACTGAAACATTATGCCGTCCACCAGAAATTGATACCACATTGTAAACTGACCAGACTTCAATTTTTTTTTTTTAAGTCACGTTTTAAAAAACAAAAAAGTGAGTGACAACTGAGGTGGGACCTGAGGCAGGATCATAGGTGTTGATGAGATGATGTGTTAGAGTGAACAGTCTGTTTTATGGCTGACCCAAGCTGCACTGTACATCTGCTTTAGGTGTCAAAGAAAAGAACACATTTCAAAATCAAAATGGAGTGACTATGGTTCAGGCATCCAAATAGAGCCAGGTGGTCCTTGTGGATGTGGTTTCTGAGACGTTCCTCCATCACTGAGAACTTGACTTTTCACACTCGAGGATACCACCCATCATTCGCAAAACAATACCTGCCAGCAGCTGGCAGCTGTAACCTGATGGTCTCGAGGTCTTCCCTGGTTACTCTGCAACCATTGTGGACCCTAACCAAGCCTTGCGTAACAAGCACCCTTACTTCTTGCCAGCTCCAGTCCTAATTCTCGACAAACTTACATAATTTTGTGGCTTTGGCCTATATATGCTTCTCCCATTTGTAGTCTAGGAGAACACAATTCAAGTGTTTCTGGAATCTGTGTCTCCCAGGTTATAGTTCTTAGTCTGTCTTAAATAAAACTCTTTTCTATTCCTGTTACTGATTGTTTATTATTTTTATTGACACCCCTCATAGGGAAAATAGGTATTTTCAAATACAAAGCAACAGTCCTTGATGAATTTTCAGGTCCTTAGCTGTTCAGATACTTCCTTTTCTGTTTGCTCTTTGCGAGTTTGTTAGGAGACATTTTTGGGATAAGCCCATGGAGAGTGTTTATTTGTTTTGCTTTTTTCCATTACTATGTAAAGATTCAGGTCCTAAGAAAAGATCAAAACCCTTCCATAAATGCAATTTGCCTCCAAGGGTCAAATGAAAACTAGTTGTCAAAGCTGTGAAGTATGCTTTCAAATCTGTTTCTATAACATGTGAACAATATTCAACAGCCGCCCCCCTACCCCCCATGCCAAGTCAGCTTTTCATCTACCATTTATTTTATACTGGCCTAACTGAACTATAGAATTTCAGATATTAGTGGGATGGGAAATGCCGTAAGTCTTACTGAAACATTAAATTGCAAAGTGCCGTATAATAAATGTTTGAGTTCTTCTTGCAGGTTTTAAAATTATAAAGTTTCAAAAGAAAATAGAAACAAAAGTAGCAATCTAAAAAAAAAAAAAAAAACGGACATAAGAGCTCACAGAACTCAGTATCAAAAAACAAACAACCTGATTCAAAAATGGGCAGAAGACCTGAACAGACATTTTTCCAAAGAAGACATACAGATGGCCAACGTGCACAATATCATTAACCATCAGGGAAATGCAAATCACAACCACAATGAAATATCACCTCACACCTGTCAGAATGGCTATTACCAGAGACAAGAAATAGCAAGTGTTGATGAGGATGTAGAGAAAAAGAAACTCTCATGTTTTGTTGGTGGGAATGTAAATTGCTGCAGCTACTATGAAAAACAGTACGGTGGTGCTTCAGAAACATAAAAATAGAGCTACCAGTTGATCCAGCAATCCCACTTCTGAGCATTTATTCAAATGAAATGAAAAGATTAATTCTAAAAGAGATATGCACTCCTATGTTCATTGCAGTATTAGTTACAGTACCTAAGATATGAAAGCAACCTAAGTGCCCATCAATAGAAGAACAGATAAAGAAGTGGCAGATAGATAAATAGAAAGACAGACAAACAGATAGACAGATAGAAAATAGACAGATATAGAGATATTAGCATTGGGAGGGAGGACACAAACAAATGAGATCTTGCCGTTTGCAACAACATGGATGGACCGAGAGGGTGCTATGCTACATGAAATAAGTCAGAGAAAAACAAATACTATATGATATCATTTATAAGTGGAATTTAAAAAGTAAAACAAATGAACAAACAAAACAGAAACAGAGATACAGAGAACAAACTGGTCATTGCCAGAGCAGAGTGGGTGGTAGGGGAACGAATGAAATAGCGAAAGGGGATTAAGAGGTACAAATTTCCAGCTATAAAATAAGTAAGTCATGGGGACATAACGTACAAGTAGGGAACATAGTCAATAATACTGTAACAACTTTGTATGGTGACGCATAGTAACTGGTCTTATTGTGGTGATCATTTCATAATGTATAAAAATATTGAATCACTATGCTGTACACCTGAAATGAACATAGTATTGTATGTTAATTACAACTCAATAAAAAATTTAAAATGTACAGTTTGAATACATCTTTTGGATCTAAACAAGAGGTTCTAGTGAAAAAACAGAATTCTCTTTAATTTGATATATGAGTTATAACTGGTAAATGCAGGGACCTTTGTCTCATTCATCGCTGTGTCCTCAGCATTGAGAGAAAGACACTGGTTTAAAGAGGAAGCATAATAAATATTTGTAGACTGAATCTCTCAGAATCCTAGCAGCTGGGAGTCCAGAGTGCGGCGTTCAGGAGCATGACTCTCTCACTCCCACTGGCCATCCGCTAGGTCGTTTCTGGTGGCCATGGAGTGTGGTGGAAGTCCTGTGACTGCTTCTTCTGGGGGAGCTGCCCTTTACCCACTCATGTGTTTCTGGTGGGATTTCCAATATGGCACCACACCTCTATGAGTGCAGTGATAAGAATATCATCCAAGTGTACCTTGATTCTTTCCCAGAAATGTGACTTTTGAGTAAGTAGAAACGCCCCAAGAGGAGTGAGGAACTTCCTTGGTCACCTTATGTAGAAGCTGGAAAGAGATGGTCCAGGACCTCCTTCAGGTCTTATCTTCACGTTGCTGGGTTGTTCAGCTCTCTTTTTGAATTCTATGAGCCACCCAGAGCCTTCTAATAAATGCTGGGGCTCTTCATTGGTTTGTTTGATGCCTACATTGGTCAAAGTTGACCGTTGGCTGTAGCTAAAAAACCCCGAGTCAGATGTTAATTCCACAGAATCAGGACAGACAACAGATCCTTAGGGAAATGTGATGGATTTGTGAGTGGCGATCAAGACGTAAGGGGACAAAAGATGGTGAAACCCCTAATCATGTTTTATTTTTAAATTTTTTTACTTAAAAAAATTTTATTGAAGTATAGTTGATTTATAATGTTAAGTTTCTAGTGTGCAACACAGTGATTCAGTTATACATATACATTCTTTTCTTTTTCATTATAGGCTATTACAAGCTATTGAATATAGTTCCCTGTGCTATACAGTAGGACTTTGTTGTTTATCTATTTTATATATAGTAGTTTGTATCTGCTAATCTCAAACTCCTAATTTATCCCTCCCCCCACCTTCCCCTTGGTAACTGTAAGTTTGTTTTCTATGTCTGTGAGTCAGTTTCTGTTTCGTAAATAAGTTCATTTGTACCATTTTTTAGATTCCACGAATAAGTGACATCATATGATATTTGTCTTTCTCCATCTGACTTACTTCACTTAGTATGATAATATCTAGGTCCATCCATCTTGCTGAAAATGGCTATTTCATTTTTTATGGCTAAGTAGTATTCCACTGTGTGTGTATGTGTGTGTGTTTGTGTGTGTGTGCGGAGGAGGAGGAGTATCCCATTGTGTGGGATATTTTTTATCCAATCATCTGTCAGTGGACATTCAGGTTGCTTCCATGTCTTGGCTATTGTAAGTAGTGCTACTGTGAACATTGGGGTGCATGTATCTTTTCGAATTAGAGTTTCCTCCAGATATATGCCCAGGAGTAGATTGCTGGGTCATATGGCAAGTCCTTTTTTTAGCTTTTTAAGGAATTTCCATACAGTTTTCCATAATGGCTGTACCAAACTACATTCCTACCAACAGTATAGAAGGGTTCCTTTTTCTCCAGACCCTCTCCAGCATTTATTATTTGTAAACCTCTTGATGATGGCCATTCTGACTGGTGTGAGTTGATACCCCATTGTAGTTTTAATTTGCATTTCTCTGATAATTAGCTATATTAAGCACTTTTTCATGTGCCTATTGGCCATCTGTATGTCTTCTTTGGAAAAATGTCTATTTAGGTTTTCTGCCCATTTTTTTTTTTTTGCTTCTAATCACGTTTTATAATGAATTTTAGCATCAGCCCATGCAGAGGTGAAACAGATAAGATGATGATGAATTGGACCATCGGAAATGCTGTTGTGTAGGTAAAACATGGCTAGATGTTAGCAGTTTCCTGTATTTCAACCCAGTATCGTCCCAAAGCCCGTGTCCCACTGAGAGGGAGTACCCGGGCCAGGTCATTCCTTCTAAAGATATTGGATAAAATCAGGAAATAGATGTTCAAATTAAAATTTTGCTTCAGGGTCTACAATCAAAATAAGATTTTTGTGTGTGACTGTGCTGAAATAATTTCACACCCTATTGGCCATATGGCTAAACTGGCACCAAAAAAAATTCACTCAGAAATAGATACTTGAATATGTGAGTTCCTAAATGTCATGAAGCCAGTCCACTGCTGTTTCTCTTGTAATGAGGATTAGAATTTGACATGTTTGGGAGGACATAAAATTCAGAATCAGATGAGAAAAAATAATACCTGGTTAGAATTCCAAGAATTCACTGCCTGCTGTTTCCCATCACTGAGTCATGATTCTGGACTTGGCAAGTCATCTGGAATCACCCAGCTGTTTTTATTTAGTATTTGTGAAAGGCAGTTGGTTGCAGTTTCAATCATTTACTAATAATCGGTTAATGCAAATCTACACCAAAACTACAGGCATTATTCCAAGGTGTGTTTAGGCTTTTATAAGCCTGAAACAGACTATTGCAACATCAAAAGCCTAAACAACTCTTGGGATATATAAAATATCTTAAAACCTCCACCCTCAAACCCATCCATACCAAGTCAGAGAACACTTTGAGCAGTGTTTTTCAAACCGTGGGTCATGATATCAATTTAATGAAGCACTGCCAGCATTGTTTAAATTAAAAATGTGCTGTATAGCACAGGGAGCTATATTCAATGCCCTGTAATAGCGTATAATGAAAAAGAATATGAAAAGGAATATATGTGTGTAAGTGAATCACTATGCTGTACACCAGAAATTAACACCACATTATAAATCAACTATATGTCAATTTTTCTAAAGTTTTTAAAAGTGCTGCAGAATTGGATAGAAAATCACAGAGTGCATCATGTGTTTCCAATGCATTATTTCTAAAACATTTGAGTCCATTTTATAAGTAGATATGAGTGCCTTTATAAGTAAAAACCTATATATGCACCAGATCGTATTTTGAAATATATTCTTAGGGTAGATCATGGCAGGGGGGAGTCTGGAAACACTGTCTTTGTGGACCCCAAAGGCCCATCGTAATCTTTCATGAGGAATGGGCAATCCTCTAAAAAGAATGTTTCTGACTTGTCTTTCTAGTCTGGTGGAAAGGATTGTCTCTGAAATGAGTTTAATTGTCCCAGTGGAGAGCAGCGGGACCCACGGTGACTGAGCCCAGGTGGTGGCAGTTAGTCCTTAAGGCACAAAGGGATCATGGTTCTTGTAACAGGCATCAGGGACTAGTTATTAATTATATCCTAGACCCAGAGAGACATCTGGGGGTGATAAACAAAATATAGGTTTTTCTCAGAAATAAAAACAACTGACTAATCTCCCCATTTGGTCCACGTCAGGTCCCCTGGTGCCCACCCTTCTAATTCTCTTAGCTTTCACACATAAGTGAGGTCATACACTGTTTTTCTCGTGGCTTATTTCACTTAGCATAATGCCCTCCAAGTTCATCGATATTGTCACATATGGCAAGAGTTCCTTCTTTTTGAAGGCAGAATAATATTCCATTAAACATATAACATTTTCTTTATCCATTCACTCATTAATGGAGACTTAGATTGTTTCTGTATCTTGGCTGTTGTGAATTATGCTGCAGTGGACTTGGGGGTACAGCTCTCTCTTCAGGATAGTGACTTTTTTCCCTTTGGATATATACCCAGAAGTAGCATTGCTGGATCACATGGTAGTTCTATTTTTTGTTTTCTCAGGAACCTCTATGCTCTTTTCCACAATGTCTGTACCAGTGGGCAAAGACTTGAATAGACATTTTTCCGAAGAAGACTTACAAACGGCCAACAGGTATATGAAAAGGTACTCAACATCACTAATCATCAGGGAAATTCAGATCAGTTCCACAGTTATCATCTCACACCTGCTAGGATGGCTGTCATCAAAAAGTCAAAAGGTAGGTGTTGGCTGGGATGTGGAGGAAGGGGAACCCTCCCATGTTCTCCTTGAGGAATCCACTAGGGGTCAGGCTTGAGCTCATCACTGTTCAAGCTCCATGGGAAAGATGAAGTTCTGCCTCACATCTTAACCTGGACGCTTGGAGTAAAGTGTAATTTGGGGAACTTAGCAGGCCCTGTCCAACGGGGTCATGCAGCATGGTGGCTTAGAACGCTCTGGAATCAGACAGCATGGGATTTGAAGCCCCCTCCACATTTTACCAGTTGTAACACTTCAGACAAGTTGTTCACCTTTTTTAGGTCTTGGTCTCTCCATCCACAAACTGGGTTCATTGCTTACCTTATAGAAGTTTTGTTTGGATTATATAAGGATAATTGTAAATAATCATTTTATTAGTAGTAGTATTGTATTCAGAGTTGTCACAGCAGTAGTAATGATTAAAAGAAAACACTGAATGCTCACTCTGCGCTAGGGATTGCTTTAACGGCTTTGCACACAATGACCCATTTCCTGCAGCAATCTTAGGAATCAAGCACTATTGTTAACTCCACCTTTTTTGTCAGTAAAATGAGGCACAAAGCAGTTGGGGTCACACAGCTAGTAAGTGGAAGAGCCAGGAATGGAATCCGGGCACTGTGACAACAGGAGCAGGATTCTTGACATTAGTAATTATTTACGACGATGACTTTGCTCATGAGCAGAAGTGGAACTCAGACCTAGATTTATCTGACTTGAGGATTCACAGTATTTTCCATCAAACCAAATAGCCTCTATAAAACATATATATATAACATAAAATATAAATAATATTATATATATAAATATTTTTTCACACTGTGCTCCACACAGAGTGAACATGAGGACTTGTGGCCTGGTAACAACTATCCCATCTGGCCCACACACAAGGCATTCTTTGCCTTTAGCAATGTACCCAAGAGGCGAACTGGACATTTTAGGTATTACTGTCAACAGTGCCTAAAATTGGCTCTCAGCTCTTCAGAAACTAGAACCAGAATTCCTAGTTTCTCATAAAAACAAAGAGTTACATCGCTATAGCCAGCCATGGAAAAACTTTGAAAGCCATTCCCATCTACTCTCTGCTGGGCGCAAATGACTTTCTGATGGTTACGAAGCAAGTCAGAGTCACCAGACTGACAATAACAATAACCCTCCTTTCTAAAAAAATTGTCATATAGTCAGTTACAAAGTGTCGATTTCTGATGTACAGCATAATGTCCCAGGCATGGACATATATTTGTTTTCATATGTTTTCATTGAAAGTTATTATAAGATACTGAATATAGTTCCCTATATTCCATATATTGCTATACATAAGAAATTTGGGGCTTTGTCTATTTTTATATATAGTGGTTAACATTTGCAAATCTCAAGCTCCCAAATTTATCCCTTCCTATCCCCTTTCCCAAGTAACCATAAGATTATTTTCTATGTCTGCGAGTCTGTTTCTTTTGCAGATGAGTTCATTAGTGTCCTCTTTTTTCTTTTCTTTTCTTTTTTTTTTTTAGATTCCACATATGAGTGAATGACCATCATTAAAAAGCCCAGTCAGAATGACCATCATTAAAAAGTCCACAAATGACAAATGCTGGAGAGGGTGTGGAGATAAGGGAACCCTCCTACACTGTTGGTAGGAATGTAGTTTAATGCAGCCATAATGCTAAACTGTATGGAAATTTCTCAAAAAACTAAAAATAGACTTACAATATCATCCAGCAACCCCACTCCTGGGCATATATTCAGAAGAATCTCTAATTTGAAAAGATATATACACCCCAATGTTCATAGCAACACTGTTTATAATAGCCAAGACATGGAAACAGCCTAAATGTCCATCAACAGATGACTGGATAAAGAAGAATCTGTGGTGTATTTATACAATGGAATACTACTCAGTGATTTAAAAAAATGATAAAATAATGCCATTTGCAGCAACATGGATGGACCTGGAGGTCATCATTCTAAGTGAAGTAAGCCAGAAAGAGAAGAAAAGTAATGATGACCCCTTTTTATGAGGGCTACATGTGGGCCAAGTTTTGGCTTGGTTGGTTTACCACATGAGCCCACAAAGCCCTGCCATCGAGCCTTTGAGGGAGGTCTGGCCAGTTCGTTCAACAGTGGCTGATGAGTGAGTCCTATTTTTCAGGTGTGGTTTTATTTTACTGGCAATAAGAGTATTAAATGGGAGAAAGTCCCTGCCTCCAGAGTCCAGAATCCAGTGGAGCAGAAAGATAGCAAGCTAGTAGGCACACAGGCCAGAGATAAGGATGCAGGAACCCCTGTGGGAGTGAATGTGGCACCTTCGGTCAGGTGGAGATGAGCACTGTGTAAAACACTAAGTAATCGTGAGAGGGAAGGAGAGCGCGTTACGGGAGCCACGACGTTAGAGAACGTGGCTCAGGAGGCTTTTCTGAATTTCCTTTTTTTATGCCATATGATGTCACTTATATGTGGAATCTAAAAAAATGATACGCATGAACTTATTTACAAAACAGCAACAGACTTACAGACGTAGAAAACAGACTTATGGTTACCGGGGGAAAAGAGGAGAGGAATGTTAGGCGTTTGGGGTTTACAGGTACTAACTACTATATATGAAATGGATAAACAGCAAGGTCCACTGTCTAGCACAGGGAACTATATTTAATACCTTGTAATAGCCTATAATGAAAAAGAATATGAAAAGGAATATATATATATATATATATATATACATCTACATATATAAAACTGAATCACTGAATACACCAGAAACTAACACATTATAATTAAAAGTAAACTCTACTTCAATTAAAAAAATAATAAATACACAGAGGAAAAAAAGAAAATTACATTAAATTTTCTGAGCAGATGCCATTAAATCGCAGAGATCTGAAGAAAGGGCGGGAGGGAGTGCTGCTTGCCATCTTCTGGGAATAGAGCTTCTGAAAGGCATGCAAATGAGAGAGACAGCATTGTGTTTCGGTGTTCAAGGAATAGCGGGGGGCTGCTTGGTTTGAGCAAGGGATGGGGGACATCAGAAGTCAGATCCAGTAGGGCCTTTGGTGTTTTTCCTGAAGTCATGGAAGGCCATCGGGGATGCTCATCCTCGCAGCAGCAGGATCTGTCTCCGGCTACTGTGTGCAGAGAATTAGAGGAGGCTGAGGTGAAACCCAGGGAGACTGGTTAGGCAGCTGTCATGGTCCACGGGGAAAATGATCATGGCTGGGTCAGAGAGAGGGACAGAGCATTGGCAGCAGTGGGAAGTGGCTGGATTCAGGACAGACTTCAGTGGCAAAGTCTGCGGGGTTGGCTGGTGGACTGGATATAAAGTGGGAGAGAGGAATCAAGGGTGACTCCAGTGGGAGCCATGCTGCCAGGTGAATGGTCGTGTCGCGTACGGAGATGCAACAGCAGGAGAAATAAAGAGTATTTGGTGGGGGAAATAAAGATTATCTGGATGATCCCAACTTTACAGATGAGAAAAATCGGATTGAAATAGGTTAAACCAGTTGCCCAAAGTCTCAGAGTGGGAAAGAGGTGGACATTCAATGCAAACCCAGGCATTTCCAGCCCCTCACGAAATACTCACCCTCTGTCTCTTTGATACTTCTACGTGTGTCGGTGAATTCTCACATCTCTCATTCTCTCTAGAAACGCTCACCTGCACGAATGCTGTAGATTAGAATTAAGCTCCACTTGTCTACATGTGGGTGCAGGTCAACTTTTCCAAGAATCAAGACATCTTTGCTTTTCAGGTTGGCTCTCAATTCATGCCCATGATCTCAGCTTTTTCCACGGTGTCAATGATCCCATTCTGCAGAGACAAATCAGGGTATTAGGGACTGAATTGTGTCTCCCTCAAATTCCTATGCTGATGCTTTAACCCCCAAAGATACACGAGAGATGTCTTTCTTTTTCCTCCTTTCTTCCCCCCCACCCCGCCTCCCTCTGTCTCTGTCTCTGTCTCTGTCTCTGTCTCTATCTCCTTTTATGAGCACAGAGGAAAGACCTTAAGCATGGTGAGAAGGTAGCCTCTCCAGAAATCGAATTCACCAGCACCTTGGTCATGGACTTCTAGCCTCCAGAACCATGAGAAAATGAATGTTTGTTGTTTAAGCCACTCAGTCCGTGGTATTTTGCTATGGCCACCTTTACAGACACACAGGGTGTCAGGATTTATGTATCTTATCTGCAATTACTCACCTCTTAAAAAAATAAGAGATACTACTGGAGGTTTAAACACCTGCCATTCATCTGGTGCCATGTGTCAATGAAATATAGATATTAAACAACTCTTGTAAAAGATCATGGTTACGTTATTTAACCAATGTCCCCAACTAAGAAGTGAGAAGTCTGGGATTTGAAAGTTAGTCTACCAGACATTAATGCTTGTAATATTTTCCACTGGGTCTAGAGTTGGCATTGCAAGTACCCAAACTCAGTGCTATATATCTCTTCATTTTTTCAGAAGATAAAACTGAACCCCCCCCCGCAAAAAAAAAAAAAAAGGACACTAATGAACTCATCTACAAAACAGAAACAGACTCACAGACATAGTAAACAATCTTATGGTTACCGGGGAAAGTTGGGGGGAAGGGATAAATTTGGGAGTTTGAGACTTCCAAATGTTAGCCACTATATATAAAAATAGATTTAAAAAAAAAGTTTCTTCTGCATAGCATAGGGAACTATGTTCATATCTTGTAATAACCCTTAATAAAAAATTGAAAATGAATAGATGTATGTATATGCGTAAGAGGGACATTGTGCTGTGCACCAGAAATTGTCACATTGTAATTGACTGTACTTCATTAAAGAAATAAGTTAAAAAATAAAGTATCTCCAAGAAAAAAAATCAAAATACAAAACAAACAAATTTAAAAGAAAACTGAACTGCACACCATTCCCTTGCTGCTAGAGTCGCTCGTAATTTCTCTCTGTTTCCCTGTGGTTAGAGGTATTCATATGGAAGCTCTAGAATCCACGTCCCACTCTGCCACTGGGTAGGTTTATGACTTTGTAAGGTTTTTCTTTCACCTTCACCCCATCCCTCCCAGTACTGTTGGCTAGATTCCAACTTTGGTTTTGAAAAATAGTTTATCATAGTTGGTTGAGTGCCTTGGGGCATAATGATCATTTGGTTGAGCAAGAAAGGAATAATGAGTTCTCTCTGCCTTTTCCTTCAACCCTTCCAGAGGACAGGGTGTTCTGGATCCTGTTCACAGTGTCCTGCCCATGCCTTTAGCGTGTGGGGTCAGATGAATCTCTACAATGTGCCTCACCAACTCAGGATCATCACCACCTCCGTAGCCCAGTGAATATTCAGGACTATAACTTCTCATTATCTTTGGAAGAAGTTATAATTAGAACTAAGAGTGTTTTTTAAAATTCACCAAGAGACAAAGTCAGATGCACAAACTATCTTCCTTAATAAATGACAATAACTCAAATATCTGCCACAAATATTAGCTTATTAAATAATAGCCATAGAAAATAATAATTATGATCCAAAAAGCAGGCCTCATATTCCTACGGATTTTTGTTTGTAGGGATCCTGGATGGAGGTAGTGACAGACTGAGGTGTGATGGAAATAATTAACCGGAATTACTCCCCACAAAAAAGGCCTATTCACTGGGCTCTCAACAATCGGATGCAGGTAGCCCAGACATTTTCCAGACCAGGCATGCAAGCTCACAAAGCAAAAGGGATTTTCCAGAGTGACTCAGCGAACAAGTGTCAGACGGGAAGCAAGTTCATCGAGAGAGAGTAAGGGTGGAACCTGTGACTCTGAAGAGAGCGGGCTTCCGATGAAGTCTCTTCGCCTGGAAGAGCTCGCTGGCGGCGGGCTCGGCGCCGAGCCACGTGGCTTGCCGGCAGGCGCCTGTGCTGCGTCTGTGCCCTTCCACCTCCGCTCGAGCCGCGTAACTTTGACACATGGTTTTTTGCCTCTTGGGGCCTCCGTTTCCCCAGATGTCAAACCTGGGATACAGTTCCCATGCCACCAAGTTGCGGGAGATGTGTCTCAGCTCGGGCGGGGGAAGCACGAACGCCCACCACACTGCTTACTCGTGATTGACAGGTGACCACATCTCCTGCCCTGCGTTCAAATCCATCAATTCAGCAAAATAGCAACATAGAAAAAGCAAAAGCCTGTGTATCAGACAGGAGAGGCCGCCTCTCCAGGCCTTTATTGACATTTCTCGACTTCTCTTGTGTTCCGTTTTCTCTTCTCTTTGAAAGAGGCAAATGTGTTTCTAAGCCATAGCCAGTCCCCATGTGTTTGCAGATGAGGCATAAGTGAAGTCGCATCTGAAAAGACCTCAGCACAGACAGATGCTGAAAGATGAGTGTTAATAACCTCCCTTCCTGACGCTGCCAAGATGCTTGGTCTCTGGGACGGCCTGTTCCTCATTTTGGATTGCCCTGAGGATTCCCCCAGGACACCCGCCTCCTTAGGGGAAGTCACTCTTCCAACCCTTTGTCTCTCTTATAAAGTGCTCTTGTCTCTTCTGCTCTACCTGGATCCCTCCAGAGATGGTGGATGGGAAAGGAAGTCTACAGTGGGCCAAGCCCACAGCAGTGGACCTGAGATTGAGATCTGTCCTTTCCACATACTGGCTGATCACAGGCATGGTGCTTTCTGAGCCTCACTTATCCAGGAAGCTAAAACTGGCTTTGCCTTTCTAGCTGGAATTTCTTTTTTTTTTCAATAATCAAGGGAGTAAATGATATGAAATGGATATGAAAATATTCAGCAAGCTCCAGAGAGCAGTGGTTCTCAAATTTTATCAAACAGCGGACTCACTTGGAGGGCTTGTTACAACACAGGTGACTGGTCTCATCCCCTGAGTTTCAGCAGCTCTGGTGGTGGGGTGGGGGTTGGGGGGGCCTAAGGATTTGTATTTCTAACAAGTCGGCAGGTAAAGGTGATGGAACTGGTCCAGGGACCACACTTTCAGAATGCTGCTAGAGAGCCTTCTCAGATGGAGGCTCCTACTTTTTCTAGGCACTCTGAGATTTAGGGCTTAGGGGGAAGAGGCTGTGGAGTAAGGCTGTGTGCTGTGGGAGCAGCTGGAGTAGGAGGGGTAGAAATTGGAGCATATAAAACCAGAGGCCACATTTGCAACGGTGCAGGCCACCTGCAGGTAACTGGAAATGGTGAACAGTCTGGCAAGCTGGGTGCCCCTGGTTCTCTGTGTGTGTGGGCTGAAGGCAGGTGAGATGGCAAGATGCGTGAGAGAGGGGAGAAGGGGAGGCCAGAGGAAGAAGGAAAGACCTAGGAGGCAGTGGCTTGGGGTGAGACGGGCAGGAAACATTCTGTCCAATGTCCCTAATCTCTTTGAAATGCAGCATAATGGTTGATGCAGAATAGAGGATTTCGAGAGTTCTGGGTTCAAATTTTGCCTCTTCTTCTCAATGGTTGAGTGATCACGAGCAAGTAACTTTGCATTTCTTTAAGCCTCAGCCTTCTCATCTCTAGAATGGTTATGATAGTCTTTAAGAAAGAGGAAGCTAGGAAATCCTGCCGTATGTGACAACATGAATGAACCCGGGAACTCAACGCCGAGTGAAATAAGCCAGACACAGAGGGACAAATACTGCATGATTCTACTTATATGAAGTATTTAAAATAATCAGACTCGTCAAATGATTATAAATCAATAAAAAATGAAAAAAAAGAAGAAAATATAAAATAATCAGACTCACAGAATCAGAGCGTAGAATGGTGGCCACCAAGGCTGAGGAGAAGGGGCAATGGGGATTTGTTCAACAGGTAGAAAGGCTCAGTAATGCAAGGTGAGTGAGTTCCAGAGGTCTGCCGGTAACACGGCACCTAGAGCTAGCAGTGCTGGACTGTGCACTTAAAGCTTTGTAAAAAGGGTAGATCTTATGTAAAGGGATATTATCACAATAAGTGAGAGAGACAGGAAGGAAGGAAGAGGTGGGGGGAGAAAGGAAAGAAGAAGCTTAGTATGCATTGCTTTGGAAAGTTCTCCAAGACCTTTTAAGGGAGCAAGTTTCAAAATAAATGGTATGTAGGCTAAGCTCTCCTTTGTGTAAAAAGGGAGTGAAATGTTATTAATACGTGCAGTGGAATACTCATAAACGATTTCTGTAGGTTTCACAAGAATCACAAAATGGTTATCTGTGGGGAGACTGGGGTCAGGGATGGCCAGGAAGACTTACATGATTTCACTCCATAACTCACTTGAAATTTGAACCATATGCATTGCCTCTTCAGAAAACAAATAAATTAAATAGAGGGCAAGTGATCTTATCTCCCATTGTTGTTCTAAGGATTAAAACAGGAAAGGTAGGCAAAATCCTTGGAACTGTCAAAGTCCTGCATCCAACCCAAGCCCGCCAGGAACACAAAGGAGTTGAACAAATTGGGTTTATGACTCATTGGAGCCAGGAAGACCACACAGCATGGCGTACCATGGGCTGTCTCAGTAAGAGGGTGTCAGAACCTATTTCAGGGTTTGGGCTCTGGGTGGGAGATCTGGGGTGGGAGGGCTTGGATTAAGAAAGCTAGGGCTCACCCAAGATTGGATGCTATCAGAAAGGGGAGGCAATTCTATGCCTGGGTATCTCAACAAATCTTCTCTAAATGAAGGCAGACTGTCACAAGGAGAGAGGGCTGTAACTGGCTGAGAAGCAGCAGTCACTCTCTTCGGCCAAGGGGAGGAGGTGTTTGATAATTTGTGACAAGTGAACCTGCTTTCGCCTGTGCTTACACACAATTCTGAAGGAGTCTCGCTTTATCCTGTTGTCTCATGAGCTCAGTAACCTGGTCTGAGACTGTGATTCTCTGAGTTCTGCCCAGTTGGGGAGGGACATGCCTAGCTAGCCCCGGGTGCCAGGCCAGCTTTCAGATGCAGGGGGCTGGCTTGTGTTTCTTCTTTCTCAGAACACACTGTGCACAGTGTAAGTCCTCAATAAATACTGGTGGTGGTGTTTCCTCTCGTCATCAGGGAGGAGGAGGAGGAGGAGCAGGATGACGGAGATCAGATGGTAAATGTGTTCATGTTTGGCCAGGCGTACAATGTGGTAACGACATAAAGCACAGTGACAGGGGATCTGTAAGGATTTCGACATGTTCAGCAGTATCAGTAGACGAGATGGCAAAGGACAACTTCCGGAGGGCACCAGGGTCTAGAAGGAACAGCTTATTTCCTGGGATCAGACAGGGCTGGTTGAGAGTCTAGGCTGCACCCATTTTTGACTGCAGAAAAGGCCTAAATGAAAATATCTCTCTGCTCTTTGATCTGTAAAATGAGGAGCAGGCTCTGGAGATTAAAAACAGAAGAGATAAGAGGTAGTAAAGGTTAACCACCACACCTGGACAAAGCAGAAAACTCAGCCAGCCAATGCAACAAAATATAAGTAAGCCATGGTTTTATCCCAAAGTGGCCCTCACCTGCACGCAGCAGAGCTTCAGCTTTGTGGCAGCTCCCTCCTGAAAGTATTCGCAGGTCAGCAGCATCCCCCAGAGGCAGGATTCTTTCAGAGGCACAGCCACCTGGAGCCAAGAGTACCTGAAGTACTTCTCACTTCTCTGATTTTGAACAAATGACTTCCCTCTCCAAGCCTCGGTTCTGGTATCTACAAAATGGGGGTCATCATTAATCATATATAACTTATAAATACAGCATGTAATAATACCAGCCTTACAGGGACGTTGCAAGCATCCGTTTCTATGAGATAATTAGCATAAGGCATTAAGTACAGGAAACCACCCATAAATAATGATTTATTTAACCATGACTTCAAAAACGTTGACACTTTGTCAGCTACTTTCTGAAGAGCAGGGCTGCGACCAGCTAACATGGATGCCCTACTCACCACACGGCAGATCCTGCATCAAAGTCTCATGCAAACCTACGAATTAGCATCACTATATCAAAGATCAGGAGAGTGGGGCACGTAGGGTAAATCACTTGCACGGATCAGTGACAGTGCCAAGGTTAATACCAACATCCTGTCCAGAACACAGTCTCCAAAACCAGACTTCTTGAGTTTAAACCTTGTTCCCACCAGCCAGTGGTCATGTAACTTCCAGTAGTTCCCTGTTGCCTGTTTTTTCCCTCTGTAAACCTTTGTGGGGATGGGGAGGAGAAGAGAGCTCTAAGGTATAATCTGTCTTTCATAACATTGTTGTGAAGTTCAACTGAGGCAATGACTGGAACATAGAAATGGCCAATTAAACATTGGCTAATGTTACTGATTAATAGGTCTTCATATTTACTTTTTAGCCCTTATCCAGGTCCAATCTGGCTGAGATATTTCCTCAAACAGGTTCAAGGATGATAAAAGTGCAAAATTATAAAAAAAAAAAAATTTTTTTTTGCCTGCCATCCCCAGGTACAGGCAGCCAAACACTAGCCTACTGTCTGCCTCCACAGATTGATCTTTTCCAGACATTTCATATAAATGGAATCATACATGTGATCTTTTGTGTCTGCTTTTAAAGTTGAAAAGTTAATCATGGAACTCACATGGGTTCACTGTAGATAGGTCAGTGCGTCAGTTCTTGGAAGAGTTGAACCATATCCACACGTAGACAACTAAGACTCAACTTTAACCTCCAGCTGTCATCAAACAAAACCATCAAGGCTACTGGAAATATTCAACCTCTAGCACGGAACAAACAAACAAGCTGTTTTCCTGAAATGTTGGCATGTGGGCGAAAGCGAGAATGTTCCCTCCAACAACCTTTCAGATGTGTGCAGTTTCAACCCATGGGTGGAAGTTGAATGACGTTGAATAGGATGGATTTGCTCTAACTTAGTCAAAGAAAGAGCTTGGGAACAGTCAGAGCTCATACCTGAACTGACGGGCTGTCTTGGGTTGATGCAAAACCCCCCACCCTCAACTGGAAGTAATCATAAGTTGTCCAAAATGTGATTGTTTTTCTGCAACAGGAGAACAGTTGGCTGCATGAACTTCAAGGTACTTACAGTGGCCTTGAGCCTAGGAATTTTAGGAGATGGTTTAGGAGAATTTTAGGAGGTGGTCTAATTTTTACCCTTTTTTCTTTCTCTGTCAGACTTGATTGTCCATTTACGCCCTCCGTTTCCAGGTGAGGAGACATTTCTTTATTAGCATCTCAAATGTTAGCACCTACCCATGAGAAAATATTATATTCCTGAAAGCTCCTTGCACTCCCCTGCTGTTTTACTCTTTCCTTCACTGTTCTTCTGGCACAAAAGGCCTTCCTTGGTCATGGTAGCCAAACCATGTATTTCAAGATCCAGGTAAGTTAGCCCTCTGAGATCTCCTCTCCTGCCCCTCCGGAAAAGTCCTCTCTTCTCCACTGAAATTAACATCAGCATTTGTGGGTTTTATCATTTGTATGTTTGTTACTTTCAGCAGCCTTATAGAGAGAGAGATTATCTACACACCATAAACTTGACCCATTTTAAGTGTACCATTTAATGGTTTTTGGTAAATTTACAGAGTACTGTGAACATCACCACAATCCAAGTTTAGAACATTTCCGTCACCCCAAGAAGATCCTTTGTATTCATTTGCCATCATGCGCCCCGCATTCTCATCCCCAGGCACAGGCAACCAACTGCTAGTCTACTGTCTGTCTCTACAGATTGATCTTTTCCAGACATTTCATATAAATGGAATCATACATGTGATCTTTTGTGTCTGCTTTTAAAGTTGAAAAGTTAATCATGGAACTCATGTGGGTTCACCATAGATAGCTTGGTCTCAGTGTCTCAGTTTTTGGAAGCGCTGAACCTTATCCACATGTAGACAACTAGGACTCAACTTTAACCTCCAGCTTTGATGAACTTGAGAGTTTCAGGAGAGACATAGAGATGTGGGAACGCTTTCTGGGGATAGTTAAGCCAGCGAAAGGGACACTTTGATTACAAAAACACTGATTGGCTTTTTAACTATTTCAGCCACCAGTTACTTGTTTAAGGGGCTGAGCCAACATAGCCTGGAGTATATGGTGGGAGAACGTGACCTATCAGCCTTTTTGGTTTTGAGAGTCAGAAGGAAGTTATTTTCAGAGCAGTGGACTGCAGGGTTCTTTCTATATAAATAGGGATCACGTGCTGAGGACCAAAGCTGAACTTAGGAGGAGGCTAACGACAGTACTCAGCTCATTGGACTGATGTAAGGATATCATTAAATGTGTTAGTGTTTGTAAATTGCGCACATTATGTCCAGCACAGAGTAAGCTATAAAATAGCTCGTTATACAAATAAGTTACAATAACTAATAAATAATGAACATAGCAATAGCTAATTCTATGTAAAAGAAGTTGTTAGATAATAATTTAAAATATTAAATGATCGATATTATGATAACAACAGTTATATAATAAAAGTTCAAGCATGCTTGTTTAAAGTAGTAATATAATTATTATTAAATAATAAACCATGTATATTGATTAAATAATAAGTAATTGCTAAATAGTAAAAATAAATGAATCTTGTTTCAAAATTATTTCTGGCTTTTCTATAATGGAAAAAAAAATTTTGATTATGGACCAGTCCTTATCAGGTGATACCATGGATCTAGCATTGAACAGGATACATGTGGTCACTTCTGACAGATAAGAAAGATTCTGAACAAGTCATTACATGTTAAGTAAATAAAAATGTTCCCTGTATGGGGGAGGCTATAGCTCAGTGGTAGAGCACGTACTTAGCATGCATGAGGTCATAGGTTCAATTCCCAGTACCTCCACTGGAAAAAACAAAAAGGAAGTTCAGTACAAGTGGATCTAGTGCAGTCTGGACATTCAAGGGAATTTCATGGGTATTTACACTTAGGCTGAACATCAGAGGTGGGTAAACATGCAGAGGGTATGTGGTGTTCCTGCCAAGCAGAGATCGCATCTAGTAAATCCCCAAGGCAAGAAAGATGGTGGCACACTCGGGACACCTTACAAAGCTTGAGCAGAGGGAGCACAAGGAAGGGAGGGGGAGGTCCAAGGTGAGGCTGGAGGTGTATCTGGGAACCAGATCAAGTAAGGTATCATAAGCCATTTCAATGTTATTTCTTATCCTAAGAGCAATGGAATATTAATAGATTCATGGCAAGGTCAAGTTGCTATTTAAGAAGGAACACTCTCCCTGCAGTGTGAAAATCGGATAGGGCAAATAGGTTGGAAGCATCCAGAAATGAGTTATTGAGTAGTCAAGGCAAAGCATGATGCTAACAGAGGACAGCTTTGAGAGACACTTAGGAACTAACTTTGACAGGCTAAGAGTTAATTTTTCTAGGAGAGAAGGAGAAAAGAGACTCGAAGAAAGACTAGAATTTCAGCTTAGGAGATCGGATGCCCAGCCCCTAGAGGACCTAAAGGAAAAGGAAGCCAGCAACTCCGGTCTGTTTCCAGCTCCAGGCTGAAATAGGCTCCCCTTGATCATCACTTATATTTTGAGCCACACCCAGAGAAGGCAGAGAGACCAGCCACATGTGGATGTGGGAGTGGTTGGTGCCAACAACTGCGATGGATGCTAGAAAATCAATTCCCTTTGTAAGCTTGCCCCCACATTCTGCCTGTTTTCTCTTTTCCAGTGTTTTTTAACCATTCCTGTGTCTTTCCATTTGTGTATGGCGAAGTAACACACTATGGCTGCACCTCGGTCCACAGTGACTTTGCCTGGTGTTCTCTTGATGAGACGTTCCAAGGCAGGTGGCGGTACTGCACCGGGGCAGGTGAGGATCCCTGCGACGGTCTGTCTTAGATGCCTCGGATCTAAGGAGCAATTGACAGCAGCTAGCTATCTGATTTTTGGTGTCAGGTTAACCTGGATCCAAAGCCTGACTTTTCTACATGTTTTAACCACTTTGGAGACAGTTCTGTGTGGTAGAAAAAGCATGTGTTGGTTTGGCAATGTTTAACCCTAAGACTTTCTGTGTTCATATGTCTCCTTCTGCTCCTCTCTTTCTCTGCAGATCCCCCGAAATGTACTTTCCCTTTCCTGTTTGGAAAAAAACTCATTAATCGATGTACCAGAGAAGGCTATGCCTTGAGTCGTAGTTGGTGCTCATTGACAAAAGATTACAACCGAGACAAGAAATGGAAACAATGCTCTCCTTACAAGTAAGTTGACTGGGGAAGGATGGAGTGGGGGGTCTTATAAATCTCTTAAAGTGGGGAACCCTCTGGATTAATGGAAAGGGAAGTTTGGAGTCTAAATTGTCTAGTGATGGCTTAGATCAGAGGTCAGCAAACATTTCCCTACATAGGGTCTATTAGTAAGTATTTTAGGCTGTACAAGCCATACTCAACTCTACCTCATAGCACAAAAGCAGCCACAGGCAATAAAAATAACAATAATAAAACATGGATGTGTTCCAATAAAACTTCATTTATAGACCCTGAAATCTGAATCTCGTGTAATTTTCAGCTGTCACAAAATATCAGTCACTTTTTGTTTTTTGCTTTTTTGTCAACCATTTTTTTTATTTGCGTATTATATCTGCTTCTCTATTATAATATTAACTTTTCATTAATGGTAAGTGCAACCATTGTCGTCAACCATTAAAATAATAAGAAAATCATTAGTTCACAGACCATCCAAAAACAAATGGTGGGTTGGATTTGGCCTCCAGGCTCTGGTTGGCTGGCCCTGGCTTGGATGATTTGTCCCTGACCTCATTTGAATAAAGAAACAAGATTAGTTTCCATTGAAAAGAAGACAGGGGAAGGAGAAAAGTGTGGTCGACAGGCATTGAAGAGTTCACCTACTTCTATGCTCGAATTATAGTCAAGATTTTGTGGGGTGCACAAGAGTGTCTCATTCAACCTTTCTGGTCAGGCTCCCAGAAAAGTCAAAGCCCCATGTGGGGACCCAGACATAGCAACTGTGTTGTTTTATATGTGCAAAGGGTCCCGCTTTCTCCCCCAACTAACTTTGTTGATTCTTGAAGCTGCTCTGGAACTTGGACAGTAGTTATTAATTCCTAGACCAGTCTGCAAATTTACTTCTTTGTAAGATGCCTGGAAGGTTCTGTGGCTTCCACTCGTGACTTTCAATTGGCTGTCCCTCACCTGCAGCTTTTTATTATCTTACAATAGGGTATCCATGGTGCTTAGCTACAGCCATCCAATTCCATAGTTTGTATGGAGACAGTTTCCTGGGACTTCTCAAGTTCCTGAAACACTGAACCAGCTAGTGTATGCCTCTCCACAAGATACCATCCCAGTTCAACTCCAGGGAGACTTTGACCAATTGGACCACCACCTTGCACCAGGGGCTGTGTGTTCTTCACCTGCCACCAGTAATGGGCTCCTCCTTGCCATCACGGGTTGGGAGTGACCCAGATCCAAATCCTCATTTTTTTTAAATGGAGGTACTGGGGATTGAACCCAGGATCTCAGGCATGCTAAGCACACACCCTACCACTGAGCTGTACTCTCCCCCTCAAATCCACATCATATGCTTTCTTTCCTAGACCACTCCCAGTACTCTCACAGATGGGGTCCTCAGAAACAGATGTTCTCTCTCTCTCTTCTTTCCTCCCTCCTTCCTTTCTTTTGTTTAACTGCCTTTATCTAGAAAGTTTGAGACAGCTAGTAAAAAATAATCAGCCTTACAATAATAAATTGAGTTACTAGACATAATCAAGGGCAAGTCAGAGTAATAGAGCAAGAGGTAAAATCATTGTACAGGCTGTATGATGAGACTGTGCAATTGGAGGTGAGCTTCCTAGCAGCCAAGTAAATAGGAATATATGCTTAGTTCCATTAATCACATTATCCTTAATACTGAAAACCTACTTTCAAGGAAAGGCCTTCAGAGGGGCTTATCATCCCCCTTCATAAGAGATGTTCAATTTTATGCATGCAAATGACTCTCCTCCATCCCATCTTCCTACACTACTGCTACCCTTCTGCTTTGAAAGGCCATACTCGGCAGTGGCTAATTACTAATCCATCACTTACTTCACCTCTGGGAGCCTGCTTCCTTATGTATAAAGTGGGTATTTTATAGACAACCATTCATAACCATTTGTAATGGTTATGAAGATGGGCCTAACACAGAGTAAGTGTGGTATTGTGTGTTTGCCTTTTCCCCTCATTTCCCTTTTCCTTCCTTCTTCCTTTTTCCTCTTCCACCCCAATTTTTCTTGATACAAAGAGATTTAAGGTGGAGTGCCTAGCCATATAAAATAAAAGAGAACAATAATTAGAAGTGGGTTAAAAATAAGGATGGATGCATGGGATGTGGAATGGAACTGAATAAGAGAGAACACAGAGCCGTCATTCCTGCTACAGGTGAGCCAGCTTTGGGCGACCTTGAACTCTCCTTGTCCATATGTAACCATGCCCTTGGAGCCAGCAATTGTCATTCTATGGATATATCCTAACAGAAACATTGGACAACCGCACAAATGTATATGGAAGGCAACGGTCATCATGGTGACCAAAACCAGTTAAGATACCCATCAGTTACAATTGAGTGAGGAGAAGAAGGTAAAATAGAATATTGAAAATAGATATCTCGGTTGGTATTTAATGACATGAAAAGCGTTCAAGATACAATGTTATGTTAGATGACAACCTTAAGAAACACAGCAATTTGAAAATACTCACAAGTATTTTATTATAAATATAGAAAAAAGTCCCCAGACAGATAAGTATGAAGAAATGTGAACAATGGTCACGTTTGTACTGGATTGTTGGCAAGCTCCTCATTCTCAGCATATCTTTCCACGCTGTCTAATCTTTGTAATTATAGGTATGCATCACTTTGGGGGTTTTTTAAATATTAATTTTGATTTACACAAGCAATATGTGAATAAATGCACATTGAAACATTGGAGCAACACTTGAATAAAGGGAGTGAGGTGTTACTCTTCTGTCTTACACTCCTTCTCCCCTTCCTGCTCTTTCATGGCAGAAAATACGCACCTGACAACCAAGATGTCTTCTTCCAGGTGAATTCTATGCATTTACACAGACATAAACTATTAAGGTCTTTTTAAACACAAAGGAATTATACTCTGCCCTTTGTCCTGTAACGTGATCTTCATTTAAATATCTACAGTATGGAGATTCTTTCCATGTGAATGCATAAACCTACCTCACCTTTCTTCCTGCTGTGAGTCAAATTTCACAGATTTCCTATCAAAGTACAATTTGATTGTTTCTAATAGTTTGATATTACCGTGACCAAATGGGTACCTTCTACATTGGTTTTTTAGTAAGTGTGTAAGTTTTTTTTAATGGTTATTTAATTAGTAATAATTATTTATTATTTTTTAAATTATTATTATTATTATTTAATAGCTAAGTGAAATCATTGGATCAAAGAATATGTACACGTTAAGTGTGTGTGTGTGTTAAATTTTAAGTTGTTCCGAATTATCTTCAGCCAACCTTACGAGACTGCTCATTTTTAATAACTTCTTTAACATTGAAAATTATCAATTTAATACATTTTTTCAAATTATGGACTGCATCATTCATGTTAAATTAATCAGTAAATTAAAATATTGGATTTGAGAGTGAGAAACACTGACGCCTTCCTTAGCCGCGGATAGCTGACGTTCCTCTGGCCTCCTGTTGCCCTTCTTCCGTGCTAGTTTAATTCTTAGAGGTAGACTGGATCTCCCATCAGGGAGGAGCCCCGATTAGCCTGTCTTGAAGGGTGACAGACTGTGACACTGACCCTGATCCCTTCTTTCTTCCACAGTGTTTAGCGAAGTCTTGATGTTCTTGAAGAGACAGAAGTTACAGGATTTATCAGCTGCCTCTCAAAATACATCCTTTCCCTGATCATTCTGACCAATAAAGATTTGCTCTCTCTTCCATGGGAATGACTTCTTTTCTTGAAAAAAGACACAGCCAGAGCTCAGTGGGCATCAGTGCAGTGCCAGCTGCGGTGGGATGGGGAACCAGTAAGGCATTTGTGGGAAAGAACCTGCATTCAAATAAAGATCCTGATGAATTGCTAACAGTGTCATTTTGGGCAAGTTAACCAAATTCTCAGAGAAACTCAAGCTTCCCCTTATACAATTTTTAAAAATTTTAATTACTATACACTTTTAATTTTTCGAGATAAAGTGTATAACACGCAATTAACCATAGTAAAGTGAACAATTCAGTGGCATTTAGCAGTCACAAAGTTGTGCAACCATTACCTCTATCTAGTTCCAAAACATTTTCATCAACCTGTACCCATTAAGCAGTCTCTCCCCAGCCCTTCAACCTCCCAGCTCCTGGCAACCACGAATCTTTCTGTCCTTATGGAATTAGCCTCTTCTGGACATTTCATATAAGTGAAATCATACAATATGTGACCTTCTGTGTCAGACTTCTTTAACTTAGTGTAATGTTGTTGAGGTTCACCCACGTTGTAGCAGGTGTCAATACTTAATTTCTTTCTATGGCTGTGTTATAGTTCATTGTGTGGATATACCACATTTTGTGTATCCATTAATATGTAGATTTTGTGAAGTGCGTATGTCATGCGTGTAGAGCTAGGTGAATGTTCACAAACTAAACGCTCCATGTAACTGATGACCATATGACGAAATGGATCATTTCCAGCCCTGCTTCATACCCCTTTCCAGGCACGACCCACCAAGGGTAACCACCAGCCTGACTTTTGACAGCAGAGATTCGTTTTGTCTCTTTTTGTATTTCATAAAAATTGAATCATACCTTTGTGTCTGGCTTCCGTCTCTGAATATTACATGTGTGAGATTCATCCACGCTGTGATGTGTGGATGTAGACCCTTCTTTCTCACTGATGTGTAATCTTCCACCATGTGAATGCACCACAATTCATTCATCACTCTTACTCTTGATAATCACTAAGGTGGTCTTCATCCAGGAACATTACGGGCAGCACTACTACCAACATTCCAGTACATGTCTGTGGGGAATTTTTATACTAATGCAACAGAGAAGAACAAACCTGACTTCATATTGAATCTGTTCTTTTAGTTCTAAACTTTGGGCTCTGTTACCTGTGCTGAGTCATGCTGGCTCTGCACTTTTGTAAACGAATGTTGCCTAAAGCCTGAAATACACAGGCTAGCCCGTTGTCAGGCTTAGAATATTATTCAGCCATGAAAAGGAGGAAAGTGCTACCATTTGTGATAACACGGAGGGATCCTGAGGGGTCTTGAAGGTGTTACGCTAAGTGAAAGAGGTCAGGTAGAGATGGACAAATACCATACAATCTCACTTACATGAGAAATCTCAAAAAGCCAAACTCAAAGAAACAGAGGGTATTACAGTAGTTGCCATGGTGCCGGCGGGTGCGAGAAACAGATTTTGGTCTTAGGGTACAAACTTCCAGTTATAAGATGAACAAGCCTGGGGATCTAAATGTACAGCGTGGTGACTATAGTTAACAATATTGTATTGCAGATGTGAAAGTTACTAAGAACATAGATCTTAAATGTTCTCACCAAACCAAAAAAAAGGTAATTAAGCAAGGCGATGGAGGCATGAACTAACCCCATTTGATAATCATTTCACAATAAATATGTATTAAGTCATCACACTGCACACCTTAAACTTAACAATATTATTCAATTATATCTCAGTAAAGCTAGGAAGGAAACTTTAAAAAAAGAATTATAGATTAAGCAAGTTGGCTTATTAAACGTCAAATAAGTTCATAGCTTTTGGGAGAAACATGCTTTCTTTATATGCTGGCTCTTCTGCTATTCAAAGAAGAGGATTGGTTTTGAGCAGCAAAAAAACAAAAAAGTCCAATAAACCAGGACTTATAGAAGTGGGATTTAATTCATCATTACAGAGAAAGAGAGAGACTCCTTAGAAACACAACAATTACACCTTCCTTAGAAACACTAGGATTAAAGCAGCACAAATATCTTTTTTTTTTAATGAGGGAAAAAGAAACAAAGAAAAATAACCTCAAACAAATAACAAAGCAAAAAGAAAACAAAACAGGAGGAATAAGGAAACAGAAAATAGCTGAAAGGCTGTCAAATTAAACGTGTTTGTGATAACAGTAAATCAAAATAAGTTAAATGTCTGAAATAAAAAAAAATAATAAAACTATCTCAAAGGAACAAAAGTGCATTATATAGTGCAGGAGGCATACTGACAAGGAGCAGGGATGGGATGTGGGCACAGGATGGGGTTGTGCAAGCACAAGAGGATTGTAGGAAAATCCTTGTGAGAAAGCAGGGGACTTCAATCACTGCATGGTTCACATAGCTGTTACCCAGAGCTGCAGGTGGGATCTCCATAAATCTAGTAAAACAGTAACAAAATATCCTTTCGGGTCTCAAAAATCTATAGCACTCTCTGTGTCGATGAGAGCTGTATGAACGTCGTAAAGGTTAATGAGGTGGACAGAGGAGCTTGATACTTTGTTCTGTCTAAGATGCCTGAACATTCTGTTCAAAGTAAGGATGGGACTATATCTGCAAGGACCATTAAATGGCCATCAGTGGTGCCCTGGGGGTAAAGGATGGCCTCAGGCCTTTTCTCCATCCCACCCACTCCCTGCTCAAATGTTTGTACCCACCTCAACTTCTCTGGTAGGACTATCTGCATATTCTGCAGATTCTGGGGCAAAGCTCTTGGCGTGCAAAGCTAAAAAAAAAAAAACAAATCTCTGGATTTCTTTCAAATGTAACAGTATCTTGTGTTAACATTTGTACAGTGTCTATGTGGTTAAAGGATCATCTGGAAGAGGAGAGAAGTTCTTTTTTTTTTTTAACATTGCTTATTGATTTATAATCATTTTACAATGTTGTGTCAAATTCCGGTGTAGAGCACAATTTTTCAGTTATACATGAACATATATATATTCAATAAGGTGATATCTCATTGCAGTTTTGTGTTGAGAATTTACCGTTTCTGGAGTCTGTCCTCCTTTCCTGACATTGTAAGTAGCCTGGAACCCTAGACCTCCACCCAAGTCGGGCGAGATTCTGAGCGGTGTTGGCCTCAGTTTTGCACAAGGGAACTGATGGACATCATGCTACAGGGAAGATGTACATAGCTCTGGAAGGAGCAGTATAGCACAGAATCAAAGAGCACTGTATTAGTCTTCTGGGGCTGTCATACAAACTACCACAAACTTGGTGGCTTGAAACAACAGAAAGATATTCTCTCACAGTTCTGGAGGCCAGAAGTCCAAACTCAAGGTGTCAGCAGGAACGTGCTCTTTCCCAAGTCCCTTGGGGGAGGAGCCTTCCTTGCCTCTTCCAGCTTCTGGTGGCTCCTGGCGGTCCTTGGCTTGCGGCCACATCACTCCCATCTCTGCCTCCATCTTCATGTGGCCTTCTCCGTATGTCTCTATCTTCTCTTCTGTCTTTTATAAAGACACTTGTCATTGGATTTAGGATGATGTCATCTTGAGATCTTTAACTTTATTACAACTGCAAAGAATCTTTTTCCAAATAAGGTCATATTCATAGGTTCCAGAGGTTAGGACACAGATGTATCTTTTGGGGGACCACCATTCACCCCACTTCAGCACAGATCACAACTGCCAGTGTTCCAATCTCAGCTCTGCCACTTAGCAGCTACATGACTTGGTAAAACTGTTAACCACTCTGAACTCCAGAAATTGACACAATCATTGTAAACTGACTATATTCAACTAAAAAAAAATTCTAAATAAATACCATTTTAATAATTGCAAAAGAAAAAAAAAGCTAGTGGGTCTGTAGAAAAAGAGTAAGGCCTTACTATTCAGCACAGGGAACTATATTCAATATCTTGTAATAACTTATGATGATAAAGAATATGCGTGTATAACTGAATCACTATGCTGTACACAACATATGCTGTGAAACCAACACAACATTGTAAATCAACTATACCTCAATTAGAAAGAAAAGCTAGTGGGTCCGGACCAGCAGCAGCAGCCTCACAGTGGGCATTTGATGGACATGCAAACTCCGGGGCCTGATTCAGTACTGACTCAGAAACTCTGGAGCTAGAGCCCAGCATCCTGTGTTTCAACGAGCCCACCAGGGTTAGTTCCATGCCTTGGCTTCCATGAATAATGCTGCAGAGAACATGCAGGTGTGAATCTCTTTGAGATCCCAGTTTCATTTCCTTCGCATGAATACCCAGAAGTGGAGTTGCTGGATCATATGATGGTTCAATTTTTAATTTTTTGAAGAATCTCCATATCGTTTTCCATAATGTCTGTACTAATTTTCGTTCCTCCAATGATGCACGAGGGTTTCCTTTCCTGAGGTTTGCTAAAGTATAAGAGAGACTGAGTTAGGGATGAACTAAAGTTCAGAGACAGGCTCAGGGCTCTGGTTGAGGAAAGGATTCCTGTTAAGAATGGCTGGGGAGGCGGGTGGGTATAGCTCAGTGGTGGAGCGCATGCTTAGTATGCATGAGGTCCTGGGTTCAATTCCCCGGTACCTCTATTTAAAAGAAAAGAATCTAGCAATGAAAGCATTACGAGATTAAGATTAGAGATCATGATACTATTAAGAGAGCTCATCGGCTGAGTACTTATTCTCAAAAGTACATTGTCTCAGAAAGTGCTCATATTTATGCTTAAAAGATTATTCAGAACTGGAGAGAAGTTCTGAATTCTGTGGTGAGAATTTGTTGATTATTGAACTCCTTCCTTGGCACCATCAATAGCCTGGACTCCTGGATATGCATCAGGGAGACCCGGACATGGGGGCACGTCTTGAGTTGAGTCTAAGCCTAAATGGTGATGGGAAAGCATTGGACCAAATAAGACCCAGCACACGGTAAGTATTCATTCATTGACTGTCAGATAAATGAAAGGATCAGAGGAATAACCTATGGCATAAGGTGAAGGGCCATGTGTCAGGGTTCTCTGGAGAAGCAGAACCGATACGAGATTGACTGATTGATTGAGTGTAAGAAATTGGCTCATGCAATTTAAGAAATTGGCTTGTGTAATAAGAGGTTGATTGATTGATGTTAAGGAATTGATTCGGGCAATTTGACTAGCAAATCCAAAATCTATAAGGCAGGTCAGGAGCTTGGACACTCAGGCAGGATTTGATGCTGCAGTCCTGAGTCGTGAGGTTTCACCAAGAAAACTGCTCTTGCCCTTAAGTCCCCTGGATGATTAGATCAAGCCACCTAGATTATCAAGTGTCATCTCCTTTACTGAAAGTAAGTCAATTATAGATGTTAATCACACAAAACACCTTTGCAGCAACACTTAAACTAGTATTTGATTAAATAACTGGATATTATCGCCAAGCCAAGCTGACACAGAAGACTAACCATCACAGACACTGTCAGGGTCAACTGGCAGAAATGAAAGGATTTAAGTTAATAGTTCAGAAAGAACACTTAAGGCTGACTAGACACTGGGGGGATGGAGAAGTAAGTTCCGGGCATCCCTGACCTTTGGCTTCACCTGCTAACTGCTCAGAGTCAGGCAAACTAGCCATAGTTGTTCTGTTTGTCTCATCTGGTCTCCGCTTGTATGGCTTCTTGCAAGAAACCCTATACATTTGGAAGCCTGGATTGAAACAGGGCAGACAGTCCCCTCTCTTTAGGGAAGGGTAGGAGCCACCCAGGCAGTTGGAGGGGGTGTGCTTCCTGGAGGCGGGAGACTAAACTAGGAGCCATCGATAAAAGCAGCTCCTCGTTACTGCCAGGTCCTGGGTGATGCCAGTTCTTAACTCCTCCCGCTGGATCTGTTGTCTTCTACAGTGGAGATATGCGCCCAAGGATCAGGGGGGAAATGAAAAATGCACCACTTTCATTGATACCAGGACCGTTACTGAAAATCTCGCAACTACAGAACTCCTCTGGCAAATGAAGCCAGAGCTCAAGGCTTGGACCTGGAATCTATGTGAAACTTCTGTTCTCTCCTCCTGCAAATCCAAATCGAGTGTCTGGAGCAGGAGAGAGAGAAGAAGGAGAAAGAGAAGAAGAAGGAGAGAGAACCTTGTCCAGGCTTGGGTTCTAGAGTCAAGTCCGTGTGCCCTGCCCAGATGCGCTATTTGTGGGCGCAGAAAGAAAAAGAGGCACAGAGGAGGAGAACTAGATAACGAAACGTCCTGGTAACCGTTTCTTACCAGTTTGTAGAAAGTAGAAGTAAGCATAGTCAGCAGAATCCCAAACTGCAACTCCCTGCTGGAAAGGGAACATGCCTATACGTGGAGTTTGGACCAAAAATGTCAGGGACCACTGCCCTAGGGTAGAGTGCAGACGGAAGCAGCAGGTGCGGATCCACGCGCCGGGGCCTGAGGCTGGCCCACGAGCAGGCCTGGCTAGGGCTTGGCACACCCTCCCGCAATGCGCACATGTTATCCAGAATAAAAGTCTCTGTCCCTACATAGTTATCAACTCTTTAGTCCATGCGGAATTCATTATTAAGCATCCAGAAAAATATCAACTACTACCCTCACAACCAAGTGAATTGTTATCAGTAACATCCTACTCAGATTTCTGGAGTAAACTAGCTGCCTACAGGAAGGTATAAAACCTTCTGCTATGAACAATGATCACATAAAGGCATATATGTCTGTCCTGGCCATGATAAATTTGAGTTTGGGTGACATTTGTTGGACCACAGCTATCTTAGCACCTGGAAGTCGGCAAATTATCTAGAAAGCAACCTGCTGGCTGATTACCAAAAATGCACCCAAACACCCATGCAACGCAGCGTTTATCCCTTGTGTGTTCCCTGTGTGCGTCTGTGCTGGGTCCATGACTAAGTTTTAAGCAGTAGAATAAGCTGAAGAGATGCTTGGGATTCCCAAGGTTGGATTATAAGAGACGTTGAAAGCTCCACCTGAGTCTCTTGGAATGTTCTCCCTGGGTAAAGCTGTCACTAACAGGTCCGTCTGCAGGACGGCCACGCTGTGAGGAAGCCCAAGCTAGCCGTGTGGAGAGGCAGCTTTGAGAGAGAGATGCTCAACCAGCTACAGGCGAGCCCAGGGGCGAGGCATGCTGATGAAGAAGCCTTCCGATGCTCCAGCCCCAGGTGTCATCCGGTAGGATGTCAGACCCCAAATGAGAACCGCTCAGCCGAGCCGAGTGAACCCCTAGAACCACGAGATTGCGTTTCAAGCCAGGGGTCAGCAAACTACAGTCTGTGAACCAAATCTGGCCCTGCTGAATATTGTTGGTTGTCACAACCGGGGGAAGGGGTGCTACTGCCATCTAGTGGGTAGAAACTAGGAATATTGCTACACACGCTACAGTGCACAGGACAGCCCCCCAAACAGAGAGCGATCCAGTCCCCCAAATCAACAGTGCTCAGCCTGAGGTCTGAGCTGGCACTGCCAGACGAAAGGACGGCTCAGAATCTCCATTCAGCGGGCTGCCGAGTGTACACTGCGTGTGTACAATCTGGATGGCAGAGACTAAGCTTCAAAACAGAACCAATGCCTAATAAGAGCAGATTTACATTTACATAAACAAGAACATTCACATCTTGAAGGAACAAGAAAGAAATGTAAGTTTTTCCTTTGCTGGGGGAGAGAAAGCAGCAGGAGGTAGAGGTGACCGAAGAGAGAAAAAGATGGAATCTGGGTCATGCGGTCCAGATAAAAAAAGATATGAAGGAGGAACAGAAGAAAGAGGCAGTGGTAATGCTAGTGGCTTTTTTTTTTCTTCCAGTATCGTTTCAAGCAATTTTTCACTGGTTTCCTGCAAAGAAGTTATTCTTATCATTTCCTCTTTTAGAAGATTCTAAAAACCAGTCGAAAGAAGCATTCAACTCAGTCTGCTTGATCTGATGGTCAGCTTTCTTGAAAAAAATAATTTGTGTACATACACAAAAAATAATCTGGGGGTATCAAAAGAACCCCAATTTGGCCATTTTAGGTTGAGATCTCCTTTAATATGGTTTCCCCAATTAAGAATTTACAAGTATAAGTTCCATACATATTGTACGTGAACCTGACTAGGGTATTTGTTGGAGGTCTGGCAATTTGTCATTCCTTTTTCAACACAAAAGAAAAAGGAATGACATTCTGGGGTGGGTTTGTCAGGATAAAACTGCCAATGATGATTGTGTAGTGGGCCAGTGTGATGTTTGTGAGCTTAACTCCTCTAACTTCATCTCTCTTAGATGTCAGTATCTCCCTCCGGCCACCTGAAACCACCATGGGTACGCAAATCAGTGAGTGGCTAGCTCTCATATGTGGCCCCCAGATGAGCAAGTTTTTTAAATTAAGTGAGTGAATAGATAAACAAGATTATACTGTATAGCGCAGGGAAATATATACAAGATCTGGTGGTAGCTCAGAGCAAAAAGAAAATGTGACAATGAATATATGTATGTTCATGTATAACTGAAAAAGTGTGCTCTACACTGGAAATTGACACAACATTGTAAACTGACTATACCTCAATAAAATAAAATTTTAAAAAATAAAATAAAAAATAAATTAAATGAGTGGTTTCCCTATGGGACTATTACACGTTCTGAGGACTTACCACCCCCACAAGTTTCCCAGTTGCCAAAGAAAGCCATCGCCAGCTCTTCTCTTCTTCAGAGCTGAAAGCTCTCATGTGATATTTTCACTTTTATTCCAACAAACCCCATTAAAGTAGGCAATTCAAGGACAAACAACAGGCTAATCTCCTACCTACTCACTCAGTCCAAACCACACTCAGTGTCTTTCAACTGAGCAAAATCTTCCCAGTGTTTGTCAACTGGGGTAACCCAGGTACCTCTTCTTGAAACTACGTCCAAGGAAAACCTACTCCTCATGGAGCAGAGTTTATCCACCACCCAATAAAACTTAGGATGGTCAGCCACTAACAGGTGATCCAAGATCCAGGAGAGATTTGTCCAATCATCTGGACTTACAAATGAGACAGACAGACGCAAGTGGCCTCAGATGGTACCAAAGCGCTAATTGTTGTAGAGTTCAAGCAGAGGAGAGAAGTCTGCCCTGAGTGCCTTCGTGGCTGCCAAAGCTGTCAATTGAAGAAAACCACACAACCTAAAAGTTACAAGTTGAGTTTTATTCATGGATCTTACTGAAGACTATAGCTGGGAGAGAGCCTTTCAAGTAGCTCTGAGAAGGTAAGAAAGGAGCCAGGGTATATACAAGGTTTTTTTGCTGGGAAAAAAAAAAAAAAAAACATGTAGTTGGACATTAAGAGATTGCTGCTGATCACAAAATAGCAGATGTCTCAAGTTATGATTTTAGTGCTTGTCTGTATATGGGAAGATGCAAGAATCTGGGATCACTGAAATTATTCCTTAGATATGTATTTTAACTATCTAGGGCCGGTATCCAAAGCAAAGACTGCTTCCTGTTTTTCTCCAGCCTATATCCTAAGGGTGTACCATTGGTGAGCAGCTGCAGTGGCTAAGGGCTTTATCACTGTGGAACTGGAATCGCAGGCAACGTTCTTTATTTACAGAGCTCTCCGTAATTATGGAAACTTTCCGTATCTCTGGGGACCAGTAGAGTAGCCACTAGCTCTATGTGGCTGTTGAGCATTCATGATGTTGTTCATATGGGTGAGGAATTGGGTGTCCAATTTTATTTGGCTTTAATTACTTTCAATTTAGATAGCTACATGGCCAGCAGCTGAGGAAATAAATTTTAAATTTTGTTTAATTTAAATTTCCATGCAGCAAGCGGCCAGCCTATTGATCAGTAAAACTCTAACTCAAAAAAGACTGTTGCACACATGGATCTCATGTCACATTTTTTCATTCACTGAGGGTAAGGGGTTACGGGATGGAGATAAACGTGGATCCTGGCCAAATTCGTTGAATCTTACAGGCAGATAACTGAAATCTGAATAATCCTTACAAATGCACTGGAGTCGTAATACTCTGTCTATAGAAGATCTAAAAAAGTCAAACTTATATAAACAGAGAGTAGAAGGGTGGTTACCAGGGGCTGGGGGTAGGGGAAATGGAGAGACGTTAATCAAAGGGTACAAAGTTTCCGTTACGCAGCATGGATAAGTTCTGAGGATCTGATGTACAGCATAGAGATGATAGTTAACAATACGGTATTACAGACTGGAAATTTGCTAAGATTGTAAATGTTCTCACCTCAGAAAGAAAAGAGTAACTATGTCAGGTGATGGATATGTTAATTAGCTTGGTTGTAGTAACCATTTCACAATGTATGCATATATCAAATCATCACCTTGCACAACTTAAATATATACACTTTTTATTTGTCAACCATGTGCCAATAAAGCTAGGTAATAAAACCTCTATTTTAAAAAAAACCTGACCTATGGGGTTTGGAGAGCTTCTGGTAGTGAATGCATCAAGGTGCAGTGGGGGGTGACATGCTCAGAGAGGGCATGGAAGCTCCACCCCTCTTCCCCCATATCTCTCCCTATGCATCTCTTCCACTTGGCTGTTCCTGAATTGTAATCCTGTATAAAAAAAAAAACATTAATAGTAAGTAAAGGGCCTTCCTGAGTTCTGTGACTCCTTCTAGCACATTATTGAACCTGAGGAGGGGTTTGTGGAAACCCCTGATTTATACCCAGCCAGTCAGAAGTATCAGGACTTGGGACTGGCCTCTTAAGTGGGGTCAGTCTCGTGGGACTGAGCCCTTAACCTGTGGGGTCTGATGCTAGCTCCAGGTAGTTAATTTCAGAATGAACTAAGTTGTAAGACACCCATCTGGTATCTGGAGAGTTAATGAAGCGGTTTTTAGTATGAGGAAAAACCCTACACATTTGGTGTCAGAAGCATTTTGTGCTTAGAAACAGATCAAAGTAGGAGTCAAAGTCCTCTCCTGTATTCCACTCCTCGTTTGTACTTCTGGAATAAGCCAAAAAAACTCAGGAAAGGATGGCAAAGATACTGATTGCTCTGTCCCAGTGTCTCTCTCCTCTTTAAGGCTGTTGGTCCCCCAGCACCAGAAGACAGATCTAATTGCCTCTGGGGTTGGAACAGTAAAACCAAATTCAGCACCACGGAAAATTCCATGGCTCTCTCTGGTTTGGAGGTGTGCCTCCCACTCGCCTTGGTCATAATATGGCCAACCTGAGATTTATTAGAGATGAATTCTGGTGGCAGATAAGATGTCGTCAACAACACTACTCAAATTGGTTGAGTTGTTCAGTTACTGAGAAAGGGTATGGCTGAGCTTCCTGTTTGCTGATTAAATATACCTCAGGTGTCTTCTTTATGCAAAGCACTGTGTTATCCTTTGGTAAACAGAGCTTACTTTGATGTTGCAACGGAGTATATAGTTCAAAAGGCAGAGAGATATTTCCTTTCTTTTGTTTTGTCTGCCAACTCAAAGTTACTTGCCTAATTCTGCTTTTAAATCCAAGAGATCTAAAGTTTGATGGCTGTCACTCTTCAGTTGAAGCTTGTCCTCCAAAAGAAATATGGTGAAGTCCTAGCCCCCAGTACCTGAGAATGTGATCTTATTTGGAAATTTTATTTTATTTATCTTTCTATTATTTTATTTTTATTTTAACTTGATTGCCTCTGTTAATAGGTGACAGACCTATTTCCAAATAAGGTCTTTTCAGAGGTAATCAAGTTAAAATGACACAGGGAACTATATTCAATATCTTGTAGTAACTTATAATGAAAAAGAATATGAAAAGGAATATATGTATGTATATGCATGACTGAAACACTATGCTGTATACCAGAAATTGACATGCCATAACTGATTATATTTCAATTGAAAAAGAAGAAAACACTTACGTCCTTCAACCTTTCTACCGTCATGTTACAGTGTTAGAGTATTCTAAATCTATGTACTCACCTTTACCAATGGGTTACTTAATTAGCATTCTTCTGTTTCAGCTTGAAGAACTCCTTTCAGCATTTTTTGCAAGGCAAGTTTAGTGACGATAAACTCCTTCAGCTTTTCTTTGCCTGGGAGAGTCTTTAACTCTCCTTCACTTCTGAAGGATAACTTTGCTGCATGGGGTATTCTTGGTTGGCAGGGTTTTCTCTTGGGCACTTTGAATATATCATTCCTCTCCCTCTTTGTAATATTTCTGCTGAGATAGCCACTGGTAATCTTAATGCAGGTTCCCTTGTAAGTTACAAACTTCTTTTCCATTACTGCTTAAGATATTCTCTTCATGTTTAATTTCTGACAGTTTTTTTTAATAATTACTTTTTCTTTAATATTCCTTTTTTAATGGAGGTACCAGGGATTGAATTCAGGTCTTTTTGCATGCTAAGTTGTTAAGCATGTGCTCTAGCACTGAGCTATGCCCTCACCCCCAATCTTTTACAGTTTTATTATAGTGTTTTGGAGAGGATCTGTTTGAGTTTAGTTTTTTAGGGGTCTATGAGCTTCACGAACTTGGATATATAAATCTCTCCCCAGATTCGGGAAGTTCTCAGCCATTATTTCTACAAGATTCTACTCCCTTCTCTCTCTCTCCTCCTTCTGGGACTTCAATAATTTGCAGATTTCTTTTTATGATGTCCCATACTCTTTTTTCATTCTTTTTATCTTTTTCTCCTCTGAACTGGATAATTTCAAACTTCCTGTTTTCTAACTCATGGATTCTTTCTTCTGCTTGATCCATTCTGATGTTAGTTCTCTCTATTGCATTTTTTTCATTTCATCCACTGTATTCTTCAGCTGAAGAATTTCTGTTTGGTTCTTTTTTTATGATTTCTATCTCTTTGTTAAACTTTTCATCTTATTCATGTATTGATTTCCTGATTTTTAAATTTTTCTTTGTTTTCTTGTAGCTCACTGAGTTTCCTTAAAACAGCTGCTTTAATTCTTTATAAATAATTTGCAGTTTGGGTATCACTCAGTGACAACTCTAGTACAGTACAGAGTGTGAACTCAGGTGTCACATGTAGGTAACTGTAATCCAGTACAGATCATAGGACTTGGACTCCAGAGTCCAAGCAGCTGGGTGTAAGTCTCACCCAACCACTCGTTAGCTATATAATTCCAGTAAGATTAACAACTTTATCCAGTTTATTAGTGCCTATGAGGTATGGAGTGGGAGAAGAATATAGAAGAAAATAACTTCTGCATGTAATTTGTATAATCATGTTGTGATAAAAAGGGTGTAGCACCAGGATACTGGACACTGTATCAGGTGATCAGGATATTACTGACATGTAAGCTCTCTAATTATTGGCTATTCACAGTATCATTTTGATTACTATCACTATCTAGAATTATTTGGCAACTATAAGGAATGAAAAAATATTGAAATATTTAACTACTTGGTTAAAATGTAACATTTGATCTTTATATATAGATTATTCTTTCTGCCTAAACGCATAGTTACTTCCGCCTCTTTTCTTGGCTAAGTTTCACTCAAAAAAAAATTTTTTTAATGAAGGCACTGGGGATTGAACCCAGGACCTCATGCATGCTAAGCATACACTCTATCACTGAGCTATACCCGCTTCTTAAGTTCCACTCAATTGAGATAACAGTTTAAATATCACCTCCTTTCATAACTTCACCTGTCCCCTAAACTTTAGTGAGTTTCCCCTCCTCTGTCTTTTCATAGGTTCCTTCATTTTCACCTTCATGGCACTTATTACACTGTTAGACATGGTTTGGTTTCTTCTCTTTCTTCCTCAAAAGCACAAAAAGGTCAACAGCTGAGTCAGACTTAAATCTGTGGATTCTAAGCACCTTGTGTGACACATAGGTGCTCAGTCTATTGATCTAGCTCAGGAATAAACAGCAGGGAAAAAAAGATGCTGATCGTTCTCTTGACTATAAAATATTCTAATTTAAACGCTATTGCCTTAAAATTTGGGTTTTATAATAAAATTATAACTGAATAATAAAAACTAAGGAGGGGGTGTTGAAGGTTTCAAGCATTCATTTAAGGACACCTCACATATCAGAGACCTCCCATTAGCAGGCAGAAGGGCTTAGGGAGCTGCGCTCCTGGATAGAAACCACAATGTGGAAATGGAGACTCTAGAATTACAAGCAGAAAAATCAATTTTACTGGGAATTTTTAAGTTACTGTGCACTATGTACAGACGCACATAGACAGGTACGCAGGTCAGGTCTTACGTCCATCTACTGTGTAAATATCAGGCCACGAGACAAAACAAAAGCAACGCCAACACAGGAAGGCATCACATGGGCTCATCAGAGAGGCGGATTTCCCTGTCTTCTCGTCACCCTTCAGAACATTGTTTTCACCCAGAGGTTGAGAAGGGCTCTTACTCGATGTGTTCCTGGTGCCTGGAGCTTTGCACGGTTTTGGCACCGCCCCCACCCCATCTCAGTTCTTCCTCATTTACATAATCTTGAAAAGAACAATAAACGGCGAGCACACCCCACACCGCGGATCGTCCAACACAGAGACAAACAGCCAGCCAAACAAACAACGGCGGAAAATCGGCCTCGGGGAAAGAGGCGGAAGCAGCTGGCCGCTCGCATCATGCCGTCTGGGTGGCTCTCCCAGGCGTCGGCTCCCCCGTGGTGCTGGGTGACCGACAGACACCCTGCGGCCTGCCGAGGCCTTCCACAGCTGGAAGAGCAGCGCCGAGGGTTACCAGACCCGGCAGGGCCACGCGCAGAGGCCCGCAGGCCCGGGCAGGGACTGAGCCCGGCGGATCTGAGGCTGTACGGGGAGGGCGGCTGTGCTGTCAAACGTCACTCAGAATCCCTGCCCCCGAATGACAACGGTAAGAACAAAAGAAACGGACTACGAGAGCTTTAATACTGTTGTCCAACAGCATCAGAAACGCAAGAGCAACACTCCTGACTTCGACTCAAGTGAGAACATTCTCGGGGAAATAAACAAGTCACATGTGCGCTTTCTTCATTCAGTGGGAATGCCTCCCAGACCCACGAAGTAGTTTTAGGACAACAGTGTTGTCCAAATTGTGAAGGAGCTGAATGTCCTCCGTGGTCAACTTTGTTACACGTATTCGATCACAAATTTTTTCAAAAAGCACCCGTTCTGACTTCAAATACTTAATCAAAACCTAAAAATTATTTTCTTAACAGCCTCTGACAAGTCAATAAATATTTCAAGAAATTTTTTTAAATTTGGGTTTTGGATCATTCACTAGATGGTCATAATTTTGGCTGACTGAAACTCACAGGGAAGTGGTAGAAACCTAGATGTTTCTTTTCTTTCTTTTTTTAAATATATTTTTATTGAAGTTTAGTCAGTTTACAATGCTGTGTCAATTTCTGGTGTACAGCACCATACTTCAGTCACATAGGAACATACATATATTCGTTTCCATATTCTTTTTCACCATAAGTTACTATAAGACATTGAATATAGTTCCCTGTGCTATACAGTAGAAACCTGTTGTTTATCTATTTTATATACAGTAGTTAGAATCTGCAAATCTTGAACTCCCAATTTATCCCTCCCCACCCCCTTCCCCCTCTGGTAACCATAAGTCTGTTTTGTGTGTCTAGGAGTCTGTTTCTATCTTGTAAGTACGTTTGTTTTGTTTGTTTTGTTTTGTTTTTAAATTCCACATATAAGCAATATCATATGATATTTGTCTTTCTCTTTCTGGCTTACTTCACTTAGAATGACAATCACCAGGTCCATCCATGTTGCTGCAAATGGCATTATTTTATTATTTGGATGTTTCTTTCAGTGCTCCTAGAGTCAATATTCCATATATTCAGTGGGCACTCCCCCTTCTGCTTGTCATGTGAACATGGGAAGCCATTGGCCCTTAGAGCCCTCCACTGGGGGGAAGCAATAAAAAACAATTGTTATTGTGGATTTTCATTGTGGCAGATACGAGAACTCTCCTAGCTCAGTCCCCAAAGCCTGGAAGCAGTTGGTAAATTCTCAGTGTGTTAATGATTAAATGGCAAAGGAGAACTGGCTCCTATATTCGAGTTATGGTTTAATATAAACTCAACCTCACATCAGGGAGTCTAAAGGAAGTTATTGACTTGTGCTCAAAAAGAGAGATATCAATCCGTGATTTCTCAATTTCCTTCCAGCATTTTATCATCATTATATCTATTTATTTAGTTTCAACTTTTTAAAATTTATCTTCAAATTTAAAGAAATCTTAGAAGAAATGCACAAAGAATTCTTGTATACAATTAACACAGATTTACTAGTGGTAACATTTTGCAACATTTTCTCTCTTTTCCTCACATATAATATTAATTTTTTTTCTTAGCCATTTGAGAGTAAGTTACAGCTCTTATTCCCTTTTATCCCTCAAAACTTCGGTGTATATTTTCTAAGAACAGAGATGTTTCTTTTATAACCACACAAAAATGATAGAAGCTGGGGGATTTAGTATTGCCACAACATTATCTTCTAATTCACATTGTGTATTCAAATGTGGCCAACTGTCCCAATAATAAAATAATAGCGTATTTTGTGGCCTAGGAGCCAACCCAGGATTTAGATTACATTCTTCTTTAACCTGGAGCATATCCTCAGCTTTTCTTTTCTTTTCTTTTCTTTTTCATTAACAATTTGACAATTTGAATGGTACCAGACAATTATTTTGCAAAAATAGGACTCAATTAAATGTTTTTAAATTGTATTATTTTTCTTATTTTGGTGGGGGAGGTAATTAGGTTTATTTATTTCCTTACTTATTTTAAAGGAGGTTCTGGGGATTGAACCCAGAACTTCATGCGTGCTAAGAACGCATACTACCCCTTGAGCTATACCCTCTGCCCGCTCAATTACATTTTATAGAATGTGTTCTCACTAATGCATTCAGGTCTAGAGTTCATGTTTTAAATATGCCACATAGAAAGGAAGGAGGGGAGAAGGTAAATTTGCAGGGGAGAAATGTAACAAACATTGCCTCGGCCAAGTGGTCAAAGTCAACTTCAGCAGTGATATGTCAGACTGACATATCATTTTACCTCTGTGCTCTTCCACTCCCAAACCCATAAACCCAGCCTAATCTTGAGAAAACATTGGGCAAACCCCAACAGAGGGACTTCTCCAAAATACCTGACCAGTACTCCTCAAAACTGTCAAGGTCAGCAAAAACAAGAAAACTCTGAAAAACTGTCACAGCCAAAAGAGACTTAAAGAGGCATAAAAACTCAATTTAATGTGGTGTCTGGGATGGGGTCTTGGAACAGAAAAAGGACATTAGATAAAAATTATGGAAATCTGCATAACTTACGGACAGTGGGAACTCTTTGTATTGTCTTTGCAATTTCTCTATACATGTAAAACTGCTGTAAAAAATAAAGCTTATTTTAAAAAAGAAAAGAAAAAACAAAAAAATGTAAATAAAGCTTATTTAAATAAATTTTTTTAATTCACCACATTTCTCCATCCTTGAGCTTGTTACTAAATTCCCAGTTTTCTCCCATGAGTTCAAACCCAAATTACCCCTGAATGTTCTCTGAATGACTTCACAGTTGCTCAATACCCTCAATCTTGTGATCATCTACTTTTATCAGCAGGCACACTCCTCAATAAACTAGGAAAGATTAATGATTGCTTTACCTTTATTATAAAACTAATCTCCCAGCAGCTCCTGCAACTGCCAACAGTGACTACAGTTGAAACTCTTACACGAGCTACAAAGAGCTCTTCGTGATGACAGACGACTATGTGTGGTTTGAAGGGATACCTTTCCCATTCACAGGTTACACACCTGAACTCTTGAGAGACGTGTGGGAGAATTTTGTGTTTAAAGATGAAGACGTCATATTGCTGACTTACCCCAAATCAGGTAAGGAAGTGGAATCAGATACTGAGACAGGCTCATTTATTCAGTAGACAAATGGAATGCTTTCTATATGTTGACAGTGCATTGGGAGGAATAGAACTGTGCCCTAAGACCACTTACGTTCAGAGAAAAGGATTTAGCCAGGCAGTTACACAGTCAGATGAGTGCTCAGAGTGGGTAATCTAAAGGTATTAGGGGACCCATAGGAGTGAATCTTGAGGCAGATTCAGGTGTTTGTGCAGAGGAGTGGAGGAGGATGATCAGTGAGGTCTACAGAGGAAATGGGGATGGAAGGTAATTACATGAGATGATATATGTGTTAATTAGCTTGATTGTGGTCATCATTTCACAATGTATACATATATCAAATCAATGTGTTGTACACCTTAAATATATACATTTTTATTTCTTAGTTATATCAATAAAACAGGGGGAGTGGGGCAGGGAATAAAACACAACTATCACAGTCAAAAAAAAGTGGAAGAAGTAGCATCTAAATTGAGATGAAAAGAATGAATGTGAAACTATTTTGTGAAAAGGAATATTTTCAGTTAAAGGTATCAGCATGGATAATGGTCAGGGATTAGAAGAGATCCTGGCAAATCCAAGGGACTGAAAGGGGGTGGATCATGTTTCTATGGATGGAGGGGTAGTAGAGGGGCTGCAACTGGGCAAGGACTAAGGCTGAAGACATTGAAAGTGGTGTGACAGTGAAAAACCAAGGGCCATGGAAATATATTCAAAGGAGTTAAGCAAATAGCCAAAAGGTAGAAGCAACCCAAGTGTCCACTGACAGGTGAATGGATAAACAAAATGTAGTGTATACATATAATGGAATATTATTCAGCCTTAAAAAAGAATGAAGTTCTGACACATGCTACGTGGATGAACTGTGAAGACATTATATTAAGTGAAATAAACCAGTCACTGTATGATTCTACTTAAATGAGGCATCTAGAGTAACCAGACTCACTAAAAAAGAAAGTAGAATGGTAGTTACCAGGGACTGGCAGGGACTGGAGGTGGGAGGGGAGTAGAAAGTTATTGTTAATGGGTACAGAGTTTCAGTTTTACAAGATGAAAAAGTTCTGGAGATTGGTTGTGCAACAGTGTAAGTATACTTAACACTACTGAACTTTATACACTTGAAAATGGTTAGGGTGGTACATTTTATGATAGGTATATTTTATCACAATTTTTTTAAGTCAGATGAAAATGATTGACCATAATTTTTGTTTCTTAATCCAGGAACGAACTGGTTGATTGAAACAGTCTGCCTGATTCACACCAAAGGGGATACCAAGTGGATCCAATCTGTGCCCATATGGGAACGCTCACCCTGGGTAGAGAATGTCACTGGATATGATGTAATAAAGGATAAGGAAGGCCCACAACTCATCAGTTCCCATCTCCCCATCCAACTCTTCCCCAAGTCTTTCTTCAGTTCCAAGGCCAAGGTCAGTGCACAATAGTCAAGATGTGTTTGATGAATGCTTGTCACATTTTAATTTGCCTGGGTGGGAATCACCTGGAGATCTGGTTGAAATGTAGTTGTATTCAGTAGGTATGGGGCGGGGCCTGAGATACTGTATCTGGTGGTGCCACCGTGCAGACTTGAACACAAGGGTGTAAAATCATTCTACAGGTTATACTAGCCAGATATAAACCAGAGACAAAGTGAAACAATAATGTCAAATCTTAGAAAACCTCCTTTTAAACCCAATCAGACTTTATAACTGTGTTATATACCAGATAACCCCCTTGTGTTGCTCTAAAAAATAATTCGTCAATAAATGCCTCCTGTCGTTTAGGTCGAAGCACTGGAGTTACCGATAGGAGAGGCAGCATATTCATAAGTCAATGCCTAACTTCAGGGCAACTACCGGTCCTGGCTGGGTTTTGTAACCACCATGTATTTCTTTTCTTTCTTTCTTTTTTTTTTTTTTTTTGGTGAGGAGGATTAGATTTTTTTTTTTTTTAATGGATGTACTGGGGATTGAACCCAGGACCTCATGCATGCTAAGCATGTGCTCTACCATTGAGCTATACCCTTCTCCCCTCTAACCAGTATATACTACTATAAATAGCTGTCTATTGAGCTTAAGCAGCTACCTGACTCTCTGGTGGGGCTGACAGATGGTGCCCAGAAGGGGCCATGGGTATCCAGGATCTAGCATATCTCAGATTTTTTTTTAGAAACATAATTTCCTAGAAAGGGTTAATTGGTTTGTAATTTTTTTTAATGTTTTATGCTTAAATTAGATTGTGAAGCAACAAAGATATATTGGATAGCACAGAGAAATACAGCCACTATTTTGTAATAAGTTTGATGAAGTATAATCTATAAAACTATTGAATCACTATGTTGTACACCTGAAAGCAATAGAATATTGTAAATCAACTATACTTCAATTTAAAAAGTAGATTGTGAAGCTTAGAATATTATTCAGTTCTCTTGGAAATTTCACAATGTGTTGCAGCACAATAAAGGTTTTTTTTTTTTTTAAACCCATCACTTTCCAGGATTATTTCTAATCCACCTAGCTACATATGACTTACTGATTTTGTTAAATCCCTATGTAGGGAAACTGAGGCCCAGAGAGAGTTGAGGCCTAGAATAATGTCTCAAAGCTGGTGCAGAATGCAGAGTATAACTCAGATGTTCAAATGCCAATTGTTCTCGCATGTGTGTGCGTATGTGGGCACTAGTCTTAAATATGAGCTTGTTGAATCTTCACACATATACAAACTAGGCAACTACCTTGCAGATCCAGATTTAGAAGATTTCCACTTCCCCAGTAACTTTCCTCCTGCACCCTCCCATCAATGCCAACCCACAGAGGTAACCACTCCCTAGGCTTCTAACTCTATAGATTAGTTTTGCTTGTTCTGGAACCTCGTATCCATAGACTCAGACCACATGAATATCTGGCTTCTTTCACTCAACCTAATTGTTGATTTGCAAGCTCCTTAGGAGCTTGCCAGGCATAATCTGAAACTGGACCCCATATGCAGAGGGCAGGAAGAGGCAGACCACTCCAGACTGGGAGGTGGCAGGTTTAATTAGCAAGGGAACTTACTCGCCAGGAGGGTTGTCTTGGGCAGCTGCAAGGCCATTAGCTTTCTGCACCTGCCCACCCAATCTTAAAAGTTTACATAGAGGCTTTGGTTGAGTTCAGTCAGGTACACACTCCAGATGGTCTCAACACCACATTACCATCTCAAGACTGGGTCCTTGGGGGGGCTTCCAGGGCAAGAAAGGCAAATGGAACACACATTCCAAGGACACAGAAAGGGGTGAGGTGCCTCCAGTTGCCCGGGTCCAGCTCACAGGTCAACTGGCAGTCATGTCCTCTCCAGGACTTCCCCCAACAATAATGTCTCAGATTTATTCATGGTGTTGTGTGTGTATGTGTATTGTCGTGTATCTACGAGGATAGCGTAATTTGTCAATCTATTCTGCTAGTAATCTTTAAACTATAGTACACAAATATAATATCACACAACTTTTAAAATCTTCCAGTGCTTCCCATTGTGTGTAGAATAATATTATCCCAAAGGGAAAGGATGATACTTTGCTCTTCCATTGTTTTATTCTTAGTATTATCCCAGTGACTGGTTCGTAGGAACTTTAAAATAAATATTTGATTAATGAATGCAATAACTAATTTATTAAAAGGATCCACTGATATTTAATGGGCATTTTCTAGGAACTGGCTTTTTCTCTATTTTTATGATGATCGAGAAAGTTGGAAAACAACTGTATTGATTTTTTTTTATTATCGTTTTTTTTCTCTTTAAGTTGATTTATCTCATCAGGAATCCCAAAGATACTTTGGTGTCTGGTTACTTTTTCTGGCGTACTACAACATTTGTTAAGAAGCCAAAGTCACTGGAACAATATTTTGAATGGTTCATGCAAGGAAATGGTGAGTGAATGTAAAATATGGAACCTGGGGGATTGCCAGAGTCCCTTATGAGACCTCTTTTTTTTTTTTTTTTTTTCCACTCAGCCTGATGCCTCTGCATCTTACCAATGCATGGGTACAAGGCTCCATCACCACTGGAACCCAAATTGTCTAATACTTTCTTGCAAAGCAGCGGAACCTCAGCCATCCTTTCAGCTTGCCCCATCATAAACTATCCTAGCTAATTTCTGAGTCTCCAGGACCTAGTACTAACACAGAGCGCTCACGTTCTTCTCTACTCTCCTAATCTGTGGCTTTCTGAAAGTTTTCATTGCCTTCCTGGACAGCACAATCTTAACTTTTGATCATTTCTTAGATGTATCTTTCTGAAACTCCCTTAATACTCTTGTTCTATCTGTCTCAAAACTGCATGCATTACCTGTAGGATCTCTGTATTTTTAATTATGCAGAATTTCTAGGCTTGCTCAGATATTTGAAAATTTGCAGTTTTTCTCAAAACTATGTGACCAGCTGGATATCTCTGCTGTGATATGTCTCCCTGGCTTCAGACCTGTTTCTCTAACAGCTCATGGACATCTTCGCTGGAGAGAACCATAGATAACTCTAATTCAGGATGTTCAAAATTGAGGGGGAGGAGGCAGGACTGTCCTATCAGTTGCCACTGGGGAGAGTTGATCTCTGTTTTGGGATGGGGAGGGCCGATTATGTGCTGTAACCAGACCACCCCTGAACCCTCACCCACCAGAGGATAGCAAGGTAGAGAGCATTATACCCACCTAGTGTCTCTGGAGGAAGAGTCACCAAGGAGAGCCCAGAGACGCATTTCCTGCCCTGGACCCGGAAACATCTTCCCTCCAGTTACCTACACACACCCTCTTACTCATAGGCAACCATCGGGTCACGGGCGTGTGGACCTTGCCCTTTGACTGGGGCCCAAGACTATTTACTAAAGAGGGCTCCTAGCTGGGGGGCGGGGAGCATGTCCAGCAGAACTTCCTTCTGGGTGAGTGGAGGGTTTGGTGATGGTCCCGGGGATGTAGCAACAGTCGAGAGTCCTGACGCTGTAACTAGCTCACCGTATGACCTTTAGCGACTCCGAATCACTGGACATAGTTTCTGGATTTGTAGAATTAAAGGGTTAGTCTAGATCAAAATTAAAATTAAAAAAAAATTGAACACATTTCCTCCCAAATCTCAAACTTCTACTGCAGGTTTAATTTATTCAATAAATAGAACCACCCCTCACCCAAAGGCTAGCATGACTCTGACATTTCACAAGTGTCATCTCTTTCCCACCCCATTTCCTCGTGCCCCTAGCCACATTCCTTTATCTAGTCCAAGTCTCACAACCTTGATTAATATCTTCGTTCTGGTCTCTCTATTTAGGAAGTCATCCTTCTCAACTCTCTCTATATAAAATAGCACCTCTCCCCATGGCTGCAGTTTTATCTTTTTTTCCCCACCTTAGGGTTCATCACCAATGAGTATGGATTCTGTTTATTTGTTTGTTCCACGTGTCTCCCCACTAAAATGTAGGCTCTTTGGGTTGTTCCTTGTTGAGTCCAGGCTCTAGAGTGGTGCGTACTACATAGTAAGCAGCTAACACGCCTTGGCTGAAGAATGAATGTTCATTTGCCACTCCTTCCATCCGGGCTCTGTTAACCAGATCCGCTGCTACTTCTCACCTTCAGTAACATCACAGGCTCGTTATTGATGTCCTCAGCTGTGTGTCCTCCGGCCCCTCTAGGCTATGTTGTAACCATCTGTTACACATTGAACAGTTCATATTCCCCGATTTTTTTCTGTCAGCATCAAAGTCCAATCTTCAAAGCTTGCAGGTCGTAGTTCTTATCGAGCTGATCCTGGGTGAACTCTTGAGCCCTGGCTCCTGCTTTGCTTCGGGTTACTCCTTCAGAAAAAGAGCAACAGTGAAACATACGGCAGAAACCTAGACATGAAAAGAACAACTGCCCAGTGCTGGAGCTGATCTTGCCATTTGGTGTATAAAATAGTCTGGATTGTGCTTCAGCTGTCACCAAAAATCCAGGAAAGTCCAGTCCGTAGTGGTGGGTGATGAAGACGTATCTTGTAAACCTCACCACTCTCCCAATATCTTGCCTATGTGTGCCCTGTTACTCCCACACAAGGAGAATGGAAAAAAAAAAAAAAAAAAAGCAAAGGCTGTTGGAATGTACCTATCAACCAAAAATTCTAAATGCTGAACAGACTAGGGGCAACAAGAATACCAGTCCTCAGGACATATGGGTCTCTGGAGAGGATCTCCCTTAGAGACCCTTGAAACCCGGGTGCAAAACCTGCTCCAGATGAACTAGGCTTATTAGAGTGTAAATACATAATGTTGAATAGCACTAATTTATTCAGTAAATAGTTATAACAGGCCTAAATGTGCCCTATGTTGTGCTAGCAGTTGTGCCCACAGGAGTGAAGCTAATCCATGAGTCCCTGCTTTCATAGAGTTTGTAATCTACTCACTCTCTCTACCTCCCCCCGCCCGCACGCAGTGATATACGGATCATGGTTTGACCACATTCGTGGCTGGATGTCCATGAGAGAGAAGGAGAACTTCCTGATACTGAGTTACGAAGAGATGAAACGGGTAACTATTGTTCTTACAGTTAGCACACGCTCTCTCTCACCATCTTCACACCCTCTAACTTCCCTCCGTTTCTCTGTGTCTCTACTCCACCTTCTCAGTCAAAGGTTAGCCTTGTGAATGGTCATTAGGAGGGAGAATAACGACCTGGGTCTTCATTGCCCTACTTCTGGTTGACACTTTCCGAGCTCCATGCTCTCTCTCTTCATTGTGTTCTTCTTTGTTTCGTCTTACAACATCTTAAGGACTTCCTTCAAGCACTGGCTTATGCTCACACTGGCAACTGGTCCTGTCATTTTTAGAGGTAGGTCACATGCTGCTGCTGATACCCTAGTGGTGGGAGGGGTCTGAGAAACAAGATGGGAATGGGGAGAAGCAAGTTTGGTTCCAGAGATACGTCTGACATCCCAGATTGACTGATAGAAGAAAAAGGAAGTCATGAAATCAATCTGGGTGATTCTGCTGAGAGGCCAAATACTGGATACACCAGTGATGGGCAGGAAAAGCTGTCAGACGATGCTCAAAATCAGTAAAGGTGGGGGAGGATATAGCTCAAGTGGTAGAGCACGTGCTTGGCGTGCACGAGGTCTTGGGTTCAATCCCCAGTACCTCCTCTATAAATAAATAAATAAACCTAATTACCCACCCCCACAAAAAAATCAATAAAAATGATTAAGCCATAGGAAGAAGAACTTTACCTATTAGTGGTATCTTGGAGAAAAGAGAAAACAACATAAACACAGGCTTTTGCTTCTATCTGAGAAACATTATTTCCTGTCATCTTCTTCTGGCTACTTCTGTCCAATGCTCTATGGTCTTCTCATGAATTTCATTTTTACCAGAGAGATTTTTGTAACAAGTTTAGCTCATGTACCTCAGGTACATGCTCTCATACCTTCCTATAATCATGCTTCAAGTCACAAAATGAACTTTTATTATAGTAATCTCTACAGTTGTATGGGGTTTTTTTGTTAGATCATATTGAAGGCTCATGGAATAAAGAAAAAAATTAAAGAATTATATCTCTAAGAGGAAAATCTATGATTCAAAATGAAACTTTTCTAGTTTTAAGAATCCATCTTCTTATAATAATCTCCCAGGATCAGGTGCCAAGTACGAATTATTAATACAATATCTGAGGAGATATAGTAAAACTCTATTGTGTTATTCAAATGTTAGTTGTGGAAAACAATACTATTCAAGTACATGGCTAGGATTTGAAATCAACCCCTTAAATCGTTGCCAAGTTCTCCCTGAACATCTCCTTGCTCAATCCTGATCATAATTGTCTAAGAGGCCCTTCCAAAGCCAGTTTAGAAAACCCAGGTCCTACGTTTTACTGTTAAGGTGCCCTGAACTCAGCAATACTGGGAAATCCGTGGTGATCTCCCATCTTTTACACACTGCATCTTCCTTCTTTACTTTCCCCCTTTCGTCCTCCCGGTCACGTCCAACTCAATTCCTTCTCATCTCTGTGCATTTTTTTCCCTTTTCCTCTTCCCCTCTTCCTCCTCGTCCTGCTGTTTCTGCCTTCTCATCTCCTTTGCTATGTTCTTTCTCTTTCATACACTCTTATTTTTCTTATTTCTTCTAGGACACGAGAAGCACTGTGGAGAAGATCTGCCAATTCCTGGGCAAGAAACTAGAGCCGGAAGAACTAGACTCCGTCCTCAAGAACAGCTCCTTCCAGGCCATGAAGGAGAACAAAATGTCCAATTTTTCCCTCCTGAGGGGTTCGCATTTAACAGAGAATGCAAGTCTTTTGAGAAAAGGTAAAAGAAAATGGTCTGCCTTCAGAATGTATCAGAATATGCAGAGGACATTCTTGTGCTTGCAAGAGGGTACTCACCGTTGGGACTACGGACTGTTTGAATGTATCGACTTTAATTGTTCATCACTTGAGAACTTCTCATATGAGTCTTTATCAGGGGGTCTCTTTTTATAGTACTGATGTGGTCTGTAGGCACTTGGAGAAAGTTTATTAGGCCTGGCATGGTCATCTGACTTATGCGAGGTCATTCAGTCTCTCCTCAGAACATGACGTGGAGATACACATTCCACAAACAGTAACCAGATTAATTCACTACTTTTGCCAATTTGCCAGTTGTGATTGGCCTGAAAAATAAGGACAGGATTGGGAGAGGTCATGCTGGTGCTACTCCGCTGGTGATTTAGCATAGAGAAATATCGTGAACAAAAAAAAATGTATAAAGAATAATTCAACTGGAAAAAGGAACATGGAGAGACTTTTCACTTAGCTGAGAGTCTATCTTGCTATCAGACATTGTAAAGCCCCCTGTGATGAAAGGTTAATCATTTCCAAATCCTTGGGCCCCAGATGAATGAACAGTATCTATTGCATGGAGTGGGAGGAGCCCATTTCCCTGGAACCCAATAGTTCAAATATGTCCAGGATGCTAACCCATGGAAGGAAGAAACTAAATGATTCAAAAGGCCTCAAACAGGTGGGGGCTGCCACCCAGGGCAGAGGGGGGCACCATCCCAGTGGGCCAGGAGGTCAGAGCATGAAGACAAAGAGGCGTCTTCTGAATCCTTAAAATCTAATGGAATTTGCCCTGCTAAGTTTTGGATTTGCTTGAGATCCATGATCCCTTTCTTCTTTCTGATCGCTCCCTTTTGGAATGGGAATATCTATCCTGTGCCTTTCCTACCGTTTTATTTTGGAAGCAGACAACTTGTTTGGCTTCACAGGTTCACAGCTGGAGAGGAATCTTGCCTCAGTGTGGATCATGCCTTGAGTCTCACCCATGCCTCATTTACAGGACATACAGATGAGATTTTTGGATTTAAGAGTTGATGTTAGAATGGGTTGACTTCTGGCCAGTTGGGATGGGGTGAATGTATTTTCGCATGTGAGAAGGATAGGAATGGTGTGGGATGGGGTGTCCAGAAGGCAGAGCATTATAGGATGAACCACATCGCCCCAAAAGAACCAATGGTCATTCTGCTATATTAGCTCTGATCTCCAAGTCAAGTAGACATAAGAAATAGATCTAGGAAGATATGTGTTGGGGTCTTGGGACCTATCCCTAGATCTGACCTGAGTCTCTATTTTATGTTTGGTAGGCATTTCTGGGGACTGGAAAAATTACTTCACAGTGGCCCAAGCTGAAGCCTTTGATAAAGCATTCCAGGAGAAATTGGGAGATCTTCCTCCAGAGCTGTTCCCATGGAAATAACGTTCAAAAGCTTCTGGATCTTACATGCATATTGATCTTTGTTCTCCTGTCCATGTACATGTGAATGAGTGGGGATAATTGCATAAAACTTGTTATTTCATCCTGGAGCCTTGAATTATCAAATCTCTGCATCCTTGATGACTTGACTGTTAAAAGTTAATAGGATACCCCTAAAAAAAATTACCAGGGTACCCCTAATTCACTTTGTGGCATCCCAGATTTTTTTAAATGTTTATGTTTCATATATACAGAATGATACAGAAATAACATAAGTATTGCCAAAAATTATGTCAATATTTTTATTAAAATGAGAAATAAAATTATGGAGCAGTGGAGGCGGCTTCTCTTTCCATTACCTGTATCTGTATGACATTATTATAATGAGTATTATTATTATAGAGTATATAATTCCCAATCAAGCATTATTCTCTTACTGTGTGGCATCTGACTGTAAACAACATACTGTATTTATGGAAGCTTTTAAAACTTAGAAAAATGGTCTACTGTATAATGC